>NC_089980.1:66310500-67560500 GCF_036417845.1 Apteryx mantelli | reverse complement strand
ACCTAGATGAAATATGTTATCCAGATAATCCTCTGTGAAATAAGTGTCATTCATTAATATTACGTTATTCATGATGCTTATGGAGAGATTCTAGTGCTGAAAATCCAGCAGCGCAAAGCATAAAAAAATATAAATATTGCATTTGATGTTTATGCAATAAATGATTTCTATTTAACGGGAAAATTGAAAAAAATATCACAATCCAGTGTTTTATAATCAAATAACTTGTAGGGTTTTTTCACAGGGTGCTTTTGCATCTTTCAGGGCAAACTTTGAATTTTTTATGGGTTGGTGAGAATTAAACAAAGTATGATTTAAATCACCAGATTAAGCAAGGCTACCGCAACAGCAGGTCCCAGTATTCACAATATGAACAGTAAAGGTTGTCTTGCAATGGAAAGCTTTTTTAAATGCAATCACAGTTTAAATCCTAAGAGTACAACAGAGGGGTTTTAAATGCCTTTTGAAAAATACAATAATAGATTCTGGTTTTAGGAGGAAGAATTATTTAGTACTTTGGGAAACATTCATAAGCTTATCACTTTGCAAATTTAAAGGAAATATTTTCTGATAGAAGTAATTACTTGAAATCATAGTGTGGCAACTGCTTTTCTTCACCACAAAATATAAGTGTTTTTACTCTTGTTGTTTTATTACCCATGGGTATTCTGATGTACACCTTGACTAAATAAATAGATTAAAAAAAAAAATTAAGTGAGAGAGTACTTCTCCCTTTCTCAGTGCAGTGTTAGCAGTGAATCAGATATAAACTATTTCTGTGTGCTTATAATTCACTTAGAAGGTAATTGGAAATTCAGTTCTGTTTTAAGAGGTGTTGTCCACAGATTCTATTCTAGGTACACAAACACATGCAAGATCAGACCAGACATGTAAGATCCGTTTGTTTTAAAATGGCACTGTTTGTGGAAACCATATAAGTGAATTTGAGATCACTGTAGCTAGCACTGCAAGGTAGATCGGCCTCTATTTCTCTTTTTCTGCTTTTCTGACCTGAAGTGTCCATGTCCATCATAAAACTTTCCTTAGTAATTTTTTGTTATTTAGTTTAGTTATTTGGGCAGAATTATTCTGACTCTAAGAATCTAAAAGCGAGAGAGAGACATTTCCAGGTGGATGTGTCTCTTAAGATGGCATCCTAAATAAATTGTCTACTGCAGATTCATGTTACGTAGCATTTTGGCAGAGTTAAAGCTGAGATGAATCTTTCTCTTAGTTTAAATGTTCTTGCCAAACCTGGTTTACCTATTTCTGACTGGTATAATCCTGCTGTTCTTAGCTTTTTCCTCTTCCACCTGAAGTCTAGTATAAGGAAAAATATATCACAGAATAGTAGAATCCAGGTTACCTGAGAAAAGCTTTGTTTGTCTCTTATTCCCTAAAGTCCTGGGGTATTCTTAATTTCTTGTTTTCCAAAATTAAGCGCTTTCAGGATATAGTTCATCTGATCTGTATTAAATGCCTTCTTTAGAATGAGGTGAATTGGGTGATGTGATTGTTTTTTTTCTTTTGCCATAAATGAGCATAAAGAGTGACTATCTCAGTTGCAGATGCCTATATTTAGTCAGAAGAAACCCGCCTGATAGTGGAATGTGTATAGACAGTTTTTGAGGAGGAGGAAGGAAGGATTCCCTGCTCTGTCCCTCTTTCTCATCTCCTCCAGCCATCAGTGGCCGATGTGGTTCTTAGAGGTGTGTTGTCCGTGCAAATTTTTGTTGTTCTTCCCTCCTGATTCAATGTCCAACCTGTAAGGAATTTGCACTGGAAAAAGTGGAATAGTGATTGAAGCTTGCCCCTTATTTGGCATTGGAGGGACAGGCTATTTGCACATGCATTTCCAGAGTTAAGAGGGATCTAATATCTCATGCATGGATCATGTGTGTTGCTTACACAAGTTCACAGATGTGCACATCTCAAAGAACTACGGTTACTGTAAGATAAGTAACTGTTTTTTCCAGATAAAATAAATAATGTAGTGACTAGCAGTCTAGAAATCAGATCTAGTTTGAAAATTCCTTCACTAGATATGTTAAAGATATGAACTTGTTAATATTTTAAACCCATTATATGCATTTTGACACAGGTGGCTCTTCTGTTATTCTCTCTGGACTTTCTGCCTGCTTTGTTTTATTTTGTTTGCTTCTTTCTTTTTTCTTCTTCTTCTGTTCCTATTTGTTTCATATTGCTAGGAACTACTTCAAGCAATCCCAACTTTTGTCATTTCTTTTATGAAATTTAAGGTAAGGGTAAAATGCTGCAGAATAATAGCTCACAATAGACCTTTCATGCTTGTCATCCATTTTATCTTGTCTTCAGGTTTCAGATGTTTTTATACACATTGACTTGCCAGCCTTATGTTAATCTTTCCAAAAGATCAAGTAGATGAACAGCACGAGTCTGTCTACCATTTTACACCAGCCTAATGCTTAATTTTGTAAATTCTGTAGAAATATTATAGAAAAACAAATCAACTTAACTAAAACACTAAGATTCATTATAGTTTTCTTAAATGTAGATATAAATATGAGAAAATAGTATTAGATTATAGATATGTTTCTACTCATCTAATCTTAGATGGGTATTTTTGTATGTCTTTAGACTTGTAGAGTAGATATTAGATTATATACATCATAGTATAAGTGATGTATGTGGATTTTCTGTTTGAAGGAAAGAGCATTCATGTGTAATTACATGATATGCTCTGCCATTTTTATTCACATAAATTATAATGAAATTTTAAAGATAAACTTTTTTAACCATCTTGGACGTTTAGATACTTACAATTTTCAAGTATGAACTGAGAGAATTTCAGAAGTTTAACAGAGGTTTTTTATTTGAAATTAACATTCAGAGATGAAACTAGAGGACTGCAGATGTGAATATATTAGGAAGAGATAACAGTTGTCACTGCACTCAGCTAACTGTGTTTATAGTTTGATAAGATCCGATTAATTACCATTATTTCACACTACTTTTTTTTTTATTATTAAGTAAAAGGTTATTTTCAGCCAAGTGTGATCCCTGGTTCATCTTATATTATGCGTATCTAATGATATATGTTGAAGTGGGGATTAATACGCATAACTGAGTTATTGCCATAGTTTCCACTCCATTCAAGCAAAAGTTTGGGCAGTTTAGATGGGACCCTATTGTAACTTATTAGCCTTGCACAGCACCCAACTCTTCTTGAGTTAGTGAAGAAGTGGTAAAATCTCTGCCAATTACTTTGTCTTGGTGGCAATTCAAATATGGAGGAAGCACACTCCTTGAGAATATATGTCATGTAAAGTCTTTCTTTTCTTCTGCTCTCATGAGGAGCAAGTAATTCAAAGATAATATTGTCACATTCAACATCTTTATACCACCAAAGAGTTCCCCAGTGTAAGAGGAATTTCCTGACCAGGAACTGTAAAAATGACTTCCTGAGCCCTTCCAGTAATTTAGTGTCTGCTTTTAAGGAGAGAAGTTAATAGCTCATTCTGCAAAGATTATGCTTACACAGTACGTCTGTGATACTGTTGTCAGTGAATGTGTTTCAGTGCTGACAGTAACATATACACATAAGCCAGAGGTTCTAAGAGGGATTGCCTCATTAATTGAATTCATATTTAAACATTTTTAAAAGGGCCCTGATTTTCTGGGTGCATAGACAATACAGATAATAATTTTGGGGGATTTAGATGCTTATGTTTAAAAATTCTATCCTGCCTCTGCTTGAAAATTTGAACAGGTTTATAATTACATATTTGAGCCCCCAACTAGGTACTCCTTTTCCAGTCCATAATTAAATTACTTATGAAACACACATGTATATTTTTTAGCTCTGCAAACACCAAAGTATTCTTTACTATGTAATTTTCAAATTAACTTTGGCAGATCAATTAAAAAAATAATGTTTTGACTTTGGGTCGCAGCTGGAAACTTTCTATGTTAATTTAAATTGTACCCCCTTCTTATTATATTGGAACCTATAAATGCTTTTCTCTAATTACATTCTTTCGTGTTCTTTGGCTTTTGAGTGCTCCAGTTTCATTGTTCATCTCTATAAATCAGTGAATATTCATAGACTGATATCAGGATAAGGTAATAATCTAAAATGCTATTTGGAGGCAGCATATAGGGAGTAAGTGATAATGGCTTAGAGAAATTAAAAGAAATGTGATCACAGATCAAAGATCCTTGTACTGAGAAAAGCACTATCTATTCTCCCAGATAGCTTTCCATTGATGGCTTATGTTCCGATCTGTGTGCTACCTGAGATTTGCAGGCTTTAGAAAATAATTTACCTATTTGGGAGAATATCCTTTTGATATTTTTTTGTTAAGGATGCAGATCACTAAGCACTAGTCAATGTCTTTTTTTAAGAATGATAGCTCATCAAACTTGAGGGATGATGGTGGCAGGTCCCTTGGTGTCTGAGAAAGTGAATAATTTATTTCTATTATCAGAACTGAGACTTAAATGATTTTGTATCAACCATGGACCACAGAAGCAACTTTTTATGTGACAAGTGATGCACTGAAATGGAAAGCTGTGAAATCATAAAAATCAATAAATAGATAAAATACTTTTTTTTTTTTTTTTTTAGGATTGTACAATGTCTTTAACACCATTCATTTAGGCTGTTGCTGAAACATCTACATGTTTTCCCAAACAAGATATTGCACACAACATTTGTCTGATTAAATAATAACAAAAAAAATCACAGAATTACTGCCACCTCTTAACTTTATCTTTCCACTTAATGTCAGAGAAATGACACTGTGCTGTTCTTGTGTTCTTTATCTTCAGGTAACATAGAAGTATTCTTAATCCTGATGATACTGTATTTCAGAAGGAATTGTTCTTGTTCAGTCCAAGTGTGGCCATTATTACGGTTTTAAGCTACGTTAAGAGAAAATCTTGCAAAATACCTACTTCACTCAAATTTCTGTATGAACTCTTGTGGCCACAGAGGCTTTGTAAAGACTTATCTTAAAGATATGATTTTCAGCAACAATAAAACAAGCCACAGAGGAATAAAATTTAGTGTTCGACAGAACTGAAGTTATAGTGTGAATTAAAAGTAATATACAAAACATTGTGAAGCAATCATTCCCTCCTTGACTTTAGGAATATCTTACTTAAGATTTCAATTGCTAAGATTGCTATAAGACTATCAGTCCTTTAAGATGCATAGTTTAGTATTACCTTTATGGATCTGACTGCTAAATATTAATAGTGATCTCAATAGGCTTATTAAACTTAACATTCCTAATGAATGGAAGGCACTTAATACAGAAGTTCTTTTCTTGATAGCTTAGTAAGTTAACAACAACTTTATACATTTTCCTTCTCAAAAGGAAGTAATCCTTGGTGGTCGTTCTGCACATACAGCTATAACTATCAAACCAGAATAGCATTACTTTTATTTTCCTTCTACATATCTAAATGATTGGACAAGTTGGAAGCACTGGGAGCTTTGGCCTCTTGAGAAGCCATGTGCATTAATGAAATCCAAGCATTATGGATAGCTGGAACAGGGATGTGTCATATATGCCTTCTCCTTTTTCTTGGGCACCTGCCTTTGGTGAAAAGAAAAGAACTATAGGGAACTTTAGGCTGTTCCAGTGCAGCGGCTGTTCCAGTGCAGCTGCTAAACCTGGTGGTTTACCAGATAAAATACCTGTGGATATTTCCACAATCTCTTGTTCAAATTCTGTCCAACCAGCTGCCACTGTTTTGAGTAGAGGGTCTGTAAGAGAGTAAGTAGAAATACATCGAGTTCTTTTCCTATTGGCAGGCCCTCAGCTGGACTGAAGGGACTGCAACCAGCAGTTCCAAGCTGTTGAAATGATTAGGGAAAGTTATATCTTACACATTAGAAGCAGCTTTCAAAGAAAAGAACCATAATTGACTTCCTTCCTAGATTAGGATCTTGTTAAAAGAAAAGAACTTTGTTTCTTAAAAGTACAATCAGTGACTAGCCATTTTTATATAACGCATGGTCCAGTTTTCCTGGTCTCATGTAATGTTTGAAACTTAATCACTTATTTTAAGTGATTAACTCAGATGGTATGGTATTGCATTTGTTGACTGTGATAGATCTGACAGTCACTGATTTTACAGAAATACAGCCTTGCTGATTTCAAAGAGTAGCTTCTGATTAACAGGCAGCACATATGGTTCGTTGGTTAGAAATCTGAGACAAACGCTTGTATCCTACAAGACTGCTAACCTTCTCATATAACATGCTCATAGACCTGAGATTTCCTGTTGGTATTTCTCTATTTTTCACTGCCTGATCACTGAATCCTGAAGAGAACTTTGCAGCCTTGCAAAGAACTAGTGCCATGATAGACTAAAGTGTTAAAGCAAAACTTGAAAACAAATATGCTGTTCTTCAAAACCATAAAATGGCATAGAAGCAAAAGAAACTATGAATACATTAGTTTTCTTCCTTTCTTTTTTTTTTTTTTCTCCTTGCTGAAACTTTCTCTGTCAAAACGTTTTGCCCATTTCTGAACTTAGAGCTTGATGTCAAGGGTTCCCCTCAAGTCATTTAGAATATAAATGCATAAGTGTGGATCATGCTGTTATTACACTTTTTAGTTTCAGCAGTAATAGTCCAATTAATAAAACAGTGGTAAAAGATGATGAAATCTCTTCCTGTCTCAATTCGATTACCTTTTACTGGAAATTCACTCTGAATATATGTGGAAGACAAAAATTATCTGTTGAGATATATTTAAATGACTTTGTGTTAAGTTAACTTCAGAAGAGAACTGCAAGTAATAGCTCTGACACTGTAATGACCCAAATAGTCTTTGTGTTTTCACACATGTCTAGGTGTTAAGTTTTCCTCTCATACCCAAAAAATGCTTTTTAGTTAGACTGCATGAAGAAAAGTAATGAGAGAATTTGGCCCAGATGTTTCCATTGACTTTAACTACAACTAATGAACTTGACTTGCTGGAGAAATGTTGATTTCTTGACTATATCTGACACCTCTATTAATAGGCTGCAATGTTTTTTTGCATTTGTGCTAAAACACAGAAGGAAGATAGACTGGTGCTGAGAGACCTAAAAGTGTGGGCAGAGCAGTTTGAAAGAGACATAGCCCGCGCACAAGTGGCAGAGACAAGCTTACAGGAGAAATATCAGGTAAACAAGTGGGAAAACTTTGTATGATAAGAGATTATTTCCATGGTTATGTGTAATATGTGCCACGTAATTTTATGCAGCCTGCACATATATAATTTGACATGCTGTAGTTTAAAGAAATAAGGATACAAATTAGATTGCCCTTCATTTGTGGAGGAATTATAATGTCAGCTCAAGCTTTGCTACTTAGAACTGTGCACAGATGGTTTGCCTAACACAGATCTTTTTCTAGCAGCGTGAAGAAGGGCTGTCCTAGTTAGAAGTGAGCATGTGTCTGTACAACCTTTCCAGATCCTGCATGATATAGCTCAGATGGTGAGGTATGACTGAAGGCTGGATGAGGTGACAGGTGGAGAGGACAGGGCTTAGAGGTTCATTTTTAACACCTCTCTCAAAGGTGAATGTCTAAACCTGTAATAGAAATTTCAGCCTAAATTTTCTTCTGAAGCTTGGCTGCTCTAAAAGCATCCTCTGTCCATCCCAAGCAGCATTTAGCCTGTTTGCTACTTTTTCTGACTGAAGGGGAATTTGGAAGTCCCACCTATATTTTCCTGGAGTCCTACTTAGGTTCTCTAGGGGGTATTAAAATATTTAATAAAATGCAATTCAAGGAAGGTTTTAAACATACGAATTTACTGCTATTCTTCTTTGGGAAGTATTAGGCTTTTTATCAGGATAAATTTCTAATATAGGTGGCAGTATGCCATAAATGTTGTACAATTTCCTTCTTTGACTTTGTGCTTTTCTCTTTGTGCAGTCATTTAAACATTTCAGAATACAGTATGAAGTAAAAAGGAAACAGATTGAACTTGTAACTCGGTCATTACGGAAAGATGGTAAATTATCACTTGATCAAGCTATAGTGAAGCAAGCTTGGGACAGAGTTTCATCCAGGGTAAGTTGAAAATTAGCATGCTATATGTTTTATATTAAATGAAGAGCAACAGTTTTAAAGTCATTTAGGCACCTGTTTGTTATTGATTTTATTAGGCATTAGGAACCTAAATATGGACCAAGTCTCTGGCAGTGTTGAATTATATTCTGTTTGTTTTGAGAACATTTACCATACTGTCCCTTTTAGTAGTTGCTCAAGCAAAGACAGAATATGAACTTTAAGACATGGACCATACTTAGAGATTTCCCTTTATCTGAATGTGTGTTAACAGTGTTTAGCCAAATTCAAAACATTATTGATTTAAAAAAATAAAGTACCATTCCCCCTCAAACTGCAATGTTTTAATGTAAATTACTAAAGCTGCCTGCAAAATTCTAGTATAATATTTTGTAATTAACAAAAAATGGTTCTGTGTAAGAAATACTAAAAGCTTTAGCAAAAAATAAAGATTTAATACTATTTTTGGTCTGAACTTGCAATAATAAAAAATGAATTTTAGTATTCAGAAAGGTAATTTTGTAATAATTGAGTGAAAAATCCCAAGTGAATAATACTGGTCATCCCAAATAAAAAGTAATTAAGTCATTATTACTCAGTGTATCATCATAGATTTCCCTATATATTTAACAGAGGAACTATTTAAAAGTATTTTGGAGTTTTGACATGTTTATTTTCATTATTTTTCACTCCCATAACTCGGATTGCTGATAAGACAAGGTGCTTTACTGCTATACTCTTGACTTCAGTCATTTGAGACTCATCTGCATTTTACACACAAAGAGTGTGTGTGTGTGTGTGTGTGTGTGTGTGTGTATATATGTGTGTGTGTGTATACATATATATGTATATATATAAAAGAAAGGTTTATGCAAGAGTATGAAATAAATGACATTGAACAGAAGGCAGTCTCATATGTCTTACTGTGACTGTTAATTGACAAAATACCAGATCTTCAGCTTGTCAGTTGTTCCAATTTATATGCAGTCAGTACTGTAACTCAGTTATCCTTCTGGAAGGAAAATAGATGTATAAGGGAATTCTTACAGAGATTTTGTTGCCTGTGAGAATGCTATAACTCCAGAAGTAATGTCAAGTGATATAGCCAGGTTTATGTCTCAAACATATTTTGTTATGCTTTTCTTCTTCTTTTTTTTTTCTTGCTGCATACAGTGTCTCTCCCCCCCAATATACTTGTTTGTACAATTAAGCAAGGACAGAAGTTCAATCCTCTTTACTTTTATTTTGTAGCTACTTGAATGGCAGGTACACCTTGATAAATCTCTTCCTGCACCTTTGGGTACCATAGGTGCTTGGCTTTATAGAGCAGAGGCTGCTCTGAGGGAAGAAATAACTATTCAGCAAGCTCATGAGGAGACAGCAAATATAATACATCGGAAGCTTGAACAACATAAGGTAGATCTAGATACATTCATTCTATGCATTATGTTTCATTGTTTCCAAGGTTGTAAATCAATCATGCTATACAAACAAAGATTATTATTTGTGATTCGAAGGCTAGTTGCCTTCCACTAGTCTCATTTTGGGTAAGGTTGCCTCATCTTGACAGTAGCTAAAGATTATGCGTCTTCCTTTCAGTGGTAGCTTTAACTGTCATGTCTGTGTATCTTACAAGCGATGTTCAGAATTGCATTTGATTTTCTCTGCTTCTTCTCTCTGAAAGTTATCAGATAGTAATATGTTAATTGCTCCCTTATTCTAGGACTTCTGTTGGATAAAGTTCCATAGGGAGCTAGTAAGCTGGGTGCATAGTTTAACCAATAAGAGCTTGTTGGGTGAATAGGGAAGGGGCAGGGGCAGGAGTATGAGAGGAAAAGAGAGAGAGAGAAGATACTTAAGTGCGCTGATATTCAATAGAATTGATATTGTAGCCAAGACTGGGGGAAGATAGCATGAAGTGAATTTTCATAGTATTGCAATGACAAATAGCATGAGAAGTCCATTCTGCTGTGGTAAACAGGAAACTTTCCCAGGTGAATTTTAATACCTTTGCTGTTGTTCTTTGTGGAATCCAAGTTCTCATTCAAAACCAAACTATGAGGTTTGTATGTGCATTTACATAATATATTATGAGAAAGGTATAGACAGAAATTGTTGGAGAAATGATAGAAGAAACTGAGACAGAAAATAAAAAGGATAAAGGAAAAAAATGTGTTGTAGAGAAAGGTTGCAGTTGTGGCAGTAAGACTATTGTTTTATATTGTTTCTCTATCAATATTATTTTAAAACTTGATTGTAGTTTTCTTGTTGCTTGTGGTTTGGATATGTGCTTTTTATTTTTAAAAAGTCATGCCATATAATGAAAAGCTGAAAAGTTTCATCGTCATCTTGGAATAGTCAGAATGGACAACCAATGTTTTGCTGGAAGATGAGTTGAGTCTCTCTCCCAGCTATTCTTTACATGCTGGAGTTAAGTGCTAGCTAATAAAATTTAACCAAAACAATATTAAGAAACTGAGAGGAAGTTATTGTTGTCTTTCAAGGTCAGACTCTCATAATGCTAAGTTTGATTAGTTTTCTTGAAACATCAAGTGTTTCAGGATTCGTGGGACTTGGTACTTGATTACAAAAAGCGAGCCAAATGCTTTTTTGCTCTTATAATGTAAACACCATAGACCTTCTTTTAATACGTTCATAAGAAACAGAAAACAATGTTTACTGAACTGTAATTTCTTTGCATCTGAAATGCTGTGGTGAATGTGGGATTTCTGCTCCAACAGATAAACTTCTATTTAGGTTAGTCTGTGCCAGGTGAATTTTCCCATGGGAATGGGATGGGACAGCTGCAGCAGAAGTAGTTGTAATTATATCAGCTCCTGGAATTTTTTTTGTCACTCACATTTGCACTGATGAACCCTAATGTGCTATTGGATAGTACCAGCAGTTCATTAGAGTACTTTTTCAATCAGTGTTTGGCAGGAAGTTGTTGTTTTTTGTTTGTTGTGTCGAGATAGCTTCATCACTTTCTTTATGTCTTTGTCTCATCTGACAATGGATATATTAGTGAAATTTATAGCTTATGGCCATTTTGCAACTAATGCAGAATGTATCAGCTTACTTAGACAAACCTTCAAGGAATTAAGTAAGCAGTTAAGTTCATTTTAGTTAACATTGCCACCCAGATCAAAAAATTAAGGAAAATATCTTTGCTTGTTCAGACTCCTTTTGCAGAGCAGGATTCCACTTAGGGAGTACGTTATATAAAAGTTTTCATGAGCTTCCTGTTGATGTTGGATCTTTAAAACTGCTGCATTTTATTTTGACTTACTTACGCATGTTAGGGACATCCTTCTTTGTCTGGCAAGGTCGCAAATGCAGCTACCGAGATACTCGTTTCAAGTCTATCCTTTACATGAGAGTATGTTAGTCTCAGGATATCCTCAGTGAAGTTTTCCCATGGTAAAATGAGTGCATCACTTGCAACTGAGAAAGTCTGATTCATTTCCCTTCGCAACGAGATCTCTGCTGAAGCAGAAAACTGAGAAAAGATAGGTGGGTTGATGGGGATATTGGGATGATTTGGTGAGCTGAGCCATTAGAATTACCGTGGATTTCTGTCGTGCAAGCACTGGATGCTACCTGTGAGGAAATCCTCCTTCAGCACCCAGAAGCAGACAGATGTCTGTGCTCAATACGCTAGTTTGCATTTTGTTGACCCAGGTGAGGGGGGATTCTTGTGATCCCCTGTGTCAAGCGCCTTCTGTGCGCTTTATGCTGGGGCTGTCTCTATACAGCCAAATTTCCACTGCTGTGTTTCCTCAGTCTCTGGGGACTTGGCCTGTTATTGGTATAGATATTTGTTCAGAGACTATTGCCAGTCATTCATTTTAATAAGTAATCTCCAGGAAACCGTTTGAAGCAGTGTTGCTTAGTTACAGTCGAAATGTGCTCTGCTGTAAGGTTTTTGCTGGTACAATTCTTATCACAGGAACACAGGTTGGGTACCACATTCTGCGTTCATTCGTGTAATGTATAGAAAGCAATCTTGAAACGCTTTGATGTTGAGAGTAAGAAGTTCACTAAATACTGAATGTGTACTTACATAAGGAGCTCTGGATCTCCTGCCTTTATGTAAAGGAGCAGATTAGTTGCTGAATATTTGAATCAATACTTAATAAAGGTTAGTATCTGTTATAAAGACATAAACAGTAAATTTAGCAAGATTATGCAGTTGTGATATTAGAGTATTTGCAGACTGTGTTTCAGGGATTATTTAAATATAGTTAAGAGTTCATGTTTTGTTAAACCTCTGCAGTGTATGCATTCTCTGTTTTAAATTAGACACTGCTTTTGCAGAGCATCTCATAAGGGGGTTCCCTATGTAAATGTTCAAGCTGCTGTAAATGCTTTTATAATAAGCATAACCTTGCATGCAAATGTGACAGCATGATCAAATAGTTAACTACATTGAGTCATCAGTGCAGCCTTAAAATTGTGCTTATTAGTTAGGTAGCCTATTGTGAGCCTTCTCTCTCTCTCAATCTCTCTTTCTCTCCCTTTAAATCAAATCAGGATCTGCTGAAAAACGTAGATGGTCACAAAAAGACATTCCATGAGATACACCGGACCAGGTCTGTTAACGGAGTGCCTGTTCCATCTGACCAATTAGAGGATATGGCAGAGAGGTAAGGCTTTCGATCTGAAATGAAAATCCCCTGTGAATGAAAGGGAACCTGTTTGCTTTAGAATCTGCTTGTGTAGAAATCACTGTCTAATGTTTCTCAGTAGCAAGCATGAAAAAAATTTGGAAGGACCCCCTCCCCCCCCAATATACATAAAAAATATGTTGAAAAGTGTGATGCATTAAAGATTGAGAGTCAGCATAAGCTGTGGGTTTTGGAAAGGAATACTTTTTTACATTGATCCTGTTATTACTTGCCCCTGGACAAATGTTATGTAACAACACTTCAGATGCATGCGAAAAAAAAAAGAAAAATCACTTTGCAAAACTTAGTAACAGATGTAAGCTGATGATTTCTGTGAATAAACAACAATAATTCATTTGCTATTAATGAGCAGGCATCAGAATTTTCATCATGCAAAATTAAATGTTTGTAGACTCTGAAATAGATCAAAGATTAGAAAAATGTCTCACCTGTAACTAGAGCTTCCAGTCTCTTCTGCAAAATGAGTATTGCTGTGATTTACTATAGTATGATTCATTTTCTAGGTTTAATTTTGTTGCCTCTTCGTCTGATCTCCATCTGTTGAAAATGGAGTTTCTGGAACTGAAGTACCGTCTACTGTCACTCTTAGTCCTTGCTGAATCAAAGTTAAAATCATGGATTATCAAATATGGAAGACGAGAGTCAGTAGAACTACTTCTTCAAAATTATATTGTAAGTTGGGTTTGTCATCTTTTTATTACTATTTTTTCAAATATTCACATTTAAAATGATTGGGAATGAATAAATAAAAAGCAGAAACAGAAATGATATTTGCCAGTTAACAACTTTATGACTGAATTCTTAAGGCATATCTTTTCAGAGGTGAATGTGCCTTCTCCGTGGAAGAACCCTAGTCAGAAGGCTAAATGTGAAAATGATTCTCTTTGCACTATCTCTTCTAAAACAGAAATAATGTCCCAGTTGCTAACTGTCTGACCACCAACTTACTGAGCCTACCTGGAGGTTCTGAATCCAAGATTTTGACTCACTGTACATAGAAATTCCAAAGAACTTCATTTCCTCTTTTACAACTGTGTAGGTGCCCTTTATAGTGCTAATACACAATACAATATGTAGAGAGAGGAGGTTTTGGGGATGCAGTCCCCCACAGTACAAATTAAAAAAAAAAAAAAAAAAAAAAGTCTTCCAACTGAGAGAAAAAGTTATGCTGCATCTGTGTATTTATTGAATATAATATATTGTTACAGGAGTCATTTTATTCTTTTAAGGAATATTTTTCCCCCTCCTGCTCAGCATTAGAATATTAAATCCAATATTTTATTTCTGTTTTGGAAAGAGATTGTTCCAGCTCTGCGTCATCCATATATCACTTTAAGAAACAAAGCCTATTGACAAATACTCATTGATACTTTCCCTTTTAGTCTTATCCCGTTGTATCTTGTTAAATCTATTCTTGCAGTGCCAACTGGCTGGCAGAATGGTACCACTGCTGCAGTTCTTTATTGGGGCATGAGTGGAGGGATGCTTTCAAAAGCAGGGCTGAGCTAAGTATTTTTTCCCCTTCCCTCTAATCCATATGAGAAAGAAGTGCACAGGAGAATTCAATTTGGAAAGAATTCATGCCCCATTTAGAGCCAGGGCACTGGGTAGAGAGAACTACTGATGGCCCCATAGCCTGGTACTTCTTATTGCTTTGGAAACAAACTCAATAAGGTTCCCCAGCAAAGTGAGAATTGAAGACCTATTTATGCTTTTCCCTTTCTATGTTTTAACAGTTAGAGACCCATAAAAATTCAGGTGTACTGGACAAGCTCTGCAAAATTCCGATGATCGTTTAAAACAACACTGTTTGCTAGAGTGGTGTGCAATAACTAGGAGTTATAGTCCATTTGTATGCTCCATAACACTGTCTCTAAGAGTGCTAAAAGGTGACAAGGGAAGTAATTGAGGGAGTGGATAGCTTGAATTTTGCCTTATTATTTTATATCACATTCTTATTTTATCCTTTAAAATGAACATTAAGTGGTGAATCTGTATGTTATTTTATGACTTCCTCAGTTATTCCTTTGCTTCAGACTGTTAATGCTGAGTTGGTCATTGGGGGAAAAAATACTTCTAGCATCATTTATGAAACTGAATCACATCAAAATGAGGAAATTGTCCAAGGACAAGAAGACAGGTAGAGCTCAGTTACACTCCTGCTGGCATTCACTTTTGGCTCCTTCCAGGGTTGAAGTGATGGAAAGAGTCTTTATTTTCTTTGGCTTAACTAGCAGCAAGTTTCTGGGAGCAAGAGCTGAGTGTTACTCTTCCAGCCAAATACAGCTCTTAAGTAGGAAAGCTGTAGTCAGTACCCTAAGTGACTATGGTAGGAGATAAAAAGTGAGTTTGTTTTGCTTCTCTGCCAAAGCAGACTGAGTGATGTTGGTATTCTAGGACCCGGTGTACAGTCTGGCTCTGGTTAGAACATATACCTTGAATATATTTGTATATTCTAGCTTATAAATAAAAGTGGTGCCTTGCTATTTTATCCAGTCTTCTTTTCACTAGCGTGTCATATATCATAAGTAAAGGTCATCACAGATTGTACACCATCAGCCTGAGGAGTATACGGTACCAGAGCCTCGGCTGTAATGGAAATATTAGGCCACTGGGGTACAGTCATCCATGGATTCTAATCCATAGCTGCTGCTTAGCATTGCAGTGTTAACACTTTTTTTTTTCTTAATGCTATATACATTCATGAACAACAATGTATTTTCTTTAAGGCCTCTTGTCAATTAGGAGAGATTATTACTTGGTAAAGTGATTATAGTCTATTTAGTTTTAGAAAATATTTCTAAGTGCTCTCGAAATCAGCATTGTATAAGTAGTTTGATACAGTCTCTTAGTTTCTCTTATGAAGTGTTTTTGGTTCAGAGTAAAATGCCTGTGTTGGGGGGGGGGTTAGCAAAAGTGAAAAGTCAGGAGTTTATTGCGTAATTCATGGTAATGCATGCAATTCTGTATACTTTATAGAATACATTTTTTAATAATAATGCAGAGAAAAGTTCTGATTGTCCTTGACTTCTAATTTCTGTGGTTATAAATACATTTTTAAATTTTGCAGTAGGTATCTGTGTTGATTTGATGTCACAACTGTAAAAGGCTTTTAAATGGGAGATTTTTATATACTAGCTGGTGGATTCATTTTTAAAGCTTTTTTCATGTGGGTTGATGAATACACAAAGTTTAATTCTTCTCTGCCAAGCACATTGAATTTTGACCTCATTTGAAACTCCATTATACCAAAATGGTGCTAGTATATGTAGAAGTTTGTCCACTGATATTCCAAAGCTTGTGTAGACATACCTGGGATGTACTCATCTTAAATTTGTATGACTGTAACTGGGGAAGCATGAGCAGTAGCATAGGTTGCAAAACCATTCCAAAACTCCATGTAAGTACATTAAGCAAGACAATTTGAAAGCTGAGTAAAAAAACAACAACATTTTTTCTGCCTTTATAGGAGTGATAATGCAAGAGATCATATAATAATATGCTTGCATAATATAGAGATGTAATAATACAGACATTTAATGTAATTAATGTTTCTGACAGAACATTAAAAAAAATGAAGTAGTCAATGCCACTTAGTAGCTGAAGAAGCATAATTTTGTGACTGAAATATTTCCATATAAGTTATTCATCACTCTGTAACACATTACATAGTTAAAATATCGCTCCCAAAGGAAAAACACTGTCACACTTTGAAAAAACAGCATCTCTTTGTGCAGTGTTTCCTTAATGTTATTTTTACCATTTGCGAAAGAGGTAAAGGAAAACTGAAGGATAATCAAATATATTTCATCTCCTAAACTGAAATCTGCCTTTCTGCAAAGGAGCAATTTTTAAAGCTTAAGTGGATTTGAATTTTGTGGTGACCTTCTACAAAGAGGGAAATTTCTTTTTATTAAAATGATTCCAGTTTGCTTTCAGTAGAGAAATAGTTTCCATTAAATAACTTCTAAATTAGTTGTTTGGTTTATGCACATTCAAATTATCATATGCTATGAGTACTAGCAAGACTAAGCAACTAGCAGACTGCCTCAGAGGAAGTTAAATATTCTTTCCATATGCAAAGCAAATAAACTGAATTTGTGAGGGGAGACTGTGCTCTACCATTAATTTGGAAAGGTGAAATTTGGATATTGTTCTATAAATGAATGGAGCAATAGTGAAGTTTAAGAATACCATAACTTTCCTGATGCAAATTAATTTCAGTGAAAATACTGTTATTCTTAATATGTATCTTTATGTTCTCTTCTGTAATATTTTTTCTTCTTTTCAGTCTGTTATTGAAAATAGTAAATTCTTTGAGCAGTATGAAGTTACATATCAAATCTTGAAGAAAGCAGCTGAAATGTATGCCAAAGCAAATGGCTCAGGTAAATACCTGTGTTTCTATTGTCATGGGGACACCATTTTAATCTCTTTAGACATAAACATCCTCTAAAAAGATCTCTTACTATCTGTTTCGTCCCTGCAGTACAGCTGGAAAGCAGCTGTGGCCCACCAGAGGGACTGCACCTCTGATAGTAATTTTATATTATCTCTAGCATGAGGTTAGCTGGTGTGGAACAGCCTGTCTTCCTGCTGTTAAGCTTTCTTACTCTCCAGAAGAGGGTGGTCATGTTCCAACTTCCTACTGGGAAAAGTCCATGGTCCATGCTAACTTCTGAATCGTGCCCAGGATTTGTTTCAGAGAGTGTGGTAGATCTGGACCAAAAGTGGGTAGAGACCAAGTTAGGAGTTGGCAAGGTGATGTTCTGGTGCCTGGGAGCACTCCCTGTCACTGCTTGCTTTACTAGAAAGAGACAGCCAGAGATTCAGTCCCGGTATTGTTGTAGTGGCAAAAATACCCCTGATTTATTACAGATTCTTCATTAACTTTGAAAACCTAAAAGGAACCCAAATGATACTTGAATTATGGATGTACTTGTGAAAAATGTCTAACCAATTCAACAGCTGCCTCCTGTAATTTCTAAACAGCACTGCTGGGTTCAGTGAGATTGCGTCAGGGCAATATTTGACCTAGTTTGTTACAAACATAAGATCATTTTAATCTCCACTGAGATAATAATAGAGTAATATCTGTGGAAGGTTGCTGTGACTGATAAACTGGTTAGCAGATGTAGAGAGAAAATACATATCTTTTTTTTTGTTGATGGTGACACTCAACTTGAATTTTACAAAAGTAAACATTTTTGACTAGCTATTCTTACAAAATGTAAAGTTAATAGATTTAACCCATGGTATTTAAAAAATCCAATGTCAAATAATTTTCTAAAGAGCAGATGTTCACTCATGTGAATTCAGAAACAGCAGTGCAAATTAAGGACACCCTGGCTAGAAACTAATTTTTTTAAAGGTCAGTATTTTGAGTGTTTTACTAAGGAAGTCTCAAGATTTGTCTGTTCTGGATTTTGTTTTGTTTTATTTTGTTTTTTTCCCCCTCTCTCTGCTTTTCTTCTGGAATGGAGACACACTTGTACCTTTATTGCATTGAGGAAAATATTAAAAAGTAAATGTCAAAAAATAGCAGCAGTTTGGTTTCAAAATCAGTGTAAGGGTGATTGGAATTTCAGTACTATTGAACACAGACATAATATGTGTTTGTATATTATACATTTGTAATATTCTCTGCTTTTAAGGAAACTTTCTCTCTTGCTTTCTTCTGCTGCAAGTGAACACCACACTGAATATGCAGTGTGACTATGTTAATGTTGCACTCATTTTATGTACTTATCCTTAGTGTTTAGAATACAGATTTCATTTCTCAGCCATAATTTTGCACTAAAATTGGGCTGTGACCTGAGCATATGTGTATAAACACCTACAGAAACAGATGTTTTAGTAAATTATAATTCCCTAATGGGAATGGATAAGCATAGCATAAAATGAAGCTTTACAAAAATAATAATAATGAACGTAAACAATCAATGTGGTTTTTGTATCTCAGTGGAAGAAGTTGAGAATGTGATGAAATTCATGAGTGAAACAACAGCACAATGGAGGAACCTCTCGGTAGAGGTGAAAAGTGTAAGAAGCATGTTGGAAGAGGTAATTGCTAATTGGGACAGATACAGCAGCACCGTTGCAGGTCTGCAGGCCTGGCTGGAGGATGCTGAAAAAATGCTGAATCAGCCTGAACAGTCTAAAAAGGTATGGAATAATAGCATCTATATCTGTTTTTTTGTAAATTATGAAATATGGGATGTGTTTTGGGTTTTGCTTTGTTTTACAAAATGTCATAGAAGAGAGTGAGGGCTTAGGGTGAGATTTCTGAGTATTTATCTTTCAGCTGGATATCCTTAAATCCTTATCTCAATACTCAGAATATTTTTCAGTTTCTGGCACACAGTTTGCCACCTTCTTAGGTGTTTCAGTGTTTGCATATATAGCGTGAACAAATATTTTTATATATACTAGCAAAGAAGGAAAGTGTCATCTGTGAGGACATGGCTAGAGGCATCTTTGACGTGAACTTAGGACAGCATTGCTCATGGGTAGCATTGTTACATGCTCCACTAAAAACAAAGGCAAATGACTGTGCAGTTTGGAGTTATGTATGAAGACATTTAAACAAAATTATTTTTTTCCATTGATTTTTTTCACCATACAGATGACAGCTTTCAGTGTTAATTGTCATCACAAGACAACATTGTCCATATGTGTTGAGTTATGTTTGATGGGCAAGTAATTAACCCATTTCCTCTGGTGTTTTAGAAATGTTTCAGAGAATTGTTTTGAAGACCTGCTATCTTAAAGATTGTTTTGCTATTGTATTATGTTCTAATATTAGAGTACTGAAGCAGTAAGACGTGTGTTTGTGTAACTTCAATAAAGACCCAGATTAACCTGAGTAATGATGCAACGTAATAGCTGTTACTTTGGGACTGGGTAACAGTAGAAGGTTTTCGCTTCTGGTTTTCATAGGTCACAAGATGTCAAATTGATATCAGTTCAGGAAAGACCATTTCATGTTACATGACAGAGCAGTATAATTTTTTTGGGGGGGAGTGGAATTTGGTAATTTGAATTGATATAGGAGAATACACTTTTTAAATAAAAATAAATCTATAAAAAGGATTCAATAGTTTGCCATACTATAAATAGCAAAAGTTATTATTAGTGAGCAAGAAGGATCGCTCATCTGATAAGATTGGTAATGAAATATTCTTATATCCTAGTGTATGAATTAAATAAAAAACCTATATACCTCTCTGATCAATTTTGTAACTTTACCTTCAAACAGATTTTCAAAGCAGATATCTGAACATGTCCCTACAGTATATATTTTCTTCTGATGTCTAGCCTAAATCCGAAAGTGCGTCTGACTACTTACAATCTTTCTGCTCTCTAAACAGTTTTAAATAGCCTTGCTGAAAACCTTAGACCTGAAAACATTACTATTCCTGAAATGCTAATTTTTTCTTAAAATTACATTGGTTCAAAACTGATGACAGATTACTAAGACATAACAAAATCCACCTCTAGACTGAGATACATAGTTTAAAAGGTACTTCTAATATTAATATTGAATCTAGAACTCCACAGAAGTAAAATATTTTTAGACAGTTCCAAGGATGGTTCTTCTGATTTAATGGTTTTAGTGTTTGGTAACTTTAAAAAAAAAAAAAAAAAAGAAAAAAAAAGTATTTCTTGTAATATATTGTTTTGTACAGTTAATAGCTGTACAGATACCAGCTCAAGCAACTGGATTCTCAGGTGAAAGATGATAACGATTGCATGGAATTTGGCATAAAACTTATTTAAATATTTCCAATAATTGTTCTCTAAAGCCACAGATATGTCAGTAGCATGATATGAAGATTTAATTGGTGCTCATTTGCAAACCTTGCCCTTACCTGCATTACTCAAAAGCACTATATTCTATCCTAGGCATAGACCAGAATAGCTCCCTACTGTGCTGTCCTGCTTTCTTGCTCTTCCCATCCATTATCTTGGTATGATTTCAAAACCAGTAAGTGTGCTGCTGTCCCATTTGCAAAAGTAAACTGGTCTGTTGGCTTTCACATTGGTTTCTCTGCTTTTAGAAGCCCTATTATGAACCTGTAACACAGAAAAGCTTGCAAAAAAAATCAGTATGCACTTGGATTTCTCTCTGTACAAATACATGAAATTTAATGGCAAACAAATATATCGGCAAACAAAACAATCGCTCTAGAATGCCTTTGTTTACTAGCAGTGCCTCTTAAGCACTTCATATCACAGCCTCCTTGTAACCATGCCGTACAGCACCTTTCCTCAGCAGCCAAGGCATATCAGAGAGCTCCTAGTTTTCATGTGGGGATAGCTCTAATAAAGTTGCATTGTTTTGGTTGATTGGATGATAGGGACTGATGTGTGCTCCCACCGTACCATCCCAGACTCGCCCAAGTTTAGCACGTGCTCTAGGCTGGCTTCTGAAGTGGAGAGGCTCCCCAGCAGGATCCGAGGAAGGCAATAGTTTGTTGGGATAAGCATGCAGGAACAAGGACTCAAGTAGTTTGCTGGGTGTGCTCGTTCCTTCTTGACCTCTAGTAAGGCTGACCAGTGGAGACCTGACTAGCACCACGTTCAGCAGTAGTTTGTTTTGGTTGTGCTCACAAAGAGTAGGACAGCTATTTTAATTTTCCTTTCAGCATGCCCAGCAGGAAAACAAGATTATGGGAAGCATTAATAGCATTAAGGCTTGGACCCAGACTGACCCTCTGACAGTAGATGCAGCTCTACAGGTCTCAGGCTGCAGGGAGTGCTTGGGGCCTCTCCGGGAGGCCTGGGCTGGCAGCCAGCTCTCCTGTAGGAGGTGTGCTGCTGTTGATGAGTTGTGTCATCAGGTAAGGGAGTTACGGGAGGAGGTCAGTAGGCTGCGCAGCATCCGAGAAGCAGAGCAAGAGATAGACAGGGTATTCTCGGAGACTGTGCAGCTCCAGGAGTCCCAACCCCCTGCAGCAGTGGAGTTGCCAGAGGGCTCTGTGCCGTGTGAAACGGTACATCATAACATCATAGAAGAAGGCTGGAAACTGGTCATTGCTCGTGGGAGGAGAAAGGCTCCTACTCCTCCTGAAGACCTGAAGCTGAAGAACAGGTTTAGTGCCCTCCAGGATGAGGAGGAGATGGGCATGGCTGCCAGGGAAGTAACCGGGACAACAGACCCTGTGCCCTACCGGAACACCCGGAAAAAGCGGCGGGTGATTGTTGTGGGGGACTCCCTGCTGTGGGGGACGGAGGCATCTATCTGCCGACCTGACCTCTTGTCTAGAGAGGTTTGTGGCCTGCCAGGGGCTCGTGTGAGAGATGTCATGCAAAGACTGCCAAGGCTCGTCCACGCTTCGGACTATTACCCACTGCTGCTCTTCCATGTGGGTGCCAATGACACCAAGGGCAAACTGCAGACCATCAAGCAGGATTTCAGAGTTCTGGGGATGGTGGTCAAGGGTCTGGGAGCCCAGGTCATCTTCTCCTCAATCCTGCCAGTGAGGGGGATGGATGAGAGGAGGAGGAGACGGACTTTCCAGGTTAACGACTGGCTGCGCCACTGGTGTTGGCAACAGGGTTTTGGTTTCTATGACCATGGGACCCTGTTTGAAGATCGACAACTGATGGCGAGAGATGGGATCCACCTCATGAGGCGGGGCATGCGGGTCTTTGCCAACAGGTTGGCCAACCTGGTAAGGAGGGCTTTAAACTAGGAAAGACGGGGGAAGGGGAGAGTTATAGTGACAGGGTAGTTGGCAAAAGACTGCTCAAGTCAGGATGCCTCCAGCAGGTGAATGCAGCCAGGGAAGTGCGCATGGGATGTGGCTATGGAGGACCCTCTTCTATCCCTCCTGGGAAACCTGCATGCTCGATCACCTCTCTGAAATGCCTGTACACCAATGCACGCAGCATGGGGAACAAACAGGAAGAACTAGAGATGTGTGTGCGGTCGCAGGGCCATGATCTCATTGCCATTACAGAGACATGGTGGGATAACTCGCATGACTGGAGTGCTGTCATGGATGGCTACGTGCTTTTTAGGAAAGACAGGCCAGGAAAGCGAGGTGGTGGAGTTGCTCTTTATGTGAGAGAGCAACTGGAATGTATTGAGCTGTGCCTAGGGGTGGATGAAGAGCGAGTCGAGAGCTTATGGGTAAGGATCAAAGGGCAGGCTAGCATGGGTGACACTGTTGTGGGTGTTTACTACAGGCCACCTGATCAGGAAGTCGATGAGGCCTTCTACAGACAGCTGGAAGTAGCCTCACAATCCCAGGCCCTGGTTCTCATGGGGGACTTCAACCACCCTGATATCTGCTGGAGAGACAACACAGCTAGGCACAAACAGTCCTGGAGATTCCTGCAGAGCATTGGTGACAACTTCTTGACCCAGGTGGTGGAGGAGCCAACAAGGAGAGGTGTGCTGCTGGACCTCGTACTAACAAACAAAGAAGGACTGGTGGAAGATGTGAAGGTCGGGGGCAGCCTTGGCTGCAGTGACCATGAGATGGTGGAGTTCAGGATCCTGCGAGGAGGCAGCAGGGCACCAAGTAGGATCGCAACCCTGGACTTCAGGAGAGCAAACTTTGGCCTCTTCAGGGACCTACTTGGAGGAATCCCATGGGTGAGGGCCCTGGAAGGAAGGAGTGTTCAAGAGAGTTGGTTAATATTCAAGCATCACTTCCTCCAAGCTCAAGAGCGGTGCATCCCTATGAGTAGGAAGTCAAGCAAAGGAGGTAGGAGACCTGCATGGATGAGCAAGGAGCTCCTGGCAAAACTCAACCAGAAGAAGGAAGTCTACAGAAAGTGGAAAGGGGGACAGGCCACTTGGGAGGAATATAGGAATGTTGTCAGAGTATGCAGGGATGCGATGAGGAAGGCTAAGGCCCGTTTGGAATTAAATCTGGCTAGAGATGTCAAGGACAACAAGAAGGGCTTCTTCAAATACATCAGCAGCAAGAGGAAGACTAGGGAAAATGTGGGCCTTTTGCTGAATGGGGTGGGTGCCCTGGTGATGAAGGATGCAGAGAAGGCAGAGTTACTGAATGCCTTCTGTGCTGCAGTCTTTACTGCTCAGGCCAGCCCTCAGGAACCCCAGACCCTGGAGGCAAGAGAGAAAGTCTGGAGAGAGGAAGACTTTCCCTTGGTGGAGGAGGAGTGGGTTAGAGATCATTTAAGCAAACTTGACACCCACAAATCCATGGGCCCTGATGGGATGCACCCACGAGTGCTGAGGGAGCTGGCGGATGTCATTGCTAAGCCACTCTCCATCATCTTTGAAAGGTCATGGAGAACAGGAGAGGTGCCCGAGGACTGGAAGAAAGCCAGTGTCACCCCAGTCTTTAAAAAGGGCAAGAAGGAGGACCCAGGGAACTACAGGCCAGTCAGCCTCACCTCCATCCCTGGAAAGGTGATGGAGCAGCTCATCCTGGAAGCCATCTCCACGCATGTGGAGGAAAAGAAGGTGATCAGGAGTAGTCAGCATGGCTTCACCAAGGGGAAATCATGCCTAACCAATCTGATAGCCTTCTATGATGGAATGACTGGCTGGGTAGATGAGGGGAGAGCAGTGGATGTTGTCTACCTAGACTTCAGCAAGGCTTTTGACACTGTCTCCCATAGCATCCTCATAGACAAGCTCAGGAAGTGTGGGTTAGATGAGTGGACAGTGAGGTGGATTGAGAACTGGCTGAATGGCAGAGCTCAGAGAGTTGTGCTCAGTGGCACAGAGTCTAGTTGGAGGCCTGTAGCTAGCGGTGTCCCCCAGGGGTCAGTCCTGGGTCCAGTCTTGTTCAACTTCTTCATCAATGACCTGGATGAAGGCACAGAGTGCACCCTCAGCAAGTTTGCTGATGATACAAAACTGGGAGGAGTGGCCGATACACCAGAGGGCTGTGCTGCCATTCAGAGAGACCTGGCCAGGCTGGAGAGGTGGGCAGAGAGGAACCTCATGAAATTCAACAAAGGCAAGTGCAGGGTCCTGCACCTGGGGAGGAATAACCCCATGCAGCAGTACAGGTTGGGGATTGACCTGCTGGAAAGCAGCTCTGAAGAGAAGGACCTGGGAGTGCTGGCGGACACCAAGTTAAGTATGAGGCAGCAATGTGCCCTTGTGGCCAAGAAGGCCAATGGTATCCTGGGGTGCATCAGAAAGAGTGTTGCCAGCAGGTCGAGGGAGGTGATTCTCCCCCTCTACTCAGCCCTGGTGAGGCCACATCTGGAGTACTGCGTCCAGTTCTGGGCTCCCCAGTACAAGAGGGATGTGGCACTACTGGAGCAAGTCCAGCGAAGGGCCACAAAGATGATTAGGGGACTGGAGCATCTCTCTTATGAGGAAAGGCTGAGAGAGCTTGGCCTGTTTAGCTTGGAGAAGAGAAGGCTGAGAGGAGATCTTATCAACGTGTACAAATATCTGAAGGGAGGGTGTCGAGAGGATGGAGCCAGACTCTTTTCAGTGGTGCCCAGTGACAGGACGCGAGGCAACGGGCACAAACTGAAACACAGACACTTCCATGTGAACATGAGGAAAAACTTTTTCACTGTGAGGGTGACAGAGCACTGGAACAGGTTGCCCCGAGAGGTGGTGGAGTCTCCTTCTCTGGAGATATTCAGAAGCTGCCTGGATGCAATCCTGTGCAATGTGCTCTAGGTGACCCTGCTTGAGCAGGGGGGTTGGACTAGATGATCTCCAGAGGTCCCTTCCAACCTCAGTGATTCTGTGATTCTGTGATTAATATGATGCATCTGCAATGCTCTATGGCGTTTCTTGATAGATCAGCATTGTTATCATGAGCACAACAAGAGCCTGTGCTCCACTACAAGTGGAAGAAGATTCAAACGTTTAATCTGCTAAAAGATGAAGCTTGCTCATTGATATAGTCGTATAGAGCACCTGTACTCTTTACCCATCGCAGCTTTAGGAATTTTAAATACTTAGTGTTATTCAGTTCTCTCTCCTACAGGTTTAAGCAGTATATATCCGTTTGACATTTTCTTTTTGGCTCTATTGGAAATATTTGTATATATAGGCAAATTCTGATATGTATGAACTATAAAGTTTCAGAACTGTAGCTCGGAAACTTGAGACTGCTGACAGTACAGTTGAACTAGGCTTTCTCGTGTCTACCCCTGAGAAAAGCATGAAAATCACTGTCAGATGAGCAGTGTTGGAATTAATAGGCTAGCTCTATAGCCATAAACAAAGTGGGTCAGTGCCCATTCTTTGGTCCTGAAGACGAAGTGGCATGGTTCAGCTTGTATCCCTGTGGCTGCTCTATTTCTTCCCCAAAAGAAGGTGGCCTCATTGATTCAGTCTGTTGGGAACAGTCCTTGTCCTGTGCTCTCCATTGAACTGTGCGTTTTCTGGGAGAAGGGTGGCTGGCACAAGCTGAAACTGTATCAGAGAATGTATTAACAATTAAGTGTGGACAATCATGGGATAGTGATTGAGTCCTGTTTAATTTGCTGCTATAGCTGTAGCCTTGGTGCCTGAAGATACCTTTTCTTAGGAACAATTTCCTGGGCTCTTGGCAAGCAAGAAGGAAGAATGAAGAAGGGGGGCATTTAGTCTTTTTCTGGTCTATCAATTCATGTGTGTGAACCTTCCTACAAGACACACACAAGCATTTCACAATGGCTTGGCTATTTAGGTTGTCTCACCAGACCAGGGGTAGAATCAGTGACAGCCCTTTCCCTTCACCACTAAACTACTCCAAGATAGGAGCAGCAGCCGTGGAGCACCAGTCTGCTCAGGTCTCCTGGGGCACCAGGCCTTGCTAAGCTGCACGTGGTTCACGGAAGGGGAAAGATCTCTACAGTCTGTACATGCTCCAGGTTACTATCAGCCCATACTGAGTCAGTACAAGACAGAAATTAGATGAACCCTAACAGTATTTCCAATTACAGATCAAATCCTTTCTCTTCAGGAGGAGTTCCATTAATTTAACTGAAGTGCAGTGAAGTACTCACTGGAGTAAAAATGAGCTATGAGTAAAATGGTGACAATTTTTAATTCACTGACTTATGTTCACTGACTTAAAAATCCTGCTCTGGCATACCCAATGTGAAGTGTTTCAGAGGATATTTGTTCAAAGAGTTTTATCAAGCCATTAGCTGGTGACTAAATTTTAATGTCATAATTTAAGCTAATGACTTTTTGCAAAGGTTTAGGAAAGGTGGTGTCATTTTGTTCTTCAGGATTTCTTCCGGCATTTACCTCATTGGATCCAACAGCACACAGCCATGAATGACGCTGGTAATTTTCTAATTGAAACATGTGATGAGACCATTTCCAGAGACCTTAAGCAGCAACTTCTGTTACTAAATGGAAGATGGAGAGAATTGTTTATGCAAGTTAAGCAAGTATGTGCCTTTGCAATTGTTATATTTAAATAGTTACTTTGCCATTTCTGTGCAAGCAAGACTACCTAAGATTTGCCCTGCTAAGAGGATTATGGGACAGTTTACTTAGGTGCCTAACTGTTCATAATTATTTGAATTAGAAATCAATTGTTGACAGCAGTCTGTTGCTATTGGCTTTTTTTGCCTTTTTTACCTTTTTGATTATATGATTTTTTTTGATATTTTCAGCTAGCATAACCAGTAGTTCTTTACAGTTGCCTGTCTTAATACAGAGAATATTATTAATGCATGTTCTTAATGTTCTTTTTAAAAATGGTTGTTTTAAATAGCTATTTTTAATGTAAGCTCTATAAAGCTAAATGGTGAAAGTGAATATATCTTAATGCTCTTTAATGAAAGTTGCACTCGGTAACTGTACTGAAACAGCATGTATGGTGCTAATTAATTAACAAAATGTGTTCCCCAAACCAGTCTGACATTACTTTTATTACCTTTGCCTCATGAAAGAGGTTCAACTAATTGGAAAAAAAATGTTTTTATATTCTCCTTAGAAAGCAGAGAGAGGATGTAAAATAAAACTATGCAAAAGTATTTCATATCTTATAAACACATCAGAAAATATCTTTGCTGGAGTCATTGTATATCTAACGGCATTTTCTCCTGTCAGTGGCTTTAAAATAGCAATTGTGTATTTGAAGATGCTGAACCTTTTTCTTTCTGGCATGATTACTTCCATCATAGTCAAGAAGTTACATGGAAAACCAAACAATGATTGTCCCTTTTTTTTATTTTAACTTTTCTAAGCTATTCATTAGAATATTCTCAAGCTTTATTTGCTGCTGCTGTTGGGGTGATTCACTGTGGAACCTGTAATGTCCAGAATGTAAATGTCTCTTGCCCTGTTTGTGCAGCTTTCTTTCACATGCTGGCTGGGCAGCTTTTCTCGCTGGCCTTTTATCATTTCCTTCGTACAGCTCCTCTCTGCCTTCTAATATGTCCTGTGTTCTCCCTTATTCCAGCCAACAGTTCTTTTTCTGACATTTCCTTTTTCCTTCAGCTTTTCTAGGCTTTCCATATTTATTCTCTTTAATGTATTTTCAAAATTGATACTGTAGGTGATGAGAAATGAATTGGGATGTTGATTCCAGGTTAGAAACAAATGGCAGTTTGGGATTCCCGGAATGGTCCAGACCTTAAAAATGCTTAACCTTTGTTCTGTGAATGAAGTTTAGGGGGTGACATTCTTAGATTTCTTTTCAATATCAGTACTATTAAAAATAATGCACACCTTTAGTTTAGAAGATTGGTTTCCATTATTTTGTATTTTATTCATCAAAATTTTTCTAGCAAACAGTTGCTCTGAAGATATACTAATTGCCTTAAGTAATTATGTAATTGCCACATTTCTCATTTTGGGGTTTGGGTTTTTTTGTTTGTTTGTTTGTTGCATTTTACTTTACATTTTCTTAGTATGCTCGGGCAGATGAACTGGACAAAATGAAGAAGGAATGCGTGGATGGTGTTGCCCATTTGACAGCTTTTATTGATGGAAGCAATAGAAAATTTTCAGTGCCTGTGGAAGTGTCCTTTCTAGATGTCAAGGTTTTTGTACAAGATTTAGAAGTAAGTTTCTCTTCCATTCCTTTCTTTTCCCTTTATAAGAGAGATATTTAACTGTTTAATTTTGAGGGCAGAGTATAAGATTATTTTGTATATGTTTCCATTATTGCTATTTTTATACCATTGTGGGTTTTTTTTAATAATTTCTGCTTTAGCTAATGTAAATTATTGCATTCTGTGAGTGACACTTCTAGAGCACCTTTCCAAAACACAGTGTCCCACTGGATATTTCTTTATGTGTAGTTTCAAATCACACTGAGGTGAGCTCACTGGTACCCTTTGGCACAAAATACATATATATGTATACATGGGGGTGTGTATGTATATATAGCATGTGCAAAATGCATTTTGAACCTGGTACAGTCTTCACTAAAGTCAACTATGACAAAAATTGAAAATTAAGATATATATCATATATCTTTAGCACAGACTTGTACCTCTCACAAATTCAAAAATGCAGTTGTTGAAATATTTGTTTGAAATGTTTGTTTCAGAATATTAAACAGAAGTTACCTGTGATGGAAGCTCAGTACAAAATGCTTACAAGAACAGCGCAGCTTGTTACAAAGGAAGTTTCCCAAGAGGAAGTAAATGAAATGCTCGCAACTTTGACAAGGATCAAAGAGCAGCTGAGCAAGGTTGCAGAATACCTTTTCTACTACACACCCTTGTTGAATGTTTTACTACTAGTTAAGTTGAACTTAAGCTGGAAACAGATGTACAAATGCCCTATAAGACCCAAACATAGAGAGCTTAATAAAATACTGTCTTTGCCCGAATTAGCTCTAATAAGGTAGGCTTAATTAGTAAGCTTCCCCACCATATATGTGCATTTGAGCAAATGTATGGTTATAGTAACTATGGATTGAATTCAGGGTGGGGAAAGTGTTACTGCTTTTAGATATACCTTGTTTAAATTTAATATTCTTTTCTTGAAGAAGTTTTGCAGGATCAGGTTTGATCTCTCTTAAAAAAGGCAGGCAGAAACTATGTAAACCCACATTCAGAGGAACCTGCTATTTATTGCATTTTCCTACATTTTAAATAATTGCTTTTCTTTCAAATGGCCAAAAGGTTAAGGAGTATTGCTGTGCCCTGCTGTATGAATGCCAGCATCTGCTGTCTCCGCTGGAAGAACTGGAGAAACAAATAACACATTTTTATGAATCTCTTGAAAAAGTGAATGAAATAATTTCTATCCTGGATCCGGAAGCACAACCTACGACTGTTCTTAAACAAAAAGCCCAAGTAAGTTTAGAAAACATCTTACACAGATTTTCTGTCTCTGAGGTCTTATGTATAGGTTTCTAGGAATCTTGATTGAAATTCAGTAATGTGAGCAAATGTTTTTTCATATCCAGGTAACAAAACATAACAAATCCTGAAGTCAGCTAGGCATAAGCAAAAAATGAAACCTATGTCCCCTCCTAGTGCCCTGGTTTTCAATCCAAGAAGTAGATATGAGAGCTTTTATTTATTTATTATCTCCGATGGAAATTGGGCTGAAGTGTTAGAAATACATTGGATTTTTCATTAAGAAAATGAAAGTGATCAGAAACTCCCCTGATCCTTGGACATTTATGGAAGCTTCTGAAAAGTCTGGCAGTAGCTTGTTTTAAAACAACCATTCAACGTAAATGCATTGTAATGGAACTTTAACATTTTACTTGGCCAAGAAAAGATAGTGTCATCCTGGAGGAACTCAGGACTAATCAGGAGAACTCACTTTGAAAAACAAGTGAAAATGTGGGGGGGGTTGGCTTTCATCATATGGATTGTTGTTTTTCCTTGTGCATGTGCAGTATATAGCCTAGTAATACTTCCTCAAAATTTATGCATACTTTTCCTTAGAGTTTCATACTGGATTTGATGGATAATATAATTAAATGGATTTTCAATGGGAGGCCATTTGAAGAACATTGTTAGAAAAATTAGTTGGAGCTAATGGATTTAATTAGTATATGGTGAAAAGAAACCAACCCAATATAAATTACTTCAAACCTATAATGACTCTGGAGATTGGCTCAATAATTCAGCAAGAAAGGTCTTGTTCTCCTACAGTGATTTCAAACTTTGATTCTGTTTGGTGGGAAAAAAGTGATCTGGTGAGCTTGACTGTTCAATCAAGCCAGTCCAGTTACCTTCCAGAGAAAATCCTCTTCTGTTTATAAACACCAGCCGAGTCAGGTGTCCAATCTGCAGGTTGAGTTGTTGTTCATGAGAGTGCTCCTTTCCTGTGTTCCTGACAGTTGCCTTGCCCCAGACTATCACAGTAAAAGCACATGTTCCTTCTGGATGGATTTACTAACGAAAGAACTGAAATCTCCCCAGTTATTTCATGGGTGCTGACTTCTGCTGAATAGATAGTAAATAGAGATTTGTTTTGTGGAATGCAGTGTTTTTCCAATAGCAAAACAGTTTCCTCATGACTGGATTTTTTTAAATCTTTTTCCAGGCTGTGCAAATTCATGGAGTATGGTTTTTGCTCTTTTTTTTCTCCTTTTTTCTCATTTTTTATAATTCTTATTATTTATTGTTTAAATTCTTATTATTTATTATTTAAATGTCATTTATGTCATTTATAATGACATTTAAATTCCAATCGCTCACATGAAAGGCTAGCTTGTTGAAAAGCAAGAAGGGTTAACATCTTAAACAGCTACAAAAATTTGTCATTCTTGCGTCTCTTTTCACTGCTGCCTGTTTACAATTACACAATAAATATAGACATCTCATTAAATCACAGAATTATGTATTCACCTGCATTTTCTAAGGCTACCTAAAAGGCTGGGTACATGTCTGTGTGTATGTGTGTTTGTTTTTTTACAGATAGCTAGAGCTCAATTTGAGTACAGGACCCCACCTACTTGGAGAAAGTTGTGTGGTCTGTGTTATTCCCTCCAATGTTTTGTGCAGTGTGTTTTTCATGGCATTTTGACTATGTCCCTTTTGTTTTATTGTCAAAAAATATCTTCCTGTTATTTTGCCAAACTTTTCTCTCCTTTGTTCCTGGCCAGGGTGGATATATGTTTCTTTCTTTCAGGATTTGGTAGCTTTTCAAGAAAACTGCAAGAAAGCTTTGTCCCTGATTGAGAGAAATAGTCAGTGTGTTCTGCAGTGTGTGGCTTCAAGTGAAGTATTACAGCATTTCCATCAATTGACATTTCAGAAGAAAGTTACCCAGATTCAAATTATTTTTCAGGTAATTATGTCACACCTTGGTGCATATTTTTGAAATCTTATTCATACACATCTGATCCATTAGACTGTATCCCTGTTTAATCGCTCTCCTCCCTGGCACCAACTTGTTCTTGAAGGGCTTATCTGTAAATAGATAACAAGTGGTCAGGGAAGTTAGGGTCTTCTCCATTTAGTTCTCTGGAGGGAAGCGTGCCTCAGACCTCTCAGGGAACCCAGTGTTTCAGGAGATCTTCCACACATTATGGTCCTTTTGAGTGAGGGACCTGAGACCCAAACGTTAGGACTGCACCACTTTGGGTTTTTTTTTTTCCTCTTGACTTTCTTATCCTGGCTAATTATTTACTCCCATCTTCCCATGTGTCACCTTTCACACAAAGCATGGAAGACGGAAACTTTTGTAAATGCTAATATTGCTGGGCTTTGCATTTCTCCAGGAAATGCAATGGAGTGTGAATATAGAAATTTACAAAGATGTGTTTGCATTTGTTAATGTAAAAACACTTCCTTTGGGCTAGAATCCCCTTACCTGGAGAATTCTATTTTGTTATTAGAAATATTGATGTTTTGGGGACTGTTTAACTTAGTCTAGCATGAAATTAACCACTACTATCTGGGTTCAGATTTCCGGATTTTGAGTTCAATTGCATTCATTTTCAGGCAATTATTGTGCAGTGTAAGGCCACCGACACTGAATTTTAAACTACAGAAAATCAGTAAAGAGCTATCCCAAGAGACATCAGGAGATTTCAAAATTTTTGCTCTACTTTCTGAGTTCTACTGAAAGATCCTTAGTTTTGGGTTTGGGTTTTTTTTTTTTTTGATTTATCATTTAGAAATGGTTTATTTAAGTTATAGTCATAGTTACAGGGGAAGATAAAGTAGTAGCTTGATAAATTTACCATTCGGGGCATTAATTATTCTTTTTTCCGTAAAGAGGGATGGTGATTTATCTCTCTATGTTAGAAAGTAAACGTACTTAATGTGGCGTAGCCAGGCTTAAAATATTAATGGATATGGAAATTGGGTTTTTCTCCTGAGAGGAATGATATGATTATATTATTATGCAGAAGTTTATCTGGAAACTTTAAAAAGTTTTAGCAAGATGTTTAAATTGAGAACCACATATCTGATTAGCTCATTGGATAAAAGCATTATAATTTCTTAAACTGGAATTAGTAAGCAATGAGGATAGTAAAGTAAATAAGGTTGGAATTACATTGCTGCAGGTGAATTAGTGCTTTTTGAGTGGCAGAGCTTACATACATTGTAGAGAGAGAGAGAAATAAAGAAAATACATTATATATAGTGTGTATATATATTAATGTATAATATATTTTATATAAAAATAGGTTTTTATATATAATGTATGTATATATAACTTTTTAATATAGATATTTTATAGATATTTATATATTTAGTGTCTTTAGGATACCAGGCCCTAAGCTTAGTAGGGATTCTCGTATGTCATGGTTAATCTGATCACTCATTTATCTAGCTGTGACCACTGGCTAATGCATATGCAATTTCTCTCCTGTACCAACATAGGAGAGCATACAGAAAAATGAAGAGATGTGACTAAGGCTCCAAAGGGAGAAGATTTTAGAATAGATAATTGACCATACTTTTTTTTCCTTTTCTTTCTCTTTCTTTCTTTCTTTCAAGCAGCCTTCTACCTGTTCGTACATCTGCCCTAATAGTGTGTTAACTGTACAAATCTCCTCTAGGTCAGAAGACCTGTACAATGGAACTAGTAGGATACAGAGGTCAAATCTCTCTTCTTTCTCCTCCCCCCTCTCCTCCCCCCTCTCCTCCCCCCCCCCCTTTTCTTTTTTTAAAGTAGGGGTTCACATGAGAGGAGGTAGTCTGCTGTAAGGAAAAACTGAATGACAAGCTTCTAACCATACCAGCTGCTTTACGTTTGAAGGCAAGCTTCAGGGAGAAAGCACTAGCCAAGTGGCATAGGCATTTTGAAAATATCACAGACATTGATATTAGCTGGCTATCCATTTTTATATCAATGAAGGTTGACATTAGCATGAGCCTTTGCATAGGTATTAGAGATTAGGAAACAGGGAACATGAAAGGGAGAAGAGAAGCAGTTCCAAACTGCATATGTTTGGAAGAGAGATGCCAATCAAATGCATTTTTATGTAAGATGATGGCAAAAGACATCAAATAAAAATCAGTGAGAAAGTGCCAGCTCATTTTCTTTTGTTTATAACTCAGAATATGGTCAGGAAAGCTGGTGACTGGAGAAAAAACATAGAAGCAAATAGCCGTTTGATGAAGAAATTTGAGGAATCTAGAGCAGAACTGGAGAAAGTAATACAGATTGCCAATTGTTGCTTAAAAGAAAAAGGAAATCCTGAAGAACTTCTCAGGAAACATAGCGTGAGTAAATTCTCTGATCTTCCTCATGGAAACTTTGAGTGCATGACTATTTTATTCAACTGAAAAGCCTACTTAATTTTGCAATTGACATGGATTTGCTTTATATACAGAAGTTTTATTGATCAGGTCAAACTAATGTTAAGGTTGGAAAAAGGGGGAAAAAATGCCTCCAAAACCCACACCACCTTTCTTGTTCAGGAATGTAAGCAACCAGAAAGTGCAGAGAGAAGAGCCCCTAGAGCTAATCTCTAGGGTCAATTTTGCCAGTAAAACCTTTGGAGCGAGGACACCAGTCTACGTTCTGACAGGCTCACGCATCCACAGCTGTGTTTTCAGATGAATGAATATTCATGTCTGTATTGTAATTGTTACTTAAGCATATAGCTTTGAAACATATTGCTGTTAAACCACTGTCTCATGTATTGGCTGAGTGTCCAAGAATACATTAATTTTCTGGACTATAAATAGCTAGAAATAGTCTTTTAACTCTATTTCAGCTTCCACCAGTGCAGCAGAAATAACCTTGAAACTTATACAGTTTTAGGGAACTTCATTCTAGCAAGTTACCATATCAGCAGTAACCAACTTCACCCTCTCACTCTCTGCTTCAACCTCAGGAATTCTTTAACCAGTTGGACCAGAGAGTCCTAAATGCCTTCCTGAAAGCTTGCGATGAACTCACTGACATCCTTCCTGAACAAGAACAACACACTCTGCAGGAAGCTGTGAGGAAACTCCACAGGCAGTGGAAGGTTAGTGACATCGAATGACATCTCTGGAAGTCCCATGTCTTAACTTGGGAAGATTTCTGCATGACCTATACGTTGACTATACCAAAAAAAAAAAAAAAAAAAAAGTTGATGACTTGTCCCTCTTCTTTTGCTTCTTGTACAATTGGAAAAAATGCATATTTTAAAACCTTAGGTATATCTACAGGTACAAATAACCTCTTGGAAGTGCTCTGTTAAGTAAAGCAGTCAAAGTTCAGGAAATATGAAAAATTAGAGTAACTATGGAACCATAACATCTCCCTCTATGTGCAGGTATTATGATACCTGCACCAAGAACATGTTTTTGAGCATAGGTGCTAGCTTTTCTTACTTTATGCTGATATTGGACACTTGCTGTGACTTTCCCAACAAACTTGTAAGAGATCAGGCTTTCAGTTTAAGTAGTGTCTTTTGGCAATGACTCTAACAACTGAACAAAGATCGCTCATAAACTATGGAATATTTTGCCTGCTACAGTGTGTTGCAGGTCAAAGCTAGAATAAATGATGAGTGGTTTTTCACTGGCACACAAACAGGCACCTCTGGAAGCAGCTGTGAATATAGCTTCACTATTAAAATTTGTTATTTTTACACAGAAAATGTTTGGTATATACTGCCAAGAATCAAGATATCTCTGTACTGTGCCATATATACACATATTCTGGGCCTCAAGAAGTTATGACTTAAGATAGGTCTAGCAGATATGGATAACAGCATTACTTTGTTTCCTTAAATGAATACTGAGAAAACCCTGTCTATTCATACACATACAAGGTTTCCTTTCTATATTAGCAATTATTGTATAATTTATTTGTAGTAACTTCACACTGAGATAATGGGTATAGTGTTTTATCTCTGTGCTTGTTTATTACCCCTGTGGGAGTGTAGGATCTTCAGACAGAAGCCCCGTATCATTTGATCCATTTGAAGATTGAAGTGCAGAAAAGCAAACTCCTGGTCACAGTGGAGGAGTGTAAAGCTGAACTAGCTCGACAGAACAAGGTGTTATCCAGAGAAGGCAACGAAAAGATGATCGAGGAGCACATGGTATGAATCATATGCCACCAAGTGGACATGTACGGAAATATATTTGAATGTAAACTCAATGATAGAGAAACAGAAGGTGTGACTGACTCTTAACCCACCAAACACTATGTGCACAACCAAATGACATCAGTCCTTGAGCCTTTAAGAAAGATTTTTGATTTGAAATTAGTCTTTTCATGCTGATACACATGACCTGGGAGCTTAGTACAGTTTATACCATATATAAATATATATACACACACACCCCACACACATATATACATACACACACACTTTGTGATTTCTGTCTATTTATATTATTGTTGCTTTTTTTTGCTTTGTCTTCCATCAGTTGTTCTTCAGTGACAAGGGGTCCTACAAGCTGTGTGAGAAAAGGCTACAACGGATTGAAGAATTGTGTCAAAAACTGCCAGTTTCTGATCCAGTGAGGGCTACGCTGGAAAGCAGCCAAAGAATTCTGAAGGAACTTAAATCCCAGATTGATAGCACATATGTGAAGCTAACAGAGTGCTCTGAGAAGTGGAAGGGCTATAAGAACAGGTGTCAGTTCAGTTTCTAGCTGGGTCTGATAGAGCGTTGCCTAAAGCAAATAATACATTCCTCTGAATTTCATTACAGATCGAAACCCCGTACAGAATGATAAATACTCTGCTGATAATCTCTAGTAAAAAGCTGTACTTTATGTAGTAATTCCACAAATTACAGTCGGCTTCTGAGGGTTTTATAATTATTAGCTTAAATTTAAAAGGTTACAGTTTGGTGGTGGAAATTTTTGTCTAACTTTTTTCCTTGCTTTGCATCATGTGATATTTTATTTCAGATTTTCTGAATTGGCAAATTGGATTTTGTCAACAGAAAGGGAGATAAAGATGATAAAGCAAAGTGTCAGTGATACTGCCAGATACAAGCAATTTAAAGCAGTTGTGGGGGTAAGCTCTTGGCTTGTATTTTTAATAGAACTACAGTCATTCCTACTTGTGCCCTGGATATAATTGCATTATGAAGTAGGGCAACTGTTTTACGCTATAGATAAAGCTCTGCTGATTCCTGGTATTCTTATATGTGTTTTCAAAAGAAAGTTGTGTGTGTAGCAGTGTGTGGCAGAATCTCCTGCTTTTAATGCTTTAGAGATGACAGGTCTCTTTACCTGTATATTCAGAATATCCATAATACAGAAGTAGGAAGATTAAAGACTTGCCTCTAATCCTGCTGCATGCACAGTTAGAGTCATGCAAGCAAAAGCCGTAAATTCAGGACAAGGTGTTTTTGAAGGGTAAAGCTACTACCTTACATGTAATAAAATCTTCTACAATAAAACTTCTCTTCTACAATAGGGGAGACCAAGATATTCCACAATTCACTTTTGCATTGGTGAGTGACAGGGATGAAAGAATAGTTGAAGATTCAGTCTTTTGATTAAATTAATTTTATTCAATAATTTATTGTCACTTGTACCTACCTTGACCCTATTTTTGCTTCTAGTGCATGAATTAAAAAAAAAAAAAAAAAAAAGTCACTTACTGTAGGAGTTTGTGTGAAAGTCATTGGCAGGTTGTGACGGCTAACTGTGCAGAGAAACATAGTTAGAGTGACCTTGATAAAACAGGTAAGGCCACCCTTAATGGGTGTTTCTGCTCCAGAAAGTCTGATTTGCTCATGTAGTTTCCCTACTGGCAACTTCTCACCCACACTGACACAAAGATATCACAAAGCTATTAGGTGAAAAGGGGAAAAAAAGAGCTATTTAAAAGTATAAAAAATACACAGAACCTTATACCATATGAAATTTTATGCTCAGGAAAGTTAGCATTTAAGATGTGAACGAATTAAATTATAACTAAGAATTTGATCAATATATGGAAAATATATAGATGGTTTATACTTTACATCTTTATATTTATTGGTGAAAATGCTGGTTTGTCAGAAAAAAATATTCTACCAATTATCAGAGGACAGTCCTGCAAAGTCTGTGGAGTTGAATGCAAAAATCTAGCCCTTAATTGGAATGGAATCAGATAAGGCTGCAAATAGAAAAATATTGTATTTCTAGTATTTCAAGATAATACGAAAAGCAAAATGTTTATACTATTAACCTTGCAACTGATGCCATGAATGCTACTCATTGATTATACTTTATTCTTTTAAGAAAATATTTTTTTGATTCTTCTGTAGGAAATTAGGCAACATATTAACAAGCAAGGAGAAAATCTCAGCTGGCTGAAATCTAGACTTGCTGTTCTGACTGCAGTATGTCCTGATTTGGAGGCCAAAAACACAGAAGATGAGCTTTGTAAGCTTTCCAGTGACTTCAGGGGACTCCTAGATTCGCTGGCTGAGGTACAGTATGAGGGACAAGAAGAACTCTCCATTTACAGTGTCATATGAAATGACATCAATCATGGTTTCACAAGCATAAGTTCCCTGCTGTGTGTTTTTAATTAAACTGCAAACATTCAGCAACAAAAAATCCATTTGTACTCCATGGGTAGCAAAGCCTTAAGACTACCAGACAGAAACACTGACAGTAGGATAATGGATCTTTGCAGGATTGGAATGCATAAATGTTTCTGGAATCAAAATGTCTGTATTTTTAGAGGCAAAGGATAACATTGGTTTTCTAAAATCACCTATTAGTGAACATTGGCAAAACTGTGGTATATATTGGCTAGTGGATATAGAACTTGATTTTACTTTTGCCAGCTAAAGCTGTAACTTGGTTTATGTATCTTTTAAGCTGAAATAATAAAGGAACTACTTTGAAGCAGTTTCAGAGTATTAGGATTCAGCTTTTGCAATCCCCAATATAATAGGCACAATGGATCTCCAAATTAAGGCTATCTAGAGTGTACTAGATTTTCAGGAAAATGCTGTGATTGTCTGAGGTTGGAATGGTAACCAGATGCTGGAAATGCTGAAATTATGGGAAGTTTCTAGCTGATAAGTAAAACCTCTCAGAATCCACTGAACCGTCAAGATTTGGGAGATCTCAGGGAATTTACTGCTTCACAATTTTCACAGTGAAAAAGAAAGATTGGGAGAAGCATAGAACATCTTACACTTAAAAGGCTGCTCAGAACCCTTTGAAAAAGAATTCAGGATAGAGACTTCAAATTCCATTGTTAATGTAGATTCTTTTGGAGACCTTCAGTTGTCATTGTAGTTGTTCCAAATGTATAAAAGTTCCATGTAAATTTTTCAAAATTCTCTAGATTTCCATGATGCAGAAACTGTGTTTGGAAAGTTGTAGGAGTTGATGTTCTGATTTCCAAGGGACTGCAAAAACTTAACGTACTATCTTATTTCTTGTATTAAAGTACTTTTGCTTCTTGTCTCTTCTAAAAGCAGAACAAAGGAGAGCACAAGTTTACGAAGATACAAAAAGAAAATAAGAAATAGAATCTGAACTTGTTTGGAATCTAAAAGTATAATCTAAACACCACTTTGTACTATAGTGAAGATACTGCTGATTCTTAGAAGTCTGAATAATGTTTACAGTTAAATTAACACCTTGCTAATCAGATGGGTGAGACTGCTTAGACCAGGAGTCATACTGTGTTTTTACAGACTTCCGCAGTGCTTTTTGGAGAGGAAAGATTAGATACTTCATGTGACAGGGAAGAGAATGGCTTGAATCTGCATGACTCTCCAAAGTGAATCTGGAGTGTAAAATAAAGAAAGAGGTCCTTACTTCTTGACTACTTGTGATGAAAACCCTAAAATACAGGAAATGTCTGAGGAACAGAGACCTTACCTGAGAACCAGCTACGAGTAGTTAGAGGAATCATACAAAGAGAGAGGACCTTTCTGATATGAGGAATAAGTATACCTTTTCCTTTATAAAACTTGGAACTGTGACTGGGTATGTCATAAGACCAGGGTACAGGGCATTTTGATAAATTCCTCATTCACCAGGGCATTGCTCTAGAAGATCCAAAAGGCAGCAAGATCTTTTGAGAGTTGAGTAGTGCAGGTGTTTTGTAAGGTGGGTCAGCTTGCAAGGGTAAGGACAGCTTGTTTTTCCCAAATGATCACCAGTGAGTGGCTGTCATAGACAGCCCTTTACCATATGGCAATGTAGTGAGGAATACGTCTAAACCAGAGGAAGGTCTCCACAGTCACATTTTAAATCTAGTCATTCTTCCAACGTAAAGTTAAGTGTATGTTAAGAATGTTGGAGATATAAATGGTTTGAATTTAGACAATTTACTATATTGTTACAAAAATATTCCACATATAGTTGTGCCCTTCAAATGTGTATGTTCCCTTCAACATGAAATATTTACAGTTATCCATAATTGTAGATTGAAAAGATGTTAGGCACTGTTGGAGACTGTGTCCAATACAAAGAAGAAGTTAAGAGTGCTATTGAAGAGTTAATCACCAACTCTAAAGAAGCCCAAGCAGAGGCTGAAAAGATCTTGGATACAGAAAGCTTATTACAAGCTCAGCAACTACTACTTCATCATCAGGTATGGCAATTACTCATGTACACATTTGATTTTTTTTTTTAATAGTGTACAATATATGTAGTTACTAAATTTTGTTTTGTAAGTTAAGTTATTTCCAGTAGCAAGGCTCTGTATATTTAAGCTTGTGAGAGTCATAATAGAAATTGTCTTATATGACCTGGTATTGGCTTCTTAAAATGAAAAAAAGTACCCAATTGTCTTTAAATATTAATGCCCAAAGATAAGCTTTTTTCAATTTTAATTGCATATCTATTTACTTCACATGGGTTTTTTTGGGTGCAGAACACATGAAAACCAGGCTACATTTACTTGAAATTTTGGGTAAATGCACTGTTCAAGTATGAAGTCTCTTTCTCTTTGCCTTTTTAAAGATCGGTGTCAGATGCAATCATAATAAATTGGGCCAGGGCCCAATCCCAGTTTTGGAAACTTCTGGAGGTATACCTCTAGCCTCACCTATTCCTCTAGGTAGCTGCTGCAGTGACAGATGGGCCTCAAGTCTATAGGTGTAGAGCAAGAAGCATTTATTTACTATGGCAACATTTGGTCACTGCCCTAACAGTAGTTCCTAGTTTACTTTAAGAAAAAGAAGGCAATCCAGAGATAAGTCTGAGGTAATATTTTAATTTATTCTGTTTGTTTTTTTAACCATTGTTAGGTATACATAATACATCTACGTCTGTGTACATAATCAAAACCACAGTCATTTGCAACGTTCTAACTGATGGCTAAAACTATTATAGTTTTGCAAGCATTGCCCAGTTATGCAAGGATAATAGGTCAAAACTTCTATGGATTGCAATAATAATAAATCATATGGGTTGCATACTGTAAGTGTCTTGGGTTCTAAGCCCAAATATATGAGATTAACTTGGAGGCCTGCTGAGTAAGAATAATTTATTGTCAATGCTTGGGCATTATGTAAATGTTTGGTATTAATCTGTATTTCTATGAGGTAAAACATGTCTTATTGTCCAACAGTGCTGTGTTGTACTTATTTTTTATCTAAACTGTTTTGTGTTTGTAAAAACTATTGTATGTATTTCAATTCTTATATGGCCTTTTAAAACTCTGCAGTCCTTATCCCTCATAGGAGAAGTAGCAGGAATAGTTAATTTATCCCTGAGATCAGACTCTTCTGCTTCTTTTGGTGTAGTTTGGTATGGTAAAATCAAACTTTATTGAAGATCTCGAGGTTAACCAGAGTAGAATTGACCAGGCAGCTATCAGCTTACCTAGCAAGACTGGCAGTGGGTCAGGCCTGTTAGGAAAGGACAGGGGATATAGTCTCAGGAGTTTCTGATAGCACTACAAACCAAAACGTATTGAGGGAACAGTTATGTAGTTTGGACATCCCCCTAATGCTGTCTAATGCATGTTTTGATCAATCTGAAGCTCCAACCTGTGCCTCAAAGAGCGCCAAGCAGACCCCGATGCTTTCAGGGTGCTCATGAGGAGTTCATACGCTTGTGATTACTTTTGCAATTGCTCAGTTGTTGTGGTTTCTGTTTTCTAAAACATTGCTTTGGATAAACGGCCATATCTTAACTCTCTCTGTGCCCTTTGTATGCCATGGCCATTGTCAGTACATACACCCTTTGGATCCCATGGCATCTATTCTATAAGCTTATGAGATTCCCTAGAATACTTCCTACAGTTTATCCCTTTGTTTGTTACTGTCTTTGCATACTCCTGCAAATGCAGAAATCAGTTCTTGTGTGCCAGTTTCCCAAATGAGCTGAAAAGAAACATATAACTGTGTATCATTGATGTTGAATGAATCCTTCCAGCAAAGGGCAAAGAGAATCCGTGCAAAGAGGGAAGATGTGCAACAGCAGATTTCCCAAGCTAAACAATTGCAAATTGAAGGTGGACTGCCCAGCACAATGCAGGAAGATTTACAAAAGTTGGAAGGAACATTGGAGAACATGCAGCAGACAATGGAAAAACGAGAAGAACAATTACAGGTGGGTCATCTGCATGTAGAAGTAAAAATCTGTTCTTTATCCTTTTTTTTCTTTTTTTTTAATAAAGAAAAAAGAGTTTACACGAAAAAGTCAGAGCTCACTTTCTCCCCTCTGAATCATGTTAGTTGGGATTTTCATGATCAGTACCTCCATCAAAGCTTACTGAAGCTGCTAGATACTGTTTAATTAATAAAGAACCAGCACTCTGTTTGGAAGTGTTTACAAATCTCAAGTTTTCAGTCATGATAGATATTTTAAATATGATTTTATGTACAAGGCATCTGTGAATTAAGTTTTAGATGGACAGCATGCCACCACTGTTTGTTAGAGGTGGCATTGTCCTTTAGTGAGAGTTTTTAGACTGGATGTTAGGGTAATAACACTTGATGCTGTGCAAATATAATCCTTACAACTACTGTGTGGAATACTTACTGTCATCCTAAACTTAGAGAAGGAAGAAACAAGATGCAGAGAAATTACATGGCTTGCCCCAGTTTTTATAACAAATCACTGTCTGAACTGGGATTACAATTTATAGCTTCCTGCACCTAAACCTGAGTTCTCCTTTATATTTCTCTAAACAGAATGGTAATCCAGCTATTGGGCATGTCCCCCACTTTGCTTGAATGTTTAAAGTCATCAAAATTATTTCCCATGTTAAAGTACATGAAAAACAAATGATCAAATAACTTTTTATTGTAAGAGTTTCTGGGTAAAACTAGTTTTTTTCTAAAGAAGAATCCCTTATGTGAAGTTCTAACTTGGGCCTTGCTTTACTTAGAATCAAGAAAATATTTTGTTATGGTGACAAAATTCTGATTACTAGTAATTAGATGCTATATATTAATCAAAATTTTACATTGCCAGAAAAGAACAAATAGATTCTTATGTGTACCTTTTTTTTCCCCTACCATTTTACTGTAATTTATTTAATTAAAAGAACTTGAAAAGCTTTTAAGGAATTGTTGAATACCTGTGGCCATAAGCATAACCATCTGCAGTCATTACTTCAGACTTTTTATAGGCTGTACCAACATAAGATTTAAATATTACCTGCACCTGAGAGAACAGTGCTTTTCTATGCAACACAATGTCAATCAGAGTGAAAGCTTGAAGAAAATCTTCTCTTTTATTGAGTTCATAACAATTTCATCTGAAGGGTAGGCTGGACTTCAGGAGAAATTTCTGTATTTTATAATTTAGGTCCTTCCTTTTTTCCTTTTTTAGTAACTTAAAATGAAATTCTCTGCCCCCCCTTTGTTCTTGTTGTCTTTGCTTTTGTTTTTTTGTAGGTCACAATAAATAAATGGGAACAGTTTGAAAGGGACAAAGAAACAGTAGTAAAATATCTTAATCAAGCAAGCTCTGCACTTGAACGTATCTTAAACTTTAGCAGTTTAGAGAGCCTCTCCACAGAACTGGATCAAACAAAGGTATTTGCTGTGTGAAATACAGGAGTTGTGTTATCATTCTGCCTTGCATGTTAACATGTAGTAAGCATGTTGCCTTCAATCTTTGCATGATTTTCCTGTTAAGGCCATTGCGAATTGTTTAAATCTCTATCAGAATGGAGACTGCATAGACTATTTGGAGGTAAAAAGTTATTTTATGAAAAGATCATGAGGAATTACCCAAATCTGCCTCTGAAGCACTTGTATAGATGGTGAAGTGATTCTGAGGACTTCCCATTTTATGGTCAGTAAGATCGCATCTGTACTGATAAACTAGACAGTCTCAAGCACTGTCCTGTCGTCATCCATCATGTGCTCTTTATTATGGCCTGTGCAAACTAGTGCTCTTCTAGCCCTTAGGAGCAGAAGGAGGAGAGACTTATGCTCTATGAGCACTAGCCATAACATACCACTTGGTCTTAATGGTCCCAGTCCATTTTGTTTACTAATATTGAAGTAGTAAAAGTGATTGGTTTTCCTCGATAAGTGTAGTGCTTTTCATGCTGTTTTTAACCCTGATGAATCTGGTAAATTGTACCTATCTTGGTTATTCTCAGCATGCATTGTTGTGGTGCATATGTATATCGTGTGTGATATAACAGTTGCTGAACAAAGTGAGATTTCAAGCTACATGATACTACAAAATCTTCCATGTAAAGGATTTTATCTAAAGATTAAATATAGATGGTTACCAAAAGCACATAATTCTCCACAATTCACTAATAGATTTACTGAAGAGCTGTAGAATAAATTTTGCAAAGGTAGGATTAAAATCTTTTTAGAAAAATAGGTTTCAGTTTTATTTGCGCTAGTTTGCTCAAATGAGTATTTCTTAACTGGAACATGAAAACAGCTTTCTTCTGAATTTGCTTCTGTGTATTTACACATTCAAAACATACATTTAGTACACATATAACCCTGTGCAATACTTTCTCCCACCAGAAACACTAAGAAAAAATATTTTTTATGTGAATAAATGAGATCTGTTTCTCTGTTATGTGGAAATGTACGCACTTATATTAATATCATGCATCCTTACAGGAGCTGTCTAAACAGACTGAAGCCATGGCAGTGCAGGCTGAGAACTTGGTGAAGAATTCTTCTGAGATACAGCTTGGTTTAAAGAACAAGCAGGTCCTTCAGCGGCAGGCAAAAACAATCCAAGAACAAGTGAAAAAAGTGGAAGTTACTCTTGAAGAAGAGTATGTTCCTTACAAGTTGTAATATTTCTTGCCCACTATAAGAATGTATTAGATCCCTAAAATCCCCTGTCAACATTTTGTGTTGTCTCATCACCTCCATCACTTTCAGCTTGCTGTGGCTTAGTAACCCAGGTTATAATACAAAATATGTCAAAAGAGTAATATGTGCAAATAAACAAAATCTTTTGTTTGCTAATACTTAGTTTAGGAAACAACTGTAGTCACATTTGACCTATCACAGTTCTTATCTTTAAGGCCCAGCTGAAATCTTGGGAAGAAGGGATGATAATTAGGATTATTCTTGAGGTACTAGTCTTTCAGAAGGAAACAAATTCAGTGCAAATGTGAAAACAGAACATTTACTATGTTTGCCTCGGTTTTCACAATTCTTCACCTTCTCCACAGGAATGTCAAGAAGTGCCTTTATCTTAGCTGAATGCCCAGATTTTATTTCATGGGCAATATCAAAAACTGCTTCTGCTGCTGCAAATAAGAAAAGGCATAGTTTCCATTTTTAAATTAAATTTGGCAAAGTCGTCCAAACTCCAAGAAAATGCTGTTAAAGCCTTTAAATATTTGTAACTTTCAGTATTTGTAAAAACTTCATCCCTTTTCACAATCGAGAACTTAAGCTGTCATCGTTATCATTTTATATATATGTATGTGTGTATACACATATACATATATATATGCACACACACATACATAGATATATGTGTCTGAGATTAGTATTTTTGAATATATTAGATTTGACTCACAAGTCATGGAGATATGTGCCAGTTCTGTGTTGTCACACTGGAGTTACTACAGAGATGAATTTGCCCTTGTTTGAATTTGTTTGAATTTGTTTTAGCGGATACCAGAACCTCCATATGAATGCTAGTCAAAGGCAATGCCAACATTATTGGTTTTTTTCCCCCTATTGACTATTGTCAGGCTATCTTGACTTTAATCTGGTGCCTTTTTTTTCCCTGAGGTAAAGAACAGTTGTAAGATAGAGAATAACTAGCTTCTGCAGCAGCTGTAACTTATTCATGTTTGGTGGTCTAATTTTTTTAATATATTACTTTCTAAAATGTGAAGTATGTGATTCATAATCAAATGTTCTACCATATCTTACTTGCTATTTTCCTTTATGCATTGTTTTTCCCCAATGTTCCTGAGCAAGCTAGTATAATTTTTTGATTCCAGAGATTCATCCTTCCATCAATGAATATTCACTTTTTTAATAATGTGGCATTTATTTTTAAATGAAAGCCATTGTTCATATTCTCTTGCCACCTAGATGTGGAATTGCTTGTGGTTCAATGTATGAATTACATAGAATATCTATGGTACTGCGGTGCAAGAGATAATAAAAAAATAAATCCCTTCTGCAAAACATACAGTCTCTATAGTGGCTCTGCAGAGCATTTAATCAGTGTATAAGAGTTATGTTGTAACTCACATCATCAATAGAACCCTTGGCCCAGTAATTTAAAGTGAAGTTGTCCCAAGTACGTATAATACATACTGTGCCAATGAATAGGAAAAGGGGAAAAAAAAGAAAGTTAGGCAGCTCTCTGCAATCAGCTACACAGCAACCTGTCCTTCACAGTCTGCAGCTTTCTTACAACTATAAGGAAGCCAGATACAAAGGCAGAGGATTTCAAGCTGTTCTGCCTCTGAATTGGACCCTTGATTCTGATTTCCAGCTATATTTTTCTTTGGCTAGATTTGAGTGAAATCTTTTTGCACTTTGTTTTCCTGCAAATAATACAATAATTCGAATATAAATTTGTATATACTCGTATTAGCGAATAGCTGTTGACATTGCTAATTTTTCTTTTTGAAAATAAATAAGAAAAAATTTAAAAACCGAATTTTAACATTTTAGATGACATCTTTTCTTTAAAGCTTCCTCTAGCTTTATTGAAAAAAAAACAAAAAAACACCAAGATTGAATACAAAAACTTTTTAACATGGAATGATTTTTAAGGCTATATTTAAAAGCAAAATATATTTTGGAATTTTGTAATATTCAGAATTTTCAGATGAAATTTTACTACCAGTGAATCAGAAAACAGATATTTTGCAAACTCTGTGTAAGACCCACATTACCACTGGCTGCTTTACATTACTTTGAAAGGAGCAGAAACTTGTGTATCAGAAGTTAATTCTGTTAGGCCTTTTATAAGGGCCTTAGAGTTGTTATTTGTGACAAAGAAAAAGAGTACTTTGTTTGCTGTCCAGGATGTATAAGAATCAGTTTCAGTCTCTCTCTGTTTAGCATAGCTAAAATGTATGTTTCAAAGAATATAAGTATATTGAGTTAATTGGGTCATATCTGTTGTTGAATCTTTGGCTTGATATGAAATCATTGCCTTAGAAAACACAGACTTCCTGTAAGATTAACAGATTGCCACTGTTATAAAAAGCAAGTTTAATAAAGTAGTCAAGCTTTGCTGATTATATGTATATCCACAGTACACTGGTTTTAATCGTTCTGTTCTACTGACTAAATGACTATCATCTATGTACTCAGGTATCTCTTTTTTTAGGTATCTGATATAATCGTATTCCATATTATTTCATATAAATGGTACTTTTGTTACTTTTCTGTTCCTGCTACCATGAGATTCTTAGTGCACAGCTGATAAATGAAACTGTACTGTCTCTGACCTCTGGGTATTCCCACTAAAGTTAATGTAATTGTGCACACGCAGTCTAAAAGAGAAGTGAGTTCAACTTTGGGTGCACATTTTGGTCCTTGAAAACCAGGAGTTTTTAAAATGACCCTCATGTAGATTGAATAAGTTGTATTTTTTATTTTAGCAAGAATATAGGCAGCTTCATTGTATTAAACTGTTTATTCTCTCTAATTAATTTGGTTAATTTTAGTATTAAAAGCATGGAAATGGTGAAAAACAAGTGGGATCATTTTGGCAATAATTTTGAAGCTCTGTCCATCTGGATAGCTGAAAAAGAAAAAGAACTGGAAACTTTGGAAATATCATCATCTCCTTTGGACATACAGATCAGCCAAATCAAGGTGATTGGTTCCCATTATGTTTAGCATTAAAACCCCCATTTCTCTGTCTTTATGCTAGAGAGGCTGGGGGCTGAAAGGAAGAACAGACATTTGATTCATGTGTCAGAACTACCGTGGTGTAATGTTGCCATGCTTTGTACACAAAGATGCCAAGCAGTAAGGTTCTACATAAGCTAAAGGAAAATCCTTATAGGCTGCCTTCTCTGTTAGTGTTTAGTTTACACGTATGAAGCCTTTGTGTGTATGATTAAAATTTATTATTTAAGTTATATTCTCTTCCTTTTTTTGAGTAATCTCCACTGGTGTACAAAACAGCTACATAAATACAAAGTGTAGACAGCCTTTGTATTATAAAATGTACATCAGCTAGTGGATATAGAACGTGACTTTAATATTGCCAGCTAAAGCTATAACTTGGTTTATGTATCTTTTATGCTGAAATAATAAAGGAACTGTTGTTCTTGGTAGCTTGCAAACCTGCATACCATTTATTGCTATTGTATTTACACACAAATTCTGTGTACATTTTCTTTTAGTTCCTTATTGGTATCTGAGATGCACATTGTCTCCAAACATTGCCATTTCAAGGGCTGACTTTACATCCTCCCACAAATGAAAATTGTCCTTCTCTGAAACTGCATGTTTTCAAGGGGGCAGAGTTTTTCAGTATGCAGTGTTCACTGAGGTTTTCTTAATCTGTGACCTGCCTGCTCTTCAGAAAGTGCAAAGCTGTGCAGCTGCTTGCAGTCATGGACCAGATTGCCACTAAATATTTCTGAAGCATCCCATAATGCATTTGTTTCATGTGACTGAAACAGCTGTCAACAGACTTCCCTGTTCTTAATTTGATGACAACTTTGCATATATCAAATAAATAAAATCTCCTTGTTTCTTCATTGAAGAACAAAACAATGCTTGAATTCTTGCTTCATCACTACAGCAATTCATAAACATTTTCCTTTCAAAATAATGTATATGCATCTATTCCACTGGCATGCAGTGTCATGTACCCTTACTTGTTAGTCACTAAATGAGATTCCAATGTTTAACACAGCTGAGAAAATAAATGCATCAAATTATATTAATAATGCATTATAGGGTAAAGCCAGTTTTAATCTATCTAAATGGAGCCTAATGAAGCCCTATTAGTCCATTCAAAGCAGTGCTCTGGAAATATCGATCCTTTCTATGTGCAAGGATTTATAGTAGCTATTACATTGCATTGTAAGTTTCTGAAAATTCCAACATGATTCTTTGTTTAAATGTCATGACAGGAAAATGGTCAGCAGGTAATTTTTATGAATGTCCCAGTAAACAAAGGGGAGAAAATCCTTCAGACAAAGGTTAGGGAACATAGTTGTAACTCAGGTGAACGAACAGTCTTTATGAGCAGTGATATGTGAAACAAGTCATTTAACCTCCAATACCTGGACATAGCTAAAGGTCCCCTTCAGTGATATCATTATATGCCTAGTTTTGAAGGTTTTGTTACATTCTATTGTAGATTTCCTAAAGAGTTTATTTGCATTATAATGCTAATCAGCATACTTAATTCATAATTTCAAATACACCATGCTAATAAGGGGTAGCACAATATGAGGCAAATGAAGACAAAGATGTGTTCAACATCTTTGGCTGACCAAATGAAAAAAAAACAGGGTCAACTGAACATACTTATCATACATCTAGCAGTAATATTTTGGTTTTGTTGATGTTGTTTGCAAAGCCCCTATGGCTTCAGCAAAGCCAAGATTTCACCTGCACATTTTTCAGAAATTCCTGGTGGACACAATGACAGTTATCACAAGTAGTTACCACTGGTGGCAGCCTCAGTAAAAGTCTGAAGGCCTCAATTATCCACCTTCTCTTATGTAACTGGGGGAATTTAACAGAATAGCGTGGGAGTAAACAAGTGCTGCCTAATTTCTATCTGCTGCCTTGTTAGATAATTTCAGCTTCAGGGCTGCAAATCCAGTATTTTTTCTCAGCACTGTATTCTCATGCAAAAAAAGATATTTTATGGTCTGAATTAATTCAGAATATATTGCATAAAGAGCAACTATAAATGCTTATAGCAGTACATTTTTTTTGTACTGCCACTCTAATTCTAGACTCTCAATGTTGCAGTAAACCACTTCTGAGCTATGTAATGGCAAGTAAGATACTGTTGTATTTTTATCACAATTATAACAGGAGGTGAGCAGTTTTGATGTGCTCGAGAGTGCATTTTCAGAAAAGTTTTCAGTTGATGTCGTATACACATGTATCTTAACATCATCATCTCTGAGAAGAGCTCTTGCCTCTTTCAATTCCCTCTCCAATGAGTGTTTTTCACTGCTCTTGAGAAGAGGTCCATGGACATGCTATATCAGCAGAAATGAAAATAATTCTTTAGTGAAGAAAAAGGGTATCTGCAAGTTCAAGGTGTTTACTGAATAAATAGTTATAGATGCCATAAATTTGTCTTGCGTGTAGCTTTCAGGTTTGCCTCTAATTTGCAATAAAAGCAAGCATAGATAAATAGGAGAGAGCTGCTGTTGTGCAGTTGGTGAAATCTAAACCCAGTGATAGTTTGTCTTTACGCATTTACTTATTAATGTAGAAGACATCTGAAAAGTGCCATAGACCATTATCAGTACTGTTTCATGGTGAATTCCTCTTTATGCTCTAATGTCGTTCTTTATTTAATCCTTTGTCTGAGGGCAGACTCACCTACATCAGCATCTAATTTAATTTATACTTTATGATGCCATAGGATTTTAACTTAGAGATGGAAAATAACATCTAATGTTTTTTCAGTTCATGACATTTTATTTTGTAAGCTCTTGAAAACTTGTTAAACGCATAATCAAGTGTTATGGTCCAGTACCTTAACAACATTGTTTTGAGTTATGTGCTTACTTTTTTTTATCTTGGTGATTAAATTATATTTATTTCAACACTTGAAGAGCATTGTTCATTAATTTACTGTGAAGTAGGAGATGCTAAAATATCCACCGTTTTGTCTGCTTATGAAAATGTGCTTCTCAGCCTCTTCTAACTCATTTTCTTAGATGGTGTTTTTAGGGCAGGCTGTTTTTCAAAACTTTTATAGTGCTAATTTCAAGAAGAAAAAGGGAGCTTACAGACAGGACTTTTATAACCAGTTATTTTAAATGGTCATGGAACTCTCCTCTTATTCACTCTTTTAGTGAAAAAAATCAGTAGCACGGATAAGCAATGGAAGGTTATAAAGATAGTTAAATATTATTTATTAAATATAAAGATAAAGGTAACTAAAAACATACTGTGCTTCATTATTTACTATTACTTTACATTTTAGGTTATTAATAAAGAAATAGATGTTAAAATAAATGGAATTCCCAAACTGGAAGAGGAAGCCCAGTCTTTTTCCCAGTTTGTTACCTCCGGAGAATATGCACACATTAAAGCCAAACTGATGCAGGTCAAAAGGTATTGGGAAGAGCTAAAAGATCACGCACAGAGACTGGAAGGAACAATCACAGGGAACGCATCAGCACAGCAGAAATATGAAGAAAGTCTCAAGCAGGTAGAAAATGCAAAATCTCAATGGATTATTTACAGCAATGTATAGAATTGTTCTTTTCTTTTTTTTCCAAAATTGAATATAAAATGTCGTATTAATAAGGTGAACCAGATTATATGGGTAGAATATGTGGCTTTAAAGGGTAATTTGAAAATATTCATAGGTAAATCTGTGCTTTGAATGACTTAAAAGGGAGATTCAGGAAGACATCAATATACCGACACTCAAAAAAATCATATTGTCTCTCGAATAGTCTAAGTGATTCTCCTGGATGTTGCAATGGTAAAGCACATCCAGACTTGTTAAAAACTCTATAATCTCAATCTCAGATTGTTCTTAGGTGCATATAGTATATTATGAGGGAATAATTTGAATATTATTATCGTCCCAGTCAAAAGGAGCTGAGTGCAGTCAGCATCCTTTAACTTCAGCAGACACTCAGCACTACAGAAAATTAAGATTTAAAATCCTCTTGGCACTAAATACTTATAAAGTATCACTTAAAACATGGTCTGTGTGTTTGCCATTCTTTTTAGACTCTCTGGTTTGCCTTTACCTCATAGGTGCAGCAGGCAGTGTCTGAGTTTGAAGCTAAGCTGGCCGAGCCTCTTACATCGTGCGCCTCATCAGCGGCAACGTACGGGGTGCTTCAGGATTACATGGTGAGAGCCTGGCCGGGGAGCCCTGCCGCTGCGGCGGGCGAGAGTCCGGCAGCATGGGGCGGTGCGGAAAGGGAATGCGAAATATGAAACGGGAATATCCTGTTGGCCAGGGGGCTGCCTGGTCCTGGGGGGCAGGCTGGGGTGGGCAGCCTGCGGGGGAGCCCACAGCAGGTCAGCCCGTGATCGGTGCCGCGCTCTGAGGCCTCCTTAGTGCGGGGCTGTCAGAAGCTGTACGGAGCCATCGGAGATGACTGGAAAATACGTTCAGTTTAGCCAAGCTGGGTAAGAGGCAGCCGCTTCCGATGTGGGCAGAGGCCCATCACCCCACTGCGGGAAAAAGGTGAGCGTAAAAGTATGAATTAAGCTCCAGGTTCTTGTTTTGAATTTCATGCATCTAAAGCATTATCAGAAATAAAAGATAAGAAATGTGTTTGTTAGACAGTGTTCCCCTTGAAGGTTTTTATGAAGCTTGGGTCTTGGTATAGAGAAATCTGTGATTTAAAAAAAGAAATGTATCTTCTTGGGAATATGCTTTCTTTGACACTGTGCAGACTGGACAGAGTTTCAACAGACAGTTTTTGTCTGTGATGCTAGAAGACTGTGGGTGTTTGCACATTTGGGTCAGTCCATTTTAAAAGGAAACAAATATTGGATTTGATTGTTCAAACTACAAGAAAAGCCCAAATCTGAGGGAATTTAGTGTAGCATTTTTGTCTTTCTCTACAAGTATGCAATGTATTCTTTCTACCATAGACGTTATCTTCCTTTCTAAGAAAATACTATGCAGACTTTTAGTTGGAATACTCTTGCAGAAAAATGCATATAACTTAGTGGTAGCAACTTGCAAAGGCCGTATGCAAGGAAGACCCTTCAGCTTCAGAAAAGCTTGATACTTGCTGAGGAAAGAAGACTTTGCCTATGAAGAATTTATTCAAACAGCAGACGTAATCATTATTATTATGGTATTTAAACATTACTAATATAATGAGTTTTTAAATACTGTCATGCCTAGAGGATCATAATGATTTCATGTCTTAGTATGAAATTATATTTTATTATTTAGTTTAAACATCAGTAGTTTGTTGCTGTGTAATTCACATTTCCTACTGTATGGTGTTGCTTTCATGATTACTGTAATTTCATGATTACTGTAAACTGTTACTGTTGTTATTATTGCAAAATGATTAGTTGGAACTTTATTGGTCTTAAATCTATTTATTTCATTTTGTGTTTTTCTAACTCATTTTACTATTTTTCATTCATTTCCACATGAAAAAATTTCCCAGCCTTCTAGAAATGGGACACAGCAAGTCAATTCCACATCAGATGCCATTTCCATGCAAAAGATATTTGACTAATATTGACACGAGTTTGCTGTAACTGTTCCCATATCTTTCCCATGTCAGGACATGGGATGCAGGTGTGGCTACCCTCGCATATTGGAATGAGCTTTTGTAGCTAGTGTATCTGATAAATTAGAGAAACTGTTAGACAAACGGTAGGGAATTTGGCGCTTGGTCCTGCATGATCGTATGGTGTCACATGCCCATTTGACTTGACTCTTCCGCTGCCGACAGGCTTTTCCTTGACACTGTTCTTAGGGAAGTCTGTCACCACTACAGGCTAGGGGTGATCAGAAAGCTTGAGGCCTGTGTGTCTAGGACAGATGTGAGAGAACTGTGTGCTGTGCAGTGACTCCATGATCAGGGGGATGTAGCGTTGCTTTGGGTGGAAGAGGACAGTTTTGCCCACCATTGTTATTATTGTAGCTCTCATTTATGGATCTGGCTTCTCTCTCTTTTTCGTGTTCATCAGGACTTTTGTCATAATGTGGAAAAACTGAGCAACACTCTGGCCTCTCTCTCAGCCTGTGCCCGAAAGGTCTCCAACAAAGAAAAAGCTGCTCAGGAGGTGACAGTGTTACAGCAGAAATATGAAAAGGTGCTAGAAAATACTAAAGAGAAACAGACCTTATTAGAGACTCTTCTAGCTCAGTGGCAGAAGTGAGTAAACCCTCACCTTCATTACGACAGACATGGAGACCTTCCTGTGGTCAGTCTGTGAGAAGGAGGGCACAACCTGAGTTGATAATGCTCCACGTTGTGATTTTGTTAGGCAGGAGAAAGAGCTATCTGCCTTCTTGACCTGGTTAGAGGGGTGTGAAGCTACAGCCAGACCTTCAGAGCAGTATGTTTCTGCTGACAGAGTTAAACTAGAAGGTGAACTGCAGTCAGTACAGGTACGTTTGAACTGAAAGATACTCTCCCTACATTTCCTGTTTTTTTTTTCTTTTTTTTCCCCTGTACCTTTAAAAAGAGGGAATTGCTCAATCTGACAAATTGCTTAATTCTAGGCTTCAGGTATGTCCTAGGGACATACTATGCTATTATTGTTGTTATTTATCAAAGATAGGAAAAACAAGATGAAAAGTGCTATTTGCAAATATTATATGCCTCTTCAGGAGTAGGAATATTTGTATATATCCTGTTATTTATCAAGGAAGGACATTGGTCTGCTTTCTAGAGGGTCTTTCCTCTAGAGAAATGCCTTTTTTCAGACAATGCTACTTTCTGTTTTCCATGTGTAAGGAAAGTCGATCAGACAGGAGGATGTTCACGGGTTCTATGTTTACAATGAAAATGCTGATTTCCCAATTGCTTTTTTAAACACAAAACTTCTGTTCTAAAGTATGCCTTCCCGGGGAATTTTTGCCATTTGCTTTCAGATTAATATGAGGCAGTAGACCAAATGTATCGTCTTTTAAACCCTTCATGAAGACAGTGAATCCATAATTTCACTTTGAAATAATATTGAAGAGAAGAATTTTTTTTTTTGTTTTGGGGGTTTTTTGGGTGGCCAAAATTTGTGACATTTTCTCACAACTCTAATGCTGTTGAGAGTGGCTAAAGTGGAACAAAATGTGATGCAAAACAGTCTTGATTTTAGCCGCTGTCAACAGTAGAGCTGTGTGGAAGGGTCGTGCTTTGTCATGAGCAGAAAAAAATCTTTTATGAATCCTTACTGAATTACAGCTGCAGATCTAGTTGTCTGAGAGATAGTGAGGACCTCCATGTGACCTGGACAGACCTGTATTCTCTAAGGATTTGACTGTGCTCATTCCCTTGTCTCAAAGTGATGTATTTTATTATTGTTATTTGGCATAACATGATGCAATTTTTAATCTAAAGGCTATATGTTCTACTGTTTTCCCAGGATTTGCGAGCTGATATTGAGAGCCATGCTTCAATCTATGCAAACCTATTACAATTAAATGAGTCACTGTTTCCAACAGCCTCCAACCAGCGTGTAAAAGCGATTAAAGAAAAATTTGAAGAGCTGGATGAGAGGTGGAAAGCTTTACCACAAACTGTTGATAAAAGGTTTGTGCTTCAGAATGTTTTTTAATGTGTTTAATGATAGTAACCAGTATTCAGGTGAGGAATTTCAATCCTGAAATTTAGATTTTTAAGTATGACCATTTGGAAAAAAAAGATTTAAGGATAGAAAACTTCTGTTGCAAGGATGAAGAACAGGAAATGGCAACAATGGAGATGATTGTGCTTCCCCAGTTACATTTTTCCAAATAAATTGATGTATCCATTTTCTGGGGTTGCATGGTTTGAATGTCTGATCAGACAGCCATCTGTACCCTAGCTACTGAAAAATCCATGAGGATGGAAGATCAGAAACAGTGAGCAGGAGGTTACTGGAATCAAGTAGCGTTCAGCTAAACATTGCACCAATCTGCAGTGTAATGTCAGGAATCTCATGAGTTTTATACATCTCTGGATTTGGGGTCCTCAGCATCTGGTTTTGTAAACAACCTCTTTTGAGATCCTTTTAAAGATGGGAATTCCTGATGCATAGGACAGAGCATGAGATAGCAATGTTAACGTTACCTTACAGAAATGCAATGAGTGGAAACTGCCTTCTAAGAGAAGAATTCTGTTCACCCAGTTCCTTTCATCTGCTGTGCTTGTAGTAAAGCGAACCAATGAGTTTGCAACCCTGTCATAAAAACCCAACAAACAAACTTGTCAAGCAAGTACTGTTTTGATCAACTTTTTTTTCATTTCAAATTGATTGTAAATGACTTTCAAATTTTTTGGTATTTTGATATTACTTCCAAAGTCTGTAATATCTGCTCTTCATTTCTTCAGTTATATGCTTTACCTTGTGCAAAGCCCCACTATTGTCCTTTTAAACCAATTTGAAGCTTTCATTTGCCATAACAACTATAAATACATAGCTGTTTGGCTGCTGCCTCATCTTAGGATCAGTGATAGCGCCTCCTTTTTTGAAACTGTATATTATCATGGATTTAGATTTCAGTCTCTTTGGTGATGAACATATATATTTTACTATTTGTAAGGTACCTGAAATAATATGACATGTCCATAACATGTCCATGACATAGGTGTTTTATAAATACAATTGTTTTACAATATAATAATCTTCTACATAGAATTTCATCTTGACAGTTATGTAGAGAATTCCATAAGGGAAATCTTGCAACAGGTCACCTTTCTAAGGTCAACGTTTAAAAGCTCAGTTCTGCTAGTGCTGAGTACTCCTCTGAATACATTCCCAGGCTGTGTTACTTTGAACACAGTACAGCTCAACACTTAACCCTCGCTTACTTCAGGGGACATTGAACATTCAGCTACTCAACCCCCATCTGCATTCATGAGACCCTTGCCTTAAATGCAGTGTTGTAGATATTGTAAACAGAATTACTATGTCTGAAAATTGAAGTTTAATTTCTATCATTATCTTTACTGATACTACCCTACAAAGGAAAATTGAGGAATGTACTTTGATGGGTTGGGGTACTTCTATTATTTGATACGAATAAAATGGTAGAAACAGAAAAGAGTCAAACTGTTACTTTCAAGCAGTGTTATGTTATTCCTCAGAGTAGAAATCAACATGGCAATCATCACATCCAAAAAATAAATTGACATTTTAGTTTTCTCTTTCCTTCTTTCCTGCCACCTGGCATTGATTTTAGTGCTCTCTAGTGAACTGTGGGTTTGATTCTGGGAAGTGATTAATTTGCATCAAGTGCTTTCATGTTTATATCTAACGTCCTGTAGGATCAGTTTCCTTCAATCTCTTGTTGCTGAACATGGGCAGTTTGATGAGCTACTGCTCAGTTTTTCAGACTGGATTAAGCAGTTCCTTGCTGAACTACAGGCCACTTCGGAAATAAACACAGCCGATCGACAACTAGCTGTATCTCACAATAAGGTAAACTTTTGAACATAAATATTTAAGACAGAAAGATTGTACAGTGCATTCAGCTAAAAATTCATCTAAAACTAGTATGACTTGTGTTTGAAAAATGATACTCTGTTGTAACCACATACACAGTTCTGTTATTGGACTGGACTGAAGCAAATTGTAATGCTGAACTGTTTTTATTAGAACCCCCTTAGCAGTACTTGCTGCACTGGTAAATTTAGTACTAAAATGTTCTCTGAACTTTTGACTGGAAAAAAAAAATGCACCCCTCCTATTTTCTTTCTTTCCCACAGGACCACTTAAAGGAAGTTGAAAGTAAAAAGCAGCAGCTGCAAAGTCTGAAGGAACATGTAGAAAAACTATGTTCTTTCAGCTGTCCAGATGACCACCAGACATTGCAGGGAAAGACTGAAGATTGCTTTCAGATCTTCCAGGAGGCAAGTCAAATAACTAGCCAGAGACAAGAGGCTCTGGAACAGCTATGGGTATTCCTGGAGCTCCACAGTGCTACATCAGGTGTGCTCCACCAGCTAAGGCAGACAGTGGAGAAAACAGGAAATATAGATAAAGCTAAATCTGAATTACTGGAGAAGCAACTGCATGATGTTATTCAAGATCTTAACAAACTGGAGTCTGTTGCCATCAGTTTGGATGGTTCCCTTACTAAGGCCCAGTATCATCTAAAACATGGCGTTTCTGAGCAGAGGACCTCCTGTAGGGCTGTGATTAATAATCTGTGCTTGGAACTGGAGGCAGTTCAAAACCTGCTGGGAACCAAGCAGAGTGAGGCAGAAGCTCTTGGAGCCTTGAGGAAATCTTTTGTGGAACGTAAGGAACAGCTACTGAAGAGTATTGAAGATACTGAGGAAAGGGCTGACAAGGAAGGTCTGAAGGAGGCAACGTTGCAAGCCCTCCAGCAAAGGTAAAAACTAATGTTTGAGATTGGCACTTCTTCATTTGCTTGCATTCCATAGACTTTTTGATGAGTTGGAGACATGTGTAAGATTCATTCCTGAGCGCCTTATTTATTGACATTTTGCAAGGCACATGAGTCCTTATGCCTATTTAATAATATTTACTAAGTGAGCTGTCTGGATGGAGGAAGAATATGAGCAGAACACTTAGCCTATCCCTTAAATTTTTTATGCTGAAAGAACAGATACTGAAAACTTCGTCACTGGAAATTGTTTTGTTCTGATGAATCCAAGCTCCAAACAGTTATTAGCAATCCCATACAACACAGCTGTGTCTACTCTTACGGAACTGAAGATTGTACATGTGCTAGGAGGAGTTGAAAACACACACTATAATGAAATATTAAACTAAGTATTTGAGTGTGTTTCCAAGTCACTGTGTCAGATGAAGGTATATGTATATAATCTATATAATTGTATGGTTGTATATGTATCAGAAGAAATCACGTTCTGAGGCTAGTTGTAGCTGTATCCAGGTAACACTTTGTTTTCAAAAGGTATTCTATGAAATATTAGAAAAAAAGGAACTTTATACCCAGTGACTCTCTGAGTAACTCCTTCTTTCTTACATACCCCTTTTCTCTCTTTCATAAAAGTGAAGCTATGTAAATCTGTAACCTGCATTTTAACTTGCAGATTAAGGATCTTTAACCAGTTAGATGAGGAATTGAATTCTCACCAGCATGAACTCCAGTGGCTCATGGATAAAGCAAAACAAATAGCTCAAAAAGATGTAACACTTTCTCCTGAGATTGACAAAGAGATAAATTGCTTAGAATCTCTGTGGGAGGATACCAGGAAAGCTATACATGAAAAGTAAGTAGATCTTAGTTTTTAAATGAGAGGAGAGTGTCCTTCTTTTAGTGAGGGAAAGAGACCTTGTTATTTGATTATTTAATCATTTATTTTAAAATGTTTTCTCTTTCCCATACTTGCAGACCTTCCTGCACCTGATTATTTTTGAGAGCTCTTTGGAGCATTTGCAAAAGAGCTAGGCTCTAAAGTGATTGCCTCTCTCTCTTAGCAATGCCATGTTCCCCTAGTTCCTTTTGTTGACAAACACTGTTCTTCAACTAAACATACCTAGAGTATTAGCTCTTTGCTCTCTCTCTCCAGCAGAAAGACCAAGAATGGATCTAATGTGTTTTTTTCTTCTGTCCATTGCCTGAACAGACATAGGCTTTTGTAAAGAAGAAGAAGAAGAAAAAAATAGGCCTGTTTCTGGCAGCAGGTTATTCTGTTTTCACTAGAATGATAGATGAATTAAATATAAGGTTTTAAACCCCAAAACATATGTCTGATAATTGGAAGATGAAATAGTCAGACTTATCTTGCATTGCTTTAGTCTTTACTTCTGGTCCTTTTTATCCAAAAAAGTTCCTAATTCTCTGTGTTAAAGAAACAGGTTAAATAAATGAGCTGCAAAAGCCAAAATCATTACAGTGTGGTTTCCAGTCAGTAAGACGCTAAACTCAGGAAGTGAAAAGGTTGCATTCAAGCTCCAGTGTTTCTTTTGTTCAAGTCACTTTGTTCAGGATTTGCTATATGAGATGGGGGATTCATATATTTTTGTCAATAAGTTGTGTGATGTGTGGAACCCAAGTGATTTGTAAAAACTCAAAATAATATTTCCTTGGCTGGCCAAAACATACTCCATCCTGATTCCTACTGGCACCCCCATGATGAATTGCTATGTCACATTCTCTTGCTTCAGCAACAATACAATGAGCGGTGCTGTCTGACACAGCCTTTTCCCATTTCAGAAAGGACCAGTGCTGTGTTCTTATCGATCTGATGAAGGAATATCAGAGTTTGAAGTCGATGGTAACAAAAGTCATAGACAGTGCCGACAGTGCTTCTGTGATCAAATCCATTTGGAAGGATCATGAAGATGTCAGGCGAACTTTATCAAAGGTAATTATAAATATTTTCATTTGAGCGGTTTAACTGGTCTTTGACTTCAGTGAACTTTTCTGTTTGAAAAGTGACCTTTGAGCTATGTTTAAAGTTCCTTGAAGTTACTGTCAAATCTTGTCAAATTGACACTCAGAATTTAAATCCTACTGATTCTGATAAAGAGGAAAGAATACAGTCTTTTCTGCACTTTTGGTGAGATCCATTAATATGTATTTGATTGCTGCTATTTTAAAGTACATTTTAACACCTAAAAATGTAAAATGTTAATTTATATGGAAAGCTATGATATATGGAAATCTGTTTTTTATATAAAATACATGAAAAATATGTTCCCATCACAGCAGGAGAAGATATTTCCAGTCAACATACTTCAATGTTTTCCATATTGGATAATTTTTTGAATGGATAAAAGCCAATGACAGAAAAAGCTGACACTGGAATATTATTCTCTGTCACAGCAAAAAAAGCATTGCTATCTCCTCAAACACAAATCTGGCTCCTTTTCTGAAGTTTGCCACTCATTTATGTCCGTCTCTTTCCCTAAGACTACTTTGTTCAAAGGGATGCCATGTTGATACTGGCCATTGAGAAGAGATAAGGAAGTTGGGTCTCTATATTCCATTCATTTCACTGAATTATATTTTTAACATTCCAAATTGTATTAGCCCAAGTTATTCTTAAAGCATCAGCCTAAAAAAGAAGTTCAGAGTTAAATTCTTTCCATTCATTTGGAGGATAATTTCATTTGGAAGCCTATTGAGCTCTTCATTAAAAATTCAGCAGTCAGAACTGTATAACCATCATTCCAAACTATGCATATTTTTAGGTTCTTTTTAATAGACATTTTAACTAGAACTATATGCCAAGTATTCATCAAGTTAAGAGGGGAACAGAGCATAGATTAATTTTAGCCCACAGAGTTGCAATGTCAGTGTTATAAAGAAGTGTGTATAACTTCCATATGATTTATTTCTTTAATGTGAGCCTTGGCTTGTGGCAAAATGCTCTGTTACCACGACAATGGTTATAGCTGGACCTGAAGGAGCTGAAGCACAACAAATATTTTGCCCAATTCCTGACAGTGTACCATAATAACATAAGAACGGCCATACTGGATCCGGACTAGCAGCTTCTCTCTAATGCTGATCTGTAGGACTTGCTAAGGGAAAAAGTATGAGATGTTTATTGTGGTCCTTCCTCAGTATATTGTCTCATCTTCCAGCAATCAGTTCTTTAAAGACTTCCCTTAGCCTGCAATTGCAAATTTAGTAGCTCTCGGGGAATTACTTTCCATGATTTTGTCTAATTACTTTATGAACACATTTGTACTTTTGTCTTCCAGGGTATCCAGTGATGACAAGTTTTACAATTCTAAATTTTGCTAGCAACACCCTCTGCTTACCTTGCTGTAATGCAAGAACTGATTTTAGATAGTAATTAGTTAGTGATATGTTGTTATTATTCAATTTTGGAGATAGGGTATCTGAAGAATAAAAAAATTTAAAATTATTTGCCTAAAGTCCCATAGATAGCTTGTTACCAAGTGGTAAAAATCTAGAATTTATTATTCCTACTTGTGTGCTTTAACTATGAGAAATTCTTAATTTTTTACTACACTCATGAGAAAACCACCCCCATTACTCTGTGTTTTGTGACAAAGTTAAATGTTGGATGGCATGCTGACTGAGACTTATCAAATGCATTTCATATACCCCAGGGCTAGAGATGGGTGGCTGGAGAACTGGATTTTTCTTTCTTTCTTTCTTTCTTTCTTTCTTTCTTTCTTTCTTTCTTTCTTTCTTCAAGGCTTCATTAAACAAGGAAATATTTATGTTCACAGCATGAAGCTGCCAAGAATGATCTGAGTGATAAACAAAAAGACCTGGATACTTTCACCAATAAAGGAAAACATTTGTTAGCGGAATTGAAAAGAGTTCGTAACTGCGACCCCACTGTGGTGAAGACAGATATGAACTGTACAGTGGACAAATGGCTTGATGTAAGAATGTGATGTTTATACACTGAATACAGTTTTTAAGAAGGACAAACGTTGCTGTATTAGTATTTTCTTAGGATTTTGAAGTGCATTTGTTTAGTAAAGTTTACTTTGAAATATATCTCAGAAGGATATTCATAGGGATTTGGCATATATTGTATGCACAAAGTCATGACATTCATTTGCTAGATTTATAAAGATGTCTTACAACAAACAATGTATGAATATAACTAGTATAAATTAGCTCAGTGCCCACTTCTGAATATAAATTTGGGTTGGGTTCTCACCTACTGTGCATCAGTATTATTTCAATAAAGTAAATTGGACTGAATAAATTAGGCAGTAGATTGCATTAAGTTAAAAAGATGGAAAATTTAAAAGATATTAATAAGATGTGAATATGTTGAGAAAGACAGTATTATAGCAGAGAAACATGATACAAAAACTAATATTTTACGTTTTCATATCTATACAGCTTTATTAGCAAATTCTTATATTACTTAATAAAGACAAAAGTAACTGCTTTTAAAAATAAAGTTTATCTGAATATAAACCTCTTTCCCAGGCAAAAATATATAGATTTTTAGAAACTGTCACATATGGTTTTTGTTATTTTTATGATATAGGAAACTAAGTTGAAATTATTATATCTTACTGCTTTGAACTTAGATATACTTCTAAGAGGAGAATTATTTTGCCTAGGTTCACTAATTATTTCTAATGCTAGAATTTCTAATTCTGTCTTACAATTAAGCTCAAAATAAAGAAATCTGAATGTAATTTCTGGATGGTATTGACACGCTCTCCATTTTTAAAAGGTGTCAGAAAGGATTGAAGACAACATAGATCGGTTGAGTGTAAGTGTGTCTCTGTGGGACGACATACTGAAAATCGGAGATGAAATGGATGGATGGTGTAATAAATGCATTTCTCAACTGAATGAAGGCATCAGCAACTTGAGTAATAGTCAGAGAATGGAGGTCATCCTGAAAGAGTTCCAGGTGCTTACCTGTTAATCAGTGACCAAAATGTCAATATGTTCTGGGCCAAATTCTCAACTGGTAACAGCCACATATATAAGGCTGTGCTGCTGTAGATCACTATGTCTTCTGCTCAGTCAACGATATCACTAACCCAGTGGGCTAGCTGACAGAACTCCAGACTTTTTTTGAAGCTGGCTTCTTCTGACAGAAGCAAGAAGGATATTCCTCTTACTAAATCTAAGCCCCGTAATTATTTTGGCTCTGGCAATACATGACAATGTGGTCTTATAAGAACAAAATTTTCAAAAAGCATAGCATTGGACCAAACCCAGTTCCAAAAGAAATTGATGGTAATTTTTGACAACTTCAGCTGGGATTAAGCAAAAAATGAGTAGTTTTTAAAAATCTTGTCTTAGAAGTTGGATCCTTCAGACAGTACAATAAAAAAGGCATAGTGGACTGAAGGGCAGATTTCAATGTTGGGTTATAACAGTTTCACTAACGTGATATCTTTCCTGTCTGGATAGTGTTAAATTATTTTAGAAATATAGCCAGTGCTCAGAAAGCATTCCGCTGCCATTGGCTTAAAATGTGCAGCAGATCAACCATAGAATGACTCCTACTCGACTTAATTTGAAATAAATAATACCCTTAAGAAGATGCATAGTGAACATATACAAGCAATACAATGAAATATGAAATGGTGCTAAAGCAGTTTTTTGCTGAGGATAAAACTATATTTAATATCTTTCTGTTTACTAGAGCAGTGAGACCACCTAAATTAATCAATATTAAAACTGATCTGGAGTAAGACCAGCTGGTGCCTGAACCACAGGTGTGCCTGATTCAGAGGAGGGCCAGAACAGCAGAGGGCACGAGGACTGTGCATATGTTTGCAGTCGCAGAATGCATAGTCCATCATACTTTTCTTTTTACAAAGGCAAGAGGAAAGCCTGAATACTGGCACAAGGGTCCTGCCATTTCAGCAATCAGAAATAGATGAGCATGGAAAAGAATATTCAGTACCTTTTATATGGGCCACAGCAGTTGTTCCTTTCTCTCCGATGTCAGCCCATGTTATATCCCTTTAGTGCAAAATGACCCCTGAGGATGCTTCTGAACCTGAACTTCTACCATGGCAGGGTAGAAGTTAAATGCAGTAATTTTATCCTTAAATCTTTGGTCCAATATTTTAATCAGTGATCTGCTTGAATTTCCTAGAAAAGAAAGTCTGGGTAATAGGATAGACACTCACACCAATTATTTGTCTAATACTTCAAAATTACAATATACAAATTATGATTTTCTCTTTCATGTTCCTATTATTTCTTTAGTAAATAAAATATTTCTTTATAACTTAGATCTATATATCCAGAATAAATGCAAGGTCCTGATGCATCAGTGCATGGCAACATTTATATTTTAATTCTCTTTTGAGCATAAAATTTAGTTCTGTCTAATTTTTTCCAAGAGCTCACTTCCCTGTAATAAAAACCAGACAGCACATGTATTATACTCTGCATTCCATCAAGTGGAACCTAACAACAGCAGTAGATTTTTCCAGGCAAAAAGCAGTGACATTCTTATTTTTATTCAACCACTTTGAAGAAACTAAAGCTGTTAGAGCATTTTAAATGCTAAAATGTGTGTGGTTGTTTTAACGGAGGGGAAAAAAATCTCTGAACTCAATCTACTAAAGAAAAGGAGGTGGGAGATTTTAGAGAAGAAAACTAATAAAACAACTGTGTTTACTTTTAATTGCTAAACTTTGTTTAAGTTTTCTTTCTTTTTTCCACTTGATGGAGCATCCATCTGAAGCTCTAAAGCCTTTTTGTTGTTTGGTATGAAATTTTGACCACATTTGTTTTACAGTCTGAAGTCAAGGACAAGGAACTGAAGTTGGAGCAGCTTAGATCTAAAATTTCAGATCTCAAAGAACTGACCCACAGTCAAGAGCCTCCTGCAGATCTTCAGGTAAACTAAAGACGTTGTTTATCACGGTCTGTGTTCAAATGACTAAGAAGAAACTCCTGCACTTCCTCTCTCCTCTACTGCTTTTATCTTTCAAGATGATGTATATGGCACTATTATGTATCATGGTTATTGTTTAATCGTATTTCTTTAGTCACTGTTGCTTTTTCTAAATGAGGATGTTATAATTGGAGATTAGAGTTGTAGAAGTTTTTTTTATTAAGTCTAAATACTGTAAATAGTTTACTAGGTAGCTGATCAGGTATGATTCAGGTATTCTCAACATTGCACAGCATTAAGCCCTATCATATGTGGGTACATACAGAGTTTACCTCTTTGAAAGGTTTATAATGTTAGCAGGTAGTGGAATGGATGTGGAATAGAAGTATTCTTTAGTAGATTGGAATTAGTGCCCTGAACCAACTGTTACTAGGAATAAAACAGGAACTTTGAGCTGTCAAACTTTTATGACTGGCTAGATCCTTCTTTTTTAAGTTTTAGGGCACGTGAGCATATGAAAATAGGGCGCATGAAAATATGATTTTTTGGACATTTGATTTCAAATGGAAAATGATTATGTGAGATTATCAAATTTCAATATGTCAGAATTTTTAAAAGCTGACTTGTGGGATTTCCACGAGCAGGGAAGTATCTTGATAGATATTTCTTTAAAAACATTCATCAGATTTTAGCTGAACTTAATCTAACACTCAAGCCTTTTCCAGATTATGCCATGACCACAAACATAAGCCTAAATTAGCAATTCAGATATTTTAGGAGATGATATCACAAAGTAAGACCCGAGAAATCTATAGTAAAAAGATGTACAAATGCCTATATTCTCCCTAAGTTGTTTCCTTTACATGAGAGGTTCAGAAACTTCAGGTTTACTCATATATTTTATCATAAATTTGATATCCATCCACTTGTAGAACAAAACTCAGAATATACTATTTGCAGTATATAACTATTAACCAACACACGCCCATTTCCAGCTACTGAATGTGATAAATACAAAAAAATTACATCATACTTACAATAAAATAACTGTAGTTGATATATAAATGTAAAATGTAACTTTAAGAACAAAACTCCCAAATAAAACATAAATCTTCAAGTTACTTGAGCACATTCAAATGCTGAATACATTTAAGTAAATTACAGTATCATCAGGTCACATCCTAAAATCATAAAAGGGGATGAATTCCTTAATAGCAGTCTTAGCAATTGCTCATTTATAGATATTATCGTATTATGAGTGATTTGATCTGCTTTTCATGAGTAAAATATACACAGTGAACATCTATTATAATTACACATATTGCTGTGTTTAAACAGATTAAGGGACAATATTCTAGTATTTTTTGTGGTGTCTTCAATTTTAATCAGCCTTACATGCAAATTCTTTAAGCCTTAACACTCTTAAGTCTTACCAATTGATCTTTCTTTTTATAGAGTTAGTTGTATTTAGGTCGTATTATATATATGGGGCATGTTGTAAAAGAAAGAGATCAGCTTTTTATTTCTCAGAGGTCGATAATAACACATCAGTTTGCAATCTGGCTTTTTGGAAGTTAGTATCCCTTCTTTGGGTTTCTGTAGAGATAAGATTTGATCCTGAATGGCTGCCAATTTTTATTCATGTAAGTATTTATAGTTATGGATGTAAAGAGAGCAAAATGATAATTGTGTATCACTTTCCTGCCTTCCATTTTTTCCATAAGCTTTCAGTTCTCTTGTTACCATGAGAAATGTTTCATTTTAACAGTTTAATAAATTACATTTTGCTTTTAGTTCATAGAATCAGATTTGAGGCAAAAGTTGGACCATGCCAAAGAAATGTTAGAGATGGCAGAAGAGACACTAAAAGATTTCAGTACTCAGAAGATGCAGTTACAGAAGCTTATCAATCAGATGACAGACTGGCTGACAACAGTGGAAGAGACATTGTTAAGCTGTGCACCTAACCTGAACCCTGAAGCTCTAAATAAAGTGAAGGTCAGTGCTGATGAATTTACTGTTTATTATGTAGTGATCTCTGTTTTTTATCAGAGTTTTTACTAATCAGGTATAACAACAATCAGGTATTATATTTCATGTTAATTTTCATTTGATGAGAAAAAATATAGCTATGAGAAAATGAGGAGAAAATATATACTGTCTAGCTGCTAGAATACTAGCAAACAATACAATCATATTCTTAAAGAAGTTCTTCCAGTGACCAAAATTTCTATCAACTTCATACTGAATTACACACCTTTTAGAAAATTTTAATGAATAATACAGTCTTTATTGTGACAAGAACCAATTTCATTACATTGAACTCTTCAGTTATTATTCCAGCCTGCTTACATGTCCATCCACCCCTTGCAATTTTTGTGAATTTATAACTCATGAAAGTAAAGACTCTGGGCTGAACTCAGTTTAACACGAGCTTCTACCTCAGAAGTTCTCATCAGTCCTCGTATTTCTTTTGTCTCCATCTTAGTGCTCTCTTGATTGCATACAGTTATGCACATCTTAATATGACAAGCCATGTGGAAATTTTTTTATCATGAACAACATGTTAATGCTGATATACCAGCCAATTCAAACTTAATTTGGGGATAAATGTTCTTTTCTAGACAGACAAAAGCTCCCTTTCATTCCAACAAACAAATGTTCCAACAAACACCAGTGGCATAGTGCATCTCATGCGTCCTTTCAGACTTTGCTGAAAATAAGTAAGGCTTTTCATTATGTCTTGAAAATTGTTATTTTTAAAATAGAGTACAAAAGCATGAAAAAATATCATATTTCATATTTCTGGTCTGACTCTTTAGTTTCACGGATCCATCTCATTTGGAAAATTCAGGAAACACGATCCAGTACCTCTTTCCTTGACTCTGTCTAGGGCTTGCAATAGACCAGAGGAGGAAAGAGCATGTGGGAGGAGCAGGAATGCTTGAGGAAAAGAGATGGTTCTCCTGTTTCTTTAGAAAGGTAGTATTGGTGTTGTAACTTCATTCTCAGGAGATGCAGAGAAACCTTCAGCTTCAGCAGAGCAGCATTGACTCGACCCGGGAGAACCTCAACAGCCTGTGTCGCAAGTACCACTCTGTGGAGCTGGAGACTCTTGGTGGCACTGTCACTTCATTAATAAAGAAGTATGAAGCTGTGAATCAGCTCTGTTCCAGGACACAGGCCAGCATGCAGGAGTCCCTGGAAAAACACTTCCTCAGTGAGTCTTCAGGCTTGTTAATATGAGCCGTTAGCCCACAGCCATGAATCATTCTGCCAAAGAACAGCCTGCCAGTGTTTCCAGTGATGTCACTTGTAGTTACAACTTTATTTTTGTATTTGCATTTCAAAAGGTCCTATTGCCAAGTGTTCATTTCATATCTGCTGCAAAACAATGTGTCTTGCAAAAACAAAATTCATCTTTAAACATTTAACACTCATGAAAGCAAGCTCAGTTCTGCCTTTCTTCAATTCCTCTGTTGCTGCCTCACATTCTCATAGATTTCCCCTTCTTCGTATAAGTATTACATACATACACTTTATGTATTTGCCATTCAGAGAGGGATTTATACAAATGGAGATGTTTATAATGTCTACATCTGAGCTACGTCCTGGGCTCACTGGGTAGTTGGTGGAGAGAAGTAGGCATTTATTTAATCTTAAAGGAGATATTTATCCAACGTTAAATTGGGCCAGATAAATCACAGCTTGAAATGCCTGTCTTTTCCCATTAACTGTAAAGGGGAACCTAGTGTGACTGCTCAAATTTAGATGTTTATACTGGAGACATCTAACATGTTATGAAATGAATTGTCCCTCCAAGATCATTGAAGGAAGTGAGACTCATCCCTTTAGCATTTGCAGACTTTTCCTGAAGGAGAAATAAAGTGTGGAAGACAGATGTACATTATTGTCAATAGTGCTGTTTCTTGAAAGAATATTCTCTTCTCTGTACTTTTTTATTAAATAAGATTCTATGCAAGAATTCCAGCAATGGTTTTCTGGTGTGAAGACTGCAGTAAAAGAATCATCTGACAGGTCTGGAGACAGCAAAGTCATAGAAGCAAAGCTACGTGATTTGCAGGTATAGTTAACAAATCAAAAAAATAGTAATTAGCTATTTTAACTATATGTATCTAGTTATAACTCTAATTTATAGCTATGGACATGTTTATCACTATTTTTTCAAAAAGATAAATAAGCATGGTTCAACACAGCAATCTATACTATAGATGAAATACAGGGAAACCAATATGTTCACCATTCAGAAGATCAAACTTTAATTTCTGGAAGGTATATGTGTAACTAAACTATTCTTGTTTCTGATATTTAATCTTTTTTCTTTTTTTCCCCTTTCTTTATCTTCTCTTCCTTTTCCTATTGTCTCTTACACTGTTCTGTCCTTCAGATTAATACTTATGTCAAAGCTTATCTGAGTTGTTTTCTGGTGGGACAGAGCACAAGCAGATCAGATACTGCTCCATCTATTGCAAACTGCTGCCTTTGGACCAGATAGAAACATTGAACTCCGTGAATCTTAAAACCATTTAATACAATTTTATTTGAAAGATCTGCTTTGAATTTGTCCTTTAGCTAAACACGACTCTCATCTTCTTGGGGAAATTTGGCCTCTTCCAGTAGAAATATTGCTTACCTTTAGCTATTACATCTTGCATGTTGAAACTGTATTCTTTCATCACACAGGTTGTGCTGGATTCTGTTAGAGAAGGACAGAACAAATTAGAAGCTGCCTGTAAGGAAGGAGAAAATTTGTATGCTTGCTTACCCAAACCAGTTGTGAGCCATATCCAGGAGCAAATAGAAAAGTATACCCAGAACTTTCAGGAATTCCTCAACCAGTGTCTGAAAGATAAGCAAGCCCTGGAAGCTTGTGCCTCAGACCTGGGAAGGTGAGTAATACAAGTAGTCTCAGATAGACTGAATGAAATTTTCAGGCTGTGGAAATTCAGGACAAAATTTGAAATGATTTCCAGTTAGTTACTCTAGTCCTGTTTGCTTTCTCCTTTGGAAACATTTAAGAGAAAACAGAGGTCTCCACTAAAAAAGCAACAGGTCTTGCTCCAAGGGTATTGATTTGCTTAAAGTATGGGAAACTGGGATCACATATGTGGAAGATTTGTGTTGCTCATGTGATCCCCAATCAGCAGTTGGGTTCACAGTAATTTTAAATGTGATTTCTGAGAGGGAAAAGGTGTGCTGAATTTTCATGTTCTGCCCTAGGCTTTGAAGATAGTGTGGTTTTTACACAGCATGTCATCTGTCCTGTCCCATTCTAGATGGACATACTTCCTAAGGAGCTAGTAGGAAAACACTCCTAAATTATTATTTGGGGGATTTGGGGGGTTCAAATGTTTTTAGCCATAATTATGTTCAAAACTGTTTCTAATTGAAAGGAAAGTTATTGTAACAGTAATGGATAAAACAGCAAGATGAGATGGAAATTTTTGGTCTGCCTTCATGTAAGGAAAAGGTTTGCAAACATAGGAACTTTAAGCCAGAGCCTATTTTGCTAAGTTTTGAGCACTTCAGATTCCAACTATGTTCTGTCAGAGAAACTGAGAGTGCAACACTTCAAGCGCTCGTATAAATTTTGTATGTGTCAATACTGAGTAAAAGCCCAGTTCTACCCATTTTTGTTTGTTGTTTTAACCTTAGCCTAAATCTTTAGAAGCATTTGGAAAGATCTTTCATTTGGTCTGTCTTTACTGAATATACTAATAAATAAAAGTATTGCCACTTTAAATTTTGGAAGCTTCTTTCCCACTGTAGCTCCCATGATTTTGCTGAACATTTTTAGAGAGTTGCTGAATATTTTTAGATTAGTAGTCACTGCAGAATTATGTTTTGTGTACAACTCTCATTCACTAGGCATTAAATTGATACCTAGCTTGATTTTCCTGTTCTTGTGGATATCCAAAGTACTGGGTGAACTTCTTACTAACTTTACTCCACCTGAGAAATATTTTTAAGGAAATACTTATCTGTTCTGTAGTTTTGAGGATCAGCACAAGAAACTCAGCCTGTGGATACATGAAATGGAAGAAAGAATAAGCACAGAAGCATTTGGAGAGAGCAAACAGCTTATTCCTGAGAAGAAAAATGAGGTGCAGAAAGTGGAAAAATTCCTGGAAGAGTTATTGACTTCAAGGTAGTATGAAACACATTTCCTAAAAAAGATCACTTTTTTCTCTTATAAAGCAACAATGAAACTAAACTGTTTGGGTGGAAAGTGTTTGTGAAAGATAGACAGAGGTGTTGGGACATACTCTGTGAAAGGAGTCTGAATGCAAATACTTCCAGTTTTAAGCAGATTTGAATTTGAAGTCAGATCCAATTTCTCACTAAGAAAAGCTTATATTACTTCATTAATAATTGAAATCTGTAAAGTATCATATCATCTCTAATAAAAAGCAATACTAAAAATGACACTTATCTATTCAGTGTTTTTTCCTTTTTGTTTTCCCTTTCTGTCCCATGATACTGGATTCAATGGAGTTAGCAGGACCCACTCTCATATAAAGCTGACTATATAAAGAGCCCAAATAACAGCCAGACTGGCTATGCGAAATCTTTCTAGAATTCAAACTTAGCTAATGGAAGATGAAGTAATAGCCTTTTTTAGAACACTGTGGTTTTTCAAATTCTTTTTTTATTATTAGGTTGGTGAAGACGGAACAAAAATAGTATTCAGTTGTTCAAGCCTCACAGCCTGCTAAAAGAAAACACCCAGTCCCTACCTATCCCCTTGAGACTGATGCAAGACAGTTTGGTCTGGGGTAAAAGCCCTGTAATCTGGAGGGTATAGGATGGGTGGTCCAGTGGTTTGAGATTAACTGAGACTGTCTAAGGCCAGAATTTTAATCCCTTTTACTGAGCCTTGTATGGAATCCCAGACTCGGTGTCTAATCCTGGACAAATGGTCTGACCTTTCCATCATCCTTCCTACCTGTCAAAGACTATAAACTAACTACTCAGAAGCTTTGGTAGGTACAAAAAGGTAGCAGTTCATATAGAACTAGAAAATCTGACAGCCTGAAATAAAATGAAATTAACTTTTAGTTTAAATGTGCAGCATGAAGATTTTAGCATGATCATTTAAAGCACCAAAGTGTAGAAGAAATGGTACGGTACATAAGGAAAGATATTAATCGATGCATATTGCTTTATTTCCTTTCAGTCTCTTCCAGCTAACTTTTCCATTAGCTATGAAGTCTATCACTGGTGGAGTAGGTGATTATGTCAGCAGCATTCATAACTTCTAATAGTTGCTGTAACAATATTATATGCTTTCTGAAACTGATTTTCAGTCCCCATTTTTTTCTTTCAGAGAATCTTTTGATAAACTCTCCCAAATGGCACAGGCTTTAAATGAAGGAGGACAAGGTGCAGGGAGGGAAGTGCGCCTGGCTTCTCGACATCTCACCAGTTACCAAAACATGGTCAAAACTGTCAAGGAGAAGCTGCGAACATGTCAGGTTGCACTCCAGGAGCATCTTGCTTTGGAGGAGGCACTGCAGGGCATGTGGTCATGGGTGAAAGACGTTCAAGATAAACTAGCATCATCAAAGAGTACCGTTGGTAGCAAAGCCACACTAGAGAGGCGACTGACTCAAATTCAGGTAAAGAGCTATAGAACTAAAGATACTGCATCAAGACTAGTATTGGATGAGGATCACATCAAAGGAAAAGGAATATTTTTATATTTCTTTCTTTCCATGGTTATGAAGGACAGGATTAGAATTTGAAGTGACCTTGACAAATTGGGAGATATGATATGAAAAACAGTATGGTATTTAAGGGGGCAGGGGAGGGGAGGCGGGTGCAAGGTATTACACTTAATGAGGAATAGCCAACTATAAAAATATGGATTCAGGTCCAAAAAAAACTGGTGGTGGGGAAGTCCTGAAATAGTTCACAGAGAAAGGCTGTGACATATCTGTCACAGGAGGTCTTTGAGAACAGATTAGATAAACATCTATTACAAAAGACATCAGTGTAGGTGATCCTGTCATTGGGCGCTCTTGAGATTTCCTCTAGCTGCATGGTGCTGGTTTTCTGTGCAGAGCTTGACCTTTTTATTATCTGCTGCAATGCGAACAATATTTTAGGGTGACCAATGCAGTGAAATACCTATATGGCTGTGGGAGTAGCTGTTGCATCACTAGCACATAGCAAGGGGCAGGCACTTGTACAAAAGGGTGTCTTGGAATTCATACTGGGCATGGTTTTCAAGTGGTAAATGAGCTCAGAAAAAATGGTGTCCCCTGTTGAAAGTGCACCTTTCACTTCCCATCAATTTACATTTGATAATTTTTTTTGCATCACAGGAGATCCTCTTACTCAAAGGTGATGGGGAAGTTAAGCTGAACATGGCCATTGGCAAAGGAGAAAAAGCACTTAGAAGCAGCAGTGAGGAAGGACAAAAGGTGATACAAAACCAGCTACAAACACTGAAGGATGTTTGGAATGACATCATCAACATCTCAGTGAATTGTCAAAGGTAAAACTCCCTGGAAAACACAGTTCAGACCCTGCCATCTTTGCTTCCAAGGAGTGGTACTTTGTAGCACGTATGAGTCCATTCCTTTGTGACTGATATCTGAGGGGAAAGTTGCATCATCAAATCAAAATATTTATCTGAAAGAATACATCCCTTTGTAGAAAAGACAATGAGTTTACTCAATAGATGAATCAAATTTCATATGAAATGGTCATTTAAAAATAAATAGAAATTGTACAAATTCATACAAATAAAAATCTAGAAAGGGCTTCCTGACTTACTGAACCTGTACTGGGGCTGGACCAAGAACATCTGACATGTATTTACCTAACTTTCCATTACAAAACTGCAGGGAAGTTTTCTCAACTCTGTGTTTCATTATGTTTTTTAATTAAAATATTTCTGTAATATCTACTCTGTATCATCTTTCTTGCAAATTAAGCTGATTTCTTCTTGTTCTAACCTCTGTGGAAATGGGAAGTTATTCCTATTACCTGTATGAGAACTTTTTTAATATATTTGAAGGCCTCAGTCTCTGTTCTAGATGAACGGAAGTCTTAATTCTTTCAGCCTTCCTCAAAACTAATAGTTTCTGGACCTCTTTCATCCTTGTTCTTTCAATAAATTGCAGACTGTTTAATTTGTCTACATTTTTCTGTAGTTGGTTGACCTCTGAACTCTATTTGAGACCTTGCAGATTCTGAATAGAGTATCAGTACTTTGCATTTCCTTCATACAACACTCCTCTTAATACATTCCAGATTGAGATTTTCCTTTCTTTCCAACTGTACATGTTGTTAATTTTGTTCGGTTTGTTATCCACTACAGTCTACAAATCCTTTTCTACATTACTAACCCTGGACAGTTTTTCCCAATTTTCTGTCTGTGTATTTGATTTCTGCTTTCTAAGTAAAGCACTTTTTTTCATCATCAAATACCATCTTTTTAAATTTCTTTTAAGAACATCTGATGTTTAAATGCTGTCCTCCAAACTGGCTGCAGCCTCTCCCTGGTTGATCTCATCTATGAGTTTTACAAGTACTCTGTGTTCCATCATCTTAGTCATTACTGGATAGAAGCGGGTCCTTGGTGAACTTCTGCATGATCATACTTCCTTAGCTTGCTAATGAAAACAAAAATTTCCTTGCATCAGAAAACGGTCATGGGTCTGTATTCTAGATGATCTGAGTACTAGGATGTCTGAGCCTCAAACATCAGCTGTTAGTGGTAGGAGCCATGATATAGGTAAATTGGAGTTCTTGGATGAACTCCACAGAGTGCCTGCTTGCTTGGATTTAGGTAGTGCTGCCACTGTCTCACTTTATTTCTAAATTATAATAGAATTATATGCAGAAAATTATGATGGGTAGGCTTTAAGTTTTCGCTCTGACTTTACCCACTTTGTGTCATAAAATATGATTTAGATTGGGTGCTCATTGCATTTTGGATGAAATCCTTTACAGCACTGTTATCTACCATTAAGTCCAGTGGAATCAGAATTACGTTCCTCAACACAAGTCCCAGAGAGATATGGAGATCTGACAGAAGGAGGGATAGATAACAGAAGAGTGTATTTCTTAGAAATTGTAAATGGGGCAACATATAATTGTTTTGTTCTTCCAAAATTGCCAGAATATCTCCTCATTTTCAATAATTTTGTAGGCTGCTGTACATTTATGACTGAGAATTTATTACATGAAGAGCTCCAGTAATGTTCTGTATTTTATTTTGCTGGACAGTTACTGAAGTGTGCTTTTCATTAGTCTGAGACAGACATTGTTGGTATCACCTGTAATGGGGAAGCAGTTGTATTAGATTATATGTAGTAGTCCAAAGAACAGAGGAAGTCTAGAATAGTTGGATTTAAGTTGATGTAGAAAATTAAAGCAAGATGGAGGAAAAAGTGTATTCTAAATGTATCATACCTAGCTACAGAGAATATATCAATTAAGGTACAAGCATGCTTTTCTTTTTTTTTTCTTTTTTTTAGCTCTTTCAAAACTTCTCATCTGTACTGTATATTTGTTTTTTAATGTAAGCTGTCTAGAGTCTGTGATTAGCCAGTGGAATGAATATCTGGAAAGGAAGAACCAGCTGGAGCAGTGGTTAGAGAAACTGGATCACAAAGCAGAACATCCTATAGAACCACAGATTGGTCTGAAAGAGAAGTTTGCTCAACTGGACCACTTCCAGGCTATTGTTTCTGAGATAGAGGATCACTCTGGTGATTTACATCAACTCATTGAAAAAGCTGTGGAACTGTATGAAAAAACTGAGGATGATTCTTTTGGAGAAGCAGCTCAAGAAAAACTAAAAACACACTTTAATGACATCACAACTGTGGCCAAGGTAAGATAAAAGCAAAGGCTGCCATTTCAAATAAGTAAAATACTTAGACATCAATCTGTAGAGAAGGCTAAAGTTTTGATTTTCATAATTTTATTGTGACTAAAAGAATGCTTGTGTTTGAATAGTCTTGCTTTTTCTTACAGTTCCTATGATGGAGTCTAACAAAAAAAAAGTTGAATGTAGTTATTAAAATTCACTGGAATGTAAAAATAGGTTGAGAATGGGAATCATTGGTATGTTTATGATTTTTGAAAAGTGAAGGGCATGTATTTTATTCCTAGTTTCATATATACAGTAATACTTCTGAAATTCTTCAAGATTCATTTTCATTTGATTCTTTTTCATTCATTCCTAGCACTTTTTTTTTTTTTTTTTTAACTTAGAGAAGAATAAAATGCCTCACTGAGCGGGAAACATATGTCAGAGAGAGAAATTTTATTATCAGAAAGATATACACTCATAGTTTGTGGTGTTCAAAGCCTTTAAGCACTGCACCTGTCGTACAGGTGTTCTGTTCAGTTTCTAAGGAAAGAGACATGTTAGTCCACAGAGACCTTCTGCCAGTCAGATCATGACAGTGACACTAGTTCTGAATTACAATCTCCATCATCTTGGCTAATGGGAAAGTTTGCATCAGCAATAGGGGCCACACAATAAGAGGCTAATATCACTGTGAAGCTGAAGTAAACACTGTATATATAGCACATTGTTGGAAATTCAGGAATCTGACATAACTGTGATTTAGGCAGTCATGTATTGAGAATAGTGCTGAAGACCTATAGGTGATTAATCTATACATTATATATTAAAAAAAAATCCAAACTTAAAAATTAGTAGATCTAACAAACTATTTAATAGAAAAATGTCAAATTTAGGACATATTAATTAAATTCTTAAGTAAAAATCCATATTTTTCTTTCTAAACATGATGAGGAGAGTCATTATATGGAATCTTGCTGCTTGTTTGGGAGGGGTTTTTTTGTTTTTATTTTTGGGATGACATATACTATTATTGCAATTGTTTTATTGCTTTAATCATAGACCATAGATATTAGAGCTGTCTAAGATGTATCTAATCTATAATTACCATCTATTCACACAATTTTTTATTTTTATAATGAACTTTTGCTCTCTTTTTTTACTGGAAATAGTAAGCTATGAATCTGATTTCTAGAGATTAGTGCAGCTTCATCCTGGTATAACATCCACTTGGTTAAGTAGAATTAAAGCTGGAGCAATACAAAGGTAACTGACTCACTCAGTACAATGCTTTTAAAACTTACTCATGAAAAGACCCTGATAAACAAGCATGGTGATGTTCTCCTAAAATTGATATGTATCAATAAATCTAATTTTTTAAGTAATTTCCCTCATCCCCAAAAATAGAAATCTTATAGATGGGTATTAAAAGTAGGTGCTTTTATTTTTCTTTCAAAAAATATTTCTTTTCCAGAGTTTCTTGTCTTAATCCTACCTTTGTATATGCCCTGGGCATGCATCAATAAGTAACCAGCTGGCCCAGAGTGTCCCAGCTGGGGTGACAGGCTGGGAAAGGTGGGGATGGGACTCTGCACCCACAATATTGCATGGAACAGGCCATATGTAAGCAAGAAGTTGAGATCTAAAACAGAGTTTGAAGCATTCTTCCCAAAGGATGCTCAAGCTGATAGCAAAACATCCTTTAAATCTATCAAAAGCAGGATGTCATCTAGGGAATTGGTGCAATCACTCGATGAGCAAAAGTAAAAGATGCACTCAGGGTTGATAAGGCCATACTGGAGAAGTTCAATGAATTTGTGTTGTTCCTCTCCACTGAAGATGATGAGGAGATTCCCACACCTGACATTTTCTTTGCAGGAGGCAGGTCAAAGGAGCTAGATCAGTTTGAGGTAAATATACAGGAAGTCTTAGACCAAGCAGTTAAGTTAGAAGTTAATAAGTCACCAGCAGTAGATGGCGTTCATCTGAGGGCTCTGGAGGAATGCCCAAACTGCAATTGCTGAAGAGCTGGTCAAGGTGGCCACTATGCCAGGTGACTGTCAGGCTATCCCTGTAATCCCCATCTACTAAAAGGCCTCAAAGGAAGTCCTGTGGGGAACTGCAGACTCGTGTGTCTGGCTGCCATCCCTGGGAAAGCAATAATCTATAATAAAAAATAATATCATTGATCATATTGGATAAATACAGACTGCTGAGAAAGTACAGCTTCTGGAAAGGAAAACCTTACCAAACTAATCTGCTGGAGTTCTGTGAGGGTGTCAGTAAGCACATGAATAAAGGGGATAAAGTGGACATAATATACTTGGATTTTCAGACAACCTTTGATAAGGTTCCACATGAAGGGCTATTAAAGAAACTAAGTCATCACAGGATTGAAGGAAAGGTCCCTTAATGCACTGAAAGTTGATTGACGTATAAGAAGCCAAGGCTTACTGGTCCCTTTTCAGAATGGAAGAGAGTCAATAATAAGGTCCTCCAGAAAACAGTGTGGGAGTTAGTTTTGTTCAACATCTTTGTTAATGACCGGGAGAAGAGAGTGCAGGGTGAAATCTTGCAGAGGATGAAAAGCTCTCTTGGGTGGTCCAATGACAAGGACTCCAGAAGGATTGTCAGAAAACTGAGTGAGTGGGCAAAGAGGTGGTAGATGATCTTCAGTGTAGATAAATGTAAGGTAATGCCTGTAAGGGAAAATAATCTAAAGCAATTTTACATGATTCTGAATTCAGAACTTGCAGTTAAAAACTAGGAGATAGATCTTAGAGTCACTTGGAAGTTTTCTGAAATCAACAGCTCAGTGTGAAGTGGATATCAAAAAAGCCAATAAATGTTAGGTATCATCCGGAATACTGAGGATAAAGAAGGCATAATTTTTCTGATTTTATATATATACATATATATATGTATGTATTTTGCTACTATGTATCTTGGTGTGCCTGCATCTTGAGGTTAGAGTGCATCTCAAAAGGGACATATAAAAGGTACAGAGAAGGGCAACTAAAATGGTCAAGGGGATGAAACTGTTATGAGGAAAAATTAAAAGGCTGGAAATCTTCAGTTTGAAGTGGAGAAAGCTGAGAGGGAAATGCAGTCAGCATTTACAAAATCATAAGGGTGATTGTTAAGGAGAATGCAGAAATGTTAGTCACCAAATCCCACAATACCAGCGAGTATGCAGTAAAGCTAATAGCAGATTGGTTAAAAAAAGGGGGGGGGGGAGAAGAAAAAGACAAAAAGAAAACAAAGGGTACTTTTTATATAGCAAAAAGCAAACTTCTACAGTCTGTTGTCATATGTTATTATTGGCAAGTTCAAAAAGGGATTGAACAAAGTCACTAACAGATCTATGAACACATACTGAAAGGAATAGGAGGCATGAACTTTCTGACATTCCTAATCTAATAATTGCAGATGCTAAGGAATTATAATGGAAATGGACCACAGACTCTGGCCAGGTTCACATGCTCTCCCTAAATAGCACTGGGGAGAAGACTTGGCTGGATGAACCATTAGTCAGGCCCAGTAGGGCACTCCCTGTGGCCTTAGCACATGGGGCAGGTAACTGTACCTTGCCCGTGACAGAGGGCATACTGCTTCTTCTCCAGCTAGTCTAAGCCATATGCTGTGTTTCCGGCACTTCCGTGGTGACCTCTGTTACCCTGAAGGTTGGGGCCCAGGATTTGACATAAGCTCCTCACCTATGGGACAGCAGTACCCGACAGCACCGGAGGGCTGCCGGGCTGGGAATGCAGCTGCTGCCAGGCAGAGAGGATGGGACCAAGAGCTACCAGGTGATGTGCCAGGGGGAAGCTGCTACCTCCTCCTCCCCTTTCTGTGATGGCAGGTCTGGTTGACAACTTGCAAACTTTCCCTTGGGAGGGAAGAGCACAGGCTGCAACTCGTAGAAGCCATTGCCACTGAAAGAGACTCACCAGTATTGAGCTGCACTTTCCCTCCACTTTCACTACTGGTACCACATTTTGGTGTGAACAAAGCAGGTGGGGGCTCATGGTTGCCTTTCTTGCTTGGGACTCTTTTGCTGCCTGAGGCAGCTATCTGTTTTGTCTAAAGTCAGGGCCACATGGAATTTTTCTTACTCTGTTATTGCATAAAATGCAGTAAGGTGTAAAAGCTTTGAGACTTTACTTTAGGTCACCTTTGTCTAATTTGTAACGGCCTATTGTCTAGTCTGAAACATTCTGGGAAATAATGATTATTTTCAGAGAGCTTGTTAATCTGACTTTGTTTTTAAATCCATTAGTTAAATGATAAATTATTCAAACTTAAAAATAACTCAAGTTCAATTCAGATTACTTGAACCAGTCACTTAAGTCTGAATAAGAGTATCCACACAGGAGTTAAAAGTTATTTGATTAGCTCAGTTCACTGTTGGTTAGTTTTGATAGGCTTTCCTGAGTGTTAGTGTATAAGAATGCAGGAACAACTCTGAGAAATCAAACTGAAGGCTCATCTAGACCAGTATACTGTTTTCCACAAAGGCTTAGGGAAGAGTACCAAAGGAGAAAAAGTGTACAATAACAGTTTTTTCTATCTTCTTGAGCCAGAAGATAGAGAGATCTCTGTAGATACATCCCTGAAACTGCAGAGCATAGGATGTAGCTCTTGAATTTCTAGTTTTCACCTTTTTGTGCTATGGTAAACACTTTCAGCTCATGTTGGGATGGAGCCATGCAACTGTCGTTTTTCTGTGTCTCAGGGAAAGCACCCTCCCTAGGGGTGCAAGGCGGGTGTCTGGGGATGGCAAACATTGCTGATTTGGTGGCTGTGATGGAAGTGAGCACTCTAAGGACCTTCTATGCTTTGGACAAGCAGAACTGCTTCTTTGTGGACTTGTATGGAACATCTTTGTGACTCTCCTTTAGCGTTTATAGAGACCTGGTGCTTCTAAATAATGGCTTTGTTTTGGCTAGGAGACTGCTCCCTTGGAGGACTCATGGGTAGTCCATAAGAACCCCTCCAAGGGATATTGGGAGAAGTGTGCCAAAGCTGCACAGCTGCGGCTTTGACATCTGTTGAAGGATACATTTCTTGTTAAAGAATGTTTTAAAGGACACTTTTTGCATGCATTTTGAGGTCTTCCTTTGCTCAAGCAGACAATGCCTGTCCAGACCAACCTAAACTGAGCCTTGTGCAGTGTAGCGCTGCATTCTGTTGCTATGAGCTGTGCTCTGCTCAGCATTCAGATGGATGCTATAGAGTCAGACCAGCTCTCTATATCACTGTGTGCTTAAAGTCTGGACAGAATCCAGAACATTATTTGACCATTTTAATGGTCTATTTTCCATCTGTCTGACAGGAGAAAATGAGGAAAGTGGAAGACATTGTGAAGGATCATTTGCTGTACCTTGATGCCGTGCATGAATTCACAGACTGGCTCCATTCTGCGAAAGAAGAGCTGCACCGCTGGTCAGATGCATCTGGAGATACATCAGCCATACAGAAAAAGCTGACCAAAATCAATGTAAGAAAACTTACCTTTCATAGTTTCATCAGCCGTTCAGAACCTATGCTTTAAAACAGGCCAGGGACAGAAAGTTGTGGGATGTTGCTCTTTGTGTATTTGAAATGGTTATGACATTTCAGTGAGCTGAAAACAAGCTTTCTAAGCAATGTTCTGTCTTCTCCTCCCTTCCCATATCAAACAGATAGAGTACAAGTGCAATCAGAACTTAGACCCGAGCTAGCCACTGGCACACATGAAAACAATTTGGAAGAGCGCGAGCCCAGTGGCATCACAGAGGAATGTGGCTTAGCTGATTAATGAATACTGCTTTACCCTCATCCCCAAATATGCCTTCTCCACTTGGCAGTGTTGTCTGAATCAAAGCCAGAAACAACCTTTCCTAGTTTGCATGAAATGGAGATGCATGAAGCAGTGCAAAGATTGTTGTCCCCATATACAGTAGAAATGTATAGGTTACCTCCCTGTACAGAAATGTATAAGGTTGCCTCCTCATCCTGGCATTTGTGTGGGTCCATCCATTCCTAGACATTTTGAGTGTCTGAGCAAGTTACATATTCCTGAATGCAGCATTAAAGTAGATGTCAAGTTCTGTTCATGCCTGATGTTTGAATTCAGATACTCATGCCAGCATTTTACACTGCTCCTAAACACGAGAGGGTGGGCCAGTGAACGGACTACTAGATGGTGATTCAGGATACCTGAGTTCAAATTCCAGATTTGTTGTATGCTCTTGGACAGTTTTTAGTCTCCCCTGTGTTTAAGCTCCCCATGTGTAAAATGAGGAAGGGAGGAGATAGTACTTTCTAGCTCATAGGGCTAATAAGAGAATAAATAACTTTACTTTGGCATGCAATGGTTAAGATGGCATTTATGTTCTCCAACTTCTAGAGCTGAAAACTCCCCAAATTTCCTTGTAGCATGTGCAAGATTGAAATAAGATACTGCAGAAAGAATTCACTGAAAAAGAACATGTGCAACCAATTATGGCACATCACAGATCATGGGTAGGCTGTAAAATGCTTTTTCTGAGCAGCACAGTTATGTTCTTAAAACTGCTATGATCAGCTGCATACTAGTGTTTCTTATAAAAAAGGTCAGAACAACATTCTTTTCCCTATCTTAACCTAAACAATATTTGTTTTATTATCTAAAAAAAGTTATTTCTCTCCCAAGCCTACGAAAGTTTGTAATCCATACACTACTCTCAGAATGGCTCTCTAATCGATTTAAAGCACGCACTCTGCCTTGATTTAATTTCCCTGTACTCTTCCCTTTCGCTGCGTTTTCCCATTCCTTTCCGCAGCGTGGGTGTTGTGAAAGCGTTTGTGCTGGAACTGCTCCTCGGCGCGGCGCGCACCGCGGGCTGCAGCCTCTCCGCCGTCTGTGCGGGCCCCTGGCCGCGGCCGCAGCTGCGACGGGTCGCAGCCCGGCGGTTCGGCTCGCAGCCCGGCGGGTTTCCATGGCAATGTTCCCTTGCAGGAGCTGCTAGACTCCCGCCCGGTCGGCGCGGGCCGCCTCAGCCGAGTGGAGACGCTGGCGCCCGCGGCCAAGCGCGGCACGGCCGCCGGCGGCTGCCAGCGCCTCGCTGCGGAGATGCAGGCCCTGCAGTCGGACTGGAAGCAGTGGGAAGAGAGCGCTTTCCAAACCCAGCGCAGCCTGGACGATCTGCACAGCCAGATGGCCCTGTCGGAGCAGGAGTTCGCCGCCCAGGTCGCTCAGCTGGAGAAGGCCCTGGAGCAGTTTGGCGCGCTGCTGGCCACCTGGTCGCAGCGCCTGGCCCCCCTGGACGGCCGATACACGGATGCCGAGCTCGTGGAGTGCTGGCACAGGGAAAAAGTAAGGCCCCGGCTCTTTTTCTAGCAATTTTCTGGTTGTAAATGTACAGCTACTGTGGGCAGAAAAGCTCTGCCAAGCAGGACTATCAAGGGATGGGCAAAGTAGGAAATAATCAGATACACTTACAAAAAATGTGTTTATGAAATTCCAACTTTACAAACTTTTATAACTGTAATCATAGCAATCAGTGTTTACAGAAGACACTTCTCTCCTTGACCTCTACTGCACAAGGCTTAGCAAATGCTACCCAGATCATAGACATTAAGAGCAGGGCTTGTCTCTGAGCAAATGAAGGAACTAACATACTATTTCTGAACTTCTCTTCCAATTGTTGAGTGTTTCAAGCCAGAGTAGTACTTGATCAGGGAAATGTGGAGCTTTTCTAAAAGCTAAGTAGCAGCTGGAGCCATTTCTTTTCCTATAATTCACCATGCATGTACTGAGCTTATTCTTCCTGTTTCTTGAAATGCCCTTCACATCATGCAGGTTAGGATCTTGTCCCATTCTTGTCATTTCTTGTTAAAGAAATGATCCTAGGAATTGCTATACTTGGGTATTCCTTATGCTTTGCTCAGGAATGCAGTAGGATTTAGAGAAACAGAGAGGTAGTTCCCCTTCCTGTCTTCTAGCAAAACTTCCACATGCATGTATCCCATACATACATACAAATATATGCACATACACATTTATATATATGTATACATATTCCCAACAGTCGAGATAACTTGCATACCAACTATGCGTATGTATGTATGTATGTATGTATCTCCCTTGTTGTGAATCACAGATGTCCAGAAAAGATACAGAGTGTCTCTCTTTCAGGGTAGTGTTGCAATAAAGTAGTTTCAGTAAAGGAAGAGAGGGGTGTGATTGCTGCTTTCTGACTCCTTGACTGAAAAAATATTATAAACCCCCCAGGACACCTTGTCTTTAAACTGAGATTATATATCTCCTCCTCTAGTTTTTGTGCCAAGTTATTTCTGTGGCTTCTCCTTTCACAGAATTCCCTGACACAGATTTATAGAACCGGCCTGCTTGCTTGCCAGCACCTAACTGTAAGAGAAAAAAATCTGACATTACACTGTGGCAAATAATGGTACAAATATTCAATCTCTTCTGTGGTTATATGTTTTCTTAAAGTAAAGGAAGACTTGGAATTATCATCAATACACAGCAGCAGTTATCAGACACGTTTTTATTTAAAAAACAGAGAAGTAGTAAATTCATGGAATTCCCAGGAGACTTAATGATATTGCTTCATTAGTAGTATATATGCTGTATATATATTGTAGCTCTGTGTAACAATGCTTTATTTAGATTATAAAGATGTAAACTTTAGGTAGTGAGTAAAATGCAGAAGAAACTCAAGAATTACTATGCACAGCCCTACTGTGTGATTTTATTTATAGTTAGAGGAAATGTGATAGTAATCCTTCCATTTCTGGACTTCAGTGGTAGGTCCCATTGTGAACGTAAAACAGCTCTGCAGCATTCCATTACTATTGTCTCACAGTGATTCTATTGTCAAGCTGGCCAAGGTCACAAATTAAAAATGTGTTTCCTAACTCTCAGAATTAGCAAACTCATTCTGGTAGCCCTGACTCAAGCTCTGTTCCTTTAGGTTTATGCAATATAACAGCAACAGATTCTGCCCTTGGAAATCAGCAAATTATTTTGATAATTGTCCGATTCAAAAGTAAATCCAACTTGCTGCACCAGTGCTATCAGTGATTCAGTGTTTCTGTATGGAATTATGCCATAGTTAAATGTACCCTGCATTTCAAGGAAATATTCCCACTTTCAGCAATAGGTTATGCATAAAATCGTATATCATCGAAATAATCTTTTAATAGTTATTGTGGTAGATTGTTTAAAACTGAAAGATTTAATTGAAAACAGGCAGTTCTAACCTCTGTAATACTTGTAGGACACATTTTCTTTTCAAAAAAAAAAAATGTTGTTACTATTTTGTTATGGTGATTGTGTGGATATGAAGAATATATGACATCCTGCATTTAAGTAATGGCCACTGTGTTGTCATTCCTAATACTTTCAAAAAAAGTCCTATGTATAGCATAGTAAGATAAACAAAAAGTAGTGAGTTTACATTTATTTCTAAGCATCATTGCTCTTACATAATTACTTGACTCAAATGCTATTTTATATGGTATTGAAACAAACCAGCAGTGTGAATGTTTCAACTTTTAATTATGGCTGAACGAATTCACCGGTGCATGAGTGACTCAAAGCAGATAAAGTCAATAATGTTAGCATGAATAATATAAATCTGAGGAGTCCTGAAAGTCTGTTGAAGCAAAATATTTTTTCATACCCATAAGAACACACAAAAGTTAGTACACATAATCCATCCCAAATGTCTCTAGACTTAATTGTACAGGGCTTCCCTGTAGTCTATAAATCTAAACAGATTTCAGTAACGTTAATATAATGAAGCCCTGATTATGGAATAAACCACTGTTACTTGTATCCAAGATGTGTTGCAGGGTTTTTTTTCTCAAAACTGACTTTTTTTCTGGCAGTTCAGATAGTATGAAGATGCAATATACACATCTTTTATTTTTTTTACTTGCTCAGAAATACAGTATATAATCTTAAAAAAATTAATTCCACAATTCTGCCGATAGACTTTTTCAGGAAAAGGGATTTGAAAAGAACACAAAGTTGCTTGTGGGTAGTAGGCACATTAACTGAACTGCTTGGCTTTTGTCTATTTGCTGTTCTTACTAAGCTGTTGCCTGGCTTGCTAGACTCTTGCTGATATTTGTTTTTACTTTTGACTTTTATAAAGGGACATGTGACAGATATCTGTTTATTGGAGGGTTAGTAAATACTTCACAGTGAAGAACCTACTCAGTGAGCATTTTTATCTTTGTAATGCAGATTGTGATATTTTCAAAACCCTCTGTGTATATTTTCATGTACATAATTTGTACATTTCCTGAACATATAATTTTGTGCTTATAGATAATTACAAACTGTTTACTATGTATAGTCTCAATCCTGCTTTTGTATATGTTCAAAAACATGGTTGGGGGCTTCCTTGTCCCACTTCCTCTGTCCCCTTTCTAATCTGTCTTTGCTTTCACATGGTAAGTTTCTTATGTTTATAAGTACACTTTTTCTGTTTTGGCACTTAGATTTAGCCACATTAATGTATGTACGCCAAACGCTCTGGCTTGCCTGTGCTGCACACCATCCGTTGTGATGAATGTAACTAGCTAGAAGGTTGTCTTTTCTCCCTGGTAGTTTAAAAGGAAATGCTGGAGATTTTAACTTCCAGTGAGATGAAGGGCAAAGTCTGCTCTGCGAATTATGCTGGAGTGCCTGACAGGATACTGCAGTGAAGGCATTTGTGGACACCAGCGTGAGGACTGCTTTTGCTGCAGTGGTTATTGCACCTCTCCCAGTGACATGAGCTAAGCCAACAATGGCACATTTTTGTAGGCTTAGCTGTCTCCAAATCAAGAGTCTTGCCAGTGCAGCAGTGACAGCTAGTAACCCATTCACTCTCTCTGGATTGTAAGAAGCTGTCCTTTCTACATTTTGAAGCCCGCTGTGAAAATGTTGAAGCTGTTAGAAGCTTTGTGCATAAATTCCCTTTTTTGGATACAGCTCAAAATAGTTTGTATTGAGCATGTTAAACTCAGGCAAGCAGGCTAATTATGCTTACATAAACTGTATGATGTTTGCTGTTCCCTAATTGTATGTATTTTCATATGTACACAGCTAACAGATATCATATCTCATTTTTCAAAACAAAATGTATACCTTAAGCTTTTCTTTGTAAACATTTTGAGCTAAAAGATTTGAGGTTTCCAGAAATTTGGTCTCCAGAAGCTCATAATTTCACATAAGCCTGTGTGCTTCTGTAGGTTTGACTGTTGAAATAATCTCAAAAATTAACATGCATAGATCACAAATTAAGTTGGCCTTAAATTTGCATAGACATTCAAATGATTTTTTTTTTATTTCTTAACCAGTATTTCTTAGTCCTGTTCATTATGAAAAAAGGGTGACATGTTCAAAAAATGTCCAAATGTTTTATGAGCAGTGATGCCACATTCAACAGTAACTTTTAACTATTTTGAAAGTGAGATTCAGGCTTCTAAATTGCTTTACTTAAAATATGCCATATGTTTTGTTCTTAATCACTGTACTCACATTCTAGGTTGTTTTAAGTATTTAGAATTACCCTTAAAGGGGTCTTTCTTTTTTCATTGACTGTGCAAGTAATTTAGCTTTCTAGTTCTGATCACTTAAATCAAACCTTAATTAGATTCCTAACACAGCCAGTGGGAATCCCCTTCCTAGATGTATGTTATTTCAGCTAATTACAAGTGGGTTGAGTCTGGAGAAGTACCAGAGCAAGAAGTGCCTAAAAACCTTTATAAATCCAGCCATGCTTATTTTGGTGCCTTATGTTGGTATGAAGAGAGTATCAACATTATCTGTATCAAAATAAATGGCACAGGACATTGTTTACTTGAAAAAGTGCCAGATAGTGTAAGGCATTAATAGAATTTTTTAATGTTACATATCTAAAAGTTTTTGACACTTGGATTCTACACAGATGTGGATTTTAGGAGTAGTGTTTCCATATAGTACAAAGAATTTAAGATGTGTTCAGTTTAAATGATAACATTTAGCAGACAAGTATCTTCTTATACTGCTGTTTTTGTTTAGTGTTTGTTTTGTTTTAACAGGAAACATTGGATGCTCTAGGAAAGTCTGAGCATATGACAGATGAGATCAAGACTCAATTAAATGACCTTTGTAGATTTTCCAGAGATTTGAGTGATCATTCTTCAAAAGTTTCAGGGTTGATTAAGGAGTATAACAGGTACGCTTTCATCTTTTTTATGGTTAATCTGTCCCATGTGTGTATCAGCTTTGTTTTAAGGAATCATTATTCAGAATCTTAGAAGTAGACAATAACTAGAATCATTGTCTTGATTTTAGTGGCAATAAAGATGGTAAAAAGTAGCAATTTGTTTTTTTCTAAGAGCCAGACTGTGTTCCAGACAGCTGAAACTAGTGTATCTCCACACCTGATCCATTACAAGAGAAATCCGTATAAGAAACTGAATTAGACCCACAGCTCATTTGTTTGAAGGAGGAACAAGCTGTAACAGTTATTTAAATTATTTTTCTTAATTTTTTCCCTCATTTCACTCCTGTTCTACTAACTGGTACATTGAAACAGTGGAGCCAATGTTTACTTACTCTTTTACTTTCTCAGGTTGCTCTAGCTGATTTACTTTGGAGTGTGATGCATTTCAGACACAAGAATCTGTTAGCTTGTAGGGGTTGTAGCTTTTGGCTTCTGTGGCTGCATAAGAAGGGCATAATGACTTAGACTGATCCCTTCTAACATTATGAACCTAAATGAACCACATAAATTAGAAGTGCAATTGCTGTGGGTTGCATGTCCTGACCCTAGAGAAAGGGGCTTGTGGAAACAGTTCACGCTTAGGTGAGCTGAATCACTCTCTGGAAACATTTGTCTCTGTCACATATATGATGGCTATGTCCAAATTTACATGCTTCAATTTTAAGGAACTGAAAGCTTCTAATGGATTTCCTGGTGCCTCAGTTAAGTACTTAAAGTTGGTAAGAGGACTCCAAGTCAACCTAACCTTACCATTTTGTCTTGGAGAACTAAATAATTGAAGTCACCTAACAGAGTCCTACCTTTCCTCCCCACCTCCCTCCACTCTCTTGTGCTTCCCTAATGTGATATACCCAGCCTCTGCCTGCAAGCTTCAAAAGGATGTCAGAGTAAAGAGCAGATCTTGCAGCAAAGATTTCGGACAGCTTTCAGGGACTTCCAGCAGTGGCTAGTCAATGCAAAAATCACCACAGCCAAATGCTTTGATGTGCCTCAGAATATCACTGAATCTTCAGCAAGTCTGCAGAAAATACAGGTAACTCTAAAGCAACAAGATATTAATCTAAGGGAGACCCAGTCGACTTAATATAAAACTCAGATTGAATTTGGAGGTAACTTGATGATTATGAATATTAAACTATTTGTATATGGTAATAAAGTTTTCAGATAGCTTCATTGATATTTAGTGCTGCTAAGTTAATTTTACTCCTCAATGCTCACAAAATGCTTTTAATAATTACAAGTTATAAAAATATTATACCAGTACAAGGAAATTCAAAAATCTGCTAATTTCCATATATTTTCATATAATTCTTGCACATAAATATTTCCATATACTTTTTGCACACCAGCATTGTGCAAGTATTCTGTAAAGACAAATACTTTGAACTAGGGAAGGTAAGTTAAGGATGCAGAGGATAAATCACACAGGTTAGACATAGCTCAGGATCCACCTGTTAGTCCATACCCCTGCACATTCATTGAAAGGACAGTGTGGTCATCTCAAATGGCTTTCATTTTGTATGTTGCCTCGAAGTTGGCCATTGCCCTAGCAGTTACCAACCATACTGTGCCAGGATATTGGTTCCCTGAAACAAAAGTGTTATCACTTGCTGTAGCATGAAGATTTAAAGAAGTATAATGCCCAACTAAAGGACAGGTCATTGTCTCATGAAGTGCAGAACATTCTCAGGTAATCCTAGAGTTTTAGTATATACATTGTTTAGACACATGACACTTCTGATCTAGGTATCTGTTGTCCTTAATCTTTTAAAATGGAATGCACCCAAATATGAATTAATATGCTAATATGCAGAAACAATAAATTTCTATGTCTGTTGATTTTTCTGGGAGCTTTGCCATTGACCTTTCCTGGGTCCTGAAGTTCACAAAAAAGAAGTTTTTACTAAATACAACCAATTATCTCATTATTATTTTTAGGAATTCTTATCAGAAAGTGATAATGGGCAACATAAACTAAACCTGGTAGCATCCAAAGGAGAACTGCTGTGCTCTATTTTACCAAAAGAAAAGGCTCAAGTTATCCAGGACAAAACTGCTACTGCTAAAGAAGACTGGAAAAATTTTATCACCACCCTTCACAAGAAGGAATCTGCATTGGAGGTATTGAACTTGTCACAGCAGGAAAAGATTGGATCTAAATCATCTCTTTGCTTTATGTTTCAAACCACACACATATTGGTAGAGCTCCTTACAGTTTAGGTCTCCCATATAGCCAGCTGTAAGTGCTTATAATGTGACACAGCTAATACATAGCTACTCTCAAGAAGTCTCATTCTTCCATTTTACTTCCATTTTACTTATATTTATTTATATCTGTACCACGGATATAACTTTGATTTAAATGGGTTTCATGCAGAAGGATATTGTTCAGAGTAACTGAAGATGACAAAAAGAGCAGTGGCTCAAATTTGTTAACTTGAGTCTCATAAAATATACTGAAAAACTAAAACACATTAAAAAGACATTCTCTTTTTTAAGGACTCTTTCCTTAACACAGAGTTCTGACACCATTGCTGACTGATTAGTCCCAGTACAGTGCGTAAACTTTGTCTCTCTTATTGGGAATGGGTGAAATGCAGTGAAGATTCATTTGAGCAACTTTTTTAATAAGCCCCAGTGCCCTTCTCTGTTCAGAACTCACAATTCAACAAGCATAGGAGGTAAATATCTTTAAAACATAATCTCTTTCAAGGTCATAGGTTTTAAGGTCCAAAAGTTTTAGTTGGAATTCCCTGCATAACATAGGAGAGTTAAAGTTCGCCTAGGCGTTACTGTTTCAAACCAGTGCTGTCTAGCTAGCTAAGAAATTTTTCAGATTGATTTAATAGATCATGTAGTAAATTCTTTCAAAGAAACTTCTCAGGTAGCAAGGACTTACCTTTCTTTTTCTCAGAGTGGCCATGGGAAGATGTCCTAAGAGGTTAGTCTTTCTGAGCCCAGCATTTTTCATTCTCATAGGCCAGTTCTTTTATTCTGATATTTAATTTGAGTGATAAGGCTATGGCTAAAAAAGAATGCAAATGCAAAATGAGTCTAAAAAATAGGAATAACTATGGCACTGGAACTATGTATTTCTATTCAATATGAATTATTTCGGATACACTTTTTTTTAGCATGCAAAATAACCCTATAATAAAAATATGCAGACACTGAGGGAATGCCTATATACACATTATGCACACAGTTTTACAACCAAATTTTTACACTAAAAATATAATCAGAAACAATCCTCATGACTGGGTTGAACATAGCCATACAGCCCCTAGCAATGACAGCATCCCTTTAAATGGGGATCAGTGTGAATGACTGCAGGCAGGTGTTAAGTAACTCTCATTCCAAACTAGTTTCAGACTGCCTTAGCTATGTGAGTTAGACTTAGGTTGAGTCAAAGCTAATAAGCTCTATAAGGCTTTCAGTTCAGAGAAAATTTGCATTGGCCTCCCCTCAACCATGTAGACATATCCTAAATTGTTGCCTCTGTTTTGTCTCCTAAAGAGGTATTCTCTCAACTTTTCTGTGAGATGGGAAGGAACAGAGTGGTGTTACTTATCTTGAAGAGATGTTGCAGTACTCCACCTCAGTAGCATATCCTTCGTGTGTGCGTGGTCTGTGGGTTGTGCATTAGTTGCATCCTATGCAGTGGGACTGTTTATAAACTTGTGCATTACATGTCTTCCCAGAACTTAAAGATCCAGATGAAGGACTTTGAAGTAAGTGCTGAGCCTCTGCAGGAGTGGCTGAGCATGACTGAGAAGATGGTACAAGGAAGTAGTAGTAGACTCCATGATCTTCCTTCCAAGAGGAGAGAACAGCAAAAGTTACAGGTGACTTCTTACGAGCCTTTTCAATACAGCCAATCCTTCCTCTCCCATCCTTCCAGTCTCATTTATTCCATGTAAAACCTTGATCATAGTGGCATCCTGGCCTCTAAATAAGATAATAAGCTGGTTTCAGGTATTGCTTTTGACAGTGCCCTACGAGCAGGTGTTGTTTCTCCACGTTCCTCATGACATGCTGCTTCATTGCTGTAGCTGTATGGTGTGCCTTTCTCAGCATGCTTGCCATTTGTCATTTCTGGGGTTTTTTGTTTTTTTTTTTAATGGGGTGCTTCATGCTTCTATGTTGTCTGCTTTCTTGCATCCACTCTTAATATTAACATGCTTGTGCTTTACAGTCTGTCCTTGAGGAAATAAGCTGCCATGAGCATCAGCTCAACAGGCTAAAAGAGAAAGCTCAGCAGCTGTGGGAAGAGCAAGCTGTCAGCAAAAGCTTTATACGCAGAGTGTCTCAGCTGTCTTCTCAATACCTTACTCTAAGCAATCTGACAAAGGTAATGCACCCTGTATATGTGCTTTTAAGCAGTTCATTTGATGTATGTGGAGAAAAAAAAGATTGAAATGTGAAATACTGCAGCTCTCTCACTCGTCTGCTATGTGGCACATCTGAGCTACCTTGTCTTTTGCACTGGGTTTAAAGAATGGGAAGTAAGGACCTGGAATAATTCCATGAACAGTTGACAAAACAGATTTATCTATTTTTAATGTATTTTGATTGAAAAGTAATTGAAAAAACTACCTGGTTATACAATAATTCTCCCGCTCCCCATGTAATAAAACAATTTTGATTACTTAAAGCACTGAAGATAATTTAGTTTAGTAATCAGGGCACTTGAAAGAGATATTTTCAAAACTTGGGGTTTCATTTTTTTCTTTAAAATACAGAAGGTTTATAAGGAAATGTTATTGCTTCATGACATCCTGTAATGATGATGCATTATTTGCTTCATAAGTGTCTTGTCTAAAACTTGATAGATTGGTCTTCAGCATTATTTTGAAAAAAAATTGTTATCTGTCAGGCTGATTTTGAAGGTTCAGGGAGAGGAATAGGCCAAAGTCTAAAGCATTACACTAGGAATTGAGGGAGTTAAGTTAAATTCTGTCTGTTCTGCTGAGTGTTCTGTCTCCGTTGTGTAAGCAGATTAAAAGGTCTTTGTATCAGGACTGTTACTCTTCACAAATTGTCAGTCATGAAGGAGGCTTTGTATTGAATCAGGTTTATGGTTACTACTGTAATGAGGATAATTTTAGGATATTGGAAGTGTGTTATGGGATAAAAAAGCAAGTCATAAAACATTTATACTTCAGTAACTACTAGTTTGTTCATTACTATCTTTTCTGTGGAAATAAAAATTATAAAGCATATCTAAGGCTGTATGACTTACTGAAAATTATTGTATGTATAGCCATAATAAATTTTCATGATTAAAAAATGAGAAAAGGAGAGATCATGAGTAACTAACATTAGCTTATGAGGGCAGAATTTCTAGGAGATGTCAGAATGAGAGATGGCTTCTGGGGCAGAAGATACGTATAATCCTATATGTGTGAAAAATCCCAAAATTCTTTGGGCAGCCATGAAAGTTTAGGACAGGTTCACCTCTGTTACTTCCTCAGCATGCTTCACTGAGTTGACTTTAATTCTCAGTCACAATGTAAAATATACTGTGCTCTGGATTACTGTTAATCTCAGGCCTTGTAGCAATGAAGAGTCTGGTAAACTTGAGCATTTTTTCTTTCTCATGTCAGTGTTGCTGATTTTCCAGAAAAATGGATATGCCAGCAGCAGCTGTTGAGAAAAATAAGCCTTCTTATCCCAGGCATCAACAAAGTAATGTTTCTACAGTGGCATAGCTTCACAGGCTTGTATCTGTCTTGTGTATTGACAGGTTTTACAAGTTATCTTCACTTGCAGCATTGATGTGGAGTTTAATTAGGTGTGATTTGCCAGATATTAAAAAAAAAAAAAAGATAGAAAGATAAACAGAAAACCTGCATCTGCTTTGAATGAGGCAGAGACAGATGAAACTTTACATTTAGAAAACAGAAGCGGACACTTCTGACATTTTCATTTATACATTATGTTTGGACAACTCGTGTGTGTGCAAAACTGATAGTTATAAGTACACTCACTTGAGCATGGGATGAATTTATGAATTGGTGGGTATAATTTAGGAAACTTGTTCTAGCACTGTAAGTAGGCATGGGGGAAAATGGTCATTTGAGTAGAGACTGACGGTAATTGCTGATGAATTTCAGGAGAAGGTTTCCAGGATGGATAGGGTCGTTGCAGAGCACCAGCAGTTCTCTCACAGTGTCAAGGACCTCCAGGACTGGATGGCTGATGCAGTTCACATGCTTGAGTCCTACTGTCATCCTACTGCAGACAAGAGCATGCTGGACAGCCGGATGTTAAAGCTGGAGGTATGGAAACAAGATTCCAGAACCAGCTCCTTTAAAATCTGTAAGAGGAATGCAAATACCCTATCCTTTACATGAGTTGTTACTTATTAGGGTAACAGCTTGTATAGTTCAAATCCTGATTTTCCATTTACTCAACACTTCTTACAGAGAAAAACACTCATTATTAGAAGTTTTCACTAAGAAAGATATAGGTGCCATTATGACATGGAAAATTGTGCATACTTACAAATTTCTAAAAACTCAGAAGATGGTATATGGCTGTTGAAGGCTAAAAGGAAGAAGTATGATATTCACTTCTGTTACTTTAATATACAGTTTCTCAGATATTACAGGCAAAATGAATGATTCAGCACAGCTTTTTGTAACATAGTCTGCTCGTAGTTGTTGAAACACTGCCTATCCAGGACTAATTTGTGTCTCCTAGGTAGGATTTTGCTTTAAAAATGGTGACTATAGTTAAGAAAATAGCACCTACTGATATCACTGCACTAAAGATGTTAAAGGCTGTACTCAGAAAACACTACTTTTTGTAACATTGGTGTCCATAGCTTGGCCACAGCTCAAAAGCTGAGACAAGCCCTACAAAACTATAAGGATGCCTCCAAAAGCAAGAGATTGTAGCAAAATACTAAACTCTTGTTTTGCCTTTTGTTTTTTGAGTCTTTCAGGTTCATGTTTTGAAACTTTTCATGACTTTACATAGTGTTAGAAGCTCTATAGTTTACAGCTGCACAGTTCCAGGGGCTGAGGTCTTAAAGATGACATTACTGGTTGTCGCCTGAGTTTATATGCTGATACTCTCATTTTGCATCTTAGTTGAACTGTACTTCAGCCCTATAGTACAGTTTTTCATCAGGACTTGTTTTCTCTCAGAATAAATACTCCTGTTTTCCACCTAAATGACATTCCTTTCAGAATATCTCCTTTTCCACCCCAGAAATACCCTCTCTGATGCAGTGCAAGTACCTGCATAGATTCAATGAAAAGTTCTCTCTTAACTTAAGATTTATGGCCTGAATCTACCCTTTGAAAGATATCTTTTCCTTGTGAAACCCAGCTATGAACCCCACTCCCCTTTTCCAACTGACTTTTTCTACAAACTGCTAAATTTGATCAGTTCATTTTCTGGTGAAGGTAGTGTATTCATGCCCAGTTTATGATAAAACTGGAACATCTGTTCACTGAAATATCTGTTCAATTTTTAGGGACTCCTAGCAGTGAAACAAGAAAAAGAAATCCAAATGAAAATGGTTCTGACAAGAGGAGAATCTGTTCTGCAAAACACTTCTCCAGAGGGAGTGCCAGTGATTGAACGGCATTTGCAGACCCTGAAGGACAGCTGGGCTTCTCTTCTGTCTGCTTGTATCCAGTGCAAGAGGTAAAAAGGGTATGAGGTGCAGAATGATGCTTGATAGCAAAACACTGTTAAGAATTCTGTAATTATAGTTCTAACAGTGATGCTCAGAGTGATAGAATAAAATTTAAAAAAAAATGCAGCCTTCTATGGTGGAGCATCACTAATTGCAAACATTTCAATTTGAAACAACCAAGACAATTAACCATTAGAAGGCAGCAGCTTACTAATATATGAAAAAGGCCAGAAAATTTCTGATTCAGGGTCTTATGCTTTCAGTTCTGTTTTGTTTACTAAAGCTAGCACACATCAGCTAGCTATGTAACTTACAGACCTCCTTAACCTTCCAAGTTTGGAAAACTTAATCCCTCTATATCAGCCACATGTGCTCCTAGTCAGCCTGTAGGGGTCTTAACAGCTCTGTCTAGGGTTGTTTAGCTTGCAATATATCTGTCTTATAAACATAGTCTAGAATGACTGTATGTGACTATATCTGACTGCTTAAATAGCATGAGAAACTGCACTATCGCAAAAAATACATATTTTTAAATTACAGTCAGCTGGAAGGAGCTCTCTCCAAATGGACAAGTTACCAGGATGATGTTCGCCAGTTTTCCAACTGGATGGATAAAGTAGAAGCAAGCATGAATGCTTCTGAAAGGCAATATGCAGAATTGAGGGAAAAAGCAGCTGCCCTCAGCAAAGCAAAGGTGTGTTTGCTTTATGACAAATCAGCAACAAACCCATATTACTTTATAAACAACAAAAAAGGCTGAATATCTGTAAGATTAATGTGTGGTCTTGTTTTAATGTTGCTGATTCGTAAATCTGTTCTGTTCTCTGTTTTCAGCTACTCAATGAAGAAGTGTTGAGTCACAGCAGCCTGTTAGGGACTATTGAAATGAAAGGCAATGGAATGACTGAGCATTATGTAACCCAGCTCGAACTCCAGGACCTTCAGGAGCGATACAAGTTCCTCAAAGACAGAACAAGGGTACAGTTTTCCTGGATAATGCTCGATCAAATTTTGCTGACAAAAAGGGAGCAGAGAAAGTCTTTTCTCTGATGATTTGTTTTACAGTTAAATAAAGAGTAAAGGTTTGGGGGCAGATGTAATTTATTTATGTGACAGAAAATTATTATGATGAGTTATCAATCTTTTTATACCAGTGAACTTCAAACCTTTTCAGAAAGTTTCTGAAGTTTTGAATCTGAAAAAAACGGTAGGTGAATAGTTTGAGGAATTCTATATCAGACTTCTCATTGACTTCAGTACAGAGATGATTTTATCCATCATGACTGAAAAGTCCAAAGCATCTCTGAGTATCTGTGGTTTGTATGAATGTATGTTTTGCAACAAATGTAGTCAGATAATCAGCATATTCACAACCAGCAGCAATTCACAAATGGTTGAGACTTACATGAGAGCTTACTACCAAACACAAATCTTATTAGCAAGTGAAAAAAATGACTCTGTAGTCAAATGACCCAGCACAGTAAGTTCTGCATTAAATGATAAGTGCTGGTACAATAGATTTGGAAGACAAAGTGAAGACCAAGATAATTTTTAATGTAAGATATAAGATAAAGAAAAAACACCTCTAGATATCTCCAGCAACAAAAGACCTGGTGGTACATTAGTAAAGCTAGATGGTTATACCCAGTTAACCCAAATCCCCCCTGAGGTAATTAAATTATGCCTACTGTGTCCTCAGACAAGCCACTTTTCTACATGACAGCCGGGTAAGAAAATTGAATTTTGTTCTCTCAGGGATGTCTTTATCCTGTGAAGAGGGCCAAAATTCAATTTTTCAGATGCATAAGTGGTTCTTTGTTGCGTGGTGCTCTCTTCCACAACTGCATAGAATGCAATGTGCTGTCTTTCTTTGGATCTCCTCTGTTTGAATGAACTCACTCGGGGTTGCCAGAGAGATGAAAGGGGAGTCCTGGAAAGTGTGAGTGGATACCTAGTATTCCTACTAACATGGGGATCCTCTCACCTTTGTTTTTTCTTGAATCTTTGTCTCCTGCGCACATATGTGGTGTCATGGGCAGCCTGTATTTCCTCATCTTGAACAACAGCATGATCTGTGAGAACTGGGTGCTAGTTCACAGGGGCAACAGCTCTGTACCTCTTCCCTAATGTAACAAGAAGCATCCCTTCTTTCCCTTCGCACCTGATACCCCAGATGACTTTTTGTCTTCCCTACTCGCAACTGTGATGATGGTGTTGAGCGTCTAGCCTACATTCAGCCTTTAGGAGCTGCAAGAAATTCAAAGTTCAAAACCAATAGCTGGAAAGCAGAGATTGGCCAAAATCAGTGGGAAAAAACAGCTTGGTAGCTGCTGAAATGTACTCGTTGGATTTGTCACTTGAAATCTGCTCCATGAGAAGATTGGCCAGGAGGGAAAGTACACAAGCTTCTCCAAGGGTTTGTGACCCAAGCCAGAGCAGACCACGGCCTGCAATTCCCTGCAGCCACTGGCAATAGGAAAGAGAACTAGTCTGTTTTTCTCTCTTCCCACTCCTGGGTGTGGGACAGGCCAGGTAAATGACGGACAATGCTCCTCTTTCCTTCCTCCCATTGTCCAAAATTGTTAAGAATAGGTAAAGCAGGCAGTAGATTCATAGCTAATGTTTATGGGAGTGTTTTTCTGTCTATGTAATCTGCTGCCCTGAGACACAGACAGTTTTGCCTCCATCTAAACTTGGGCCTCTGTTCCCAGCGGATCTTCCAGGGTGTGATTTACATGTGGTATACTCTTCTTGCACCTAGAAAGACCAATCTGTTGCTAACACGTGCAATCTTTCATACTGTAGCCCAGATATGGTAATGTTTTTAGTATGTGGTTGTGAAATTGTTGTAGCTTGCTTACCCACATACGTAGAGAATTTGCAGTCCAGTTCTTATTGCATTCTTTAGGAATTGCCCACAAATGTCTTGGGTAGCCTTCAAAACTAAAGATAGTGGATACTCTTAGTAGAAGGTTGGATGATTATTATTCCATTGGCAAAAAAATCCCGCAAAGAAAAATAAACTAATTTCTAAGCTCATCCTCTTGTTGATCACTTCAATAAAGTTAATTAATTTAAACTGGTTTAAAAATAAAGTAAAATAGGTCTTTTGTTATTAGACATTAAGGTTCTATTTAAAATTGATCCAAGATCAAAACTTTGGATCCCAAAAGTCACAGAACTTAAATAAAAAATCTTTTAGGATATATGGCTGTATCCTCACACTTGACCCCTCTTTCTCTATAATTGATCAAACTATCCTCAGAATCCAAATGCTCTTGAATTTTAGGAATACTCAGCTTCATACCCTAACGTTTCCCTTGAATGTCACTTCTAGATTTAGAATTTCTTGGTTTGATGAAACACTAATACATATCCACATATATATATACACACACACACACACACATATATATATATATTTTTTTTTTTTAAATAGGAGGCAGTAACAAAAGCTGAAGGACTGCTTAACTTGCATCAGGAGTACCAAAGAAATTTGAAGGCCTTTGAAGTCTGGCTGGAGAAGGAACAGGAAAAACTGGACTGCTTATCACAACTGGAAGGTGATGCCCAGAAACAGGAGGAAACACTCCGAGACTTACAGGTACAGAACTTGTGACAGCTCAGGTCAAAAAATCCTACTTGTAAAATAACAGAATAATATTAACTGCTGGACAGAAGTTGCATCTCTTTTTTGACTTGAGAACAGCTTTGACTCACAGATATATAAGCCTTTTGCTGCTCAAAAGTGCTTCCAGTAAAGTCAGTGACAACATTGTCACTTATTTCTAGGAAGAAGTGTCAGGCCTTGTATGTAATCTCCAAGCATACTAATGCTTTCTTGCAAGTATTGAATTTGTTTTAGATCTTGGCCTATATTGAGGATGCTACCTCTTATTTTCTTTGTGTTTCATAGAAAATCAAATGTAATCTTTTCATTAAGTTTTCATCTTTCACTCCTTACAGCGCAGATGCGTCTCACCTGCCTTCAGGAGTCTAAATGTCAACGTGTAGCCTAAGTTAGTCATATAGGCTTCTTCTGTGGAGAAGACAGAGAAGGATAGCCAGCTCCCACTTCTGTTAGACAGCTATGTTTGATGGAATGAATTATTCTTTGAATTATTCCAGTTCCATTGACAGCTGTGAGAGTCTCAGTAATCAATCTCACCTCTCAGGTGAGGTGGGAAGACTATGAGTGAACCCTTCAGGTGATGGTGAATGGCGAACCCTTAGTACTTCAGTAATCTCCCAGTTATGATCTGAAGCTGACTTAGGATATTTTCATGCCTGTTCTTGAACTAGCAGTAACACAAAAGGTCTATACTTGAGCTCCTGAATTATGAAACATTTCATACTTTTTTCAGGATACTGGGAAGACCTTTGTATGATCAGGGATTCCGCATATATGTCTTGCTTTAGAAGTTTATTTTTAAAAATCTGAAACCATTTTAAAAATCTGAATATATATCTCCATTATGAAACAAAAAGACACAAAGTACATTGGTTAGGTAATTTGCTGGTTGTATTTTGCTAATCAGACTAATTCCCTGCATGCTTTCTAACTGAGTTCTAATAAATATGAAAATGTCATATTTATCCAGAAAGGGGGTATCTAGAATTGTTTTGGAATGATATATGAAAAACATATAGACATAAACAGGCATGTTTATTATTAAAGAATCCGAGCTGTAAATCTTGAGCCCCAGCTTGTTCCTTGTTTTTAAAAGATTCAATTTTAGAATCAGTGTTACAGTGTGCTTGCCATAGCTGAAAAATTTTGAATTTAAGGTTGTGCTGAATGGATTCCAGGCTCCCATGCCAGCTCGGGTGGCAACTGTTTCAGAAGTTATGATAAGTTTAATGGGAGAGGAAGGAATATAGAGCATATTTCATCAATAATTCTCTCTAATTCACTGGTCAATAATACCGATAGTGGGTTTGTTTTGTAAATGAGCATGCCAGCATAAGTTGTTTGTAGAGGTAGCATAATGTGTGTTCAGCCTTAAATACTAGATAACTTAACTGTTGTAAATAAAAGATGTTAATGTAGGATCTGTATCCGTAACTGCCCTTACAGGAGTTGCAGGTCCACTGTGCGGAAGGACAAGCATTACTGAATGCTGCTGTCCATGCCAGAGAGGAGGTGATTCCTTGGGGCATGCCCCAGATAGAGGACCGAGCCCTGGAGTCCATACGACAGGACTGGCAAGTTTATCAGCACAGGCTTTCTGAAGCAAGAACACAATTAAATGCAACTGTGAGCAGATTGAGGTTAATGGAGAAAAAATTTCAGAAGGTAAATGACTGGCTAACAGGTCTGGAGGAGAAAGTTACTATCAGGACTGGGAGGCAATCTGGTAGAGCAACAAAGGAGATGCAGCTGCAACAAATGAAGGTAAGCGATGTACTTTAAGGAATTATTTAAACAAAATATTACATGAAGTTTCTACATCAGTGTTTAGTTTAATGGTGAAGATGACAGGAAACATTGCTATTCATTCTGAGGCTGTGCCAAGAATGAGGGGTCCAAGAGTGCTTCCTAGCTCCTGGGTTCGGCTATATGCCCTGGCCCTGTTCCAGTCCCCCGCTGGGACAAGGCTAGCCTTGCTGCTCTGCTCCTCTACACACCTTATACTGGAAGAGAATCCGGCTAACTCAGGGACCAAGGCTGTGGGGTATGCCAGAGAGCACATTTCCTGCTATCAAGTACCTACATCCATTTTACTGATAAAGGTATGGATGTATCAATGTTGAAATCTCAAAGGGAAATCTGGAATTCATTTGCTCTGTGAAATACAAAGGCATAAATGATGACATAGGTTGATCCAGGAGTGGGAAAGTGTTAATGTGGTAAGCAGAGTAAAATTTGACAAATTCTGGTGTGATGTCCCCGCTGTGTAGTAACTCTCCTTAGACTTTGCATGGAGTAGACATGATTGTGAATAAATAAAGGAAGCAGATTTCTGAAGATTCACGGTTACACTTTACAGTCATTTTTAAAACTTTGGATAACACAAAAGTTCTACAGGAAGTACAGCTTGTATTTTTGCTATTATTTGGAAAAAAGTATTACATCTATTGTAATAAAATGAAGTTGAGCTGTTATGATGAAACATCCATCACGTGTATTCCATTCTGGGTCAATTGACTGTCATCAGATTCTGTTTTGTTTCCCTGTTGTAATTCCATGTTTACAATTGTATTTGTTTTGCTTTTTAATCCTAACTTAGTTGCAACAAAATTCCTGTTGTGTTTAAGATATTTAAATTAATCATATAAGCTGGATAATGTCTTTGTCATAGAAGTGGCATGAAGAAATTGCAATCTACAAAGATGATGTGGAGGAAGTTGGGGTATTGGCACAGCAAATACTAGAGGAAGGTCTCACTGCAAGTAGAATGGGAAGCCAAGCCACACAACTAACTTCTCGATATCAAACTCTTCTTCTTCATGTGTTGGTAAGTAATGAAAATTAGTTCAGTATAACATTATAAAATGTCAGCTCAGAAGAAGGTTGTTAGCCTTTTTTTAATTAGACATCATCAGAGGTTATTCATTACTGTAGACTCCATAATATAGTATTCATGTGTGTATGTATATGTATATATATATATGTATATATATCTACACACTAGATTTCACTGGACTAGATGTGTTGGAAAACTATTATCAGGATAAAGCCCTTTTCAAAATTTTCAGTATTAACCAGATGTTGTTACTATCTTTTTTGGAAGTTTCAGGAGAGAAATTCAGAATTCAGTGGGTTTGAATGCGGAATGACCCCTAGAGAAAAGTTTTCAGGTTATCATTGAAACACACAGGTATGGGGAAATTTGAATAGACAAGGTATGGTCTTCAGGTCACTTTAAATCTTAAGTGACTGATAGTACCATAATAACTAATAGCAATTCAAATTTCAGAATATAACTATCTTTTCAGTGTTCACTATTATCTCCATTTTAACATTAGTGATTTCTGTACATATAGCTTAAGAAGACCCTAGTGAGAATTATCCACTAGATATGAAAGGACTCAGGAACAATGCATTTAATCTTAGTATATAATTTTTATTAATAAATAGCAATTTATTGCAATCATTAGACAATAACGATAAACATGTGGACTGGTTTTGTTTCTTCCCTCTCTCCCCGCATTTGTTTGTAGGAGCAAATAAAGTTTCTGGAAGAAGAGATTCGAAGTATGGAGGAGTCAGAATTAGCTTTTAGTGCTTACACAAATTGGTACGGAGCTACCAACAAGAACTTCAGAAATGTAATCACCAAGTTTGATGTGGTGGATAAAACAGCAATGGAGAAAAAAATGCAGAAATTAGAGGTACAGCCTACTTGAATACAATTTGTTGTGGTTTCTCTTCAGTTTCTGTTCACAAAAAGAATCTATACAGCTTTTTCGAAGTTCAGCCTACCCACAGAAGTTAACAGGATAAAGAACACCCTTTTTTCTGTTCTTATATCACACTCACATTAGATCACAGTTTGGTTCTTGAGGTTATGGATAATTCTAATAATATAATCCTGTCCTTCAGTAAAACATGTTTATGCGTATTTTGTTTTAGCCTAAAATAAATTCCCCTCCCAAGTCATCCTCTTGTATGTACTTCATTGCAGTAGGCACTATAGCAAGAAAGACTTCGTTTCTTCTCACTGAAATAACTCAGTAGTAAAACTCACATTTCATCTCAGAGTTGTAAATGAGTTCCTCAGATGTCCTACAGCTTAAACATAATGTGCTAAGGGACAACTTCCAGAAATTCCACAATTTGGAATCACAATCTTCTCCTGAAAGCCCTGAGTTTCTATGTTTGTCTTCAGAAGCCCAGTGTAGAGCAAAAGTGTTTGCTTTTTCTGCTTCCTTCTAGGTCACTGCACTTTAACTCCAAGTGTGTTAGTAATGAAAAGTCCACTCAGTTTCCCTAGCAAAATAATAATTAGCACCTCATTGATAATAGAACCACAATGGATCAAAAGGAAAGAAGCAAGAGTTTACATTTTCTGTTAACTGATACTTCCTTCACAGCTCCTCTTAAGTGATATGGACATAGGCCATAGCTTACTGAAATCTGCCCGTGAGAAGGGGGAGCGAGCTATAAAGTACATGAAAGAAAAGGAAGTTTCCCAGTTAAGAAAAGAAATCAGTGATTATGTGGAACAGCTTGAAGAGTTGGCTGGCTCAATCAGGAAAGAGCACATGACTTCAGAGAAGTGCTTACAGCTGGCCAAGGAGTTCTCGGACAAGTACAAAGCACAGACCCAGTGGCTAATGGAGTACCAAGACATCTTACATACTCCAGTGGAGCCAAAAAGCGAACTCTATGAGAAGAAGGCCCAGTTGTCTAAATACAAGGTAAAAAGGGGTTGTATCATTCTGCTGTATGAGTGAATTTTGACCTAGAAGAGTCACAGTAAGTCCAGGTGTCTTTTCAAGATTTCTCAATAGATTTATGAGACATCCCTGATCTGCACGTCTGAATCAGCATTAGAGTGAAAAGATGCATGATACCTGCACCTACAAACCAGAATGAACACCTGGATTTGAAATGCAGATGTCTTAATAAAGCTTCCACATTTGAAAGTTTCCTGTTACAGAGCCCAGTTCTGGTTTTATTTATGCACATATGAGTAACTCCATTGATATTAACACAATAATTGCAGTTTAAGCAAGGATAGAAATTGATCATAGTCTTTTTTCACTGCAAACATTGCTTCTGTCTATGTTGGCTTAGTCAGCTTTCTGGTTAAAGCCTAATGTCCCAGCTCAGCTGACATCCAAGATGGTTAGATACTACAGCTTCCACTTTTTTTAATTAGGATCTTAATGAATTAATATTTTTACAACAAAACCAGCTGCCTGTCTTCACAATGCTTTTGTGAAGTACTCCAGGATTCCAGATATTTCATAAGATGGCATGGCTTAAATACTCAAAGTCATGAGTCAAAGCTGTGTGCCTTTGGGAAGCTCATATCTCACTGTCTTTCTATGGATGCTGCTATGTGCCATGCTGTCTGTCCCAATGGCACAACAATGAGATTACAGGAGATCAGACTTCACACTCTTGTGAGTGCAGTCTTATGCACTCATCTGCATATCATCTCATTAGGTGGGTGGCTTTGATCATGATTCTCCACCTATTCACAGCATCTGTTCCTCTGAACAGGTTTTATCCCTAGCATTTACCCCTTCACACGTACACTTCCTTTCCTTTACCATCTCCAGATTATCAACCATGCTATTGGGGACTTGCAAAAGGGGCAATTGCTCTTAAATGCCTAAGAAGTTATTGTCTCAGGGTATGGCTGAGAAACATAGTCCTCTAGTGGTGGCAAAGGAAAGGGTGATATATACCACGATAGAAGGCTGTGCTTTGGATTAAAAGGAAGTGAGTGAAAGAGCTCTTCTGTGTTCAATATATGTTTTGCTATTCTTGCTTGCATTGTAGTCCATACAGCAGACTGTTCTCTCCCATGAGCCTTCAGTAAAATCAGTGATGGAAAAGGGAGAAGCACTTTTTGATCTGGTGAATGATGCAACTCTAAAGAACAACATTCAGGACCTTCAGAGCAGTTACCAGGAACTCTGCGGCGCAACAAAGGTAAAAGAAGTCAGGAAGGAGACTCTGGGTGCTTCTCACTTGACTATACTTTTTCCCTCTTTAAGAGGTTGCATATTTGTTTCACGTTGTCATTTCACACCCTGTACACAGAACCAGTTAGATTTTATTACATTTTTTTGTAACCTCTCTGATATGGAATGAACTTCAACCTAAATAAATCTAACAAGAGTAGCTGAAGTTTAAGTGTGGCAGGTGTAGCACCAAGGAGAAATACATCAGTGACCAGTTTGTATTTTTGTTACTCTTTTGATTGCTTTGAAGAGATTTCTAAATGAATTCTTTCTTAAAGAGGCAGATGCCCTTAAATCATGCCATTTTGTCTCTTGTTTCTGCTAAATCTCACACAAAACCTATTTAGTCTAAATTTGTTATTGAATGAAAGTCAGTGGAGAAAATGAAATGCAAAAGGAAATACTTTATTTCAGCAGTGGCAGTACTAATTAACATTGATTCATTAATCAGCATGTGTATAGCTCTTTGAAAGTTCTAATACTTCTAAATATGTCCTAAAGTATGACTATTCCTAAAGCTTATAATAGGTTATACTCCTAACAGGGATAAGCTTTGTAAAACCATGTTAGTACTTATGTTTGACTTAAGTCCCTTTAATTGTCAATCCATCCACCAATAGCAGATGATCTTTTTCACAGTTGATTTTAATTGATGAATATTCCCCTGGTTCATACCAAAATATCAGTTTTCATTGCACTAGATGTAATTTTGGTAACTTAAATGTAGATAACTATAAGAAAAATCTTTTTTAAAACAAATAAGTTTTAAGTTAATGTGTTCTTAGTTTGCCTAATAGAATCACAGGTAATATGTATGATGGCTGTAAGTGACAGGGACCAAACCATGATATTTGATAGGTCATGTGAAGTCTCTAAAAGACTGTGTAATAGCTTTTTTTAAATAGACTTAATGTGAAGTTGACAGTGTTCCTTTTCTTAAAGGAAGGGATCCTCATTTTTTTCCTCAATCTTCTTTAAGTGTAGTGTTTTACCCTGAGTGAAAATACCACTCAGTACCACAGATTTTATTCACATGAGTAATCCCTTTGGTATCTTAAGAGTCTAATCACATGAGAGTATCTCACAGGAATATGAATTTGGAAGATAACTCTCTTACTAGGCTTTAAAGCTGTTGATATTTTCTTATTCTTATAATTACCTTAACATTTAATTTTGGTTGATGTGGACCTACAGGCATACGTGGAAACCTTGGAGCTGAGAGTAAAAGAGCATGAGGATTACAACAGTGACTTGCAAGAAGGGGAGAAATGGTTGCTACATATGTCCAGCAGGCTTGTCAACCCTGACCTCATGGAGAGTAGTAACCTTGAAATAATTACTCAGCAACTAGCCAACCACAAGGTAGGTGTGGTGCTTAGGTAAACTTCCTTTGTTTGGTAAAGTAGAATTTTTCTTCTCTACTTTTCTGTCTCCACTCCAGAGGTTATTTGTCATTCACCTGTTTTATTCCTACTGCTACTGACTGCCTAAATGAGCATCAGTGTCATTAATGCAGTTAACAAACACAACTTGTTGAAGCACTGTCTGTTCCTTGGATTGGACTGCATCAGCACAAGAGCTTTGTTGTACATTTGGCTGAACTCTGCTAGTTTTTTGCTGAGATCTCCCAGGAAATGGACCACAAGAAGCAGATTAGGCTCATCTTACTTCTGAGGCAATTTTGATTCAGACACTTGTAAGGAAAAAAAAAATTTAATTTTTGAATTTTTTATTTTTTTCCTCTATTTGATTGTATCTTTCCTCCATTGCTTTCAGGAATGGTATTGTTATTGTTGTTGTCAGTGATAATCATTCTCTACATTGATAATTGGTGCTTTACAAAAGATAAAAGAAAGCAAAATCCAACCCCCCCCCCCCCCGAATCTGAAATTCCAAGAGCAAATACTGAAAACTGTTAACTCATTGTAATTACTTTATTATTCTTTAAGCAGCCTCCTTGGGTAGACATCTGCCTCCACCACCGTCAATGGAAAGATCTGTCTTTAATGGAAGAGCTCATGGCATAAGATATGATTCAGTGTCTTCTCAGTACTAGACACAGAGAAGTTGATGGAGCCCTGGAGAGCACACAACAAAGGAAGATTAAGAGTAGTCTATTTTGGGGCATAAGCATATAGTGTTTACACATTATAACAATACTACTAGTATTTCTGTGGGATATCTATGCACAGGCATTTGATTTTATAATGAATGTATGCTCTAATAGCTTGACTATAGTATTAAATATTTTCTGAAAACTTTTTTTCCAAATATGAAGACAAAGAGTATTAAAGAAGAAAATCATTAAACACATAAGGTCATTTAAGAAGCTGTGATTTGGATCCTGTTTTAAGTTTAAAATATTTCTTCAAAAGTATTTTATGTATTTCTTAGGCTATCATGGAAGAAATTGCAGGATTTGAAGACTGTTTGAACAACCTTAAGAGTAAAGGTGATTATTTGATCGATCAATGTACAGAACATCTTCAAGCAAAATTTAAGCAAAACATACAAAGCCATCTTCAGGGGACAAGGGACAGCTATTCTGCCATATGTAGCACAGCCCAAAGAGTAAGTCTTGTTCAAAAATGTTTTTATACAGTTTAGGAATAACACACATTATTATTTCTATAAGTACTTGTCATTTCTTTAAGTGGTGTAAAACTCTGCCTACTGTTTCAGTTGAAATTGAGCCTACAAGTTATTAATGTAGTATTTTGTCATTATTGTGCTGCAGATGAATCCCTTCCAAATATTGTCTTACACCCAGAGTAACTAACTGTATATCAGTCAAAAGTTCCTACTTTAAACTCCACTCCCTGACTAGCTTCATGTTATACATGCTTCTGAGCAGTCACAGTGAAGTAAATAGAACTATTCCTTGTACAAAAACTAGGGAGGGAATTACATTCTTAGTGCCAGTAGTTTGTATACATACCTCACTAGTTTTAATTATGTGCTAGGATATACTGTTTCTCTTGGTAAAACCAGAATATATGGTTAAGAAGGGCTAGCTGGGTCATTCTGTTAATCCAATTAGGAGATCAGGCCAGCATAGTTAAAAAAAAATAATAATAACAATGAAAAGACTTGCTTCATAGTCAGCAGTATTCACAGAGGTAGGTAAAGTTTTATACTAAATCAATGGCAAAATGATGAATAAGAATACAGAAATAAGAGAAAATATTCTGTATTTGCATCTTTAGTTTTTCCTTCCAGAAGCAGATACTAAATATTATCTGTCTACTCTACAAATGAGCAAGGGACAGTGAGACCTTAAGGAGCTTTCCTACCCTGGTATCTTTCTGTACAGGGGCTAAAATAACTGTAGTTTTTATATTATATGTTAACTCTATATTATATATTGTGCTATATATTAACAGTTGTGTGAGGGTTTTTTCCCACAGTTTTCAAGGTTGGGGAAGAGAGCCAGTAGTGGTGTTTCAAAATTTAATGACATTACAAAATGTTTATTTTAGGTGTACCAGAGCTTGGAACATGAACTCCAGAAGCATGTTAACCATCAGGATACCCTACAACAGTGTCAGACTTGGCTGTCTACAGTGCAGTCGGAGCTAAAGCCAAGTACTTGGCTGCCTTTCAGCCTGGCAGATGCAGTTAAACAGGTAAAAGTTCAGTTCATGAAAATCTCAGTTATCCTTAATGAGGTGAATCCAGGTAAGAGCTTTTTATTAATAGAAGTTAGATACTCTTTGTGACCTTCTCCGAGGGTTTTGTAGCCTTACCATTTATTCCCACCTATCTGTAAATTAATGTTCATAAAGAAGACCTGGTTCTGTAGTACCATGGACACATGGTCTGTTATCAAGCAATTAAAATAATTTTTCAGCATAAGAATATTGAATTGTCTCCAGACTACATTAGTCATTAAGAATGGTTCCTTTTTCTTGATTATTTTAAAATAACTTAATGTATTTTGCATCAGATTTTTACCTTGTTTTCAAATTAAACTAGTTCAACACTAAAAAAGATGGAATTTAGGCTGTCTCATCCACCATGTTGTTTAATGGAGACCTTCAAATGCTACAGGTTTTGACTAGGTAAAGTACAGAAGAAGAGGATGTAAAATCTCCTTAAAGGAAGTCTGTGTGGAGTGGATTTCATATAGAGAGCTTTATGGATTAATGAGGAGCAGAAACAGAATAATTTAGGTTGGCAGGGACTTCTGGAGGTCATCTAGTCCAGCACCATGTTTAAGGTAGGGTCAACCTCAAAGTTAAATCAGGTTGCTTAGGACTTTTTCCAGTTGAGTTTTGAAACTCTCTGTTACAGAGCTGTGGGGGCTGGCAGCTCCACCAGGGCCAGGGGCCGGGGCTGACAGCAGGACTGGGCAAGCAGAGTGGGGCCTGAAACAGCTGGCCACAGCTTGGTGACCACCAGCCAAGTCTGGAGGGCTAAGCCTCATCTGAGGATCTCTAAGGATTAGGGACCCAGTCTGGTGTTTAACTAACTGCTCTCACTGTGAATTTTTTTTTTTCATATCCGTGCAGTTTCCTTGTTGCAGCTTGTCACCTTTTCCTCTCATTCTTTTTCTGCTCACCTCTGAGCAGAGTTTGGCTCTGTCTTCTCTGTACCCCCTCCCCGTGCCTCCACACACACACCTTTTTAAGCAGTGGGAGACAGCAATTAACCTCTCCTCTGCAGGCTGAACAAACCCAGCTTCTTCAGACCTCCTCAAATGCCGTGCTACAGCCCCTTACCCCCAGCCTTTTCCAGGACTCATTCCAATTTGCCAATATCTCTCTTCTGTGGGAAGGGACCCAAAACTGGATACAATACTCCAGGTGCAGCCTTACCAGTGTGAAAGAGAGGAGAATAATCGCTTTCCCCAGCCTGCTCTCTTGCTAATGCAGTAAGTCTTGGTTGCCACAAGGGCACACTGCTGTCTTACGTTCAGCTTCTTGCCCACAAGGACCCCCCTCAACTTGCTCTCTGGGCTACAGGGTCACTTTCCCTTCTTCCTGAGACTTCAAGAGATAGGTATGTTGTTGCCCTGCTTGTCAACACTGATGTCACCATTTTCTTGTGGGATGAAGAAACTTTTTTATAGAGAGAGATGGACTTCTATAGGCAATGCTGAAAGGAAGACTCTGTAATGGCATAATACTGTCAGATCTTGGCAATCGTAGATGCTGGGGACAATCAGGAGGGTTGCAGAGAATGTGTAAAAGAAAGGGTGTGTTGTGCTGCCAGGCTGGATCCTCCAGGATCTATTCAAACATTGGAGAAGTCTAGACAATGTGACAGCTCAATAATAGGATAAACTCTGTTTTCAGTCCACATTGGGAAACTAAATGACCTTGTTAAAATGTGTGTGTATCTGTGTAAAGCTTCTAATTGTAAAGAAATAAGCTATGTAATGGAAAGACACTGATTGCTCTGATAATTGGATGATAATAATCAATTTTTTAAGTTATTCTTTTCCATGATTATGGCAGAGCAGCCTTATCTAATAAAATAGCATATGTCTACATTCCATTTCTTGGAAATAATGAGCTAAATTCAAAATACTAAAATGCATGAATTTAATACAATAAGAGATTATTTCCACAGTTTCAGAAATTATTTGGGGTTTGTCTTCTCTCAGGTGAAGCATTTCCGAGCTCTGCAGGAGCAGGCCAATACATATTTGGATCTTCTGTGCTCCATGTGTGATCTGTCAGATACCACAGTGAAGAATACAGCAACAGACATTCAACAAACAAAACAAACGGTACACGATAACCACAACAGCCAGCCTTTAATCCTATTTAGAGCTTTAATTGACTCGATCTGTCCTTTTTTTAAAAAGGTCCTATTGGGTAATGGTTTAAAGAAACGTCTTCTTACTTTCATCTTAAGTACTTCATTTAGAAATAGTTTTTTTTATTATTTTTTGTATTAAATTGACATGTTGCTATCCTGGTAATAATACAAAAACATCTGAGGAAGTTTGCTGAGGATGAAGTTACTTAGGTAATGTTACGAGATGTTGACCTAAAGCCCCACAAAATAGCTTTGTGTGGAAGAAAACCTGATCCAACATATTTGTTTTCACAAAATATAACTCAGCCTGTTCTTCTGTTTTTTTTATTAAAGGTTAGACATATTTTCTTGTTATCATTTATTCAACAGTAGCTCATGTTCTTATTATTAGTAAATGCTAATATAGTCATTATAATCATAATAAAATCTTCTGTGGTAGTTCAATTCATAGATCTATTTAATTTACTCACAGAGTGCATCTAGTTCAGCATATGAATTTATGGAAATGTACCTCATTTTTTTTAAGTTTTCAAGTAGTTGAATACCTGAGTTTTAAAACAAAATCATAAATATAAGAGCTATTAGCAAAGAAATATTAATAGCATTCTTGTTGTTGTAAACATGGAAATTTTAGTGTTTCACACACAACTTTTTAAACTACTTCTACTGAAAGTAAAAATCTAATACATGCAGCAACCATATTCCATACCAGAGAAACAAATTGTACAAATCCAAGTAATCCATAGAAAAAATGCAGTCCAAATATTGAGTAGCTAAAAGGCATTCCAAACATCAGAGTAAGATTCTCCTTATATATATGAAGCAGGGAAACATTAAAGAAAAGTCACAAATAGGATACTACTGAGATATATTAAGCTGTTTGAGTGTCTAAACCTTAAAGGCACCCTACTGCTATATTTGGAGGAAATGAAGCTCTGTTATTATTGGTTTAAGGTGATTGATGGGCTCAGATTGGGTAAGCATTCTTCTTACTGGCATTTTACAAAAGACATACAGGCAAAAGAACTGGTCTAGGCAAATTAAATGAAAGTATATAGTTTAAGCTTTCATTTGGTCATTGAGAAGGCATGCAGAGCACAGTCCAGTAGTATTCTTGGCATGCAATAGATGAAGTTAATTATACAGTTAATTTAATCTTTAACAGGAAACTTAGAACACTTTGAAATACACACACATATAAATATACTTGCTTCTCTCAAGAGTGAGTCAGAATTCTTTTTTTTTTTCACAGATTTCCTTGGATAGGTCTGATTTTTATGACTTTTGAAGGTTAAATCTTTTTTTTTTGTGGATAATATTAGCCCCTCCAGAATCTAGTACAGGAATTTGCTGAGTACAGTATGGTGCTCTCAGAAAGAATGGTATTCATCTTCCATTCTCCAAAAATAGCTGCATTAAAGCATTCCTACTCTTTTTCATTTCTTTTCTTCTAGATTGAGCAACAGATAACGCACTCACAGTATTTGGCTCAAGGTTGGGAAGAGATCAAACAAATGAAGGCTGAGCTCTGGATATATTTCCAGGATGCAGACCAGCAACTACAGAATTTGAAAAGGAGACGAGCAGAACTGGAACTTAATATTGCCCAGAATATGGTACTCCAGGTTAAGGTAAGGAGTCTTTGTGTTAAGAACAGAAGATAAAGATGTTCACCCTGCAGCTGATTTTATTACAAAACTCATTATATGCAAGTATTGCATATAATCACTAATATATTCTAATTCTGTAAGAGCAAGAGCGGAGAAAACAGAAGGTCAGTTTCCATATTGATGCTGTAGGAAAGCAAAACATGGTACGTTAATATTTTTCTGTTTTTTTAATACAAAACAATTTGCAGTCTACTGTTCTGGTTTGCCTTCACTTTTAATAGGCTAATTGCTTATTTCACTGGATATGAAGAGAAGATCTGCAGCTTGTGTTCCCTAAGATCTTTGATTCTAATACTTGTAAATTATTTAGATCTATTTCAAAATCAGTCAAGGCAACTATTCAGTGCTGGTGAATTCTGAAAATAACTGGAAAGTAGGTATTATAGAAAGCCAGTCTAATTTACCTTGAATAGTGAGATAAATAACTTCAGATCTTCCTTTATTCTTGCTCATTTAGAGAAGACATAATTTTCACTGCCATTCTACAGGTATCCAGGACACCAATAAAGTAACAAGAAGAAAAATAAATTATTTCTTTGATAAACGATGAAAAGCTTTGGTTTTGCATTTTTGGATTAGATTTTGCTTGTGTTTTTTTCTGATATGCTAGGAGTTAAGTGAAAGGTACAGAACACTTCCTTTTCATGTTTGTGCTCCAGCACAGTTTGAGCATAGTCACAGGCCTTGAAGTTATCTCAGAACAATGCCAGACTAAACCTGTTATACTAGCTATCATTAAAGGGGTCCAGGAAGAGGCAGGAGTCCATTTCCTCACTATTCCAGTCAGGATTATTATGAATGGCAGGCACCTTCTATACAATCAGATGTGACACAATGTATATTTTTCCTCTTATTTTCCCTTGCTTATTCAGATGCCTAGCTCCTTTAGAGGCAGTCTCAAAGAGGGAGAAGGCACAGCCTAGGCAGTAGTGTCTCTTATCCAGAACTCCTATCAGGCCTCAGTGAGAAGGTGCCATCCCAGCAAAATGCTGGAGCTGGACATGGTTATGTAGTTACAGTTGTTTGAACTAGAATTTGAGAAACAATTATATTTATCCTGTACTGTGTAAGTGCTAAAAAATGTTTGGTTGTCAGTGTATTGTATATTTTATTTTTGGATTCTCTGAGACTTCTTATTCAGTAAGAAATGTGTATGCAAAGGAGATCATTTATCTACTGGAGTTTATTAACTCATATAGCAATGATACCTGAATAATCGTTGGCTTTGTTTCAGTAATTACAGCGATAATGATCACTACTGGAGTAGGAACAAAACAAAGTAAGGGTGTTGGGGCTGACTGACTCACGGACTCTGGCTCCTATTTTTAGTCTCTAATACAACAGAAAAAGAAAAGAAAAAAAACGAAGTAGAGACAGTACTGGTAGAATAAATTCTCATGAGAGCTTTATCCTACATGCTATGAGGTAGGGAGGGAAGTTGTGCTTGTCCAGGAGCCCAGAGAACAGGATGTGATGTGGTACTGATTCCTCTGTATCCCTGGCACAGGGAAACTGCCCTGGCTTGCTTTCGCATCCTCCTTCTGCCCTGAGAAGGCTGGAGAGAAAGGTCAGTGGAGGGGAGAAGGCTCTTCCAATTTACATTTGCACAAGTATGTAAGCCTGAGCAGTTATTTAGTCCCCACACAGTATATATGTTTCAGAGTTGTAATTTAAAGTCCATTTTGTGTCTCTTTCAGGAATTCAGTCAGAAGTTGCAGTCTAAACAGTCAGCTCTTACTGCTGTGACTGAGAAGATGAGCAAACTAACCCAAGGACAGGAATCACCTGAACACAAGGAAATAGGACAGTTAAGCAACCAGTGGCTGGACCTCTGCCTTCAGGCACACAGTTTGCTCATACAGAGGGAGGAGGATCTGCAGAGGACTGGGGATTACCATGATCGCATGAATGTAGTAGAAGTTTTCTTGGAAAAGTTTACAAAAGAGTGGGACAACTTGGCTAGGTAAAAAAAGGAGTAGCACGCACAAAGCTTACATGCTGCATATACACTGAAAGAGCTATTTACAGAGTCTCTCTAAATTGGATCTAAATTGGATCTGCTAAAAATCCCTTTTTCTGTGCTTAATTAAACGCAAGCCTCCTTTATTAATTATAAAAAAAAAATTACTTATACTGAAATAAAGAGAGTTTGAGAAGCCAGATCTTCAGTGCTTGTCTTTAAGGCACATACTGACTGATCCCATCTCAGGGTATAGCATTTGCTGCTATTTGTAGTATTTTGACTATTTTGTTTGAACTTTTTCATTTTTGATTATTGTCAGAGTTTTATTTATTAGACTATTATAATTTAGTTACTGCTGCTAAATTATTGCAGTTGTTTTCCATTCATATATAGCATAAACACACAAACTATGTGTGTAAAAATTTGGAGTCTGCTACTGCTGCTGCTGTAGTCATCAGACAAGATTCTCTTGGGCTTCAGTACTTTTGTTGTTCTTTATATGTGCTGTATAGCATGTATGCAGTGTATAAGTCATGTTGATTTGGATGGTCAACCCAATGACTGTATTGCAGATGAAAGAGAGAGGAATAAAAATGTTAAACTTTTTAATTAATGTTCAAGGCTGGTATCTGCAAAAGAACCTGAAAGCCTTATGTATTTAAATTGTATTGATTTCAGTATAAAATATGCTTATAATTCACTTTGACCTCTTTTAAAATTCTGGCCTGAGATAGGATACAATCATTCATTTCTGTCCTGTGCATTTTGATAACAGATCTGATGCCGAGAGTACAAATGTGCATCTTGAAGCTTTGCAAAAATTGGCACTAGCACTACAGGAGAGGAGATTCGCTCTTGAAGATTTGAAAGATCAGAAACAGAAAATGATAGAACATTTGAATCTTGATGACAGAGAATTACTAAAAGAGCAATTTGGTCATTTCGAGCAACGCTGGACTCAGTTGGAGGACCTTGTGAAGAGAAAAATTCAAATTTCTATAGCAACCTTAGAAGAGCTCAGTTTGGTGCATTCTAAATTTCAGGAATTAATGGAATGGGCAGAGGAGCAGCAACCTAGTATCTCAGAGGCTCTTACACAGAGCCCTCCTCCAGATATGGCTCAGAGTCTTCTCATGGATCATCTTACCATTTGTAGTGAGCTTGAAGCCAAGCAGCTTGTTCTGAAGACACTTGTGAAGGATGCTGACAGGGTGATGACCAGTTTAGGGCTCAATGAAAGGCAGCAGCTGCAGAAAGCACTTTCCGATGCACAGCACCATGTAGATTGTCTCAGTGATCTGGCTGGCCAGAGGAGAAAGCACCTGAATAAAGCACTGTCTGAAAAGACTCAGTTTCTCATGGCAGTCTTTCAGGCTACAAACCAAATTCACCAACATGAGAAGAAGGTAACGTTTCCAGAACATATCTGTCTGTTGCCTGAAGATGTGAACAAACAGATCAGGACTTGTAAGAATGCCCAAGCTAACCTGAAGGCCTGTCAAAATGAAGTCACTGGGCTGTGGGCTCAAGGAAGGGATTTAATGAAAGAAGCAACTGAACGAGAAAAGAGTGAAGTGTTAGGTAAACTGCAGGAGCTACAGAATGTATATGACACTGTTTTACAGAAATGTAACCAGAGATTGTTAGAACTTGAGAAAAACATAGTTTCCAGGAAATATTTCAAAGAAGATTTGGATAAAGCCTGCCATTGGTTAAAACAAGCTGATATTGTCACATTCCCAGAAGTCAATGTAATGAATAGTAACCGTGAACTATACACTCAGCTGGCAAAATATCAACAGATTCTAGAGCAATCTCCAGAATATGAAAATCTGCTACTTGCACTGCAAAGAGATGGCCAAGAAATCCTACCATCACTTAACGATGTGGATCATTCATATCTGGATGAAAAGCTTAACATGCTTCCTCAGCAATTCAATATTGTCATTGCCCTGGCAAAAGATAAATTCTATAAGGTTCAGGAAGCAATTTATGCCCGAAAAGAATATGCATCTTTGATTGAGTTGACCACAAAAGCTCTGAGTGAGCTAGAAGATCAGTTCATTAATATGGACAAAGCTCCAGCTGCTGTTTTAGCCAAAGAAGTTGTGTCACTCCAGCAGGCTTACAGAGATCTCTTAGGTGAACTGGTGAGTCTTGGTGCAGCAGTGGATGAACTGAACCAGAAGAAGGAGGCCTTTCGAAGCACTGGCCAGCCGTGGCAACCAGATGAGATACTAAAACTTTTCACGCTGTATCACAAGCTGAAAAGGCAAATAGAGCAGAAAATCAACCTTTTGGAAGACACAATAGAGGCATGCCAGGAACATGAGAAAATGTGCATGCAGCTCAAGACACAACTAGAGACAGTGCAGAAGGAACAGATTAAGGTGAATGAGGAAACACTCCCGATAGAAGAAAAGTTGAAAATATACCACTCTCTGGCAGGCAGCTTGCAAGACTCAGGGATCCTTTTGAAGCGGATAACTGAACATCTAGAAGCCCTTTCTCCTCAGCTTGACCAATCTGCCTGCGAGACAGCCAATCACCAGGTGAAGTCTTGGCAAGAGACACTAAAGTCATTGCAAGCTGCCATTGGTGACACAGTGATGGAGTGCGAGAACAGACTTGTTCAAAGTATAGACTTTCAGACAGAAATCTGCCGCTCACTTGACTGGTTGAGGTGGGTGAGAGCAGAACTTAATGGAACATTAAGTTTGGACCTCAAACTGCAAAATATCCAAGAAGAAATCCGAAAGGTTCAGATACATCAGAAAGAAGTACAGTCAAGCCTGAGAATAATGAATGCACTAAGCAATAAAGAGAAAGAGAGATATATGAAAGCCAAAGAGCTGATACCCGCTGACCTGGAAAACACTCTTGCTGAGCTGACAGAACTAGATGGTGAAGTTCAAGAAGCTATAAACATGAGACAGGTTTGTGCATCCCCAGTGACATTAGTTTCTTTCTCACCAAGCTGAAAAACATGGCTTTATGGCTTGATGTCTGTAATTGCCATGAAAAAATTGATCTTAAGATTCTCGCTTTTTTTTTTTTTTTTTTTTTTTAAACATCTTAGGCTGTGGCTTGCTGCCATGGGTGGCTGTAGGGAGAGTAAGACTTCCTCAATATGTGTATATACATGCATGCAGAAATGCAAAGTCACTCAAAACCTGCTTCCATGTGGCCTTTCAGGACCTGTATTTTAGATATAGTAAAGGAAAGAGAAAGTAAGCATGGGCAAAATCCATACTCTCTGCTGAGGATATTTTTGTTGCTGTTGTGGATTGTTATGTATGTGATTCTGTATACAATTTTCGCTTTTATTTCAGGCTACCTTGAATAAACTATATAGTCTCTGCCAAAGATACTACCAAGTGATGCAGATAGCAAATGACTGGCTTGAGGATGCTCAGGAATTGCTACATTTAGCCAGGAATGGTCTTGATGTCGAGAACTCTGAGGAGAACCTAAGAAACCACATTGAATTTTTCAGCACAGAAAGTCAATTCAGTAATCATTTGAAGGAGTTGCAGGGCCTGGTGTCTGAGATAGAGCCATTTATCCAAGCTACAGCAAGAGAGCAACTGGTGCAGAATGTAGCTGCATTGGAGGAAAAGGGCAAGGGAACAAAGCAAGAAGCTGACACCCAGCAAGAACAACTGCAAAGGTATTTCTTTCCTTCTCTTTCATTATTTCCTTCTTTCTCTCTTTCATTCTTTTGTTCTTTATTTCCTTATTTCCTTCTTTATTTGCTTCTCTTTCCTTCAAAACACTTTGGTAATGAAATAAAGAGATCACAACGCTTGACTTGTTACTTAATTGGAGTTTTGTAAAATGCTTGTGCTACTGATGACAGAAGTGGATACTGGGATTCAGAATTCTTGGATTCTGTTTCTCCTCTGCCACTGACTAACTGTATGACCTTAAGGAACCTATGATAAAGTTATATAAAATTTTGAACAGTACAGAGAAAATTAATAGGGAATGTTTATCCATTATTCCACATTGCACAAGAACTACAGAGCAACAAAGGAAATTGAAGCAGATATTTTAAAAGAAGAGAAAATACCTTTTTACCTAACATAACTATGTAACTTCTTATCCCAGAATGTTCTGGAGGCCAAAAGTTTAAATGGGTTTAAAATACAACTTAGACAAATTTGCTGAAGAAAAGTCCATCAAGGGCTATTAAATGCAAAGTTGTGGTTATAGTATCTGGTAGGTTTCTAAGCCACAGTTGGCGATCGGGATAAGCTTCTGTATGCGTGCTTTTTCCTAATAGTCTTTTTTTTTTTTTTTTTTTGGAAAATACTGTATAACAGCATAACAAAAGTGGTTAAATTGAAAACTAGGTGCAATAATACTCCTGTTTTAAAATGGTTTTGTGTCACATTAAATTGTTCTTTCTGATGTTCCATTTGTTTAAGGTGTGCTTCTGAGTGGCAGGAGTATCAGACAGCAAGACAGAAGGTTATTGAAGTGATGAATGAGGCTGAGAAAAAGTTATCTGAATTCTCAGTCGCTAAAGCAGCTTCTTCTCATGAAGCTGAAGAGAAATTGTTAACACATAAGGTAAGATACTGAAAATGATAGGAAATCCTTTTTCCTTCAGTGAAAATAAATTTCTCTCTCTAGTTCCCTCCTTGTGGCAACCTGAGGTTGAGTTTTTAGGTCTTCTCCTGTAGCTCTTGACTATATCATAGCATATCAAGAGATAGGTACAGATATTTTGTAAACCCTTTTCAATTTAGCATCTGTCTATGACTGTAGAGGACTGAAGGAACCAAGAGGTTCGTAACGATCTTGCGTCCCTTGACTACCTTAGGCAAAATTCAGATCACAGAAACTTTCATCTCCTTTTGTGTCATATGAAAAAGGTTTACTTTTTAAACTTGAAGTCCTTCAAGTCTACCTGAAGAGCAGTGTCCTGTCCATTAGCTCCATGAGGGTATATTCATACCCTAGGACATCTAAAATGGCACTAGGCAAAAACATGACATAAACGTATGTTTAAGGACCTGATTGCTTCCTTAATTTTTTAGATTCTCCTATAAATTGGAGTCTTTGCTATGAGAAGTTTCCTAAATACTCATCTCCTTCTCTTTTGAAGGGATAGCAAGGAAAAGAAAATGAAGTATGCACTAGACTTCTGCTGCTTTCAGAGAACTGCATTCTGGACCAGGTCCTTCAGATAGCTGTAGCTAACATACTGCGTATGAAAAACAAAGTGAGATGTAACCAGCTCACTTGCCATAGGGACCTCCTTTTTGCCTACAGTGGATGGAAATGGCTTGTCTGCCTGCAAGTGTGTCAATTTATATTATAAAAAAGGAAACTTTAGTGCTTATTTTTGCTTTTTCAGACCCTTGTGTCTGTAGTGAACTCTTTCCAGGAGAAGATCACAGCCCTAGAAGAAAAGGCTTCACAGCTGGAAAAAGTTAGCAATGATGCCAGTAAGGCAACTATAAGCAGATCAATGACAACGGTTTGGCAGCGCTGGACACGGCTCCGGAATGTAGCCCAAGAACAAGAAAAAATTTTGGAAGATGCAGTGCAGGGATGGAAGGGTTTTAACGATAAGGTAACTCTTGGTCTTGTTAACTCCTTTTGTAACTGTACATAGGTTTTCACTACTTAACACAGCCTGCTACAAACTTTGAGTACAGATTATAACTAAGTCTTGTGAAACAAACAAGTCAATTTTATTATTAATCGTTTTTGGTAGAGAAAGCTGAGCATCATAAGCACAGTAATTTGTCTCAGATCACAACCACCCCTGAAAGACCCTAGTTTAGAACTACTGCCTCCAAGGCTTGTACTGTTCTTCTGTATGTAAACGTGTACACTAAATACAGACCTGTTTTGAGAGAGTTGTTTTAAGACAATTGTTTCAATTTCTGGTAGTTCTTGAGAATCTTGTCTTCTTTGTTTCCCTTCCCCAAATGGTCCAGTCTAGATTAAATAGATCCCTTTTTTCTGAAGAGTGCAATGTTGCTATTTCTAAGTTTGTGCACTGATATCATTGCCTCTCACTGCTCACTGATCATGTCTTCTTCTTTCCTTATATCCTACCAGTCTGTTTTTATCTGTCATTGTCCACTATTTTATGCCCAGATTGCAGGTTCTCTGGGAATGGGATAATCTTTTGGTTAAATGTGACTCAGGCAAAATAGGGGTCTGCCCTGGGTTAGAACTCTAGATCCTATGTCAATAAAAATAATAAATGCTACAAATAGAAGGAGCCACTCATCGCTCAACAAAATACTCCCTTAGCAGGTCCCAGTCTACTCTGAGGAGCTAGGGCTAGCTAGCTAGCTAGATTTAGCAGCATTAGGGTGCAGATTTATTTCTGCTACAGAAACTGTTGCATCAGCCCTATACCACAGCTATTTTACAGAGTCTAAACATACAGCACTGGGTTTAGTACCTTTTGGTATTAGTTGTATTAACTTCCTTTTTTAGTTTAATTATTGCCAAGACTGCATCTCTTTCCTTAGATTCAGAAAGCCACCATAGCAATAGACCAGCTACAAGGTCGCTTACCAGAAAGTTCAGTAGAAAAGGCATCTAAGACAGAGCTCCTGGAACTCCTGGATTACCACAGCAGTTTCCTTCTGGAGGTGGAGCACCAGCTGTCATCTTTGGGCCTGCTCAAACAGCATGCTGTGAGCTTGCTTCAGGATGTGGAAGTGCAACCTCCTTCTCAGGAAGAGCTACCAGTCATGCAAGAAATCAAAGCAATGCAAGATCGATGCCACAAGTAAGGCAATATTTAAAGAGATTCACTAGAAAAATTGTATTTTTTTTATCTTACAATTAGTTCATTAATTAAAGTTCATTCATTATTTTTATTATCATTAATAATGTCAACCATACTTAAATATCAGTTAAATTTTAAAGGAGCTTTAATTAATTTGGAAACATAAATTTTTACCATTATTTTTTATTTGCGTCAAGCAGGAGTATGTATTTTAGCATGTATACTTTCTGCCTTGTGTTAAAAATAGCAGTTTATTTAAGATTGTGATCTGCATTAAAGTTATAAGCAATTTTAAATGCTTCCATTACGTCTCACCATTAACAGTGACCCTCTATCTTTTTGTTTCCTAAGTTTAGATTAATTTATCACTTTGTGCCACTTTGAAGTGTTTAGGTAATGAAAAGTAGTCACGCTATGAAATTTGCAGGGGAATTTAGTGTATAGGCAAACAGAACACATTTTAAAATTGCATCCTGTGCTTGTCTGCATGTTTATTTAAATGTGTTTTAAAGTCTTTCTCTGTCATTTGTAAAACAGGAAGTTTTGTGGCTAAGATTCAGGTCTTGTATCCATCTCCTAACTGTACCAGGATGCCATTAACTGGATCTCCACAGTGGACAGAAAGAGAGAATGCAAACATTGTAAACCCTGCACCTAGTTTGTGCAAAGTTCTTTGTGTGTGTGTGTAACTGTTTACAGTGGAATAGCAGTCCCTGTAGAAAATATGTAGATATTAGCACTTTTGTAATTCTACTCTTCACTTGGAATTGATTTCAAAGAAATAGGGTCTGAAATTATCTCATACTCATATAAATATGGCATTGATTCAGTTATGAAAGGTTATACAAACATAAAACCTGTTTAGGAATATGAAAGTTACATCCATGTCACATAGAGAAGAACTACAAACTCTAGTCCTGTAGATCTTTCATCGATTTATCTTCTGAATCTATTTTTTATATGAGTTCCAAATTGTCGAGGAATGTTTGGAAGTGTGGAGAAAAGTCCCAAGATCAAAAATGATGTTCAGATGGTTGGTCCATGCCTTATCCAAGCTATTCTGCCAATGCAAATCTCATCAGTAGGGGTGGAATTTATCTCACATTACTTTATATTGTAGATATCTGCATCTGAAGTGGTTAATCCTCTTTAGTTAGTGGGGAGAAACAGAGAGGTCTGAGCTGCAGTTTTTCCGACCTATTGTAGAAGTTTATTTTACGATAATGATGAATCATCCAAAATCATGCCTTACAATTGCCTTTTTCTTCCATTAAGAATAGTCTGTGGTGATGAGCTCAGATGTAGGTGTCTATGTTGTAAACATTTGCATTCGTTCAGATGAATTGTGCACTAGATGTCAAAATGCATAAAACTGCTAATTAAAAGGAGTATACTGGAGAATGAACATTAGAAACTTAGAATGCCTGCTGCTTTAGTGGTCTTTTGCAACACTCCTCCACTTTTTATTAGTCTGGATATGTGGCTATTCATCATTCTCTTTATTATTCAACAGTTTTTGACAAAGCAATGTTTTTAGAAGCAAATATGAAAAATATTGAATAATATAATATAATAAATAAATGAATTTTAGAAATAAATATGAAGATATTCTTCACAAATAATTATTATTTTTTTGTTTCTGAAGTATGCAACAGAAAGTGAAAAAAGGAATGAAGCTGGTGAAACAGGAGCTGAAGGAACGTGAGGAGGTTGAAGTAGAGATTAATACTGTGAAGTCCTGGATCCAGGAGACAAAAGAATATTTGTTAAACCCGGATGTGGAAGTGGATACTCAACTTCAGGAATTGCAGGTATATCAAATTTATTAAATTCCAAAATACAATATTTCTAATGTACCTTAATTGTGATCTGCTACTGAGTTCAAAACCACAGTGGATTTAAATTAGACATGTAAATTAATGGGCCATAATACCTTATTTTAAATGTATTTAAGGTATGTTTAAATATTTTTATTTATGTACATTTACATACCTAGCATACTGTTTAGTAATTTTCCGCTCATTTAAGATATAGGGGAGCTATTCTATGTGACATTTCTTTTCCATCTTGATCTTCTTTTTAAAAAAAAAAAAACCTACAATAAAATAAATGCCTTTAAATGGAGATGCTGAAAACTCAGCATCTTCCATATGCATGTGGTCACATGGGAATACAGAACTGGACAGACCCTTTTAAATGAGAATCCAGGCAATCTCAAGATATAATCCCTTTTAAAGAACTGATTAAACTGGAATGTGAAAGCAGTTAGCATTGTTGCAAACTATGATCAATGTCTCCTTTTGTTAAGTTTACACAGATGTAATATTTTTTCTATTGTTCCTTAACAATACCATTTTTCTGTCATATAGTCTCTCCTCAGTGAAGTAACTATTCATTGCCAGGCTGTTGAAAAAATGGCTGAACAACAACAGAATAAGTACTTGGGTCTTTATACCATTTTGCCTTCTGAGCTCTCTCTTCACTTAGCAGAAGTTGGGCTGGCCCTTGTAACTATACAAGATCAGGTAAAACATAGGAGATAAATGCTTTGCAAATCTATGGTATTTCTTTAGACCTCATAACTTAGTGAGATGTAATATCCAAGCATGGTCAAACTATGACTATGTAGAGTAGTCTTATTACTTTCTTTTGCTAACAAAGAAAGTTTAAAGTAAGTTAAATGAAAGTTAAAGTTAGTTTTCTGTCTGGAGGAAACATTTCTGCTTACTGAATTTAATTCTTGTGGTTGACAGATTCAAAGCAAAGAGAAAGAAACTCAACAGATCAAAACATTAAATCAAGAGTTTGGTCAGAAAATCCAAGGGATAGCAAATGAATTAAATGCAATTCTTTCCAAACTGAAAAAGAAAACTAATGATATAGCACAAGCCAAACTTGAGCAGAAGGTAAGAAAAGGCTTTCCTTATTTAATTACACCATAAACTTTTCTGAACTGGGGCTTTGCATTTGTATCAAAGATGTATTTGTAGAGTCACAAAGGCATTTTTTTAATGTAGTCTGATAGAAGAATGGGCAAAAATAAGGGTTGACTGAGATTTTTTTAGAATTATATTCATTGCACACTGGCCCATAACTGAGCATGGAGGGAGCAGCTGAGAGCAAAAGCAAGTCAGATGGCTGAAAGTATGCTGTTCCCTCTAGATAATGACTCTGATTTGGGGGAGCCTAAGAGCTCCAAACAGCTCCTTGTTTCAGTCTGTACTGAAAAGACCATTCTTTACAGTCCAGCTTTACTTGTGATAAATAGAATTTTGCTTAGCCAATAGTCTAACTAATATCATTTGGTACAATAGTAAAGAAGAGTACTGCTGGTGTGTTAAGGGTAATGCAAAAGCTGTCTTGATTTTTTTGTGGGCTTTCTGAGCCTGTTAGTGTGTACCACACTCAGAAATGCTTGTTTGTACTGAGGGATGATGGCCAAGTTAGGTTTATCATATGAAGGTAGACTTTTTTTTATTAGTCAAAGATAAACTTGGCCTGGTTACTGTCTTAAAGTAAGCAAAGTATACCAAGTAGGAGAAGACCGTGTCTGGTATGCCAAAAATGCCAAAAAATTACTGATTCATTTTCATGATTTGCATATAAATATGCTCCAAATTTCCATTTTTGCCAGAAAGCGTCACTGAAATATATCCCATTAAAACTGGTGCATCACCTTTGCCCTGCTAGTTAAGTAGAAAGACAGTGAAATGTTCATTCCCATGTTGCATAGATGAGACCTCCATGTCACTGGAGATTATTAGTAAAGTTTCCTCAACTGCGTTTATATCAATTCTTAGCTGATACTCATGAGATTGAGTTGCCTTTGATCACAGTAGTAAATATTTTTGATATTAACATTGAAACTAGAATTGTGATAAGTAAAATAAAAATTTGTTTTAAATCCTTTACCCACCTTTAAAAATTTTATACAATCTGCATAATTTATTTCTATAATATAGACATTTATTTATGCCATTCCGAAATATGTATGTCTTTGTATTTAAGTGGGTAGATCAACAAAAATTTGTCTTTATATCTACACATAGATAGTTATGTCACAAAGTCATGCTACTATTCATGCAATAAAATTCATTTATCATGAACAGTTGATCATAACTTACACTCTGATGTGTCTCTGCCGGGACAGCCCTAACCTGAAGAGCTTGAAGTGCTGCCTTCACCACAGGAAAAGAAAGCTGATATTGAATTCATGATGGGATTATATATGTTTTATTGCAGTCAGAGTAGTGTTCAGTTGTGTATCAGTTTTGGTCTTGTGATTTCAATTTATATTTCTAAAAAAATTATAAGGGGTCTTGAGTGCTTGATAAGGTTTCTTTCATTTATATTACAAAACCAATGAATCATTAACTTAGGTCTAGAAGAAAAGCCAAAAACCCTAAACCCTTGGCCCAAGAAATTGTAGCCATTAAATGTGTTATCAGTCTATAACTATTCTTCTAGATTTCTTTTTTAAAATTTTTGTAAATTTGGTAACAAAAATTAACTTTAAAATCTGTTTCCATTGAAATAGTCTAGCGTCATCCAGACTGCTCCTGTGTCAAGATCGAGTTGTGAAAATGCAAAGTTTTTATAATGCATTCATGAGTAATTAGGCAGTTCTGAGTTGGTAGTTATATTTTATTTTTAATAAATAACAAAACACGGGGAAAAAAAACTTTCAAATAGACAAAAATCCTTGTCATGGCAATGTGTGTTGACCATTCAGTTCGAAGACAAACAGAAAGATGGACAAGAGCAGTTAATGTCACTCTAAAGTGACTTAGTCTTTTGGTATGATAGGGAAAATGTTATCCATTTCAGCCAGGAAGTCAGAGAAGGAAAAGTAATGGCACATGTTTAAGAAACGACCAAACATCCTGCTGTTCTGCCTTCCTGCCTAAACAAGCATTGTTGGTTTACAGCCAAAACAAAAAATGGAATAAACTATGGAGACTTTGGACAGGGTTTAGAAGTTGCAGATTGGAATAGAAATAATCAACCAGAAAGCTGACACATCCTGACTCACTGATTTTCTTGTTTTTCTGTCTAGATTCTGAGTGAAGAATTGGACAGGTGCAATATAAAGTTGGTGGAATTAGATGCATCGGTCCAGGACTTTGCAGAGCAGAATGTCCCTCTGGCTAAGCAGCTGGCTAACAGAATAGGGAAACTCACTGCACTGCACCAGCAGACCGTGCAGCAGGCTGAGTACAGAGCAGCCAAGCTCAGTCAGGTATGGTCCCAAATCCTCTCTGTCATTTCCTTTCAGAGGCAGAAGGAACATGAAAACTTCTCATTTGTTTTCTGAGTAGTTATGCAAGAAGGGACATTCCTTGGCACGTCTGCCTATTCATAGTCAGGGCTTATAACTTAGACTGGGGCACAAACTGGGGTCAAGTAAGGAGGGTGGAATAACTTTGCTTTTGTGATACACTGCTTTAGTGTGCTCTTCCCTGAAGCATCTGCCTGTTGGTTCCTCTGGTGCCCTGAACAGGTTTCAGACCTGCCTTCCAATAGTGGCATGCCAGGAAATACAATCTTGTTATGCTTTTCTGGGCCTCTGTCTTCTTATTGTTACATATATCTGCAGCTTTATATGAAAAAGGGTTTGTTTTGCTCTAGTCGCAACCTATAGAAAGTGAATATAATTTCTGTATTCAATAGAAAAGCCTAGAAACAGTGGCCCTGTAATGCCATGTGTCTTTATGCAACACTAGAACATTCATAAAGATGCTTTCCCTGTTGTTCTCAAGGCTCAAAGTCCCTGAAACCCTTCCTTAAGTATTTTGCTAATTGTTGTTATTCAAAAACAGTCTAGCTAAAAGCAAGAAAAGGGATTTGCTATGGTTCTGCCATCAATAGCATGATAAATCATGAGTTTTCTTTTCTACATGCATAAAGAAGCTTCTATGAGGCTTGGAAAATATAATTATTTCATGACATTCTTTTCAGTTTCAGTTCCCTCTGAAAAATTATTACCAGAAATGAATAGAAAACGGCCATCAAAATGAGAGTTCGGTCCAAAGGTGCTTGTTTGAAGGGATTTAACTTTTAGGATTTTTTTGTTCAGCACTAAGAAATACACTTCTTATCATAAAAGATGTACAGTCAAGGCAAACTGCATACAAATACAGTTCAGACACCTAACTCTAGGATTTGATCCACCCCTCATATAAAAGACTCAGGAAGATCAGTGAAGTTATTCCTGGAAAGTGAGAAGAGAATTGGAACTAATAGGTACTTGCTAACTGGAAACTGGATGAATCAGAAAGCAGAGCATTTTTTTCTCTTGTATTTAAAAAAAAAAAAAAAAAAAGGAGTCTTCCTTTTGGAAAAAATGATAGGCTCAGAGAACAAAGCAAATTATAAATAAAAGTGATTTGGGGAATGACACGGCAAGAGACAAATAAACATAAGGAGTGACATAAAAAAGGCTTCCAGTGAACTACAAGTTGAGAAAGAAGGTATTTGGAACTTTATGTGTGAGGCTCAGATATGTGCAGGAAGTGTATCCTGTAGGGATGTGAAGGAGCACCAGTGCACTCTCCCAGTGTGACCTACATTCTTTTGTTGTCCTTTTTTCCCCTAAAATAGATGTGCTTATTATTGGAAGCAGATGTATTTTAACTTCATGAATATAGAATTAGTTAGACTAAATTCAACAATAAGAAAGGTATTAAAATGATCCCCAAAATTAAAAACAATAAATGAAATAAAAGTAGTTTTGTCATTCTCTGAGAAATGTACAGAATTACATCCTAGATTTAACAAGTGGATCTTTCTTTTATATCCAGGCTACTTCACATTTGGAAGAGTACAATGAGATGCTGGAGTTCATACTGAAATGGATTGAGAAAGCAAATATCCTAGTGCACGGTAGTATAACATGGAATTCTGCCTCTCAGCTTCGTGATCAGTTTAAGGCCTACCAGGTGATTATATAAACTGCAAAATTCAAGGAGCAAAGTATTTCCTGAACTTATTTCCTATACTTTTTTTGTCCCATTTCCTCGAGGAAAAAAATCTAAAAAATAATAAGTTTCTTTGACTGTCCTCCAGGTCTTAAAGATGATTAATTTGTTTTAGACAATTGTTTTGAAGACTGAAATAATGATGCATTGTTGACTAAAACTATGTGATTCAAGCTTAATCTCCCTGCTTACTCGGATCATTGGATCCATAGCAACTTTTGATTGAGCAGTGTGATTTAACTAGATAGCATGATGCTGAGTACCTCATTGCAGCTAGTACTCCTCTAGGAAAAGGTCACAGTGATTTTTTTTCCTGGCACTAGATGATCCCTATTCAACAATAGGTTATGAATTCTAGTTTGACCAAAATACAGTTTTCAGGGTTATTTTTTTCCCTTAGCAATTCTGCAGTTTAAGCTAAAATTCGAATAGCTTTTGTTTTCATCTGACATCTTTCTTTCATGTTAAGTGTTCCCAGACTGATAAGCAGTGGGTGAGTTTCTCCTTTCCAGTTGCTTCCTGAACATCCCACATCACAGTGTTCTGCTGTCCCTGTGACAGTGCAGTTTGTTCTGTGTGCATATGTTTACGTGTAAGATATAAGTATGGGATCAGTGGAGCAACACATGATGATAAGATTCAAGCTTGCCCAGTTTTTCATGACCACATAAAGCAAATCAAACTGGTAGAAGCTCACGTCTCACTAATGCCAAAATAAAACTTCATGAATTATGTGCTTGATATATATGTTTATTTATTGTGTGTCAGCTGCATTCACTTACATTGGGACAGGATGGTATGTCACACTTTCTTCTGAGTAGGACCCTCCAGCAGATTTATGCTGAGGAAAGCTGGGGTTTGCACTTCTGTTTTTGCTATGGCTTTTCCCTGTCTTCAAGAGTTGGTGAGCAGGTGGACTTAGCCAATGCCATCCCACAGAAAGCTTTGGTAGCCACTTTTTAGGCAGTATTAATGACTACTGTCCCTGCTATCATCTGAGTGCTTTCTGCTGTTTCCCATTAGGTACATCAGGCTTTCCGATCAAATGGTATCTGTAGATTGTGTATATTATAATTTTACAGGCAAGTAGATATAGCAAAACACTAAATGTGTTGAGAAACGCAGCTGCCAAAACTTCATGACGTGTTTCCCCATCCCTGTAAGCTGAAGCACTTAAGCATGCACTCAGTATTAAGCATATTGCTTAAGCCTTACAGGAAATCAGTAGAACTTAATCACATGCTTACAGATGTGTACAAATTGAAGAGTTTGCTGAACAGAAATGTACTTAAAGATGAGCTTAATTTGAACCTCAACAGTGGCATTTAATTCTGTTCCTATCTCTATCTAGGCTATGCTTGAAGAGTCCGGAGAGATTCACGGTGATCTTGAGACCATGAGCAAGAGGATTGAGTATTTGGCAAGTGTATACTGTACTGAAGGAATGTCTCAGCAAGTGTTGGAATTGGGGCGGCGGACAGAGGAGTTACAGCAAGTTATCAAAGTGAGACTGCCAAACCTACAAGATGCTGCCAAGGTGTGTGGAAAAAAACATTTTCTAATGCTGGCTGACAGCTGGGGGACAGCATATGCTAACAGCATCATGTTTCTGTGAATATTAGCCGAGCAGGTTATCTGCAGTCTGTAAAGGACATGATTATGCTGTCGAAACATAGGTGCCTTGCACTGTTTGAGATACTGTTTGGTATCCTGCCTTGCCTTCAGCTCTGGCTCCAGACGGAGACAAGATTCCCATAGGTTCTCTGTCATGTCTGCCAGCTATGCCATGGCATGTCTCAAATAGTACTAAGCACCTATGGTCAGATACTTGAACTGAACTCAAAATGTCCATGCCAAGGGAAAAACATGGCATTTATGCTGTGCTGTTTCCTTTAGCTTTCTCTTAAAAGGTATCTGTAACCTGCTGTCCATTAATTCAAATCAAATGGACCAGAACAGGATTCCATAATGTAAGGCCTGCTCCTTCAAGTGGATGCGCTGAAAAGAGGGAACATGTTTTTCATGTCCCTGACATTTCTATGCAACTCTTCCATATGGATGTGTTATGAATGTTATTGTGTGCTGTCCCTAAGTAATGCCTGAGGGCATTGTAAACTGGGGCAAGACCCAGAAAAAAGTATAGAAATATTTTTAAGGTGCTCCTAACATTAAGGCAAGAATTTTACTGATTTTTTTTTTTTTTAATATTTGAGACAACAATTCAGAGAAAAAAATGAATATTGGAATGGTATAATTAGTATATTTATGGGGTTTCTTCTGCTGTCACCTGCTACAGATGCACATTGCTAAACAGGAAAATAATGTGCAAAGGCAATTAAGCACATGTCCCATCACCAAAAGTTAGTACAATAACAGCTAAGGTTAAAAAAGGTCCTTTTCCACATTTCTATCTCATCTTACAAGATTTAAGGACATAGCAGAAATTCTGCATCTGCAGCAGCCATAGCGGTATAACAGAGAGGTTTGGAACAAAACTTGACTTTCCATTACAAAAGCACAAATCTGTAAGCAACAGTTTAAAAGCTGAAGGCTTTTAATTTTTATTATTCATAGAAGGAACCAGTTTTGCATACAAGTAAGCACAGTAGAAGTGAAACTGCTAACCTTCATTTCTCAGGGAAATATTGGAGCAAATAATTGAATAAACTGTTTGTAAACTCTTACAAGAAAGCCTGGAGATTAATAGAAATCAGCGTAGATGTATGAAAAAAAAGGTCATGTCAAAAGAGTCTAATTTAACAATAAAGTAACAGACTTTGTAGATTAATGAAAAACAGATATCATATACCTTGACTTTAATAATGTTTCACAAGATATTAACAAAGGTGATAAGCTGATCTGGTTGAAAATACAATAGGTGGATGTAAAGCTCATTAGAAAAGTTACATGGCATATAGTTATCTATGGTTCACAGTCCAAATGGAGAGAGATATAAGTAGGGTTTTGCAGGATTCTCTCTTGGGTCTGGCACTATTCAATATTTTTATTAATGACTCAGATGGTAGTTTAGAGACCATAGCTTTTGAATTGTTCAGGTAACACAAAATTTACAGAGGCTGCCACTGGAGAACAGAATTAAAAATCAAATGATTTTAACAAATTGGAGATATAGCCTGAAAAAAATTAGGCTGCCATTCAATAGGAACAAGGGCAAATTGTTACATTTAGACAGAAACAGCCATCCACATGTGGTTGAGGATCTACTGACCAGAGGCACTCTGTAGAAAGGACTTGAATTTAGTAATGTGCATCATGATAAAATGAGTGAACAATGTTGCATTGTTGCAAAAAACTCAAACCCCATGCTGGGAATAAATAAAAATATATGCTTTTAACCTATGTGCAGTAGTTCTTTTGCTTTACCTATTGGTCACTGGCAAAGTTTCAGCTGTGGCCAGCTTTGCACTTGAAGAAAGATGTGGACCAAACTGGAAAACAAAAAACAAACAAACAAACAAAAAAACAGAGGGGAGTGATAACACTGATGTGAGTTTAAACTCATGAGAAAAGATGTGCAAAAAAGGATTATCCTAATATATGAATTTGTTCTTCATGTCTGTTGTTAGTGGATTGGTAAGTAGAGGATTTACATTGCAACAAAAGATAGGTTCAGGTTAGACTACCAGAAAAAATTTCAACAAAATCAGAATACTGAAACAATGGAATATAAGCTAAGAGGGACTCCACTGCTTGCAGTCTCTAAGAACAGACTCTAAAGATAAGACAGATAGTTATGCCCAATCTTATTACAGAAGGGGAAACTAGAGGACATGTTAAGGTACTTTCTAGGCCTGTGATCCTATGAAATCAATTTTATTAAGTATATGCTGTATTTGAGATGGAGGGGACACTTAGAATAGTAACTGGCTTGGAGACCTCTTTTTTCAGACTCTATTATGACTGATAATTTTAATTTTCCAATATTTTAAGCATTTACTTTTCATTGTTAAAAATTATCAATTAGTTTTGTCATTGCAATAAAGGACACAGCTATAAAAGCTGGACAGATACATTTATAGTGTTTTATTTTTTGCTTTTCCATCTCCAAATCAAATCTGTTACAGGACATGAAGAAGTTTGAAGTTGAACTGCGAGCCCTGCAAGCTGCTCTGGAGCAAGCCCAAGCTACCCTGACCTCTCCAGAGCTCGGGCGTTTGAGCTTGAAAGAACAACTTTCTCACAGACAGGTAAAAGGACAAGGTCTCAAAGTTAGCATGAGAGCAGTGTGAGCATGCACAAAGAATAATGAATGCTAGTATGACTATTGGTGATGTTTCTTAAGGCAATTCAGTATATCTGATTCTAGCCTCAAGTTACTGCCAAGAGAATGAGGGATAGAATGGGAGAAATTATTCCCTCAAAGGGGAATGTTTGAAACATAATCTTTTATGGGTCTGTTATTATGTTGATGCAGTAATGATAGTCTCAGTTTTCTGACAATTGTGCCTTCAGTCAAACTTTAATCCATATTAATAACTTATTAAACTTAATTTATCTTATAATAAATAATATATAGTTATTATATAATTGTATGTTATATTAATAAAATGATCTATCCTATATTTTATTAATAAAATAACCTATTATTAAATAACATATAACTATTAATAACAATGTAGCCCAGCTCTTACCCAGTGCTTTTCATCAGCAGGTTCTCAAAGAACTTAAAGTCTGGATTATTATCACCATTTTACAGATAGAGATGCAAAGAGATAGCGACTTGCTAGCTCTACCAACAGTCAAATGGAAAGCTAAGAAAAAACTCAGGTTTCCTTAAGCTCAGTCATTATTTGTTTAGTTGAATTACCTGCATAAAATATTGCTGCTTTCTGTGTTGAACTTGGCCTACTATAGAGATTTGTTGATTTGTTATTTTTGGTATCAATTTCACGACAAGAAAAATAACCCAAGGCAGAGTTTTCTCAGTTTCTTGCAGAAAGCTAATACATAGCCTTAACTGCCCTAGTCTTCCAGTACAAACTAAATATCAACAGGTCCACTTTGTCCTTGGAAAGGATTAAAATCTGCAAAAAATGTATAGATAAAAGGCAAACCTACATGGCTTTGCCTCTTGATTTAAATACACAGTATTTTTTCTTGGGACTTGCAGCCAAATTTCAGAACATGACATTTAAGAATGTAAGTGAAACACACTGCCCACACAGAGAGTAAAGAAATATGGATTATAAATTATTGCTTGTGTATCATCTTTATCTTGTCTCTGTGAGCATGACTTTCCTCATGCAGATGGAAAGGGGCTGTAGCCTGGCCCACCTGTTTCACCACACAGAGAGGAGGTCTTGGAGACCTCCGGGCTCCAGGCTTGGCATGCAGTGAAGTGTCAGTTCCACAATAAAGGCATCCTTTCCCAGGAGTGTGGGGCCTGTCAGAGGAGAGGCCTCGGTAGTGATGCCTCCAAAGAATAGATCATTATATCAAGTCTCTGTTTAGATTATCCACCATATTTCTTAAAGGCTCAGAAATAAAGAGGAAACCCTAATCCCCTCATCAGCATGTGCTGCAGACCCACTGAGGTACCTTTCTGCATATGATATAGGAGAATGGAGGCAACTGGGCTCTTCATCCCTTTTTGCCATGTGTGTTGTCTAGCTGATTTAACTCTTTTGAACTTAAAAGCTTTTTCTACTGTTCTAAGGCCCTTCTTTTCAACCTTGCCTTTTTCTTTTCTTTATTTTTTTTTGTTTTGTTTTTCTTCTTCTAACTGTGAATACATTAAACTCCCAAGTGAAGATAAAAGAATGCTGATACAATCTGTTCTCCAGTCATTCCATATATACCTCTCGTGCATAAGAACAGGCAGCTTGAACAAACACTGTGAAAAGAATAAAGATTACTAACAATGGCATCCAGTGTATGATTATTCAAGGAGAAAGAGTTCTGTGTAGCTGTGTTTTGTTCCATTTGATTGCCTTTTGAATTTCAAATAACATTTTCAAACATGGTTTACATTTTCAAAGGAAGACTGTGAACACAACAGTATTCATGCGCTGTTTTGAAAGAGTGCTTCTGTGTCTCAGCAGGGAGTTCAACTTGGATTTTAATATTAAAATATGCATGTTCATAAATGACTTCTACACAGCTTTGTGTGGATTTTTAAGATTTTTTTCAAATAAGTTAACAGAAATATCTTCATGCTTAGACACTTAGTAACAGGGATTTACTATGCTTTTTTTATGAATTATTTTTATTCCTATTATGTAGGTATTTTGCTTAACCAATACTTTAAGATAATGTTTACTTAAGAATATGTGAGTAACTCCAGACAGAGTGCGTCCTTATTACATTCCATTTAACAGCCAGATAATCAAATTCATTGTTTTAGTGCTTGAACTTATTATCTTGAACTTATTATTAGCTTGAACTTATTTATCATTTACTGCATTGAATGTTCTGTGAGTTCTGCAAAACTAACTTACTGTGGCACTGACTTTGTTTCTAGCATCTGTTGTCTGAAATGGAGTCATTAAAGCCAAAGGTTCATGCAGTACAAGTCTGCCAGAGTGCCTTGAGGATTCCTGAAGAAGTGGTCACCAGCCTGCCAATATGTCACAGCGCCCTCCGGCTCCAGGAGGAGGCCAGCCGTCTTCAGCACACAGCCATTCAGCAGTGCAACATAATGCAGGCAAGTGCAGCTCCGTCCCATAAATTACTCTGGCTAACTTGAACAGTGCCACACAAATTGCGATAAAAACAGAGTTCGTATTTTTATGCATTACTCTTTTCCGTGTGGTACCATTAGAAAGTTTCCCAATAAGTTTCGGTCATTTCTGATTCTGTGTTTTGGGGAGTTTTAATGTTCATAATCAGGCTATTGGTCAATTTGCTCATCTGAATCTCATTTCAGTTCTTTCCTGTATCTTGCTACTTGTTTGTAATGCTGCTAAGATTAACTGGTCAAATAGTTAATACACAATTGTATGCAGGTTAATTTTATATATATAATCAGTTATCATAATTTATTTTAGTATATCATTATAAAATCAACTGCCTATATTAATTGTATATTAAAATGTTGATTAAATTAAATAGCTTTCTAGGCTAAAATCATGAAATTTTTCTTTTTTCTTAATTGAAATTTCTATATATTTGCTTTCTGTTTTCTGAGCCATTCAGTATATATTAAATTCACATTTTCAAGCTTTGCTGAAAACAAGAGAATTAGTTTTTGTTTGATTGTTGGCTTTTTCTTAATACCTAAATATGTAAGAGGAAGTTTCAAAGACTAAGAGAATAAGCTTTTTTTCCTGCTCTTTGGTCATAGAGGAGTACATAGTGAGCTAGGGTGCAACTAGAGAGGTTCAAGTTGGACAACAGAAGAAACTTTCCATCATTAAGGGTTTTTATGTACAAGGGAGGACACAGATGTCATTCACTGAAAGGTTTCAGAACAGCTGGTGAATCTATGGTAAACAGAATTGATACTGCACTAATAGGATGCTAGACTGGATCAGTCTTCAGAATCCTTTCTCAGCTGTATTTTCTATGATTTGTAAAGTCTAACGTTTCTCATATAATCTTTCCATTTCATAAATGGAGGCTTGAAGTGAAAAAGCAGACAAAAATGCTCATGATAAAACCATGAGAATAGCCAGTGCAGTCTTTTGTACAGGGTATGTTTGCTGCACATGCTTGTTGGAAACAAAAGTTCCAGTTCCTGATGCTGGTTATTTAAAAAAACATCTGTGTGAGCTGTTTTCTGGAAATAAATACATTAAACCGTTGAGTTCATTGCAGTTCACAATATTTCTAAATGGAATGTCTTTTCCATGGCATATTCCAGGTTCTGTCCTATAGTGATCAATTTAGTATTTTCTTGTTGCCATCTTTGTCTTACATGCTACATGTATAATTTTGAAAGCCAGGTAGAGCATTTGTCATTGAAATTAACAGATGTGACTGTTTTCACTGCAAAGCATTATAAAATCTTAACTTTTACTCCATACTTACAATATGAAGGTGTCACTTGGTAAATAAATATTCAGGATAAATTATACCATGCAAACTAAGTCATCCATGGCAAAGTGACTTTTTAGTCTTTACAACTTACTGAATGAGCTCCTCATTGCATTTGCTTTCTTTTTTTCTTTGGAACCTACAAGAATGCCAAGAATTATTTTTAGAACATCTAAGGGTGTTGTTCTTTAGTAAGTCATTTCCAGTAAGGTTAATCTTTTCAAATTAAATCAGTTTTCATTATGAAGCAGTAGTCCTGTTAAAGCCTGCTTATGATTTATTTAGTGTTTTCTCTTTGTGTGACTATGCATCAAACTTACTGCAGTCCTGGTTTATAGCAATAATCTCCTCCATTTTCCAGCAAAATTAAGAGTCATGGAGAAATAAAATAAATCAGATAGTAGGATAATGACAGAACTAGGAATAAAATTCAGTACTTTGAGTTAACCATTAGTCTACCAACTACTGTATACATTGAGAAATTTTAAAATATTGTCAGTAAAAGCTTACTCCTAAAATTATGTTTTCTCCTGTATAATTAGTTGTATCTGCTTTCTCTGCATTTGAAACCAAACTTTCACTACTTTTGTACTTCAAAAACAAGAAAGTTATGAAAATCAACTGGATTCTCTTCTCAAATGTGCAAATTTAGCATCTACGTTCTAAATGGAGACAATTAGAAAATGTATTTTACTCTGAAGCTCCAAGTTAAGAGGTGTGCTTGTTGAAAGTATTTTTTAAAAACTCCGGAATTTTAAAATGAGCCAATGTGATATGGCAGTGTTGAAATAAACTGAATATGAAACTTTCTGGTACAGTTTTTAGCATTTTATAGTGTGCCTTAGAAGATTTAAAACTCATGGGGTGTAAGTTTGCTTCCCTTCAGAAGGGAGATCAGTGATGCCTGGACTAAGTAAATATTTATTTTCGTGTAGATACTCTTGATTTTTTTTTCTTTAGGAAGCAGTGGTTCAGTATGAGCAGTATGAGCAAGAGATGAAACATTTACAGCAAAGGATAGAGAGCGCCCATCGTGAGATCCAAGACAAGCCAATAGCAACCAGTAACATTCAGGAACTCCAGGACCAGATTTCACGCCACGAGGTAGGAGAGCCAATATGCAACAACATGGGCTCGTTGGCAGCTCATTGGCCTGAAAAGTTTCTCCTCAGCAAGTCTCAGAAGCTTGCTGAGAAGTTTTTCGGACATCTTCCAAGGCTAGCTGAGCAGATGAACAAATACCGTATAGGAAACTCATGCTATTAGTACAGTTTGAAGTATTCTTTTCTTCAGTTAAACATGTCCCAATCTGTAGGCAATATTATTACAAACTAAAGTAGTACATTACTAAGGGACAGTTAAAAAGGTATTTGACCAGGGACTGTCCCAAATGGCAACACTGAACATTTAATCAGGTGTTCACTGCCAATTTAGTGATTCATAGATATATCCCAAAGTCCTTATTCATTTCCTTTCCATTAAAGTTCTATTAGAAAATACCAAGGGACCAAATCACAGGAAAGCCACCATGGATTTGGAGGAAGTCTCTGCAGGGGTCACTCCAAAGGCTTTTTGCCAAATCATTGCTGGGAGAAGTTTTTCCCTGTGGAGTTACAGGTCCTGCCCTCAGACTTGTGGATTTCCAGAGCTCCTGTGAGTCAGGATCATCTCTGTGAAGCCTCCTCTGCTGTGCTGGCGCTGGAGCACCAGGGCCCGTTTCCCCTTCCCCCTGTCTGTTGCCATATTCCTTGGGATCGAAAATGCATCACTGATGTCTCTCTGTGTATCATTTTTGACATCAGATGGCACCATTTCTTTACCTTTGATACAAAAAAGTTACCTGTCACATTATATAATATAACCTAAAAGTCTACCCCAGTATTGTGCTGCTCATTTTCTATCTAGTTGTTACAAAAGGTACACAGTATAAGTGCAGAGCAGGTACTAAAAAGACAGAAGTGTTTTTAAGATATTGATTTGCAAGAATTCGCTTCAAAAATGTTCTGGAGCAGCTAATGCAGGGGAGTTACTTCAGCGATACATGGTGAGGATGCTGCATAGAGGAGGGAATTAAAAATGGGGCAGCTTAAAGCTTCACCCATACTTGAATGAGTCCAGTAGCTAGGAGTCCTCCTAAACATCTGTAGGAAGACTGCAGCTTTATTCTGTTGCACAAGATAGGATGAGCCATAGAGTGACCAGGTTTCCTACTTGTAAGCTTCCCACATTTAGGGATAAGGAGTTAATTTCCCTCAGACAACATTTAGTTTTCTATCAGAAAAAAATATTGCACAGAATTTGGTGAAGGAAGCATGAATTACATATGATATTAAGTAGTGTAAAATTAATCTTCCATATAGAGTCTATTTGAAAATAATGAGTGTTTAAAGACTCATATATGCATATTTTTGGCCTATATTTTGTTTGCTGAATACTTGTGGAAAAGGGCACAAAGTATAAAGGGGATATATTGGACCCTAAACTGTTATACCTTTTAAAAGCAAGTCTATCAGGATGCTCATTATGTGTGTTCCAAATTTAAGAAAAGATCAGTTACCAGATTCCCTGTTGAAGCCCGCATGAACATGAACTTCAAGGGATATATGTAGTACCTATGCTTAGAATGAAAGTAGGAGGAAGCAAGCAGAAGGAAAGTACACTCTGATTTGCAGAAAGCTTGTAGTACCCTGCATGTCTGTAACAATACTTACAGTCTGGAACTGTGTTTACAGAAGCCTGTTTCTTTGCACTTTCATGTGAGAAGGTAGCCAAATGTCTCTATGCTTCTATATAATTTTAATGAACATACACTAGCTTGTAGGATAGAAGGCGTCTCTGCAGTCATAGACTGTATAGACACAAGTGTGTTTTCAGCTTATATTACTTTTTTTACTTGTTTTATTTTTTCCCAGTCACACATTTTTTGCCTTTTTTTCCTATTCTTTGTTTTCACTTGAGAGAGGAATGTTAGATACTCAGTGTATTGGATATTAACTCCACAAATATTATTGGATTTCAGTAACATTGATGGAGTTAAGTGATTATATTGAATGATGATTGATTTCCCACTTAGCCCCTGTGATGTATCATTCATTGAGTGGTAGTGAATGACTCTTGCAACAGCTGTTGCTTTTTTTTCTTTGAAAACTATCATTTTGGGAAAAAATAAAGCAGAAATAAAAATAAAGTAGAATACATACTTGAATGAATAGTCACTGACTTAGCAGGCATACTTCTAACAATACTGTTTTCACTTCATAAATCAAGAGTCTGTCATGTTACTGAATCTCCAGGAGGACAGAAACAATAGGTCAGGCAGAAACATGAAAGTCTCCCACTTTTTTTTTTTTTTTTAATTTATGAATTTGTTGCTTTGAAACTGAATGCTGAACTAGGCAGCAGTACAGAGTATGTGAGAATAAAAACCAGTTTCTAAAACTATTAATTTCTCTCTTTCTATTCTGAAAAAACTTAAATTGTTGATGGTGTTTCTCCATGTAGATAGACCATTTCATAGTCATAAGAAAACAATATTTTAAAATATATTCTGCTTTGGGCCAAATTCCCCAACTCTTTTTAAAGAAGGTATAGTACTGTGTCCAGTTCAGCTTTTAACTTATGCAAAATTAAAATAAGATAAAATACAGCTATCCAAGCACTAGCAAAGACCAATCTAGTCTGCATTTAATCTTATTATGTGAGTTATTGTCCATATTACAGTTGATCTTATTAAACCATTGTGAGTTATTGTTTGAACTATTCAGTATATTCTCTCTGGTGAGAGCTGAATGATGCATTTTTCACAGTTCTGGCAATCCCATGACCTCATTTTCATGGCATGCACCATCTGAGAGAGTTTCATCTTTCTTAGATAAATAGAAAAAGACCCTCCCCTCCCCCCCCCAAAAAAAAAGAAAAAGAAAAAGAGCCGCAGACATTCCTCTTTGCTGTAATCTGAAGCTTATAGAATTTGTGTTAGGTTTAGGCTTGAATGCAAGTGTGAGGTATTCTTCTCTTCTGTGATAACCATACAGAGGCTTTCACAGCACTTTTCCGGTTTCACTTCAAAGCTCTCTGCTTTGTGGTTTCACTGTGCAGTGAGATGCAGCCTGACTTGTTCCTTCCACAATCAACATCCTGCTTTTCAGCTAGTGCTGCTGCTTGTGTAGGGTTTCTGAGGTGCAGCGCTATGATTTTATTGGCTGGTCTAGGAGGAGAGAGCTTGCCTTCTCCACGGAAGCTGAAATGCCACTAGTCCAATGGCCCTTATTTGCTACCTCTGCATTAGGAAAAAAAAATGTTTCCTCAGGAGCTGGCACAGAAGATCAAAGGATACCAGGAGCAAATTGCTTCTTTGAATTCAAAGTGCAAGATGCTAACAATGAAAGCAAAACATGCCACTATGCTGCTGACGGTGACAGAAGTGGAAGGGCTTTCAGAAGGAATGGAGGAGCTGGATTCGGAGCTCCTCCCCGCACACCCCGCTCACCCCTCAGTGGTCATGGTAAGCACTAAATTGCTCTCAGTACTGTTTATCTGAGCTGCTTTCTTTTGCATCATTGCAACACTCCTATGTAGTGAGTTGCCACAGCTTGCATTTATATTTTGCTTTTGAAATGGCTGGAGTGTGGCAAACCAAACAAGCTACAGCTTCCCCTTACTGAATTTTGCTTTATATGGGTTTTCGAGGCTCGTTGGTATAGGATGAAGTTATTTAACAGACAAATACTAGTGGAAGTTGTCTGTAATAAGATGCAAATGTAGTGTTTTTTCTTAGATGTCAGCACACATGCTGATGTTGTCTGCTTTTTTTTCACCTAGATATACCAGAGCAAACACTGAGAAACTACTGAATGGCAGAAATAAGAGAAAAACAAAATAAATATTATTTCATGATATGTTGCAGTACATAGGGTTTACAGTCCATATTTTTAAAGCTTTTTTATTTAAAGTTGATATAATAATTAACAATGTGCTCTATGTGGAAATGAAGGCTGCATAAGTACTGACATAGGCCTCATGTTTGATTTATTCTGGCATTTTTATTTTTTTTTTAATTGGGCCTTATTACAATATTACATACTGCTGATGTCATTGGGGTTTTTGCCTGAGTGAAAATGGAGTGAGGATTTCAGGATTTGTCGCTGCATAACAGCATTGGGGAAGCAAAAAATATGTGCTACTACTGGGTGATGGGTTTTTTTATATTTTAAGACTGTTCCTTGTGTTCTAACCACACCTGGACACTGAGGCCAATACTGCACTGTTCTGTAGCTCTCCATAGTCTTTTCACATGCAGAACTGATTGTACCAGGTGACATTTAGGCAAACTCTAACTTGTTATTATTGAGTTGCTGGATATGTATTTTCTTTTTAATTCCTTAGGGTACAGGAGAGTACCAGCATGTTCATACTGAAGTATGACAAGTAAATATGACTATTAATTCATCAGGTTTTTAAGCTGTTAAATATAAGAGCATGAAGGATGACTAAATAATATCATGTGGCCATGTGTTAAATTTTTGGGTTGATCTCAATCTAAGTCCAACCTAAGCTGAGGTAACTGACTGGTCTTCTTCCTGTGCTCTCATGTTGCTTTTTCTGTGGCAGATGACTGCTGGTCGCTGTCACACACTGCTCTCCCCTGTCACTGAGGAGTCTGGGGAGGAGGGAACCAACAGTGAAATTTCTTCTCCACCTGCCTGTCGCTCTCCTTCACCTGTGGCTAATACAGATGCTTCTGTTAACCAGGTACCTTCCTCTTGGCATTCATTCAGCTTTTATCTCAGAGACATGCATGGTTCCATTCCATATGGGGTTTATTTCTTCCTTTGAAATAATATTTATCTATAGCTCTGAGGAACTGAATCTCAAGCCCTAGCCTAATTGAACCCTCGGGTTCTAATTCAGAATGAATACAAATATTGGCTAATGAGTCTAAAATGTATAAATTCAGCATTACAAAAAGCTATTCACTATTTTTAAGATAAGTTTAAAATTATGATTACAAAAGTCTTTCATGTCACTAGTCTGTTCTATTTATAGTCTAATTTTCATAGTGATACTCAGTGACATCCTGCATCCTGAGAGAAAAGGCAATTTTGTACTCTCCATAACAAAACACTGCATTACGTCCAGGTGCATGTGTCTTATGGTACCATTGTCATTGTAGCATTGAAGCCACAGTATGATGTCTTCCACTTAATACCATTGCAAGTATTAATTTTCATGTATTGTTTAGGAACAGTGTTCATTCCTTACTTTCAGTGATACTCTATTTTAAGCAGTAATGAGACAAATCAGGGAAATCACTTATGCTACATTTTAAGTCAAAACTGAGAACTGCAACGCTTCTAGTAGGAACAAGTGTGCACCAGCATTGATTAAAATGCGAGCAATAAACCAGCACTGTGAGCATCATGCACGTAAAGGGACACATATAATGCTGAGCTGAAGTTTAGAAGTTAGCCTTACGAGCAGTCACCACTTCACTGAGTTCATCGTGCTGTGGGACTTGGGTGGTGTGTTTATTTGTTTTTGCATTTATGGCTGTTTCCAAAATTGAGCACTGCAAACTTAAAAGGTACAGTGGTGTTGTTTTACATGACTGAGTAGAATTACAGAAGTTCTGGCAAGTAAGTTTCCCACCAATTCTTCCAAAGTTTCCCACCAATTCTTCTATAGCACAGGGTGCTATAGAAGTTGCTTAATATAAACTGATTCTTTTTCATGAACTGGCATAAGAAGGAATATTAAGGTAGGATAATAATAATAGTGGCAAATTCTGTGACAGTAAAAATAGAATATTATATAATGAATCAAAAAGATCTTTCTAGTGTTCTGTCACTTCACATAATCAGAGATTTCACAGTAAAGTTTACGTACAGTAGAAGGGCAGCTACGTATTTCAGCACAAAAATCCTGTGACAATTTTAATAAGTGGAAGAGTTAAAAGGAACAAGAATAACTAGCTTCCTAATAAACAAATTTGATGTAGAGTCAGTTCATTAAATTCCTCTGAGAATGAAAAATCAGGTTATTAACTCCAGTAACTCAAATAATTTAAGGAAAATCCAATGAAGATGCTGTTGCACCATGAGCTGATATTAAAACACAAGCTTTAGATACTCTGATTTACTATGCAGAAATTCAACAAAAAGATGATGTCTTTCATTTAGAGATCTTTGAAAGAAAGAAGCTTGCTAGTGTTACAGTAGTCTAAAACACTGACAGATAAAAATTTCTTCAGTGTGGTTAGTGTTGAAATGAGCTGCACTTACTAAACAATAAGTGGAAGAACATTCCATAATCAAGTGGTTTACTTACAAAATGCTTAAGTTCCCATTCATACCAGATTAAACATAAAGAAACTTTGAAACTGCTGGTGCTGATCATGATGAGTGTCCAGGTACATCTCAGGAAAGAAATTTGGTAAATACTTCTAGACAACAGTGAATTAAGGAGCTTAAATGTAAGTCAAAATATTCTATATTCAGTAAAAAAAAAACTCAACAAAGTAATTTGGAAACACTTTTAAAACAAAGCAGAAAGTGCTAAGAGAGGTAATTTCTTGCAAGAATATCACCTGCCACATACCAGAAAAATATGTGAACAGGAACTCTAGGGAGTGAGAATTACATAAATCTAGTCTTTAAAAATATAAAAGCTCTTACAAAGTAACTCCATTTTTTTATTTCTAGACAGAAGTCAAAGTGGAGATATTTCATAGCTGGTAAAAAGATGTGGGCTCACAAAGAGATTGGTATTTTTCTACATTAAAACAATAGACATGGTTGCTGCTTCTCCTTCCTTTTGGGATGAATTTGAGGGGGCTTGTGGACAGACAGCCTGGTAGCAGAAGCAACTTGGATAATTGTGGCTAACGGCTAGCATTGATTGGTAATCTTGTAGAGCTGATATTAGGGAGAAGGAAAATGGAAGGAGGAGTGCTTCTGTGCGTGCTAATCCATTATGGGCCATTCTTACAGAAATAAATAGCCATCCTAGTCAATTCAGTATGGGGAGGTAGTTGCCTTCCAGAGAAAAATATGCTTAGTGCATTTCAGAGAGTCTGTACAAGTTCCCAGGGCAAATTATACAGATCCATTTTAGGGATGTTTTGGGGGAGTTGTTTGTTTCGGTTTCATCCCTATTAATCTCTTTATAGGCTTCCATCGGGATTTCTTAACATTTTGCAGTGGTCAAATGTAGCTGGTCTGAGTTCAGACATCTGTGCACTATTACAACATTGCTAACAGCTAATGAAAATATAAAACAGGTGCCAACTGCATATTAGTAGAATTACTGATTATACATATTGAAATAGATTAAAACAAGACCACTTAAAAAAAACCCAAAAAAGTGACAAATCTAGCACTGTTATAAAGAAACAGTTGCCCGGGTTGTTTGTTTCTTTTTGCCTTTTCCAATATACCACTTGCTCGCTATATCCAGCAGATACTGGAACAAGCAAATATTCCAAGCTTCCTCTGAAATAAATGAAAATGGGAGATGTTTTTGTCTCCACTGAAGGCACACAGCATATCACAGAAGGAGTTGCTAACGTTGTTTGTGTATGCTGTTTTAAAAAAGAAGCCTTTTTCTGAATTAATACTTTGTATGTTGTGGTATGAATGCAAAATATTTATTATATCAGCACTTCAGCTGGGCTGCAGTACTAAATGAAAATCCCCTGGAGCTAAAATTTCTCACACTTACCCAGAGATACACTTAATTAAAATTTAGCACACTTTTTAAAGAACTATTTTCTAGATATGCAATGCAGAGAAATTTTCCAGAGAGAACTGGGAAAGCTGAAGTGTTGCCACAAAGCCTTGGAGGCCACAGCTGATCTTGTGTTTCAGCACTGGGTCACTGTTTAATGTCTTTCTATCTCCTTGTACACAGCATACTTAAAAATCATTCTTTCTCCTTCCCTTATGAAAATGCATGTAGACCACAACAGCCCTTCTTTAGATATCTTTTGAAATCTAAATACATCCTAACAACAAAGCTTGAGTACTGCTCATTGGCTGATTTTCATAAGAGGAAAAGAGGGAATGAGACTTTCGGGCCTGTGTAGGGGGAACAAAACAGTTATGTTTAAGAACATCTGGATTCACACTATCAGCATGAAATCCCTGCTGAAAAGGAATTACCTTCAGTTTTCTTATTCACCACTGAACTGCCAAGCTGTATACTCCAAAAAGTAGTTGAAAGAGGGGTAGATGAGAGAGTACTTGAAGGGGGGGGGGGGGTTGCTTTCCCCTCTCCGTAAGAGCAAGCTCTTTATTCTAGAAACCACAATTAAGGAGTCTCATAAGCACAACTTTTCTTTTGGCCTTGAGAGGGGACTAGCTGAGGCATGGATACTAAGTGTAGACTAGGAAAACTGAGAAGTTGCCTGCACCAGTGCAGTTTTTCACCATGACCTGGAAAGGCAGAGTCAAAAGCCCTGAAGCTGCTGTCTTGAATATGGGTAAGCTGTTACCTAACCATTATTGGTTCCTGAACATCATAAGCACGTTCCTATTTTAATGTTTAAGTTATCTGAGAATTGCCTTTGAAAAAGCATCTGATTTGACAGATTTGGACAGCTTGATGTGTGCCGTCCATTCTGGGGTTCTCTATTTCTCCAGAGAAACTGACTTTTCCAGGCATTTTCAGTAAAGATGGGTGACTGAGCTGGTTGTAAAATACACTGTTGGCTACCAACTCCCTTTAAAATATCAGTGGTGGCCTATGAATAGCACCTTAATCGTTAAAATGTTCATACCAGAAGCAGATAACCTGAACTCAAGTCTCTTCACTCTCTGGGGGAAATTAAAAGTCATATCTGTCCAGCCAATGGTAATAGGCTATTTTCTGGGACAGATGTGCTTTCTGTATTCCTTCCTGCCAAAGCTGAATCAAACAGCAGAATTCAGAGGATTTGGTTAGAAAGAGATGGCAAAAATGTGAATGTGGTTACTGGCCTGGGGAGTGACCTGGTTTCTACACACTTTTCCCAGAACTGTTTGTTTTTCGTTCACTTATGATATTGCGTAGCATATAGAAATAACGCTGGGAAATAAAGATTCTGCTCCAAATTAGGAACCTGATTCCACTGGAGGCTCTGGTACCTCAAAACCAGTCATGTTTAGTACCTAACTTTTAAACATCTGTGCACACACACACACAGAGTCATAATTAAAATGTTTGAGTGTTTGATGTGGATAAATGTCCACGGGGTTCTGAGAATACAGTTTAGAAATATAATGAAACTTAGCTTAATTTAGGGAATCTCAGTCTCTGGGGATGAGGGCAGGGGGGTTCCTTTTCTTTCCCTTTCTGTTCTCTAACCAGTTATTCAAGCAAACATTAAGCCCTTCATTTCAGATTCAAAAATGAGTTGTTCCTGTAATTCAGTATTCCAAATTTCAGCTACAGTCTTGTAAGCTGAAAAAAAACAAAGCCTCTTTTGCAGGTAGTCTAAGCTCACATGTGTTAAAGAAGGAAGCTGCATCAGTATTCCATTACAATAAAATGAATTCTTTTAAAATTAATAGGACTAACTCATTTTACCAAAAACATCTTTTGGCAACAGTGAACTGTGGCCTTCTTTGGATCCCACTGATTCGTTAGGCCCTTATTTATCAATCCATACTTTTCTATACAGTTTTCAAATGAACACAATAAATTTCACTTCCAAAAATTCTCATGAGCTAAGAAAAACTAACCCCAGTAAGCACTGAACAAAGTATGTTACAATGGCTATGAATTCCTCAAAGGATAACAAATTGAGCACACAATGTGGGTCTGTATTTTATTTAATTATTTTTAGGGCTTATCTGCTAAATAATGCTTTTGAAAAATGAAGAGGTCACAAAAAGATCTTCAGTGGTAGCATATGAAATCCCTATCCCACCCTCCCTCACGTATAGGGCAGTATCTCCTATATTTGCAGTGCAGCTTTATGGGCTCTGTAAGTCCTAAGCAAAAGGCACTTTCTCTTATCTCAGTCTCATGGGTGGATTTTCCTTCCTGTTATATGGGGTCAGGAAAGAAGAAATTTGAGAAATTTGCAGTCACTGGAGGATGATTCTCCTGAACACAAATACACTTGCCAGTAAATTCTGGGCAACTTTTTTAATTCACAAATTAGAATTGAAACCATGGTTATCAATGTCTGAAAGGAGGTCTGGTCCACCCTAACAGAAATCAGTAAAAAAATTCTTACTGAATTCATTGGCAGCAAAATGGTGTCTTAAAGCTCTCACCAGGAGCACTTTCAATTTCAAAATGATTGAGAGAACGTGGACAACAACTGGTGCATCACGTGATCTGGAGCCTCATTTACTACTGGGGCAACTGAGTGAGAAGAAGGAAGTTTGCAGTATTAATCATTCTCCAAATAAATGCATGTCTGCTGTCATACGTAGTTTCAATTTTTAATAGTTCCTGTCATCATCTGTTTTCCTGACTTGAATGCAGACGCTGTGCACGTTTCTTTAATTGTATATTTTCTGTAGATCTTTAATTATGTCACTGTCTCCATGCATTAAGTAAACAATTTCGGATGAGAATGGGTTTGCACACTAAATTGTTCAAGGGTAATTTGATCATATGCCTATTTTCCTAGGCACTTTTGGCTCCTGTGCCCACTCTCATACTTGTGAGACAGTTGACAACACCTGTTTAAGGGCTTATCATAAGCCAGTGTTTAATTCTCTTTCTTGCCTCGTTAACTAGCTCTTCAAAATCTTCTTTTTTCGTTCTACTTTTGCCCTCTTTCTGGTAGCAGCATTAGAGCTATATTCTTTGCCACCTACAATACCATAAGCCCCATCTGTTGTGATGGGTTTCCCCCATTTAGAGTTGTGACTGCCCAGTTTGAGCGCTTCCGGCCCAGCCTTTCCACATCTGTCCACAGTTGCCTCCTAAGCCTCCCTGCTTATACTCATCCTGAACATGAAAAAGTTCATCCACTTTCTTCATCACAATAAAGCTCCAAACCATACTGAGCGTACTACTTTTAAATATTTATTAGCTGTGTTGTCTGGAGGTTTCTTGGTGGTTTTTTTTCTTTTTTTTTCTTTTTTTTTTAAGCAAGAAAAGGCATAAAGAGTCAAAGCCTGGTATATATACGGACATATGCAATGGAGCAGTGTGTAGGGGAATGTTCTTATGCAGTATCTTTCATTTTGAAAGTGCAATAATGTGCTTCATGCTTGTAGGACATTGCTTATTACCAAGCCTTATCTGCTGAACAGTTGCAGACAGAAGCTGCTAAAATTCAACCCAGCACTTCAGCCACCCAGGAGTTCTACGAGCCAGGCTTAGAGTCAGCTGCTAGTGCCAAACTGGATGATTTGCAGCGTTCCTGGGAAACACTGAAGAATGTGGTAAGTCTTCATTGGAAGAGATCAAGATGATTGGCTAGCTTGTAAGGAATAAAATGTAAAAAACATGCTCAGCTAATATTCTTCTTTGTGCTTCTTGGTTTTCTGGGGGCAACAATATTTGTCAGTTGCAATATTATATGACAGTGGCTTTGTTATTTTTTTTGAAAGTCTGTATAGTGTGAACCCCCAGTAAGAAAAAGTAAAAATCACTTATTCTGATAGTTGCGTTCAGAAACGTTAACTGTTGTCAGACTATATTCCATAACTTAACACACAAATCAATGCATACTGGATGAGTTGGCAAAAACAATCAAGGATCCAGTTTCTGGGAAATACTGGGTATACTTAACACATTTATGCATATTAGTGCAGCATAATTATTCAGTGATGTATGACGATGGCCAAAGTTTTGATTGCATGCTATTAATTGTGATTCTTTGCAGAGGCACAGTAGCAATTATGGGGCATTAGGAACTATGCTTCTAGCAAATTATGCACAGGCACCTATGTGTGTGAGTGCATACAGCCTAGAGCAAGGTGTAAGAATGTGCTTGGGTTTTTCCTGCTTATGAAAGTGTCTTTTTTCAGTCAGAGAACCTAGAATTTGACTGATGGTGTTTAAACAGAGAAATATTGTTAGTGTGACTGTTTTGCTATATAATTTATACTTTTTAAAACTGATGTTACAAGTTTTTGGTTTCAGTTGCAAAAGTTTAGGGATGTATGAAGGAGGGGAGAAGAAAGAGCAAATCCTGTATCAGAAGTCAGAATTTATAGCTTCCATTTCTCTTCAGATCAGTGAAAAGCAGCGCACTCTCTATGAAGCTCTTGAGCGTCAACAGAAATATCAAGACACGCTCCAGTCTATATCCACAAAAATGGAGACCACTGAGATCAAACTAAATGAAAGTCTGGAACCAGGCAAGAGCCCAGAGAGCCAGATGGCTGAACATCAGGTAAAAACTTACATGTGAGAGAGGGAGAGCATGCAGTACCTGTAGATTTATTTCTCTCTTTTGTTAGATAATGGCAGCCTTCATCACTGGATGCCTCAAAATAATGCAGAAGCTATCTGAACTTTTTCCTTTAACTGTATGTCTTTCCTTTTGGACTTCTTGCTCTTCTAGAGTTGGTATAACAGGGTTTCCTTTAAAAAGGAGCCTTTCAAAAAGGTAAACTAGATCATAAGGCAGTTTGACCAATCAAGATTTTCAGCAAAATCTTTTGTCAAAGGTTGTGCTCAGAGACACCTACACTAGTGGCTGGCTGACATGCTGTGCAGCATCATTGCTATCAGCCTTTATTTGACTATTTCTGATGTGCCCAAATTTACTGACTAAGACTATAACTACTACTGAGGCATTTTAAAAGGATCTAAATTCAATCTTTGCCTTCTTAAACAAAACAAACCAAAATACACAATAAAATGCCCTCCAAAAAGAGTTCTTGAGAAATCATGCTCTGAATCATTTTTTTACTATACTCTCATGAAGAGAGTGTAGTAACTATTCAAGGTAAAATGCTGTTGTTGTATTCATAAAGCAGGTTTCCCTCTTCAGATTTTTAATATCAGTATTTATGACAAATAAAGAAGGCATAATATTAAGTTGAAATATACTGTATCAACCTAGACTATTAGAAGAAAGATTTTCCATTTCTGATTCAATTTTCAAGGCTTCATTCCTGGATATTCACAGTTTCAAGCTAAAAAAAAGTTCTGCATTCACTAAAATACAAATGGATTATTTCACGAGCAGATACTCATCTTCAGAATGCAGAGAACACACAGGGAGGATTTCAGAGAGGTAACACTATCTCTCTGTAATCCATATAGGCAAGATGCATATAGGAAGATACAACCACCACAGGTCTCAATCATCATTACATGTGTAGTTAAAACACTGAGCCATTATTTTATTTCAAAATTGTCTTGATATCATCACTTTATTAAATAGGAAAAAGTGTGGACTAAGCTTTTCACCTTGATTTAATTTGTTTTCCTTTTCACTATGTTTGCAAAGAAATTGTAAGATCAGATCTTTTCTTTGGTATATTTTGCACAGTTTTCACCTTCAAATATTTATAGATAGAGAGTTTCACCAAAGTATATTTAGAAAATCATGGTGTAAAAGATCTGGTGTTAGATGCTGGTTTTGCTGTTGGTCTACATATTCTTCTAACAAAAAAACCAACATATTACAGAAGACTCCCTGATATAGTGCATTGTAATGGGAAATACTTTAATCATGATCAGTCAAAAGACATTATTTAAACTGAGCTGTGGCCATTCTCTTGCTCCAGACATTGGAAACTAGACTCAGGGTAATACTCGGATCCAGAATACAGCTGCAAGCTTGTCTAAATGGCTCTTATCACATAACCTATCTGACATATGTTCAGGGTGTTATCATCAAAGCCTGAAACTATCTGGTGGGGCCAGTTCTCATTTCAGTAGGAACTTTGTGGATTGAGAAGGATAACAATTGACTTTTGTAGTAATGCATGAAGTCCTGTACATCCAGTGTGTATGTACTGTCTGGAACAGTTATGACAGGATCTGTTCTAAGAGACTGGTAATGCAACAGCCTTTCTTAGGTATCTTGGAGACTGATTTCTAGGATAAGAATTTTCATAGGAATTTCTCTTTAAGTTACTCTCTAGATGTTTGTTTATATCGTTGGATGGTCTTTGTCCAGTCAGTAAGTTTCTGGCTGCTCCTAAGTCATTGCCGTATTTCACATACTCACATCTTCTGTATGTCTGTTAGAATACCCTCCAGAAAAGTCACAGAAGTTTGTTGGAAGAATAAGCTTGTATGTATAATATTTTTCACAAATTTATTTTGGTGATATGTTTGAAATTCAAGATGAGTAATGGAATCCATATTTCAGTTAGCAGATGCATGATCTTAGCCTAAGTATCCAAAGGCAAGATTCAGGCCTTCTGAATCCTGAGACTAACAAGTAGTGATATGTTGCACTGTGGTGTTCTTTATGCTCCCTTGGAGCATTGTCATCTTCACTTTTGTAGTACAAATATAGCTTCTTATACACTTTCTTCTCACAAGTAAATGAAACAACTAGTTTCTTTGCTCACATTCTGAAATAGGCTTTGATGGATGAGATTCTAATGTTACAAGAAGAAATCAGTGAGCTTCAAACATCATTAGCACAGGAGCTGGTTTCAGAATCACTGGATACAGAAGCTGCTGATCAGCTGGCATTGCAGTCCACTCTCACAGTCTTGGCAGAGCGAATGGCCACGATTCGAATGAAAGCATCCGGAAAACGACAGCTATTAGAGGTACAGAAAAAAACATAGAAGTGGGTTTTTGAATCAGACTTCAGATTTTGAGAGTCACTTTCAGCAAGTCCTTAGCCAGTCACTCTTGAATGCTTCTAATATAAATAAGTCATTTTCAGTTCTGCTAATTTCTCACAACCGCTTTTATCAATACAGTATTCTTCTTTTTTAGCCAGTCCCACTTCTAATTGCCAAGTGATAAGTAACCAGAAGGAATTTAGAAATGCACTGCTCAGCAGTCATATTTAAGCTCCTTTAATTTTTTAAATACTCAGATTGACATTTCCTCAATATATTCTTTATTCCCGTGGTATTCCTTGTCCTCCATAGAAGAAATACGGAATGCAAATATTAAGGTAATGTTATACAGGACCCCTTAACCTTCTTGATTGCAGTAATAAGTAATAAGTTTAAAATAAAGCATGAGTCAAATAATGCTCTTAAATATGGTTAAGATTCTGATAATTACTTTGATATAATAGCACAAGTATCACCCCCCAGTATCCGGGCATTACGCCAAGAAACATAAGTGTGATATATAGACAATATTGACCTATACTCTGTATTGCTTTCATTTCTGAGAGCAAAATCTTCCAGAAAACTTCAGGGATGTAAATGTAGAAATTCTGACAGAATAGGTAATGAAAATGTCCTCCTGCTAAGTGCATGGATTAGCAATATTGTTTTATTTCTGTAAGCCTAAATTAAATAATGAGAACTTGAGTACCATTAAATTCTTCATTATTTAGCTGAGATACTTAACAGCTAACATTATTCTATAAATTACTCTAACGTGCAGTCATTAATTTTAAATTAAACATTATATTTAAATTAAAAATTAATTTAAAATTAAACATTCACAAAACCTGTCCAAACATTTTCCTGCGTCTAGGATTTACCCTGCATGTACAGGTCTGAATTTGCATACTGTACATATACTTGGCTCACGCAAGTAAATGGAAAGATTTTTAACAGCATTTTTAATAGCCTCTTAACAGCAGTGTGTCTTAGCTCAGATCTGTAAGGTGAGTTTGTGAACAGAAGCCATGGCAAAGATTGAAGTCTCCTGAGAGAGGCTAAGGCTATCTAACAGCTTGCTGCTGCCAAAAAAGGCAAGGCTGCTCTCCCTTTCCTGCAGCCCTCTCCCAGCTCTGTGTCCCCATGCTTCTTTCTCCCTAAGTGAACAGTTTTGTGCTAGCTGACTGAACTGAATCAGGGTGTGGGCAGACCCACAAGAAGAGCAGCAAGAGGGGGCAGAAAAGATCTCACCTTACGAAGGTTATACTGAAGGTATACTGAAGTAAGGTCTACTGAAGTAAGTAGAAGTATCACAATTTACCTTAACTGATAAAAACAATTTACCTTAACTCCACTTGCCAGAAAAAATGTTTCACTGAAAACAATAACATTTTGTAAAGTTTTCCAACTTATGAAAGAAAAGGTATATTTTGGCTTAAAAAGTGTTGTATAGAAGTTGTGAGAGACAGAGATGGGAAAAAATTTAAAAGTGACTATTTTAGCCTATATTTCTTAAAAATAAGAAAAAAAAAGTCATAATTTGTACCTCTAGGAAAAATTGAATGAGCAGCTGGAAGAACAGCGGCAAGAGCAAGCCCTTCAAAGATACCGCTGTGAAGCCGATGAGCTTGATCATTGGCTACTCAATACCAAAGCTACGCTGGACACAGCCTTGGTTACTGCTGAGGAACCTATGGACATGGAAGCTCAGCTGCTAGACTGCCAGGTAAGATTATCAGTCCCATAATGTTTAGATGAACAGGATAGACATAGCTTTATCTGAATGCAAAGACAAAAATGGAGCAAATATGGAGCATTAATGTTAAAACCATTAATGAGCTGGTTGGGCCAGCTTCTTAGTGGGGGAGAGGTTTCTGATCTCCTGAGCATCCTACGTATGCTCAGTTAGCTTCATCAGCTGTGTGTTCTTCATTTCTTATTAAAAGATTACAAACAGGACTTTAGAAAGAATACATACACATAACAGTAGGAAAACAAGATACCCTGATTGCAGGAAAGTTCAAAGCTCTATAACCTTTAAGGCGGCTGTTTGTTTTGTTTTAAAGGTGGTATATTTGCCGCACTTACTGTTTCTGCTCCACCTAAGCTGGAGATGCAGAGTTGTTGAACAGCTCACTTGCACAAATGAGAACACCTGCACTGTACTTTTCTACTCCTCCCTTTCCAGCTAAAGAACACAATCCTACTAAGCAGTGGTGACTGGGACAGTGTTATGTTTTCTTCAGGAATAATCCCTTCCCAGATTCAAAAGTAAAGTTTAATCATCAGCATTTATTATATTTATGATTTTAATATTAATCAACTCAGGATACAAAACAATTGAGGAAATATATTTTGTAGCAACAGTAGTAATTGCATATACTTTTATTAACAAGATCAGCCATAACATCCAGATTCCCAATTTACTGGGGGTTTTCCACTTTTAAAAGAGAGTTTAGAATTCTGCATGATCATGATTAAAAAAAAAAACAGAAACAAGAGAGACAAAGAACAGAAGAGTCCCCTCTTCTCAAACTAACTAATGAGGATCTCAACTAATTCAGGATAAATGAGAATTGAGTTTCATACAAGTTCCCTGAATTAAAAAGCGTATATATAACAGAATCTAGTTATGTTTCCATGTTGTGACACTGCTTCACTATTGGAATTTTCAGTCTGTTCAGTCTCAAATATTCTTTCTTTGCATGTCCTTGAAAGCTGTTTGTTTTATATAGATAAACCCTGTGAACTTAAACAAAGCAGTATTTTTTTTAATATAACCTGTAGGAATCTCAGTATAGAAAAGAATAGTTAACTCTGTGGAAAAGTTATTAAGGCTGTTCAAGCAATTAATTTTCTGATCCTTAAAATCTTAGTACAGTATATTTTTCTAAATAAACCACTAATTTTTTCCACTTTTTAGAGGCTCTGCCCATCTTATCATGCACACATTCTTTAAAGAGCAACATTTCTAAGTTTATACTTGACAGATGCTATGGAAATGAAAACAACTGATATCAGGCCAGGTTTCTGAGCAGGAATCATTTGGACTTCTAATGTGGAATATCAGAATATGCCTCATGTCTGTAATACATAGGTAATTAAAGGAACATTAAGACAGTAGCCTTTGAAAATAAACATGCCAGAGATTTGTCACTTAAGTCTCTCTTTAGACTAAAGAGGATTATACAGAAATCCTTAAGTCCATCATGCACCAATCAGGAAGAGCAAATAGTGAGAAGAGAAGCTTATCAGTGCAGGCAGAGCAACACATAGGAGGAGGTAGGAAGGACTTCACTGGATATACACGGAAGAGGAAAGAAGTAACTAGCTCTGTGCGCTCTGTTTCTTGTCATTTTGGATGTCAGAGTCTAGCATCTTAGCAACAGTTACCATTAATGTGCAAATAAAGAGCATCTCCTCTACAACAAATCCTTTGTTTCTAATAACTTTTCACTTTCCTTTTTTGAAAAAGGTTGCAAACAAAAATGACAAATGCAAAAGTTTGCAAGCCTATTCCTAATGACTCTGGAAGGGACTGGAAAGCAAAGCAATGAAAATCTAGCTTGCCATTAGCTTGGCAGAAGGTGAGGTAGGCCGCAGGTCTCTTTGCCAGAAAGTGTGACAGATGCTGGAAAATGTATGAATTTGCGTCTTTGTTTTTGCTGCTGCAGAACATGCTGGTTGAGATAGAGCAGAAGGTGGTAGCCTTGTCTGAGCTGTCTGTGCACAACGAGAACTTGCTTATGGAGGGTAAAGCTCACACCAAGGATGAGGCAGAGCAGCTGGCAGCGAAGCTCAGGACGCTGAAGGGCAGCCTTCTGGAGCTGCAGAGAGTGCTGCATGATAAACAGATCAACATTCAGGTAAGTGCCTCTTTGCAATTGACTTCATAGTGGGCAAGCATTGGGGGATTTTCATAGAAGGTTTTGGCAACTCAGAAAAGGTGTTAAAAATATTTTACAGTTATAATTTAATCTGTTCATATTTAATTAATAAATGGAATTGCACTCCAAAATACTGAGTTGCCTAGCAAGCTTTAGCTTATTACTTTCAAGGTTAACAGCACCATTTTGTGGTAGCACTGACTTCACCTCACTATCTTCATTGAAAGGTCAGTAATCTAGTAGACAGATGATTATCTTGGTCTGAATATACTCTCCTCCTGTTCCCAGTCCTCATAGATTGATGTGTTTTAGTGCAGGTCCCCCCTTCCGCCCAACAATAGAACAGTCCTAAATACGTATTTCCTCACATACAGCAGACACAACCACAGCTAATGGATAACATTTTAAAATATGGCGAATAAGCAGTGGCGTCATTAAACTAAACAAAATATTCTATAAAAACACATATTTAATCTCCAGGATTATATTCCTAGCAGTATTGCTTTACTTATTGCCACTAGTTAATTTTGTTTAACAGTTGTTTTATTCATTCTTTAGGCTGAACTAGCATATGGAGAACTGAATACACACAAGAAACTCAACCATGTAATGTGACTGACTGGCTTTGAATTTTCTTGTTCTGCTGTGATTTCCCCCCACCCTCTCTTTTCTTTTACCTCTTCTCCGGGCTTTGCTGTGCAAATTAAACATGATAAGCTTCAAAGATTTCTAGCTTGTAATGCAGATTAAAGTCTACCAAGAGGTTATCATGAAAGGTCACTTAGCGTGCTAAAAACTATTTTTAGTCCAATGGTCATAGTAAAACATATCATAGCTTCACCAAAAAAAAAAAAAGAAAAAGAAAAATCCCAGGTATTTATAGCTATTGCAGCTAAGTAAGTATCCAATGTGTTTAATATTTTGGCCCAAGAATAATAACAGGTTTGGGGAGGAAAGAAGTTGTTTGTCTCAGTTTATCATTAATGTTATTCTTGCATATTAAACCTCATGATTAGGCAAATGAAAAGTATTATCAAAAACATGCAGGCATATAATGCTTTATTGGGATATATTACTTGCAAAGTGCAAAGGCATGTCAGACATTGCATTCTGCATTTTAAAATAAGATGGTGTGATCTAATTTACTGAAACTTTTAAAATAGATTTTGGGATGCTTTTCTAATGTCTAAAATAACAACAAAATTTCCACATGTAGAGTATTAATTGCTTAAGGTACTACATGCATACAAAATTTAAATTTATTTTACAGTGTACACCTCTTTACAAATTGCAAGCATTTTTTGGACTTCACTTTCAGGTTATGAAAGAAAATAGCTTTAGGCAGTATAACATCTGCATTTTCATATCAGAAATTCAAAGTGCTCGTCAGATCAGAAAAGGTTATTTTACTAAATTTTATAATAATTTCATATTCCAAATAGCTAGAAAAATCTAATATAACTTTTCCCTTCCTGAATTGATGTCCCTCTTATTATAATGTCTTTTTCCAAATAATCAGGCATGAAGTATTTCTTACAGACCAATGCTCAGAGCATCAGAGGGCCTAAAATATACTTGGGGAACATTAACCTCTGCCATTATTAACTCTGAAAAACAGGAAACACTAAATGCACTTTTTGCTCATAAAGTAAGAAACACAGACTTTTACTTCTCTCGAGATGTACTAGGAACCTTGTAATTGCCCAGAGGCATAGAGCAACCTGCGCCCAGGAAAAGAAGGATCCTCCCATTGTAAAGGCTCTGCTATTATTTTCCTTCAAGCAGTATTTCGGCAGATCTGTTATCCCTGCGACACAAGGCTTTTTTAGGAGCCAGTGGCAGATTCTATGCCTCCCTCGCAGCAACTTCAGTTTTCCTTCTAACTGCACCTGTCATTAAAGATCTGGAAAAAGTGAATTATTTGGAGACCAGCTCCTTTATTCATAAAATAAATCAGTGAAAATAATGAGCAAGATACTCAAGGAGATTTCCAAACTGCGTTTGTACAGTTTGTACAAACTGCATTGTGCAAGTACTTTGAAATATACAAAACATTATATTGTACAGTTATCTTCTAACATCTCTGACTTAGGGACAATAAAAATGACTTCTTATGAAACAAAGAAGTAGAATGGATTTTGCATTAAAAAAGCTAATGTTGTTGCTTTATTTTTATTGAAAAGGGGGGAAAAAACTTCAGTTCCATAGTTGCATTCCCTGCTATATGTTTTATAAAGTTCAGAGTTCCTTTGAGAGATCCATTTTGTCATCATTTTTCTTCAGGGATTTTCCAGTTATTTCCATGCTGCCAGGAAAGAAAACTTCAAGCTTTTGATTCCCTGGGTATTTAAAGGAAAATTAATAAAGTTCTTTCAGATATTATTGGAATGAAAATGCAAGTGTATTCTTCAGACTTGTATTCTGTGATTTGAGAATGATAAAATCTGGTTCACAAATAGTTTTGTTCTAAAAAGTATGTGCAATAGCGTGTTTGCAAAACATTGTTGCACCCACAAATCCCACAAGCGTTTAACATTCTTTCCTATTATAGGAACCAATGGACTGCTATTTATCTTAGTCACTATAACCCCAATATTCCAGCTTCTAAACCTTCTTCCCAGAGAAGAGAAGACTCAAAATCTAACTAAAATCAATCAGCCTATCCAGATAAACTAGAGATCCTTCTCTAGTGGGATCTACAGGTTGAACTATTGTTACATATAAAATGAAACAGATGTTTTTACAACTTACAAAAAGATTTTATTTTTTCTCTTTTTTTAATAGCAATTAAAATTGTAGATATTTTTTCCCCTCACATTAGATCTACAGTTAATGATATAAATATTCCAGATTCTTTGCAAGTTTCTTAAAAAATTAATATGAGATATAAGCCAGAATATGATATTTTACAGGAATATTTAATGCTAATATTGTGATCAACTATTAAAAAAAAGACATTTTCTTTAACCAGTCTGAAATCCCATAAATGCCATTGTTCACACTCCAACAACATATCGGCTTTGCTAGAAAGTTGTTCTGTGAAGCAAAGTATCTGCATAGAACTCATCCAGAGTGGAACAAACCTGTCTCACAGAGCAAGGGCTAATCATTCCTTCCAGCTCAGGAAACATGCTTAGGTGGTTTTGGTCCTCTTACAGTTCATATCCTTTAATACTTAATCAGTCCTTTCAACTCCAATACACTCCTTGCTGCCCCAGAATCAAAATCTGACATCTAATGTGAGCAAAACTGGGTTGTTTCAATGCCCTGTGGCAGAGGATGGCCCGGCTGTTACAGTAAGGAGCAGCAGCTGAGGCAAGAGCGGTTTGTGCTGTCACCTTGGCCATGCTGGTTCCCCAACGAGAAGCAAAGGCTGGCCAGGACATGGAGCGCCTGTCACCTCCTGAGAGCCCGCCGTGGTGTCTGAGCCGCTGGGTGGTCTGACTGGGCCCACCACAAGAGCTGAGTCAAGGGTAATACATGAATCCTGCAAAAAATGAAGTACATTAAAAAAGAAGAATTAAGCCTCAGCTTTAGCTCTCAGAGCTTTAGTAAGGCAAGTGCAAGCTTTACAGTGATTGTGTGCCTGCAAGTAGCACTAAATAAATCCAGAGAGGTGTGTAGATCTAAGTAGCCAGAACTACAAGTCTGTCCTTAACATTGGGCCTAGTATGTTAAAAATGCCTACATTCAGATGTGTTTGTCACGAAAATAATTTAAACTTACAAAGAACACGGATTTCAGAAGTCAAGGAGTAGGTAAAGTTTTCGTAACTACTAAGCCATTTACTCTTTTTTGGTTTGCTTATACAGACCACTTCTCTAATCACTCATATTGGAGAAGCATAATACTAGAAAGAGGAAACAAAGAGACTGTTGCTTCTGCTGCTCTAATATAGCACTGTGTTTGTCTCTCTTGTCTTTTTGCTTGTATCATATAAACTGCTGCTTTCTTTTCCTGCCAACCACAGTTAGAGTCATGTACTTATTGATAAATAAGGTTTGATGAGAATGATAAGCAGCATGCTTTCATTTTTAGTTAGACAAAAGCCTGGCTCTAGTTAGACAAAAGCCTGGCAGAAATGATCCACTGATTCCCTGCACTGCCAGTTAGCGCTGCACCCTCCATTACAGAGCGATGCTGTTTTTTGGAGAGGCAGAGCAGTCTTCAGGAATTCGTCAGCCTGTGGTCTCTCTGATTTTGCTAAGTGTGGTGCTGTGTGTGTGTTTATTTTTATATTTTAAGGATGTTTCTTGCTAGCAACAAAAGACCAGTAAACATCAGTAACCTTAAGTCATAGCTGACTTCAGAATTTATGTAAGCCAGCAACTTAAGAGAAGGAAAACTGTACTATACATGATTTTCAATTGAAGAGCTACACCTGCCAACTCTCTTGCAATATAAGAGATTTTTTAAAATGATGCTCTTTATTTCTTTCTCTTAAAGCAGGGATCTTTACAAGAGAAGGAGGAGAGTGATCTGGACTTGGTTTTCTCACAAAGTCCCACTGTCCAAGAATGGCTGGCACAAGCAAGAACAACTCGCTCGCAGCAGCAGCAGAGCAGTTTGCAGCAACAGAAAGTTGGTGTTTTGCGTTTCTTTTACTCTTATCTTTAGATCACATTTAACACTGTAGCTGAGCCATTCTTATTAATATTTCCACTGAAGTCTTCATTTTTACACTGCTCCTTACTCAATGCTCTTGTAATGATGAACTTCAGCTCCCTATTTTGTGTCTGTGACAGCCAAGTAGACTAGACTTCCTTGGTGACCACGGCCAAGCCACTTAACCGCTTTGTACTACTGTTCCCCATCAGTAAAATTAAACTGAATCATCTCTCAAAGTTACTGTAAGAGGATGATCTTTACTTTTGAACAACTACCATCAATACTGTCTTTATAGAAGCAAAAGATATGCACATTGCAAGGTATGATATGTTGCACAGCACACTGACATCATCACTAGTTTAGGTTCCATAAAATGCACTTCATTAGTCCAACAATTCACCTCAGTTTATGTTCCCTACTTTTCTGTATGCCCAGGTGGAGACTTGCACTGCTTTTGGTGTTCAAGCAAGCCGTATCGGAAATAGCTCAGCTATCTCTGTTTGGCAGTTATGCAGTGTAGGCATATTCTTCCAAGGCAAAAACAATCTGTCTGAGGTTTGTTTTGTTTTTTTGTAACTTTCTGTATTAGGAGCTGGAACAAGAGCTAGAAGAGCAGAAGAATCTGCTTCGATCAGTAGCAAGCCGGGGAGAAGAAATCCTAACACAGCAAGGTGCTCCAGAAGGCCTATGTCTAAGGTGTGTTTTGATGTGTTCTTCTGTGAAGTAAATTTCTACAACAATATGCTTTGTCATCCCTGCGTTTGCATCCCTCTTTCACATGCAAGCCTCTAATCTTTGTTTCTTCTTTTTTATACAGCATCTAATGTACTGGAGTTGTGGTTCATAGCTAGGGGGGGTCTCATAATATAGTAATACAAACAATGGTTTGTACTAATAGATCATCTTCAGTCTTTAGAAATTCTTTTTATTCTTATCATCAAACATCACACTAAAATTACAAATAAGTAGAATTCATTAGTCAAGCAGTGGATCAGTTACTGTGCCTTTATGGTCCATCATTGGTATGTGAATCATAGCTGATCACTATCTAAAGTATTATAGTCTGCCATTGCAATCAGATCTTCCCAGCTGAGATGCTCATTGCATAATTTTATTTTTCCTGCAGTTAGTGAATATTTTTATTTTTGGAGCTCAAGAGTTCTGAATTTCATCTCTGGCCTAGAATTTCTTGCACTCTTGCCCATTTGGGGGAAGTAGATGGCTTGAAAAGCCTCAGATCTGGCTGCAAGAGAGTTGTGCCTTAGAGAATGCAGAAGAAAATAGCTGCATGCTGCCTATGCAGGCCTTGAGAGAGTGGCAAGGGCAAGGCCTGGGGAGGAGGGAGCAGGGTGAGCAGCTTGAGAAGCAAGGAGCAGTCAACCCTTCTGTTACAATACTTTCTTGATGTATCTTAGTAGTAGTGAGCACCTCTGTGCACATGATGTTACATTATAGAAACAAAAAATCAAACAGTAAACACTGAACTTAATTCACTGTTTACCAAAAGTATACTTTGGTCATATGCTTGACCTGCATTAAAATATCAGAATATGTCTGGAAGGGTGGGGGAGAAGTAAGATAAAATAAGTTTTTATATCAAGCTTTGAAGTAAAACTTGTTTAAAGTTTATGTTTCAATGTAGTAAAATTTTTATCTGTTTAGGGTTCTGAGTTAATCTGGGTATTTGCAACTCCAAACAGTTACTTACAAAGTACATTTTGTCTCATCAGCCAAATACTTCCTGTTACAAACCAGCTCTTGTCTTACTACCTGAAAGAACAAGTAAAAGCTTTAAGAAATAGCATTTCATTTAAATGTTAGTGTTTCCTAACTGAAAGAGGAAAGAAATGTCTTATGCTGTTATAACTTTTGTATTTGTTAAACCTTTATGCATTTTTTCATTACAGTGAGAAGCCTGATACACTCTCTGAAGAATTAGGCTTGGAAGGTGAGAAGCCATCAGCTGAAGAACAGATGAAGATGAAATGGGAAAGCCTGAATCAGGAATTTAATACCAAGCAGAGACTACTCCAGAAAACTTTGGAACAAGAACAGCTGGTAGCTATTTCTCTGTGCATTTTCTTTGTGAAAGCAGTTGTCATAACATAAGGTACAATATGTTTATAGCAAATGCATTAAGTTAATATGGTTAATACAGAGATTAAGGAATAATTTATTTTTGTGACATCTTTATAAACTAGTGAGTATTGGCACTACTATTGCTCTTGTTCAAAGTCATTTGAATTGTACACTTGCATTCATGTGAACGAGCTGCAAAGGAAAAAAAATTTTGGACAAAAATTTTGATTGCATCTACTCCAGGATAATTCTGTAACAAATTGAGCCTCTGAAATTGACCAGTACTCTGGTGACAATCTAGAGTAAATGCTAGTAAATCTGGCATGCTGAGTCTAAGCTTATTCCTTCAGTTCTTCATCTTAGTGAGTATGTGGCAAAGAACCGAGTGATCTCAGCCTCAGAATTTTTCCTGAAAGAAAGAGATTACTCAGGTAAATCGGGGACAATCCAAGGTCTATATTTAAATGCACCCTCTATTTTATGTTTGTTAGACCCAGGCCCACTATTCTTTCCAAAATACTATCTTGAAAGCATCTTCCAAAGATCTAAATATCTTGTATTCATTCAAGAGTAATTAATTATTTTGGTAAAACAAGTCATTGCTAATTCTTTGCCACAGGTATTTATTCTGCACTTGTGGTGAACCTCCTGTCATACAATCTTTTATACAGGATGAATACAGAACAGTTGTGGGAGGGCCATGATCATTATTTGGCAGTATCCTCAATCGGTAGTAAAATCTGTATGGCTGAATGTTGTGTCCTATTTATGGTAGAAACACTCTTAACTTCTTTCTCAACAGCTTCATAACAGACCAAGCAGATTGATGTCCGGAGTACCTTTGTATAAAGAAGAAGGACAGGATAAGGATAAATCGTTAGTTTCACCAGTATTGGTTGAATTGAATCAGGCCTTTGAAGATGTGTCGTCTGAGGTAACATTTCATTTGTCTTTACACCTGTCTTCCAGCAAAACATTTACAGTGTCCATTTCCAGCGAAAACTCCCCTAGCTCCCACCTGGAAATCCCGTCTTTTCCCAAATATTAGATGTTAGAGAGAGTATCTTGTACTTCTGCTCTGAAACTCTTTTGCTTCTTTTTGCCCAGGCTGGACGTGCAGAGAAGGAGAGCCTGCATCTAGAACAGAAGTTGTATGATGGTGTCTCAGCCACCTCCCTGTGGCTAGATGGTGTGGAAGAACATGTGTTTGTTGCCACAGCTCTGCTGCCAGAGGAAACGGAAACATACCTCTACAAGCAAGAAGTAAGGAATCCATGAATAGAATATTCTTTAAACTTCCAGTAAGGCTGCATTTTACATAGTACTTTAGCAACAAAATTTTAGAATCTTGTATAAGTGACCAGTCACTGTCATAATCTCTATGTAATTGCTGCATCCTGCCATTGGTACAGATAACTTTATTGCCTGCATAGAGAATATTTCAGAAAGCAGTATCTGACCCAAATTTTGCCTAATTAGAAGAGAATTAAGCATAGTATTTGGAAGACTCTTAATTTCTTTGCTTAGTATTAGCAGACATCACCCTGTTGAAATTGGAATGAAGTAAACAACAGGGAGGAAAACTCTGGGGTATAGAAACAGTACTAATTCATCAACGTGAAATGGAGTTGAGAGAGAGATGAAAGCTTTTTCAGGCAGCAGTTGGCATAAGGCAGCTACATACATTTATGTTTCCTGAAGCCCTTATTCAGAGTAAAAGATCATTTACACAGGTTAATTTTGTTTCAGCATTTGTTTTCCTCAGATCAACTGTTTTTTACTGTTGTCAGAAATGCTGTTGTTGCATAACTTTGTCTAATGTATGTAGATTAGCAATGTAAAAAAGTCAGTACTTCATTGCAAAATGGGCTGTTGTTATGATAATGTTTGCTTGCCTTCTAGAATGTCTAATTGTCACTTTGTTTTGCTTTCCACAAAATCAGTCTCTTGCCAAAGAAATCAAAGAGATCACAGAAGAAATGGATAAGAACAAGAATTTATTTACTCAGACATTTCCTGAGAATGGTGATAATAGGGATATTATAGAAGACACTGTGGATTGTCTTCTGAGAAGACTGACCTTACTGGAGTCAGTAGTAAATCAGAGATGCCATCAGATGAAAGAAAGGCTCCAGCAAATAGTTACTTTCAAGGTATGATGCTAATTTTGAAGAAATTAACAGGGGTGCATGTCGAATAGGAATATGAAGAATGTGACTCTGACAACAATGGGAATTTTGGGTAATTTTCAGACAGTCCTTACTGAAAATAAAACTCCTTCTTAGGCTATCCAAAACTTGGCCCCCTAATCATTATCCAAAATCTAAACTCACCGTTAGAAGCCTTGTGCACCTCTTACAACTGTTGTAGAAGGGATCATCAATTCATACCTTCTCACCCTATTAACATTACAATAAATAGAAGTTGCTGACTACTGTTCTCAAAGGAGAAAAAGCAACTTTAGAGTTTGCCTTTTTGAATTCTAAAAATAATACAGTATACAGAATCACAGAATGGTTGAGGTTGGAAGGGACCTCTGGAGATCATCTAGTCCAACCCCCCTGCTCAAGCAGGGTCACCTAGAGCACATTGTACAGGATCGTGTCCAGGCGAGTTTGGAATATCTCCAGAGAAGGGGACTCCACAACCTCTCTGGGCAACTTGTTCCAGTGCTCTGTCACCCTCACAGTGAAGAAGTTTTTTCTCATGTTCAGATGGAAGCGTCTGTGTTTCAGTTTGTGCCCGTTCCCTCTTGTCCTGTCTCTGGTCACCACTGAAAAGAGTCTGGCTCCATCCTCTTGACACCCTCCCTTCAGATATTTGTATACATTAATAAGATCCCCTCTCAGCCTTCTCTTCTCCAAGCTAAACAGGCCCAGCTCTCTCAACCTTTCCTCATAAGAGAGATGCTCCAGCCCCCTAATCATCTTTGTAGCCCTTCGCTGGACTTGCTCCAGTAGTGCCACATCCCTCTTGTACTGGGGAGCCCAGAACTGGACGCAGTACTCCAGATGTGGCCTCACCAGGGCTGAGTAGAGGGGGAGGATCACCTCCCTCGACCTGCTGGCAACACTCTTCCTGATGCACCCCAGGATCCCATTGGCCTTCTTGGCCACAAGGGCACATTGCTGCCTCATGCTTAACCTGGGGTCTGCCAGCACTCCCAGGTCCTTCTCAGCAGAGCTGCTTTCCAGCAGGTCAGCCCCCAGGCTGTACTGGTGCAGGGGGTTATTCCTCCCCAGGTGCAGGACCCTGCACTTTCCTTTGTTGAACTTCATGAGGTTCCTCTCCGCCCACCTCTCCAGCCTGGCCAGGTCTCTCTGAATGGCAGCACAGCCCTCTGGTGTATCTTCCCAGTTTTGTATCATCAGCAAACTTGCTGAGGGTGCCCTCTGTCCCTTCATCCAGGTCACTGATGAAGAAGTTGAACAAGACTGGACCCAGTACTGACCCCTGGGGGACGCCGCTAGCTACAGGCCTCCAACTAGACTCTGCCCCGCTGAGCACAACCCTCTGAGCTCTGCTATTCAGCCAGTTCTCAGTCCACCTCACTGTCCACTCATCTAACCCACACTTCCTGAGCTTACCTATGAGGATGTTATGGGAGACAGTCTCGAAAGCCTTGCTGCAGTCAAGGTAGACAACATCCACTGCTCTCCCCTCATCTACCCAGCCAGTCATCCCATCATAGAAGGCTATCAGAATGGTAAAGCATGATTTGCCTTTGGTGAAGCCATGTGGACTGCTCCTGATCACTTTCTTGTCCTCCACATGCTTGGAGATGGCCTCCAGGATGAGCTGCTCCATCACCTTTCCAGGGATGGAGGTGAGGCTGACTGGCCTGTAGTTCCCTGGGTCCTCCTTCTTGCCCTTTTTGAAGACTGGGGTGACACTGGCTTTCTTCCAGTCCTCAGGCACTTCTCCTGTTCTCCATGATCTTTCCAAGATGATGGAGAGTGGCCTAGCACTAACATCCGCCAGCTCCCTCAGCACTCGTGGGTGCATCCCATCGGGGCCCATGGATTTGTGGGTGTCAAGTTTGCTTAAATGATCTCTAACCCAATCCTCCTCAACCAAGGGAAAATCTTCCTTTCTCCAGACTTTCTCTCTTGCCTCCAGGGTCTGGGGTTCCTGAGGGCTGGCCTGAGCAGTAAAGACTGCAGCAAAGAAGGCATTCAGTAACTCTGCCTTCTCTGCATCCTTCGTCACCAGGGCACCCACCCCATTCAGCAAAAGGCCCACATTTTCCCTAGTCTTCCTCTTGCTACTGATGTATTTGAAGAAGCCCTTCTTGTTGTCCTTGACATCCCTTGCCAGATTTAATTCCAAATGGGCCTTAGCCTTCCTCATCGCATCCCTGCATACTCTGACAGCGTTCCTATATTCCTCCCAAGTGGCCTGTCCCCCTTTCCACTTTCTGTAGACTTCCTTCTTCTGGTTGAGTTTTGCCAGGAGTTCCTTGCTCGTCCATGCAGGTCTCCTACCTCCTTTGCTTGACTTCCTACTCATAGGGATGCACCGCTCTTGAGCTTGGAGGAAGTGATGCTTGAATATTAACCAGCTCTCTTGAACACCCCTTCCTTCTAGGGCCCTAACCCATGGGATTCCTCCAAGTAGGTCCCTGAAGAGGCCAAAGTTTGCTCTCCTGAAGTCCAGGGTTGCGATCCTACTTATTGCCCTGCTTCCTCCTTGCAGGATCCTGAACTCCACCATCTCATGGTCACTGCAGCCAAGGCTGCCCCCGACCTTCACATCTTCCACCAGTCCTTCTTTGTTTGTTAGTACCAGGTCCAGCAGCACACCTCTCCTTGTTGGCTCCTCCACCACCTGTGTCAAGAAGTGGTCACCAATGCTCTGCAGGAACCTCCAGGACTGTTTGTGCCTAGCTGTGTTGTCTTTCCAGCAGATATCAGGGTGGCTGAAGTCCCCCATGAGAACCAGGGCCTGTGATCATGACGCTACTTCCAGTTGCCTGTAGAAGGCCTCATCGACTTCCTCATCCTGATCAGGTGGCCTGTAGTAAACACCCACAACAGTGTCACCCATGCTAGCCTGCCCTTTAATCCTTACCCATAAGCTCTCGACTTGCTCTTCATCCACCCCTAGGCACAGCTCTATACATTCCAGTTGCTCTCTCACATAAGAGCAACTCCACCACCTCGCTTTTCTGGCCTGTCTGTCCTAAAAAGCACGTAGCCATCCATGACAGCACTCCAGTCATGTGAGCTATCCCACCATGTCTCTGTAATTGCAATGAGATCATGGCCTGCAACCGCACACAGATCTCTAGTTCTTCCTGTTTATTCCCCATGCTGCGTGCATTGGTGTACAGGCATTTCAGAGAGGTAATGGAGCATGCGGGTTTGCCATGAGGGGTGCAAGAGGATCCTCCACAGTCATGTCCCGTACGCACTTCCCTGGCTGCATGCACCCGCTTGAGGCATCCTAACTTGAGCCACATTTTGCCAGCTACCCTGTCTGTATAATTCTCCCCTTCCCCCATCTTTCCTAGTTTAAAGCCCTCCTTACCAGGCTGGCCAACCTGTTGGCAAAAACATGTGTGCATGTGGATGGTGGATCCCATCTCTCCCCATCAGTTGCCAATCAGTTGCCGATACTATTTTCATTAGATACATTAGAAAACATAGTCCCACCTTTCTGATCACCTTTAAGCCACCCCATTGTTCTGTAAGGTGTTGTATCTCAAGCCATCAATATTGAGCAAAGGGAAGAAAAGGGAGAGAAATTGAGAAATGTTCACATTTAGGAATCTTTTGAAATAATATTCAGAAATGCTTTCAATCTTAGGTGATCTCTACCTTGTCTCCTTTTCTTATTATATAAAGCCTCCAGTTAGTGTGGTTTTGCTTTAATGAAAAAACGTGCCTTCCAGCAAAAAATTGCAAAATAAGTTCTTGGCATCTTTAGATTAGGATCATAATTTCCACAGGCTATCACTATAGGATTTCTTTCCAAACTCCAAAACTTTCCGTCTGCAATAGACTGGTATTGTCAAGAAAAGGCCTTCTTTTCTTGAAAAAAAGAGACAAGTTTATTAGAATTCTGTGCTAATTCATAGGATTGTTATACCAGAGACATTTAATATTTAAAAGAATTACTGCTTGCAAAAAAATCAATAACTCACCCTTTTATAATGTTGAAAGTCTTAGAAAAATGTACTGATTATTTTCTGTTTTACCAATATGAGGAGCTTGGTTGGGATGAATATGTGAAAAAGAAAAAATAATTGATGGTAGCACTTTAAAATTACTAAGTAATAAAGTATGCGTCCAGTCTGAAAAGTTACTTCAAAATTTGTAATGTGTAGTTAGCCTTGCAATGTGCAGAGCCCTTGTTTACATCTTTATTACATTTGCTCAAGTTTCCAAAGAACAAAACCTTTTTCTTAAGAAGTTAAAACTAGCTTGTTTACCAGTGTATGTGACTGAATACACTACACCTTAGAAGTTATTTTTGTAAATGAAACTACATAGTCTTTGCTATCTAATTGGAAGGGAAAAGCAGAAGTGCATTCACAGGTTGCATTTTTGAATAGGAATTGCTTTAGCTTTTTGTTCATATGTATCCAGTTACAGACTTTCAGCAGTTTCATATTTTGCATTAGATAATTATGATGCTTTCAGTTTTGAATAGACTTTATACCTTAATGCTGACCAGTCCCATGTTTATTACATAGAGGTAGCACTTTAATACTTTAAACTTTTTGAAACATAAAGTATTTTTCAGTTGTTATGTGCTGTGATTAACTTTGTTGTTGTTGTTGTCTCCCATAGAATGATCTGAAGCTCCTGTTTACATCACTAGGTGATAACAAATATTTAGTTCTACAGAAACTGGCAGAGGCAGTTGAGAGACCAGAAATGGAACAAATTCAGGTATTGCCAAATGTCTATTATTTGACAACAAAATTGAGGGAAAGATTCTATTCAAGGTGTAAATGGATTCTAGAGGACAGTTACTTTGTATGGGAGACTGTATGTACTCCCATAAGGTATGTGAAGATAAAATGACTACTTCCAAGAATGTACTACGCCTGTCTATAAATTAAAAGAAACATGATGTGTCTTTTTTTATCTCCCCACCTGACCTGGTTATGCACAGAGTGGTCACTATTTGAAAGAAAGATAACTTCAGTTCACCAGAGGTCTAAAGTTATTTTAAAATTCTTTGACTGTTGTTGACTCATTAAAAAGCAAAGGTGCTTTCTTCTACACTGGGTTATAGTAAAATCTTGAGTCTTACTCATTTTGAGGAAAATAATTGTTTTACCTTAATCAAGAAGTGCGTGATGAACAACTAACTTTAAAATTAATTAAAGAGACAAAAGATATACTATTTTCTTGTTTCTGTTATTGCCAAAATGACAGAAGTGAATGAAGTAAGCTAAGGGCTTCTTTTTACAAATGTTTCTCATTGCACAAAAACTACTGTTGTCTGGTGCCAGTGGGTGATGAAGAGACTTATCCTTCAGCTAAACAGAAACACTGGGCTTTAGGTACTTGATTTTTTTTCAAAAAGTGATAATCTGCATACACTTGCAAATACCAACCCGTATGTTTAAGTTGCAGTTTTCCATATACAAAAGGGGATTTACAAATTCTTTTTCCTTGACAGTAACTTTGGCCCTGTCCTGGTCCCCTAAACAATCGAAAGAAAAGCTATTTTGCTGTCATGTTTTCTGCTGTCATAGTTCTTTGCCTGATGTTCAGATAAACAGTAATGTGTGCTAATACAAATAATGCTTTAAAAAGATGATAAAACAACTAATAGACCTTCGGTGACTGTACTATAATTAATAGCACAGAACTTCACAGCAAAATTTTGTATAAACCAATATATGATGCTAAAACAGCTTGTGACAAAATGTGCCACCATTGTCTTTAAAAACAAGCAGGGACTCTCAACTTTGAATTAATATTTTTTCTGTATTTCTTTAAAGTTATTCACTAAGGATCAAATTCATTATAAAAAGGGGGGGACTGATGAAAACTTCAGGCATTAAAAAAAAAAGAAAATTGATACAATTTATAGCAGCTATTTTACTGTTATGAAACCTTCAAGCTAAATGATATAATTTGCTGATACAGGTCATACTGCAGGCAGAAGAAGGTTTGAAGGAACTAGATGCTGGAATCAATGAATTAAAGAAGCGTGCAGACAAGCTACAAATTGACCAACCTTCTGTGCAAGAGCTATCTAAGCTTCAGGTATGGCTCATACATTCCATCCTAGACGTGTCTAGTGATATCAAAAGTATTAGTACGTTCTTTGTCCTTCCTTATAGCCTCCTGCTTTTTTCACTGTGCAATCTTCAGATTTCCCCTTCCCCTTGAGTTTAGTTTTTAGAGAAGCCTTTCCTCTGTTTTTTTGACAGTTGTGCTTCTCACAATCGTGTACTTAAATCTGGGAGAGCCAACTGTGGTCTGAGGGTGGGTATTTTACTGTAGCTCTCTCTTTTCTGGATGGCCTTAGAGATATTTTGAGTTACTACTTGCTGAATGTTGCTCTTGTCTTGATCAAAAGTATGGGCTTATCCTCACATTCAGACACATGTTCTGAGAATAGAATTCTCAAAACCAGGGCAAGAAGAAAATGATCCTGTTCAAGTCAATAAAAGCTTCTCTGTTGTTCTCACTTTCATGGTTGAGGTATATAAGATGAGAAGAGCACACAGGAACTGATGAGGTTCTTCCAGTTCTTCTTGCTGTGTAAATTGACAGTAAGGGCACACTCGGTAATATATACATATACAGAATATAAAAATACTCTTTCCTATATAAAGTATAGTGTTGTTTTGGGGCTGATTCGGTTTTTACTATAGGTTGTGTGTATCTTGCTTGCTAACAATAGGTTGCTATGGCACAGATCTCTTCCTGTGCTTGGGCAGGACTGATGGAGACAAAGTTGGCTTTGAGATGCTATAGTCTGGAGCCATGATGGAGTCAGTCCAACCCCCCTGCATTATAAGAAGCAAAATGTAAATTACATCTGCAGTGTGCAGTAGTCACTGGAAGTGCTTGTGTTATTTGTTGTCTAGCCATGCTGTCAGTTTGTCCCTTCACTGTGAGATGCATGCTGATGCAAAGCTTTCAGGCTAATTATGTACTGGCATAGGATGAGATCTACCTAAGGGAAGGTCTAGTCTGTTTTTTGATGACTTAAGTCCCGTCACCTTGCTCCTTTGCTATATAAAGCAAGCCTTTGGGATTCTGCTAACTTTGTTCCTGAACACAGACACTAGAAAGAGTTGCAAGGTGCTGCTTATTTTTTCTCTCTTTCAATGCTGCATTGTTAATTTATCAGTGAAATCAGTATATCTACAGTCTTTTTGAGCTGGGAGTTGAAGTTATTCTGCAAGCCTTCAGAAAGGAACACAGCGGCAACAAGTTGGCATCTAGGCAGACATATGAGGTGTGAGATAAGGATAATCATTGCTGCTTTTTGCCCCCAAGGATATGTATGATGAGCTGATGATGATCGTTGGATCCAGACGGAGTGACTTGAACCGGAATCTGGCTCTTAAGGGGCAATATGAGCAGGCTTTGCAGGACCTGGCTGACCTGGTAGAAACAGGGCGAGAAAAGACGGCTGGAGACCAGAAAATGATTGTTGCTTCTAAGGAAGAGGTCCAGTTGCTACTTGACAAACATAAGGTAAGAACCCATGATGTGTTTCAAGACTAGTCATGACTGTAAGCTTGCACACAGTAAATTTCTAACTTTTCATTGCTGAAGGTTCAGGAGCTTTTCTGAATGGTTGGTCAGTGCTAAATCAAGATATATTAAAAATTACTCTAGTTTAAACTAGAGTCAATGAACTGTTCTGGTTGAATGGCTTTCAAATGCTCTATTGCAGGTGAACTCCAGGTAGGATCATATTTGCTTCCTCATTCTAATAACAAGTCTCCTATTCTTGTGCTGCTATGCCACAGAGCAATTTGATCCACGTCAATATTTTCTTCCAACGGCAATTTAAGTTTTCAAATAGCAGCCACAATATATAATAAGACTTTGCCATATCTTATTATTAGGAAGAATTTCTTGGTGGTGTTTATCTGATTTAAGCTATTTTGTTCATGGAGTGCAACTTAGGATCTAATTTTCATATAAAGGACACCCTGTTTTTCTTCAGTGGTGGATTTTGTGAAATGTTGGTGGAGGGAAAAGTTTATCTAATTCTATGTCTGCAGATACTTACTTGATTGTACTGCTGTCATCTTAAAATGTTGTTTAGTGGTAATGAATTGAGTAAGTATTGCACTTTTTCTTTTCTTTTGTCTCCCCCCTTCCACCCCAAAAAATTTCTCAGGAGTATTTTCAGGGGCTGGAGTCTCACATGATCCTGACAGAAACACTCTTTAGGAAGATGAGGAGCTTTGCCTTCTTGAGAGAAACTCAGTCACATTCAGAGCTAATGGCACAAGCTTCAGCTGTATTAAAGCAGGCCCATAAACGAGGTGTGGAGCTGGAATACATTCTAGAGGTGAGAATTTCTGTGTTCTTTTCTGTACTGCCATTGTGACCAACCAGGATATCCTATATTCCCTGTGCCTGGACAGAACTGATGGACATTGGTCCCTTTTGTCATACCCAATAGGGACTGATGAACTACATGTAATCTTTGCTACTTATATATTGGGAACTTCAGATTATACAAATTGTGTTTGTGTAAACCTAAAAGAGCTGCTTAGCTTTAGCTGTCAAGGAGGACGTCATAAATTTATCTAATCATAAACCAACTCTGTATTCTGACCAAAAGCTGAGCTTGACACAGAGCTGATGTCTTGTTATCAGTTCACAGGGCATTTTTACTGTTATTTCTGTACATTCACAATAGCGCAGCTGCAGGATTTGAGGTTAAGAAAACAAGTAATACATTTAAAATTTCTTCAGGAATAAAAAAAACTAGGTATCAAAACCAATATTCACAGATAAATTATGCTTGCAGACCTGGATATGCCTGGATGAGGATTATCAGGAACTTACAAGACAGCTGGAGTCTGTTGAAGGTAGCATTCCCACTGTTGGTTTGGTGGAAGAGACTGAGGACAGGCTTACAGACCGGATTACACTTTTTCAGGTTGGTGCTTTCCAGTCATTTGTTATAGAAATGTTGGTTGGAAGGGACCTCTGGAGGTCATCTAGTCCAGTATCCCACTTGAGGCAGGACTGTTGCCATGGGCTGGATCAGCCACGGCTTTTTAAACCTACAAGGACGGAGATCCCACAGCAGCACTGGGACCTGTTCCAGTTCTGCACCACCTGCTACTGAAAAGGATTTCTCTAATGCCCAGTCCAAACCTCCCAAACTGCAGCTTGTGGCCACTGTTCTTGTGTTGTTTGGCACCACTGAGGAAAGTAGTACCTCCATCATCTTTGTGATTCTTCTTCAAATAGTTGTAGTCATCTGTTAGACTAGCCCTTAGGATCCTCTTTGCCAGACCAAAACAAGCACATCTCCCTCAGCCTCTAGGGCATGTACTCTAGGTTCCTGACCATCTTTGATAGCTCTCCGCTGGACATTAACCAGTTCTTTGAAAACCCTCTTGAACTGTGTAGGAGGCGGGCGGAGAGCAAAATTGGATGCACTACATGTGGCCTCATCAGCACCAAATAGATGTTTCCCATTCTTTTCCACCCTGAATTAGTTATATATATTGTTCTTTTACCAGACAGCTTTCTGTTTTTGCATGGGTATGAGGAGAACTTAAGCAACCTATTGTGTGGGGGTTTTATTTTGGTTTTCTTTAATGCTAGACATTGTTTGTGTTCATTGTGACTCTAAATTAGTTTTGCATTTCTGTTTCTCTTGTCAGGTTTCATAAATTAGGTTATTTGAGTCCAGATTCTCAAACACTGCTACTCTGCTATGGCATAACTTCCAGTACTTTTCTTTTCTTTTTGTCCTGAGGCCACATTTAGATTAAAAATCTGTCATAAGTAATTTATAACTGCCTTGAAATTTTTTGTTACTCTCTAGGAGTTAAACATTTATGTTTCTATATATGTTATATATATAAAAAATCCTGCTAAGTTATTAGAGCTCTATTTACATGAAAGAGCTCTAAATGAAGAGCTCATTAAATGAAAGAAGCTTTAGGTACTCGCCATAGCATTGGTAGCTTCTTACACCTTCAGAATGATGTCAGCATAACTGAAAAAAGGGAATGCATGTACGTTTCATGCCTGAGCTTAGTCAGATATACAAATAATTTTGAAAACTTGTATTACTTGTGTAATAATAGCAGAATTTGGCAGGTATATTTGCCCACATGTACAAATTCCTTACCTACCTACAACTCTCACCATTTATGTGAAATCTGTCTCTGCTTCAAGTTCAATTCCTGGGGTCAAAGTGTTAAGAACCTTTCATTTTTAGCAACTTCTTTGCCGCCTTGCACCCTAACAATTGGCTTTTACATTCTTGGATTTGGATGAGTGAGGTGAACTTCTCTTTTGTAGTTATGCATAGCTGGAGGATACATCAGTGAAAGGAAAAGAGTTAGATTACCTGACAGCTGAGGATAGGCATTAAAAGGATTGAAATGTGGTCACTGCTAAGAACTCAATATTGGGCAACTTTAGGTTTCATTGCAGTCTGGTTTTCAGCAAGATGGGAGTTGAGGGTGTGTCCTTTCAATCCATTTCTCTCTTATGTCCTGTTGCTCCACAATGATTCCTTAGAAATTGTTCTTTTCCACTGTTAAATGTCTATGTTCAAGAGGATTCATCAGTAGGAGACATGAACAGAAATATATGTGAGGGGTTTCGTAACAGTATTTTCAGCAGATTTTGAGGAGGTGCCTACATAACTGGCCTTGGGGAGTTCTAGGGCTGGAATGGAGGGGAGAGAATATGATGTGTGATAGTGATACGGAATATGCTACAAAATGCAATAAAAGCAAAATGGATGTTGAGAAAGTGGGGTAGTAGACAGTTGCAGAGCTATCTAACTTTCTGTCCCCTGTCATTACAGCATCTGAAATCTAACCTGACTGAATACCAGCCCAAATTATACCAGGTGCTAGATGATGGGAAGAGGCTTCTTTTTTCTGTTAGCTGCTCAGATCTTGAAAGTCAACTGAACCAACTAGGAGAGCACTGGTTAAATAACACCAACAAGGTGACCAAGGAGCTTCACAGGCTGGAAATGATACTGAAACACTGGACAAGGTAGTGCTAATGTAATGAGCACAATAAGCTTCTTTGCCCATGCTGTTGAAATTGGGGTCATTCTGATCACAAAACTGTTAGATTCCACATTTAAAAGAAAGAAAATACTGTGAAATGCATGTGATGGTTTGACTTGTCAAACAAGCCACTCTACACTATCTTACTTCTGTTCCATACAAGTGTCATTCCACCCTCGTATTTTGCAATAAAATGCACACCAGATAAGAACTGGTGGGAGGAAGTTAGCTGATACCTAATTTAGATGACTAAGTCAGAAGTCTAGGGTCCATACAGGGTGATGGGAAAGGGTGTGTGCTTTGCTAGATAACATGAGTACCCACAGCATGTTCTGGGAACCCAGCCATTGCTGTTTCTCACAGTTGTGTGCCACGGCATATATGGAAGACAGCATTTAGCTGTCTTCAGCAATGTTCATATGCTACTTTTGAAATAGCATTCTCTGAGCGGTGTACACACTCTGTATTATTCACGTGTTGCCAGCACGTGAATGTCCCTGGTTTGTTGGTGCCCTTGCCTTTCCAAGTGAGATGCGTAAAGGGATTGTATGTATAAAGTTTATGGGGAGGCCCTCAACATCTAATGCTGACATGTGATTAGTTGTTTTGGATATGGAATGTTAGGAAGATAGTTTCTAAAAAGCATTGAATTTCTGAGATGCCTTGTGCTAAAGTTTTTGGAAGATTGAGCCCTCTAATGGAGAGTGAAAGAAATGTGTGTGAGAGGAACAGCTTGCCCAAATAGTTTTGGTAACTCAGTGTTATTCCTAGTTATCAGTTCTTCATTAGATTTTGTTTGTCCTAAAAGACAAAAAGAAGGTGTTGTTAAGAACTGTCTTCATAATAAAATAAAAGCTCTCTGATACATAATTTTTATATATTTTTATATATTTTTATTTTATATATATTGTAAGTTTTTTGATAGAGGAAATAAAATATATTTTTTTAAATCTGACATATGATATTTTCCTCTCACACATGGAGGAGAGCATGGAGGCAATAGGAGGCAAAGACTGTTTTAGCTTTCTATAAACATCTTTACAGGTATCAGAGTGAATCAACTGAATTGATACATTGGTTACAATGGGCAATGGAGCGGCTTGAGTTCTGGAGCCAGCAGTCAGTGACAGTTCCTCAGGAACTGGAAACAGTCCGAGACCACCTGAGTTCCTTCTTGGTAAGACAGTTTGTTAGCCTAGGACACGTTTTCTCTCCAATTACAAATAAATAGTTGATCAATCGAATGGTTGTACGTTGCCTCAACATTGAAGCAGTGAGTATGGAAAAAAAATCTGCTTCTGTAGGTGAGCTGTCCTTCAAAAAGCTGATGTGTTTGCACATTCAGCACTGTGTTGCTGTGCATAATGATTGTAAAGCTTGATGTTTCTAAAAACAGAAAATGATTTTATGACTGAAAACAAATTCTGTTTTCATTAGATCTGTAGCGTAGCTGGTGACACTAATAGTAAGTGCAGATTTTTTTTAAGGGGAGGGGGATATGCTTAGCTCTTTGAGGTAAACCTTAAACATGTAACAAACAAACTAAACAAGTAATTTTTTACTTCCATGAAAATGACATTGCTTACAGGAGTTTTCAAAAGAAGTGGATGCTAAATCATCACAGAAATCTTCTGTCCTGAGTACTGGGAACCAGCTGCTCAGGCTGAAGAAGATAGATACAGCAGCACTGCGTGCAGGATTGTCCCAGATTGATAGTCAGTGGACAGAGCTGCTTACACAAATCCCAGCAGTACAAGAGAAATTGCATCAGGTAAGGAAAAGATCTAGTGCAGAGATGGCCTTTGATATTCCAGAAAGTTCAAACATACTGATTATGTATTGCACCTGCAGCTGTGTAGAACAGTTGCTTTCTAAAGATTTAAAATATGTCTTGTTCTCCTCAAAGTCTCATTACAAACCGCTGCATAACTTCATAGAGTTGGCAATTTCTTTGAGAGATGGTTGCTCCCTTCTGCTCTTTCCCTATGTGGGACAAGATAGGAACAATGTTATCTGCATTTTAGTGTGGGAAAGCTTACACTGTTATGTCCAAATCCTGTCTTTCCACATGTCTAGAGCTAATTGGTGCTAATTTCACAAACTTTCACAGTCACACTTGTTAAATTTTACCTAACAAACAGATGAGTGTTTTGTTCAACATGTTTATTACCATGTTGGTGTGCTTTTTTGGAAAAATGGAGTTCACATCCTGCAAGTTAGGCAGAGCTTGTTTCCTTAGGAATTTGGTTATGTTCAAATAAAATAGGCTGGGTGCAAATCTGTGGAAGACAAAACAAATCTAAAAAACACAGTGCAAGGCTCCTGCTGGTGTATGTAGGATCAGGAGGGGTTTGGTTATGTGGTTTTGGTTTTTTGATGCTACGACACTGGCGTTAAGGAATTATATTGGTCTAAAAACTGGTTTATCCTTCAGTTGCTAAGAGATTAGCAGTCTAAGCAGTTGCTTCAGTTTCTAATTTGGAATGCTCTCAGAGTTAGTAATATCATCCAGATTTAGGGGGAGAGAGGAAGGGAGACGAATTTCAACTGTCTACTATGTTAGTTAGAAATAATGTCATTCAGCAGTTCTCTGAACCCTCTTGTAATGCAGAATACATACTGCTTCCTAAAGATGCTGTCATAGAACACATTTTATTTTTGAATAACTAAATTTAAGCAAAAACTGGTGCACAAAAAGCTGAAAGTCAATATCTTAAGAAAAAAAAAAAACAGGTGCTTTTCAAAATCTGTTTAGAAATCACCACCACAAGAAGAGTAGTAGAAGATTATTTTCCCTGGGCCTATTCTTTAGCCATTTACAAGGACAAGAAAAGTATAGCATAGAATTGATCCTCTATGTAAGCCCGGTATAGAATTATGGAATGAGAATGCAGAGTAGTTTTTTAGAAGTCAGGAATGCGATCTTTAGGTTTATTCAGTTTCTATGTACAGTGACAAGTGGAAATAAGAAGCATTTAGTATATTTTCTTATTAAGATGCATATAGTTATATAGTATTCTCCTGTAATATGCTTGCATTTTTTACTTCTTTATTTTATAAAATTCCAGAAAAGTAGACAGCGATCTGTTAGGGATGCAGAATAATATGATAAGGTCAGGTAAAGAACGATGTATTATGGTAATGCAAAGCAAGGAATTCTCATCCATTCTCTTCACAGCACACATTTAAAGTCTTTTATCTCTACAGCTCCAGATGGACAAAATTCCTTCACGCCATGCTATCACTGAAGTTATGAGCTGGATTTCTCTGATGGAAAATGTTATTCAGCAGGATGAAGAGAATATAAAAAATGTAGTAGGACAGACAGTCATTCAGGATTATGTCCAGAAGTACAAGGTATATAGTGGAAATTTTACTGATTTCTTTTCTGATCACCCATTAAATATATACACACACACACACACACACACACACACACACATATATATATACACATATTATATATGTGTAAAATATAACTGACTTAAACAGAAGAAAAATTACTTACATGGTGGAGTGGTTAAAATTATATACTGGTTAGAATGGGGTAATATTTGATACAGCGGAAGAGAAGCCAAAATTACTTTTACTCTGCTGTTTACTTATGGCAGGAATATATTTTTAATATGCTTAGCTTAATTTTCAGATAAATCCAAAACAGTATGCACGTGATTAAACGTTATTAGGACTGACTTTCATCCAAAACCACAAAGCACTTTGTTTTATGAATTCTCTGCATAATAACACCTTTTACTCAAAGTGTGGTCTATTTTTGAATGGAAGGTGGCCAGTGGTTTACAGATCAAGGCAATTTTGATTTTTGTCTGAAACAAAAACTAAGGATGCCATATCTTCAGGTAAATATTGAGAAGAGATAAAAACAAAATTTCAGTTCAGTAACCAAATTGCTAATACTCTTGTAATGAGTAATACTCTTGGTATTGGTTTGGTAATACTCTTTTAACACTGACACTTCTTCTCAGTGTCAGAATCATTTTTACTCTCTAGAAGACTATTCTTTAGGATAATTCTAGATATTAGTACATGTTAAATAGAAGGCAGATATTTGACATTCAGCTCTCACTGGTCTCCTGAAAAATTGCTTTATTTCTTGGCTATTGTTCTTGTCTATATCCAACAATATTTTCTGTATTAACTCTTGCTGTAGTAAGAAAATTTAAGACTAAAATGAATAAAATCATCAATGTCCAGTTTTTCTTGAATGTGATCCTTGAGATTGTTGTTGCTAAGTCTACTGATTTTCTTTTTCCTTGGGAGAAAACATGCAGTTTCTTTATTCCAAAGGTGGTGTACTGCTGCTTTTGTTCTCAATATTTATTAAAGAGCAACAGTACTCTTAACTGCTGTTCAAATGCTAGAAATACTTTTAGCTAAATTCTGTGGCATTGTAATTTGTTAATGTTTTTATCCTCTGTTCTGCAGGAAGGTGAGAAATGATGATACATTATTTTCTTTTATATCCTTCTTTTCTATTAGGGTTTTAAGATAGATTTAAATTGCAAACAACTCACGGTGGACTTTGTGAACCAATCGGTGCTACAGATTACCAGCCAAGATGTTGAAAGTAAACGTAGCGACAAAACTGATTTTGCAGAACAGCTTGGAGCAATGAACCGACGTTGGCAGATTCTGCAAGGCCTGATAACAGAAAAGGTAAAGAAAAAGCTAGCTGTTCAGTAGAGAACTTTCAAAACAAATAGAAATATGCCATAAAAATGATTGGAAGCCTCTAAAGATTATCTAGTCCAACTTCCTGCTCTAACAAAGCTAACTTTAAAGTTAAATCAGATTGCACAGGGACTTTCTCAGCTGCGGCTTGAAAATCTCTGGGGATGGAGATTCCACAGCCTCTATGGGCAGCCTGTTCCCATGCTTAACCACTGTTGCGGAGAACAGGTTTTTTCCTCAAGTCCAATAAGAATTTCCCTTGTTGTAACTTGTGACTGTTGTCTCTTCACCTTTCACTGCACAGCTCCAAGAAGAGTCTGGTTCTCTCTTCTCTGTAACTCCCCGTAAATAGTAGAAGACTGCAACAAGATCCCTCCTTACCCTTCTTTTCTCCAGGCTGAGCGAAGCCAGACTCTCTGTTTACGTCATGTGCCCCAACCACTCCAGTGGCCCTTCAGAAGTTTGTCAAACACTCTCTTGTACTGGAGGGCCCAAAATTGGGCACAGTACTCCAGACGCACAGGTGTCAAGAAGGGAATAATCATTTCTCTTGACCTGCTGGCAGCACTCTGGATAACCTAGCCTCGTGTGTGGTTAGCCTTCATTGCCACACAGACACGCTGCTGACTTACCATGTTCAAATTATTGGCCACCAGAGCCTCTAGGTCCTTCTCAGCAAAGCTGCTTTCTATCCAGCCTGCTGCCAGCCTCTGTTGTTGCATGAGGTTATTTTGTCTCAGTCACAGGAATTTGCCTAATTTCATGGCATTCATGGCAGCCCATTCCTCCATCTTGTTGAGTCTGTCTGAATGGCAGGCCTGCTCTCCAACATATCAGCCACTCCTGCCAACTCAGTGTTGTTTTTGAACCTGCTGAGAACACAGTACATCCTGTCATCCAGGTTGTCGATGAAGATATTAAACAATGCCTTCATCCAGGGGACCAAGGATGCCCCTGAGGACTGCATCTCGTAACTGACCACAAGATGGACCTTGAACAGTTGACCACTAACCTTTAAGCTTGATGGCTCCAGTCAGTAGTCCACCCACCTCGTAGTCCTCCCATCCAGTCCGTATATCTTCAGATTGGCTACAATGGTGCTATGGGATACTATGAGAAAAGTCTAGCTAAAGCCAAGGTAAACAACATCCACTGCTCTCCCTTTGTCCACAGTCAGTCATATCATCATAGCAGGCAATCAAGTAGATCAGGCACAATTTGCCCTTGGTAAGTCCATGCTTTTGTTGCTCCTTCTTGTTCTTCATGTGTGTAGAAATGGTTTCTGACAGGATTTCTTGTATAGTCTTCCCAAGCCTGAGGTGAGGCTGACCAGCCTGTAGTTCCCATGATCCTCTCTCTGCCTTTTTTGAAGAAGGACATAACGCTTGCCTTTTCCCAGTCTTCAGCAACCTCCTCCCATCACTATGACCTTTTAAAAGCAATAGAGAGCAGCCTTGCAGTCATTTTGGCACCCTCGGGTGCATCTCCAAGTTCTGTGGACTTTTATATGTTTAGTTTATTTAAGTAGTTCATTCCTCCTCTACCATGGGTAGTGCCTCTGTCCGCCAAACTTTGCTACTAGATGTGAAGATCTGAGAGTCATCAGAGGAGACCTTGTCAGTAACACTGGAGAAAAAAAGAAGGAACTATGTACCTCAGGCTTTTTCTTGGTTTCCTGTTGGTTGCTGATATATTTGTAAAGGTAACAAGAAGGGCTTCTGTCTCTCACTAGTTTTAACTCCAGCCAAGATTTTGCTTTCCTAATACTAACCATGCATGGCCAAACAATGCCCCTTTGTAGTCCGCTTTCCATACACACTTCCTTTTGCATTCAAGCTTAGTTAAGAGTTCTCAGTTCTGCTCAAGCTAGGTTCCTGCTATGCTAGCCTGTTTTCTTGCAGCTTGAGATGGGTCATTTTTGTGATTTGAGGAAGATGTCTTTGCAGATTATCCAGCTTCCTGGATTCTTTCGCTCATCAGGACAACCTCTCATGGGATCATGCTTACCTGAACAAGCCAAAGTCTACTCTCCTTAGCCAAGGGTCTTTAGTCTGCTACTTGCCTTCCTTTCTTCACTCAGGATCTTAAACACAACCATCTTGTTGTCACTCTGGCCGAGGTTACTGTTGACCATCACATCCTCAACCAGTTCTAATGAGGATTACAACCAATTAAAATGAGAAGGCATTCCCAACAGTGGAGTTTGTCTTAAGTAATGTGAATGCCTTTTATGGCAACTCTGCCATTTTCAAATTCTGCTTTATTCTTCAATTCTTTCATATTTGCTTTCGAAGAACAGAAGTGCTATCTGGTTCTCCACTGAATAGCATCTGGAACAATCAGAAAATCTAGATAATTTTAAAGTAGTCAGTTGACAAAGAAAGAGGTAATATAAATCTTCATCTGCTTTATCGCAGTTCATAAGTAAGGAACATAAAATGTATGTTTACATCTTAAATAGATCAGTGAAGTCATTAATATCTGAATAAGCTATCTGAATAGAATTATTCTTGGATGGAGCAGAGTTTTTTATTATGTACTCTTTTACGAATAGCTAATACATTCCAGTTTGCATGCATATACTATTTTTAAATTTTGAGAGCTGTGATTTTTATCTGAGAAGGCACTGGTCAGTCTTTGTCTTCACTGATTTATTTAATTGGCTTCACATTAGACATAATTGTATGAGGAAGCATATACTCATATTTCTTTACAGATCCAGCTCTTGGAAAGTCTGCAGGAATCCTGGATAGAATATGAAAATAATGTGCAGTGCCTAAAAACCTGGTTTGAAACCCAAGAGAAGAAGCTGAAAAAGCAACAGAGAATTGGAGACCAGGCTTCAGTACAGAATGCTTTGAAAGACTGTCAGGTAATGTCCCTTTATAAATAACAATATTCTGTATATGCTCTTTCCAGCAGTTAGAAACAAGAAGTATTAAAGCCATGTGAAATCTGGGTATCAGTGAGGTAGATGACATAATGCCCCTTCACTTCAATGAGGAAGAGATTTCATTCCTAAAATGCAAGGAATAAAGGCATTCAGAAGCATCCAAACCTGTTGTTCTTTATGCATTCATATAAAAATATATATATATATATGCATTCATATAAAGCTATAAATTCAGCTATGCATATAAAGCTATGCATTCATATAAAGCTATAAAGATGGTCGAAAAGATACTCATCTGTTTCTGCTTGGCCAGTTTTATGGAACTTGATATAATGAAAAGCATGTTTGACTATTCAGAAACTTGGGGTTTTTTTGTCTCATCACTACTTTTTCTCTCCTCCCCTCCTCCTTTTTTTTTTTCCCCATTCTTTTTCCCCCGATATTCTCCTTTCCTCAGGACTACTCAAAGAAAGATACCAGAATTCAAGGAGGTTTTAAGATCGTGTTAAAAATGTGTAAAGAATCAAATTTATTCAAATATTCTACAGTCCAGAGAAGCAAATAGAGCTGAAGTCCATTTTCCTTCCAAAAGTAAAAAGGAGAATCATGATTAGGATGGGCAAAGAAGGGAAAGGCTTAGCTACACATAAGACACTCTTGATCGTAACCACCTCAGTTTTTCATGTAAAATTCATACAAGGACTACACAGCAGTGAATAGGGAATCACAGGTGACTGAACATCTTACTAGGAATAGCACATATTTAAGTATTCAGAAGCTTGCTTCTGGGGATGTGAGACTGTGGTTCAGGCTTACAGATATATAGGGAAAATTCACTTGTTCTGAGTTTCTAAACAAGGCCTCTACATGGTATCCGGCTTCAGATGTTTTTTGTTAAACAGTATTTTTTCTACTAGACACCAAATAATAAATTTCATGCCAGAGCAAATGTTTAATAAAACTCTGTCAGAACAACTGCATGCCTACAATCTTGATATATACTTCTTTGTGTGCTCATCCCCTTAAAAGGAGTAGGGAAGCTTATCTTGGTGTGGCTGCCTTTTCCCCATGCATTTAATGAAGAGATGAATGTGATCCAGCTATAGCTATGTCTTCACAAACAGAACAGCTGGAAATCTATTCCAATGAAATGTGTAATAGAATTAAATCTATATTCAGTAATATCTCTAACCCATCTTTCATTTTGTGAAGGCAAAGAATTGGTAAGGCCAAATGTCAGAAATCAATTTTTTTCCAAGTTCTGAACTCAGATTTTCAAACCGCATCCAATGCCTAGCTTTAGTTCAAGTATCTATATGATTTCAGCACAATAAACCCATACAACTGAACCAAGTGTAGTTTAACATAGCCTGACATAATTGGTAGGCTCTGTTTGGCAGGGGTTCAAAGCTGAATCTGATTTATCACCTTCATGGTTTCCTTTGGTCAGGAAAGTTAGCAAATACACTTGGGGAGACAGTTATGAATGGCAAGGCTTTGATCAGTAAAGAAACAAATTGTTTAAAAAGTAACTGTATCAGACGCTCCCAGGTATTCGGTTCAACTACTACAAAAGCTGCAGCTTACTTATTAACAATGTTAGTAGCTGTCTAGTGTCATATTAGTAAGTGAAGGCAACTATGTTTTTCCATCACAGATCAGAAACAGTGATGTCTCTTGAATTCAGTTATTAGATTAAAATAATTTTTAAAAACTCCTTTCACAGAGAGCCAGAAATATTTGCTATTCTTGGTGTTTCAAGCTTTTGTCCACTTTACATTTTGAATTTTGAAACAACTGTGTACAAACTTAAGTATGTTTTTTACTGTTAAAATCCACTGCTTGAAAAGTCAAATTTACTCTTTGCAACTAAAAAGTGTTTGCTTGGTGTCAGGTGGTAGAAAAAGATGTATTATTCCAAGGCTGTAATCTGGAACAAGATCATAGCTAGAAGAAATGTGAAACAATGCAGAGGAAAAAGTTAAGAATAAGCAATACAGCAAAAATGCTTTTGCATATATGACTTACTATGTGTGCAGATAAAAATCTGTTGTATGTGTGCAGAGGTAAATTCTGCTAATAGCAAGTATTGCAGGGCGGAATTTGGCTCCAAATACTCTTCCTGGTATCTAAAATGTAAAGTCTTTTATGGCAATGGTTCATTTATTGATTGATTGATCAATTGATTGATTTTTAGGGAGAGTAATTTACAGAAAAACATGGGTTTTCAGTTTGCCCTAGAACCCAAGATGTACTAATTAATGTAGGAGTAACCCAACATTCCCAGCTCCTCACAGCCTACTTTCCATATTATGGTGACTACTTAATCTTGAAAGGTATATCTCCACACAGGTAAACATAAATTTGTGCTGGCCTAAAGGCTGCAAGTCATACTTTAGCTTTGCTCAGACCCAGCATTTGCACTAACTGAGGCTGCACAGCTTCCATACGAGTCAGAGCATTGCATGACTTTCTTGCACCTCCCTGCAGCGTGCCATGAAACCATACTCACAGGACCATGGCTAGGAATGTGCTCAAGGGAGCATGCTATATGAAGAGCAGTTCCACACCAAGTCCTTTCGTCCTCAATACTTCAGTTTGTAACTTCATTTGTGTGCTATTGAGGCGTGAGGAGGATCACAGGCTTTGTGGCTAGCGAATGTTACATACCAGAGCTTCTGGGCTTCGCTTGTTGATAAAGTGTGATAAAAACTGAGAACTTTGCATCAGCATTTCCATGACAAATCTAGGGTCATCTTCAGTCAAAGACACAGTAGGCACCTGCCTGAAGCAGCAAAACAGCCACTAACAGTCTTTCATGGCCTCAGAGCTTTATATACTCAGCCCTGTTTTCTTCACCTGCTTTCACACCAACCATTGACTGTCTTCCAATTTGCTTGGGTTCGGGTGTGGGAATGCTGAGTTCAAAATGCTATTGAGCTCATTAATGCTTCCCAACAGTATGAGACCTTGGGGAGGCAATAAGAAAATTTCCTGCAGTCTTTTTGTTGTTGTTATTGGCTGGAGTCCAATGAGCCTGTCATCTAGCAAAGGGGAAGGCTTGCTGTCCTGGGGCAAGGGGCTTTGCTGGGACCTGGCGAAGGAATAAAGACTCCACTTCATGGGGGGAGGCATGGCAAACTGACATCTTGCCTTAGGAAGTTATTTTGTCCTTTTTCCTTGGGTGGCAAAATTCAGTTTTTCCAGAACCTTGAGCCAGCTTTGGACTAATTAAAAATCTCTTTCAGTATTTAGGACAAGCTAAGAAACACAACAATTTTCCCATGTATTCAAACTGCTATCCTATTTTTAATGATTTTTGGACTCTTACATGAGATCAGATTTATTTCACAGAAGTTTAATTTAAATAGAAGCATGTCCTCTGCATTAAAGACAAACAGCTATGCTTTAAAGGGAACATAAAATATTCAATAAAATTGCTGATGAGTTATGATCCTCTTGAGAGTAAAAAGCCAAAGCATGCAAGCAGGCCTTTCCTATTTTTTAACATTGTACAAACTGTGGAGTTTATGGGCATCTCTTCTATCTCAAGGCATTATGTATCCAAATGAACAAACAAACAAAAATACCTAGTTTTTATTTTCTTTTCAGGAATTAGAAGAATCAATTAGAGCAAAGGAAAAAGAAGTGGAAAATGTAGAACAGATTGGTCTTTCTTTGATACAAGGCAAGAAGGAAGAAGTCTCTTCTGCTGTAATGAATACACTGCAAGAAATTAACCATTCCTGGGCCAATTTGGATCACATGGTAAAAGAATCCTCAAGGGGCAAGTTGTAGCTCCAGGGCTAGGGCATGGAGGAGGAGGGGGTATTACCAATATGCAGCTAGTGGATTTCTTCTGTCTGGTAGGGGAGGAGATTAGTGAATAGTGTCCCTCTTTCCATCCATCCCCAAGTTTGTGTGCACACTCCACATAAAATGGGCCTAATAATTCCATTTCAAGGGAGTTTTTAAATTCTTGCAAAGTTTTTAAGATGCTTCCTGATGTTTAGTTGAGAGGCACAAAATATTCTGTAAAGAATTACCTTCTCAAGCACGCAGATTACATAGTCTTACATATGGAATAAGGAAGAGATCAGCACTCAGTGTCTAAAGCTGAATGCATCCATCTGTCTTCTCAAGAAGAAGGCGGTGTGATAGTGCTAGCCTCTCTGCTGCACTTCATAGGCTGACTTTTCTGCCTTAGTGACATGTGGTACATAGTCTTATGAAATTTCTCTTGATTGTGCTTTGCAGCAAAGTAGAACAGACTGCATGTCTTCTCAGTCCCCTCCATCCTACTCTTCTATAGCTTTGTAAAATCAAGCAGAACATTATGGTGTACCTGGTGTAAGCCCAGGTGATAGTCATGCAAAATATTTTCCCTTCTTTCTCCAACAGCTTTGAGGTTAGCCATGTAGAACAAATAATGTGTAACATCAAAAAGAGGGAACTAATTTAAACAAAAAGCAAATGTCTCTTGAATGTTTTTCATTTACTTTTTTTTTTGGTTCCTCCCTCTTCCTAGGTTAGCCAGCTGAAGATATTGTTGCAGTCTGTTCTTGATCAGTGGAGCATTTACAAAGTGGCATATGAAGAACTGAATAGTTACCTAATGGAAGCCAGATATTCTTTGTCTCGTTTTTATCTTCTTACTGGTTCTTTGGAAGCTGTGAAAGTCCAAGTTGATAACCTTCAGGTGAAAAGGAATACCATGCCTCTTGACATACTAAGGATAGATTTAGGGATGAAATTTGTCCTCATTGCATGGATGTAGCTAGCTATAGATTTTGATTCATAAGGAATGGAAGTACAGACACACTGGCACATGAAAAGCATTTGACATTAAAAGAACACTTTAATTTATCATGCGCAGATAGCTGTTGCATCTTTCACATCATAAAAAATTAAAATGATGACTTTTTATAGTTGTTTTCTTTCTAGATTTTTGATACTGTTGTTTAAATTTTTAACTTTACTGTCAAGTATTCAAAGGTTTTTAAATCATGCTGGTGACAATTAAAGATAAAGCTTCTTTTTGCCTTTTCAGGCTTCTGAGCTACTGGCACATGCTGAGATCGTATTTTAAAGGGTTTCTTTGCAAACCTGTTATTGCAGTATATTGAAGAACAAAACAAAGAATGTCCCCAGAGCTGAGCTAGTCATATAGTCAAGTGGTTTTCCAAGTTGTCACTTTAAGAAAAGCGTAAAATATAATGAGTTTCCTCTTACAAAATTATATCTGAGAACATTGTTTGCATAGAATAACCTTTTGCTTCAGAAAAGCTGTGATTAAAGTAACAAGAAGTTGTGTTTGCTAATATTTGCCAGCAAATATAGTTTGACTCTATCATTTAAATTTTTTGTATGATTAGAAGTCCAGACAGATATAAAGCCAAATGTCCTGAGCACAAACTGCAGTTTCCAAACCAAGATTTAAAGAGCATCCATTAACGCATTTTACAGTCACTCTTCCATGTTTTCATTTTTTGCGTATCAGGGAGGAAGAGACAGTAAAACAATAAGTACTACACATGACTTTTTTATTTATTAAGATCTTAACTATACTGTTTAACCAGGCTGTGATTTTCCAAGCTGTTCAAACTGTAATATAAATAAAAATATTTAAGGTAAAAAAAACAAAATTAAAGTTTTCACTGCCAATGGTACTTCAGACTGATAAACAAAGGAGCAAGAACCTTGTTTTCAGAACAGAATTTTTTGATGCTACTACTTTTCTTTTTTCATCTCATTCAAAACAGGAAAAATATGCATTTTTTTCTAATTGTATTTATTTATTCTCTTCAGTCAATTAAGTTTCTATTTCTGAAGCATTTACATGCACTGAAGTCCTTCAGTTTGTAAGTCCTGTGCAAGAGTATTTGCTTAAATTATTTGTTTTGCAAGACATTTCAAGAAGATATTATGTAAAAATTTACTTTTCACTATACCTGAATATTAAATCAATTTGGCCTAACAGTACTGTTTACATTTACAACCTTGTATTCAGATGAAAAACACATGAAATCAAGTTTTACATTCGTAACCCGTGTGATGTAATTAATATATCCCATGTTTTTACCTCATGCAATAGTAATAATTCATGTATCTTTTTCTTTTTCTCTCTGTTTTAGAGCCTACAAGATGAATTGGAAAAGCAAGAAAATAGCTTACAGAAATTTGGCTCGGTGACCAATCAATTGTTGAAAGAATGTCACCCACCAGTGACTGAAACACTTACTAACAGTTTGAAAGAAATGAATATGAGGTAGAAAGCCTGTGGGTTTTTTTGAACTTTACTTTCAGTGGTACCTTTGCATTTTTCCATCGATTCTTTAAATTTCTATCAGATAGGACTACCCAAATAAGGGTATACAGACTGTTTGGAGAGTCTGCTGAAAGTGTCCTTTTTTTTGTACATCACAATGGCAGATGAAATACCAAGTAATGGAGTAACAGAGTAATGGTAATTTCTCATTTAAAAGTACCCCAAATGTTAGTGATCTTTCTACGCTAATACGTTAGAAACACAGAAATGATGGAGAAAATATGGTCAGCATATGCTTGAAGGTTGATTAAAAGTGTGGAAACCCTTATGCCAAAGGCTGGAACAGAACTGTCTCGTTTGCTACTACCAACACTATTTTCTCCTGCAAAGGATTTTGACATTACTGTCAATAGCTTTTCTCCATGCATGGCTGCAGTCAAAATGCCAGGCTAGATTCATAAACCCCATGCTGTAAAATAATACTGCATTTAAAAAGTGAGAATACTGTACCAAAAGTTTGTGTTTGTTATGCATGCCTCAGTTTTCCCAGTTTTCAGATGGCTATTTCTAGGTGTGGGAGGGGCATGATAGGAAAGAAGACATAAGCCTTGGCTAATAGCTTGGAAAATAGCTTCCGCTACTTGGAATCTATGCCAGAATCAGTGTGAGGGGTTACTCAGAGAAGCTGCATAAAGGCAGGGTCCAAGAGCAAAAACTACTTTGGTGGAAAGTTGATTTTTTTTGAAAACACAATCATGCCAAATAGATTTTAATCTGTGGTCCATCCTGTCCTAGAATACTGGGAGTAAAGGGAGGGATTATTCGCCCCGTTTTGAAGAAGTTAGTGTATGATTTGAGAGTTTCAGAGACGACTGAGAAGATTTTCACTTTATCATTTTTATCACATAATAACAATTGAAAAGATTATGGTTTCCTTTAGTAAAGAAATAAACATGTAATTCAATAAAAACAGCAAATTTTTTAGAAGAATATTAGAAATAATTTTCATATCATGGACTGAGAAATTAGCTGTTTCTGCTTGCTACTACAGCCAAGAATTAACAGGATTCAAAGAGGGATTAAAAATTTAACAGCATAATAAAACTATAAAGAGTTTTGATAGTTATGGGTGTATTTTAGAAGGGATGTACACAGAGCTTTAGGACTTTAAATACTGTGTCAGAGTTTAGGAGGAAACCCACTTGGAAGAAACAGTTTCATATGTACACCTGTTTTGAGTCTCTTTGGCCCTTGCAGGAATCTGGTTCTGGCCAGACTGGACACAGACCCTGTTCTGGGTTAACCAAAATGTGCTGAGTTAGACAACAGACTATTCACTTCAAAAGTGTGCTCCAGCTCTGAGCCCAAACATTAATATACAGCACCCAAGATGGACCACAGATCTGATCTGATGTGACACTTCAAGCAGCTGTGAAAATATTTTTGGGGTTGCATTTTTTCCCCCGTGTGTCTGGATCATGGTTATTACCAAATTTTTTAAAAGCCAGAAGACCTTGGGAAATAGCAATGAGGAAGAGGGGCTGGGATAGTTCTTGTGAACTCACAGGCTTTGATCATTCATCCAATCTCTTTGCCAGGTGGAACAACCTTCTGCAAGAGATTGCAGAGCAGCTGCATGCCAGTAAGGGCCTCCATCAGCTTTGGCAGAGATACAAGGACTATTACAACCAGTGTTCTTCCACAGTCCAGCAGCATGAAGAGCAGACCGATGAACTCTTGAAGACTGCCACCAGCAAAGACTTTGCCGATTACGAAGTTACCACTTGGATTCAGGATTGCAACGTACGTTCAGTTAAGCTCTGTGTTTTTGCACAGCTTCATGGGTTAATCACAACATGCTCTCCAAGACTAAACTGTATACTCCATGTATTGAAACTTGCACATGAACATATTTCTGTTTACTGAAGAATCCCTCAGGCACAGGAGAGAGAGCTTTACCTCTGCTCCCCAAACCTCATGAGTTTCTCAGGCTTTTTGCGTATTCCCGTCTGTTATTACTTGTTGCTGTGTTATTTCAGAAGTTTTTATCGAAAGTCATCTCTGCAGGAGATGGATAAATTGTATCATTTGATTCAATCTTAAATCCCTGCTTATCCAAGAGATTCTTGCTTGGGCATATATTTCTATCAAGTCCACTGACTTCCTTACATTAGAAGGACATGTAAGATCTTTTGACTATCCACACCAGTGAAGTCTGCTCACTTTGTCTGAAAAGAGACTGTGTATGTTCAGCATTATGGGTTTCTTTATCCTTCATTACAGAAGGACACCACTCACTCTGAAACCTTGAGATTCTTCCTTTTTTGGACTGTATCTCAAGGCAGCAGGATAGTTTATCTTCTGTTCATGATTAGATTTTGGTGCTTTTGAGTTTATTTTAAGTGTCACTGATAAGAAAATGAAAATGGTAATTGTCTTGGTATAGGAAAAACAATTGCAGGGGAAAAATAAGCACATTAATGAGCTTTGTAAGCATTTGCTGCCATAGTCTGCTGAATTGGCAACCAAAATTGTTCAGTCAGAATAATTTCTTCATGTTCTGATGTTGTTTTCTTTAGCCATTACATTAGAAGTTAATTTTTCACCCCACTTAGGAATTCACAGCAGGAGAAAAAGAGGGAGGTCTAGTCAAACCCACGCCAAGCCACAGTGAGGGCTTCCACTGCATAGGAACAGCATGTCAGTACATTCAAAATGGGCATTTCAACAAGAATTGCCTCATCTGTAACTCAGACTTACTCAAAGACAGTGAGCAGTCCCTTCTATCTGTTCCTCTGCACATAAGTACTTCAGCATAGTTTTTATTCTGCACATCATTTAATTTGCATACAGAGTGTTAGTGGACACTGACATTGAAATACAGTAGTGAATATAAGTTCTGTATATAGTGGTGGGGTTCACTCATTGCATTCCTCCTTTAGACCAGGGGAAGATGGCATCACTTGAGCCTGTCAGGGTAACTGTTTATATTTTTATTCAATATGTTGCTGCAGGATCTACTCAAAGATTTGAAGACAGCACAGGAGTCACTAGTTGTCCTTCAAGAACTGGGAGAGGAGCTAAAAAGTCAAGTGGAGGCTTCAGCAGCAGCAGCTATACAATCTGATCAGCTGTCTCTGAGCCAGAATCTGTCAACCCTAGAACAGACTCTCCACAAGCAACAGGATGTACTTCAGGTATGTAGAGTGTTTTCAGTCCTTGCACCTGATCATCCTGTTGTACCTGAAAGCATGCAGATTAGACAAAATTGAATGGGAAAAGAGGGTGATATTGCCTGTTCATCAGCATTTTGTAGGCTTCCCTTGGAGGCTGCAGCCAAAGGTGAGAGAATAAAATATGCTAAAGTCCAGAGCAGAGAAGTTGAAAGAAGGAACAATATCTGGAAAGAGGATAGCAAACCTCATGGGGAATGGCAGAGGCTGAAAGTGTCCTTCCTGAAACGCCAAGTGGGATGTTCCTTCTGCAGACAGGAATAGTGCTTACAGCTGGATCCACAGCTACTGCTCATTCAGGAAACAGTCTCTCCTCCTAACTAGTTCTTTAGTGATAAAACAAAGGGAGGAGAGATTCCTAACAATTATGTGGCATTGATTTGAACAGTTCCTGTTAATGTCAGTGATCATACTGAGACATACCATTTGCTTCCAAGTCTATACAGTATATGTTGCTAATTGCTGGTTTCATCAGGGACTAATGAGCAAAAAAGGAGCAACAGAATGTGTTCCGCAGGAAAGTATATGGGTGAGAAAACAGCGACTTCTGCTTGAGTGACAAGCACAGTTAATCCAAGAAATCCAGTGTGTCTAGAATGTGCTCATAAAACCACCATGCTATGAGGAAACAAAACATAAGAGAGATGTTGCGTTTTGAATTTCAGTAACTGCAACTAGTTCTCTCTGTTGATAAGTAAATTAAGTGGAGGACTTTAGTTTCATAGAAGGAGATTAGAGAAGATTGGCTATCTCAAAGCAAGGAGATCCTTATGTGCTTTGCTGAAGTGCTGCCTTTTGGCTATGATCAAGTCTTAGTTTCATGCATAGAAAGCGCTTAAAAGCACCGGGTTCTAATCTAATGCAGCCTTTACTGCAAAGGCATAGCAGTGCCCCTGTGGTAACAAAACATTAATTTCACAGTCTAGTCTGTGAGCAAAGCAGCACTTACAAATGCTCCTACACAACTGCAGCCTATACAACTGTTCTCAGATCTAGAATAAGGGTAACAAGGAGCATAATGGCAATATGGACAATAAGTGACATGATACTAAGTTGTTAAATTGTGGGTCCTTTTCTATTTAAGGCTGGAGTACTAGACTATCAAACCTTTGCCAAGAACCTGCAAGTCCTTGAGGCTTGGATAACGGATGCAGAGGAAGTACTGAAAGGACAGGATCCCAGTCATTCATCTGATCTCTCAGCAATCCAGAGTAGGATGGAGGAACTCAAAGTGAGTGATAAATGTAGAAAGCATTCATTTTTGATAATGACCTGGTTAACTTGCAGTACAGCGTGTCCACAAAAATCATACATGCATTCGGTGCATGTTAAAGGCCTAGCACTCATGCAAAGTATAAGACTGAGAAATTCAAAGTCTAATGGCAGTCAAGGAGTGATTGTCTATGTTACTATGCCTTTAAGAAAAGAGAAAATAAAAAGGCAAACTGGTTAAAATAAAATGGATATTAAATCAGAATGGGACTGGAAATCAATTTTAGAAGTTTTTAGAGATTTCCTTCATCTTGTTTTATCTCTACGTTTTTGAACTTATGCAATTCCTGTCTCAGTGGTGTATAGTTTAGGAACCAAGTCATCTACTCATTTTGGATATTTTGATTTACTGAAGTGAAACTGGGTATTGTGTGCATTCATACCATGTACCATGTAATATATATCTGCACTCTTCTGCTCTTCTTTTTTGTCGGCTTTTTCCTCCCCTTTTAGAGACCCTGATAGGAAGCTGATGAACTTTGCCATCTAGGCTTTTTCTCTCATTTTAATTTTCCATTATTTTTCTAGCAGAATAAACTATACACCTAATACCACTGTGGGCATGCTAACAAGCACAGGACATTAGCTTATTTAGTGAACTGGGATAAGTCTGCATTGCAAAACAAAAACATAAAGTCTGTACATGCAGTGTGGATTTGCCAGCCTCACATTCAGGTTAACAACCAAGGAAGAAGACTCACCTTTTTGGCAATATAGACATACAGCTTCAAACAGTAGCCTGCTTTTGCAGCTCTGGGAGATAAATGCTCAGTTCAGCAAAACACTTAAGCAAGTGCAATTTAAGTACTTCTCTGTGCATGTTTAAGCATATGTTAAGTCTTTTTTTGGACCGGGACCAAAGAGGCTCAAAACTGGGAATGGAATTCTTCAGTGGCATAGGGTTTGCTTACCACTTGGTGCCAACCAAGGCCATTCCAAATGTAGCTGAGTGCTAGCTCATAATTTTGCAGGCTATAATAATGTTATAATGGAACTTCCTAGTTATCACTTTTATTGTTTGTTGCAGAGTCAGATGTTGAAGTTCAGCAGCATGGCCCCAGATTTGGACCGCCTTAATGAGCTAGGTTACAGGCTTCCACTAAATGATAAAGAAATCAAAAGGATGCAGAATCTGAACAGACATTGGTCTCTGATCTCATCTCAGACTACAGAGAGATTCAGGTGGGGACAGCTAAAAATATTGTATAATTTTCTTAGGTTACATTGACTAGAAAGTATACCTTCTGCAGAGTATGGAAAACTGTCTATGTTACAGACATTTCATTAACCAAAGCTTCTTTCTTTTGGTGTACTTATAAACAAATAGTGAGCCAGTGTCTCAATGTTGAGATGAGATGGTGATTTTTTGACAAGTGAGTAGAATTTGAAAAGAGGAAAAATGGTACTTTTCAAAGTGTAAACTAAATAAGTAGAGCAAGGCAGCTCAGTAGGAAAAGAAATACTGTCTGGTTTGGTTTTCTGCTGGAAAAGTTACTGCAAAACTCTCTTAATACTGTTTGTAAGAGCAGGCAACCTTAACTGAATCCAACTTTCTTCATTTCAGTAAGCTGCAGTCTTTCTTGCTGCAGCACCAGACCTTCTTGGAGAAGTGTGAGACTTGGATGGATTTGTTAGTACAGACTGAGCAGAAGCTGGCTGCAGAGATTTCTGGAAACTACCGGAGTCTTTTAGAGCAACAGAGGGCACACGAGGCAAGTCATAATGTGTATCTATACATAACTACAGCACATACTATTTATACTTAAAAGGAATGCATACTCTTTTGTGGAGTAGTGTAATAGTATGCCTTGAAATGAATTATATTTGCAGCCTGTGAGGATATATTGACTTAAAAACAGCAGCATGAAAATATATCAGTGATACCCAGTTTAGGGGAGGGTTTGAATATGTCCAGTATTTTGTGTATGAAGCCTTCATCAGTATTTCTGAGTGTATGTCCCTACATTTAGTGTACTTCAGGGTACTTTTTTACCAGGGGAATCAAAGAGTGCCGAAGGGGGCTGAGGGGTTATATTGCTCTTCCCACAAAGCCTAACTATCCTCATGCACTTTAGCCCTTTGTCTTCAGTCCTAACTGCAGAAGATACTTCAGTCTCTGTTCTTTCAGTTATTCTGGTTTGTTCGTTTGTTATCAAATTGACAACATACACAGCATCTGAAGAGCATGTTAAAAGAAGACTTTTCTATGAAAGATTGAGTTGTATAACTCATTGTGGAGTGACCATTTGTGTTCCCTTTGGTAATGTTTGCCTGGAGTACAAACCGATTGGATCTTCACTCCGTGCTGGAGTCATTTGTCTATAGACCTGTTTGCAATAAACAAGAAGCCCAGCTTCTTCTACAAGGACAAACTGATTCAATTTTTACTGAAAGATGCCTTTATGATTCTTTGGTCAAGTCAAGTGATGCACATTTTTTCTCCACCCATATTGTTACTGCCAAGAATCCTGGTAAAGATCAAGTAAGACAAGTCAATTTTCATACTAAAGCTCCCATGTGGATACAGTAGTTTCAGTTCCCACAGCTTTTTCAGATGTCAGCTGACCTCCCCATAGACTCAGGCCAGATCTTCTAAGTCAGATCAGAGGGGAAGTCATGTCCTTCCACCCCTCTCGTCTTGCATCTGACAGCATAGTGTTTGAATGAACCTCTGATAGCAGAAAGTAGTTCACAACCCTTATAGCTTACGTTAGCATACATTTGCTTTCACAGACGTCATCCATTTCATTTCCACTCAGTGCTGCCAGCCTTGACTGGACAGTGTGTCTTTGAAATCTGAGAAATCTCAGTTTCCTGAGAAGGTTTTAAATGTCCAGAATTCATCACTGTCTAATGAATATATTCACATTATTGTTGTGTCTGGTCACAGCTTTACTTTTTCTTACAGAGTTAAGAGGGATCTTTTTGAATATCTTAAAAATTCTCTCTTGAAACCTTGATCTAAGCAAATAGCTACATGTTACTGAGGTGCTTGTGGAAGCTTTTTTTCCTAAGACTATGAAGTCCTCTCTTGGAATTTAGAGAACTAATATCTGACTCTTTCATTGACTACATTTCATCTCAACAAAATGTTGTAAATTGCAATTTTTTTTTTTTACTCACAGCTGTTTTTGCATTTCATATTACCCACATGTATATATCCAGCGCTCAGTGTTCTTCACAGTGTCTCCTAATAACTATGAAGAAGTTGCTTCCCACTGTTCACAGCTGAAAGAGAAAGGTCAAGTCTGAACTTCTTGAGATGACTCTCTAGATTGTTTTGTTTTGTATTTTTGAAGATAACGAGAAAATAGGTTGTTTCTACATGTGTTCCCAAAATAGATATTGGGATGCATCCAGCTCTGTTATCAGCTTTCCAGTGCTGACTCATAACATGCCTAATGTTTATTCAAACAGGACCCCAGCTTCCTCAGTGGCCTTACTTAGAAATAACTTCCCACCAAAGTTTGCAAACCAACAACATGGAAGTGATGCCTTTTCCAAATATCATGCGCTAATGCTGACATCTGCATCAGATAACTCTATCTGTCAGGGCAATCTTGAAGTCATTCTTCCACAATTCTCCAGATACCCACTTGCTTGCTAGAACATTGCATGGGACTCCTGCAGTGGGAATGCACCAAGACAAGCATTTGAGAAAGTGTTGGGATAGGGTGCATTGCTTGCCAACTCAATTACTGAATTTTTTTCAAGTATGCTGGTATTGTGCACTCCTCTACCTGCCTTCCTTTCCTCTTTCCTTCGTCTCCTATTTCTGTGTTTCTTAGTGATCTGCATATAGGAAGAAATTGGAATGGCGAGTGGTCCCACATGGTGGATTATCCCTTTTACGCACAGAGACAGTTAATGTGCATGCACAGAACAAGTGGGTGTTGACAGAAATATCTCTGGTTTGGGGTAGGGATTGAGTACATCCACTCTAAGGAGAGTTCCTCATGCCTAACAAGCTTTTGTTTCACCTGTCCTCTCTCTCTCTCAAAAAAAAAAGGTGACAGTTTAATCTAACAGTTGAACTATGTTTAATCTCAATCTGTCAATAATACTGATAGATGTTGCCTCCTATGCTCCATTCATCCCCCCTTACTTGACAGAAATAGAGGTGATAGGAAAAGAAATTTCTTACTAAGAGAAAAGATGTTTTTAAAAACATATTTAAGTGATATATATATATGAAAGTGATGCCTATTTATGTAGTGTTTAGGTAATTTTCTGTTGTAATTTAGGTAATATTTAAGTAATAAGTGACTTTTAAAGGTATTACAAAAATTGGTAGTGACCAGTGGGAAAAATAAACTAGCTAATTAATTTCCATCTTCCCGTTGCTAACAGTTTCCTTTAAAGAGGCTCTGCTGGCAGTGTAATATTGGGTTGAAAGTTTGAATAACACTTTCTCACACAAACTGCAGACATAAATTAACAAGGCAAAAGACTATTATAGTCTTGAACATGTCAGAAAATAAAAAGTTCCCTTGCTGTTCCTGCAGTAAATACCCCATCTAGGTTGTGTTGTGAATTATAGTGCTGATCACAAATTTGTACTCAAAGGAACATCAAGCTTAGCTTCTGTTTAAATTATTAGCTTTTAAATACAGTGCCTAAAAACCCAAAAGAAAATTACTAAAAGTAATAAGTAACTCCAGCAATAAAATTATTAAATGTGTTCCTTTTTAAGTTCATGACAAAACTCCCATTGAATCCATTTGGAATAAGGTTAAATAAGGGAAAATTCATTTTTGCTAGTACGAACACATGGAGTGAAAACATAAGATCTTGCTTTAACATCCTTGTCTCCTGAATAACAGCTATTCCAGGCAGAGATGTTCAGCCGCCAGCAGATTTTGCATTCAATTATCTCTGATGGGCAGCATCTCCTAGAACAAGGACAGGTGGATGACAGGTACACTTTCCTGTGTTGTTGTTGCTCTTGGTTATGTGAAGTAATACTTAAACTAGTGGATGACTTTTAAACAGAGAAGATGGCATAAGATGTCACTTCTCAGATGATGCTCTTTTGAGGTAGAAGTTACTATTGATATGGTTAAGCTACTGATTAGTAGCAGATTAGTCTTATTTAAGACAGCGCTTGTTAGGATGCTATGGGGTGAATATATGAATGTATTTGGGAAAACTGCAGCCTTCAGGTTGCATCTCTGACAAAGATTGATCTTGGATCTTCGTAAATGTTACATATATGTCTGTTCTGATGTACCTCCAAAATATGATTTTCGCAAAGGAGCATGCAGTGAGAGATTTGCAGTGAGTTGCACTTGATTTAAGCCATCTGGGGATTTACCTGTCCCAGGAGGATTCTCTGCTGGCACTTCAAATCATTTACAGCACAAACGTGATGGAAGAAATATTCATTCCTGTCTCAGATAATTTATTTTAAACACTTATGATCAAATGAATGAAAATCAATGAAACTAATGGCTTCACACTTGTATATATGCATTGGCTTTGCTAAGGGTATCGCGGTCCTGATATAAGACAAACCGTTTATTGGGATTTTAGGGGTTCTTTGTATACTTCTGGGGGAAAGGAGGAAGTATTTCATGTATAAGGGCTTGATTGTCCATGTACACGGAGTGTGGGGTTCTCAACCTCAGTCAATTTTCATGAGAGTTCAGTGCTTTTCTCCTCATGCTTCATAATCAGCAGCCAGAAAACATTTTCCCTTTCCCTCTGGTTTTATTTCATTAAAGAAATGGATCAAAATGTGAAGGTTACTATGTTTTTTGTTTTTTTTTAACAGGGATGAGTTTTATCTGAAGCTGACACTTCTAAGTAATCAATGGCAGGGAGTAATTCGCCGGGCACAGCAGAGGAAGGGAATCATTGACAGCCAGATCCACCAGTGGCAGCGCTATAGGGAGATGGCAGAGAAACTGCGCAAGCGGCTGGTGGAAATGTCCTGTCAGCCAGCGAGTGGGCTGGGCAATGTTCCTATCCCACTGCAACAAGCCAGAGCTTTACTGGATGAAGTGCAGGTATGTCTAGTGTGTTTAAAGAAAGAGGAAGAAAAAAAAAACACACCGTTTTTATAGCCTTCGTACTTTAAATAGTTCTGATGATTTTAAAAGTGCATTAGATTCAGGTTGTCTGCTTTGCAGAAAGCAATATTGGATGTTGGTTGTTTTTTGGAGTTGGCATAGCCTCAGGAGCAGCCCTTTGTTGGAAAGTAACTTGAAGCTCATAACAGAATATGCAGTATAGAACTTAGGGGCTCTTTTTCCAGCCTTGCCTGCTCCTCTTTTGCTTATAATCAACCTCCCAGCGAAGCTTTCTTGAAAAAATACATGCATAAAAATAATGTCCCATATTAGAGATGTATCCTAGCTAAGAAAAAGGAGACTTTGAGTATTTGATGTCCATCTTAATGCAAGATGGACAGCTATTTAGCAGCTTGGCGTCTTCAAGCTTTTTTGCTAGAAGATACTATATAATAATAAAGCTTATATTCCTCTTGAAGAGGAAGTATTCCTCTTGAAGAGTGATTGAGATACTGATATGGATGAGGAGGGAGTGAAGTCTTTTCATGTCTTTATCTCTTTGGAGAAATTTCCTGTCTAACAGTCTGCTGCTGTAAGTGATTGGGAAAAGGGTAGGATAAAGCATTTGGGCAGTAGCCCATGCTTAAGCCAAGGTACTCTGTCTATTAGTTAAAAGTTAATTGGTAAAATATGGGCTTTAGGATGAATTACACTGAATTGTTAACTGGAATTAAAAAGACAAAGCTGAGAGAAAGCCATTGATCTTTGCAGCTTAAAGAGAAAGTTCTCCTAAGGCAGCAAGGGAGTTACATCCTCTCTGTGGAAGCCGGGAAGCAATTGCTGCTCTGTGCCGATGGTGGAGCTGAGGCAGTCCTGCAAACAGAGCTTACCGAAATTCAGGAGCTCTGGAAGACAGCTAGCATCCGGCTTGAGGAGCAAAAGAAACAGCTTGCTTTACTACTGAAAGTAAGTGTGTGATTTCTTCTATTTTTATTCTTTCAGCAAGTTCACAGTTTTGCATTGTGAACCTGGATGAAGAAAAGTATTCTCAAGGGATGAGAACAAATACAGGAATTGCATGAGCTTTCCATTTTTTTTCACTACCTCTGATTTTCAAATCTGTAAAAAAGAAATGGTACTACTTCACAGTAGGCCTGTATGTTAGTTGATATCTTTTAATTATTTCCACAACACTGCCAGTAAATGATACTGCAAAACATGTGTGCCTTAAGAATTCCTGCAAGTCCTATTTTCAACACATAACAAAAGCGTATTTTATTTTGCAGTATGCTGGTTATTTTTTATACATACATACTGTATTGAAAATAAGATCTTCCTTATTCCCTCTACATGCCAGCGTCAAGATCTATCTAGCCATCAGGTAGTTTGTGATTCATTCCAGTGTCTTGAATATTTGCTATTTTAGGTAAATTTCTGTGATCTTGGAGGGGGGAGACTTGAACTTTATTTTAATGTAAGCAATGTCCAAGGTGCCTGCTAACCTCACTGTAAGCACTCAAGATGATAGGCTGGAATTTAACTTTGGTCTGTGTTTTCCTCCCTTTTACTCATTCTAGGGAGAAAAATGAAAACTGAAATTGTGTGTGTTTAAGCAGAATAGGGCAAGTGCTTTTGAGAACAGCTGCAGAGGTCTAATAGAATCACAGAATTACAGAAACCATAATTTTGTTTGTAAATAGCAAGAAGCAAAACAGTGCAAGAAAATTAAATATTATTTCAGAAAAGTTCAGATAAGTAGGTCATTCTTCCTTTTTCAAGCTGTGTTCCTTCTACCTCAGCTTCTAGTTCGGCATCTGCCAAGAATTAGGTTAGGAACTTTTAGTCTTGAAAGCTATTATCTAGGAAGGCTAAAAGTTCTGTGGTATTTTGTTCCAATAATAAAACTTGATGTTTGAGGAGAAGAAGAAGAAAGGAAATTACCATGCAATTTGTATAAATGTCCTCATGGATATCAATCCTTCTTTACACGATGCTATCTTGGCCTTAAATACGTGACTTTTTAGTGATCCTCTGACCAAATGAGAAGCACAAGCAGTGCATTCTAAAAGAATATGTTTTGTCATTAATAACATCACAGACTACTATCATATAAGGCTATTAGAGAGAGAAGAAAAAAGATGCTAAAGAAAGTTTTTTTGCAAGACCTGTTATTTGTAATTCCTCATCCTGAAAAGGACCATGAAATATTGGCGTGGATTGGGAAAAAAGGAAGGAAATACAAAGGCAGTGGTAGAAGGAAAGTAGCACTGAAACAGTAAACTAAGAAAAATAAGTTCCCATGTCTTCTGGTATCACACAACTGGCATTCATTATAGGTTGACTGGCTTATTACAGATTTTTCTCTGTGAGTACTTTTTTAGTAGGCTTTAACACACAGGTGAGACAGGTAAAGCGGTACTGTCTGGTGACTGTTGATAGGGTGTGATTACATTGGATATATTTTAAATTTTGGAAAGTATACAAACACTGAACTGGCTGTAGCTGATAGGATCATAATTTAGAGAGGTACTGCAGGTATTTCAGTCTGACCTGAATTTGCAGTATCCCTAGCCATTTTCTTCTGGAGCGTGATGCATCTGAATGGAGTTTTTGTGAAAGGCTTATTTAATATAGGCATTCAAGAGAGGAAGTGGAAAATCGTTTTGGGAAGGAGAGTCTTTGCTGAAAGGATCTAGACAACACTGTAATAATAGGAAGCTTAGGTCTGTGTGTTTCTACTGGCAGAGCTCTACGCAAAAGACAATTTGCCATGGCTGTACATATGACCCAAGCTCTGATACTCTGAGTATTATTTAGAGGAGAATTTCAGGTCATGCTATTATTATGCAAAAGTTTTCAGTGTTTAGTGGTTAATTAGTCAAATCAACTGACACTAGTATAATACTGATCTGAATTAAAGTCTAATAATAATTATTCTGCCTTCAGGACTGGGAAAAATGTGAAAAGGGCATAGGAGACTCCCTGGAGAAGCTAAGATCCTTCAAAAAAAAGCTTTCTCAGCCCTTGCCAGAACACCATGATGAGTTGCATACAGAGCAAATTCGTTGCAAGGTAAAGCACTTGACTGTTGACTATTTATCTTGTCTTTGCATGCTTTTTATAGTAACCTCTTCCAGTGTTAGTAGGCTTTACATTACTGGCTAGGCAAACCAGGAAGCTGTCACTGTGACAAGCTAAGAAATTATCTATACAGCATTTGGGCAGCATACCTGAGCAATCTCACTACAGTGCAAATCCTGCAGGGTAAACAAAAAACTGATCAAAATGAGATCAGAATAGGATCTGAAAAGCACTATAAAAGTGCTAAATACTGGTGTGTTTATTTCTTCAAGAAATTCTCACTTAAAGTTTTCTCTAAATGGGAAAAATAAGCACATTGTATCTAAACAGTTGTTTTAGTGCTTTTTATTTGAGGTAAGACTACCGTGAGGGATCTTAGGTAACACACTTTTATACTATATTCTTTGCGGTTTAGAAACATGGTAAAACTTGAAAATACTCTCACTACAGAAAAGTCCAAACCAATACTTGGAAGCCCCAAATGCCTTCAAACTTTGGAGATGTTTGAGTGGTACTTTAGTTTGTGACTGCTTGTTACAAGGCTGATGTATCATTCTCTATCGGGAAGATACCCCTCTTCTAACTCTGAAAATACTGGCACATATGGGGTTGGTGTTTTTCTTTTAAACAGGCTGAAATAGTCCCTTGAAATGCTCAGATACAACTTTGTTAATTCAATGGGATAACAATGTTATCTGCCTGCTTCTTGAACACATTCAAATTTTTATGTGTTAGCAAACTGGTCCTTTTTATTTGTGCACTTCTTTTAATCAGGAATTAGAGAATGCTGTTGAAGGATGGACAGATGACCTTACACACCTCTCTCTGCTAAAGAAAACACTGTCTACTTATATCAGTGCAGATGATATCTCAATCCTCAGTGAGCGCATAGAGCTTCTGCACAGACAATGGGAGGAGCTGTGCCACCAGGCAAGTATAGTACTGAGCCTTGATATATTTATGCAGGGTAAAAAAGTGTTGGAGGAAAAACTGAATGCAAGTGACAGCTATAAGAAAAGATGCATGCAGAGACAGGTACCATTCAAATTAAAACTGAGCCTGCCTATTTGTAGGGATGAATTTACTAATTTCATTGGAAATAGTGGAGTTGGGGAAACTACATCTGACATTTCAAATATAAAGCATATCAAGGTGTTTGACATGAGTTTTTGAGAATGAGGTATGCAAAAATTATAAAACGTTTTGGCAAAAAAGCCCAACCTTTAAAAATGATCATTTGCTTGACTGCAAACTTGGAACAGAACAAAAAGTCCCCATCAGGTGGAGTGATAGTCAAGAATTTAATTCTGGAAGGATGCTGAAACTGGCACAGTAATTAAATGATGCATATATAATATGTATGTGGTCCTTTTTTCTTTTTTTTTAAGGACACTCCATATACTCTGAAAATGTTTTTTCCTGATGAACTGTTACAATCTGCATAATTATTTAAAACAAGTGACACTCAAGGTTCATGCCAACTTGTCTTTATGGAACTCTCATTTGGGCGAGATTAATCCCATGCGCAGTCAGCCAGCTTCACAAGCAAGCTGTAGGATGAGGTGAACCACACTGAAAGGTGGCACTTGCTGTTTAACCATAAAGTGAGTCTAGCCATCTAGCTCAGATGTGGATGTTGGTGTGTTGGCAGGTGCAAGCCATGTTAGCCCTGTGTTAGCTGCTAAAAGGTACCTCTGGAGTCAGTGTGGGTGAAAGAGGTTTCTCCAGGGTAATTCAAAGCAGGAGCCTCCCCATATGCACACCCCCCTCCCTTCCCAACAACAGAGGAAACCCAGGGGAACTAACTGCCTAATTTAGCTAACACATGAGGTATCGAAAGGTGGGAAGTGTGCATAACCTCTCCTGCTCTTTGCGCTTCTCCTCCACACAGACATGTGCTCTATTATGAATTTCTGTTAAGAAACGTTGTTCTTATTGGATCAAGTTAACATCCATTGAAGCGCTTACTGTAGTTACCGCTTATGTGTCTAGATCTCTTGAGCTTTGTCACAGCGTTGAGGTCATATTTAAGCAGACTTGAGAAAACAACCAAAAAGTTGTACTGTGTGGTGTGGGACTGTGGCATGACTGGCTGGGAAAAAGCAGGAGGAGTGCAGTTCACCACACTTTGGTGGGAGGAGCGGGGCACAGGAAGGATGTCCCCTCCCCACCCCACCTTCGCTCCATCATACCTTCTGCTCTGCTCATAGCTTCTGTTTTTTCAGACATTAGTGTTTGCGCTTCTCTTGATCTGAGGGTGATATGCTTGGCTACGAACTGCACTCAGCAGTAGTGTGTGATTTTCAGGTGCATCATGCTGGTAGTGCATTTCTTGCCTCCTGTTTGCACTTAGAGAACCAGATAATGGGCTCTCCCTCATTCTGCTTTTCAGATTATCCTTATCTTATTTCTGTGGTTCAGTAGAGATTGTAGTGCAGACATACATGGGCTAACTTGGAAATAGTTACCTCATGTAAGGCACCTGTGAAGGCTGCGAAAAACATGCTAAAAGTAGGGAAAATGCTTAAAAGTTAATGGCCCAGAGCTTGTTACGAGTTAGCTGCATTTGAGTGAGCTGACTTGGATACTTCTAAGCTACAGTGCAGTCACTGCACGTATGTTTATGGTGAAGGAGGGAGCCAAATACAGAAAGTTTATCTTAGGTTTGTGCATACTGAGTGTTTCAGGATGTAACCTAATGAAGTGCAGCACTTTGTTCAACCGTTGCTTGTTTCCGGAAAGCTGCCATCAAGTTTAGAACCACAAAAAGGAAATGTGAGATCACGTGTATGCTCCTGTTAAATCTAACACTGTAGTTAAAGAATACAGCAATCACTTTTGTTTATGAAAGAGCAGATGCAGTCTTCATCTTCTCAGTTGAGATTGTGATATAAAGTCAGAAACAACTCAGATTACACTGGGGACAAAGTAAGTAGTTGAACAAACGTCAGAAACTGGAGAGATGACTTTGTGCTCGCCTTCTGCAACTCTTTTGATTTCAGTTTCCATCCCTGTCTATTTAATTGATATTTTATATCTATTCCTTTGTGTCACATCATACCTTAATCCTTTGGAATCTCAAGTCGTCATGCCGGTACTGCAGAATTGTCATCTATGAAATTTGTGTATTAGAACTCCAGCAGAAAATAGCTTTTGAAAAATACAGCGTACGTTTGGTTTAACTCTACTTACAAATCATGCTCATGCACAAATTATGCAGTCTTTTAGAGTTTTTTCTGAGTTAGATGTTGTTTCTATGCATATACCTAATTTGTGCTTTGGTCAAGTATTGTATCTTCCTTTTTTCTTTAATGCTTCAGATGAAAAAAACCCTCATAATATACTTTATACCATTTTATAAGTGGGCAAAATCATAAGGAAATTTATTTTTGTTTGTCTTAATGAAACGTTTGCGAATAGAGACATTACCAAACAGAATATATTCACAGGTTTCTGAGCCTAACTTGGACACCTCCTTGTATGCAGCAGGATCTAACTAACAGGAATCCTGAGATTAACACTCGTCTTTAAACTCATAGAGTCGTGCAAGGTTTTTGCAGTACCATTTCAGTTTGCTTTAATGGCAGCTAAGTGGCTGGAATACATTTGCAGAGCCAGAAGAGTTCTTCTTGAGACACAAAGCGCTTCAACCATCCCTTAAATGCATTTACTAATTTGTTGTTTTTTACTCTCTGCAAATGTTTTAAGGTCTCCTTACGTCGGCAGCAAGTAAGTGAGAGATTGAATGAGTGGGCTTTCTTCAGTGAGAAGAACAAGGAGCTCTGTGAGTGGCTGACGCAAATGGAAAGTAAGGTTTCTCAAAATGGTGACATCCTCATAGAAGAAATGATTGATAAACTTAAAAAGGTATAGTGTGTGTGTGTGCACTTACATATTATGCTTTTACTTCTTGCTTGGTTTGTGTTGCAGAGTGGATACTGAATTAGCTGAAATGGAGGTTTTACCTGGCATAGATGTTTATAGGTTCCAGTAAGACTGCATGTTTGTGTTCTTCTCTCGCTATGCAGCTTTTTCCTGTCTTTCTTGAGGTGGGACCTTTCAGGATATTAGAAAATTGTTTAAGTGAATGCCAAGTCAAAGACAACCAAATCCTTTAGTAAATGTCCAGAGCTGCCTGTGAAGAGTTTCTTAACTATAGAATATGTATTTACAGAATGGTTTCTTTCATTCTTCTGATAAGGTTGTTCATGGTTATATGATAATATTTAAGAGCTTGTCTCTCCATTGTATTAAACACCAGAAAAACAAAAACACATTAAAATTTGCTTGTATTTTTGTTAGTAGGGCAGAGCAGAATGTATTCAGAATAAGAACCCTCACCCTTGATTGCTCTTTGCTGACCAGGATTATCAAGAAGAAATTGCTGTAGCCGAAGAGAATAAAATCCAGCTCCAGCAAATGGGAGAACGACTTGCTAAAGCTAGCCATGAGAGTAAAGCATCAGAGATTGAATACAAACTTGGCAAGATCAGTGACAGATGGCAACATCTTCTAGATCTCATTGCAGCCAGGTAAAACAGTATATTTGATTTTAAGGGCTACATGGGACAGATTAATGTACTGGATACGGTGAAGTTAAAATCTTTTCTCTTGTTCACCTTTTCATATTAACTGTGAATGAGTTTATTCTCATCCATTTGCATATTTCAGTGAAATTCTCCTTCTTGTTTTACTTAACAGTATCTGACATTTCTTCAAGAGTCAATTCAAAAGACGTACCTGCTAGAATGACATAGAATTGGTTACAGTCAGATTTAGTGAGTCTTGATCAAATACAGTCTTTTTAGCTTCACTTGAATGCTTAAAATGAAGTACAAATGCGATTTTTTAAATCTTGGCAAAACAATCCAAAAAGTGCATTTGTTGTTTTGACTTGGATTTTCAGAAAAACTATTCCAAAACTAAATCTTAATTTTTCTGCCTGATTTTTTTTGACTGATGGAGAAGAGTACGGGCAGGTAGATGTATGCACATTGGGCCTAAAGATTCTTTTTAGTCAAGGTCAAAAATGTTATTGAACAATTTTTATTACTTAAAGAAATGCAGAGTTGTTGCTTGTATAAGATATTGATTTATTTATGTTTAGACATTTTTCTGCTGTGAGTTGTGCTACAGACTCCCTCCACTTACAGATAATAATTTTGTCACATTCTTGTATATGCACAACTTCATATAAGGTATATGTACTGTATATTTTACACTTCTGTGATCTGAAAAACATATGGATTAATACTTTAACTCAATTTGCAAAGGATTTGTTTTATTATGTTTTCTCATCCATTGGGCAGTTTTCTTTTCTCTTAGCATTACTGCATTCTTGCTTTGCAATCTGTAAGCATGAAAACAGTAAATTTTGTGTAAACAGAAGCATTCTGTTGGCTCCAGCTCCTTTTATAGTGGCTCATTTTGAAGCAATGAAAACTGTGTAATTCTTACAGATCATTAAGTCAGGAAGTGGTGCATTACAGACCAGGAGCCTGCTGGTTTCAGAGGATGTGATACATCACTGTTTGTTGAATATAACATGTGTTTGCCCTATTTTTGTGTGCATCTTTTGAAATATCTATGCATATTTTTTGTACTTGGACAAAATATGCTTCCTTTTAAGTTCAAATCACATATTAAAGAAGTTTCCAGTGAAAAGTGGTGATATACACAAATGGCAAAATGCATTGCTAAAAATCTGTATAGTCTACGCAGTATTGGAGATTAGTGCCCTGTGTAGAGACAGGTGAGACTTCCAGATTCTGCAGCATTGTTGGGGTGGGGGGAGGGAAGGTATAAACGGTGATACTATCCACTTCTTAAACTTTCTCCTTCTGGTTCCATGAAGCAGGGTGTTTAGGCCTATACTAATTTGTAAAAAATACTCATTTACTTTTATTCCCAGATCACTTCCACTAACTAGTTAGACTACTTTACTAGAATGCTCAGCATTGTTGTATGCAATTAAACAGATAATCCTTTCCATTCCAGAGATTACTGAAGCAAAAAAAACCTCTTTGTAAACTTTCGGTGTTGCATTGCTGAAATTGGAGGAACAAACACTGGAGAGGCTTGATACTAGGTTATGGAGATTTTGCTAGTTCATCTGTAGCTTAGGCTGATAGCAGTTAAAGCCTATAGTTGTTAATTAACATGTGCAGAGTGCTTGTAGTGAAAGTCTAATTCCCACTGGACAAAAAATTTGCATCCCCCAAGCTAATTTTTAAAAGACTCCAGAGGCTCTGCAGAATGTGCTGCTGTATATCTGCATATGTTCCTATTTTGGCATTTTGGACTGAAGTTTGCAGTGCATCGTATAACATGAATTTTGGCTGCATTCAGCTAGTAAATGGTGTTGAGAATAAAACACACCTTTCCATATTCTGGATTCCTGGCAGCATTAATAAATTACTATTGCCTGTGTATTTTTCTGTAAAGCTATAGCCATCCCTTGCCTGGCAAGTTTTTCATAATAGTTTGTTTCCTACAGCTGTGAACTAGCAGAGAGTGTTTTATGAAAATGCTTTAGTAATATAGTATGGTAATATGGTTCCACTCTCAATCTTTACCTGCCAATTTTACGCTGTTTGGTGGAATTACTCCACTCACCTACAAAGGCCTCTTTTTTTCTCACATTCTGTTTCCTTATCCACTTTTCTTCATTGCCTCTCCATTCTAAGGTCTACAGAAGAGACAGCTACAGAAAGGTAGTTTTATCTCTGCATGAGAGACTTCTTCCATTTCTGTCCTCTTAGAAGATTTTCCTCCATTCAGATGAAACTTCAGGTGAAATAGTCTGATATGCAGGCCAGCTGCAAAAAAAATTGCAGAAGTCTACAGCCAGGAATCAGTGCTATAGCTGCAACTGCTCGAGCTTTGCGAGGAAGGCTTTGTTGTATGTTTTTTTCTCCCTACCCCTAGCACTCATGGTCCACATTCCTGGAGATGAGGCCTGGCACATGTGGATGAATGCAAGTTTTATTTAGAAACATGACCACTTGTCACCGTTCAGTCTCATGTTATCAAGCAACGTCTGCTAACATTTGTTTGGTGTGTGAGCGTTTTCAGTACAGTACTCACCAGCAAAGAGAAGTTTGTCCCCTGCCCTCCCCCCTGCCCAAAGCACAGTCTTTGCAGGCTTTTGGAGCGCAAGTTCTTCTTTTTAATGCTGGAAAATTTCATGGTGCTGGCGGAGGACCTATGCGCTGCGAGGATGGCAGAGGACGGCAGTGCGGATTCAGACCTCCCAGACTGTAATTGTGATATCACAAGGCAGGCAGCTACTTTTGTTTCCTTTTTATTGATACGGTTCTTTCTGAAGTCTTGGCTTACTGGGAAACTAATTGAAATACTGATATGTAGAAATCACTACCTTAACTAAAAATGACTATTTTCTGCTCAGTTTTAAAAATAGTGGAGGGTGATAACAGCATACTTTGTTTTACAGCTAGTCCTTTGGGATCCTGGGATAACTTTTCGTAACTGACCCAGACGTACCACTAATAAAATCTCTTAACCATCTGAAAGAAACTCTAGACTGGTTTTACTGTTGTTTTTAAATACAAGAGCATGTACACACATGAGAGAAAGCAGACTTTGTATTTGTCTGCTCGCTGTTTGTGTCATCAAAGGGGCATGGCTACGAGCAAAAGGCAGAGAAGGAGAGAGACTGTATAGAAATTATTTCAGACTTCACAGACCGAAGCTGCTCTGTCCTGTACATTTTAATGGATATTTTGTAACTGCATGTAATACTTTAGCTCTGCTGTGAACTGAGCTTGCATCTTCTTGGATTTTTGATTCAACTTCTGTTCTGTTCTGTTTTCATACAACTTCTGTTTTTTTCTTCTTCACGTTATCTTTTCTAGTAGTTTCTATTTCTGTTGTTCCTAGTTCTATAAATTTATTCCTTGAAAGGGGAAACAGTCTGATCTGAAGAGAAAATATAACTGGCAGTACTATTTGTGCTTTGGACAATACTTTTTATTAATCATAAAATATTTATTCTGATTTTAAAACGGAAATTTTTTTACAGTGTTCAGGTTCATGAAAGACATGTCCAATTGGTATGATTTCATAGGATAAGTGTTTCTTGAAACTTTGTCTCCAATTCAAAGTAGAGTTTTTCTACTTTTCTACTTTCCACTGGCTTTGTACAGGCATAGCTGACAGTCTTTCTGACTGTTTTGATGTTGGTTTTAAGTTTAATATTAGTAACCAGCTGTCTAAATGACTAATACAGTAGCTATGAGTTCTATATGATACATTGTTAGGGATTTACACTGCTGTTCCTGTTTAGGTTTAAGTGGAATCTAAGGCGGTCTAGAGTAGGACTGGTTGAATTAAAGCTGTTTGGACTTAATTTCAGCTCCAAAATGTTCTCCCACTGCCTTGTCTTAATGTAAAACAGACATTTTAAAGATACGTTGCTTTCTTGGGAAGCTGGAGTATGGTAATTGCAATGTAGTAATGCAAGTATCATAAGCTCATTTAAACTTTCAGATGAGTTTTCCTCAATAAACTATAGAAACAAACAGTTGAATTATGCAGCATTTTCCTTTCTGAGCAAGGTCAAATGTTGAAGCAATAGCATGGTCAACAAGTAAAAGTACAGTATTCCATAGAGCCTTAGGTATTTGTAAAATTTAGCAAGCCTGAAATACGTATGTGCTTTAAAACAGCGTAATGGGTCCAACCCTTTGTTTTGAATGTGGAATCTTCATTTTCAAGCAGAGAAATTGTCTCAAGCCTCTTGCAGTAACATGCTCAGTGCTGCAAGAAAAGCATGAGAATATTATCAGAATAATTAACTTCTAAAACATAGTGTTGTAAATGAAATCTCAAAAGGCCACTGTTGCACTTGACTAGGGTTCCCACATACTTGAACGGTTTATAATTTGACCTTTGTCTCTAAGTTTGTCTCTAGTTCATTAGCTTTCAGGCCCTAACATTAACATGGGAAGATGGGATTTTGAGCTGGTATATTTTTAAGGGAAAGATACATCTTTGCTGCACACACATTATGCAGTTGTTTGTACACAGGCACAATGTTCAGTGAGGTGAAGAGTGCAGGCATCCTGCCTGGTTAAACTCAGAAGGAAAACTGTCGGAGGTGATGGATTAGACCTATCTTTTGTTTGCAGATATGTTTTCAGAGTAGCTAGAGGCACACGCTGTTGAGTCAGAATAGTAACTACAGCGTGGTCCGAGCAGCAGTTATTTATTTACCTGTATTTCTACCCTGTGGTGTTAGACTCTACAAATAGAGAACAGTGTGACAACCCTAAATGTGTGTTTGAGGGGGAGAGGGTCCTCATTTTTTTGATTTTTTTTTTTTCTTTGAGGAATTTAGATGCAGGTATACTTACAAATTGCGACAATCCTTGAGGGGAAGGCAAGTTTAGTAGCAGACATTGGTTTTGTTTGGAGGTTTCTTTTAGTATGTTATTTTTTCTTTTTTCCTTCCCATGACTAACTTAGATAATGACACTGAAAACAGCTCTATTTGGGACATTTTTTGCTCTGGCAGGGAAACATTCCCATGCAGTCTGACTGAGGCAAAGAGGGTATTTTCAAAACAACAGGCTGCAGGCTTGCAGTTGTACAAAGTTGTGCAGGTGCTGCAGACAAAATGTAGCTAAAATCCAGCACAGAGGTTAGGGTACTGTACAACTGTAAACAAGAAAATCCTGGTCCACAGCTTGGGCTTGCAAATGCTGGAGTAGTGTTACATGTGCACAGGGCCGATGTGACTCATTGTTCCCTTTCTTGCTCCAGCACACATGTAAAAGATCGACAGCATCCAGCCTTGAAAATCCAGGTGTAGAAGGGGCTGGATTTTAGTCATATTGCCATTAATGTCAATGACAGAAAAGCTGTCTGTGAGGTCCAGGAGAGAGATAACCAACCTTCCACACCCTACGTGCAAGTTTCAGTTGGTCCAAACACACAGAGCATTGCGTGTATAGCACGTAGTGAGAGAGGGTGGTGCCCCAAACACTGATTGCTTTCCAAATATTTCTCTAAGGCTAAACACACAGCTGTGTTGCAGGCTAACCTGATGAAGGGGAATTGGAGTGGGGCAGGCTTTCAGCAGATTCTGTTGACTTGAGTCCCTGCATAGCCGTATTTTCAGATTACCCAAATTTTTTTCAGATTGCAACTCTGCAGCTGTTGGTCATGGGACTCTGGCATTGAAGCTGCATTTGAACTGTTCTTAACCATGTTTGCTACTTATGAGCTACAGTTTGACCATCTGTGATCTGGAAAGAGATGAAAAATTCAAAGATTTAACAGCCTTAAAGTTTTTAAAGTTGATGTTAAGATCTCTGCATTTTCCTTTCATGAGGAAAGGCCATTCATATTAGATTCTTAATGGCCAGTTACAACTACTGCATTGAGTTTGGAAATACTTGATAAATTTGCTGTTTAGTATTATGGAAAAATGCACATTGCTTTGTTTTAAGTATGGGTTAATAAGGTGACATTTTGTTTGTTTGACAAATCCAGCAATCTCTTATTTCTCAACCCAGCTTCATTGGTGCATTCCCAGCTGCACTCATCTCTTAAAGCTTTCTGACATTGAAACACTTGTGTGGGAGAGCAATAGAAGCATGAAAGGGAATATTACTCAAAATTGTCTGTGGTACATGAAAGAAGAAGGAAAGATTAGAAACAATTTCAGAATCCACTAGCAGATTTTTTGTAACGTGGAGGTAGAATGAAGGGAATTACTGCAAGACATTTTTACAGTTGAGACAGGCTGGAAAAAAATATTGGGGGTTGGGTGAACAGTTAGTCAGATTTCCCCCTCTCTCTTATCTGAAGTTCCCTGGAATTAAACACCATATGCTGGCCATTGCTATTGCATGTAAGGTCACAAGGAATATACTGTTTAGAAATCACTATGAAGTTACGTTCCAGTCTCATCTGTTTAGATCTGATGGCCATTAAGACCACATGCAGCTTAAAGCAGCCCTTGGGATTCAGGGATTCTCACTAAGTTCTTAGTTCGAGTTCTTTTACTAAAACTTATTTATTCAAGGACAAATCTCACCATTACAGTAGTTCAATGTTTGGAAATCACAAGGATGAGAAAACCCAGTTCACCTAGTGCACTCTACCACCAATACTGGTTAACTGCTATTCATAGTTTTTTCTGGTCTAAGAAGACCTTTTGCCTTCTGTTGGTCAAATAACTAAATTATTCAGATTGTTTGGGGGGTTTGTTGTGTGTGAGTTTGTTTTAAAAAAGGGTTTTTTTCCCCTAATAAACATTTATTTCAACTGATAAAGGTACAGAAATTTTGAAAACTTTGTCTGGCATTCATAAGCTCATAATTTTTCTTAACCAGAGCCTATGAATGCAGCGCTATTTGTATATATAACATACTTCTGTTACTTATTAAAGGAATACTTTAGAACACAACTTGCAGTCTAAGTTCTTTCTCTAGTGTGAATCCTCCTGAAACGCACAGAGAAATTATCCTTCGGGGTGTACTCATGCTCCTGTTTCTTTCTCTTACAGGGTGAAGAAGTTGAAGGAGACCCTGGTTGCAGTGCAACAGCTGGATAAGAACATGAGTAGCCTGAGATCTTGGCTAGCCCACATTGAGTCGGAGCTGTCCAAACCTATCGTCTATGAAACTTGCAACTCTGAGGAAATACAAAGGAAGCTAAATGAGCAGCAGGTAAAATATAAGATGAGATAGAAGAGTAAAAATCTTGACATGGTCGCCACACTTATCAGGTGCATGATGGTGATGTGATAACCAAAGTAAAGAGTGTCCTAGGGCTGTCCATATCCACCTAAATGCTGAGAGGGCATAAGGCAAAGAAGTCATCTTTAAATATCAAGGCAAGTGGTACTTACTGTGTCACTTACAGAGCCTTTTGCTGGCTTCGACTTCGAATCCACCAGGAGCTGCTTGACATTCCTGAGTAAGGTAAGGCACCAAGAGATGTAACCTGAATGAGCTATTGCAGTTGGTTTTTTTCCTTTGAGGTTTGGTTTTGTTTGTTTGAATTGTCTGTTCTCAGAGGCAAAACTGACACCTATTAGATCTTGCAAATTTTGCACATGCTTGAAAAAGACTATTTTTAGCAACCTTTCTAACTCTGTTTTGTTTTGCAGCTTGTAAACATGTTTGAGAATCACTTTGCACGCAAAGATGCCTGAACTATACATGTGAAGTTAAAATCAGTTGTTTTATAGTGCACAAAGCCTTTATGCAGTGCTAAGAACAAAGCAGTCAACACTGGAAGGGACAGATAAATGTTATGATGTTATGTCAAGCAGTTTTTGGCATTACAGTAAACAATACAGCTAAGAAAATATACTATACTTTTTTTTTTCTGTTCCACTTCACTACTACATTATGTGCATGCCTCACTGACTATGGAAAAGTATTAGTTCCCTGCAGCAGAAAGAAATGTGTGGGCTCTCCATACATCATCTGCCCAATGTAGTTTTGCTTAGAAGCACAGAGCTAGTACTGTTGTTCTGTTACATCCCAGGTTGCAGTCTTATTGGTTATTTTTTGGCAAGAATGTCTTTCTGGTGTTAGTGTTAGCCTCACTGGTGGCGAGTTAGATGCTCTCCTCCTGAGTACTCTCTCCAGAGGAGGAAGAAATCCGTGGGAAGAGGAGTGCCAGGAGGCTTTGGGGATAGTTAGTTAATTTATAAAGTGCACAAACTGGCATTTTCATCTTTTAAGCTGAGCCTGGGGACTCAGTTTACCCAAGAACCTCTTCAGTGTTATTTCTGTCTCCCCTACTGATTTGCTATGTGGCGGTGCAGAACAGTTTATTAAACTATTATATGCAATTTACACAGGGTTAATAATTTATAACACACAAGAAGCATCACTAATGTGTGTTTTTGAGGCATTAAAGTGCTGTGTAGGGCTAAATATTGCTAGCAGTAAACTAGATACTTGAGATTTTTTGGTAGTATCCCTATGCAGGCACTCCACAATTTGTTACAGACCCTCCTTATGAGATGTGTTCTGGGCATGGAGACTGGTGTGTCTCTGTTTTCTGATCTTTCCTCATAGTGGTTCCCATGCAGTGACAGAATGCAGTGATACTCTCTGGAAGTGTAAGCAATTTCACTGGAGCTCCAAAGGTGAAAAATAGAGATGAACTTTATCCCGGGAGGATACCATGTTTGGAAATATTATAGTGATTTGATTTTGATAATGCTACAGGCCATGGTCAATAAAACAAACAAGCAAACATTTAATGTATGGAAACCAGTATTTTTATGACTACCAGGCTATATCGCTATTCACTGCAGCTCAAAACACCAGTATGTTGACCACTTTCTCAAATATTTCATCCCCCTTTTTTTCTTCCCTGTTAATGTTCTTATGTTCTTTTCCCTGTTTGGTCTTCCACAGAGGCCATGTTATCTTCCCTGCTCATAATGCTACTGATTCTTTATATGCAAGATTACATTAAAAATATAATATTGTGAAAGAGGAGGGCCAAATCCCATTTCTGTAACTTCAAGCATCATCTACTTCTGGCACATCAGCCAAGAATCAGCTCTGCAGTTGCTGTTCTCTGTAATGAAATTAAAGAGACAGTTAAAGCTGGATATCCTGGGGAAGTTACTGTAACCTCACCGCAGCATTTTCCTAGCATGGCAAGCTGCATTTCAAGGATTACTTATTTATTTACTTTCTAAATCTACTACGACTTGAAATGTGAAAAAATAGTATTTGTTTTGGGGATGATCAAGAAGAAAAGCTGTATGTGGGAGACAGCAGTGCATAAAAGCGATGCTCCTTGTGTGAACTAACCAAAAGGCTAATTGTTCTGTAATAAATATGGAAAGTTAAAGAAGTTAGGAAAGAAATACAAGGCTGTGGAGAAAAAGCATTGTAGACATCACTCATAGAAAGATTCTGTAGGTGATAGAAGAGTTTAGTCCTGAGGAATCCTCTGGACTACCAGCTTTGCAGTTCTCATTACCGCTCTACTCCAAAATAGTAAAGAGGAGATTGTGTTACCTGAATTTGCTTAACTTCAAGTCTCATAGCTGTTTGGAGTGCGTTTCACAGAATATTGCATCTATTTATAGTACCCACCCTTATATAATATCTCAGGATGGGGAGAAAGAAGCACTTGGACATCGTGATGAAAGACAGTACTTTGCAGGCAAGTGGAAGTACTTCTTCAGCCAGTGCTGAAGAAGCAAATACTGTGGTTTTCCACTCAGTGGATTTAGATCTCATTTCCTGCTGGAAGGCAGGAACTTCATATTGCTAATTGTTAGAAAAGTTCCTCTAGTTGCAGCTTAAACTTATGTAGACCTATGGCCAATTCATACTTGTTCTTCCCTTTTTGACACTGTACTTTCTCTTGTGTGCCATCCTTTATTTCACTAATAAAATTATAAAGAGTAGTTTATCTCTACTCAGCCTTAAACTATCCAAGTTCTTGCTCTCCTAAATAAACTTCCACATCTCTGATAATCCTAATAGCTCTTCTCTTTACCTGAACTAGAAGTGAACATAATGTTCTGGATGTAATCTCTCACTTTTTTGTGCAGTGACGTTAATACTTCTCTGTCACTATTGGAATTATGTTGCCTTAACCATGTGTGTGTCCATCCTAATTTGTCCATCTAATATTCTGATGATTCATTGCAAATGTAGTCAGAAGTCAAGCAGGTTTTCTTTTCCTTGCACTTTTCCAAAAGAAACAGCCAGTTACTTTTGTGGTTTTTCTGTGTTTGAACCTGTAGTTCAAAACAGAAGCTGAAATGTTATTTCAAGATGAGACATTGGCATCAGTGCAGAATAAGCCATATCAACCAAGAAACTGACTTGAGAAATAATACTGAGCACACATGATAAGTGCTAAGATAATGTGAGTTTTCTTCAGCTGTTCTGAGTCTCCCTTTCCATTTCGAATGAAAACATTGTAAAATTGGAAAACTGAAGGAAGAACAATCTCCTACTGAAGATGCACTGTTGGACGTGTGCCACTGCTGACCTCATGCTGAATGTGCCACTATGCAGCTAGCTCATGTGGGGAAGAGTAGGCTCAGGAAGGGTACCTTTGCCAAATGCCTGCAGTAGAGAAGGACATTTTTTCTTGACACATTTCTCTTCCTAACTTCTTCTTTACATCCTCTGTGATAATGAGAAAGGGCGGGGGACAATTCCACCATTTAGTGGTGATTTTGATTAAATGGATGTGAAAGATCCTCAGCTGAATGTGTAGAGCTCTGACAGTTTATACCAGGTGATGTTCTGGTGTTCATAGGTCCTGGGGGAGCTGTGCATGCTGCCACATTCTCCTAGCCTTGTTGGTAACATTGCAATACCACTTGTGCAGATGCAGTCTCTTAATACATATTCATTTGATGTTTTTTTCCTGTTTGTAACCTCATTAAATTTTGTTTTGAATAAATAAAAGAGAAATGCTTTTGGATGTATGCATGTTTTGCAATTTCTCTTAAGAATTGATTTCTTGAACTGCAGGAACTTCAGAGGGACATAGAGAAGCACAGCACTGGAGTGGCCTCTGTTCTCAATCTGTGTGAAGTGCTTCTTCACGACTGCGATGCCTGTGCCACAGAAGCAGAGTGTGACTCTATCCAGCAGGCCACGCGGAATCTGGACAGAAGGTGGAGGAACATTTGTGCAATGTCAATGGAAAGGCGGCTTAAGTAAGTCTGCAATGCCTGCAAACAAATATTTCTTTCCACAGGCAAAAATACAGCATGGGAAGTATGTGATAGGACTGCAGTACTGAAGTAATGGGTCTTATGGCCAGAAAAGATCATACATTAAATAAAACACAATAGTTATCATGCTACAGAAGAAAGAAAATAAATTTTTGGGTTGCATTAATAAATGCAATAATTAATAAATACAAGGTACGGATGTCAATTATCACATTCTACTCCCCTGAGGCTTTAGATGGAACAAGAGTTCATGGTGCTTCATAGAATTAATGAGGGAGAAACTGGAGAAAGTTCGGAGGAAAGCAGTAACTCCAAAAGTTTTAGAAAACGTGACCTAAAAGGGAAAGTTGAAACACTTAGGTTTAGCCTAGAAGCACTGAGACTGATGAGGAAACTAAATTATTGAATGAGTGAAATGTTATTCCGGATGTTAGGGCTTTTATGCCCCTGATGTTCCTAAACAGTTTCTCTTATGTCTGAAATTTTTGATTCTGAAAAATTTTAAGACTTTGAACACTTATCTATAATTTCCTAGTCTGCCCACCTTAGCTTTGCTGAGTGAGTGTGGGCAGTTGCACCTGAGCATCTTGAGTGTAGTTAGATTTACTGCTTATGCTCAGACCATCTGTACACTGCATGCCCATTATATCCAGAAGATTGTCTGGAAATCCTGCATGGAAATGTAGCAACACAATGAGAAGACAAAGCTCAATTATTTTCTATCTGCATCTAGGATAGCATGGCTTAATTTTATAGCCAGAAAAATGAGGCTACCTTGGGCCAGTGCTGTATACTCTGTGTTGACCAGTAATACATGTTCAAGTAGCTGATTGAACTCCTGTATTTATGGAGATTTTTTCTGTATCTTTTTAAGTTATGAATCTGATTTCTATGATGTTTAAGCAGTTATATAAGAACTGCAAGTAAAGTATACAACTCTTCAAAAGGCTGTGTTAAATTTTATATGACCTTTGGTTTTGTGGGATGTTCTTAAGGATGTATCTAGGAAAGGTTTTCTTAACCTTAGGCATATAATTTATTGCTTATAAATTGTGCTGATTTATATCCACAGCTTTCTATACTTCTGTATTTAAATAATTTTATACTATTGCTATTGTGATTTTTATAAACATAAATATTTCCTATAATTTCTATCTTTGACACATTATGTCTCAAAAATATACAGGCTCATCATATCTTTGTCTCCAGTGAATGAATTCAGAATTACTTTAAGTTAATGTGAAACAGTGCATTGAAGTGGTTTCTATTTTACTTTCTTGTAGACACATTATGCTATTAATTGATTTGTATCAGTAAACTAATTGAGCTATTAATATTTTAGATTTTTATTGTACTAGAAACAATCATCCACAGAAAAACTTTCAGATTTACAGACAGCTTAAGCCCTGGAACAAAGTATTAGTATGCCAGTGAGATCCTTATCATTAGATTAGATTTGACAGTATATCATCAATAAAGTATAAATTTTGCTTCAAAGTACTGAGTGGATCAGGTGCCTTTCAGACCTACATGTCTAAGCTTTGGGAAAATGTCTTCTGTATTTAAAAGACAAAGTCCTGCTATAATACAGTCTGCCACAAATAAAATAACATTGTTTTGAATGAAGTGGTGTTGAAATTTCTGGGATTTCGCAGTCTCAGTATTTAGTCAATTTGATTTCAGAATCGAGAGTCAACCTTTATTTTCACATAAACAACTGAAGTCGAATGGTTTATATAAAGAGAAAAGTTGGACTATTTTTTTTTATAAAAAATTTTATTGAGAGATAGCATTTTACTACTTGTTGGTGAATACAAAAAAAAGTTCATGTCACTTTGCAATGCAGAATGATGACTGAGAACTTTAAAATGTATGCTGCAGCATCTTTAGTTTTCTGTAAGAAAAGGTTCTGTAGCTGCAGGTAGCATGGAATTTCTCATCTCTAAAATATTTGCTTAGCTACCTATACTGGACTGCATTTCTTACACTCAGATTTTTAGAGCTCCTATTGCATGCTTATAATGTTCCTTTTATACTGATTTCAAAATTAGATTTGCAGCACGCTTTAAAAAATTGCCATCATCTTATTCCAGCTCAATCTGGAATGAGCCAGCCTTTTCTGTTGTCTGTTTATCAACCCTGCTGTCTGACTTGGATTAAGAGCCAGTTATTGTTTGGTGCAGTGCTGGTCCACTATTGCAGATGATAAGTTAAACTATGGTAGGTCAGCTGGCCTTCAGTCCAAGCATTCCCTAATTTTCCATTATCTATTGCAGAATTGAAGAGACGTGGCGTCTATGGCAAAAGTTTTTGGATGACTACTCTAGATTTGAAGACTGGCTAAAAACCTCTGAAAGGACAGCTGCTTTCCCAAGCTCCTCTGGTGTGCTTTACACAGTTGCTAAGGAAGAACTAAAGAAATTTGAGGTGACTTATAATACTTGAAATTTAATATCTACTGATCACATTACAGCAGCCAGCTGCTGTTCTTCCTTCCCATACATAAGTCACTCATCAGAGACACTGTATTAATATATTGGAGTTGATGATTCTGCAGCTGCTTTCAGTGGCAGGTTTTTAAGGACAAAGGAGCAGTGGAAGGTAGAAACTGAAAACACTAATAAGTCAATCCATTCTCACATGCCATTTGTTCACCAAAGTTACATTTCTCAGGTTTTTTTTTCCTTCTGCAGCTTTTAAATATGCCCAGTGAGTAGGTACTCCATAACATTTATAAGTCTCTCTTGAGCACATATCCCTTCATATGCAAGTCACATGTTTTTGCTTTTGCTGTGATTTCATCCCTTTATTTCTCTCTGTGATACTCTGAAACCATCCCTTTACCTTTTTCTGTATTATGCACAATATCCCCATTTTAGAACCTGATCCTTGAAATGCATGTATGTGCAAGTGCTATTATATGTCCACATGGTGTCCCCCCAACTTAAAAGTTAAGTGTATGTTTGAAAATTGACAAGTTGTCACTTCAGTCAATGCTTAACAGCACATTACTAAACCCATTATGTTTGTGTGTGTGTGATGCTAGTCACATAATTACAATGGGATATGTGTGTGTAGAATGCACACACACCCTCCTTGTGTGGTCAGTCAGAGTTGAATATCTTCTGCTCAACTTCAGATTTGCAAGGAAAATATCAAGATGAAAGAGAAAATTAATTCTAAAGAAAGAGAACTAGTCACGGGCATTGTTTAGAGAACTTTGTAAAGAGTCAGATGCTATAAAGTATATGCTGTGAAGAAGAACTGCAAATTTTAAACAATGTCTAAGACCAGTTAATCCTTTTTGGTCTAACAACTAAATCAAAAAAATAAACTGCAAAGCTTTGGAACACCTCAGCCAGAGTCAGATTTTATTATTGACATTGACATTTCTGAATGTACTGGCCAGGTTTTATTGTTAACACTACCAGACTTCTTAATTAGGGCGAGGTAGAAAACTGCCATAGAATATTGATGTTTGCTTCCTGGCCATGAATACGCCATCTCAGACCTTCTTCCCCTTGTCCCTTCATCCAGTGATCAGGATCTGATCTCCTGTTCAGCAAGTTACTGTGTGGAAAACAGTACCAAAAATATCTTGGCTGTCTTTGATTTTCAGAGCTGACCTGACTTTGCCCAAAGTCTGTTTCACTGAATGTGCTTTCTTGCTTTTCATGCTGACCTTCCCTTTCCTGCAGGCTCTTGGAATTTTTACTGCCTACACAGAGTCAACAGAACTAGCTGTAAAGAGAACAGTTTAGCAGCCTTTCCAGAGGCTGCTTTGCATGTAGTTTGGTTCTGCTTTTCTTTTTTGGGGGGGAGATGGGAGGGAGGAAGGGAGGGAGGACAGTAGTACATAGTTTCTACAACTACCAAAAAGCAGGGACAGAAATCACGACTGCTCTTGTGTTCAAATTCAGTGGAATTCACCGAATTCATTGTAAAGTTACAGCTAACTATGCATACTAACTGAAGTGGTTTAGTAGTTTTCTGTTTTAACTAAACATTTTTTTTTCTAATTTTATATTCCGCTCTATATTCTCAGTTGGATTAAAAAAATAATTGAGAACAGCAAACTGTGTTAGAGCCTTTCTCTTACTGAGTGTGGAGGTATTGACTTCACTGTACATATCAAAAAACTGTCCTCTCCAGTAGTACAGAGAAGTGAAGAGAGCTTACAGGGAGGAAGGCAAAAAAGGAATTCCTGTGTAGCTGAACTGAAAAAGTGGAAAACAAATGTGCAACTGTTCTTTTGCTGGACAAGGCTTGGTAACAGGTGAAACAACAACTGTAAAATGGCACACTTGTAGATTCATGTTCCTAGCAAATATAAAGTCATATTTGTGCATTTGATTTGAGAATTCCACCTCTCTTTTTTTTCCCTGTGCAATTTTAACTGAAGTCAGTTCTGCTGAGGATTTCATTCCAGTTGCAAACCTGATTGTTCCTTGTTGGTTGCCCTGTCCCCAATTTAACTGGCATTAAAACAGAGAATAGTTCTACTGAGAGGATCCTGCAGGCTTTGATCTTTTCCTTTTTTCAAACGGGCTCTTTTATTTTGTCTCTGGTCTTGTCACAGAAATGTGCTTATTTCATTTTTAACTTTGACTAGCACAATATGAATAGTATATAGTGTTTGTATAGAAATCTTATTTGCTGATATTTTAATAATAATTTCTATACAGAAGTGTGCTGTCTACCACACTCCTCCATTCCTTATCAAGGGTAGCGTCTAGTTTTGGGAGGAATTGTTTGTTTATTTATGTTGTGAGCAATATGAGAGAGCAAATTTGCAGAACTACAATGGGAGCCAAAAACTGTTCAGCCTTGTATTACTTACATATTATAGAGAGATCTGGTTAAAAGTCTTTTTTGTTTGATTGCTTGTTTGTCTGTTCCTGTGACAACATAAAAACAAGTTCTTTTTGAAAAATGGTTCAGAAATAAATTTTTTGAAGAGATTAATTCAGTGAACTCCCTTACAACATGCTTTCTCTACCTTGCTTTGTGATTGCTAGTCACAGCATTAAACTGATGGGCTAAGCTACTTATTGTTTCTGCTCTCCAGTTGAATGGCTGAGGCTTTTGTAACAATAGAGGAGGCACTGAAAGAGCGTGGCACAGACACTTGCCCACACGTAAATTGGTATGGATATTAGTGAAATTTTCTTTCCATGAATATTTTGTTAAGCTAAAACTTACTTGTATACCAGTATACCAAAGATAAAGGGATGATTCCTTCAACACCATTTTTCACATTTTTCTGGAAATCTCAGAATAAGCAATTCAATTTCTTAAATCTACTCAATGTTTGTACTATAGCAGACTCAGTATGCAAGGAAATCCAGTGAAACCACAGGAATCTTGACTTCCTTTTCTTTTTTTTTCTTTTTTTAATTGGTTTCATAGTTCATTGTTTTGTTCCCATTCTCAAATACAAGGACATAAGATTGAGCAGAAAGACCATTCTCTCTTTTTGGGGATGTTTTTAGTCATTATAACAGGTATTCTTGTTGCAGTATGTCACTTAACTATGTTAGTTTTGTAAACTTTTTTTTTTTTTTTGGCTCATTCTAGTCAGAAGGGAGCCTTTCAATCAGATAACCCTTAATAGGTGTCTACATCCCTCCTGGAGTCTATTTATCCCCAAAAGATCAGCTAACACAGGTCTGAGTGTAGAAGTAGAATCAAGATACAGGGAGAGGCTGCATATGTTTCCTGATTTCAGTAGGTATAAGTCTGATGGTATCTTTTATTGATCCTCTTCTAGGCTTTCCAGAGACAGGTGCATGAAAGTCTGACTCAGCTGGAACTGATTAATAAACAGTATCGCCGCTTGGCCCGAGAGAACCGCACTGACTCTGATTGCAGCCTCAAGCAGATGGTCCATGAAGGAAACCAGAGATGGGACAACCTACAAAAGCGAGTTACTTCCATCCTGCGCAGACTAAAAGTATTTTTCCATTTTCAAACCCTTTGCTTTCACTGCTATAGTTTATGAATGACAGTAGTCCAGGAGCTTCAGCTTCAATATGCTTGCAGTTTCTTGAGGGGATTTCCTACATTTGGAAGCAGAAGGGAGCTTATCTGCTCACTTTATCTGATGTAGTCAAAATATGAAATTTGTAAGGACATGCCCAGTGATCTCAAACACCGTCCTTCTTAGAAGATAACTTTCACAGATCTGCTAGTTGCAGCTGGAGACAGTGTTAATGAAAAGGGAACCTTAGAAAGCATGGAGGAGATGAAAGAAGAAGGTGTACTGACTTCAGATTAGATTTGAAGGACATGAAAACTGTTTCTTCAGAGAACCACTATTTCTATTCTTTTGGGGGCTGGCTGATCATTTCATGCCCCTCATTCTTTTCCCCCAGCATTTTATTGGCCAGCGTGAGGAATTTGAGACAGCACGTGACAGCATCCTGGTATGGCTAACAGAGATGGACCTGCAGCTGACCAACATTGAGCATTTCTCAGAGTGCGATGTCCAAGCAAAGATAAAGCAACTTAAGGTAAAAAGATAATCGCATAGAGAAAGGAGGAGGGAGGAGAGAAGGGATGAAAATACTAATGGGGGAGGGGAAGAATATAAGAAACATTATGCAAAAATGCAGCCTGAAACAATCTCTTACTTGCAGACTGAGACTTTACCCTCAGAACTTTTAGGATATGCTAGGTTTCAAAAGGTCCTTTTCTGCCAGAGTAGAGAGCTTTGTGCTGTGACAAATTTTCAGAAAGCAGGGGTGATAGTCTCCATTCCCTGATTATCAAAGGAAATCTCAATAAAAACTATTAATGTCAAGCCTCCGCTATCCCAACACATAACAGTTTCTATATTTGTCAACCATTTCTGCATCAAAAGAAATGCATTATTTGGAGAGGAAAAGGTGAAATGTGAAACACATAATGTTATCCAAAATTCCAGCATGTTAGCTTTAGCATCTTTGTCCATTGTAGACATTTGGTCATAGGCATGGCTTGTTTAGAGAATGGTTTTCTTTCCAAATATAACAAGTGAGGAATGAGATGGTAAACCATCAAGTATCACTGTTTTTTACTAGAAAGGCTGGTTAAGGAATGCTAAATTTGTTTTCTGATTATTGCTCTTGCCAGAATATTTGGAACCATCCCTGTTTGTTACCCACATCATTCTTGCTGAAAAATGCTAGGACTTGCATCCTTGATAACTTAAATTGTTTTAATATTGATTTCATTAATAAAGCTTTGGCTTTTTTATACAGGCTTTCCAGCAAGAAATTTCACTGAACAACAACAAAATTGAGCAGATAATTGTGCAGGGTGAGCAACTAATTGAGAAAAGTGAGCCCATGGATGCAGCTGTCATTGAAGAAGAACTAGATGAGCTGCGTCGTTACTGTCAAGAGGTCTTTGGTCGTGTGGAACGCTACCACAAGAAACTGATCCGCCTTCCTGTGTGTAAACTTCCATACATGTGTATTTTTTGTTTGTTTCTTTTATTGCCATTTTACAAATGTGAGAATTAGGAGAGAGAAAGATGTTGGAGTGCACTAATATGAAACTTCTGAAACTTTCCAAAAAATCTGTGGTTTTAATTTTGTTACAACCTTGACCATCTGCCTCCCTTCATTACATGCTATTTATGTCCCATTGAGGGAGCAAACTCACCAGATCTAGAATCTTAGTAAATCATCATGCAAATCTTTGCAAATTGGGGATTTATAAACTTTGTTAATAAGGGTGGCAGTGCAGTACTAGTGATAAGCACATCTCCCTGCTCTGTCAGATAGTTTCATTAACAGATTATTGAGTTCTGTTTTACTTAAAAAACAAAAATGCTAAAGTGATTCTCCCCTTACAGAACTGTCAGATACTTGTCTCTGGAACTGAACACACATCCAAAGATCTGAGAGCAAAATGTTTTGGGGTAGCTCAAATCCTACTGGAGGAAAGGAGCAAAACACAGGTTTTTCATGGTGTGAAAGAATATAATCACGATAAAGGTCACTTATGCTTCCTGTGGTTTGCTTCCATAGGTTTCTCTAACTCATTGTCTGCATTGCAAGTGGCATCAGTAAAAAGTCTGGAGACATTTGCTTGATGTGAGACTATGCAGTGCCTTAAGCAATTAGGTTAAGCTGACATTACAAATATTCTTGTTTGTTCTGTTATTTGGATTTTTTTACTGCATCTGAAAATAAGGAAAGAGAAGTGTGAAAGAAGGGTACAAAATGGAAAGCCCATCAGTTTCACTGTTATCTAGTGGCACTTTTATTTCATTGACCCCAGTTGAGCATGCAGTGCTTCTGCACGTTGCATTGATCGGTTCTGTTTGCGTTACACTTCTAGCTGACTGATGACGATCATGACCTCTCTGACAGAGAGGTGGATCTGGATGAATCAGCAGATCTCTCTGACATACACTGGCATGACAAATCTGCGGACAGCATTCTCTCCCCACACCCTTCCTCCAACCACTTGCTGCCCCTCACCCAGCCTGTGAGAAGCGAGCGATCAGGGCGGGATACCCCTGCAAGCATGGACTCCATCCCCCTGGAGTGGGATCATGACTATGACCTCAGTCGAGACCTGGAAACAGCTGTTTCACGGGCACTGCACTCTGAAGAAGAAGAAGGACAAGACAAAGACTTCTACCTTGGAGGAGCAGCTGGTGTAGCAGGTACGGTGGCAAAATGTGTGTCCTGTTCTCTCTCAGTAAAATGTTGCTTGCATGACCGCTTTGCCAAGGAGCTCATGGAAAAATATTTTAAATAGCCCCTGAAGATCTGAAATAGCTTTCCCTAAGTGATCCCACTGGCCTTCTGGCCTTAGAAAAAGTGCTGGAGATTCCTGGATGACTGCAGCCTTGGAATATCACAGAGGCATATGTGATATGACAGGGAATTGGCTGTGTCTCTCTGCCTGCGGTCTGCCAGATGGGATATGTCATCTGTAGCAGTAATGCCTAATGCATTGTCCTGACTAGAAGAAACTATACTGGATACAGCAAGAAGCATGAAACAACTGAATGAAGAAATTCAGGGGGAGATTAGACCCACAAACGAGACCAAATCATGAAGTGCTTAAGTAAATCTTAACTCATTCCTTACCCAGGCAAGACTCCAGTGTTCTGGCAACTGTGAGTTTAGCCTGAGGTAGGATCTCACGTCTTGCTCTCCTAGGAAGATGGAAATCCTTTTTAAGTGTGTATGCTTTGTGTAATAAATCTTAGTGAGTGGAAGTGCCCAAATGCAGCTTATTCTGCAGGAAGACTTACTGGTATATCATACTCTGATCTCATGGCTGTCTTTTAGTTTTCAGGTCATTGCTTTGTTCTGAGAAGAGTCAGGTTTGCTTTGATTTTACGGCTTTTTTTAGCAGGCTCTCTGTGTTTCACTCTTCATCCTTTTTACTTCTCCAAAAGGGATATTGCTATTAGAACCATTTATATATTCCATCCAAGGAAAAGGACTCCTTCTGTGAGGAGACAGCCATTGCTGAGCTGTCAACTTAGACTGTGCTTTTATTTTTTCAGACGTAGAGATCCCTGAAACTCTTGAGGCCTATGTAATACTCACAGAAAACACACTCAGAAATATCTCTGGTAGGCATCAAAAAAGACTAAGTACAGCCAGATGCAAATACCACAGTGCACAAGCATAACATCTTTTTCTTCTCTTAGCATCTGCTATGCTTTTCACAACTTACAAAATAAATATTTCTTATGCGATGGCATTGGCATGTAAATGTAAAAGCATCCTGCTTTACTATTATGCTTAAAGGTATTATTAGATGCATGGATGAAACAATGAAGTTTAAAATATTGTCTAAGATGCCCTCCCACCTTGGCTAACTAGACTAAGCTGACCAGTACTTTGCTAAAATTGGCATCTATTCTCTGGAGTCCCTTAACAGGACTCAATGTTTTGTTACTTCTCTGAGAGAAGAGTGGTTCCTAATGAATAAGGCAGATGGAAAAGATAGTGAGCAAAACCTAATTTTCATATTTACATTTTTTTCACAGCCACAGCTTGAATTATTACTTATATGTAAACTTTTGGGCTAGTTGTTCCAAAATCTTAAAACGGTAACAATGCCAACGTGAGGTATTGTAGTCCAGAGTCTTTATCCTAGTCTTTCCTATTGAAAGAAGGATTTTTTTTCAAGTTGCTTTCATTTTTAAAGATTAAACCTACTGTTTCATTTTTTGAGAAGAAACTCTCAGAGAGATTAGATGCACTTACAAATACCTTCTCTCATGATATCACAGTTTTCCTCTTTGAAATAGTGATGTAATTGCAAAAGTGAAATGTCAAACATTTTAAAACCTCAATTCTACTGAGACCTCAGTTTCACTGTCTGTTTTTATTTCTTCCCCAAAAGAGTGTTGTGAAATAATGTTATGATTGATTGGGTTAAGAGGGCATTTTTAAGAGTATAACGAATAGCAGTCTATATAGAAAAATGTGTGTTGATTCCTGACTTGTGAAAATCTTGGAAGTAGTGAGAGAAAGGCAACATTTAATAAGTTGCTCCATCCATTTGGGTTTTTTTGGTATGAAAAAAGATTAACCACCCAAGAGGCACCATTTTCTGTCATCAGCTGGATGGAAGGATCCCCCTGTCTGTGCATGTTTTCAAACGTGTCTTTATAAACAAATTCAAATCAGGCACGAAATGACAGAATACAGATAAAAGTGATCATATGGCTGTACCCTGCCTCAGGTCAGAACTGGCTATATCTAATTCATATCACAGAATTCACTTAATCTCTATAAAAAAATGCAAGTTTATCCTGCTTCAAAAACATTGGTATGAGTTCCAAACTACTTGGATGAACAGAGTATAATCCACATGCGAAGTATCGTGCAGATATCTAAGCACTATTTTTGTCAAACCCTTAACTGGAAAAACACTGTAAATTTTGCTGCTTAGTATGGTTCCCTAAATCAGTTGTGGACTATTTGCTGTGGGCCTTCAAGATGTCCAGTCATCTTTGGACCCTGAGGATACAATTATAACAGTATCACTTATCATATATATAATGCCTTTTTTCTTCAAAATTTTATAGAAATAGAATCCTTTCATGTAGATCAAAATTCTACTCTGTGTAGTGCAGAGAAGTAATGCAAATAGAAATAAGGAGAAATCAAATTTTAACACAGATCATGGGACAGGACTTCAGGATACAAAGTTGCCAGAGAGCAAATCTGAAAAGAAGCAATGCTCTCTCCAAAATGTGTGAGGATAGCACACAATTAATCAAGAACTGTGCCCTTCAGAGAGCAGGCATTCTCTGGGGGAAAATGTCCCTTCAGAATAGGTTGCAAGCCTGTTTGAAACTCTGGGGTCTTTGATAGCACTTTTTTTGGTATAATCATCTGTCCTCTGGAAGGTTGCTAACACCCTCTAATGTAATTAATTGTCAGTTTGCTTTGACACTGTCCCACTCATACTGCTGTAATCACACTTCTCCTGTACTGTCTAATCTAGCTAGTGCTGGTTTGGTTCTGGTATTTGTTCTGCCTGTGCAAAAGGTAAAAAATTCTGGAAAACTTGAGTGTCAGTCACTATTTTTGTTTTTGGTATAGCAGAACCTGGTGCCCTGGAAACACATATCCGACAGCTGGACAAGGCCTTAGACACCAGCCGTTTCCAAATACAGCAAACAGAAAACATCATCCGCAGCAGAACACCTACAGGACCAGAGCTGAATTCCAGTTACAAAGGATATGTGCGTGTGCTTGAATCTCATCACATGCTGACAGAACTGAAAATCACTGTTCTTAGACATGGTGATGTGTTTTGGAGCACAAGTCAAATCAGTACTCCAAGCTTAGATTTGCTATTGAAAGAAATATAGCTGTTGCAACAAAGCAATTAGATATTATTGCTCCTCAGACTTACTCACTCACGTGGTTGCTACCCTTAATCACATGCTATTGTTGTTTATGTTATTAGTGTGTTTACAATAGCATAAGATTACAGGAACATGACTCTAGGGAGTTTATTTTCCTGTTACATTTTTGCAGATATCCAAAAGGACTTTCTCACACACACGTTTTTATCCGTTTAAAGATGATCACCCTTGTTTAAATTGCTCTGCTTTTAAAAGCAGATTTTATAGCCTGATGCACAGTATTTGTTTTACTGATGAATTATAAACATGCATCATGTAACCAAGGTTGCATATAGGGAATCTGTGATTAAAAAACTTTCTCAGAGAGGTTTTCTGGAAAGCTGGTCTATAAATTATTCTAAACATTTCATTCCTGAAAGAATTGAAAGATTAGGTGCTTGGAGGCAAGATAACATTTTCAAACTACTGTTAATTTGCTTTATCACATCTTCTAGTGTCTTTTCTTGTAGTATCATGTTTAGAATAAATGTCACCTACAGATATTCATTCTTTGATTCCTGCTGTACCAAGCAGCACCTTGGTACAATGGCAACCAAGTTATTTCCATTTAGTTTGAACTTATGCTTTAAGCCACAATATACATTTTGCTGTCAGTATCAGTGCAGACTGTTAAAGTAATAGACTTTACCTTCATATTTGGACCTACTTTTGGAAATTTATGGAAATTGCATTAATTTTGTACAGTGCACACTGAGGTGGTCTTTTTTGTTTCTTATTTTAACACAGATGAAACTACTAGGTGAGTGCAGTGGAAGCATAGACTCAGTAAAAAGGCTTGGATATAAACTAAAGGAGGAAGAAGAAAAATTATCTGGACTCATTAACCTGAACAGTACTGAAACACAAACAGCTGGTAAGTAACATCTAGTTCTTTCATGGAAAGCAATTGTGAAAATCTGCAAGCATGTGCAGTGCTGTTCTGAGAAAGCACGTGGTATTATATACTGCTGTATACATTTACCAACCTTTTCCTCTTCCATATTGGTGTGGAGAGAATGACTGTGTCTGTTACCATGTTCTGTTTAACATCTATTAGATCATTATAAATCAGTAAGTATTCCTTGTATATACCATATAAAGGCAGTAGGCATACAAGTGCATTTTAAGAACTTCTTCATATCATGAGACATAACCCTAAGCCTATGGGCAAGTCCCTGTAGATGCAATATGTTTTTGTATTCAGCTGACAAGTTTTAAGCATCTGCTGCAGAACAAGTGAATTGCACTGTAAAAACATGGATTTCTACCAGAGACTACAAAGGCAGGGTCTCCATTCTCACCTTGGTTAGATGTACTACCTGTGCAGTCCTTTTTATTCTTGGATGATTTGGTTTTTGATTTTAAGTTGATGGGGTGATATAACTCGTCTTTCTCTAAACCATAGTGTTTTCAGATAAATAACTAAAAGAAATAGTTCCTAATTTTCTCTGTTTAAAGTCAGTATTTCTCTAATGCATCAATGGTAGCTTAGGCAAACATAGTGAGGTGTGAATATTAAATTGTAATAGATAGAAATACTAATGAAAATAAAAAATATGTGGCTATTTAGACATCTTCAGATTTCATGCCCCATTTGCATTTATACTAATTTATTGTGTCTTTATACCAATACAATCTGTTCTAAAGACCCTTATGTATCAAATAACTGTTCTGTAAAGTCATAGGAATCTGACATTAGAAAGTGATAAAATTGCCTGTTGGCTGGTCTCTTATTCAGATTCTTCATTCTTTCTATCCAAAGTCTCTTTCTTCAAACTAACTTAGTTTTCTGCATAGTGTTTGGTGGTTTTGAACTTTCTGGGTTTTATGGAGTTTTTCTTTGTCCTGCACAGGATTCAGCTGATGCAATTGTGTGGCTCATTAATTTTTTCTTTTGTTGAATTTTGTGTTTATTTTTCCAGGTGTAATTGACCGATGGGAATTAATCCAGGCCCAAGCTCTAAGCAAGGAGTTGAGAATGAAGCAGAACCTTCAGCAATGGCAGCAGTTCAACTCCGACCTTAATAGCATTTGGGCTTGGTTGGGAGAAACTGAAGAGGAGCTGGAGAAGCTCCACTGTCTTGATCTCAGCACTGACATACAAACTATTGAGCTCAGGATTAAAAAACTGAAAGTGAGATTTTTTTTTCCCCCCATGAATTACCTTATAAGCAGACCTCAGTTGAATGCATGTTAGAGAGGTAGCCCATAGGTGCAGTTGGTTTGCTCCATGCCACACGTAGCAGACTACAACTGATAATTGAAGAAAGTAACTGTCAAAGTGATTTTATAAGTCAAGTTACTGGCAGAAAAATATACTACCAGCATTTACTACAGAATCCAAATGAATTTTTGAAATATTAATTCTATGCCAACTATAATTCCAGAATGCACAGATAATTACTGAGGTCAGCTGAGCTAATGAAAGAGGGGGGGGGAAAGGCCAATTTAAAAAAAAAATCTTCTGGAGAAACTTGTATTGCTCTTTTAAAAGAAATGGATCACTGGGACATATTACTTTGTGTGAAGGAAGGAGAGAGAGAGAGAGAGAGAGAGAGCGTGCGCCCAAAAGAGCTGTAGCCTGCCCACTGATGTCACCTAGTGCAACATCTGCTTTACAAGTATAAAGAATTTGGTGTCCTTTGCAACATTCCCTTCTCCTGTCATCTCAGATGCATCATGGCCTGAACACTGCTGTTATAGTATCTCCTGTGTATTTTACTGCTACAAGGTCTCCAAATGTGATGCTCCACAACTTCACATTCAGTTATTAGCATCTTATAATCTTGGGCACAAAAATGTGGAGCCAATGTCAAAATGCACTGTGCTCCATGCTAGGAATGAGGTGGACAGACAGTAAACACTGTTTCCGGCAGTGATCCATCTAAAGCATATTAATGCTGATCTTTGCTGGAATCCAAATATAGCTGCCATAAGTAGTACAAAGGTCACTGTGACATGGGGCTTTTAAGTAAATGCTGTAAACTAGGTGGAAAAGGGGACATTTCGTAAGAATCCTGTTCTTATCTCACCCACTCTTGGAAAGCCCATTAGTGCCCTCCAAACCAAAAGAGGTGGGGTTTCTTTTGTGGCTTCCAATGTAAACAAATCAGAGTTTTTATACATGTCCTGCTTCTATAAATTGAAGTAAGTTGTTTATATTCTTTGTGTGTTTTCTTTTCCCTCAGTAAAAGCTTTTATTTTAAAATACTGTTGACAGCAGTTTCCACTTGCAAAACATGCTGCTTTTTATGTTTATCAGCAAACTGAGAAGTGAGGGCAAAAGTTTTATTGTGAGCTGTAATAAGATTGCCCTACATCTCTTTAAATTTTCCTGGGCCCTCCCTGTCTTTAAATATCTGAAGCATGAGCCAGTTCTTCTGATCTTTAAAATTCAACTATGACTTCAGGCTCTTAAGACTTTAAAAGTTTAATTGGCTTGTTCTAGTTTATGTTCACAGTAAAATTTTAGTACATGTTAAAGAGTGAACATTTGTGGTGTTATCACAGAGTTACCACAGAAATCTCATATCGAAAGCAAAGAGACTGTTACAGTAACGTACCGTTCTGTAGTTACTGATGGCAAATCACTGCATTCTCCTTGATGCCTGCTCTACCTGGCTCTTCTAGAAGTCTCATATCTTACCAATTTCATCCCTTTCTTCCCCCCACCCCACTTTGTCTTGTCATCAAGGAGCTGCAAAAAGCAATCGATAACCGCAAAGCGATCATCTTATCCATCAATCTGTGCAGCTCAGAATTCACTCAGTCTGACAGCGAAGAGAGCAAGAAGCTTCAAGAGCGCCTGTCTCAGATGAACATGCGCTGGGAACATGCATGCAGTATGATCGAAGAGTGGCGCTGCTCACTGCAGGATGCATTAATGCAGTGCCAGGTCTGTATTACACTTTGAAATTATCAGCATCCCACATGTAATCTATGTCATCATCTGGTGTGCTTATTATCCAAGCTGAAACTTGCCCATATGAATTGAAATACAACTTTGGCTAAATGATTTCTGAAGGATACACTTGCACTACCTGAAGCATGTGTTTCAAGCCCAAGGTTTTCTAAAGTTGTCATATGTGGAATAGTGTTCTAATCTACTATTTTACACCGTTATAAGCTCTGCTGTTTAGCCAGTAGGACCCATCATAGGATAAACTAAAATCCTAAATTTGACTGGAATTTTCTGCTACAGTTTAAAAAACATCACTCGTCACTTACAGGATTTCCATGAAATGAGCCACGGGTTGCTGCTCTGGTTAGAGAATATTGACAGAAGGAAAAATGAGATTATGCCCATCAGTCCAAGCCTGGACTCAGAAACTCTGCAGGATCATCACCGACTTTTAATGGTAGGGCTATAATCACACCCTTCTCTCCCATCATCAGAAAAACAGCCAATCAGATTTATCTTTTTCTTGAGGGCTAGTGCTGTATATTTGTATGCTAATATACAACTGTGGGACTAAGGTCGGGAACTAATTTAAGTTCTAATTTAATGCCAATCACTCTTGTCAGTAGCAAAACTAATGATGGAAAACTTGTAGGCAACAGCTAGGCTTCTGTCCATCTTGTCATTTTGTTGTGTTTGGTGTTTTGAAAAGTCTGTCTTTGGGGGGAGCTTGCTGAGCATCAGGGATGTTAAACAATTACAGAATGAACTACCAGCTGTTCCTCAAATTTCAAGTGAAGAATTAGAAGTTCTGGTTACATTTTCTCAGGATTGGAAATTGTTATTGCTCCTCTTTTCTTCATTCTTTCCATTTCATTAATTTCGAAAGTCCATTTTTGTGAGGTCTAGCTTTGTTCCATTTATTGCAAAAATAATTTCAATTAAAACTTCTGGTGCTTGCCTTGGCAATAGCAAATCAGACGTGAACTACTGGAGTCTCAGTTGAAGGTGGCATCACTGCAAGATATGTCCTGCCAGTTGCTAGTCCATGCTGAAGGCAAAGACTGCCTTGAAGCCAAAGAAAAGGTGCATGTCATTGGAAATAGACTGAAGCTTCTTTTGAAAGAGGTCACACGTCACATAAAAGATCTAGAGAAAATTCTAGACATTTCAAGTAGTCAGCTGGTAAGTCATCTTTTTATTCCTTGTCATTTGTTAGGCACACATTTTCCATTCCTCTGACCATCTTTCTCTGATCAGTGCCTTGCTTGTCTTGTTTGCAATACTTACAAAGATAATACACTTGTAATCTTGAATATCATGAAGTAATCTTGCACTTCATAACGTAAACATCTCCTTTTGCAATATGTTTGTTTTTCTTGTTATTCAGTAATTTTTTTTTGGTATAGCAAGAGGAATTGAACATCTTGCTTTGTTTATATTGCTGTTACTGATTTGGTCAACTGGCAAAGGATATGAAATAATTATTGTAGTTGCAGTATCAAAAATTGGTAGTGTGTCAGTTGTCATTTGAAAGGAAGATGATGCCCACTCTTCTGAAAGAAAAGATGTAACATAAATCCTTTAATAGGCTATAAAGTCTCTCATTGTGCCTTCTGAGCTTTAAGCTGGATTCCAAATCTTTTAAAATTATCTTGTACCTCAGGGTATTTGAGAGGGAGTTATGTAAATATCTTCACTGACTCTGGCAGGTGTAAACTAAAGATTTCAACATTCTCCATTGGTCTCAATCTCCACCATTTTTTTCAAATCTTGGACTAACCCAGTGTATAAAGCATGAGATCTCAGCTCTTCGCTTCTGCTAGTGGGTTTTTGCCTGTGTTTGTAAAATCTTGGTGGTACCCACCTCTTGGAGCAACTATAGAGCAACTATTTTTTCCTGTATTGACTTTGCCAGAAAATGCTTCACCTAAAGCAATTATGTTTTAACTACTTGTTTGCTTTTCTTTTCCATCAGGGCTAATGGAGAAAACATGTAACGATTTAATCTTATAAATTTGCTACCAAAATTTAACTGTTTTATTTTACTTTCTTGGGAATTAACTTTGCTGGCATTTCACTCTGGGGCTTGGGGTTTTTTCAGTTTGTTTACCTGAACAGCTAGTTTCTGTCTTTCTGAGATCCATTCCTTCTGAACTTTAGGATTTGTCCTCATGGTCCTCTGCTGATGAATTGGACACATCAGGCTCAGTGAGTCCTGTATCTGGAAGAAGCACTCCAAGCAGACAGAGAATGGTAATTTCCTGGCACATACCTTCTGTCGCCTTCTGGGTGGGAACTCTAGATGTCTACAGTAGTTTTAGCCAGCTGAAAGGCCCACCTTCTCACTTGATAGGAAAGGAAATGACATAAACCAAGAAAAAAACACAGCTGCTTTCTCCAACCCTGCTGCATATCCCATCCTGCATGAAATTAGAATTGGTAAATATTCTCTAAAACCAGGGCTGTCAGTGTGGTTGGTTTACCATGATATGGCATGTTGTGTCTCTTGTATTTTGTTCTAGTGATGGCAGCATCCCAGTCTGGTCTTGTCTGCTATAATCAGTTCTCCATTTCTGTTTGGCCTTCTCTTCAGAGCCTTCATCAAGAATCTCAATAAGTATTTCTTCTTCATTTCTGATGAAGGTTACAGATAGTCTTATTGAGACTTTGGATGAACAGCTAAATAGAGCTGAAGGGCATAAAGCATTATTTGAAACAGCTATTTGAACAGGACCTAATCAATGGCTATATGATGGCAACTCTGGTGTTGTCTGTTTACATTGCTGGCACAAAATTCAAGAATTGTAGCAATACATGCCTAGCACTTAACGCTTCCATACTCTGAGCCCAGAATGGAACTGCAATTATTTTGTCTTTTTCTGCAATACTGTTGGTTGATTACTTTACTTTTTTCCTTAGTTCTTAAAACAATCAATTTTTTCCATTTGCACTTTTTGTAAAGCCTCTGAGTTCTATCGTGATAAACTTTACAGCTCTTGAAATTGATTTTTTTTTTCTTGTTTTTTGCATTCACTAGTTTCCTTTTAGATGCTAGTATTAGAATGTAAAGGAATACTGGCTTTTCAAAGGGAGAAAGAATATAAACCTGAATATTTTATTTCTGAGGTCAATGCTTTCATCTTTTAAATTTAGAGTTAAATTACTAATAAAAGCTCTGATATCACAGAAGATTTGACTGGAGGATGCCTGACCATTGCAGGAAATGGAGAAGTATCTTACCATAAAAAACTCTGGCTAAAGAGTATGTAGAATTATAATAGGTTTCATGTTAACATTTTAATATGCATTTGTCTATCTCTAATACATTAGTGTTTATGTACATGACTACTTTTTTTTTTTTCATTTTTGTCCATGATGTCTGATTCCTTGGGGTCTGGTTTTCAAACTTCTGTTTTTTGCACCCCCAATTTTGGAGACTGAAGTCATATTGCTTAGAATTTCAGTGCCAAATACACCAATGCTAAATAAATAATTACTAATACCAAAAATCCAATCAGACTGATAATCATCTAACTGTATTAAATGTTCTAGCAAATAGTTGTGAGTGCAGGAAAGCACCTACAGTTATTTGGCCTTCAAAATTGTGGGGAGGAGGTGTAGAAGAGGCCAGGCTTCTAAAAGGAGGCACCTGGACCTTTTTTTTCTTGAGAATACTAATTTTGCTGCAGTTACATTTTGAAATATATATTTTCCCATATTCAGTTCAATTTTTGTTTCATATTACAAATTATTCGAGCTAAATTTCTACCGAATTTTTTAATCCAGAGCTACTGTTTATAAATGTAATGACTACAAATGTTATTTTCAAGTTCACTGTGTATGTTCCAATCACTTTCATACTTAACTAAATGCAAAGAAAAGCCAGTTTCCTTGGTTCATGGGTATTGGTCACTTCATTTGATTTTTTTTTTTTTATGTTTCCTTTGCTGCACTTTTAATTTAATTTCATCAGTAGCTTGTCTTTATTTGCCTGGACTGAACATTCTTCTTTCTTTACCCCCTATTCATTGCAAACAGCCACGGGGCAAATGTAGTCTCTCACAGCCTGGACCCTCTGTCAGCAGTCCACATAGCAGGTACCTAATTCTCCTGGTTTCTGCACTCTGTTCTAGAACCCCAAGAGGATGATGGAAATTGGCCATTACGGGTGTCTGTCCCCACCGACTCTGTCAAGTGGCCAGGATTTAAACAAGTCTGAAAACTTTCCTTTGTTATTAGTTTGGCAAAAGTAGGTCTCAATTACTTCAAATTATTTGTTAATAGAAACACTGGTTAATCCTTGGAACATGCAGCTTTTGCTTCTCAGGAAATTATTTTTTATACTCCTGATCACTGTGAGTGTGCGTTTACACTCATGATGCTTATTGATTATTTCATTTTGGCATAATTTAACAGAAATACCAGTAGGTTCATGGCAAACACTTTTTATCATCCTCTTTACCTCTACATATTAATTTAAGGCAGGTAATAAGCCGATACTATATTCTAGAATTCACAAAACCCACAGATCTGGATGAGACATACTAACATCCTTTTTCTTTCCTTTTTTTTTTTTTTCCACCTTGAAATGTTTTGTTCAGTTTGTGGGTTTTCAGCACTTATGACTCGAAATTAAAAGTCAGCATCTGAGGTTTTTAAAATTTGCAGTCACTTTCTCTCCCCCTGTCAGAAGACTTGCAGTATAATGTGCTAACATTGACATGACTCTTGCCAAGTGCTTGCATCCATGTATTGCTCTGGGAGCAGCACTGCCCCATCTCTGTCTGACCAGTAGAGAGCAGACTTGCAGCTACAGCTTTTTGCTTTCCACCTTGTCTCCAGCAACCTGTCATCCCCGCAGCTAACAGTGCTTCTGCATTCTCTGTTGTTGTCAGTGTGATGTGTGTCCCTTCACTCTTTCACTGATCAGTTCACTAGACTGTAGAGTTATGAAATTAAAAAAAAAAAAAAGTAGGTGAACGGGTATACATATACCCATTATGTATGAAGCAGAAGTCCTTTGCTATTCCAGTATCTTACATGTTGCAACAAGAACCTAAATTAATCAGAAAATGTGAAGAAAATATCTTTGTTATTTTAGTTAAGTCCTAAATCTTATTTCTTCTATTTATAGCAAAAATGAATTAATTTATTTTTAAAATAACTTATGTTAAAGATTTGAGCTTTGAAAGAGAGCAACACTGCTTTAATACAGTGATTAATCAATAATCAGGCAGCCAAAAACATACCTTGAATGTATTATTTTTTCTGTAAGCAAAATCAAGGTTTTTTCAGAAAAATCAGTCTCAAATATAAATGAAATAAAGAAAAAAAGAAGTGCTTACTGTATAGATGTTTACATAAACACTTAAAAAACTATACAATGTAGCAGATATAAAGTGATATAACCTTCACTGCTTCCATTGGTGATAAGAAGCTGCCTTGTTTATGGGACTCTTTTTCTTTTTTGAGGGGGAAACATAATTAAACCACATAGGAAGTAGGTGACACGTACACTCCATCTTTCTGTTTGATGGAGAATGAGAATTAGTTTTTCCAACTCCAGTCTGCTATAAAGCTTGGCATTCTGTTTCTCATAGGGAGTGGGAAAGGGGAGGAGTGGGGCTTTACTCTGCAGCCATTAACATCTAAGAGGAATGGAGGATGTCTTGGGCAGATAAGCATGCTTGCACTATCAACGTTGTACTCAAAAAATATATTGTATGTGCTCTTCCGCTCTCCTGTACATTCAGACCACCTCTGCCAACCTTTTGAGAGGGTTTCTGGTTATAGGTGTGAGCAGCTGGCTCAGAGTGCAGCTAGCACTGCTTTGCAGCTTGGAGATCAGCCTCTCTTCCAGCAGTGGCATTGGTGCGGCACCTTTCAGATCAAGTCTTTCCAGCACTGTTTATTAACACATCTTGTAGCAGTACAACACAATGTTCAATTTGTCATTCAGACAAGCATGGAATACGAATGAGTCACTGCTGAATAGGAAACTTAATCAAATGCGCAAGCCAGACAGGTTGTGGTTGATGTATAATGTGGTTTTAACTGATAAAGCAGTACAAGCTGTCACTGTGTTCTTTAATATTTTGACATGCCTCTGATCAGAGTACTTTGTGTTTGATCTTGCACTGGATCAGCAAACCCTGTTAGAGTTTAGTATACAGGAAGACTAAAGTCAATTTTAAAATGTTTATCACGTAGGAGGTTGTGGAAGAAAGTTCATTTAAAAATTAGAGAGACAGTGTTTTGTGTATAATAAGCTTGATATCACTTTGCCTTCCCCATTATCATAGCAAAAAGACAAGCGTATCCCATGTGATGCTAAGGTATAACCTTAACCTAGATGTTACATTGTGGATTTCATTAAACGCACAGTCAGGAGGTATTAGCAATGGTGTGCTAAGTGGGAAAAGCAAATCCAAGAAGCACCTTCCCTTCCTTCATCAGTTTAACAGAGCTCTCGTAAGTGCACACCTGGCTCTGTGCCTCTGGGTTTTTTGAAGTGATTAAAATGTTAAAAAGATTAAAATAATTGTTCAATTTGCTCAGGGGTGTTTACATTGTCTCTCTTGAGCAGCTCTATTCAAGTCTTGGCGCCAGAGTGCCAACCTCCATTTCCTGCTCTCTCCAAGCCTCCCCCAAATGACTAGTGGATGTTTAAAGGTCACTTGTCATTCCTGGAGCAAACCAGGCCACAACACTCTTTTTGGCTTTGGCCGCATAATGACAGTCATTGTCACGAAGTGGTTCGAATATGAGGATTGGGCTTGGATTGCCAGGGTTGTGCTCCCATGAGTGCCCAGTGCTCTCTCTTAGAGCTTGTTACTTAAACTTCATATATAACTGCCTGTAAAATGGATGCGTTCATCTTCTTTGCAGGGTAAGCCAAATTTGGGGTTGGGGCGATATGATGCTGAGAGGCAGGGAGAGAAGTGATGTCAGGACACAGCCAACAGAGGTAGCTCCTAGAGAGGTCTCCAAAGTCACCAGAAGGAGTCATTGCCTGCTCTCACCTGCAGAATGGCATACTGTCTCCTTCATAACTTCAGCAAGCTCCGTCTTAAGATCTTAGAAGTAGTGGGGGCAAAAGTCTACTGGAAACTTCATCTCTCTGCCTATGAGAAAGTACAATCATTTCCACCTTGAATATATTCATGGTTAGATATAGTCATTTGTTCTTGTGCCAACGTTATCCCTTCCTTTATTTAAACAGCTGTTTTCCCTCCCTTGTGTCTGTTCTGCACTATTTTACAAGGTTTTAGTCCCTCTCAGGTTCTACTTTGATAAGCCCAGCTCTTTGCCTCTGTTCCTAGGAGAATGCTTTATTTTCTGACTCCTTTAAGCCTGTGTACATTTGAATTCACTTTTCAGAAGCATGGTAACCAAAATGATACAAACTGCTCCAGATGCAGTCTCACTAGTGCAGACTAGTGCACAACAAACAAACCCCTTTTCTCTTCTGGAAATCTCAGATTGAAATATATCTTGAAATTGCTTTTGTCTCTTTTCACAGCTGTATTCTATTAATGGCTCATGGCTATCCTGGGTAAAATAACAGCTCTAGATTTTTGTCTTCATATCTTCAGCATATGAACTTCCGAATTTGTAACAGAATTTTTTATTACTATCTTACTATAATCTTAAACTTCTTAAGCTACTTCTTAAACATCTTTCTGATCTTTGGCATCATCCACTTTTTTCTGTGTGATAAGCCAATCCTATTTTGTGTTTGGAACAACTTTCAACTTCTGTCATCATACAAATGAAATTTGCTGTTCTTTGTCCATTAGTCACTTCCTTCCCCACTAAACTCACTGTATTTATTTCTATCAGCTCAGCTCAAATGATAAATTCTTCTCTTACAATCTTTCAGATGTTTACTGCAATCCAAACAGATTACTTCAACTGTATTTTCCTTGTCAGAAAATAAAATAAAAATCAGTCATCTGTAAATGAAAGTACTTATCTGAGCTGAAATTAAAGTTCAATTTGCCCATCTGACGTATTGGCTGATAAATTAGCTTCTCCTCTCTTGAAATGCTTAGGAAAGAGTTCCAATTTCACTGACATTACAGACTCCCACAGTAAGGGTTGCTATTGCTTGCTCTTTGTAGGTTCATTTATGAGATTTCTTGACATGAAGAAACCTACAGTTGGCCTGGTTTGCAGCTGTGACCTCCCCTTTTATCTAGTTAGTAGAAATTGTGTATGGGCTGAGTAACAGGTGGCCTTGCTACTTTCTGTCCTTAAACAGCTGCTAGTGTGACAAATAATGGAGTAGTCAGAAGAGAGAAAGCAAGAGATGCAAGCTCAAGAGAAAGAAATTACATTTTTCACCCAAATAGTGTACAGTACTTCGGCTTTCCTTTCCCCTGCTGGAGTAAATAGGAATTCTGCTCTATATTAATAGTGAGCCTTTTTTGTTAACAGTCTATATTTTAAACCACCTTTCCTTACCAAATCCCTTAAAGACTTTAAGGTGAGCATTCCATTTTTCAGCCAGTTATGTCCATTATACAGGAGTACCTGCCATAAACAGTGTCAGTATAGCACTTGAACTTTTTAGTACTCACCCTCTGAAGATTTTCATAATGTTTCATTATTTGCTTGTTGAATTGTTTCCATGCAGTTTTAGAAACTATTGTTCAACACCCTACCTCACTGCAGAAAAGGTGTTTTAAAACACTTTTCCATGAGCTGTTATAGTTTTTGAAAGAAAATTTATTATGTTCCCTGTTGAGAGCAGCTATGCAGTTTGCACATAATTTCACTCTTTTCTTTTAGTAAACATGAAACAAAAAGTGCTGGATTGTGCTACCACATCCATAGGAAAAGAAAAGGATAATTAAACAATACTTCTGATTCTGCTTCTTGGAAATTCCCCTTCAGACACCCAGTGTTGTCTCAGAGTAACTTTCTGTTAATGAAGAAAATTCAGACTTTGCTGATTATCAGAGAACACTTACTAACTGCAGAAGTATAGCCTTTTTGGATTGGGATTAACAACATTTGTACAAAGAGAGCCATGTAAATAGGTGGACTGTGCAATCAAATGCTTGGAAGGTAATTAAGCACTCCATGTTCCCTTTGTTCCTGCCTCAGCCCATTAACTTCCCATCTTGGCATTCTCGGACAGAAGAAGTCCCGATCTAATTGAACTTTAATATGGAATGCTCTGATGCTGTTAAATGTGCCATATCCTTTCAGTGTGTTCTTTATAATACATGATCTTACATAATACAAGAATAAGCAGCTTTCTATCCAAGCTATAATAATGCAGATTCAAACAACGTGCAATCTTTCGTTTTGATCCTCACTCCTTCCTGAGATATTTAGGTTGGGTTAATCATTTAGCATACTTGAGCATACTTGTTTATTTATCTGTTGGTTGTTTCAGTAAATCCGTCTGGTTTTCTTGAGGTCTTTGTAATGGGATGATACGTTATATGAGCAGGCCAGTAGAAACAGCCTCAAGCTGTAGAAATAAGTTTTTCTCACCATGTTGGGAAGGGGACCCTTGCCAAACTTGGCATAGTTTTGAAGATGGCATTTTGATTTTTTGCATGCTTTCTCATCCATACAGGATGGAAAGCACAAAGGGATGGCAAGAAGGAGACTCTAAGGAATCAACAGCCACCTATATGCTCTACTGGGGGAGCATCTGACATCAGCCTACAGGCCTACTCTCCCATACCTTCAAGTTGAGACTAAATCTACATTTATGTGCATTGTTACCTCTTTAATCCTAGCAAACCATATTTGGGGGCTTCATAACTGTAGCAGCCATACAGATGTTTTATAGCAACATCCATGTCTAAAACAAAATTGATGACATAAAATCTTAATGGAAGAATTCTTGATGCAAATGATTTGAAGGCTCTAAATTCTTCTGGTTTTTGGCTAGTTAGTGCTAAAGTACACTACTTTTCCATGCCGTTTAATTAGCACACTCAGACCACTCTGTAACTTGCAGAATCTCTCTTTTTAGTGATCCACTTATGTCAAAACGTGTCATCCACTTATTAGAGCTCTGACAATTTCAGTCAAAAGCAGAAATGTGAAATTTGTGTCTTTATCCTTTATTAAAAAGTAGATTGGAGTTCTGTGCTTAATTTGAAGTGTCCCTTCGGAAATGTTTGCCTTAGGTCTCACTTCCCCCATAGACATGTAACATATGTTATTTCATGACAGCTTTCACAGACACAAAGGGGAAAATTACTCAAAATGTGAGGGCATCCAGTCAGTTAAGCAAATAAATTTTAATTGCTGATTCAGTGCAAAATTCAGAATACATTGTACTTTGTAGAAAATTAGTCCCCACTACCTGAATGTTGGTATATTAATTAATTGAGTATTGATGTAACTGAATTGTATTGCATTTGTGCTATTCCAAATGAAATGAATTTGGTAACTTCTGCAAACCAAATGCAGTTGATAATTTAAACAAGGAGACTTCCCTTTTAGACAGGCATTTTGTTTTTTCCCCTTCTCAAGAGCACAGTGCTTCAAGTGGAAAATCTTTCGCATAGTTGAGGAGGGGGCTGTGCTATCACAGAGACCATTCTCTTGTGATCTTTTTGGTGTTTTCCAATCCAGTCTAGGAATACGGGGTCTCTTAAGGGAGCTGGGGAAATAGCATATTCGGTGAAAAATACTTCTGCTATTTGTCAACCAAAGCCTGTATTAATTCTAAAACAAACACTCAGGGAAGGCTGACTGTCAGAAAGCAACGCCCACCCCAGTAGTGTTTGAGTTTGTTCTCCTGTTGATCTTCTTTCCTCAGGTCCACAAGAGGTGGCTCAGGTTCCTGCCCTTCTGAGTCCAGGCCAGTGTGGCAGCACTCGTCCTTCTTCCTAAGGGTCCTCCGAGCTGCTCTGCCTCTTCAGCTGCTTTTGCTGCTCCTGATCGGGCTGGCTTGCCTGGTGCCGGTGACTGAGGAGGACTACAGCTGTACTCTGTCCAATAATTTTGCCCGATCTTTCCACCCCATGCTCAAATATACTAATGGCCCCCCTCCATTATGAAGCCGTGGAAGACCTTGGTGGAGGGCTGGCCGGGAGGCAAGGCCTGTTTTAAAGTGTTATGGCACTCAGTGTGGCAGCTTTAGCTCTCTGCAGTAGCCGCTGTGTCCATATCATTCTCTACTGGCACTCAGCTAATAATGCATCAATGTATCAGTATCAAATTGCGCAATTACCTGAGTTGCATCACTTCAATACTTGCATCCCTGGCATGAAGGATGATGTGAAAAGAGTGAGGGAAATGTCTTTCTGTCCAGCATTCTGGATCTTTTAGCCACTTTATATCCAGGTCATCGCCCTATACTATGCATAGCCAAGGACTTTATACTGTAGACCCTTTCCTATGTGCTGCTTTAAACGAGCCATTAGCCAGTCTATGTTAAATTCCTTCTCAATATCTACAGCATACAAAATAACCAGTGCTAAAGAAATTTTAGAGCATTTGTAACATACAATTTTAAAGGATCTTGTATTGCAATGCGTTATTCCCGGTGGTTTCTGTTTCAGGCATGGTGTTCTAACCTTTGCTTTGGATGCACAAGCTGTAAATCTGAGAAGCACTTTTTTAAGGTTTAAAAAAATGGATGTAATAAATAAGATCATGAAAGGTTTTATGAGGAAAAATGTTGAATGTCAAGTTGAAAAACAAAGAACATATTTATGTATGTACAGTTTGCTAAGCCAAGTTTTGTTTGTATTGATTTCTTTGCATTTATTATAGATACCATAAAATATTTTGTCTACGTGCTTTTTAATAACAACTATGAAAACCTCTAAGTTTAGAATGAGATATGTATGGTATAAAAAAAATTACAAGCCGTAAAAATGCTGCAGTTCTAAAAAGAATTAAAATAAAAAATGCTGTAACAAATTAACAATATCAGGTATATGCGGGAACAAGAAGATTTTTGCAAACTTGTTAACAAACAGTAAAATACATAGGAAAGTATTACATTAGAATAGAAGTTGTGCTGACATTGAAAGCTGTCTTTATTTTGAATTAATAATTTGGTGACTTTAGGTGGGTTTGTTTTTCAAGCAGCTTCTTGAAGTTCGTTATCACCTGTGGGTTGTTCCTGTGTGCATGTGCGTACATGTATTTGTACACACATACCCTGTGCTCTGACAATTGAACAACTGTACCAGCCTGCACTGAAGCAGACTCTTTTCTGTGGGTGTACTGGAAACTTCTGAAGAACCTCCATAGCATCTTGGCACTGAGACTGATGTTTATGCTTTACCAGTTAGTGTAGTTTAGTGGAATATACCCAAAACGTAGGCATAAACAGCAGAAAAACAGAACAAGATGAAAACTCATAAATTTACCAGAAATATTATAGAAAACTTGCAATCTGAGCAGTGGCAGACACTTTGCCCAGCTTATGAGTCAGAACTTGGTCAAAACAGGATTCTTTTCAATTTTTAAGAACTACAGAGTATGATCCTATGTTATTGCTCTTTAAAGTCATTACACACAGTGTAAATTTTTCCTACAAGTCAAGTGTTTTTATGTAGAATATACTGGCCTATGCAAGAGAACAAAGAAGTCAGAAGAAAATGTAAGCACATTAATTGCTGTTACATAGAATTACTTTTCTGGGATGCCATAATTTGAGCTTTTATGAAGGAAGAGTTGTCAGAGGTAGAGTACTACTAACTGAACTCATGCCATTGGAGGAGCCAAAACAAAACTTCCATTTCAGAGAATTGTGCAGGTGCTTATATCTTAAACATTTTCCTGAAAAGGCTTGTGTATGTCAACAACATTTTCAGTGTCTGAAGCCCAGAACTTGGACTGGCATAAGTATCTATTCTCTTCAAAGCACAGTTTTCTCTGTTGGTATTCAGTTGTTATTCCAGGTTAAGTTAGTATCTATAATCACTCTGAGTAGACAAAGATGTATATTACTCTTTTGGCATACCAAAATGAGTTATTGCCTGTAAGAAGTCTGACTGATTCATAACATTGACCTTTCCTCTCTTTTCTAATGTCATTATCTATGGTGACATAATTTATGTCAATGTTAATCAATGCACTTACTTACATTAATAATTTGGCAGTTCACTCACTTTAGATCTGTTAGTTCAGATCTCTGCATACTTTAGATGTCCCTTCATGAGCCAGTCCATGGTATTGATGGTTAATTGTGTGTTGGGGTTGGGTGTTTTTTTTTTTTTTTCCTTCTTTTAGAGGAAATCATTACTGAGAGTAAAAAGAGCAATTTAGCAAGAAGTAAGGGTTTCAGGCTGCCTCTGTGGCCTATTTTATGGTCAGATATTGATGATCTCCTGGTAGTACATGTTGTCTAAAAGGCAGCAGATAGCCTGCAAGTACCCAACAATTTTATCTTCAGAGCTCTCTGATGAAGGAGCCAGACAAGAAGTCACAGGTGAGACCTGTGTAAATTTCTTACATTATTTAAAATTTGAGGGAAAGGCAGGGAGGTTTGAAGGGAATTGGTTAGAAGGGGGAGAGGGGAGTACGAGGGACAGAAGAGTCCTATTTAAATGATATCAGATGCAATAAACAAACTAGTTTATCGAAAGCATACAGGGCAACACCTGGCATGGTTTGAATTGTAACTTGACACTTGAATTTTGCCAACTATTTTGTCACTCTGTATTCCCTGCTTCCCCAGATCTCCAACTATCTGTATATATGTCCCATTCAAAACTGAACTTTTTACCATTTTTACCCATTCTTCCTCTTTACAGCTTTGCTCATTTCATAAACATAGACTGTTAACCAAGAAGTGCTGGGCAACAGTACACACTGCAGAACAGAAGTATGAACTGTTTGCTACTTTGGGGTGGTATTTATTGACCTTTTTCCTATGTCTTCCTCCCTGACTTTAGCCTTTAGCCCCTCCCTGACTTTCAGCTTGTGTCTGAAATGTAAAGAGTTGGATGAAACAGAGTATCTTGCTTATTAGATTACATTAGATTATAGGGGGAAGAAAAAGGCTGATGGATTTTTAGGTTGGGGGGGGGGGAGTTGTTGTTGATTCTTCAATACTTTCAGTGCACTCAGCTGCACCCACTTACCTGGCTAAAATTTGTGGAGTAGAGAGTTTAGTATAAGAGGGAAAGGGTAAAGACTAATATATAAAGAATTTTTTCCATGCTTACTGCCCAGTGAGAGCTGCATGCTTTGGTCAGTTGTCACAGCTGGTTTCACATTTCTGGCTTCCTGTTCCCTCACACTCCAGTTTACTCAGTGCTGTAAAGGTCATCTTCCTCTCTCTGTAACCACTCTGTCCTTAGTGCTGTGAGCATTATCACCACATAATTTTTGCTAGTTTCCACATTCAGGTTCAATACAATACCAACTCTTCTGCTAGTACTGCTGTCTCTCCTATGGGCTTTTCCTGTGTCACTCATTTCTCTGCAAATTCCATCCACCTCCCTCTATCTCTCTCAACTTTGAGTCCTTCACCATTCAACCACTCCATTCACACTCTCAGCCAGTGGCACCAGCCAGCTTTGCAGCGGGAGCCTCTTACCTATCCCACTGAGGTTGAGCTGCCGTCTGCCTACCTCTCTCTCATTGGGAGGCCATCTCAGAAGAATGTGTGTACAGGCAAACATTTTAAGAATAAATGTACAACCTGGAGTTTGAGATGCTCTGTCTCTGTGCTCAGTCTGCAGCCTGTCATCTCCCCTTCTAGAGCATCCCACCTACTTGGGATTTGCAAATAGGAGTGAATGAGTTTTGGTAAACAAGCCTTGAGCCTCAGCTGCAAGGCATGAGGAAAGGCTATACAGGAGCTACAGAACTCGCTGAGAGTCTGTGTTCAAGGTGCATGTTGAAGCCCAGAAAATAAGCATGTAGACCGTGCATCTTGGATACCTCTATTATTGGATTATAATTTTTCCCTTTTTCTGCTGTAGACAGATGCACTATAGGTGTAGTCATCCCTGAAGCTTGATGCATTTTGTGACTGGGAACCCTGTTTCCTGGCTTACAGCTACCTCACAGAATCACAGAATGGTTGAGGCTGGAAGGGGCCTCTGGAGATCATCTAGTCCAACCCCCCTGCTCAAGCAGGGTCACCTAGAGCACGTTGCACAGGATCACGTCCAGGCAGGTTTTGAAAATCTCCAGAGAAGGAGACTCCACAGCCTCTCTGAGCAACCTGTTCCAGTGCTCTGTCACCCTGTTTCAGTTTGTGCCTGTTGCCTCTTGTCCTGTCACTGGGAACCACTGAAAAGAGTCTGGCTCCATCCTCTCGACACCCTCCCTTCAGATACTTGTACACGTTGATAAGATCTCCTCTCAGCCTTCTCTTCTGCAGGCTAAACAGACCCAGCTCTCTCAGCCTTTCCTCATAAGAGAGATGCTCCAGTCCCCTAATCATCTTTGTGCCCTTCACTGGACTTGCTCCAGTAGTGCCACATCCCTCTTGTACTGGGGAGCCCAGAACTGGATGCAGTACTCCAGATGTGGCCTCACCAGGGCTGAGTAGAGGGGGAGGATCACCTCCCTTGCCCTGCTGGCAACACTCTTCCTGATGCACCCCAGGATACCGTTGGCCTTCTTGGCCACAAGGGCACATTGCTGCCTCATGCTTAACTTGGTGTCCACCAGCACTCCCAGGTCCTTCTCCGCAGAGCTGCTTTCCAGCAGGTCAACCCCCAACCTGTACTGGTGCATGGGGTTATTCCTCCCCAGGTGCAGGACCCTGCACTTGCCTTTGTTGAACTTCATGAGGTTCCTCTCCGCCCACCTCTCCAGCCTGGCCAGGTCTCTCTGAATGGCAGCAAAGCCCTCTGGTGTATCAGCCACTCCTCCCAGTTTGGCATCCTCAGCAAACTTGCTGAGGGTGCACTCTGTCCCTTCATCCAGGTCACTGATGAATAAGTTGAACAAGACTGGACCCAGTACTGACCCCTGGGGGACACCGCTAGCTACAGGCCTCCAACTAGACTCTGCCCCGCTGAGCACAACCCTCTGAGCTCTGCTATTCAGCCAGTTCTCAGTCCACCTCACTGTCCACTCATCTAACCCACACTTCCTGAGCTTACCTATGAGGATGTTATGGGAGACAGTGTCAAAAGCCTTGCTGCAGTCAAGGTAGACAACATCCACTGCTCTCCCCTCATCTACCCAGCCAGTCATCCCATCATAGAAGGCTATCAGAATGGTAAAGCATGATTTGCCTTTGGTGAAGCCATGTGGACTGCTCCTGATCACTTTCTTGTCCTCCACATGCTTGGAGATGGCCTCCAGGATGAGCTGCTCCATCACCTTTCCAGGGATGCAGGTGAGGCTGACTGGCCTGTAGTTCCCTGGGTCCTCCTTCTTGCCCTTTTTGAAGACTGGGGTGACACTGGCTTTCTTCCAGTCCTCAGGCACCTCTCCTGTTCTCCATGACCTTTCAAAGATGATGGAGAGTGGCCTAGCACTAACATCCGCCAGCTCCCTCAGCCCTCATGGGTGCATCCCATCAGGGCCCATGGATTTGCGGGTATATCAAGTTTGCCTAAATGGTCTCTAGCCCAATCCTCCTCCACCAAGGGAAAGTCTTCCTTCCTCCAGACTTTCTCTCTTGCCTCCAGGGTCTGGGGTTCCTGAGGGCTGGCCTGAGCAGTAAAGACTGCAGCAAAGAAGGCATTCAGTAACTCTGCCTTCTCTGCATCCTTCATCACCAGGGCACCCACCCCATTCAGCAAAAGGCCCACATTTTCCCTAGTCTTCCTCTTGCTACTGATGTATTTGAAGAAGCCCTTCTTGTTGTCCTTGACATCCCTTGCCAGATTTAATTCCAAATGGGCCTTAGCCTTCCTCATCGCATCCCTGCATACTCTGACAGCGTTCCTATATTCCTCCCAAGTGGCCTGTCCCCCTTTCCACTTTCTGTAGACTTCCTTCTTCTGGTTGAGTTTTGCCAGGAGTTCCTTGCTCGTCCATGCAGGTCTCCTACCTCCTTTGCTTGACTTCCTACTCATAGGGATGCACCGCTCTTGAGCTTGGAGGAAGTGATGCTTGAATATTAACCAGCTCTCTTGAACACCCCTTCCTTCTAGGGCCCTAACCCATGGGATTCCTCCAAGTAGGTCCCTGAAGAGGCCAAAGTTTGCTCTCCTGAAGTCCAGGGTTGCGATCCTACTTGGTGCCCTGCTGCCTCCTCGCAGGATCCTGAACTCCACCATCTCATGGTCACTGCAGCCAAGGCTGCCCCCGACCTTCACATCTTCAACCAGTCCTTCTTTGTTTGTTAGTACCAGGTCCAGCAGCACACCTCTCCTTGTTGGCTCCTCCACCACCTGTGTCAAGAAGTTGTCATCAATACTCTGCAGGAACCTCCAGGACTGTTTGTGCCTAGCTATGTTGTCTCTCCAGCAGATATCAGGGTGGTTGAAGTCCCCCATGAGAACCAGGGCCTGGGATTGTGAGGCTACTTCCAGCTGTCTGTAGAAGGCCTCATCGACTTCCTGATCAGGTGGCCTGTAGTAAACACCCACAACAGTGTCACCCATGCTAGCCTGCCCTTTGATCCTTACCCATAAGCTCTCGACTCGCTCTTCATCCACCCCTAGGCACAGCTCTATACATTCCAGTTGCTCCCTCACATAAAGAGCAACTCCACCACCTCGCTTTCCTGGCCTGTCTGTCCTAAAGAGCACGTAGCCATCCATGACAGCACTCCAGTCATGCGAGCTATCCCACCATGTCTCTGTAATGGCAATGAGATCATGGCCTGCAACCACACACAGATCTCTAGTTCTTCCTGTTTGTTCCCCATGCTGCGTGCATTGGTGCACAGGCATTTCAGGGAGGTGATCGAGCATGCAGGTTTCCCAGGAGGGGTAAAAGAGGGTCCTCCATAGCCACATCCCATGCACACTTCCCTGGCTGCATTCACCCACTTAAGGCATCCCGACTTGAGCCGTGTTTTGCCAACTACCCTGTCTCTATAACTCTCCCCTTCCCCATCTTTCCCGGTTTAAAGCCCTCCTTACCAGGTTGGCCAACCTGTTGGCAAAGACATGCGTGGCCTGCTTAGTGAGGTGGATCCCATCTCTCCCCAGCATTTGTCGATCTTCAAACAGGGTCCCATGGTCATAGAAACCAAAACCCTGTTGCCAACACCAGCAGCACAGCCAGTCATTAACTTGGAAAGTCCATCTCTTCCATCCATCCCCCTCACTGGCAGGATTGAGGAGAAGATGACCTGGGCTCCCAGACCCTTGACCACCATCCCCAGAACTCTGAAATCCTGCTTGATGGTCTCCAATTCGCCCTTGGTGTCATTAGCACCCACATGGAAGAGCAGCAGTGGGTAATAGTCCGAAGAATGGACGAGCCTAGGCAGTCTTTGCATAACATCTCATACGCAAGCCCTTGGCAGGCAACAAACCTCTCTAGACATGAGATCAGGTTGGCAGATAGATGCCTCCGTCCCCTGCAGCAGGGAGTCCCCCACAACAATCACCCGCCGCTTCTTCCGGGCGTTCCAGCAGGGCACAGGGTCTGTTGTCCCAGTTACTTCCCTTGCAGCCATGCCCATCTCCTCCTCATCCTGGAGGGCACTAACCCTGTTCCTCAATTGCAAGTCCTCAGGAGGAATAGGAGCCTTTCTCCTCCTATCAGAAGTGACCTGCTTCCAGCCACCTTCTATGGTGTTATGATGTACCGTTTCACACAGCACAGAGCCCTCCGGCAACTCCACTGCTGTGGGGGGGGTGAGACTCCTGCAGCTGTACAGTCTCCAAGAATACCCTGTCTCCTTCTCATCCTCTCAGATGCTACTGACCTCCTCCTGTAACTCCCTTACCTGACACACAGCTCATCAACAGCAGCACACCTCCTGCAGGAGAGCTGGCTGCCAGCCCAGGCCTCCCGGAGAGGCCCCAAGCACTCCCTGCAGCCTGAGACCTGTAGGGCTGCATCTACTGTCAGAGGGTCGGTCTGGGTCCCAGCCTCTGACACAGCGACTCCAATGGCTACTGGGGAATGTGCTCTGCAGCATGTCATGACCATACTTGAGGAAGCAAACACTGCTGGGATTGGAAACAAAGGTGCCTTCCTGCACCCTTCTGCACAAACTTCTATGCAAACTGCTGCATCTGTTCACTGCACTCTAGGCCTGACTCTTATATAGGCCTCTCCCTAGCACTGACTCACAGGGTGCTTGACCCACCCTAAACAAGGGCCACCTGGATCAAAGGCCCCAGCTCCCTCTGATCAGGGGCAACCAAGAGAGCTTGTCAGCAGCAGCTGCACCTAGCTAGAGCTTCTCCCAGGAGAAGTTAAGGCCTGCTGCAGTTGTCATTGCCTAGCTTCCCCTTTCTTGTTGGCAGCCATCACCTTCTAGTTCCTCGGGGATCCCCAGAAAGCCCCCACAGCTTCCAACAAGGTCCTCAAAAGTTCTAGTCAGAGCCCAAATACTGCTGCGCAAACTGCTGCGCCTGTTTGCTGTCTCTGGGAGCTGCGCTCACAACCACTGGGTGTTTAAAGGCATAGTGGAAACTGGTTGCTCAGAGACTCCAGACCATATGGTAATATAAAAGCATCTTCTGCCTTATACTTATAATAATAATGCAAAATAAGGAACACCATTTGCCCTGAACTTATTACATGAGTTTCTCCAGTTTTACCATAGTTTATAAATCCAAAGATAGATGCAAGACTAAAATTTAGAGATATTTGTCAATCTTAGGAGTTCAAATGGTCTGAAACCAATAGAAATTGTGCATGCCCTTATTTCTCATAGCCGTAAGTCTGAGGATGCCCTTTGCCTATCCCTGCCCCCTGTTTCCAGCAGTGATAATGGCTTCATTCTGCAACAGATCAATAGTCTGTCTTCACTGATTGCCACCTTTGCAGCTCCCCTACAAATGCTCTGGGTATATGCAGTCTTGCCTCCTCCTTCCTTGCAACTTTCTTCTACAGCTGACTATTGAACTAGGGCAGAGCAGTTGGGATTAGAGTATGAAAAGTCATCCCCGTCCCTCTGAGTTTTGCGGTTTCTCATGGTTGAGAAATCTGTTTACAATTGATAGCATCTCTCAACATGCTCATCATCATCAGTGCATCTGAGTGCATGTTCAAAGGCATAACAGAAACTGGTTGCTCACAGTCTTCAAACTGCAGATACTATCTGAATTTAGCTAATGTAGGAGGATTCTGGGAAATAAGACCAGAGTAAAGGAGGAAAAAAAAAAAAATGCATATTTTAAGCAAGAGAAGTAAGAACAGTAAAATCGAATACAGAAAGAGGAAGGTAGAGAAGAAGGAAAAGGGACTGTGGCTCTTACTACTTATTTGCACATCTCATATTTTATTTAGTGTTTAAAGCAATGGATTGTGGAAAGAAAAAGAACAGGAAATGCCATAGTGAAGTAGGGTTTGCACTCAAAGTGGGTGGCCTGACTATAAAATTGTTCAACTCCTGCAACAGTCAGTTGCAGAATCCACCTAAACCAATTGTTGCCTAAATTGCAGGGATGGGAGGGTAGCTGGGGCAGGGTTTGGGGCGGGGGGGGGGGGAACATTTGTCTTTTGGTTTGAGGGAAAGAGGGTATATCTCTTACATTCACAAGTTTCCATAGTCAGGTATTTGGTCCAGTAACCTTAACACCAGCTGACGAGTCTAGGAACTAGCTGGCTGTTTTTAACTCTGACAGCCATGATGTGAAATGCAGTATAGCAAACTGAATTTTGTTGTTGTTTTACCATTTGGCCATAATTAGACCTAAAGGAGGCACAGATATGAAACCTATATTTGGAAGAAGTGTACTTGTTTGAAGAATGTTAAGAATATTGGAATATTTTAGTGTATTCTATAATAAAAGATTAAATGGGAATGATCTGATGAATTAATTTGTCTTACCAAAAAGCTGTAGATAAAAATCTGTGACATAAGATACAAGAAAATGAATAACTACAAACTTAAGCAACAAAGACTTGCCTTAGACTAAGTCCTAGTTAAATGATAGGGATCTGAATTTTATTAAATGGTTGCTCTAAAAGCAGATGGGAACTGAACAGCTGTGGTTTTTATTGTTTGATGCTGCTTAATATATTATTCAAAAAATAGAAATGGTCAAAACTGCTTGGCTCAGTAAAAATCTGTTTAAAGAACTGAGAAATACCAAATTGAGTTGACCATAGTGAGATCTGAGTAAAGCAACGACAAGCTTAATTTTTGGAAGAGGGAGGAGGCTTTAGGAAAGTATTGTCCCCTTTTTGTAGGTAGTCGGAAGTGCTCTTGGGGCAGAAGGGGTGAGCTGTTGTGTGTCTGGGTTGATGCAGATGTGGCTGTAGTTTGCACAGAGGCTGCTCAGGCTAGGCTCTGGGCATTTGCAGGCACTTTGTAATTCCTGGGAGGATGCTATTATTGCTGTTGTAATTGTTTTTCTTCATTCCATTGTTTGTAGAAAGAATGGTTTAAAAACAGCTGAAAGAAAAGCTACCAGTGTGCACTTTTTTATTTATGTAAGTGCTCCCAAGCTTGTCTGAGAAGTGGGAGATCTGTGTCTGTATTCTTCTCTTTATAAATTTTTCAAACTGTTGCCTGAGACGGTATGCTGACCATTGAGCTGTAGGTTAAAAAAAAGGTTGTAATTTCAACTCCTGTTAAACTTGGGGCACTGTGCAAATGGGTGTGCGGATACTGGGGGCAAGAAAGAAAAAGCACTAGAAGAAAGCATGATGCTGTAGCAAAACTTTTTGCCTCAGAAATGAGCACTCAGTCTTGGTGTATAGAGGAGCTAAATATTTCATAGGCCTACGCACGTGTTGTAAAATCTGGCCATAACAAAATCTTGAAGGCATAATCATTATTCACTTGCACAACTTTCAGTTGTTTGTGAAGTGATAATGCAGTGGAATGATGCAAAAATGTGTAGGAATGGAAGAAAGCAGGAAATAATTTTTTATATCACTGTCTGCCTGCAGAAATGAAGACGTTAGCAAGGTAATGTCTAAAAGTACTGCAACACCCAGATCTAACAGGGACATGAGAGGTAGTTAGCTATGCCCCTGCTGAGATAAGTGCTAAATGTTATTTTGATGGTCAGTTTTCCAGAAGCCTTCATGAGCATCTTTACATTTGGACCTCTGTACCTGCAGGATGTTATGCTGAATTATAGTAATTGGAGCCTGGCTGGGCATAGGAGAAGAGCCTGCACACAGTGGCTTTCCATGGGCATTCTTACTCTGGGAGCTTAATGATGACGGAGGACTTGTTTTGCATGCCTGGGTTTCTCTCTCTTCTTTACTGCCTGGGTGATGGCGACAAGAGTTGCAGAACAGAGGAAAGAAATGTAATACTTATCCAAACTATGAAATAGATGGGGCTTTTAATGTGGCAGTATCTGACTGAAGAAAAAGTCCAGCATCATTTAATTTTGAAGAATAAGCTTCTTTACAGTTACAGTGTGGTATAATTTCTTTGAATTTTATTTTTCCTTTTCTTTGCTTCTTGCTCAGCTTTCACTGACTGTAGTAGAACAGCTAGGCAGCATAGCCACTAGGCTTTGAAAGAGGGAGTGTGTCCCACCGACCAAGAATGCCAAGTTGTAGCCCAGCTACAGCCGGGCAGAAGACAGCTGAAGAAGCTGCTGTCATTGTTTAACAAGGGTATTGCCTTAATTAACAGAAAAGTAAAAGCAGCAAGAATATTTTTCATGTATGCATTAACTATGTCACACCTTTTTAATTAGTTAATTAGAGTACAACAATACACTGGAACAAAACATGCATCACTTACATGTTAGGAAACAAGGTTGGGGGAGGAAGCCCACAGCACACGTGGGCAAGTGTGCACAAGTACAAAATACTCAAATATAATGATGTGGCAAAGGAGAACTAGTGTCTTCTATAACTGAAAAAGAAAAGAGTTTATTAGGTCAGTTACCCAAATAGCCCAAGGAGGAGGTCCTTGCCTATATGGAGACAAACTTCCATCCCTCCCTGGGGAAAATTTTCTTTCTAAACCCAGATGTAGTGGTCAGCTTAACCCTGAAGGGACGGGGAAGTCACAACAGACCAACTAAGTACTTAGGGACTTTCCAGGTGCCATCAGGAATACTCGAGGCTAGACCTGACACATTGTTGGCTCTAGACACAGCCAGTCTCTGATGCTTTGCAGGAGGAAAGGAGAGGAAAATAATTAGGAAACAGTTGTCACTTAGACACACAGGAGCAGTCATATTCCATTTCACTAAAAAAAAAATAGCATAACATTGAGCTGACTACTGGAAAACAAGACACAGAGAAACATTCTTTAAAAAACTATGCAAAAGATAACAAATGAAGCAATTTTCTCTGGTTAATTCTTTATTTTCAACATCAAATAAGTTGATAAAAATCTTGCACCAATCAGGTAGCCCACCAGGTTTTTCATTTAGACTTTTCTAGAACTTTTTAACTTTTGCAAAACAAAGAAAAAAAACCTCACCAAAACAAAAAGACAACAATAATTTTATATGCATCAGTGAAGAAACAGAATACTTTTTGAACAAATACATCACGGCAGCTGAGCCTATACCAAAGAAAGGACTTTCCATTGACAGAATAGGTAGTGCACACAAAAGCATTAGAGTATATACAATAAGGTGATACATAAAGTGGCTTGTTAATGCATGTCTCATCACTAGCAGTCTATCCCTTCATTCCCTGATGGGCACTTACTGAAGAAACAGACTTCTAATTAGAGGCACACAGGAGTACAGAGCATACTAACTTGCAAGATGGCAGCATATACATTTTTTTAGGCACATTTGAATGCAAATTTTTTTTATTCTTTTTTTTTTTCTTGTTTTTAACACAGTGCAAAACTGAGTACCCTTATGGGCAACAATCACTTTGAAAACAACTTTCAGGATATAAGACTATCTATATTTGAAAGATGAAAAAGAAGTTGCAGATAGAAAGGGTAGGTCGTTAATACTGGGGAAATACTAATTTAAAATTCTCAGATCAATTTGAGATTATGCTATAGTTGCAGGTGACAACATAGACCAGTTTGTATTAAGATATGGTCTTTAACATGACCCTTCTTTTACATATGCTGAAGTTCTGTCTTTAAAACTATACTACTTTTGTAGATAGCACTGAAAATGCTATCTTTATTCAGATTCAGAAATGCACTTCACATCGGTTCAGCTGCGAATACCTTATATACAAAATCCCATTAGTGTTAGGTTGGGTTACATTCTCATTTTAAAGCAAGATATTACATATACAAGACAGGCTTGTCCTGTTCCTACCAAAGTCTATGATAAGATTCAGACCCTATTAAGGCAGAATTTTTACTTTGCTGGTGGTTTGTTTTATTTTAAACATTTGGCACAATTCTTTAGGAATCAATCAGCAACAATTGGCATGGATATAGGCTTCATTACAAACCCTGTTTTGGGGGGTTGGAGTTTTTTGGTTTTTTTTCCTCAAAGTGCAGTGAGCTGCTGACAGTCCTCGCAATATCCTTAGGAACTCAGTTCATCATTTTTTGTTGTTTTAATTATATTTTTAAATTATCAAACCCTTCAGTGTACAGAAGGAGAAAAAAATCAAGAAATATCATTGAGACATAATGGTAAATTTACCACAAACACACACCAAGAAACTCTCATTAAATTATTTTACCCCAGTACAAATCCTACTGCCCTAACTGGGAATTTTACCTGAGACGAAGTCTGCAAGATCGAGACATGGCTCGGACCACTACAAACCAGAGTAGCTTTCACATATTGTTGGAAACCCAGACACCACTACGTGATATACATCACGCTATCTCCTCTCCTGCCTCCCAAGCTTTTCATAATAACTGAGTAACAACCATATTCACAAGCAAAGCAAGTTCATCTGGTCTATTTCTGTTTGGCTTATGCTGGTATTACATTGCCTATGTTTCTAGGGTTTTTTTGTTTTTTCTTTTTTTAAAAAATCCAAGTATAAACATTATAAAACAATGATTCTTTCATTAGGTACTGTCCACAGACATCACTATTAATGTTTTGGTAAAAGCATAATTAGCTGCCCTGAATATTTTTCTTTCTTTTTTTTCTATATGCTATATATTTTTTTTTAATATCCAGCACCAGGCATTCAGGTAGTACTGGCTTGTCAGCTGTAAATATAAAGTATATATACATATACATAAAATAGCATCCTGTAAATTAACGATTACCAAATGTCAGGCACAAATGTCTGCATACATGATAGCATAATTCAGAATTACATATAAAGAAAGTTGCCGCTTTTGTATCGTAGACTTTGTTTAATCAATAGAATGGCTACATTCAGCTGTCTGATATGTGGACAATCATCTTTATAGATAACTATGTGAAGATTAATATATTCATTAAGGTGCTACTTCAAATAAAATATCATGAACAAGGTAATGACAGAGCTTTGAAACTGCCCCAGTGTAAATGAATCTATTCCTGGGAATCACTGGGGGTTTTTTCCTGGGTGCCTTTCACTGTTGTTCCCATATGTGTGGAAGGATTGGCTGGATCTCAGTTACTTCACTGCAAGGGCTGAGCCTAGGAAAGCATTCATAATTACAATTGGAAACTGATGATTGTTTCTGGCATTCCAAGCCACATTTTGATACCCTCCTATCTGCTGCCTGCCCCTTCACAAACATGCTTTTCAGCTTCACCGGGACAATTTGTAGAGTATAGAGGTACTTACCCTACCTAAGTATGACCAGAATCTGGCCCTTTGTTATGAATTGCTCTCCCTGAACTAATTTTTTTTTTCTTTAGGCCAAATTTGCACTTCAGCTGACATAATGAACTTTTCTGGGGTGTAGGAGGGGGAGGCATTTATTTAAACCTAATTGCTGTGCAGCTTATGAGTCACAAGCTTGCTCTGCGTGTTCTGTTAAAATGAACACACAAGTTGCAGGTACAGTATATTTAAAGAGCAGCTCTAATACACGGTAGGCTACAAGTGAATGATGAGGGGGTGAGTACTTAAGTGTAACTACAGCAATTCCTGTGTTCCATTGAAATCTTAACCTGCACTCATTTCAAGGCATTCAGGATTCTTCTAACACATTTGAAAAACAGCTACAAAACAAAACAAAGTGTGCATTTTTTTGCAAGGCATTTAGAAGCCTCCAAAAGCCCTTAGGTACCAAATTTACACTTACACACACACACTCTTACTGAATACATAAAAAGACAAATCCTTCCTCATGTTCACAAAAAAAAAAAAAAAAAGACAGTATAATATGCATCAATAAAAGGCCTATTAACTTACAATGACTTCTTCATACATTTAGGCCTGGACACTTAACTAAGGAATTTTTTCGAATATATAGCTAGTGCTTAGCTGCAGATTTTTGAACAGCATCTGTCCTTTGCTCAGACACTTATGTGAAACTGTGATGGACATCATTTCATACATTTACTAAGAATCTAATCCTTGCTTTGGAGCACAAAATGATCCTATGCCCTTCTGCCTTCACACTTGCTCTGTAATTTGATCTCACTGTACACAGATACTGCCAGTGTAACAGTGGGTGTGATTAGACATAGGCACTACTGTACTGCAACAGTCGCACTATTTCCTATATTTAGTTACTGCAGGATATTCCAGTCAAGCTAACGTAAAGGCTTCAACTTTACTAGTAAGTGAAGCATACCCCAAACCTTTCTCTGGCGCTTTGACCAACTGCTACGGACCAGCCTATATGCACGCTATTAAACTTCCCTACTGACAGGGTGGTTGCTTCCAACTGGCTATTGGAACTAGTCCCTGGTCCATGCTAACTCCCAAACTGCTCCTGAAAATTGGAAGTGCAAGATAGCACAGGAAAAAAAATATATCATTAATCTCTTAAAACAGCTCTAGCATATATAAAAATCACATTCTAGTACTCAACATCATTCTCTGACATGTTTCATTTACTAGCATAGAGGCAGTCAAACAGCAGCACCAACTTCTACTTTGGATAACATCCAGTAAGGATAGATTGGTCTTGTTCTTTCTTTAAAAGTCTCTGCTCTTCATGTGTTGCTGAAGTTCTTAATATCAGAGGACCTTTTGTGCATTTACGGTTGAGCTGAAGAGTCTGACTAACCCTTACAGAGAGCAGTTGCACATATGCATGGGGAAAGCTAGGTATACTTTCCTGTACCCTGTACATGCAGTGACCTGGAGTCTTATCTACGGCTGAGAGCCTTGCCCAGTTCTGGTGTTGCAGATGAGCTGGATCTTAGCAGTGATTCTGTGAATCCCCCAATGAGAGCAGAAGCAAGGAAAGGTAATGCAAAGCCTACAGCTCTGGCTGCAACACCAACTCTCCCCTACCTGGGTAGGCAAGACTCTGACAAGTGGAATGGGACAGTCCCACCCGGCTACGCCAACCTCGTACTGGCATCCTGGCCCCTGAGTTGTTAGGGCAAAAAAGTAAAGGAAAGTGGGGAGGTTTTTTCATAAAATAGTGCTAGATCATATATGTGTGTGTAAATTTCTTTTTTTTAAAGACCTGATGGTTTCTGTAAACATCTAGTCTGATTTAAGAGCAATAGTCTGTTATCACTGTTTGCCATGTTGTTCTTCATATACACACTACACAGCAACAAAATGATTTAACTTTATAAAATCAGACGAGATGGGGTGCACACAGTGCAATTTGGATAGAGGGTATAGTAAGAGGACCTGAAAGCTTGGTCAGTATGATCTTGAAAGGGAATCGTCTGCTGATGTAAGCCACAAAGGTAAAAGAAACAAGAAAAAGAAAAGGAAAAGAAAAAGAAAAAGAAAAGAAAAAATTTTCACAGACAGGGGTTCTTTTCTACTGTAGGAAGAAGAGAGGTGGGAATCTACCTAAACTACCTCAGTACTTTAATGAGGCAGTCACTAGCAGTGGAGTTTCACTGTGGCACACTAAGATGCCAGTCAGCTTTTCAGCATTCCTCACTCAAATACATCTGGGATCTCTACCAAACAGTTTCAAAGTTTCAAGCAAGTAAAGGATTAAATGGGCTCAGAATTTGGGATGGATACCAACAAAGGCTACCACTATGCAGCTACCCGTACGCATTGGCGGTATGGCCTATTAATTTATGGTAGAATGAATGTTTAAGTTTAGATTAGGACTTACCCAACTTACATGCAAAAGTAAATAAAAACACTGCAAATTTCAAATTAAGTTAGCCTGACAATCCTTGCTGGCTGTCCGTAGCAACGAAATGTCTTCCATTTAGGATGAATGATCAGTTTAGGCAAGCACTTGACAAACACTCGAATGGAAAATACTGGTGACTGATGTCATTGGAGTGTTTACATAGGTGGCATTATAGCTGAAATGAAGCATGAACTACGTAGTATGCTGCTGGGTTTCTCATACCATTATATAAGCTGATTCTTTTTATATTGTATTCTGCATATTCTCTTCTTCTCTGTTGCTCATATAAAAAGACTGCAAGGAATGAGATGAAGCCGATGCAGTTGTCAGCTGGCTCCGGTTCTCCTCTTCCATCGGTGCAGCACTCCTGGCTGCCGGGGAGTGCAGTCGGTGAGCATCCAGCATCTCCAGCAAGAGATCATAGAGGGGAACTACGTTTTTGCACTTCATATTGTACAGGTGCTCCATTCCTTTGTTGCTGTGGGTTTTGATGAAAACAGAGATTACATTCCAAATGTGCTATGAAAAAGCTATCAGCTAACAGTAGTTAGATTCATATATATTCCACCTTACATAAAATGCAATATCTAACTTAATATTGCAGTTGCTGTAGGCTCTTTTTGCAGTTAGAAGATGGCAGCATCTTAAAAGAACAATTCAGCCTGTCCATGAGCAGATCTGCTTTCTATGGGTGGCTCTTTTGCTCTCCTTTTCCTAAAAGGCAACCTAGAGCAAATGAACTCCTAATTTAGGCACTTTGATGAAGTGGGTGGGATGAATCTGGGCTTTCCCATAATAAAACATAAAATACTGTCTTTTTTCCTAGAAAATAACCTTAGTCAATTTGTTAGCAAATGATCACTTGTAGCAATATCCATTCCCAAAACTACAGAAACAATAATTAACTTTACTGCATCTGGAACTTCCTTAATTGTACAAATCCTTAAGAAAGAAGGGGGAAAAAAAAGAAAAAAGGATGGATTAACATGCAGACAAAGAAAGTCCACCCCCCCCCCCATGAAACACTCACACAGCTTGGCTTTTTCCTGAAGATCTGTATCAGCCTAGCATATAAAAATCTGTATGTTTCAGCATTAGTAGCTGTGATGTGGTGCTTACCACTATTTTAATTTTATTATCGAGCTAATGAAAATGAATACCTGTCTAACAACGATGTCACTTGTCACTTTAAAAGAATAAAATCTATACCGTCTCTTTGTACTGTCTCTTTTTATAGGCTTGTCATATTACTAACATGCCAGCTACTGAGCGGCTACCTTAAGAGGTAATTAAGTTTATAAGAATCACTGCTGAGACCAGCAGCAAATAGATTGCCTCAAGCACTTCATCTCTAATTAGCAAACAGCATAGTGCTCTAGACTGGGATTCAGGAGATCTGCATTTTATCTTTATCCATAAAAATATCAATAGTGATACTAATCTCCTTTCTAAAGTGGTTTGCAATCAAGCCACTTGTGAAAAGTGGCCATATAAAAGCAATAGTTTTATTAAACCTTATCTTACAGGAAACTAAGTTTGTAGAACTAGGCTTCTGTTACATTATCACCATCTGTGCAGTGCTTTTCAAATAGAGTAAAAGAAAGAAGCACATAACGTTAGAAGTAGATACTGCTTATGGCACTATTGAAGAAGCAAAGGAAAAGAAAAGTAGAAGCAACAAATAGGGGGAAGTTTATTCCTTCAAACAGTAATCCAGCATGCTATTTAGCACACAAGTTCCTTATGTCTTTATAGAATATAAACACTGACTGTATTATTATTATTATTATTACTACTTTTTTTTTGGTAACAGCTCTACACAGTTTATAATGCCACTTGTGGAGGAAAGTGCTATTCCAGGTGTGCCTTTGTGTGTCTGTGAAACCTCCCTTGCACCCCTACAGCACAGCAGGACTGACTGCGTGCTTGCTCTCACCTCATGTGCCTGATGTGCGAGAGGATGAGCAGGAGCTGAGCCAGTCGTCTGTGTTGTTGCTGCAGAGAAAGACCCGACTTAGCCATAAAGTGTATCAGAGTATCCGTGATTTTGTCCAGAACACGGTGAATATAGTCTCTCTCTTCCAGAGATTTCAAGGTGCTGGAAAGAAAAGTGTACACACCTGGAGTAGGAAGGAAAAAGAAAACAAACAAACCACAGACAAAAATTACTTTGGTAGAGTCAGACTTGCTCAAGGTATGCCTCATGGCTGGCTTCTTTGGCTGTGTTAAAACACAGGACCTGACCGTGTGTCAACCCTCCTTTCCCTTCCCCTCCGTCCTCTTCTCCCTTCATAACCTGCTCCAGTGAGAGGCAAGTCTGGCTGCCTGAGACAGGAGTGATCCACAGCACTCGCCAACCCAGTTGTTGACAGAAATAATCAGGGAGCCAGGCCCGCCAGATGTGCGGCAGCGCACCCTGCACCATGGCCTAGCAGGCACACTGGGTTATGCACATCTTCTAATCTCCTGGCAGCTGGGAGGGATGTGGGGAGAGTCACTACAGAGCATGGAGACACACAGGGCAAAGCACAAACAAACCAGATCTCCCAAACGGGGCGGCTGGGAAATGGAGGCGTTATCCAGGAGCATGTATGCAGAATAAATCAGTCCATTTATGGAGGAGAATATGGAAACTAAAAACTTCACAGGTTCATAAAGAGCACAACCCTTGCCCTGACAAAACTCTCATCCTACTCCAGAGATTGGTTTTGGCCATCACGGATGAAGAAGGAAGAGGAAAAAGGCACCACTTCCAAATCCGGCTCCATTCCACAGCCCAAGCCAGCTGCCCTTGGTGATGGGGGACACATGCACCCAAGAGCTAGACCTAACTGCAGACTGAGTTCCTCTCATTCTGTCACTCAGCTCCAAAAACTTGAGGAGACACTGTTCCTCTTTGAGAGCTCTGCGTTACTTACTGGGCCAGCCCAGGTAAACAGTAGAATGTACAGTTTATTGTATAAACAAAACCAGGGATTTTTAGCCACATTCACCTCAACAGGAACTTCCAAACCAACCAAGACCAAACCAACCAAGATCAAACCAACCAGACAACAACCTTGTAAGGTGCATTCCTTCATCTGCAAACCTGATTCTCCTTTAAAAGCCATGTCCAGAGCAACTCATGTAAATACAGTCATATTGTCTCCTGAAAGTGAGCATCTAGAAGTTTTATACTGGAAAGAAATTTCTTCTAGAGATGAAAACACCTTCAAACTCGCCACCCAACACCCCTTCTATGCCTTATAGAAAGTGCTCTGACCCAAACACAAAAGCTTCCACCGGTAGCAACTCTTGGGTTCATGAAGCACATCAGTTTTCTAAATAGGAGATTCTGAACTATTTTGCACTTTGTTGTCATGAATTTGTTCTGGAAGAAAACATACAGCCAATGTGAATGTAATGAATAAAAGAGGGTGAAATAAAACTGCCATTTACCTATAAATGACTTGAGTGTATTTTAGGCACCTTAATACCCAGACTGCAAACATGAATAGCCAACTGGTATTCTGAATTGTGCTTCATACTGGTTTCTTGAGCTCCTCAGTTTCTTCTCCTTTTTTTTTTTTTTTTGGGGGGGGGGGAATGAGGGGAGAGAAGAATAACCTAACTGGAATTCTATGAGAAGGCAAAATATTAAGTATTTCCATATAAAGCAGAGAATGACTCAGTTGGTAGTCTGGCAGTAATGGGAATCTGGTCTTCAAGACCAGTAAAGACATACCTCTGAATTATCTAGACTTCACCAGTTAGATTCAGACAAAAAGAATGGGATGCTGAATATCACAAGACCTCCAGCACCATGATGCAAACACTGGCAGTTCAGGTAGCTCACTGAAACATCAGACTCGTAACTCTGAAGCCAGCAGTCAGTAGTACTGAGAACATCCAAATTTTCTGTGAGCCAAGAAAAAATACGAACCTATTCCACTTTGTTTGGAAAAAAAATCAAAGGGATACAGAGACAGGAAGAGAGAAAAAGAGATCAAGACTATTAAAAAAAGGATAGCTGACATACAGCACAACCTCTGAAAATCATTAGTCAGAAGTCTTAATTTTGGTGGTTTCCACACACTAGAATACTGCTTCAAATTTGCTATAGAAGAATGGCGCAATGACCTCTTTTCTCACACAGCTTTTTATTTTATTTTTTTAACTGAAATAAATTCACCAAAAAGAAACTAAAAGTTCTTTAGGCTTTTGTCAGCTGAATGACTCTTAACCATCCTCACATATGCCTACTTACAATACTGGGCATTATAGCTTAGTAGCTTCCTGCAGGGGCAACTTTCTTAAATATGACTGATAAAATATAATCCATTAGAGGGAAACATTATTCTCATAATCCCATAGTGCTTCCAGGGCATCTTAGTTCAGGCAGAGAATATTAGTGTGCCCTTGTAGCAATATCCCTTAGTTTCATAGCTTTGAAACCAGCAAACAAAAAAATCCTGTCAAGAGGAATTGTTTCTCACCTAGGCCTAGTCCAAGAGCGATTAAAAATTATAAGTCAAAAAAGCACTCCAAAAAAAAAAAGTAGCATTTTCAGGCAATTACCAATCTATAACAACAGCCAAGAAAAATGACTGTTGGTTCTCATTTCTGCCCCAGGTGATTGCTCCTGCCCCAGGCCAACGACCTGAAATTTCCCCAAAAGAAATACCAGCTATCCATCACACACACACACACACACACACACACACACACAGATTTGGAAGATGAGTGCATAAAAACTGTCTTAGCAGAGTGAAATTTAACAGCCTCAAAGGTCTTTCCAAGCTCTGAAGCAGAAAGAAAACCTAAATTGAATAGCTACCAAGTTGTTTTCCAACTCTATATAATATATCAGTATTGTCAAATACTATAGGAGAGAGGCTGAAAAAGCACCGCCCTGCAAGCAAGTGCCTACCTGCCTGTGTCTGCAACACAAGTTATGCACAGAACAGATTCTCTCAGGGACAGCAGCCTTACAATGCCAGATGTTGGCAAACAGTGGTAAAGGACTTTTTGGATATTACTGGAGGGGAAAAAGCCCTCTTCACCTATTCTGTCGAAACAACCTCCAGTTTAAAGCATCTTTACACTTGGTGTTCAGTCCCACCAAGCAATACCCCTGACTCTTTATCCCCTTCCACTATGCCCCACTGCTACGTGTCTCCATCTGTAGCAAGCCAGGCTGAGCTCTGAGCAAATTCAGCTCTGGACTATGCACTCTTCCCAAAAGAAGAAATAAATAAAAAGCGCAATTTAAAAGGAGTTGGAAAAATCAAGAGAAAAGAGTAACAAAAAACAGTCACATGAAATAATGCATCAAAAAGTCTGCAGGCTGCATGAAATCAACTAAATCTTTCCATCCCTATGGACTAAACAATTAGGTGAATTAGCTGCTAAGGCAGAAGTGACCTACAGCGTTAACTCCAAAATGAAAGCCCATTGCTTTGCCACATGGCATCACTCTTCTTCTCAGATCTACTCAAAAAGTAAAGGTCTGGCAACATGTTGCCCTTTGATGTTTCTAATACTTGTTTTCCAGTGTTAAGGAACAGCATTCTATTATTGAGCTAAATCTGTTTTTCAAGAATGCAATTTTTTTTTTAGTTGAAAGGTTTATTGCTGCAGCTTGAAGGGCAACTTGCATACAATGCACACAACAACACATACATAATGAAGCCAGCAGAGAGGCCAAAATTCATTGTGTGTTTTTCTGCCGTTTCCTTAGTATAAGGTTTATGTTTATTTGGGTATTTAATCATAGAATAAAATTTAGGTTTGAAGGGAGGGGTCTGGAGATCATCTAGTTCAACCTCCTGCTCAAACAGGGCTCACTTGAGAGTTAGATCAAGCTGCTCAAAGCTTTGTCCAGTTGAATTTTGAGTATCTCCAAGGACAGAGATCCTACAGTCCCTTTTGCTGACTTGTTCCAGTACTTAAATTCTCTCTCTGTGAATAACTTGTTCTGTTCATCTAATCAACATCTCCCTTGCTGCAGTTTGTCTCCATCGCAGCTCATCCTTTCACTCTGCACCTCTGAGAAGAGTCTGGCCCTGGCTTCTCTATAACCCGCTCATTAGCTCTCTGAGGGCTGCAGTTAAATCCCCTCTTAGCCTTCCCTTTTTCAGGTGGAACAAACCCCACACTATCCTCAGACCTCCTGTACACCGCACACTGTAGAGTACTTCACATTTCCTGTGTGTCCAACACTGCACCTAAAAGAGGTTAATTATAGTCTGCAAAGAGAAGCATCTCCAGAGGATAGTTCAGAGTACCGATGCTAAATAAGTTATGTGGCTATTACACATACCCCAAATTATCTTATTTATCTGTCTCTGTAAGGCAGCCTAGCCTCCTAATTTGGGCATCTAAAGGATCTGACAGCCATAAACTCGTGCCCACATTCCCAATTCCCAATAATTAATTCTTCTGACATTTCTAAAATTCATAGGCTATAGGAATGCAAAAACTGAAGTAGAAAAGTAATTATGTTTATCCATAAAGGCAATTACAAGCAATATAGACATGCATTCTGTGAACATATACACATATATGTTTAGTTTACACTGTACTCAGATATACCGCAAAAAGTGCAGTACACAAACCGGAATAAAACATGATGATTTGCACAACAATGCTGTAAATTACCTTCACCATGAACCTGCAGCAGTTTTACTTGAACTGTGCCTTCTCATCTATCACCATCAAGACTCTCCTAAAAACATGCAACCTTCTGAGCAGCTACAAACATTCATTTAGTGTAAAAAAACAAAACAAAAAAACCCACAAAATCAGATCACTCAGCCCTGACCTTGCAGCGCACACAACACCATTGATCTGAAATACTTGCTGTGCAGTACTGAACCTTGTAGGATTGAAGAGCTAATATCTCCTAGCCTCACCCAGTGGGCTCATCTATTTTATGTGCAGAAGCAAATTTGCCTCTGATTATCTAAGTCCCACTGACTTCACTTGCTATATTTTTTTCACAATTTTTCCTTAGAGGAATCTTGAAACAAAAATCCCATTAATGAAAGTGAGATGTGCTTATAAAGTATACCTGGCAATGTCTGGCAGGGCACTGACTAAATAACAAATCTAGTTTTCTGGATCAATACTAAATACAGCAGTGGGACAAAAATTCTTAACAGTGTGGGTCAATGACTTCAAATTCAAGACAAGAACCTTCAACACATTTCATTCAAGCTTCCAGTTCTATTTATGTTCTAACTTTAATTCAATATTTTTATAAATCAATTACATATTCTAGATTTATTTAAGAGGATTATTATATTTGAACATATTAGCTAAAAATCTGGAGGAGCATCACTTTTCACGATGAACTAGAAAATATTCTGTTGTAATTATCAAGATTCTGAAAGGAAAATAAAATGTCAGACTTAGTGTTTAATAACAGTTACCACACTTTGACAACCAAGATAAAAACAACAGCCCTTCATTCTTTATATGCCAGTTGCTTGTCTCAGATCTCACTCTTTGGTAATTAGTGGCAATCACAACAAAATCTGAACCACGTTAATGTCTCATAGAACATTAGTGAAGTATTTTATATTTGACAACATTAGCATAACATGTTGTTGGAACTTTATTCTTTTTTTTTTTTTTCCTGAGTAGATCAGGTCCAAATGTCCATAAAGGAATTAGTGCCTGGTTAATAAGGCAATGTCTGGCATGTTTAGAAACAGCCTTTGGTGAGAATTAGCTGAACTCATATTTCATATAACTTGGGAAAGTGCTCTGTTAGCCTACCCGATAGAAAAGACATGCAGTCCTCCACAGGTGTTTTGTGCAGAGGCTAATACCATCTGTGAGCTTAGACACAGCAGGAAAAGTGGAGAACAAGGGGGTGAATCTTCAAGGTGTGTCTTTAAATTCTGGCATCTCTAGCCATTAGGTAACAGCTTAGCAGAGACTTGAGTCTAAAATCTCGACTTTGGTGCCTACATTATTGTTTTAGAGCTCTATCATTGCCATGAGAATATTGTGAGTTTCAATTCTGCATTTAAATGAAAATTGTCTGGATCTTTTTGCCATTTTAAACAGAGAAAAAACCCTCCTGTGTGCAGCAGAAAGTATTTTCTGCCACACTCCACAATCTTTATTTCCTTATTTCAGTCATGTGATGCAGAATTCATCTCAGCTAACTTTAGATATTTATGATATCTACACCTAAACCGGTTATCTAGTCACCTATTTTTATCTTCATACAAATACATATCCTTATATAACTTTTTATATATATCTTCATATAAATATTTATTTTTATCTTTTTTTAATCCAGTCACCTATTTTTGAAGATTACTTTAGAATGAGGTTTACACCCTAAAAATACTTACTTCATTTCATCAATTATAAAGGTAAAAAGATCACATCAAGTTTAGATGTCTGTATTTTACTATAATGTAATCCATGATCTTTATATCAGTTCTGATAAACTCAGCCACATCTTTGCCATCATTTCCCTTTATTTTACCATTACCAAAAAGGGAAAGCATAGGCCCTGTTTTATAATTAGGCTTTGCTTTTGGATGCCGTAAGTGTGGCTCCAGCTACTTCAGTCTTTCCTAGTCCACACTTTGTCATGACCTGCCAGGGCCTAGTTCAAAACAATGAAAAAAAAATCATCCTTTATGTCTGTTGCCGTCTGTATATCAACTCCTTTTTGCATTAAATCACTGGCTCCTAAGTATACCACTGAACAGGTTCACCCTCCTTTATCCCTGCTGGCTGTCGTACGTTGTATCTATGTTGATAGTTCCCTTTCAATTGCTGCTGTTTCAAAATGAAAACATCATTCAGTGATAACAACCAGCATTAAAACCGCACACAGAAGCAAGAGCAATTACTCGAGTGAGGGCAAAGTGCACCACTTACCAGAATTGAGCAGGACGATGGACTTAAGGCACACAAATTCCTCCCCCTGAAGATTCATCATGCGGAACCGAGCAGCAGTAGCCAGCAGCATGTCAAAGATTTCCACCATGCCCTCTACACATTTCCCTTGATTCCTGTGTGAATACCATTAAGGGGGAGACGTTCACAGCTTTAATCCCACAGCATGAGCTTTTCAACCCCGGATCATTCTCTTGCAATTTGATTTCTCAAACATCGTCTCACTAGCTAGCACTTGATGGCCTAGCTGATGCTCATTTGGCATACATGTGATTACAAAAACATGATTCCCCCCATGCCACATAAGATGAATGAATAAATATTCTTTTTCCCAAAGACATACCAATTTCCTAAACTCATCACCAGGAGGCATTACTGTGATGGAAGGTATGAGACTGACTCAACTAAACCTTCACCTGGCGGACAAAGATTTGCTTAAACATTATTTTGATTTCTTTTTTGTGTTTCACTTGCGTTAATTTGTCTTCCCTTTCTTTTTTTCTTTTAGTTTAAATGGTTCCAATTCTGTGCATAACATTTCTAACTAATGTTTTGTACTTGTTTGTACCTGCCCTTGCAATCTTTAATGTTCCAGCCTGCTCCTCCCATTTTTATATCAGCACTGTGCCTCCTTAAAGTCTAAAGTTTATTCATGAGCTGAAGAAGGACTTCTGAGGCCAAAATCTTGTCTATATCGGGGGTCTGACTGAAACCACAACATCTCTCCACCAGTCTCACCTCTTTTTGCATTATAACTTTAAACAAACTTAAAGTCCAAAGCTTCTGGGAAGTCTTCAAACATTCATTAATAATGGCGATTAATACTACCCTCTGCTCAAAATACTAGGTATCTTCACTTGGCTAATGTTCATCTTGCACACCCAACCCACACTCTGAGAATTAACGTAAATTGCACATATTTTTATTGAGAATTTTGTCTGCAACTTTGCTCATCATGAAATTTTAGATCATTCAGATTACTATTATTTTTAGCTAAAACTACCTACTTTTACTTTTATTAGGACTTCCTGGGTGAAATTTTAATTTCTAAGAGTTTATGAGTGGTGAGTAAGTTTGCTGATTAAAAATACACCATTTTTAAAAGTTTAGTTTTTATGAAGAGAATTTTAAAGATCTTTACCATAGGGAACTGCAAAAGAAATTTCAAATTATCAGATGACTATGTCATTATAATTTGTAATAATTCAAACACCGATTGAGCATTTCCTAATCTCTTTGTGACAAAAACAACAATTTGACTACTGGCATAGATACACCTGCCTCAGTCCTCATACAGCCACACTGTTGATACCCTTTAGCTGATGTCTAAACTCCCACAGGACTCTCAAACAAAGCATTCACCTTCTTTTTTTGGCTGTGGTCTGAGAAAATTCTTTGGAGTTCTCATATCATGCCTAAACCTAAAAACCAGTCAAAGGAGGAGAGAGGATATCTGTGTACTTGTGCTCCCATCTTCTTTCAATTTCAAATCCCCATACAGCTTAATTTTGTGCTTGAACTTAAATCTGCAGCTCCCTTATCCTAGGGCAGTGCCCACCAACTAGTGAGGGCATGTGAGAGAAACTATTTCAACTTGCTGCTTTGAGAGATGTTTAAACAAAGCAGAATAATATCAAGAAAACAAATGTAGAGACACTCCCTTAAAACAGCCAGCAGCCATGTTGGTTAAACAATGCTGATATAAAAAAAATATAAAAGAGCCAGTGGCCTGTTCCATTTGGAAGTCCAAGGTCAGAGTTTGAGTTCCAGCTCTGCACCAGGCACCATGGAGATTCAAAACCTGGGCTCCTGAGCAAGTTTTTCAATCACACTATAACAGCGTGTGCTCTCAGGGTGGGGTTGTTGTTTTTTTTGTGAGAAGAGTTGATCCAGCCTTGGGATCTAGTAGGAAGGCATAGACACCTTTCATAAGACTGGTTTGGTTCCTCCTTCTTGTTTCAGCTCTCGGTTGGCTAAGCTGCTTGCTGAGCACTCCTAAGTGCCTAATTCTCCCCATAGGCTTCATCGGCACTTAGATCAGAATTAGGATTTCCTTGGCAGGGCAGGCTGCAGTACTTGGCAATGCAACATTTACGGCCCTTCGCAGATCTTAAAAATTTCACTGAAGAAATGGTGGTTTAAATTATAACAGCTTCTCACTTACGCCCAGCAACCCTCTGATGATTTCATATATTAGGATGCCAAATGCTATGGTACAAGTGCAGCATAAAAAAAACTTAGACAAAAGATTAGCAGGCTTAAGATTAACAGGCAGGCAGGCTCGATGCAATGTTCCATTTAAAGTCTGCGATGCCTCTGGTACGCTCATTTACAATGCCCTGAAAGAGGAACTGAACTAAAGGACTGACCTCAGCCTGGTATATTTGAACACAACTTTACTGAAATTTATAGTTCTGCCTCTTTTGTATCACAGCTGAATTTGAACTCAGACATGGAGTTTTCGATTATTTGTCAGTACTTGTCAGTACTTCAGTGACTTATCAGTTCTACTGTTTAATGCTGGATGCGGAGAACTCTTCACCACCAACCATCTTGCTGTCCTGATGAATCCTGCCTCGACAGAATAAGGCTGAAAAACTGAACTGGTTGGTCTCAACCATATTTCTTCTCTGCCTGGACATTGATAAAACAAAGGCAAAGCAATATTCAGTAGCACCACTGGCAAAACAAAAACAAGCAAAAACAAGCAAAAATCAAGCACTCAAAATAAGGCATGAATATATGAAAATTACTATTGCTTCAGAATCTATTTTGTGTGTTAAAATTTAAATCCTATTGAAGTAAAAAATGCAGGAATTTTTATAGTGGGACAAGTTCCTCTGCTTCTGATACAATGAATATTTTTGCCTATAACTAGAGGAGGATTAATTTAAATAATGCCCAAAACAAAAAGTTTGTTTAAGAATTTAGAATTTCAGAATTATGCAGAGAAGAAAGTGTTTCCAAGCATCATATGGCAAATGGCCCACATTAAAAAAAAATTTCCTTCGTGGCTAGCTAAAAGACATTTGTTTGCTTTCTAAAAACATCAAACTACTGCCAGCCACTGTTCAAAACACTTTATAATATTACAGAATCTGAACAAATTGCCAAGACCACAATTAAAAAAACCAGTAATCTCTTTGTAAAATGAAACCTTTTAAAATACCTTGTGGTCATGCATGACATGGAAAAGATATGTTAATAACAAAAAGAATTATTGCCAGGTACTCTACAAAAATAATTTAATGGATTGTAGTTTACAAGATCAATATTCCAATGTCTTATCAAGTGGTATAACCTACGGACAAAACTCTATATTCATTCCTGTATGCATTAGGAAAATAGATCTTATTTACCTTGTCTAAATTTCCATGTGTGCATATTTCACACCAACTGAATTCACATGAGACACAATAAATAAAAAAGATGTAAAATTAAGAGATTCTAAGTATCTTCTAATCTCAATTACTTCAGTATCTGTTGTGTGTGAAACACACAACATCTGGTGTCTGTGGCATCAGAGAACTCCATAAGAAAAAAGAATAGATAAAACACTTCAGGTGAAGTCAGATACCTAGCTTTAGGTGTTCAGGTGTGCAAGCAATAATTTCAGAAATTTTGTTTTATTATCAGAGTTAGGCTGCAGATCCAGCTTCATTGAAATCAATGGGAACTGGAGGAGTTTAGCATCTTTGAAATGCAGGCTTCTAATCAAATATTTTTATTACCTTGGCTACAACACTGGTTTTCTCTGTTACCCAACAGAAACTATTTGAAACAGGTGTTCCACAGGAGAAAATAACTCTGTTCAGAAGACTCTTTTCTATTTGTTTGTCTCATTTCAGTGACTCCTTTCAATAAGGATGATTTTTACAGCAAATTACTGGCATGCTATGTATGTAGTGGTGCTATCTCCAGTTCTCCTAAACTGCCTTCCTACTTTTTAACATAAACGGACAGTATTATCACAGAATCACATTATCATGTATTTATAGCTGTATGTCCAATTGATAAGGCCTAGATAACATCACTGAAGGACAGATTAAGCAATATATTTGAAGACTGTCTTTATCCCACCAACATGCTGTTGTCTATGTGTACTTTCAGCTTACTGAAAACAAAACAGTAAAGGCATGCTCACTGCAAGGTGACAAATTGCATTCTCAGAAGAATCCTTAAAATTGACTATTGGGAAATGTTTAGGGAAATTAAGGCAAGTGAATTAGGCTGTTAAGCTTAATTGTTAAACTGTGTTAAGCTAATGCATATGAATAATATGTGCTTTATGGTAAATCTATAGAATCATAAATCATTCAGGTGGAAAGGGAGCTCAGGGGGTCTCAGTCCAAACCCCTGCCCAAAGCAGGGTCAGCTGTGAGCTCAGAATGGGTCACTCCGGGCTTTATCCATTTGGGTCTTGAAAACCTCCAAGGTCAGAGACTGTACAACCTCTCTGGGCAAACTGTTCTAATGCTTAATTGCTTTCATAGTGAATATAGTGAATTATTTTCTCTCTTATAACCAGTGAGAACCTCCTCTTTATCACCCCTCAATCTCCCACCATGCATCTTAATAAAGAGCCTTAATAATATCCTCGTAACTATTAGAAGGTTAGGTATCCCTGAAGCTGTCTCTTCTCCAGGCTGAGCAGGCCCAGTTTGCCTCAGCCTCTCCTCACAGGGCCTGTGCTCCAGCCTCCAACCATCTTGGTGGCTCTCCACTAGACATGCTCAAGTTTATAAACATCCTTCCTGTAATGAGGGGCCCCAAACTAGATGCAGTATTCCAGATATGGTCTAATGAGTGTCAAGTAAAAGGGAAATAATCACTTCTCTTGATCTACTGGTTACATTACTGTTGATGCAGTCCAGGATACTGTTGGCTTTCATTGCTGCCAGGGTGCACTGCTGGCCCATGCTCAGCTTGCTCTCCAGCAGGACCCCAGGTCCTATTCAGCAGAGCTGCTCTCCAGCTAGTTAGTCCCAAGTTGAACTATAGCAGTGGGTTAAGTCCATCACTTTTGTTGCTGAATTTCATGAGGTTCCTTTCAGCCCATTCTTTCAGCCTAAGTCTGAATGGTAGACCTGCCCTTGAACTTACTGACTGCACCCCTCAGTTTGGTGTCATCTGCAAACTTGATGACAGTGTGCTCCATCTCCTCCTCCAGCTCACTGACAAAGGGAACAGAACAGGTCCCACAGACCTTCTTGAAGAACTTCATTTGTAACTAGCAACCACATAGAGTGTGAGCCATTAACCACAGACCTAGTCATTTTATCACAGAAGGAAATGAGGTTGGTGAGGCACAATTTACCCTTTGTAAATCTATGGTAATTTCCCCTCATCCACTTCTCCTTCCTGTGCCTTCCTGTGCTATGATTTTCTAAGGGACTAAAGTGATGCTCACTGACCAGCCCCAGATTATCTTTCTTTCCCTTTTTGGAGCTGGGTGCAATATTTGCCTTTCTGCAGTCACTGTGGACCTCCCCTAGTCTCCACAACCTCTCAGAGATGATAGAGAGCAGCACTGTAATGACATCAGCCAGCACTCTTGGATGTAGTCCACCCCATAGACTTGTATGTGTTGAGATTTCTCAGGAGATTCATAATTCAGTCCTCTTTTACTAACTCAGTCCTTTCCTCCTTGAATCCTGTATCAAGGCACTAATAGCCTAAATGCTATTATGTCTTGGCAAGCCCTAGATATTGGGAACATCTTTTACAATACAGGATCAAGTGACAGACAAGTGGGAGGGAGGGGATGGATCAAACTGCCATCTACAACTGCTTGAAGAGATGATGGAAGCAAACTCTTCTCAGTAGTGGTAGATGTTAAAACAAAAGGCAATGGCTACAAGTTGCTGCTTGGAAAATTCAGGCTGGATAGCAGGAAAAACTTGATCACTAGGATGGTTGTGCAGCCCTGAAACAGGTACTGAGACAGGCTGTGTATTCTCCATCCTTGAAGACTTTCAAGACTCAGCTAGACAAAGTCACAGCTGGACTCAGCTAGTGTTGGCAATGGTCCTGCTTCAAGTGGGAGATTGGACTAAATGACCTGCAACCAACATTTCTATGATTCTAAGTGAATTTCTGGAGAAGTTCCTGAGAGAAGTTAGTTTCAGGGTTTGATTAGAAGCAAGAATTTATTACTAGTGTTGAGCTTTTTAACCAAGGATCCAAACATGCAGCCAGTACCTGAGTACAGAATGAGAGCAAACTTTAAATCATACTTTGAATGAGGTTTCCTCCACTAATGCAGTGGTAAAAAAAACATTCTATTACAGCTCTCTGGCTTCAGTTTAAAATCTGACACAGAATATAAAATGGAAAAGGAAAAATAAAATACAAAAGTTAACCTGACTTTCTCATAATTTGAAACCTCTTTATAAGTTTAAGCTTGGATTGTACTTTGGACAAGGTTTGGAAGGAGTGCAGTTCTGTCCTATTCATAATAATCTGTACATTATCAATACATAGCTCCTCAACATTTCATCCTCCTTACATTTCATTCACATATTTCTTTTATATTTGGTTAGGATTTATTTCTATTTCATTAAATTATTCAAAGTCACGGCATAGGAAAGAAAATTGTTTATCTGTCCAGAGACAGGAACACAAATGCAGAGGGAGGAAACCTAAAGTAATAGCATGCACATTTGTCAGAAAGGTACCTTCAAGTATTACCTTTTGCTTTCTTTTTTTCTTTTTTGCTTTTAGTTCACTAAAATCTTTTTTAGTTGATTTAGTACACTGTTACAGTAATTATTTCATGTTGTGCAAACAAATATAATATTTTTGGCTACTTATGCAAAAATATGTGCCATTAGTGTCAACATATGAATCACAGTCTGAGAATCACTAACAGCTGGGCAACTGTAGTAAGGAACTGGAATTAGCATAGTTCAACATGGAATCAATCTTTTTTTGCCTTAAAGTGAGAGAAAGAGTTGCTTGAATGAGATATTTGCAATTCCAGCTTAGATTTGTAAGAAATAAAACTAAAATATCAGTTCCAAACATAATTTTGAGGGGAGAAAAGTAGCAGGACCAGAGGAACACCCCAAGAGCAAGTCTCTCTGGGCATCAGTGCTCATGGCTTCTATGACAAAAAAGCAACAATTAGGATTGAGTCTGATGCTCAAATGGGCAATTCCCATATCTTCCAGCACTGACAAAGTTACCACCCAAACCTTTTATGATGTCTATTTTGCTTGCTCCTTGAGCCAGCTCTGAAACAAAAGCTGCTGGCTCATCCGCAGCCCAAATGGGAGATGATAAAATAAAGCCAAACAAGAAGAAATTCGGGAAGGCTGGGAATAGATAAAGGAAAAATTCAGCACAACCGTGATATCCAGTGCTATTTCTGAAGCACAGAAGACCTCTGAAAACCTTTTAAGAATTGTATATGTCCTCTCCATTCGAGTATTATTGTAGGCTTTATACATAAGTGGTGTCTGTCTTCAGGCCAAGAGACAAAGTTTATATATGTTAACACATTCTATTAATAGACATTGCTAAACACTTTCTACTTGTATGTAAAGTGAAGCACTCAAATATTTTAAGGAAGCATGCTGTTAGGAAAGCTCCATCACTAGAGGTTTTGAGACCAAATCAGACAAACATCCATCAGCATTTCGTAAGTACTGCCAAATCTGCTTTGGAGCATAGAGTGGACTACTTAACTATTTGAGGATTCACCCTTTTCTAAAGTACTATGATTTATCAGTAATTAAAATATGAGGAAAATGTTATCAGCAGTGACATTCTACTTCAGGCCATCCTGCATTAACCAGTAACTCTAGGGGACTGTGGAAAAGGTTGGGGTTGGGAGGAATGAGCAGGAAAAAATAAAATAAAAAAAATAACTCCCCTAACCTCCACAAAAAAAGAGCAAACTACAAAGAACAGGTGGGACAAAGAGAAGCAGAGACTATCAGGAGTAAACTAAACCCCGGTATCAAATGTAAGACCTACTGATGACTAAAGAGAGAGAAATGCCTAGCTTGTTGTTCTGCGTAGGTACTCATGAAGTTAAACAGCACTTTGCTTTTAAAAAAGGCTCTTTTGGTCAAAACAATTAGACTTGTACAGTCATATGAACTTGCAGATGATCAGGTCTCCAGCTTCTGAGAGAGAGAGAGAAATGAAAGATACAGGTCTTGCTCTGACACGTTTCTGCATGTTCGCTTTTTAGGATCAATTTGTTCATGAACTTTTATTACTAAAGATGATAACAAAGTAATTCACAGGTAGTAACTTCTTTTACTCACCTTATTTCTCTCCAAACTGTCTTTCAAATGGCAAATCCTGAAGAACATTATAGACTATAATAAAGCACTTTACCATAAGAATAAAGTTTCCTTTAAAATTTAATTTAATTTAATTTAAAATAAATTAAATTAAAATATCCATTGGTGTTATCACATCCTGCTTTTCCTGTAGCATACTAAGAGAGCCCTTCTATTTCCTTTTCAATATAAGCTTCTCATCAGAACAAAGACATGGATAGACTGCTGGCTAACATCTATTTTAAACATTTTTAATTAAGTCTGAGATTTAAAAGTCATTATTGCTGAATAGGAGACAATATTTGCAATAGATATTTTGGAGATGCACATTTGTAGATTAAAAATAAGTAACAAAAATCTAGTTTAAAGTGTTTTTCACCTATGGGTTTTCACAGAATCACAGAATGGCTGAGGTTGGAAGAGATCTGTGGAGATCATCTAATCCAAACACGCGCTCAGAGCAGGGTCAGTTACAGCAGATTGCTCAGGGTCATGTCTAGTCGGGCTTTGAATATCTCCAAGAATGGAGATTCCACAACCTCTCTGGCCAACGTGTGACTGTGTTTCACCACCCTCACAGTAAAAAAATATTTTCTTATGTTTAAGTGGATTTTCCTGTATTTCAGTTTGTGCCCTTTGCTTCTTTTCCTCTCACTGGATACCAGCAAGAAGAGTCTTGGTCATCTTTACACCCTCCCATCAGGTATTTACATACATTGGTAAGATCCTTCCTGAGCCTTCTCTTCTCCAGGCTGAACTAACCCAGCTCTCTCAGCCTCTTCTTGTATGAGACATGCTCCAATCCATTAATCATCTTCATGGTCCTTTGCTGGACTATCTCCAGTAAATCCATGTCTTTCTTGTACTGGGGAGCCCAGAACTGGAGACAGCACTCTCAGTGTGGCCTCAGCAGTGTTGACTAGAGGGAAATGATCACCTTCCTCGACCTGCTGGCAACGTTCTTTCTAATGCAGCCCAGGATACCATTGGCCTTCTTTGCTGCAAGAGCGCATTGCTGGCTCTTGGTCAACTTGTTTCCACCAAGACCCCCAGGTTCCTTTTGCAAAGCTGATCTTCAGCTGGTTGGTCCCCAGTCTGTACTACTGGTGCTTGGGGTTATTCCTCCCCACGTGCAGGCATTTGTATTTCATTTTGTTGAACTTCATGATAATCCTGTTGTCCCATTTGTCCATCCTGGTGAGGTCCCTCTGAATGGCAGCACAACCATCTGGTATATCAGTCACACCTCCCAGTTTTACATTATCTGAAAATTTGCTGAGCGTGCACTCTGTCCCATCTTCATTAATGAAGATGCTATACAGGTATCAAGGTGAGACTGACAGGCCTGTAGTTCCCCAGATCCTCCTTCTTGCCCTTCTTGAAGATAGGAGTGACATTTGCTTTCTTCTAGTCCTCAGGAACCTCTCCCAGTCACCACAGTATTTCAAAGATAATCAAGAGTGGTCTCGCAATGACATCGGCCAGCTCCCTCAGCACTCGCAGGCACATCCCATCAGGTCATGGACTTGTGTATATCCAGTTTGTTTAAATGTTCCTGATCCTCCTCCACCAACAGTAAGTCTTCATTGCTCCAGACTTCTGCTCTGGCATCAGAAGCTTGAGATTCCTGAAGGCAACTCTTAGCAGTAAAGACAGAGGTGAAATAAGCACTCAGTGCCTCTGCCTTTTCTTTGTTCTTTGTCACGAGGACTTCTCCCCAATTCACCAACGGGTCCATGTTTTCCCTAGTCTTCTTTTTGTTGCTGATGCACTTGTACAAACCCTTCCTGTTGCCCTCATTGCTTCCATCTATCTCCTGTATACTTCCTTTCTATGCATGAGTTTAGTCAGGAGCTCCTTGTTCATCCATGCAGGCCTCCTGCTACCTCTGCCTGACTTTCTACAGGTCAGAATGGACTGTTCTTGAGCTGGGAGGAAGTGACCCTTGAATATCAACCATCTCTTCCAGATCTCTCTTCTCTCCAGGGCCTGGAGAATCCCATAGGGTTTTTTCAAGCAGGCCCCTAAGGAGTCAAAGTCTGTTCTCCTGAAGCTCAGGGTCATGACCTGCTATGTGCCTTACTCCCTCCTCTCAGGAACTCCACCATCAGAAACTCCTCCTAAATTCCACCATCTTATGGTTAGCCATGCAAGGGCTGTTGCCGACCTTCACATCCCCAACCAGTTCTTCCTTGTTTGTAAGTTTCAGGTTTGGCAGCATGTCCCCCCTCATCAGCTCCTTGATTATCGGTGTTAGAAAGCTATCATCAATGCACTCCAGAAACCTCCTGGATTGCTTGAGCCCTGCTGTGCTGCCCTTCCAGCAGATATCACAGTGGTTCAAGTCCCCTGTGAGAACCAGGGCCTGTAAACATGAGACTTGTTCCAGTTGTCTGAAGAAGACCTCATCTACTTCTCCCTGAACAGGCAATCTGCAGCAGACTTCCACCACAACATCACCCATGTTGGTCTGCTGACTAATCACAACTCATCAGCTCTCAGCTGGTTCATCATCTATCCCCCAGGCAGAGCTCCATGCATTCCCACTGCTGTCTCATATAAAGGACAACTCCCTCTCCTTGTCTTCCTGGCCTGTCCTTCCTAAAGGACATCTATCCAGCCACGGAAGCACTCCAGTTGTGTAAGCTATCCCACCACATCCCTGTGATCTTGATGAGACTGTAGCCCTGCAACAGCACACAGACCTCTAATGTCTCCTCTCTGCTTCCCATGTGGCATGCATTACCCCATACTGCATGCATTAGTGTACAGGCACTTCAGAGAGGCACCTAGCTTTGCTAATTTCCCATGAGAGCTTCCCCCATCATGCTGTCTTCTCAGCACATCCTTATTTGTGTGCATACACTTGGGTGGCCCCATTCTGCTCTGTTCTGTTGATTATGAGGTCTCTATTTTCCACATTGTCCTTTGCTTGCCAGCCTGGTCCACCACTTCCTCACTTGATTATGAGTTGTCATCTCCCTCCCTCATCAGTCCTATTTTAAAACTCTCCTCAACAGCTTGGCCAGCTTGTTGGCAAAGATGCTTTTGCCCCACTTGGTAAGGTAGGTCCTGCCTCTTCCTAGCCATCCTCAATCCTGAAAGATGGTCTAATGATCATAAGAGCCAAATCCCCATTGTTGAGACCAGCTACGCAACCAGTTGTTGACCCGCAGGATCCATCTGCTCCTCTTCAAGCCCCCTCAGCACCTTTGGGGGTTGACCACCTGGGCCCCCTTGCCCTTGAGCATCACCCACAGAGCCATGTAGTCACACTTGAGTGTCTAATCTGGCTAGATCAGCATAGGCTCATCTGCTAAGCAGATAAAGAAAGAGAGCACAATATTCATATCAGCAGTTCCGAATTAGGTCAGAAACACGTAAACAATTAAGTACCAAAGTACTTGAATTTTTTTATTTACCTGGGTAAAAGATGATTCTAAATAGATCCACAAATAGGTCAGATAGGAGAAATCTCTACAACTCTGCTATCATAATTCTAAGAAAACTTTACTTTTAATTTTTTTTAGCATTTCATAACTTTTATTAGAAAATTGCTATCAAGGCTCTCCATTTAGGAGTATTAAAGTTGTAGCAGACATCTACCATGACAAATATAACTGGCTGAAAAACTTTATACTGGTTAACAGAAAGAACTTTTTTGGCTTCACTTGATTGACTTCAATCTGAAACAGCCTAAAACCCAAAAGACTTCAAAATTCCCCTTATATCAGAAAGGTAAAGAAAGTTTCATTTTGGAAAGATCAGCACCACCATTCAAGACCACTTAGAGCTGGGGACCTGAGCTTCTACTATCAGAGTGACTACATAGACGATCTTACCATTTGTGTAAGAAACAGGGGCTATCTGTAATCCAAAAATGATTTCATTCTTTCTGAAAACTTCTGGTCTATACCTACAAACCCACACATGGAACACTTTTTTCTAACAGCTGGAGATTGGGAAGATCTTAATGAAAATATTTTTTTAGCAGTTCATCACTTTCATCATCACCCAGCATCTCTTCAAACTGTGGAATGATCCTTCTGACTTTTATCTTTAATTTTTTTGAATTACAAAATCAAATAGTCTTTAAAATTTGCTCCAAGGCCCAGCAGAGATTCTGATTTTCAACAGACAGAACTGATAAATATTTTTTAAGATCCATAACTCTGCCTCTTGAAATGAATGTTTCATTCTCCGGGGTCTACTACATAATAATTAATCTCAAAATCTAATAAGAAAGGGAAAGGTGAAGAGAAATTAAATTATTTCAAGAGATTCATTAGTTCTCTACAGCTTAATGCATTCAGTTCTATCATGTAAGTAACCTGATGACAGGATGATTGTCTGAGTTGGGTTTCCAGTGAAGAACATATTGCAATAAAAGATGGGATGAAAATAAAATGTACTTTTTTTTTTTTCAAATTTATTTTGAATTGCAACTTTGGATTTGTTCCCTAGGTAATAAAGAGCAGCAAGTCACTAACAAAGTGTTCTGAATCAAACATCTGTAACCATTTTCCTTCCATTTTTCTAATAAGTCAACGGTAATTGATGCACCCACAATTACACAATGCCAAAAAAAAAAAATGTTCATTTGCTCAAGAGACAGACTGACTAAAAGTATGATGTCCTGATGGATTTGGAATATTTTACAAGGTGAGAGAATAGGAAAACATTCCATGATTTCATTCTGTTACTGTTCTATTGTATCTAATCTTTTGTCTGTCAAAACGTCTGAAAGTTCTAACTGCACAGAAAACTTGGGAAGACACTGTTTTCAGAAGTGGTGGGAAACTTTCAGACCATATCCATAAAAAACATAAATTATTCAGCCGCACACTCATAGCGAATGCCGTAAGTCTTTATGCTATTAATGCTAGCTGCAGTAAAAAACAGAACCATGGCCTCCTGCCATTGCTCAGTATGGAGATCAGTAAAGGGAAAACTCTTCAGTTTCTTCTGGATGAGAAAAAGAGATGAAAAAGCTCCATCAAGCACTGGAAGGGGAAATGAACAACAGTTTCCAAACAAAAAATGTGAATACGAGACACCCAGATTTCTCCATAAAAAGAAGAAAATATCCTGATATAAACATGGAAATACTGACTATATTTTACTGTTTTTTGAAGTTCCTAGACTGATTGTTTGCTGCTAGACATTTTTTCAATTTTGATAAGAAAATAACATTACAACATAGCAGGAGAACAACCATACTGGCTCGTACCAATGGTTTATCTAGCCCTGGGTGAAATATATAGGTCTTTGCTTAATACTGGTATCCTATATTAAGAAACATCATTTGTTTGTTTTGAAATTACATCTGCTAATTTCATGTGATTACCTCTATTTTTAGATTGGAAGAGATATAAATAGTGGATTACTATAAATCTCAGTGTGCTCATGACTTTATAGAATTCTTATTAGCTCTGTTTCATTCTCCTTTCACCATTTAGCTTCACAGGCAGAATAGTTGGTCTAGAGTTACTCTTTGTATGGAAGCTCATCTTTGTCTTTGAACACCTATGTTACCCTTCTGGGTACCCATCTGTTTTACAATATTCCTGTTAAAAGTGGGAAAAATCATAAGGGCACAGTTTTCAAAGTACTGATGAAACATGGATTTACACAGTGTTATAATGATGTTATGTATTATTTCTTTTTCCTGTCATAATGATTCCTGGGACGCAAGGTATAGTCTATTTACTTTCAAACTCTTAGTGAGCAATGAATTGCTGATTCCACAGAACTGATAGCTTTAGCAGTGAGATCTTGTTCTCGGTGGAACAATCAGCTAAGGATCCAGTTTATGAAGGTTAGGGTTACTCCCTTCCTATGTGTACCAGGTCCTTTTGTCTACACAAAATTTCTCTGATTTTTTGTTGTCTAGTCATTCAATATTGTGAAGGTCTTTTTGCAGCTCTCACTTGTATTTATTTGACAACTTTCAGTCATCAGCAAACTTTATTCAATTTACATACCTTTTTCCAGATCATGTATATATTGGTTGAATAGTATAGATCACTATATGGATTCCAAATATGATTTACCTGAGAAAACTGACCATTTACTCCTCTCTTTTCCTTTAACAATTTACTTAATCTATTTGATGACTTTCTCTCTTATCCCATAGTACCTTAGTCTCCTTAAGAACCTTTCATTATCAGTCTTGTTTAATACTTTTGGAAATCAAATGAGATCTCCCTTGTCCATTTGCTTGTTAATTTCTTCAGAGAACTCATATGTATTTTTGACACATGACTTCCCTTTACAAAACACACGGAAACAATTTACCACTATGTCATATTTAACCATGCATCCACTAATTCTCTTCATTACACTATATTCTACCAGTTTTCCTAGGGTGGACATCAGGTTTATCTGTCTGAAGTTTCACCAACCTTTTTTAAAAAGCAGCACTGCATTTTCCATTATGCTGGTACTGAGGCTGTTTTAGGTGAGAAGTTATCCACCTCAGTTAGCAATTCAGCTATTTCAACCATGAGTTTCTTTACACTGCTTGTTTGAGCACCATCTGGTTGGTAAGATACTTTTGAGTGACACTCCAAACCTTTAAGCAACCGCAGATCAGAGTGATATTTCAATGCAACAAACAGTTTTTAAAAAAATGATGAAATATGTCTCTTCCTTATTCCTGAAGAAACATTACATTTTCCTCAAAATTATAAACAGCCTATTGTCAGTCCTGAAAAATTTCAGTCCTGGTCTAATGACATTTTTAAGGTCTAGTTTCTTGGGAGCCGTCCAGACAGGAAACATCTGGCTCATCCCACTGTAAACCTACGCCTTTACTTCTAGATTTGCCTCATACAAGTTATTAATTTTCAAAAACAGCATATATAAGTATTGCATTTATGATTTTTTTTATTGTATCAGGTACTGCACATTAATTGCAAGCTCTTTGAGTTTATGTCTTTGCTGATTATGCCTATTTTTCCTAATCTATAATTATTGTCAGTTGAGCTTTTTTAATAGCATCAATTGTACACTGTAAAATGAACTAGTTATATGTGATGGGCAGACTGCTAAAGGTCCTGATCTTGAACCAAGACTTGAGTGATTAGGTACTGCATTAACAGAATAAGAAAATGCGCATTACCCCACAGAACACCCTATCTAATTACAAGGCAGAGTGGGAATAGAAAGGGATAATGAGATGATATTCATCCGTACAATAGCCAGTAGTCTCAACATATTGGCAGCTTAATTGTTCTGTATTTTTTTATAGGCAAAGCAAAGTTTTAAAGAAGGCATTTGAAGTGAGTCATGAAGGGCTATTTTGCAGATATTTTCAAGGACTTCCAGGTGTGAATGGTTACATGGGAAAATCACAGAGGTATTTGAAAATTTAACAAATAGACTCTCACAGAATGGGAAGAGAGTCTCTAAAAGACCTTCAAAGAAAAGACAAGCTGGCGTTTAATATGACACAATAGGAGGCATAAACTGGGAGAACAAAAAATCAGAGTTGCTCAAAAAATGGCAAAGTAGGAACATTATTTTAAATGCTTTTCAGATAGATATGAACAAGTATTTGTATTTTTCTAGCCAAGAAGAGGGAATGAAGTTGTCCTAATGAAACTTGAAATGACCTGAGCTTTATATACAGATGGATACCAAAGACTATATCTTTGAGACTTTAGACAGAAAGAATCTGTCAGATATAAGATAAGCCTGAATGTGAAAAATGAAAGAGATGTATAAATTAGAGATGATGTCTGGCAAGGAATGATCAGAAAGAGGTAGAGGTGCAGACAGAGTGTGGCAAAGAGCTCCCTATTAATGACATTGAACTCGAGCTGAACTCCAGAAAAACACAGGTTAGAGACAGACCAAGGTTTTAGTGTCTGTAGTTGGTGAGTCTGGATTAGAGACAGCAGTTAAATTTATATTTGCAAATACTGTTAACCCCATACATCACGTAACAGGGAAAGAGCGATAGGGATTCAGGACAGAATGCTGTGGACCCTCATAGGAAGATGAAAACAGTGAAAAGGAGTACGCTGTAACAAACAAGCTGAAAGTTAAGGGCAGAAGCATAGATGAAAGAAAATTGTATTATTGTGTCCATCTCTTCCATTATTTTAACCATTAAATGGGATGATTTCATTATTTAAATCGACAACAGTAATGCATTAAACAACATTTGCATTCTTCTTGCAATATTTGTCCAGGTATTTGATTCAGTTGAACGACTCCATTGACTTAAACACACTTTGAATTGTGCTCTGTTCTGTCTTCTCAAATTTTACAAATATGCTTTTGCCCTATAACATTCTCAAAAGGCAAGCTGCCTAAACCAAGGCAGCACATTGCTAACACATAGTGTTAGCACTAATTAATTAGTACATCAACAGTTAATTAACATATCAGTTCTCCCCAATGTCAAGTACTTTTAGTATTTCAGTTTCAGCAAATATCCCCACCAAGTAGAGCGAAGCAAGTATATGATGCCTTAGAAATACAAGATGTATTATGTTATTTGAAAATGAGAACATATATCTACATTTTTAGAAAGTCTTGTTTGAAAGTCAGAAAACAAAAAGCTTGTTATAAAGTTAATTGATTTTTCATCTCTAAAATAATGTATGGTTCCAGTTGCACACAACTGTTTTCCTTAATCCAGCAGAGAGTTGGCTGAAACCACACGAATCATCTACTCCTCCTCCATTTTATTCGGAGTATGGGAATTTTTACTTGTTGAGGAAGAAGTTTCACATCTTTTCCCCAGTTCTTTCTCTTAGCTAAGAGGAAGATAAACAGTACTCTGGCTCTGCTCTTCAGTTTTCAATTTTTTCTTACAATCTGCATTATGAAATGTGGAATGGTTGGGTCTTTGGAAGCTAGATTACAATTTATAGTGCAGTTTTCAATAATATATTGTTTTTGCTTTCCTACAGTAGTAAATTTTACTTCTCAAGCGAACTAAGAAATTATTTTAAAACAGTAATGTTTTCTTGACTTTTTGCCCAGTCTAAGGTGGCCATACCTGCAGGTATTTTCACTGCACAAAATGAGAATGTGTTTTATACATATCTTGTTCCATGGCACACAGATCATGTGCTTCCACAGATAGAACAGGGTTTTTACTAAGGCAATAAATACATCTAATTTTTATTCCTATGAAATGTTACATATTATACTGTTAGGCATTTATATTTTAATGAAATATAAATTATAAGTGTAAACTTTATTTTTTTGCAAATAGATAAAAAAATCAGAGGTTTAGCACTGCACATGTACAGAAATGAAAGCTCAGTTTCCCACAGTTAACAGAGCAAAGCTGCTCAAAACACGTAGCAATAGAACATTGTTAGTAACCCATGAGACATTTTGTCATACATTTTTGGAGCTTAATGAAGCAGTGATAGTAGATTTAAAAGAAATTTAAAAGTCCAATTGTTTTATTACTTACTATAATGTTGATGTTATCAATAGTAGAAGAGAATCAGCTTTTCTGTTAATAAGAGTTTTGTCTGCTTAACCTAACAAATGGCTGAAGGAGTTGAAGGCACCACCTCTGACTTTGTTCCCAAACTCTGCTATGGTTTCCTGTCCCTCCAGAAGCAGGGTCGAGAGAGCAGGGTGCACGTCCAGGTGTTGGCTGCTTCACCACATATTCTAGCACCTTAGCTCAGCTCTTCCTTCATCCTCAGTTTACACCAAGATGCCCAACTCTGCATGGAAGTGACTAACGTCCACACACAAACTCCCTTCTGCCAGCTCTGTTATGTGGGTGGCAACCTTCAACAGAGGAGCGCTACCAACAGCTAGGATAACTATATCTTTACCACTTTGTCACTAGATTTGCCACAGTCTTTTGTCAAACCCCTAGCTCACTGTTTATTCTCCTTTAACACTCTGTCTCAGGGCAGAAATTTTTCATGACTGAAAAAAAGAGCACTTGTGTATGCATTAAGATAGCTAGAACACATGTTTAAAGACTATCAATCTATCTTCCTGCTTTTATTCATGAAAAGACTGCCAGCTAAAATCCAAGATATTGTTGTATGACAGGCACATATTTTTCCATCTCTCATTTAGAAACACCTACAGCTTCTTAGCAAGGCTGGCTAGAAAAGTCTTAGGACAGCAAGCACGTAAGTTTTACACATTTGATTATGGTGTTTGGGAAAAGAGAACCTTATGTCTTCTCCGCAAATGAGCAAGTTTACAGCCTAGACTCCATCGGGATTTTGTCCCATAATTTTGGCTGGCTGCTTGGATCAACCAATTTTAACTTAGTCTACATGAGAGGATTTAGGTAAGCAGAAATAATTATCTGAAATAAAGTGATTAGGATTCAGGAGTTTATCCTTCTTAGTTTTGCAACAAACTGTACATATTATAAGAGGAGCTTTCTGCTGTCTTTGAAAGAAAGTACTTCCAGCAGCAGATGACTTTCAAAAGTTTTACGTGTCTACTAAATTACCAGAATCACATTCTGGAGCATGTCTAGGGTTTAAAAGAACCTCTTCTAGTCACAACTAGGTCAATCCTGCTTAACTTACGACATACTGTCAAACTGCAATATTAGCGAGATGACTATAAGCTAAAAATTACTCTGGTTGCAGTAGAAACAAATGAACTTAAATAATTAACAACAGTATGCAGACTGACCTGTCCAGTAATAGGTTAGGTGCAAATAAAAGCTTTCCTGGGTGTTCCATGGAGCGCCAGACTAAGCCAATCATCAGTATCTCTAACCAGGCACATTCCAGTAGATGGACCTGATCATGGAGTGTTAAATCCACGAATCCTGAAAGAATAAATAGGAGACAGAGTAAACATACTCCAGTTTTGCAAGTGGAACAAAATTATTAAGAGAATCAGGTAAAAAACTGCATTTGAGCTGGATAACCAAAAATAAAAAGCAATAAAACCCGACATTCGTCCTCTCTGCATTCTCTGGGTGAGTTTTGTTTAATTTTAGGTGCAGTGTGGCTCCATCCTACAGAGCAATCATCACTTTCCAGGGTCCTGGCTGTGCCCTGGCTGCATCCAGAGCAGGGCAAGACACAGCAGAGCATCTCCCTCCCCGTGCCTGTGGCTCATGGCCTGGGAAACCAGGCACACTGCAGAAAGGAGCAGCAACCTGCTCCAATCCTGGGTTGCCTGGGACACGATGGAAACAACTCCTATAAAATGCAATGATAGCTCTAATCAGCTAATCCCAGAATAGTTTTCTGGTGGAATAGAGTTTTACAGGCTCAGGAACATTCAGCCTATTGCAAGTGCCACATCTGGATTAAAGAGGGCCTAATACAGCATTTCAAATAAATTAGCAAGCAAATGCTGATCACAGCACAGTTAGAACTCATTGATGAGTCATTTGCTTGTATTTATATTGGATTACAGCATCTGAAGGAAGAAGCTACCCTCTTTCATTGTATGTTTAAACAACACTAGAAAGAATGGATCCAAAATGAGGGCATGGCTTACAGCAAAACTTAAATACAAATATGAGAATAATGATGAAGGTAGACAAGAAAGCGTAAAGAAAGCTGGTCTTTCCTGTGTTCGTTTCATGGAACAAATGATACCATTGTCTCACTGAGAATCTCACTTTTCATGAACACTACTTTCAGTCCAAAGTTTCAGTCCTTGGGATTACATAACACAGTTTATTAGACTTATAAGGTTTCTTTAGTTTCATGAACTTGTTAAGAATAAAACATGCAGAAGTTCCTTCAAAACAAATATTATTATCCTTTACTAATTGTTACATAGCAGTGGTATGGATGTCTGAAACATATTATTGATCTTTGCCACAGTTTAATATTTTTTTTAAGTTGCAATTAATTCATATTAGTCTTCAGGATACAATTTACAGGGTAAACTACCTTACCAGCCTGGTAAATGGCACTGATTTTGCTTTTGTGCAATGTTCTCACTAGATTCAATTTCAAATAATAAACCTGACATATTCTGGAGTACTATCAGGGGGCAGGGCGGGGGTAAAGCATGTGTTTCTAAAGATAATTGTTGTGCTATAAAATGCATTTTTGAAATAACAAAGAGAAAGAACAAAAAGAGTTCACAGAAAAATTAGAAAATATTTCTATGGCATCTGTTCTGTAAAACAGCAATAATTTTTTTTAATGAAAATATTTGAGAGCTAATCAGTCCATTCATTAAGAATCATTCAAAAAATGAAATGGCTTTGACATATCTGAAATAAAGCTCATGTATCAACCACCAAGAGTGGATGTAGACAGCTGCATTACCTGCTCTTTTTCTGAAAGTGGTAGCTATCGTAAAAAAATAGTTTTCTTTTTTCCCCTGCATTTTTCCTTTATTATCAAATGCAAAGATGACTTTCAGACTTCACACAGATGGAATGGTATTTGCCTGAGTCACCAAACAGCCTGAAACAATAGAGCTGAAACTTAAACCAGCAACGTTGTTAATAATAAAGCACTAATTGCAACATTCAAGAATGAAACTGGCAAAAATAAACTGCTATCCACATATATGGAGAACAAACAATAAACACTATGTTTCCTATTAAGTATTGTTATATTTTCTTATGACAACACATCACAAGATGGAGTTTTAATTTATGACTGACAAGCACCCCACCAGTTCCCTGTGTGGTACCACAGTCCCTGTGTGGTATTTGACATTTGGATTCAGGGCATTAAAAGTCAGTTATATTGCCATCATTTCACATGATTGCACACTGTTCTACCATGGAACGTTTTCTTTGCTGCAGAAAAACGGAGTTTGTTGCAATTGTGCTAATTCACTTTACTGTAAAACTCTGCTCATTCTACAATGCTCTGGGTGCCAAAATGTTTGGTAGTGCTGTAAAGCCAGAGCCATTTCTCAAGTCTAGATTCAACATAAATGCAAGAACAAAGAAAGCCACAGGTTTCTTTTCAAACTCAGTGCACATTCAATGACTTCTTACTTTTCAGTAGTCTTTTCTCCCCAGAGTTTTGCAAAACATAAAACAAAACATATAGGAATAACATCAACACACATTGAAATGTTGCTACCTTTGCCGGGGAGGACAGTAATTGTGTGCTATAGCAGAAACCAAGCAGGAATTAACAAATCTCACAGGGTTCAAAAAATTTTTGAACTTTTTTTCGGTATGCAAAACAGGATCCCTTTCTTCGTGTAATTCAGTTTAACAGTGTGTCAGTATTTTAAAAGATTAAATAATCTCACAGCCTGACATCTACTTTGGGTTATAAAGCAGAACAGTTAACACAACCTTGATTAATACAGGTTCAAAAGGCTGTAATATAATAATGAACATGAACTGTAATTCATAGAAAACCTTATCAAATTAACTCGATGGCTTTTTAGATGATATTAGAAATTTAGTTGATAAAAGTATTAGTTTTGATGAAACAGGCTTCTGTGAGACATTTGATTTGACAATTCATGACATCTGATAATAAAACTGGAATACAAAAAAAATCAACCTGCAACAGATTAAGTGAATTAGAATATTTTAAATGACAGGTCTCAGTATGCAATGGCAAGATGGTAGTGATAATCCTCATTGAACTGACATGTTTCTAAAGGAACCCCATACAGCTCACTTCTTCATCCTACATAATTTTTTTTAAAGAATGTCATGGACGAAATCAAATCATAATTCAGATGGCATGTAGAAAATAATGCAAAAAGCAGGTTAATAATGGAAACAACCTAGATCACTGGCTAGCTTCATGATAAAAAATACAAAGACATACATTTAAAATAATGAACATTAGCCATATATACAAGATGTAACAGCAGTAGCTCTGAAAAGGCCTTGGAAATGATGGAGAAAAAGCTTTCAGTGGGAAGCTGCATCTATAAAGATAATGCGCTTCTTTATAAAAATCCAGGGAAACTTCAAGAGAGTAAGAAAGTTAAATTACCTTTGTGTTACCCGAATCTGGTAACCACCCTTCAAGAAGGAGGATGACAAATTGGAGAGAATGATGGAGAAACATCAAAATGACTACAGCATTGAAAAACACACTCTGTAGTGAAGAATACCCAGGATTTATTTACTCTTTTTGAAGCCAAATACGTTGAAGGGGTTACATTACTGCAATTTGTAAATATCTAAACAAGAAAGAGAAAATATCATTACAATGACTATGGCATAGCTTAGAAGAGCCCATGCTGGAAGTTAAACCTGCACCAAGTCAGACTATAAATGAAGGGCAATTGTTAACCACAATGATAGTTATTAGCCAAGCAGCATACTATAATTCCATGAGTTTGCCATGATTGGAAATGTTAATCAAGATTTAATTATTATTTTTAAGACATGTTCTTGTCCAAGCAAGTTAATTCAGAATAATGCTACAGGAGGTTAAATTAAATAATGAATAAATCATTAGTCACTTAATCACTCAGAACATGCTGCATTTTAATGCAGTGCACCGCATCAGTGTTTTCTTAATGTTGGCAAGTTTTGAAAGAAAAAGTATTTTTGGATTCTAAATTTTCAGTTATTGTGCTCTAAAGGAAAAGAAACACCCTCACTTCACTGTTGATAAATTAATTGCTGCTTATGGATGTAACCTACACCTTACTCCACGTAACAGACTGACCTTATAAGACTTATCAAAATCCTTGTGTGGCCAAAAATCACAAGACCTAGACTGCCCTTATGCCACCATGCACCATACACCTGCCAGGAGTGAGGTACTTGTAGTTTAAAAGGCATGGCCACACCATCCGTATTTCATACAGAGATAAGTTAATGGTATTTTTGAGTGACTGTTAATAAAGGACACAGTGATTGTTCCAAAAGCTCTTGTACAAATATGAAAATCTGAACTTCTGAAAAGCCAGAACATGCATATAAGTCAGCTAAGGGTAGGTGGCAATTAAATTTATGTTCTTAGCGTAGAACACAAAACAGTAATGTTTAAACTAAACTGATTAAGTCTTTTAATATAAACCCTTCCAGCATAAAGCAGCAGTATGCGCCACATCAGTGACAATATGATACAGCTCTCTCTCTCTGTCAGACAATAAGACACCTTGAAGCAGCAGCAGATCCATGGAGGAAAAGCTATAAGAATCCCTACTCTGGCAAGCAAGATTTATTTTACAGAGGTGAAATAAATCTTGAGAATCCAAAATTGTATGACCCTACCATCCTGCAAAAGAAAGGCCATAACCATGCACAATAGGAATGAGCAAGCCCCTTTGTAAACTGGGAGTCTGGACCATTGCCCAAAGGGAAGGGTCACCATGAAAGAATACAAGGCTTGCTGGAAAGACTATTAGGTAGAATATATATCCTTGACAACAACACAGAAAAGGTTTATGCACTAAGTTGTTTGGTTACTGTATGGAAGGATATAAAGCTCAGCTGGCTTTCATGTATTGCTACTCTCACATACATTGTGAAGTATGCAATACTCTGAGACAACTGCCAAATATATACATAGATACAGATATACAGACACAGATATATGCCATATTTTACCAAATATTTTGAAACTAGTAAGTTTGTAACAATGACTTTTGACCTAATAAGTAGCTTTCTATTTCATCAAATACAATTTTTTAATAATTAACATTCTCTGAGACCCAACACCCAAGTGTCATTGCAGATTTAATCCTACGAACAAAAAATTATTCTACCACTGTCACTATCATCTGAGGATCATTTAATTACCATCATTTCACAGCTTCTACTAAAACTCTTAAGATGCAGGTATAAAGTGGCTATTCCTCAGACTATTTTTCTTCCACCAACAAATCATAAAGTGATCTTCTTTTTTCATCTGATGCAATTACAATCCTATCTATATGTTTATAGCATACGTCTTAATTACCATGATGGTACCTAAAGTATAAATTTTAGCCCATTTTTGCAAAGCAACAAGCAACATTGTGCCAGAAAGGATGATTCTTGCTCTCCAGCTGCTTTAAAGGAAAATGAAACAAAAGTAGTAAAAAGATTAAAAAGCAATACCAAAAGCCCATCCAGCATATCGGATGCTTATGGCAAAACAGCTTTCTCAGGCTCCAGCGATTTGCAGCTCAGGGACTTCTGTAGCCAGAGATGGTCTTTCTGTACTTAATGTTCCTTAACCTTTTTCCTCCAAGTTTGTCCAGCTGCTTTTTGAACCCCGGTAGATTTTTCATCCACTTCAGATTTTTCATATACTCTGGCAGCAATACACTCTGGCAGAAGTTTCATACCTTAAGTTAACACTGTGAAAATAATCGTCTCCTGTTGTTTGTTCTGAAAAATCTCTTACAGTCTTTTGATGTCCCTAATCATTTTATTGGATGATACCATCATTCCCTAAGTTGTCATCTCCCTCATGATTTTATTGATTTCTATCACATCTCTGTCAATCTTTTCTTTTCCAAACAGAACAGTTTTAGTATATATTTTCAGTCATTCCTCAGATGAAAATTATCTCTTTCACCTTTGAACATCCATATAGTCCTTCTCTAAGCATTTTCCAGTTCAATTATATTCTTTCAGAGGAGTTGAGACTAGGACTGTGCAGTGTTTCAGTCCGTCATATGTCTTCATCACCTTAGTTGATTTCTTATCAGCAATTTTTATCACCAGTATTCACTCCTTTTTTTTCAGATAACTTGAACAGAGTAAGCACACCTATCAGACCTCAAAGGTTATCATTTTTAAAATGATCTGTCTGCTTGCCTAAAATCTCTAATCTGATAGCAATAGGAATTTTTATAGTATCTTCTATAATAAAAAAATACATAATGTATACTATACAGAAATGTCATGGAAAATTAGAACATTCTACATCATGTATCTTAAAATTGCATACATTAACAACTATCTTCTTCTATCTTATTGCAAAGTTTTCAAAAGTAGCAGCAATCATGGGAAAAGGCTGTTATTTACAATCCAATACAGTATCTCAGCTATGCAACAGTCTTGTACTAGGCCACATTTGGAACAAAACTCTAATTAGGTTGGCAAAGACAGTGGGAAAGTAGTGGTTAGTGCTGCTACATAATAGCTAGCAACCATTCAATAAAACAACCAAATTAAGATAGGTTTATGCAGACACAAAATGTCTAAATAGATGAAACAGGAAAACAGAGAAATAATTCCTACAGCAAATTCCCCTCCCAAGAAACAGCCTGCAAGAGGAAAAACAGCATCTGTTTCTCCTAACCTAATCCACCAGGAAAGGACCAATAGCTCAGTCATCACTGTGAGAAGCCGGTTTGACCAAGACATGAAACCTGTGCTGGCTGCAGCAGGGAAGATGCGCAGCTGGGGGGTAAGTGTCCACCTCTCCATTCTGAGCAGAGAGGGGCCACCACATTGATCTTTGGGCATAAGACAAGGTTTCTGTCCAAATTTGCATGGGTCACTTGGACTGATCATGCCCTAAGCCTGGTTAATTAACCTCTTAGTCCAGCTAAGTAGCTAAAGCTTACACCTTGCTTATAGACTTGTCTGTACCCAACAGCAGCAGCAGGGCAAACCAGAGCCCAAGGACAGGTCAGTCAGGGAATCACCAACACTATATTCCATATTCCAGGAATGTCAGTATTCCCAGGGCTATTTCTGCAATGCTGCTTGTTCCTTCTTTTTTCCACAGATCTTTACACCAAAATAATTGGAAATACTTACTTTTAACCTCTCCCCCCTCAGCACATTTGAAGAATGAAATGGACATATTGGCCTAATTGCTGACACAACTCCAATGTTTTAAATCAAGTCCTATTTTGAGGACTGAAGATCAATAACTTCTAAAATCTAGTATTTTGGATCCAAATATTTTGCTTAATAATTATATATTCTCATTCTTTCAATTTTTAAAGAGACAGCTGTGCTTTTGTTTCTGTAAGTGGGGTCAGAAAAAAAATTAACTACAATTTGCTACGTCCCTGAGAGAAAAGTCTGAAAGGCTGACACAGAGCAAGTGGCACAATTGTAAGAGACTCTAAACACTGTCTACTCTTTCTTTCAGAGTTCTCTCTCTCTTTTCACTGCCTGTGTGATTATAATACAGCAGAATACAAATCCAAACTTATAAACTCTCTCCTCTAAGCCTAAACAGTCTGTCAGAAATGAAAGGAGATGAGATCAGAGAGAAGAACATCAGCTCTTAATTACTGTTAGTTATTTAAAAAAAAAAAAATTATTTCATATTTACCATTATAAGCCCTACCAGTTGTAAGCCTCTTTCTGACAAATAACAGTTACCATTTACAGCCATAAACATAATCTCAGTTATGGATGTTGCAGGGGGTCACATTTGTTGCTTTTATTTCAAATCCCATTTTTAGGAGCTGGTCAATTATGTGTCCACCTAAAAGCTGCACTGTGACAGTTCCAAAATGTGTTTGTCAGCTGAATGAGAACTGTTTCAAATATTTTTTCAGTTGTAGAAATTTGTAAAGTATTACCAATTTGATCAATACTTCTTACTTTCACAAGAAGCACATATTTTTTTAGGCCTGTCTGGTCCATATCTTTTCTGGATTAAGAGAAGAAAAAGCACCTGAAGACACTCCTGGTTCAAACAGCTAATGCCTCATTCAGGGAAGGAATCTCTCCTTCCTTCTTCTGATGCACTGCACTCTAAACTATGATGCACAAACCTACCCTGCGTACATCACATGTAATAAATACTGTCTTACATCAAATTTCCTGTGCCTAAGCAAGCTTGTAAAGAAGTTATCCAAGTAGGACTTAACTTACTCAAGGCCAACACTTGGCCAATACTCCAAAACCTGGATTTAGGGCCACAAAAGCACTTAAGTGGTAATGACAGATAATCGCCACTGGTCAGACATACATTATCTTCCCCAGACAAACCCTTGCAACATTTACATGAAATACTGCTGTCTTGCCTCAGAAAAATGTCAGAGGTCCCCAACGCAGCACTACAATGGTTGGCGTTGCTCCTGGGGAGATGCGCCCCGCACCAGCCCAGTGGTGGTGCCTGAACCCCCACCCCGGGCGCCAGCTCCCAGCTTGGGAGTGCTCTTGTGGATTCAGCGGGTAGTAAACTCTGGCCGAACAGCAACCCTGAGTGAATTAGTCTATAGGATTTGATTGCCTGGGAAAATCTGCCCCAAGCTGATGGATGGCCAGGCCACGTGTCCGAAGCTGAAGGTTTCTCCCCCACTGTCTCTCCCTTGCACAGAAAGGGTTTGGAGAGAAAACAGCTTGTATTGAAATGTAGCTCCAGCCTATGGCTGAAATGCAGCACCGACATACCCTATGAAGCCAAGTGTTTTAATTTCCTGATTTTCATTGCATGTGTCAGTATGTCTGACTTGACTAAAACCCAGTTTTTATTTTGCAACTGTTTTGCTTGGTTAACAAAAGAATATTCCAGAAAGTGCATTACCAGTACCAGTTGACACAAATATGTTGAGGCCTTTCATCAGGGAACATAATAAATGTAATCGGCACTCACATAGCACTTTACATTTTCAAAGGGCAGTAAAGCCATTAAGTATTATTAAATGCATTTTACAGATAGAGCACAGAGAGGTTAAGTGCCTCGTCCAGGAGGAGCCAGGATTAGGATGGAGATATGGCAGGCTCTTAGCACACTCTCTAAACCTTTCAGCCACAAAACCTTTGGGATGCAGAAGTCTCTTTGAAATCAAGTGCCAACTCTGTTTCTTGCAAATCAATAAAAAGGAGACAGCCAGAAGCAACTAAATTTGTCTCAAAGAGAAAAGAAAAGAAAGCCTCGCCAAATTAGAGCTGGGGGAAAATTGTTTAAAATGTGAGCAGAAAACCTGGATGCAATGAACTAAATAAGCATTGATTCTTTCCTGGTTTTAAACACACTCAATATATGAAGGCTGCCTGCCAGTTTGCTAGTGAAAGTTTATTACACTGTTTTTATAAAGCAAAAAGGGATGTGTACATATATTTTCTCTGCAAGAAACAAGCATCTCAAAAGAGCACAGCAAAATGACTTTCATTATTAAATGACAATTTCCTGTAGCACTGCACCAGTCATTGTTTAAAGCATGTTAATTATCATTCATCCCTGGACTGCAATCCAGATGTCAGAGACTCAGGCTAGACTTTGACAAAAGTAAGAAGCTCCTTTACGGTGCCTTAATCACTGAGAGCTATGTTTTTTCTCAGGGAGGTCAGGCTTGCCAATAAAATGTACAAGGCACTGCCTGCATACAGAGAGTGAGATACCTGAAGCTGTTCCCAATGATTTTAAGTGTAGGAGCAGACTGTCAGCTCTATGTTCAGGCTTTCCATTTCAAGTAAGTTCTCTGAATCTTTCACTACAGAGGTGAAGGAGGATACTGTGCAAAATTTATTACTTGCAGCCTAAAATACACAGGGTAAAGTATCATATCTAATTTTGTTTTATTGTCTCAGCAACACCTATTTCCATTACTCTAAATTTTTACCAATATTCAGGCCAGTTGCAAGTAGGGTTGAGTTTACGTGAATTTATAATTTTTGAGAGGTCACTGTTATGCAAACTGTTTTCCATCAATAGCAGATCCAGCTAAAATCATTAGTGGTACTGATCATGCATTCTTGCCTGACTTTTATGAACACAAAAGACATGCACATAAATACAAGCTGTCCTCTCCACCTCGTTCTTCTCTCTTCTCTCCCCACCAGGGCTGCTACTCTCCTGGTCTATTCTGTTGATTTAACTGTTCATCTAACTGCTTGAAATAACACGGCAAGAAGAGCATGAAAGGATAGCAATGGGCAGCCAGGGAGTAGCAACCGCTTAAAATCTGCCACTGGCAGAACCCTTTACGTAAACCAGCCATGAGTTTTAAGTTCAAGTCCGGCATGACATGGATTTTTTTGTATATTCGGCTGCTGCCAAGAGAGAGTAAGGCTTTTAGCATTCAGGTGATCACCTTACTAAAATACAAGTCTTGTGTTCCAATAACAATCTAAATCAATGTAAATAAGTGATGGTTTTGTAGGTGTTAAGAACAATCATTTGAGCAAAAGCTGTCTTTAAGCAATCGTTCATCAGTTGTTTAAGAAAGCATATAGTCACTGGAGGGGGAAAAAAGGGAAGGATACTGAAGTAGACCCTTTCACAGCTTTTTGGATGACTCTGGTATGTCCCTGTGAGATTTCAAATGGATGCTTCAAAATATAGTTTTCAGGGGAGAATTTTAAAACCAAAAATCAGCCTGCAACACTTCCTAGTTGCTTTGCCCCTCTTTTATAGGCTGCACCTACAGTGCATGCTTGCAGTAAGGTGCTTTGGGTTGGCTGGTACTTAAACAGTACCAGTAGGCGTAGCAATGTATGATTTCCCATGGTGTGGCGCAGGCTTGCTGAAAGCAGGCTTGGATAAGCATTGCACACGTGGTGTTTGCTACTGTTTCAGGAGACTGGCCCTTGCTGGATTAACTGTAAGAGGACTTTGAAAAACCTCAGGGTAGACAGAGGCAGTGCAGATGTCTTGCACGCCCTAATGTCATCCGGGTGACAAGACAGGGGTGGCAAGTGAATGAAACTCCAGATTAAAATGTATCTGGAGACCTACTCTGCCACAGATGGCTCGCTTTTACCTCAGTTTCCCCACTTACATTAGAGATAAAAATATCTCCTTTGTTCAGTCTTGAGATCCATTGATTAGAGGAGCTATAGAAAAGACCTAAAGATTATCATTACACATTTAAGAACATTTGGGGTAAGAGATACAATTTGGTTAATTTTACTTTACAAGGTAACAGACTCAATGATCAACTTCAGCCATTCTTTAAAACCACCATTACTGATATTACAGAAGCAATTAGCTGCTGAAATTAATGATTGCTAACCCTATTGTTTGACAGTTTCTAAATGTCTCTAAACTCCTGGTTTTATATTTTTGATTATTTCTAGGAATTTTTTAACTCTACTACTATTTAAATTTTCATCATTTCCACTTCATCTACACCTGGAAGCATGAGAAAAGTCAGTTTGGAATTTAACACATTTTTGACTATAACAACTTTCACTTGTTAGAATTAGGAGTTTTTCCTTATCCTTCCCCATCATTCATAAAACCCAGTGAATAAAACACTAAGTTTTCTGCTCCACAGTCTATTCCATCCCAGGACCTACTGTACTTACTGCTGAAACAATTAACATTCATTCCAACAGCATCTGGAACTAGCAGTAAAGTGGATTATTTTGCAACCCAAGTAAAAGAAGGAAAAACTGTCAAGCCTATAGTGAACTTGAAGATTAAAACTGCTTCAAGACTACAAATAGAAACTGCTCAGAACATAACGTGCTGTACCCAAGAAATGAAGCATAACCTCAGAGTTCATGGTCTGGTCATTCTTTATAGTCATTAGGAAATAAAACTAGCTAGACTAAGGCACCTGCATCCATTTTATTTCTTCAGACAGTTCATTTTTGGAGAAGTCCTACTTTTGTCTATTGCTCATCTGTGTGAGTAACACAAACTATGTACATATACAAATAGCTTCTTATTCATTGCATTGGCTTGTACCACTATCAAAACAGAAACATAAGCATATATAAGTAGGGCTCATATGTTTATTTCTGGTCCTGTTCTTTCCACCCCTACACAACTGGTTTTGAACAGAACCCAATCTCCGAAAAATTATCCAAGAAATTGTAATGACACATCAAAGAGAAAAAAGACAGCAAAATTAATGGCAGCAATTTCCTTTAACCACTACAACAACAAGAGCATTTTAGCAGCTGTGTGGGAGTGTCACCATATGACAGAGCAGAGGAATACATTACAGGGAAAGCAAGACACTGGAATGCAGCTGACCATTTATATTCATTTTCTTGTCCAGGGAAACCTAATAAGTTAGCAAGCCACATGTTCCCAGAAAACACATCATTCACTTAAGCCCCTCTTGTTGCACACTCTTCTTCAATGGATAACAAAACCACAGCAAATTTCAGCATCTGCCAAGCTTCACACAACCTTAGGAAAATCAAGTTGTATGCACCACCAACTCATGTTGCATGCACCAGCCATATGCATTTATACAAAACACAGGTATCGCACTTGGAGAATCACCTCCTTGTACTCAAGCTCCTATATTGCCTCTGAGACATACGCTGAAGCTAGAGCTGGTTGGAAGTCCTCACAGAGAACATTTTACACGGGAAAGTGACAGGCTGACAAATTTAAAACGTTCTAGAAAACTTGTCGACTTCCACAAAATAAAAAAATAATCAAACAGTCTAGGTAGGTGCTATCAGGGGACACATAGCATTCCTATCAGCTTTCTTATCAGGTTTCAGCACTCTGCCTGGCATCTATTCCTCCTCAAGATTGTGAAAGATATCTAAACATCTATTAAATCTAGGCCCTTTTTTGCAAACTTCTTTTGTTCTGATTTTAAATAAGTGACATGGCCCTGGACAACCTGCTCTAGCTGACCCTGCTCAAGCGGAGGGGGGGGGTGGACCAGATGATCTCCAGCTGCACCTTCCAATCCCAGCTATCCTATGTGTGATTCTGTGTGTGACTAAAATATTCAAAATCTTAATTAAATGTATTCTTTTCTATTAAATAAAATGTTTCATTTCACCTGAAACAGTTATTATCTCTCAAAAAGCTTAAAAATGTGATTTCGTAGTAAGCTAAAATAATTCTTTTTTATTGTTTGGAACTGCCAGGAAACAAAGAAATTAATTATTCACACAACTCTGATGGAGACATCTGGAAAAGCTTTGGAACAGTGTACAAGTTCATCCAAACTAACTGGACCTATAAACCTTATTTATCATCCTGTGTCAGGACTGGAAAGTTGCATGGAATTCCACTACATTAAAAAAATCATAGTAATATCTTCTAATAAGTAAAACAGCAGAAATTAAAGAAGAAAAAGAAAGAAAAACTAGATGAAAAATGTGTAACTTAAAATTCAGAAAGTTATTCCTCTAATTATAATGCAGTATTTTTTTCAAACTATAAAAAGTGGTAATTTTCATCTTCTCCATTTACATAGAATGTTTGATCTATTTTGTTTTTCTTCTGTCTTTTACCTGCGTATGGAACATGAATTTGACAGATACTTCTCAGATGAAAATAAAACTGCTGGCTTGGGTCAGGAGATAGAACCATTCCATACAGTTTAGGCACAGACCAAGAGAACATTTTATGAATAGCATCACCATATTGACCCTCAAGACATGGTTTGATTAATATACAGAAGGCTTTTTCAGGCTGAAAGCCTCTGTCCTCAGAAGCAGAAGAACTGTGTTTGGTGCAAGAAACCTGAGGCAGCAAATATCATCTGATTGCTGCCCAAATGATGCTGCCCACATTTGATGTTATCCAGAAGGTTTTTATGGCTATTACAAACGTTTACAGCTAATATATGTTTATAAGCTCATACAACACACTTAGACATGGTCCTACCCCTACAAAAGTCAGTTACACTTAATCCACTTAGAGAACTGGGAGCCAAGAGGCACAGTGTCAGGCTGGCAGTTTGTTAAGAAGAGAGGGATCACCTCATCAGAATTATATCGAAATAGCCAGGGAAGAGCTAAGACACTTCTGACATCCTGCTATTGAATTATTTCAGAGAGGTTACTGACAAGCTGATACCACTCTGTCTGCCACCTACTAAAAATCCGCATTTAAAAGTGATCTTCTAGGAAAGCTGGTAACAATTATTCACTGTCAGCTGAAGAAGAGCAGACCTGAATACATCAGATTGCAATGATGGACTTTTACCAAAATCTCTCAGAAGGCCTACTACTGATAAAGAACATAAAAAAGGCTCATCTGGAGTTTAAAGAAAAGAGTGCTATGACTGATCTGTCTGCTGAAATAAGAGAGTAAGTGAAATGTACTTATATTGCCAGGCAGTGTCTCATTCAGATGTTAATGTTAGGATCTTTCTTGAACACTTGATTAGAAGTGGCCCCTTCAAAAAAATAAGAAATGCTTAGAGTGGAACAAAGGTACAAAAATAGAGAAGAAACAGAGCTGAGAAACAGAACAGATGTCAAATAAATTATGTAGTTTACTATACTGCATTATTTCAGGCTTGGATATAATTCAGTTTTTCTTAGAGATACCTAAATAGTGGCATCAAAGATCACTTCTCAAGATAGGCTTGCATAACAGCTGGATAAAGCACCATACAAAATTTCTGGAAGAAGTAAGAGAACTTGTGGCTATAACAAGCATAATAAAAACATAACATATTTAATTCATATTTATACCTGTAGGCTAAGACTCTTCAGATTTGTTTTTGTTTGTTTCAGAATAAGTGGGTTTAGCATGCTTCACAGCACTCCCATGCAGCAGATAAAGTACTGTAATAGTTGTTTAGGCATGGATAAATTGGCATATTATAAGAGAGTTGCACAAATTTAACACAGGGAGACATTGGCAGAGCCAGGAGCAAAACTAGGGTTTCCCAATGGTAAGGCAACATTCTTCCCAAAAGGCCCAGTGTAAAAGAATATAACCCTATATATGTACTTGGAAAAACAAATGTGCATTTGGTATTCACATCAGAGTCAATGATTCTCCGTATCTGTATTCACATGAAAACTAAGGGGGAAAAAATGAAGTCACAAGAGGCATTGATAAATACGCTATGTTTTCACTGACAGCTCTTCTCTGTCAGTTGAGAACCTGCCCATGCATACAGCTTTCAACATGTGCAAGACATTAACACATTAATACTAGTGGCTTATTCCACCATCATTAAATAAGATATACTACAGCCTTCCTTTTCCACAGAACTTGTATAATTCTGCCTTGCAGAAGAGTAGAAATCGGTCATTGATTCCAAGAGTTTGCCACATGCCTATATTGATCCAGGTCACTATCTACCACCCATACAGCACAAACTCAGCCCAGAGAACTTCCAGAATTTGGTGTCTTCCTGCAAGACAAAGACAGAAGAACAACTTCTGAAAAATAACTGATAGGATAGGCGACTACAGGGTAACTCAGCAGAAAGTAAGCCAGAGGCTTCCTGTATCCTCCAAACAGCACAGGCAAATGAGCAGCCAGTCTGCTTCTGTGCAGCACAGTCTCTTGCACCCCAGGAATGGAGGCAAAGCTAGTGACTATGACCCTCAAGGAACTAGAGTGCCTCTTGATATAAGAATTTGGGGTCTTCTCTAGCCTTTCAAAACAAGGAGCAATGGGAAAATTACCCTGCTGCCTTCTCCCCTCAGCTCTCTCAGCCCCTCACAGCTCTGCCATAATATTTCAGAACATACTACAGAACAAACGGGAATATACAAAGCAGAAGATGTACAACGTGTACTTTAGCAAGCAGCATAAAGACTGTAAACAGGGGCAGTAACTAGAAAATTCTTGTCTTTTATATAGGAGAGATTAGAAAAGACCTCTTGGTTAAAGTAGAAATAAAGAAAAATTAAATTTGAAAAAGACCAAGCTAATACTGTATTTTACTGTTAACAATACAGATACATGAGTATTTCTTTTTCCAGCACCTTCATCTTAACCCCTGTCGGCTCATTCCTATTCTAGTGTCAGCCTCTCATTTCAGCCGGCTCAACTTCTTGGGGGTGAACTGGACTGGGGAACTCCCCGGAGTTACAGGTGACTCAAAAAGAGCGGTTTAATTTTAATCCGGGTCAATTCCCCCATCCTGCTACCTGCGCAGCTGCCCAAACACTTCTACCACAGCAACGCAGGTGGCAGCAGAAGGGCAGGAACTGCTTCAGTTTCACTGACACAAGCAGAAATACTTGTGAAACTACAGCCAGAGCATCTCTCTACTGCAGCTGATGTAAACCAGTAACTGCAATCCCATCTTCATCCCCCTCTTCCTTGAGTTGTACATACACGTGTATTTCTTTGACCATGCAGTGAGGCATATTACTATTTTGTAGGGCTTTTTGTAGATCAGCTCCCTTCAGCAGCTCGTCACAGTTGTATTAGCGTAATGCCAATGATGCCAAGGGGCAGTAACAGCATTTGGGGATGAAGGAAGGACTGGACCATCGCAGCCAGGCTTAGACCTGTTGAAGCTGCCATGGAAGTGCTGCTCACAATTTGCATTAGGACTAAACATACATTTAAATCAGCAGAGATTAAACATGTAGTATTCTAGGGCATAAAAGACCAACCTAACATGCTAACAAACTATGGATTTTAATTTGCAGTCAGGTTTTTTTTCCATCAATGCCTGCAGACCTCCAAGCATGTGCTATAAATCTATGTGAAACACATAAGAAATATTAGTTCTGTAGTAATCAAAGGGGATTTTTGAAATAGGTCAGACATACTCAGTAATACAATATTCATTTATATTAGCATTACAATATTAGTGTGTGTATTTTGACTATATTCTGGTCAGTTTTTTCTAATGTAATGAACATAACCAATTAGACTGTTCAGTGTTTTAGTAAACACTTGGCTCACTTGTTGTCAGCTGCCTATACGGCCATTTCTCAACGGGCAGCCATGTTTTCTGAAGGATAGCAGCTGTTGTAGAAGGCACTTCATTATTAAGCTATTGATAAGATTTAATATTCTCTGGAAAATTTATCATTAACCTGGTATGCCACACTCACTATCTTTGTGAATCAAATAAAATGAGGTTTCTGAATTTTAATTTCCTAAAACACCTCAAATCCTCCAAAACATAATTTAACAGGGGACATAACACATTTTGTCTAAAGTCTAGGCAAGGCTTTGAACTGCAGTTTTCCCCTCATTTATATTCTAACCTTATTCCTGGGCAGGATAGTAAGTCCAATTCAAGATCTTAACTCGTCCTTCCTGGTTCTAGGACTTCTTCATTCAAGGGGCTCAAGCATCTTTAGACCTAGATCTATGCTCTGGCTGAAGTCACAAATAATTCACCTACATCTCCCTGCTGAGGACTGTGGTGGACAGCTACATTTCTTCGAAGCAACAGAATCATCTGTAAGGAGGACAGGAGACAATGTTTTCTTAGCTGAGAATGAGGTCCTAGAGGAACAAGACAATCGCAGACTTCTCATTCCCCATTCCAGTCTGGGATATGCTTCAGCTTGCTTTCACTAGCATAAATTCACAGCAGTCCATAACTAAAACACAGACAAAACAACATGCTCAATACACACAGTCCATTTCCTGGAAAGATAATGAGAGAAAATAAATGAACTGTGTAACAGATGTGTCATATAAAGCATACTGTAGTGATGTATCAGGAATGAGAGAGTAAAAGCCTATCTAGAAGAAGTCTACAATAAATCTTTCCTAGATATTTTTACGTATCTTAAAAACCCCTATATGTCTAACAGGAGATTTTAGTGAATGACTCACTTGAACAAAAAATTAAAGCAGATAATATTGAAATAACCTCTAAGACTGGAATTACAGCCTGTTGTGCTCAGAGATGTAGCACTGGAGAGAAACTAAAAGAATTAGGCCGAAGTTGTTAAACCCCAAGTAAAAGGACCAATTTGTGTGAATTATGTGAACAAGGAACAATGGGTATGTGCGCATGCACATACATATCGCATCAGTGCTTTTCAACAATTGCGTATTCTTTTTGTAAATTATTTTAAGAAATAAATAAATCAGGAAGGATCATTACTTACTGTTTACTTAGAGTGGAAATTAATGAGCGTTTCCTGGAAAGCTCTGGGGTTCAGCAGAGCTGAAGACTCTAAGACAGATATGTTAGTCCAAGAGTGTAAATTACTTATCAGCTAAAGGAAAATATAAGGAAATATTTTTATAAAAGGATAAGCTGTAATATTTTATTTCTAAAAGAAATAAAGTATTTCATTCCCTTAAGTTCTTGGCTAAAATATCAAAATTATTACTGCAGATGCTCATTTTTGCCTCTCTGTTTGCCAAGACCAACCGAATTTCATCTTCAGATGTTTATTACCAAATGAACATGTATATTACTGAATGACCAGTGAACTCTAATATGTAAGTTTTTATTGTTAAAAGAATGTTAGCTGTTCTTTATCTGTTGTGTGTTATTTCTCATCTTTAACTATATGACAAAAAGGTAAACAAGATTACTCATAGGACATTAGTACGTCAATTTTGGTTGCTGAAGATATTTGTTATTTGAGACAACTTGTCTTGAAGCCCCAACATTCAAAAATTCAAAATGAGAATTCAAATATTTTTTATCCTGGAAGGTTTAGAGTAGAGTTGGCCTTGTAATAGCACTTTAGACCCTGATTCTAAAATGACTTTGTACATAAGGAACTTTGCCTATGTTGAATAGTTCCATAAACTTACCAAATGTATTTGGATATCTGCATATTTGTAGAAACAGAGATTTACACATTAATTTGGATTCAGGCTTAAATTTAAATTTCAGCACATACTCAGTTCAGGGATATTTAGATGAAGAGATGTATTTGAGGTTCATTGCTCTAAAGAAGGCCATTAAAAAAAAAAAAAACTTGAGTAGAAAATAATTATTGTGCTGAGTTAGTAAATGGACAGCTTTGGATGCCTGTATTAACTGTTTTTTAAACCATTCACTTCCACAAATGCAGAAGCGAACTAAGACTAACAGCATTCAATATCCAATGGGCCAATTTCTCTTTTTTTTGGCTTAGAGTATAGAACTCCGGGAAAACATGTCGTAGCACTTAAAAAGAAATACTGGCATTCTTATTGAATAAATGTCATGCAAAAATTTTGTTAGGTATATTTATTTTTTTCTAAACTTCAGAAACACACTTCACGTGAGAAAAGAAGTGAACTTTTACTGCATTTTTCACGCTCACCTCCATCTTAATAGAAACTCATTTACTTAGAAGAAGGGCCACAACCATTTTTTAGTCCTTTGCACAGAGAAGAATAACTATAATTATGCAATATAAGTAAAAGACAGTCACTTTCATTCTATATCTCTTTATAAACTTGTATCTGATTACAGCTCTTCTAAATTCAAGGAGGCTAGAGGGTTGGTTAACATGCTTGATTCAATAGCTTTTGGCAAAGTCACCTCTCTGCAAATTAACTACCTCTGTGAGTGAGATGACATTTTCTATTTCTATAACACTTTCTATTTCTATTCTACTGCACTTTTATAATATCAGAAAGAATTACTGACATTTACTATGCTTTTAAACAAAATATCACCTCACATGTGAAGTACAGCTCCTAGTTATAGCAAGGTTAGCCACAGAACCTTCTTAGAAAGGGAAGCAAGCAGATTGGGGAAGCTGCATAACAGCACCAATGCATGACTTATTCTTCAGAGTCTCATTCTTTTTCTGGACAAAGAAAAAAATTGGAAAGTTACAGAATTAGCTTTGGGAGTTCATTAAAAAATCTAGTAAAAATAAACAAAAAATAGGAAATGTATAGTTGCAAGATATGTATTACAAAACCCTCAAGGAAATGCTTCTAATCTTATTCAAAGATTCCCTTTCCTTCTGATTAGGGGCATGACATATTAAATCTTACTTATATTCCTAGAATTTAAAACAACAAGCAAGGTAGATGTCAGGAGAGAAAAAAAAGTCTTGAAGGCATGTGCTTCAAGTCCAATCAAGGCAAGCATTTAGTTCGAGGTCCTTGTGTAATGGGCAAGCTGGGGAAACAGTCACTATCCAGCCTGAGAAGAATGTTGATTTAACTGTTGTCCTGGAACAGTGGCTTCCTCAGCCATTCAGTGTCCCTACCTGTATAACATTTCTGTCTCTGCAGTGTGAACTTTAGAGTCATCTACACAGCAAGTAGAGGACACTGAAGGCATCAGTTTACAGGACACTGAACATACCTCAGATGAAGGAAGCAAACAGTAATTCCTTTTATTTGCACGCATACAAATATTTCACTAGAACATGGGCTTTTACTGATCCCAATGTTCTGTATTCGTGTTACCTGCCTCACAAGTCCACCCTCCTCTTTACATGTCTGTGGCGTCTTGCCTACAACAACAACTGGCCCTACCCCAGCTCACCCATTACTCGCACACAGTGTCTCCCCACCTCAATCTCAAAAGCCTCTCACAGGCCCTGAGGACAGGCCCTACACCACGGTTCAGCAGTGCCCAGTCTCAGGTCTGGCCTACAGACTGCACACACAGCACTCCCCTTAATAAACCTGAAATGTAACATTAGCAAGTGTTAAAAATAATTTCAGAAATTCAATCTAATGGTAACTCCATGTGAAACATTTTGGGAATAGAAAATGTGACAGAGAAAAGAGATACTTGATGGTGTTAACAGGCAACTATTCAACCTCCTGGAAGCCTTAACTTAGATATAGAAACCTTGATGACAAAAAGACAAGCTAGGACAGTGGTTCTCAAACTACTCTTCTCTTCACTCCGCTTCCCCTGTTTGAGAATTTATGCAGGTGAAATGCCTCAGTTTGAATACATTCTTGAACACCTCACTGCCAGGAAACTCCCAGGGAAAGAGCGGGGCAGGAAGCTCTGAGCCTACACCTAGGAAGGGCAAATGGTTCAGGGAGAGTAGACAACAGCACAAGTCTCTTGCTGTGGCGGAGTAATAGGCAACAAACAGACCCCTCAGCCCTGAATAAGTCACCATCTTCCAACAGGAGCCCTAGAAATGAGTAAGAGACCTGGGGATGAGCTGCTGAAATAACTAATGGCTCAGCTGATGGATTCCCAGCATCTTCTTCTTCTGATTCTATTGTTTGTGCAGACTAATTTTTCTCCCAGATGGAGCCTCCATGGTGCTGGTCAGCTTGCTAATCCAAGCCCTGATGCTGGCATATGCCCCCTTGCCTTCCCAGGGGCTCCCTAGAGTTTCAATACCAATGCATTAAGATATATTCCATAAATTTCCAATCACATTACATTATTCAAAGCCTGTTTTTCTTTTTAATTTTGCTTACAATAAATCATTTCATGTTTTTCCTCCCATTATTGTCTTCCAGTTTCTTATTATATCAAACATTCAAAGCACTGATTATTTATATCTCTGATCCCACACATACCTACAGCCAAAGTCTATGTTCCTTTCTGAACATTTCTGCTGAATTTTTCTTGGCTTTGACATTTTTGCTACTGACACAAGCCTCCTATGCACATAATTCTCTCAAAATTCTTGCTGTTCTTTAGAATCAGCTTCTTTCCTTTGTTATTTCACCTGCAAACCATTGTGCCACACTGTCTGGTCCATTTTTGTACTTTAAATTTCTCTACAGGAGGAAATACACCTCACTGCACTTCAAAAGCGCTAAAAGGCAATTCTATAAATACTAACAACACAATCTACTTGCAAGAGCAAATTTGTCTCATACAGCACCCAGAAGCTAGGGGAGAAAGAGAGGGGTTTTTTTGTGTGTTTTTTAAACACAGTATAGGCATAGACAACAAAGATGCTTTCAAGACTAAGAAAACAGTGATGGAAAGCTTTTATTTGATATTCAGTAATTTTAACTTTACTCTGCTGCCTCTCAAAATCATGCTATTGCATGTTACCTGTCTCAGTCTGGTGTTTAAATTCAAATGATGATAATATGATAAGTGATTGCTTTATTCCACTATAAGGATTGATTCTCATCTCTTACATTCATGGTAATGAACTGAAACTTCACAGAAATGAAACTAGCAAAAAGCAGCTTTAATGTAATATCTGGGTGCTTGTTATCATTTCGCATTTACTTGCGGATCTATTTGCTTCCTCTATTTTTCTCTATGAAGTCAGGGAAGGAGTTAGGGTACCACTGCATCAGACTAAAGTAACTGATAGGCAGAGATTTTTAGAGATTGTTACAAGCCTCCACAGCAGACCCAACTAGCCAAAGGAGAAGGGACAATACAGCAGATATCTTGGAAGTTTTATTAAAAACTATTACAGCAATTGCAGGTCATTACTTTTTTACGCTAAGCATAAATTATCACCAGAAGGATCACTACACTTAAAAGCTCTATAATCCGTCCTGCACCTAAAGACATATAGGGTTATTAACACACTATCTAGTATAGAACTGCTTTCCTTCCACAAGCTCACATTTTCTCTGCAAAGGTTTGGTGTCAGCAAAGCACAGTGTAAAAATGTGGCTATTGTTGGCCTCTTTACACACTGTTCCTAATTTAACAAACAGAACAGTTTAGAAGGTCAAATAAGAAAACAATATCTTAAGAAAATAGCAACTTCTGTAGCTTTGAAACAAAAAATTCAGTGCCAAAATGTTTATCTCCTCGGTTCATGAAGCCATAAAATAAGTACAGCACCGTGAATCATCTCAAAACTTCAAAGCTTGTATGCCCAGCATAACATTTTAGGGCTATTAAACTGTACAGCTACTGTACTTGTAGTAAATAGTTATACAAGATTGTAGCAGCAGTGCCAAAGATTTCACCCTTACAGCAAAATTTCCTTAAAGTTATACTCTTTACCATGAATTCACTATGTAAGTTCGTTGCATATCTTAACATCTCAAGAGCTTCTCTACAAAAAAAGCATTATTGACCATCGCATTGAAAATATCAGAATCCCTTACTGAACAGAATACTCCAAATATGGAAATTATATACACAGTAAGTGAATAATAAAATACAATGTGTTAATTCCTTTGACATATCAGCATTGCTATAGAATAGCAAATGTTCTTGCTCACTGAAACAAAGACTACGAGCAAAATTCACTAAAAACCCTGTTCTATGAGAATAAAGACTGTAGTATATCCCTAACATGTTATACAGGCCAAGAAGAGAAGAAAGTCATATTTTTCAGGATTATATGATTCAGAAATGAGCAGAACCTTTATTGTCTATTCTGATACCATACTTGAAAGTGATTTTAGTGATTTATCCTAGTTAAATGGTAAAAGGCTCAATTTACATGTGTGTGTATAAACTCTAGCTCATCACAATCTGTTTGCACCTGCCTTGTGTGCAGCTGCTGGCTATTCCAGCTAGCTGGGGTAATCAGAAGGCACCACTGCTGTCTTAAAGAGACCATTTGGGAGGATTTAAGCCAAAATACTCATTAGGCTATGTAAAGAGGTCCTGGGGAGTATCCTGAATTTTTTGCATATGTCATAGGGCACTGTACCAGGGTTTTTTTGTGCATGTCATCTGGCAAACCCACTTGCACCAGTGGCCAAGGTTTCAAAGAAAAATTAAAACAAACTTTAATGCACTTGGCATACTATGAATTGCATTATCATGGGACAACTTTCTTATGACCTCAGCTAACAGTCATGTTATACTTAGACACTGAAGATTATTCTCTAAGGTTATGCACAAGAAGCTGCTACAAACTCTCTTTTCCCTAGCAATTTGTTAACATCACCAGGACTGCAGGGTCAGCTTAGGAAAACTTGTTGACATGAAGTCAAAAGTTCAAACTAATGTTGAACAAGTTACAAAAAATAGATCTAGATCAGTTGTCACAATGACTTCCCAATCAGGGCGTGCCTGCAGAGGTATTCACCCCAACTTGGAGACTGTCCTCAGCACGGCTCTACTACCAACCTCTGTCTCTATTATACTAGGCAGCCCATCACAAATTTATTTTCATTATTCCTTTTTGTAAAATAGATTTCCATCTAACCAGCCCTTCTTCTAACTAGCTGTTTTTTCTTCCATCAGCAGAAAGACTGGCTGACCAAAACAAGGACTTTACTAAATGCTTTGACATACTGCTTACAGCATACACAGCAAGATAACCTCCAAACAAATCCCTGGAAGTCCTTACACTTACTTGTAAGCTGCATCTTCATTGCATTTCTACTCTTTTAATATGAACTTCTCAATCTACCCTCAGTCCAGCCACTCATATTCACTTTACTCCTTCCTTGCCCTTAGCCAAGTGCCTGCATTTAGGTAAGTGAACTTGTGCAATGTTTTGAGAGGTGCACACAGGTAAAGTTGTTTCTTTTAACTGCCTTTCTACCGGTAAAAAGCATAATTGGTCTTTAGAAAAAAATGTTTTCATCCTAGATTCTGAAGTTTTAAACCTTAGTAAATTAACAGAGAAAATAACTGAGTGGAATCCCACAATTCTGTTTTACAAAATTCTTCACATAACAGAAAAAGCAGTTTTTCAGTTCCTATTTGTTTATGCATAAAGTATATAAAAATACTCTCTAACAAAGCAGTATTACATAATTCTTAGCAATAAAGTAGTATTCAAATGCAACACACAGCAGAGGTGAAAATATGATATCTATTACCTGACATGTTTCTGTTAGACTACAGTTATTGCTAGTACATTCCAGTAGAAGAAAACTTAGGCAAACAGTCTAAGCAAAGGCTCTGCCTTTGAAAAGTGATCAGTATTTCTAAGATTTAATAGTGCTAAAGAACTGCTAAAGATGCTAAAGATTAAATAGCTGCTAAGGATACTGAACCTTTGCTAGGACCAAGTGACAGATTTAAGAACAGATTTCAAGCTAGGTCAGAAATTGCTACTCCCAAAACCCTGTTGAGAACCTTTTTTTTTTTTTTTTTTTAATTACATTTCTAAAACACTTTAAGTTCTGCTTTTGGTCATGCATACAGTAATCCAAGCCATGACCCCAACCAGCTGGGTGTCGAGCTAACACAAACTTTCAGAATGCCCAAACTATTCATACTTCTGTCTCTGTCGTTTTAGGACTTTGATTCAGCACAGTTTTTCATACAGTGCCTAACAGATCAAACTGTGGCTGGGAAGGGATTTTTTTTGACCCAAGTTCACCTGTTTTATATCAAACTTCCCCTGTTAGAGTACTTACTCATGTATGTACATAGGTCATTTGTCTCAATTTCTTCTTAAGAGCTACTTTGGCACTTAACAGGCACATTTATTTAAATGTAAAATAGACAGAATATATACAAATATGTGATAACCTCATGCATTTGCTTTTCAAATTTCGGAAGATTGTTTAGGAAATAAAGGTATATTTAGTAAAGCAAGCTTTTTTTTTTGATCTTTACCAGATGTAATCATCCTGTGACAAGCAGTTTTCGGAGATTTCACAAGTAGCTTAATTAAAAATAAAGAATAGATCTGAGTTCCCTAACACAGTCATTATGTATGTAAACACATTTTGATTAATTACATTAACTATCCAAATCAAATGTCATAGAAGACAAGTGTTTCCAGCTGGAATAGATTTAGACAGCATAATGATTTTAGAATGTAGCATATTCATGTTGGGTGTAAATTAACAGACTTTAACAAAATTAGATTAAATATGTGTGTAAAATCAGTAGAGAAGTCATCTGAATTTACCTGTTTTGATAATGTATAGATTTAATCACTATAGACACACACTCATTTTTAAAAAGAATTTTGTGAAGGCATGAGCCAAAGTGAATATAAATTAACAGGAAAAACTGCTCTTGACTCAAACAAATTTTGGATCAGGCCTTCATTTTTTTTATACATTCATACCATTGCAACTTTGTCAAGGATAAAATTCTCATGTGATTTCTTATGAGATACAATGAGAAATGAAACACTCACAGGTTCTCATTGATCATAGCTGGAGCCCACAAAGTGACATGTGAAAAGTAGTAAAAAGGGAACCCATGAGGACTGGAAAAGACTCAGATTTTATGGGTTATTGATTTACCAGGAAGAGCCTTGCCAAGTTTAAATGAAGGACGACAGGAAAATGGCATAACCTAGGTAATGCTGTCGAGGTAATGCACTCCATAACAGTCAGTGAGTGAAAGCTGTGGTAGTGTTCTCTCACATCCCTTCACAAAACAGCTACATAATTTTCATGAACTAAAGGCCTACAATAAAAATTTAAGAGATCAGAATTCCAATGAATTACAAAGTCTAAATTACCATGTATGCTGGTATTACTATGAAGCTAAAATTACAGCATGCACAATATATTTTTAATAAATATTTACATGTTAATTTATGACAAGTAGCCCTGGAGACTTAATTCTTTGTTTTAGCCACAGAACAGCTTTTCCATTAACAACATAATCCTCCCCAGACTGCCCTGTGAGCAACTTTCAATTCTAGTGAACTTCAGAGACTTTTAAAATGTCTATTCATGCCTCAGTCATACTGCTTGGATTGACACCAATTGTATCAATTGTGGTAGCATACTGCAATATGTGCACTGAATTCCATAAGTAATAGATCAGGGATAACTAGTCCATTTCACATAAACTGTTGAATCTTTTCATTTTCAGTCATGATAGACAAGGAAAAGGTTAATTCTGTGACCAAGAAATGTCTTTTGGACCAGTTAGTCCAGCACACCTGCTTTATAATTTGGGTTGTAGCAGTTATGAAATCTAGGAATGACGGAAAAGTGAGGTTTGTGGAAGGAAACTGCAGTTGGTTCTTTCAGACCAGCTATTTAACTGGAAAAGTGGAGAAGTTTTCTGGCTCAGGGTCAGTGAAATGATCCAGGTTAAAAATAGCCCCCAGACTTAACTTAAAACAAGTTATAATTAAGTTAATGAAGCCAGTCTAAGCACAGGATCCTCCCCAAAGAGGAAACTTGCTCAGTCTTGTCGGCATTAGGGATAGCATTAGTGTTCAGACAACCATGTCGTTACCCAGGGCAGGAACTAATCCAGATGAAAATTAATACAGCAAAGAAAATAAAAAGAAACCTTAAAAAATGGTGAACTTAAACTAATTATGAAACTGCTCTCTCATTTAATTGACATTAATTAATTAAACCACATGGAAGAATAGATAATGAGCATATGTGTAATTTACGGTCAACCAAAAATATACCATACTTCCCTCAATTCCAAAATTCCCTTCTAGAAATGAGGGGTTAAAGCTAAACAACCATGATGCACCAAAATGATTAAGATAAAAACATTCAGTTTCAGTGGGAAAGCTTTTTTTCATAAAAAACTGCTGTTCTATCTCTCCGTTTTCAGACCTGAAACTCACAGATCAAATGTTTGAAAAAGATAAACCTGGCAATTAAAATAAATAACTACTAGCTACTAATATTTATGGGATCAATAAAGATGATGATTTTATGGCATACATTACAGACATCTGAGCAACCCTTTTTTCAAAAGGGGTCTAAATAGTTAACATAATTAGATTAGATCAAATTGTTTAGATTAGGCTGTTGCTAATCTGTTGCTAAACTTGACTTTTGCTGTCTGTTATCTGAAAAAAGGATTTGCATCCCCAAAACCGTACCACATTCTATAGTTTGGGGCAAATAGCTTTTCTTGAAGAAATCTTCCTTTAAAAGTCACTTTCATTGCCATATAGTTTTCTACAAGCAAACATAACCTGAAATTTATGATGTTTTTATGCATTTATACTTAAGTGAACAGTTTGTGTGAAATTAGGAAATTAAAACCTTATGTGGAGACTGGAAAATGGTAGATGTCATTTTTTATTGATTTGTCAAATTGAGCCTTTTACAGTCCACTGGGGCTTTTTTTCCTTACCTGGAACTCTCTTTGCCCAGTTGATCATGTGCACTAATTCTCTGTCTGCAAGGCTGGTCAACAGGGTCATCATAGAGGCTTCATTGAAAGGTCTACTAGGGTCATACTCAGAATAAACTATGGGCGGCTCAGCTTCCAGCAAGGCACTGACCATCTGCTCTGCTGTCAGGGACAGGGCCGGACTGTTCTTCTTGTTATGCTTAACCACAAGTGGACTCGTCCAAAGGGTGGGAGCTCTCAGCTCTGTAGAAGAAGCCTCTCCATTCCTGGAATCCTGTTCCTCTCTTTGACGTTTTTGTTTCAGCATTCGCCCACCTCTGCGGTCTTTACGGATTCCTGGAGACACACAAGAATATAATCAACTCCTTGAACACATACGTTACCTACATATGGCTTCAGCCAGTCAGCAGATGTTATTGACAGACAAATGTAGCATTAACTCCTGGTTTAATTTGTCAAGAATCCTTCCTACATATGGTATCTGACATGAGTAGTTGGGAAGAAAAATTATTTCAAAAAAGTATAATGTTAGGAATACTGCTCTACTTGATAGAATTCAGATCAAATGGGCTCAAACATGACTGTAGACCAGTGGCAATGTGTACCTACTTTTACTCCACAAAAGAAAGTCAGTAACTGGAAATAGAAATGTATTTCCTTACAGTACAAAACTTCAAAGTTATGTCCTAAACTCTAGCATGCAACTACCTGCAGTGTCTTTTTCCTCAGTGATCGATCAATGATAACTTAATGATCCGGGCAGGCCAGATGGATGACAAAAGTAGCTTTCCAAAACCATCAAAGAAAGTTTTGCTCAAGTTCTCCAATTATTTTAACTAACCATCATGCTATTACTGAGGAGCATGAAATCTCCATAATTACATAAGAACTATTCAAAAAAGTTCTCATCATACAAGGATTTTATATGGCAATAAAGAGTGCCCTATAAGCAGATAAATAAGCATGATAAAGTAAGAGGAGGAAAGGGAAAATAATTGCAACCACAGAATCTAATGAGGGAGACCTATTGTCAAAAGGTTGTAACAACTGGAACAAAAACTGTCTTTGTCATTACATTTCTGCAATGTGCTTTAGCAGTGTATGCCCCTGAACCTTGGAATCACAGAATCACAGAATCACTGAGGTTGGAAGGGACCTCTGGAGATCATCTAGTCCAACCCCCCTGCTCAAGCAGGGTCACCTAGAGCATATTGCACAGGATTGCATCCAGGCGCATTTTGAATATCTCCAGAGAAGGAGACTCCACCACCTCTCGGGGCAACCTGTTCCAGTGCTCTGTCACCCTCACAGTGAAAAAGTTTTTCCTCATGTTAAGATGGAAGCGTCTGTGTTTCAGTTTGTGCCCATTGCCTCGCGTCCTGTCGCTCGGCACCACTGAAAAGAGTCTGGCCCCATCCTCTCGACACCCTCCCTTCAGATACTTGTACACATTGATAAGATCTCCTCTCAGCCTTCTCTTCTCCAAGCTAAACAGGCCAAGCTCTCTCAGCCTTTCCTCATAAGAGAGATGCTCCAGTCCCCTAATCATCTTTGTGGCCCTTCGCTGCACTTGCTCCAGTAGTGCCACATCCCTCTTGTACTGGGGAGCCCAGAACTGGACGCAGTACTCCAGATGGGGCCTCACCAGGGCTGAGTAGAGGGGGAGAATCACCTCCCTCGACCTGCTGGCAACACTCTTTCTGATGCAGCCCAGGATACCATTGGCCTTCTTGGCCACAAGGGCACATTGCTGCCTCATACTTAACTTGGTGTCCACCAGCACTCCCAGGTCCTTCTCAGCAGAGCTGCTTTCCAGCAGGTCAACCCCCAACCTGTACTGGTGCATGGGGTTATTCCTCCCCAGGTGCAGGACCCTGCACTTCCCTTTGTTGAATTTCATGAGGTTCCTCTCTGCCCACCTCTCCAGCCTGGCCAGGTCTCTCTGAATGGCAGCACAGCCCTCTGGTGTATCAGCCACTCCTCCCAGTTTTGTATCGTCAGCAAACTTGCTGAGTGAGGGGGCACTCTGCCCCTTCATCCAGGTAGCTCATTGAGGAAGAAGCTGAACAAGACTGCACCCACTACTGACCCCTGGGGGACACCGCTAGCTACAGGCCTCCAACTAGACTCTGTGCCACTGAGCACAACTCTCTGAGCTCTGCCATTCAGCCAGTTCTCAATCCACCTCACTGTCCACTCATCTAACCCACACTTCCTGAGCTTGTCTATGAGGATGCTATGGGAGACAGTGTCAAAAGCCTTGCTGAAGTCTAGGTAGACAACATCCACTGCTCTCCCCTCATCTACCCAGCCAGTCATTCCATCATAGAAGGCTATCAGATTGGTTAGGCATGATTTCCCCTTGGTGAAGCCATGCTGACTACTCCTGATCACCTTCTTTTCCTCCACATGCGTGGAGATGGCTTCCAGGATGAGCTGCTCCATCACCTTTCCAGGGATGCAGGTGAGGCTGACTGGCCTGTAGTTCCCTGGGTCCTCCTTCTTGCCCTTTTTAAAGACTGGGGTGACATTGGCTTTCTTCCAGTCCTCGGGCACCTCTCCTGTTCTCCATGACCTTTCAAAGATGATGGAGAGTGGCTTAGCAATAATGTCCGCCAGCTCCCTCAGCACTCGTGGGTGCATCCCATCAGGGCCCATGGATTTGTGGGTGTCAAGTTTGCTTAAATGATCTCTAACCCACTCCTCCTCCACCAAGGGAAAGTCTTCCTCTCTCCAGACTTTCTCTCTTGCCTCCAGGGTCTGGGGTTCCTGAGGGCTGGCCTGAGCAGTAAAGACTGAAGCAAAGAAGGCATTCAGTAACTCTGCCTTCTCTGCATCCTTCGTCACCAGGGCACCCACCCCATTCAGCAAAGGGCCCACATTTTCCCTAGTCTTCCTCTTGCTGCTGATGTATTTGAAGAAGCCCTTCTTGTTGTCCTTGACATCTCTAGCCAGATTTAATTCCAAACGGGCCTTAGCCTTCCTCGTCGCATCCCTGCATACTCTGACAACATTCCTATATTCATCCCAAGTGGCCTGTCCCCCTTTCCACTTTCTGTAGACTTCCTTCTTCTGGTTGAGTTTTGCCAGGAGTTCCTTGCTCATCCATGCAGGTCTCCTACCTCCTTTGCTTGACTTCCTACTCATAGGGATGCACCGCTCTTGAGCCTGGAGGAAGTGATGTTTGAATATTAACCAACTCTCTTGAACACTCCTTCCTTCCAGGGCCCTCACCCATGGGATTCCTCCAAGTAGGTCCCTGAAGAGGACAAAGTTTGCTCTCCTGAAGTCCAGGGTTGCGATCCTACTTGGTGCCCTGCTGCCTCCTCGCAGGATCCTGAACTCCACCATCTCATGGTCACTGCAGCCAAGGCAGCCCCCAACCTTCACATCTTCCACCAGTCCTTCTTTGTTTGTTAGTACGAGGTCCAGCAGCACACCTCTCCTTGTTGGCTCCTCCACCACCTGGGTCAAGAAGTTGTCACCAATGCTCTGCAGGAATCTCCAGGACTGTTTGTGCCTAGCTGTGTTGTCTTTCCAGCAGATATCAGGGTGGTTGAAGTCCCCCATGAGAACCAGGGCCTGGGATCATGAGGCTACTTCCAGCTGTCTGTAGAAGGCCTCATCGACTTCCTCATCCTGATCAGGTGGCCTGTAGTAAACACCCACAACAGTGTCACCTCTATTAGCCTGCCCTTTGATCCTTACCCATAAGCTCTCGACTCGCTCTTCATCCACCCCTAGGCACAGCTCAATACATTCCAGTTGCTCTCTCACATAAAGAGCAACTCAACCACCTCGCTTTCCTGGCCTGTCTTTCCTAAAAAGCACGTAGCCATCCATGACAGCACTCCAGTCATGCGAGCTATCCCACCATGTCTCTGTAATGGCAATGAGATCATGGCCCTGCGACCGCACACATATCTCTAGTTCTTCCTGTTTGTTCCCCAAGCTGCGTGCATTGGTGTACAGGCATTTCAGGGAGGTGATCGAGCATGCAGGTTTCCCAGGAGGGGTAAAAGAGGGTCCTCCATAGCCACATCCCATGCGCACTTCCCTGGCTGCATTCACCTGTTGGAGGCATCCTGACTTGAGCAGTCTTTTGCCAACTACCCTGTCACTATAACTCTCCCCTTCCCCCATCTTTCCTAGTTTAAAGCCCTCCTTACCAGGTTGGCCAACCTGTTGGCAAAGACCTGTGTGCCCCGCCTCGTGAGGTGGATCCCATCTCTCGCCATCAGTTGTTGATCTTCAAACAGGGTCCCATGGTCGTAGAAACCAAAACCCTGTTGCCAACACCAGCGGCGCAGCCAGTCGTTAACCTGGAAAGTCCGTCTCCTCCTCCTCTCATCCATCCCCCTCACTGGCAGGATTGAGGAGAAGATGACCTGGGCTCCCAGACCCTTGACCACCATCCCCAGAGCTCTGAAATCCTGCTTGATGGTCTCCAGTTTGCCCTTGGTGTCATTGGCGCCCACATGGAAGAGCAGCAGTGGGTAATAGTCCGAAGCGTGGACGAGCCTTGGCAGTCTTTGCATGACATCTCTCACACGAGCCCCCGGCAGGCCACAAACCTCTCTAGACAAGAGGTCAGGTCGGCAGATAGATGCCTCCATCCCCCACAGCAGGGAGTCCCCCACAACAATCACCCGCCGCTTTTTCCGGGTGTTCCGGCAGGGCACAGGGTCTGTTGTCCCGGTTACTTCCCTTGCAGCCATGCCCATCTCCTCCTCATCCTGGAGGGCACTAAACCTGTTCTTCAGCTTCAGGTCTTCAGGAGGAGTAGGAGCCTTTCTCCTCCCACGAGCAGTGACCAGTTTCCAGCCTTCTTCTGTGATGTTATGATGTACCGTTTCACACGGCACAGAGCCCTCTGGCAACTCCACTGCTGCAGGGGGTTGGGACTCCTGGAGCTGTACAGTCTCCGAGAATACCCTGTCTATCTCTTGCTCTGCTTCTCGGATGCTGCGCAGCCTACTGACCTCCTCCCGTAACTCCCTTACCTGACGACACAACTCGTCAACAGCAGCACACCTCCTGCAGGAGAGCTGACTGCCAGCCCAGGCCTCCCGGAGAGGCCCCAAGCACTCCCTGCAGCCTGAGACCTGTAGAGCTGCATCTACTGTCAGAGGGCCAGTCTGGGTCCAAGCCTCTGACACAGCAACTCCAGCAGCCGCTGGGGAACGCGCTGTGCGGCGTGTCACGACCATACTTGAGGAAGTGTACACCACAGGGAACAGAAATGAAGGTCCCTTCGCACGTCCCTTCGCGCGCCCTTCTGCGCGAACTGCTGCGCAAACTGCTGCGTCTGTTCGCTGCCTCTGCTGCGCAAACTGCTGCGTCTGTTCGCTGCCTCTGTTGCGCAAACTGCTGCGTCTGTTCGCTGCCTCTGTTAGCTGCGCTCTGGGAGCTGCGCTCTAGGCCTGGCTCTTATATAGGCCTCTCCCTAGCACTGACTCACAGGGTGCTTGACCGCCCAATCAAGGGCCACTGGGATCAAAGGGATCAAAGGCCCCAACCCCCTCTGGTCAGGGGCAACCCAGAGAGCTCGTTAGCAGCAGCCACTCCTAGCTGGAGCTTTTCCCACGAGCTTTTCCCAGGAGAAGTCAAGGCCTCCTGCAGTTGTCCTTGCCTAGCTTCCCCTTTCCTGTTCACAGCGATCACCTTCTAGGTCCTCGGGGGTCCTCAGAAAGCCCACAACTTCCACAAGATCCTCAAGTTCTAGTCAGAGCCCAACCACTGCTGCGCAAACTGCTGCGTCTGTTCGCTGCCTCTGTTAGCTGATTATCAAATCAGCTGTAGTAATTAGAACAACAATGTAAGACATTACAGTAGAACAAAATCTTTCTTTGTGGAAAGGTTACAAGAAAAATATAATGATAAAGCCCATGTGGACTCCAACCATAAAAGGAAGATTAAGGTTGGCTCTGAGTGGAGGAGGCACAGGCATTTTAAGGCTGAGTTAAAAACTTAGACCAATCATCAAGTGGGGGTGTGGGACAAGGAATAATAAGGAATGCACATGAGGAATTAAGCCAAGAGGAGAAGGCAGCTTGTGATGGGACTAGTTCATCTGCAATCCAAATTGCAATCTCATCGCCACTGTGTAGACTAGAGTCTTCCAGGCGCTCTGTGTGAGCAGCCCAAGCACTGACCATCCCACTCCCCCCAGTACCCGCAGTTCGTTAACCCTAGCAGAAGCAAGGCACTAGAAAGCACCTGGCAGCTTATGCACTTTTACAAATGTAGAAGCTAGGCCACAGCTGCTTTCTCCCTCTCACTTTCTTGTACAGAAAAGATATGAAGAAGCTAGCCTTCCAGATTAGATGTCTGCTATTTACAGCATGTCCCTTAGGCAACACCCAATTTCTATTTCTGAAACTCAGAGAAAAAAGGGGCAATAATTTTCAGTTTGGGCTCCTTCCATTAAGAAAGTAGAGCCTTAGCTACCGAGTCCCCCCAGACAGCATCACACACAATGCTATAATACATATCTTTCTGAGGGGCAGGGGGGATGGAAAGCATAATCTTTCCTCAGCTTTTGTCAGGCCACCAAAACTTAATCCTCTAGGTTCCCAATTTATCTTAGCAGCATCTTTACCTCAAATCCAGTATTTCTTCATATAAATGCTCAGATGAATGGCTTCTGGATCATATCAGTAGATGTTCTTTCTCAGACTCAAGGAACAGAGGGGATCTTTAGTTAAGTATGCCTTTTTTTTTTTATGGTGATATTGTCATGGAATTAATGCTTGAGGATGAAGCCTTTTGATTCAAATTTGTTCAAAAACCAGCAGGCCTCCTGAACGTATTCTATTAATCCTTCCAGATAGAGTGAGTTCAATAAATCTTTCATCACCCCGACTACTTAACCTTTCTATGTTTCCCCATTAGTTACACTAATGTTTTGTAAGACAAATGTCTTAAGTGCATTGATGCTCCCATTTTTCATTCACTGATACCAACTTTTCTCACTCCAAAACCGTTTCTGTTTTGAAGAGGAGAGGAAAATTTTTGCTTTTAAGAAAAATAAAAGACTTATTTTGGCAAAATATCATCCTAGTGTTATTCTCATTGGTAGATTACTTTAGACTACTCAACAGTAAGTCTCTTTCTATAAAAACTATTTTTGATGTGTGCTTTATATCACTTTAATATTGTTGAATTAAAATTACGCTGTGAAACACACAGACATAATCATGTAAACAAAAGCCACATGGTTCATATACATTATATCATTCCTTAGCTTTGCTACATTCCAAATTCTACAGCTGCTTATTCAATAATTTTAAAGAGTAATGAGTACAATATTAACATGAATGAGATGTTTTAGTACATTTCTTCTTCATTATGATGAGCATGTAAGTCATAACCATTTTCTAAATCAAGTTAAATATGCAGATAATAAGTTCAACCCAAGGATAGAAAGAAAATGCCTGTTTTTTACAGCTGTCAGTGCTAACTAAACCCAGTCTCACAGATACTCTGTGAGAGCAGAGCACATTAGCACATTAGAAGAGCATATTAGCACTCTGTCATGGGAAGCTCAAACTCTAAAAGAAGTCTCCATCCCATAATTTTTTCATTCCACGTCAATGTTTGACAGAAATTGTGTGCTCAGGTCAACATAGGAAAAAGAAAAAAGTATCCACGAAGGTAGTGGCAACTAATGTCATTTTAAGAAGGCTCCTAGCTCTGTAGTTGAAACAAGCCAGCATCTGTCCCCAGTGGAGAAGACAATATGGTAGTAAATGGTGCTCTTTGAGAGGGTAGTAGTGGCAGACATTTAATAATACTCTGATTAAATTTCTTATACTATGATGTCCTAATAGAAGAGTCAAATCACCACAAAGATCAGCGTAGTGGAACTGAACCCGAAATGCTTTGTTTCAAGAACATTCATGTTATAGGATTTCCAGAATGAGAGAGCATTTGATGACTACAGGTCATGCGAAAAAACAGGGTAGACTGAGTCTATTTATTAGAAGTAGCCAGGAATGGGAGAGTTTCTCACCAAAAACTATTTAATTTTTTTTTCACACCAACCTGATAATTTTATTTTCTTGCTGGAATTTTGGTGCCTTACATAACAACCATGACCAAATTCTAAACTGAAAATTAACTAAATAGTTCTCATCCTGCTGAATATCAAGTGAAAAGAATCCTATGAAAATTTAATAATTTCCTTTTTCTCTATTTTACATGGGCATATACGTGAAGAAGAAATCAAAAGCCCCACGGCTGGTGAATAGCCACTTTAATATATAAGCAGATAAATATATATATATATATATATATATATATATATATATCTTAAACAAAACCCATAGGGTAGAAGAGATGTTTCTGAAGACAAAATCTAGGCTGCTAGGTACAAACAACACCCTCCATGGTAGTATTCACTGAAATTTTTCCAGCAATCAGTTAGAGGACTAAGTGAAAAGATACAGCAGCAAAGTTTCAATGTGTGTTTGAGAAAATGATGAAAGGAAGAAACCTCAGACTCATTAGGAACTGGGAAAATGTTGGAACAGAGGGATTCTGAATAGAAAGGCTTAAAAAAAAAAAAAAAAAAGATTTAAACTACACCTAGAACTTAATGAGAAAGTTAACAGGGAATTTTCAGCTGGGATTGGGGAAAAGTTCACAAGTATAGAAGAACAAGCAGTTGAGAAGGACATGTCTTCCAGATCTCAATTAATAAAAACTCTTCATCCTCTAGAAAAAGCTGACAAAAAAAAAACAAAACATAATGAAAAACATTTAGGACACACAGTCCAATCTAAACAGGATGCTGTTAAGTAGAAAGAACTAATAAATCCTAATAAATGAGTCAGTACTTTTGCACAGGACTGTAAGTCAAAGGTACAATATGAGGGATTAGAATGGCTACCTTTAAACAAAAATATTGACATAATAGCCATATCAGAAATACAAGCAACGGAAAACAATTAACAGTATGCTGTAATAGAAGGGAACAAGAAATACAAGACAGAGTAGGACATGCATAAGTTGGCCATACCACATAAACTAGTACACAGTACCTGGAAGCAACAAAAAATGATGGATTGAAATTTCAAGCCTAGCTAGGAAATCTGTACTGTTAAGAGGACGTCAGCAAAAAGTGCCCAGTACATGAGGGAGAAGCTACATTAACGAAAACTCATGATTATTTTATGTAAGTGTTACAGTGGGGCATAATACCATATCTAGATGCTTAGATGCCGGAAATGACTGTTTCATGGAGCTACTAGATGTAGTAACACAAGATGAAAAGCAGCTCTTAATTTGGTCTTGTTTGAACTTTATCCAGCTCTGTGCTGGATAAAGTTCAAACTTGCTATCAAAGAGCTACTCTAAGAAGGTCCATAATGAACCTGAGAGCCAGTGCCCAAAAGCCAGGAGGACTGAATTGCAACAAGAGAAACTACATAAAATGTTTGCCTCCAACACTCTGGAGGCTTATAGGAAGTGCACCAGGAAAGAAAAATCCAAAAACCTTTTGGAAGACCAAAAAAAAGCAGGCGCAGCTAAGCAGTAGGGTATGACAGACTATTAGAAGCAAAACAGGATTCTCCAAAAAGTTGAATTTGTGTCTGAATGAAAAAAAAAGAAAAAAACCTCACAGTTAAATGTATAATGAATTTTTCAAACACATCAGGATGAAACAGCTAAAGAGTCCGGAGAGCCAACAGACAATCAAGTTATATAAAGAGAAGTTATAAAAGATAATGCCAGAGCAGACAAATTTAATGAGCTTTTCGTGTCTGTTAATTCTGAATAAACACAAAGGTTTCTATATCACAAGCCTTCTTTATAAGAACACACCAAAGAACACATCTCAAACTGAAGTATTAGTAAAAGAGGTTAAGATAATAGACTGACAAAATGGACAGAAACAAATTTTCAGGATGAGATAGCATTCCCTCAAAGGTTCCTACAGGAACTCATGGATGAAATAACTGAAATATAATGGTGATGATGCTTATTACTTAACATAGCAGCAGGACCACAACACTAGAAGGGTGTGAAATGTGGTATTAACTTTTAAACAATGGTTCTGGTAAGGATATGGGGAACTACAGATTATTAAAACCAGCTTGAATACTACAAGGATTCTTGTTGGGGCCTGTACTGTTCAACATACTCATAAGCGGATGGACTCTGAACTGACAAAATTCAGAAAAAAGATCTTGGGGTTATAATAATACTGTAAAAACATCAGATAAGTTAGTTTAAAAAAGTAAATAGAATGTTAGAAATTACCAGGAAAAGAAGGGAGGACAAAGCATCAGTATAAACCATGGATTTTATTAACCCATGAGACACACCACAATGAATGTTATCTGCAGCTCTATTCTTCCCATTTCAAAAAGAGATATAATAGAGCTGAAAAAGGAAAAAGAGAAAGGCAAGAAAGATGATTCAAAGTATAGAATAAGTTCTGTGCAAGAAACAGTTAAATTGGCTAGAACTGCTCAGCATGCAGAACCAGATACAAGTCTTCAAAATCATGAGTAGCAAGGAGATGAATGAGGAATGATTATTCATTCTTCTCTTCTAATACAAGATGGCATCAAACGAAACTACTCTGTGGAAGGTTCAGAAGAGAATAAAAGAGGTTCTTTTTCACAGCATGCAGACAGAAGCTGAGCTTGTGAATACTTTAGAAGTTGGCATGTGTTAGAAAGCTATAGGTCAAATCTGAGGAAGAAAAAAATGCAGCAAGAGTTATTAAACACAAATAGAGCACATTTGACTTAAGAAATCTCTATGCCACAGATTACTGGAAGGTGGGAGAGGATTTTTTTGTTTGTTTTATAGCTATTCTAGGTCTGCATTCTTAAATAAAACAAAGTGATAAGTATTTGACAGAACAGAGGGAGATGGCACGGGTAAGAAGGTTTAGCTGCTTACAAATCAATTAGATGCTAAATGAGAAAAACAGTTTAATTTTTAGTTCATCTGCAATTTTCCCACTGGCTTTTCTTTACACTGAAGAGAGGTGGTGTATTGAGCAGAACTGAGTGTAAGTTTCTGAAGTCGGAGAAAATGTCCAGTGCAAATCTAGTTTTATATTTTTATTTCAGGATTAAAAAAAATTCCAGGAAGCCTATATTTGATTTTCTAGAGACCAGATCTGAAAAAAAATTTAAGGGAGGGGACGCATTCCTTCTGCATCACATCAGCAGCTTTTATGACCACAGAGAGAAAGATCTTTGAATCTGTATAAACATCACACTCATCAGAGATTTATAGAAATTACTACTAACTCTGACTATCCCCTAGATGGAGAAGCAACATAGTGATTCTATTATTCATTTTCTTGGACCAAATAGGAGTGAGTATCTCTCCGAAAAATGTAAGTGCCTCCAAATTTCCTTCAGTTTAATCAAATTTTATCTTGGCTAAAAAAAAATAAAATAATAATAATATTAATGCACGGTTGCTAATTCCAAAAAAGATAACTCTCTCAAGCCACCATTTTATGGCAAAAAATGCAATGATCCTGTAAGTTTTTTTAAAATATATGATTACATTAACTTTGTTTCCACAATTCAGCCAATAAAAGAACCTGAATTGCCAAAATATTACGAAAACCATTATTCTACCAAAAATGGAAGTACTACGTGTCTTGCAAAAGCACTCAAACAATTTTCAACAGACGTTTTAAAGCTACAGCAGTCATGATTTTCAGAGACAGCTTTCTAAAAATACATTTCTAAATTTAGTCAGCCATCTAGATATGGTAAGGTAAAACTACCTTGAAGGGCAGTTTTGCTTCATGGCATCTTCTAAGGGTCCACTGTGAACGCCTTCCTGCCCACAGGGCCAAAAAACCTGCTGAGCAACAACATACTCCTGGAAGTCAGTAGAACCTGCTCAGTAATGAAATTACATGCAGACTGTGGAACCAAACTTTAACCAGGTGAAGTACTTCACTAGTGTTTTCAAACAGGTGAACAAACAAATCAAAAAGAAAACAGGAAAAAAAAAGAAAAAAGAAGAAAAAGAAAAATCCAGATTACTCAAAGAAATCCTAAATTACCAAGCATTGCAAGAATATTGAGTCTCAGCCATCCAACAGCCAGCTTCTTCCTAACTACTACTGAGAAAAAACTCCATCTTCTTCTCTTCTGTATTATATAAAATATTTAAAAATATTTACAGGAGGAAGAGGAGGAGAACAAATAGAATAAAATTTGTTTTGCTCTGTGTCAACCATAGAAATATGCCTTTTAGATTTAAAGATATATGTACAATTTTTCTTAATATCAAACTCTGTTCTACTTAAAGTGCATCTCCTATGGACTGCTTTATATAATATTCTTTAAATTCTTTATTATTAGAAATTTTGTAGGAATATCTGTCAAACAAAGAATATTTATAGTTTGCATAGCATATTGTCAGCACAGTGCTTTTTAAAATTGTTATTATAAGTTCAAATCAAGAGGGAAGGGATTTCATAAACCCCCCCAAAATTTTGGTGCACTAAAAGTGCAAAAGCCCTGCTTATTTGATAAAATTCAAATAGCCAGTATGTTTCTCAGTTGTTCCTACTGTTCGCTACTCTGGAAGTCCAAAACATGGCAGTTATTGCCTTTTTTCGTATTTGGAACACCTACCTGCTATTTGGAACACTTGCCATGCTATTTTCATTAACATGACACAATTCATGCAAATGATCTTCATCTTCTCTTTCCCCCGCATACACAACATTCACTCTGCACATCCACACGCAAGGGGTGGATAATCACTTAGAAACTGCATCTCTCTGTCAGTGTAAGGCCTATTCACCTGCTGCCTAGTCATTAACCCGTCTCTTCGTGCTCCATTTCAATTACGTTGGAGATCTGAACAGTTTTCCTATAATTGCAAGGAAGAACTATAATAATGTGATTTTCTACAAATAGTATTTCTCTTTGAAGGATAAAACTTTCAATTAAATTGTGAGTTTAACCTTATCTTGTCTACCTGCAAATGCAGAAAAGAGCAACCATTCCCCAGTATTTTTTGAATGAAACCTAATCCAAAAGTCTACAAATAACAAATAAAGTGATTCAGAAACATGGCTGAATGCAAAATCTAGTCCTCTAACTGCATTTTAGTATGCAAATTTTCAGCAAACCAGTTTCTGACTATCTGTATCTATGGTTTTCAATCAGCACGAAGGCTCCAAGTACTTTGTGTATGAAGTATGGTTCACAAACATAAACTCTCCTGGATCTATGATATTTCTCTCAGAAAAGGTGAGAAGTCATCCCTGAGCAAGGTATCCAATTCCAGGTGGACCAGGGACCATTTCTGCAAGTTAAGCTTAGCTACAAAAAGATTGGGAACCAGTGCTTTAGAGAAGCAGGCTGGCTTATCAAATTTGGACTGGAAGGTGACTGACAGCAGACACGTTCTCACACAAGCAAGGCCATGAACTTGTAGAGTACTGACATCCCTGTGGTTAAAGCACCTGTGCCACTCCTACACAGCGATACCTATATGGGAGTCTAAGAAAATGTAAACCACTGAACAGGGAAAGCTACCTTACATAGGAGGGGATGTCAGAGGATAATATAAAATCAGCATGCTCTTACATTGGCAAAGTTTATAGCCCTACTCTGTGCTAATTTGGTTTTGTGTCCACAACCTACAAAACTTTGGGCACTCTTTAAATCTCCGTTTCAAATACATCTCCACGCTTCAGTTCACAAAAACCTACAAAATCAGTTACTAACATCATGATGCATATTTAACAGCAGCAACAGAAACAAAGCTTTGCAACTTTACTGAGGAAAAAAGATACTAATAAAACCATACCATAAAGTGGTCCAATACAGGTCACACTGCTAATCCCTGTATTTTCTAACATTTAAGTAATTGACTTTGCAACCTTAATTAACTATTAATATACTTTATTAATACGCTTCACAATTGCATACATCACACGCAGACATTGCTTTTCCAGCGAATGAAGTGTAGCTGTCATTGTATGACACACATAAGCCATCTAAAAACATGGTGTTCTAGTCTGGGACAGGACATGACTATTGTATTTTATAGAACAATTTAAGTAGGCAAAATGTAATTGCACAAGTTGGGAATTTAGCCAGGGACCAATATCTCTTGCCTTGTGGTAAGTGATAAGGATGTTGCAGCTGCAGTATTTTTCTCAGCATATTCCATTCAGCAAAACTGGGTTAACCCAACTCTGTTTGGCTTAGAAGAACTCACAGTGTGAAACTAAAAGAGTTTAAAGTCATCACCTTCTTCCAAAAAATCTAAAAGTTCATAAAGATACATTCACTTTTGAAGTGATTTCTTTTTGTAGCTCTCCATCAGTAAACTTGCAAAAGCCTAGTAATTTCTCCCAGATGTTCTTCAATAAGAAACAGCAGCAGATTTGACTTCACAATTACAGATCCATACAATGGAATGATACAGTATTTTACCTAGAAAATGCCATATAGAGTCTACTGGAAGTAGGAGCTTATTTCACCTTTTGTAAACAAAGAATTTTACCTTTTATTGCATATGCTTTCTATATGTATACATTCACAACTAAGTAAGATTTTGTTTTGCCTTTGGGGGAAGTATTTGGGGGGAAAAAAGATGACTAGTGAGATCTCTCATCCCACCTCAGGAATTGATTCCTGCAGGAGAATGAGAGAGAAGAAAAAAAAACTTGTCTTTGCTCCTCTTTCTCCTTGTAACACTCTGCTTTCAAGGGACTGCTCTGCAGCTTCTCCTTCCAGCCCTGGAAGAGAGGGTGTAGCACCTAAGAATCCACAGGGAAAGTAGAACTGATAGAAAGGAAAACTGAAAAAGTTAGAAAGACAGAACTGATGGAGACCTGAAGGGTCTGAAGACAACAGAACTGACATGGGGAATGGGAGGACAAGGACTAATCAATGCTTCTGGGACATAATTAATTACTGTAGTGGGAAATAGTTCTATGGCAGAATTTTTCATCATTTTATAAATGTGCAATGCCAATGCACTCCATTCAGTTTAATTCCTGTTATCTTTTTTTCTGGCATATCATTCTTGTTTCAGAGGGAAGACATGACGGTACCTTTTTTTTTTTTTTTTTTTGGTGAGGACTGAAACAAACAAGTCTATCTTCATAAAATACTTGTTTTATAATATAGCAGTCAGCATATCACCATCTCTTTTCCCTACAAAATGTTAACTGCATCCTTTCCTCACAATTTGCTGAGTTTATACTGCACAAAACATTTTTGAAGTACTAAAAGAACAACATTCTAATAACATTCTAATCCATCCCTCCTTTCTTGGGCAGTGCCTTGACAGAAAGAACTAATCACTTGTCTATCTTTATAGAAACAGATTTAGGAAGTATTCTGGGCTTATTTTTTTCTTCAGAAAGTAATATTGGTTCCACAATAAAAATCTACTTTTAGTAGTTTCTGTTATAGTCATAATATATATCATCAGACACATCATATGAGTAGAAAAATATATAACTGGTCACAGATTGTAGCTGTGATAAAGATGTGAATGCTCATGTACTCTAATGTTATAAGAACACTTTTTAATATTTTCATCTGGAAATCTCAGGGGTCTTTTAGTCCTAATAATTTTAACTTCCCAAAGAACAAAAAATTAAAATCAAGGGCACAAAGACTGTATATCATACCATGAGAAAACTAAAAACAACACCTAGATCACCACTGGTAAACCCTACCGACTTCATTCATGTTGGTATGCATGAATATCTTATGTCTTACTTGACACCCATTTCAATTTAAAGTTTTAGGCACACAAAAAGTTTCTGTTTCTAGTGTGTGCTAGGCCTGATCCAGGCAAACAGGCTGGATATCTGCAGATATGGTCTTGGCTTACACATTGTGTTTCTGTGACAACAGAAGGGCTTTTTAACATAATAACAAAAGATGATTTTAATATCAGTAATTCCATACAGTCACAATTTGAGTGACCAGCACAGTAGTTTTCTACTGGTACCAGGAAAACTCATATTCATTCCAATTCTATTTCAGATTCTCTACTTCTATAGTGGAAGTAATCAAATTAAGAGAGGAAGCCCAGGAAAACGACAAGTCAATGAACCATTAAAGCTTGTCCTCTACACTGGTGGTAGGACATGTATGTCACAGTACATGTGCAGCAGTCCAGCAATCTTCGCAATTGCCAATGCTCAGCAAATAATATCCACTTCATACTTGTCAGACATTCAAATGGCATTTCAAGCATTTAAACTAGTGGAAACACAGTAGATCTGGAAACTTCACAACAATCAAAACATAAAGGCAAGGTAACTGCCAGAATTGGAGAACTGGAGCTCTGTTTCTAGGCAACAGGCACATAAGCAATAGCTTCTTATTCATATCAGTGTTGTTTCATATCTTATTGGAGCTAACTTGCAAAATAAGTAACTTTTAAGCCAGGAAAGAAGCTCCTACTTAAAAACTGTCTGCTCAGAAATGAGTTTTTAGCTTTGAAGATTTTCTCCCTCATTTTTGGCTTTCTGGTAATGCAGATTTTCCCCTTTTGTGGAATTTTGTTCATTTCAACAACAGGTTGCTGTGGCTCCAAACAAGAACAGGTACAGAACAGGGCTAGCAGAATCATTATGGGAAAGGAGAGCCTTATGCACAGGAAAACGCCTAGGTTAAATAGGAACACAACATTAAGACACTAGGCTCATCAACAAATTGGAGGAGAAAACTCGGAATGAGTATCAAGAGTGTGAGAGTGGAGTGGACACTGGGCAGAACCCCCCTAAAGCATTGCTGCTGATGGACACCAGTGGAAAGCTCCCTGCTCTGCCAGTGTGCTGTCCGCCTCCGCCAGTACATGGTCTGTGCAGCTGCGCTGGATTCCCAATCCAGTAGTTTGCGGCTACCTCTGAGGGAGAAAAATACACGGCAGGAAGGAAAATGAGTTTTGTGTCTTGGGGTTTCTTTTTGTTTGGTTGCTTTTTTTGGCGAGAAGGCAATAAAAAGGTAGATCTATTATTGTTTGTACAAACAGTGGTCAGTAAACAGCCCAGTCTGGAGTAACCCTTGAATCTGAGGCTCTGTCTCTTCTGCTCTGCTACTTGCCAGCGAATTCCAGATGATAAGAAGCATTAGACATTTCTCTATACACACACACAACCTGCAGCATTACTAGCCTGTAGCTTTGCTCTTACAGTGTGTCAAAGGAGCATTTCAAAAGTGCTTGGAAACACTTTCTCTTCTATACAATTTGTTACTCTTCTAAACTAATCTACCACATCCTTATGATGCTGAAAACTATCAAAGGGAAGGAATTTCCAGTGTTTAGTAAATCGAACTCTGCTTTACTACTAGGTAATATCTGAGAATAAAAAGCAAAATGTATGTAGCAAGGTAAAAGAGGTTATAAATAAGAAAATGCCCTTCAAAAAGCCAGAGAGTCTGTTGCCCAGTTGATGATCAATGTATTAAAGGAGCATGCAGAGAAGAAAAGGCCATGGCAGAAAAGCCACATGAATCCTTTACATCAGTGTTCACAACGGAAGAAACCTTGGCAGTTTCTATGCCAGGCATCCTTTATTTGGGGAGTTGGGGAGCTGCAAAGGAACTTTCTGAAACTGAAGTGACAGTTGAAGAGGACAGAAATCAAAAAGACAAAATGAACACTAACAAGTCACAAATATCAGATAATATTCACCTAAGAGCTCTAAGGGAATGAAACATAGATGTAAACTGAATTAATAAAAGTACTACATAATCTCTTGCTTAAAATTACCTTAAAACCTGAAGACTGGAGGGTTACAAATGTGACACCAATCTCCAGAAAACATTCTGAGAAGATAACAGATCTATGTGACCATTGTACTGAGCAAACTAGTAGAGATTATAATAAGGAATAGACAGCTGCTTAAGTATGGTCTTGTGAAGCACCCGCATGGCTTTTGTAAAGGGAATTGCTGCCTTATAAACCTCTTAGAGTTCTCTGAAGGGGTCAAACACACACATGGCCAAAGGTAATCTAATTGATACAGTCTACTGTATCTGGATATCTAAAAGGCTTTTGCCTTTTTTGTCCTTTGACAAACACTTTAAAGCAAAAGCAACAATGGCACAAGAAAAAAGATTCATGTATGCATAAACTGACTAAAATGTAGAAAAAAAATCTCTCTTAGGCATAAATGGTTAATTCTCCCAACAAAAGGAATCTTGCAGTACCCTGCAATGTTATGCAGAGATCTCTGTGCCATTCAACACAGTCAGAAAGGACTGAAAAAAAGAGTTACAGTAGGGAAGTGAGAACATTTGCTTATAAGACATAGATATCAGGTCAGAAAGGATGAGGACAGGCTATGAAGACCTGCTGATGAACCTTAAAAAACTGAATGACTGAACCATAAAATAAACCATAAAATTCAATGCAAATTAATATACAGTGACACACATGGGTAAAACTAATCTTGGCTTGATGGTCTCTGAATTGGCTTTGTTGACTTCCTACCACTTAGGAGTGAAATCTTGTGAGGGCTTACTGAAAACACAATGTAGCACAATGCTTGCTAGTGGTCACAAAAGCAAAACAAAGCAAATGTTAGGATTTATAAAGAAACAGAGAACAGAAGAGAAGACACCTTTATGCTATTTTATGAATCCCTGGTTCACCCACACCTTAAATGCTGTGTACAGTTCTTGTCCTATAATCTTGGAAAGAATATAGTAGAGCTGAAAAAAGTAGCACAAGGATGATCAAAGGTACAAATGGTGTCTATACATGCAACAATTGAATACACTAGGATTGTTCAGGCTGGAAAAGAAGTCGCAATGACAAAGATCTACAAAATCTGAGCACAGAGAGGATGGACTGTAGGGATTGACTGTTAACCCCCTTATCCAATAAAAGAGCCAGAGGGCATCAGTTGAAGCTAATGGGAGCCAGGTTCAGAATAATCAAAAGCAGGTGGTTCTCAACACAATCTGTCACAGACCTGTAGAATTTCTTGCCAAAGTAGTCACTTGGAAGAGAGATCTACCGAGGATTAACAAACAGACAAAATATATCCAGCTCAAAAATAACCCCAAGTTAAAAATACTTGGAGACTAGCAGAGTATTAGAAGGACATATATCATACATGATCTCCCTCTTCTTACTCTTCTTAGGCACCTACTTGTAGATACTGTTGGAGACAGTAGAGTAGGCTAGGTGGGCCTTTGGTATGAAACAGTATAGAAATCCTTATGTTCTTAAGGTAACAGCTGAAACACATAAGCTTGCAGTGATGGAAAGAATGCATATAAAAGAACTTTTGAAGCTGGCTATTTACCTTTCCCACGCTGCCTCCTATAACCACATCTCTCCTATTCCTGTTCATTAAATATGACTGCCCTCTCCCAGTAGCAGAGAAAAAGTGAAACTTCCCACTACTTCTTCCCACAGCTGGAACCTCCAGCTTCATCTTCAGCTTCCCCACACAACAGCCTGAGCCTGTTCACAGTGAGTGACCACTGAGACATTAGATGATAGTGCAGCAGATCAAGTAGTTTTCTTCCTCTCTCTCCCTTTCCGGGTTTCCTTAACATACTTCCATTGTGTTGCATTATGCACACATTCCTACTAGCCTCTCCAGTTACAGCCTTCTGAAGAGACAGTTCTTTATAACAGACGGAGACTTGCTGAAGCCAGTTATGACTGCCATGTAGGTCTTACTGTTACAATGTATCTCAGCATGATGGTCCTCCCAAGGAGACTGTGAGCACTTGTGAGTGTTGGATTATCTTTTCTCTGTTTTGTTCTCCCTCCACATAAAAACCTTAACTGGTCACAGGAAAGTGACACCAAACATTTTTCAAATTTAAATTTTACAGGCTTAATATACTACTTTTTTGAATATGATTCAGGCAATTAGCCCCATTTCTCATCAGACATCAGACAAATGTAAATTGTGCTGAAAACCCAGGTGGGCTGACAATTGCTTTAAATGATAAATATTGACTGAAATCATCTAAAAAAATTAATCAGAATTTAATGTCTAATCTTAAACAGGAATGTCTCAAATGACAGCGCTTAAAAGCCTGGTTTCTGACAGGGTATCTAAACAATATAAGGCAATATCTAGGCAATAGTATCAATAAATAACAGATTAGAGTTCAATCTATGCACCTGGATGAAGGCATTTTTTCTACTCCTGAGTGTTTAATGAATGCTGTATGTCTGTTTATGCTTCATCCAGAAGATGAAGATGGCTAGGAGATGAACAGAGAGAATGAATTAAAAGCATAGCCTGGATTTCACATGGTTTGAGAGGAGGTAAGAACTATACCTCCCTATGGAGTACTTGTAACCACAACCACTAAGAGCATTTTCAAATGCTGTTAAATTTGACATAAAGTAGGAACCACACATTTTGAAAGCTTTTCTGTAGTTTCATTAAGCACTCACTTCCTCAGTAGAGTTACTAGTGTAATGCCTCTTATAATAATGGCATGTGGGAAAAGAATAATGAGCGTCTTCTTTTTTTCCTTTTTTTTTTGTCCTGTAAGACCCTTTCTTATTTTTTTCATACTAAACCAAATTAGCAATTAATAGAAACCTTTACAAAAATATTAGAATGTATTTTTAGGAACTCTGTTGCTATTGGGCTTCTAGCATTAAACACTTCTTCCAGGGCCTGCTTATAGATAATACAGTGGAGCATATGCTGGAAACCTAGATAACTTCTTAAAATGCCTCAAACTGTAGATTTACTACACCCATGAGTGAAGAATGCCTAGTGGTTATCCAATTATCTCAAATCATACATAATGCTAACCAGGCTAAGGTAAAATGCAAATAAAAACATGAATAACATCCAAAATAGACAATATAATGGCAAATGTATATAAAGAAACAGGTGAAGAAAAAAACAAAAAACAATGAATAAAAGACAATCTCTGCTTAGCTCACTTAACCTTAGCTACGTAAGTTATATTAGAAAGATTCCTCTCCCTATTTTTTTAGCTGATTTGATATCTTTCCTGAAGAACTGGCAGCAATTGTAGTCCTCGTGCACACTTTACATCTAGTACAGAGAACTTATTTGGAATCCATCAGATAACTCACCAATAAAAGATACATTATGGGACCTTACCTGGCCTGACTACAAAAGACAGTGTAGATATAAGTGAGCCAACAAAGGAGAGAAGGCTCAAATCTTTGATTAGAGTGGTTTTTTTTCCTAATGTCTGCAAGCTGTTATTTTCAATTGTTTGAAAAGGATATTGATTGTGAAAAGGAAAAAAAGTTGACTGTGAGAAGGGAAAATGATGTTTCTCGCATATCATTTTGTCATTTGACAGTGTCGCCTTAAGTAAGGCTGAATAGTTCACATTCTAGTTACATAATCCACAACGTAACATATGTAATGGAAAGGTTGCCTCTGACTAGTACTTAACATTTTTTACCATTCAGAAATAAGAATGAGGCACACTGGTGGAATAAGAGACAAAATGAGTTATAAATTTATCTTCATCCTTCCGTAACCCTTAAACCATAACTGACTAAATGTATAGCTCTTAGAAGAAAACTACAGTTTGTTCACCTGTCCATCTACAGTTTTCTCCTGCCTTTGTCTCATACACATGCACTAACTGATTGCAGGTTATTTACTTTCCTGCAAAACTTCTTTTCTGTTTCACTGCAAATCTGTAGTGAAATTCAAGATAGGTAGCCATATTCTGCATAGCAAAATAGTAAATCCTGATTTTCTTTGGCATTCAGATCACATGTCAGTGTTCCTTCTAATAAATTAAGGTTTTAGGCAGGATCCCAAGAAAATCATGCTCTCAATTCCTGATTGTTGAGAAATAGTTCCTCTTTAAACCTTGATAAAGATTACATTTTAGTTGGCCCTGGAGCAAAGTTCATTTCTGGCAAACACTTGTGAGTGTACTGTGGGGGAAATGAAGATCTGCAAAATACAGGCAAATTTATCCATACATTAGTGACATGATTTTTTTCTAGAAGAACAGAATAGTATACAAAAATTTCTGTTTAAAATGGAACAATATTTGATCTTCACTCAGTAAAAGGCTTTCAAAGTCTTTTTTCCACTCTACCAGACTAGGTTTGTGATGATTTGCATAAATTTCCTGAAAAAATGTCAAAACCAAAAGTGCTTCTGTAAGATATGCAAATTTTTATCACACTACCACTAACTTAATATCTTTATACTGTTCTGGGCATACAGTCTTTTTCCTCTCTCCCTCTCCCTCTCTTCCTCTCTCTCTCCCCCTCAATTCTATTTTTTCACCTTTTTGTTGTGTTCTGTATTGTTTTGGCGCTGAGTCCTCCCTGTCCGCTTAGTGGAGTTCAACCTTCAACCTCATCAGAAATGTTTTTTTGCAATGAGACAGCGGAGTTCTAAATTGTAAAAATAAGAAAACTGCTGTTAATTAGATAACCTTTCTAAAAATACATCTTTTCTCTTTTAATTAATTTTACATCTACTACCTAAAAATTTATTGCTATTATATACTTCCAAGATTTTCCTCAAAAACTGTTGCAGAAGCAATAACCCTGAGGCACATTTAGACCTTAGTATCACCTTTCAGTTGAGTGGATTTGTTCTCTATAGTCAAGAGAATACCTGGACTTCATTTGAAGGCGAATTCCAAAATAACACTAAAGATATTGTGGACAATTCAGGTTATACAAAATTCAGCATGTAAATTCCTTTAGTTAGAAATTATAATGAAATAAAGGGAGGTCAAACTACAGTTTTGAGCCCTCTGTAAAGAAATCATAGTTATACCAGCATTTATGGATTTAAAGTACCTAACTAGGTAGAATAACTAATTCTGAATTAAAAAAATACGTAAGGAAGGTAATGGTGTATTGTATGCTTCATTTGCATGGCCTATAAAAACAAATTTATTATAATAGGATGGGTACTTCCACAGTTCTGGGTAGGCCAGAGAGACTTGGGAAGGAGTCAAGACATCTCTTCAGGCAATGAAGGGCAATATATTAATGCCCGCATAGTATAACAATTCTACGTGTATGCGATGTATGTAGCTATACCAAAACTACTGAAATTTTGCAGTATTTGCAATACCGGTTTTGTCCCTAGCCCTGTATCACCCAACCCTGTTGTGCTTCCTTTCCCTTAGAGCTTTGCAGCTCAGGCAGGGCTATATCCATGGCTTCTCCACTTCAGCAAAGGAAAGGCCAGAGGCAAAGCAGTTAAATAGCTCTTCTGAAGTCCCTGATGCTCAGTTATATCCTTGCTATGGAATTCTATTGAATGGTTGAAGAATTTACTAAAAAAAAAAAAAAACTTAAAATGTTACAGAATGCAATTATCCTAAATTCAATTAGGATTTAATTTATGCAATTTTTCTGTAACAGTACCACAGGATGTTGATATGAAGGTTAGACTAATTCTTGGTATGTGCCATGGAGTGTGTTTCCCATCAGACAAGCTTCAAAGGGGTCTGGTTAGCAGGCCAGCAAACACAAAAATGAGGAAAGCAGAAATGGTAGTGCCCACTTCAATTAACAGAACAAGTGGCAAATGCGATGTAATATATGCCAGTTGCTAATATTAAACAGGTTATAAATTATTTTGGATGTGGTATTTACAAGTCACTTATTGTTAATAAAAGCTTATGTAATATTTATAGCCAAGTACTTGATTGTCAAGATTCAAGTCTTATAAAAGAAACCGAAGTATTGCAGCTAGATCATCACCCTGGAACTGGGCCTCATTGTTGAATATTATATTTTTCCAAAGCAATAATTTTTTGCCACTGTCTATCAATAGGCAAATAAAGTCTTGAGAACATGGCTGGGCAGGCAGTTAAATCTCTATTTCCCCAACAATGGGTGAGGAGGACCAGAATATGGCATACCTTGATAGCATTCCTTTCTCTGCCATGGTAAGTCACTGATCCCAAGATTTTCAAAAGCCTCCACCAACTCAGGGCACTTCCATGTTTGGATACTTCACCTGGTACTGGGACTTTATGCAGTTCCCTATTCTTGCCATTAAAGAATAAATTGTATTGGACAGAGTCATATCAGATGTTTGTACAGCACCTAGCATACGAAACAAAAAAATAACTGGTGTAGTGACTGGTCAGCTGGCCAGCAAATCAGACTTGAGATGGTTAAGGTTAGGCAACTAAAAATAAAAATAAAAACTTCCAGAGTTTTTTCAAAAAGGGATCTCAACCTTTTCCAAATTGGACTTTTTTCCCTCTATAATCAGTACTACTTTCTGAGAGAGGGAGAGGGAGAGAGAGGCAGCAGCAACGGTCACAATAAAACCTTTTCAGGAACAGTACCTCAACAAAGATTTGGAAAAGCCAGGTAGTTTAAGAAGTATGAGTCCAACTGTATTGTTCTCAAAGACCATGAGAAATTGCAAGAGCTGTATTTTAGAAACCTCAGAACCACATAAATTAGATAAATTAACTTGGATATTAAAGCTAGATGATCTAATATATCAGAACTGATAGTACTAGAGTTGAACTATAAATGCCTAACCAAGTGAAGAAGCAGAAGCTCAAAAACTCTAGGCATATCTAAAGCTCAGGAAGGAGAAGACGCTAACTATTTTGAACTTGCATAGGCTAGCGCAAAACCAGTGAGTCCATAGTGATGCCCTAAGGCACCTTTTACAGAAAGTGGGAGATGGAGCTGGTGACTGCAAGGATCCTAAGCTTCATTTAAAATTTATTAACAATTTAAACAGGGACTGTCTCATTGCTCTATCTATTAACAAGTAATATCACAACTAAAATTAAATTCCTAATTAGGAATTTTTAAAGTATGTAAATGGACAAATAAACAAATGTTAACAAGTATACAGATATACTTAGGTCATACAATCTCAAACAAATGTTCAAGGGTAAAACACCAAAAATTGTGCAGTATTAGAAAAAAAATCCTACAATACTACTATAATGTAGAAGTAAACATAAGACAGGTTGTCCAGTGAAAAGTGTTTACAACAATGCTCTCTTTTTCTTTATTTTGGGGTAGAGGGGTGGGAGATTATCTTTTAAGACAATTCAGTGATACTTGGCGTGTGTACGAAAGAGGAAGAAAAAAGAAATCACCAAAAAGTCATATTTCAATTCCATGTTCTTTTCCAAGAGGCTGTTCTAAACTGAGACAACTTTGCTTCAATGCTATTTGCTCTCAGCCCATCAATTACAGCTTAAAAATATACATTTCCTCATATGTGTATCAGGCCCTGCCTACACAGCTATTTGCCTGAGTACAGAACAGTATGTCTAATAAATACCATAAAGGCTATCCTCGGACAGACCAAAATAGTTTTACATTGTTAAGCCATTTTCCTTCATTCATTAATTTCTATTTTTAACAAAATATTTCATTAAAAGATAATAACATGAAAAAACAGAAAGTCTGGAGCCCTTCCAGTTGTTGCATCAGACATAGATTCACCTCTGCTTCTGCGAATGATTTTAATAATCCTCTAGCCTTTTTTATTTGATCATTTAACATTAGCAAACGCAGCATTCAGCAAGGAAGCATAACACTCTCCATTTGAAGACAAAAATCAGGAGTGGTCTCTTCTCAGAGGACGGTAAAGTTTGCCAAATGTTTTTTCTTTTCCCTGTAAAAATTTGTCTTGCTTAGAAATATTGTCACACTGAACAAGGCAGAATCCCCCTGTGGCTGCAGACGGGGAGCCAGTTCAACAATATCTAAGAGAAAAGCTTAAAAGAGGAATGGCTTTTACTCCAGTCTCTGGCTGTTAATGAACATTCCCACAGGCACCTGGCATTTGGCTATAGCGCATGGTTACAGCAAACACAGACTTTTGCTCCCCTGGGCTGTACTGCAGTAATATGTGAAGAGTCCTCAGGTACTTCTCTGCAGGTAGCACTGGAGGATTTAGGCTTCAAATGTGCAGTAATTTCATCATCAAGAGAAATGAAACTTCTCACTTGGAATTTTCTGCCTACATCAGGAAATTTCAAACTATTCAAAGGTAATAAATACCCCTGATCATATACGTGATCACCATCTGGATCTGGTATATGAGTATTCAAATCCTTGATCACTGCCCTTTATATGATTTGAGGTTGGGAGGCTCTCAGAATTTGACGGTTGACAGAATTATGTAGGTCTCAGAGCAGTCAAAGAGGGATTACCAGGTAAATAACTGTTTTTTTCATTAAGGATCTAGCAGTTACTGTTATGCTGAATTTTTGCCATAGCCACTGATTCCACTTCCACGCTGCTGCTCTGTTCCCACATGGCACTTGATGTTAAATCTGCCTTGTCACACATGAATGGAGGGGAAGAATGTAGCATGCTAATAACTAGAAAACCATATTCATTTATCATACTATAAAAATATTTAAATAATAATAAATATAAGGTGCTTTTGATTTCAGAGAATGGAAGCCCTCTGGAGCCCAGTCACTAAAAAGTAATTAAAACAATGAAGAAACGGAAAACAAAATCTATATTGGAACAGAGATCACCTGGACCATATATATCATTGAAGCTTCAGGACTGTAACTGCTGTAAAAACTCCATTTGGACTCTGGGAATGTGTTGCAGGATCCAACATAGTGTAAAACAGTAAGTTAGAAAATCCTCCTCTAAACCAGAACAGAAACAATCTTCAAGAAGGTATCAGCGGATCATTAACAAAAACAAGGCTATTCTTCCCTGCTACCCAACCAGATGAAAGAGGCACATGACAAGGAGCCTATTCCTTGTGACTGGTTTATATCCACATACAAACATAGGGGTGCACAGACTAAGTAATCGATGGCATAAAATTTTAAGGTCTTCTGGGTTTATTCAGAAAGACAGAGAGAAGCATCTGGACAAAATATGCCAGCTATAAATTCTGCTTCAGAAGTTGACTACATCAGCAGAGAATCTTGCTGTCCAATTGTCTCTAAAAACAACATAACAACAGACGTAGAAAGAAACACTTGCAAACAGAAGAGAAGAAAATAATTCTTTAGTACCAAAAGCAGTTTTTAAAAGATCAAAGAAAAGCTGGATGAAAAAAAAAGGATAAAGTTTTCACAGACTCATAAATAGAGGTTCCCAGAGTATAGCTCAGAAGACCACTTGAGGCCTACAAATTTTCTGAATGAAGCCCCAAAAACATTTTTCAATTGTGTCCGCACTATTAAAAATTATATACATGATTTTTTTATGCTGCCTTCAGTTAACTGACTCTCTACGAGAAAAATCTCAGAAACCATAACTTATAAATTATGTTAAAATAAACCAGGAACAATTAATCAAGATTTTATCTAGCTCTATTCCCCATTGTTACTGAAACTGAACAATTAATATCAGCTATTGCTCAGAAGTTATATGATACATATAAAAGTCACAACTTAACACCTTTGACAACTTATAAAGAAAAGTTCAGCTAATTCAGTGAAAGAGTAAATTTGAGATTATGTTTAGAGAAAAGAAACATTGCAGAACTTTTCAACTCTTTCTAAAAGCCATATCATCATAAGCAAATTGTAGATGGAGAGATATGAGTGAGATACAACACAGGTGAATATTGTTTTCAAATGTGTGATAGAATTAATCCCTTTAAGCAACAGTAACAACAAAAGGAGATTATTTCAAGAAAAATATGAAGTACTAGAGAAAAATATGGATCTTCCAGTTAACCACAACACTGTATGGTTCAAGAGTGTTGAAGAGAAGTGTTATAAGAGATCTATTACAACAGAAAAGCTTAAGAGACCTTCTCAGGGAAAACAAAACCAAATAAAAACATTTAAAAGTGCCAGTCCACGTGGCATACAAAGAATGTTCACTTAACCTTTATCTTCATCCGAGAGAAATGTGACAATCAGCAAGTACTTACTGAAGGAAAGGATTTCTGTCTCCGAAGCTGCTTGGTTTGGGAATGAGTCCAGGAGAACCTTGAATGCTTTACTTCATCTCACGTTACCTTTCCCTTACTTTAATACCTTACTTTATCTGCAGGCCTGCCAGATTTACAACCTGCAACTAAGGGATGACAAGACACTCTTCCCAGACTTCATAAAATAAATATTCTTAAACTCTCACCTATGAACCAGTGATGTACTTTAGTTCATTATTATTGGTCCTATAAGAGCAGGCAGGATTTATGCGTATGCTCTTGCTGTATGCACCTTGTCAGCTTAGTTAAAAAAACACCACATTCAATATTTTTAAATTGTCAGTTGCTGTAATGACTAGAGAAATGTTATATTATTGTAAAAAGAAAGGATGAAATCCATAAAACTCTACTATAAAGTGTGGGCCACTGTATGAAATATAAATTTCAGAACCTCTATATTAGGAAAGAAAATTTGGATATAATTTCAGTCCTTTTTTGTCTTCTTTAATCTACAGAATACTAGCTGAGAATTCTGTGCAGTTTTTATGTGGTTTAACACAAATATGTATAGAAATTCACCAGTGAAAAAAACTATTACAATGCATATCTTAGAGAATAGATAAGAAAAACATCTAAACTGATATAGCAGATCATTAATTAAATATATATAGGTAAAAATATACAGTCGAAGTTTTAGAACTACAAAGAAATTAGACACATTCATGCTTCTTGCATCCCAGAACTGAGTTTAACAAAATCAATCTCAGCTTTTGTCTGATCCGCAAGATGAAAAAAATGCATATTCAACATCAATGTGCAGAAATAGCTGATTAGTGACAGTGGTGTCTTCCCTTCATCTTTCCCCTCTGCACCTCAAGATTCTCAAACTTGGCCTATTTTGCTGGCCCAGACTGGACAAATGATCAGTTGTTGTGAGATGGATAAATATGATGAGGCACTCTTCTCTCTTGCCCCAAAACAGCTGATTTTTCATGGAATAAGTAAACATTAGATGTGCTAGAGAAAGGGAGAACCAACCTGTAATTTAACGATTAGCTCCTTTCACAGATAGAACAAAGGTTCCAATTCTTTCTGTTCTGGACACTTACTATTTTGCTAGGATTTCCTACAGAAATAGGTTTAGATAAAGCTAGTGAATAGTCTTCATTATTAAAACCAATCTGATATTTTCAGTCATCTACCACAAGGTTGTCTTCTGTTTCAGAGTGAATATTACCCATATGAAACTTTATGATTTCCTGTGCTTCTTAATATTCTTAATTTGTAAGGGCATGAGGTTTTTTAAAGGATTACAAAACAGCAAATTTCTGCCTGCTTTTGATAATTATAAGGTACTGTAACATAGAGGAGAAAAACAGTTATCATGATCAGTCCCAAACTATATCACAAAAGAACTCTTCCACCTGAAAACACACAGTAGCAATTACTCAATAGCATATATTGCCATATATTTCTAATTTTGACTCCAAAAGTTAAACATCATTTATCTAAATGAAATAAATTAATGTTATGCCACAGTCAGCCTTATCATTCAGGGTTGATTCTTTGCTGACATCGTTATTACACAAGCGTCTTCTAAGAAACTGGCATTTACCTCAGTTTGCGTAAAATAAGAGTGAGGTTTTTAGCATTGCAGGATGAAATTAATACACATATTGGTATGCAGTTTTGGAATACAGGAATTGATTCTCCCCTCCAGGACTCATAGAACAAATATTAGACATTTGGAGGTTTGTTTTAATGAACATAGACTGATTTGAGACTATCAGTGCTTTTCACACTAAACTGCAAAATGATACAAAATTTTGGGTTAAGTTTCATCCACCATGATCGGGAGTCTACCAACTCCAAACCAAAAAAAAGAGACCAAAAAATTATATATATAAAAAATACTATCAGAAGAATCCTACCTCCATCAAAGACAATGTTCCTATTAATGTTGATGGAAATTTGGCCAAGCATATTATCACAGGATTTGTGATGTTTCTTTATTTAATTGTTCTTTGATTTAACATACTTCAACTCAATAAACTGAGTTGCTTCCTTCTTTAGGAACTATATCAGCTGTCCAAAGAAATTTTAAAAGGCAGCAAAGGAGACACCAATGCTGGGGATTTGTGTTCATTGCTGTGTACATACCACCTTTCATCATTCCCACTTCATAGCATTTTCTTAGTCGGCAAGCCTGGCAACTCTTTCTTCTGTTCTTGTCAATGGTGCACTGGTTAGTAGCTGGACACATGTAGTCATTGTGCCCTGTAAAATCAGAGGGAGAGAAAAGTAAGGACACAGCTCTAAACAATCTCCAATTACAGAAATTTCAAGACTGCCTAGAATACTTAATCTTATTTCTCATTGAGTGTTTAGTACAGCACAGTACAGCACTTCATCTCAGGGAGAAGGTAGGGTTACCATCACAATTTGTCATGAAAGTATTGATATGGATAATGAAGCTAACATCTGTTCACAATACATTTATTCACAAGTGCTTTAGAAGTGCTGTTAAAAACAAAATGACAACTTCTACAGAATAATTAAAATAACCAACAATTAAAGCAGTCAAAAAAGAGAATAGATGAATATGAACAAATCACTTGACTTCCTTGTGCTCAGTTTAACAAATACAATGCCATCTGATCCATATGCCTCTTTTGATGTTTAACAAACAGACTGAGCAAAATGCATAGAGGTTTATAGAATGAAAAAGGCCTATGTAAGGACATTTTAAAATATCTGCCACACTTTGGGGCAGTTAAAAACAAACAGCAACAACATAAAATAGAAGCAGCAACCATTAATTTAATTGTACCTCAGGGATAAACTGATTTCTAATTCCAATTGCATGCCTACTGATATGAAGTATATGCAAAAATTTTCTATCATTGTAAATTGTTAAAATTACAGTGTGGTGCAGCCTAGGTTGACATTAGCACCTTTTCCTTCAGAGCTCCCCTTCCTTATTGATTACCCTCTACATCTCAATTCTTGTTACAAACACTGTCAGCATACCATAATTTGTTACTGCCAACAGGCCTCTATTTTAATCTCTTAAAAAGAGGTATCAAATATGTGCTTAAGTCTGCTTTAAAATTATTTTCCAACCATAGACAAAGTTCAGCAAGGATGAAAAACACTATCCAAAATGATCTTACTGGTTCTCTGTATTCATCTAAACACAACTAAGGTACAGCACACAACGAAACAATTTTACTGCAGAACTGTTTGTTCTTTCTTTCAGGTCAAGGGATCAGCTTGAGGTAGAGTAGGGTGGGGGCTTGACAAGAGGCCTTGGTCTCATCAAATCATCTATCCTTGACTACAAATTAGAAAATAGAGTAAAAATGACTATCAGATTACACCAGGAACATCTGCTCTCTAATGCTACATAACTGGGATCCAATCAAAATAAGTAGCCAAACTGTAAACTTGTTAATATGGTGACAGCAGACTACACACTGTCTCAAATAGACAGAATTATTATTTGTTAGCCCTGCTTAGTAGAATGGTATATGACCGGAAAAATCTGAATCCACAGGCTTTGCTCCAGGACTGAGGTAAGGAGATAGAACAGAAGTGCTACCTCAACCTCAGAATGAAAGACGATTTTAATTTTCAGTTCCTCTGGTATGATACAAACTGTTCTATATCTGATTCAAAACATTTCACATGTAAGAAAAAAAAGTCAAGTCAGAAAGAAAACAGTCTCAACCATATAAAGATGCAATATCTACATGAAAAGGTGATGTAAAAAAGTAAAAGCCATATTTATAAGAAAATGTAATTTTATTTGGCCACATTAAACAACAGCAAAAAAATTGTTGCACCTGTCCTCAATTGTCAGCCTTGTTTTACAAGTCAAGCTGAAATAGGATCAGGGAAGGACTGCAAACTTTAATTACACTTTTTAAAAGCAAAGTAAATCCTTGACAGTTAAAGTATCTGATCTTCATCCTAGGGAAGTTAAAAGGTAAATTCATAAAGGGAACAAGTGCAGGCCCTGAATTCAGCAAGTCATTCAGAACAACATAACACTCTAGGACAAGCAGACAAATGTTCCCGTTAAGGTCAAAGCTGAATACAAGCTTACCACTGTTGCTGGACTGCAGCCCATTAGGTTCAACACTTAGAAAAAAAGTGACACTGTGCAAAAATCAAAAATCAAGTGGAATCAAAATCAACAAGACAGCTGTCCTTTTTCAGAGTGCTTAGGTGGATGATAACCTTCTCTTTTGCTCTGAACCTGGATTTCCCTATGCAAGCTGTAAGCTTTTGGGAATAGGCTTTTGGGTTTGTAGAACAGTATACACAGAATTGTCCTATTTATGGTTGAGCCACAGACCCTATTGAAATGAACATGATTCACATTATCATATTTTTACAGTGAAATGTTTTATTTTAAATATATACTTTAAAGGTAATAATTACTCTGTTCTCATGCACAAGACCTGCACCTGCGACAAGCCACACATCTTTCAAAGTGCTTGACAAACTTCACAGAATAAATCCTGTAAAATTTCGAATGCAAAAAAGAAGGGTCTGTGTGTGAGAGGCATAATTCTTCAGATTATGAGTGCCATAACTAACTTCATTGTTTAGACTTCATACATGCTATAAATCTAGGAAGAAGATAATGCACTTAATATTTCTCACTTTTTTTTTATTTAGTTTAACCAACATGCCTTAAGAAGACTGGAACAAACATAAGGAACCTGGAGAAAAAAAATGATAATTAGAGTTATGCAGAAGAAATGATCTAATACATGAAGGAAGAAGAGGAAAGGAAGGAAGGAATCTTTCCTACTTCTCCACAATACCATCTGGTTTCAAGTATTCAGGCACGGTAAGTAAGGAAGGAAGTTTCCTCTGTAAGGAACAGAGACAGACGAGGGCATTCTAGCTTGGGATGACACGGAATGGGAAAAGGTAGAAGAACACAATTAAGGAAGAGGTAGCACCCAGAGACGAGCTTTAGTTTTAAGATTTAATAACTTAATAACTCTGCTGTAATGTGTATTGTCTCTTAACTTTTCTGCCTTTTCTTTCATCCTTAAGGCTTGTTTCTTGGCCAAGCTGGTTCAGAATGATTCGACTTAGAAGGAATCCCTCACTGCTGTGCATAGTTAATCTGCAAGTAGGGCACATGAACAAGTGCCCAGCTGCCCTACACATCATTTTCATGGTATCCCAAGAGTAATATGTGCTATAAGAGAGGCTAATTAGACCATTAGGGTAGTCAGTATCAAAGGAATACAGAGAGAAAGAAATGTCTTCAGTGACCAGTGATACTTTTAAAGGGAAGCATACGACACATGGACTCTCTGGTGGTACTGTTTCTTGAACGTAAGCGACCAGATAACCTGCACAAAATTAAAGATGGTGAGTTTACTAGAGTAGTGCTCTTCTATTACTTATCTCACCTTGTTTCAATCCTTACATATAAATAACCTGCACTGTCATGAACTACAAAGGATGAGATTAGGGGAGCCGCTGCAGGGACTTGTGGCGGGGGGGGGGGGGGGGGGGGGGGGGAAGGTCTGCTTTTTCATGGTATCTCACTCATTGTACTCTAAGGCACAGTAAAATTAAGTATTTTTACATCACTTTCCAGAACAGGGTAAAAGATCTGGCCCCTTTCCCAAAGCACTAATTTTAGATACGATATTCTGAATGACAGTGATCAACATAAGGACGGGGGGGAGGCTAAGGAAGCACAGCATCAACAAGAAGATAATGGCTGAAATCAAAATGATTTGGACCTTACTCTAAACCTTCTCATCATAATCAGAGCTGTTTATTATTGCACACACAGTCTGACTTTCTATTGTCATCATGAGTCATATGGCTAGTGTTTATGTTCACAGGCTCACAAAGCTGTCAGTGTGAAGGCTCTCATGATACACATCGTGTATGCAACAGCAGAGCATGCTTCAGGCAGAGTGGGAGTATCATTTATCTTTGGGGATTTTAGTCAGAAAAACACTTCATATTTCATTTAAGTTAAGTGTTACTACATCCAGCAGAATATTTAAGCATCTATGTACTTCTGATGAGTATTCCCAGCACAGTATATATGGTTAAAGTTAAGTACATGCTTGAGTGTTTTGCTGAATTGCAGCTTTGAAGATCTGAATTCATTTTGTCCTTGATCAGCAAGGGTGTAAATTAGGGTCATTTTACTGTATTAACAGTAATCAACATAACAACACATAAATATGTTTTTTTCTTAAATGCGTAGACAGTTGCTGTGTTATACTCCAGCAACCACCAGAATTATCCTGAGAACAAATAGTGTAAGCGGGGGGTAGGGGGGAACAATCAAACAAAATAAACTAAAGAAACCCACATGTCATCATTAACAACAAATGGCTTAATAATGTTCAATAACATTTAATTCTACAAGGCCAATAAAGGAACATTTTTAGTCAGATAAATTTTGTGTGACACCTAAACTGATGTAATTGAATCAACTCATCATATATTTCAAGTGAAACCAGTGATAACTATTATTTCTCTAACAACATGCATTCTTCATTTAATTATTTATTTATTATTTCAATCTTCACATCACCCAAATTCTTGAACTACTTTTTACCTCTCTGCATGCTGACTGTAAGCCATTACCCGGAAGCACCAGGTCATTCTATAAACTTACCGCAAGAGTGAAATCAGCAGAATTTCATATACCTAGATGAAGGGAAGGCTAGAGTGTGGAGCTCATCTGCACCTTAAAGTGCGAATCAAAGAGCTGAGTGACAAGTGGGAGGAATGGGTCATAGACTAAAGGCAAAACCTTGGAAAGAATAGCCTCAACAGCAAGAGGAAAGTTTTCATAAACTGTAAGAAAAAATGTGCCTGGACAATAGTATTGTTACATATGCTAATCCAATATGAGCAAATACTGATGTAAATTAAAAGTTATACCAATTTAAGTTAAACAGTCCCAGTAAAACTGCATATTGATTTTAAAATCCCACTCTTTTCTAACGGGTTTCACAAAAGAACAGAAGGTCATGTCTAATTCCTTTATAATCACAGACACTCAAATTCACAGCTTAATTACCCTCAGACAAGGTCTTTGGATTTGGAACTTAAGTTCTCTTAGCAACTACCTGACCCTGCTGAGAAGACGAATCCTTTTCTGTTTTTAAACTACTGGACATTACTATATGTGACAGTAAGGAAAAGGGCCTAGCAGATTGCAAAATATATCTCCTTTGCATCTAGTGAACAAATCTTCCTTTTCTGCATACCTCTGAAACAAAGATCACAGTCCCATGAGTGAATGAAAAAGGAGGAAAGGTCAAAATCTATATACTCTGTAATCTCTCATTCAGCTGTGTCACACAGCTCCCACGCTGAATGTTTATGTTCTAGTGGAAACTTCTTGTCTGCATGTGTGTATAGCACTGTTCACATGAGCAGTTAATTCAAGTCAAATTATAATGATACTCTTTCCTTTAACCTTTTCTTATGCAATTTCAAAAAACAGGAAAAATGAAGAAAAAAGAGGAACAGATATTGCATGAGGATATTGAATTTCCTGCCACCTCAACAATTTATTAACTCATGAATACATACACTGAGAAAGAGTGACATGTAAAAAGTAAAGCATTACTTAAGCTTTACTTTAGCTTTATAATTATGTAATTATATACATTATATACTATATATACATGTAATTTTATATACACACACACATATATAAAATACACATACACATATGCACACACACATATATAATTACATCTTCTACTGCAGTAGACCATTTCAGAGTTTTTCTTACTGGCCTGAGTCCTAAAATTTGAATTGCTGTTTCAACTGCTATGCCAGGATTAGGATACCATATGCAAATTCTACTTCTACTCCAACTCCATTCCCATCTCTTTAATTTTAGAAAAGATAATAAAATAGGAAGTATATTTTTTTCCTCATGACAAAGACTCCAGTCCAGATCCCAATCTCTGTAAAATCTGGCAAGGAGTGTGACATCTACTTTCTGTTTCCCTATCTGATAAATCACAATTGTTTTAAACCCTTGGCACATGATTAAACCAACAGCTGTGTTAAAGGAAAAACTCCCACAATGTATTACTCACAAGCATCTCAATATGATCCCTCCAGAGACAAAAAACATTTTCAGTTGAGAGTCATAGGCAAGCCATGGCCATCTTATTCCTGCAGACTTTAAATGATATCTCTTGTATTTTTAGCATCCCAATTTATTTGAGCTAAAATGGGAAGAGGAGAAATTCTACTACAGAAAACTCCTTCAGCTAATATAAAGAGGCCAAAAAGTAAAAACAACTGCAAGTTACACTTGTGCACGTAAACTCCAATTAGTTATGTGCAGCAGGAAAATTAATACACTTCTATTCTAATTTCACATATAACATCAATTGTTGGATGTTGAATTATGATGGCATCTATTAAATAAGTTTTGCTAGTTTTATTTTATAGTTGCATCTTAGGTAATTAAATGGTCCCTAACATTGTAAAGATCGCAAGGAGCTGAAATGTATTTATTCTCAGAGTACCTCTAAGAGAAAGTGCTGTTATTTCCATTAAACAGACGGAGGTCCAAGGGAAGGACTTTTCAGTGCACGTGACAGTGTGTGCAACAGACATGATGTTTCAAAGCACAGAGACTTTTCAGCATGGGAGTTTGCGAAACAAACTCTAGTACAGTCAACTCCTGGTTTAAAATATTATACTAATCTGTAACATCAGCACTTTGACAAAAATCCCCTTTTATGCTTGTGCAACACTTTCTCATGCAAAATAAAAACTAGTTACACTCTTATTTCATTTATTGATCTATATCTTTGTCCCTTGGCTTGCTCATTTATATCCTTATAGCACTCATATCCTATAGCAGATTCATCGATTTTATAATCAGAAGGAACAACAAAGATTATTTAGTCTGATGTCCTGCCTATCTCTGGCCACACGTAAGAGTGGGAAGTAGCTCTGCTATTTATTACAAGGGAAGTCCGACTATTTCAATAATTTGTGTCTAAATTAAAAACACATCTTTGAGAGGCACATATAATCTTATTCAAAGAATCCAGACAATGAGAGATTTACCAGATCTGTTACTAAATCATTCCAGCAGATGAGTGCCACGCTAGCTCAGTGAGTTTTATTTTACAGTAACCCTGAACTAAATACTTCAATCAAATTTGTTAATAGTCTCCTTTTGAAACTAAATTATGCTAAAGATCACTTCACGTACTTCCAGTACATTTACTACCTTGTCATCTTACACGGTTCTCTCTACTTTGATTTCCACTTCTCAGAAGTGACTACAAAGGACAAACTTAACCTGCTGAAAGTCTGAAAGTTCATGGGAGTGAAGCTTATGAAGCTGGTTTAAACTAATAGACCCATCTTATCTAAAGGAGGTTACAAAAAGGTATTTCCCTTCACGCTCTGTAAAACAGAGTGGAACAATTAAGCACTTTCCTGATCGACACACAAACGTGTTCTCCTACAATTAGTTCTTTCTTTTTCCTAGTCAATATTTTGAAAGGCTGACAGGCATAGCACCAAGCTAGGAATAATGCGAGTTTGCCAATGTATAATTTGCAATGTATAATTACTTCTCTCATATTTATATACAACTTAAGTGACTTTTTGCCACTTTTGATGGCTTTCTTCTGGACCCTGTTAAGATCATCAACACGCTGACAATGGTATTTGTGACAATTTTATCCCTATTATTAAAACAGCCTGCAATACCTTTTGGCCCATGAGTTCAAATGGTCACATCAGCATTTCACAAATCCAATCGTTATGATCCTTGATATTCATAAAATACAGTCTACTTTTATGATGGGATTTTCAAGAGAGCATAAGGAAAGAAGCTCAGCCTGATCAGCTGAACCCACCACCCTATTGCACTGCCCGTTAATATTGCTGCTGCCATTAAACAAATGTCAGGATGCGCAAGACAAGAGTCACCATACCTTGGTGGTACAGCAGCAAGCCTTGGTATAGTACTGCAGCAAAACCTCCCCTCCCTGGCTCTCACTCCTGCTGGTCATGACTTCTTGCCACCCTCCTCACCCTCACAGTATTCCCATTCTTTCCTCCAGGGAGAACAGACCTTGCCCAGCTTCTTTCCTCTCATTCTTCCCAAAAGCCTGACAGATACAGGAAGGCAAGCAGAAACTCTTGTGGGGAAGAGAAGTCTGCATGCACTGGAATGGACACGTTCGGTGTCCTTTATTCCAAAGTGGCAGGGAGAAGAAGGAGTAGAAATTGGAGAAAAGTTGAGAAAGAGAAGGCCGGAAAAGAGGGAAAAGAGATTCCTGATTCCACTCACAACTGCTTTGCAGTTTAAAAGAGCACTAAAATAATCTCACTCATCCCTGAAAGCCCCCATCTAAAATCCTGTAGAGATTTTTCCAGACTTTTTTCCTTCTCCTCTCCACATTAAACTCACTCTGCTACCTACCATAAAATTGAATTTTTTATAGTCTGGAGAAACCTTGAGCTAGTTGTCCATATATATCTGATCATACCTGAGGGATTGGTAGTTCATCCATTTTCTGAAAAGTACATTGTTGCTGTAGTCGCTATTAACCATGTCATTGTATTCGGTTCAGCATTTAAGCACACAGTTTTTAACCATTCTGAAGTACAGTTCGGGGCAACATGAAATACTGTTTAACTTTTTTAGTTGCTTGATAGGGCACAGCAATCAAACATAATCTTCTAGAGGAAGTAGAACACCATTAAAGCTAATAATACAGGATACATTAAGTACAGTTTCCAAGGGCTAGGAATTTTGTCTAGGAAGTGGAAAAAGCTTCGGACTTGGCAAAAGAAGAACCAGTGGCCATTTATAAAATCAGATAACAATCAGTGAGTATTCTCTACTTTCTGGCAAAGTATATTGCCTAACTTCAGAAAGGCTTTCCATGTTGTCTGGGGTGACATTTCGTATGTGAGCTAGGGAAACATAGTTCAGATGATTTCAGAAAATCAGTCACAGAGAGTTCCTATCATAGTTTACTGTTAAAATAGAAGCTGATATTGAATCAGGCTTCATAGTGTCTGTCCTGGATACAGTTCTATATAGTATTTTCCTCAGAGATGGGCAATAGACCAGAGAATTTATTTTATTAAATGTTATTCATTCACAGATGACATTTATATAGGAACAGCAAAAAGACCAGACTACTCTGCTAGTGAGACGGAAATAAATCTGAAAAAATTGCAAGTCTTCTGGAGTCTACAGGATAAGAATTCAAAATTATCTTGGCAAACTGGAGATAGCAGGCAATAGTAAGGACCAGTACAAATCACTGTGTTAAAACAGTAATAATCAGATGCACAAAACAAGATGGGGAACAAATTATTAGTTCTGTAGGAAAGCAGGCTTGAGCTTATTCTGCAACACACACTGACAATGAGCGAACAGTGTCGTGTTTTTGCAAATAAGGCAAGCCCTACAGTGCGATGGACATAGACGAAGACCATCTGCTAGGCCTGTAAGGTAAAGCTATTGCTCTGTTCAGCAACAGTAAAGCATCTTCATAAAAGCAATCATACTTCAAGAAAAAAAGAAAATAGGACAAACTGCAGAATGTCCAAAGTAGAGCAACCAGAAGATTAGAGGTTTGGAAAACATGCCCTGTGAGAAAAGATTAAATAAACTGGGTTTCTTCAGGTTAGGTAAAAGAGACTGAGAAAAAGATGTGATAACAGTCTTCTGTGCAGAGGGAAAGAGAACAATTTGTTTTCTGTAGCATGATAGATAGGAGAATAAGTGATGAGCTTAACCTGCAGGAAGGAAGATTCAAATTTCATAATACCCTTCAAAGATAAGGAGAGTCAAACACTGGAACAGACAATAGGTTTTTAAGAAGCTGAACAAAAACATGTAAAGAATGACATAGTAACAGTTGATCCTATCACAGGACAGAACAACAGACTAGGTCTCAAGCTCCACTCCAGCCCAATGAGTTGCTCAGACCACAAAAAATAAGGAAGTGTCTTAGATGCAAATGTCTTAAATCCACATGCTTGCTGAATGCAGCATTTAAAACTTGTTGGAAAAGTACCACATTCAAAGTTGATTGACAAGGGGAAAAAAAAAAAAGTATTGACATTTGCCTGTCAATAACACTTAAGTTTCTGAAACAAGATCACCGTGTAGATCACAAGATCTGAAACAAGATAAGAATGCTGATATTCAAAATGTGCATTAAGAGGCAATGATTGGAGCATATATTTAACTCAAGGACCTCTAGAGGAAAAAAAATACTAAGAATCATAAAAATAAAGCAAAACACATTTCAGAAGAACCTGGATGATCACAGGCTGTTGGAACTGTCAAAATAATGGGTAAACCTTTCTGTCTTTCCAACACATTTTCTACACTTCAAACTTCTAACAGTCACCTACCTCTGAAACTGGAACTGTGTTTTTCCACCCTGAGACTAGATACTGGTCTGCAATCCCCTGTTATATTGGCTGTGATTACCTCTGCATGTCTCACTTAGGCTCATGTTCTGCAGTTTTGCTCTTTCTGCTAGCAACTCATAGAATTAGTGGATAAGCAGTCTTATTAGGGAGTTTCTGTCTTCTTGACTGCAGGATCTGTGCAGCATTTGCAGCCGTTATCAAACAGATTACAAAAATATCATGAAAACAGAAGGCAGTAATGGAAAGCTAAAGGGAAGATCTCAGAAACCCCCCAAAATGACAAACTTGCAATTGCTACATTGTGGTATTACCTGACCACCCACTTATCAGGCATATTTTACCATTGAAAGTCTTCTCCCCAGTTCAGAAGAAATTATGTATGTATGTACCACTCCTAATGTTAAAAAATTTGAACTACATGCTTTCAACAAAGTACAGCTCTATCACTGTGAAGCTAAACAACTGATAACACTCAAAGTCTACTGCCAAAACTCTCCTACTTGATGTTCGGAAGGCATAACTGTTAAATACAATCCACTTTCAAGCCACCCAACTAAAGGACTTCCCAGCTTCAAGATTTCCCACACTTTGAAGACCACTACGTCTATGTGATTTAAGACATAAATGGCAGGCCTTTGAAATTCCTCAGCAAGGCTATTCATTCTCAGATGCCAATCTATTCTGGCCTGCCTTGTATCACCTTGCATCACAGATTAATTCTTAAATGAATATTTATGAAATTTGCCAGATTTCTGTGCGAGTTTACAGCTGTGAGAAAAGCCAGAGAAAGTGTGCATGGAAAAATCAGAAGGACATATGAAGGAGACAGGAAAAGAGAACTGAAGATTTTTGAAATACTTTGGCAGTTCTGAGACTAAGATATACTTCAATGTAAGGAGTTACAGTTTCATTTGTTCTAAATCCCATGTGCTCCCACTGAGGGCTCTCAGCCCCATGCACATACGCATTTCTTGGACACTAGTCAGAGAAGCAACTCCTTCCTGTCCCATACCCTTTGGTGGCTATCCAAAAAACAGAAGAATTGGAAGGAGGGGGGAGAAAGAATGTGCGAGTTACAGGTGCTTTTTAATTTGTAAATGGCATTTGCAAGGCTGATGTTGAAATGCTTCATGCAATTCTGTTATCCAAATTTTAAAGAGGTTATTGGAGGTGTGGCGGGGATCAGAAAAGGTGTTAAAGGAATAAAGATAAAGGAAGTGACTCGGAAGATAGGAAGATATACACTGGGAGACTCAAGCATTTTAGTTTACTTAAGATATCAACATGATTTGATCATAACATATAAGAACTTCCAACAAGAGACCAATACAAGATACTAAGAGGGGTTCACGGAGTGATGTGAAAGCCAAAGTAATTCAAGCTAGAAAAATAATTTTTTTAGCAGATGGGAGAACAAAGCACTAGAACAAGCAATCATTGGAAGCACGCTCTTGAGCCCACAAATCAAGGCTGGTGTCTTCTAAAAGATTTACCTCCATTGAGTTACTGGGCTCTGCACATGGATAACATATAAAGTTTATACTAAAAGGAGGCCAGACTTCATGATCTAATGGCCCTTCTTGGTCTTAAAATCCATAAATATTTTAATAGAGAAGTACAGCGTGCTGTGATGTGACTGCTTGTTATGCCTCCGGATTCAAGTCAGTTGACCAAGTACATTCCTGAAGGCTGCATAGGCAGGGTGAGGAATAAAGCAGTTTGCTATCACCAAGCAACACGGTGTTCTTTGTGTCATATGATCTTTCTCTCTTGTGAAACATTGTACATCAATATCAGTCTGCACATTGTTTTCTCAAAACAAAATCACTAAAATTACTATTGGAATATAAGCTAGCAAAAGGGACTGACATTGCAAGTTTGGGAGGCATTTGAGATTTTCACCAACTGTCTGCTGTTTAAACAAAATTCAGTAATTGTATGCAGTTGAGAGACGGTCACTAATTCAGTTTGTCTTTTTAGCTTTTACTATTTGACAGCAAAGAAAGACTTTAGAATCTGAAATTCACAGAATATCTCCAGAACCATTCCATCCCCTCCAGAGGAAAATAAAGCCATCCATCTCTGGTAAGGTCCAAAGCGGATATGAGTTTTCACAAAATTTAAGTAGTTATTTATGCAAATAGGTAAACAAATGCTACCACTAGAAGAACAGATTACACAGTGAGGACAACAGATTACGCTATAAAGCTTGTTCATTGTTTGTATCCGTATTCACTTTTACCTATGGTTCTAATAAGAACTACATAGAATGATTTAACTGAAGCAGGCTAATAACATGGGACTTCATTATAGCAATTCTGTTATGAAATCTCTGATAAAAATTATAAAACAGACCATCTCTGCACCTATGTCTATATTGGGAAATGCAGCATAGAAAAGCAGAAATGTAGTGTGGTTCTCTTGCATATGAAGCGTTTTACACTATAAGCAGCAGCAACAAAAATCACTGCTTCATTGCTGAAAGAGTTCTGTATTACAGTACAAGCAAGTCCAGTTTTACCTCAAAACAGTTGAATCATATGATTTCCAAGGAATTTTATCCATATTTTAGGAATGCATATCATATATACATTCCCTATATAATAATATTTACACATTCTTCTACACACACTCCTACACCTATAGCACCTAGAAATGGATAGTATTAATCACAACCTCTTTTATATCATTATTATCTCCAACATAAACGGTGTATTTTCTCATGTATGCTGAATCAAAAAATTACCATCATTTTAGTAAATTGGGCATATGTTCAAGGAGAATATGCAACTGCGAAGGTAAATATCTCTTCCAATTCCAGCTGGAAACTCAAAGAATCCCTTAGCTCATCAAGACTGGGCACCTATGATTTTAAAATTCCTTTACAGGGCTTTTCATACCAACTGTGATCAACTGATAATTACAATTCTCTCATAAATACCCATATTCTTGAATTATTTTCTTGATACTAATGGAAGTCATTTCTTATGATAGCCATTATCCACATAAGACGTGGATCAATTGGAGAAAGTAGAGAGGCATTCAACAAATGGGATCAGAAGTCTAGAAAACATGTTCTACTGAAAGAGTTTGTTTAGTCTAAAGAAGAGAAGACTGAGGAAAGATATGATAACAGTCTTCAACTATGTAAAAGGTTGTTTCAATAAGCCTTCTTCATGCCCACAAGGAAAATGGCAAGAACCAATGGGCTTAAATTACAGCAAACACAAGCTAAATTAAAGATTAAGAAAAGCATTTTAAGGAACACTGAGACCTTAAGCTTTTCATTTTTAAAGCTCTCATGTTTAAAAAATTGTATTAGGTATGTAAATATAGCAAGAACTAAATTTACTAATTAGTAAGTACTGTAGAACAAGTAGATGACAGATCCATTGCTGAGAACCATAACAATTTGAGACTAGGGCAGAATTATCCAAGTCCTGATGCAGAGCAGTGAAACTAAATGAAACAGTCGGATTCATTTCTTCTTCTTTAATGGCCATAAGCTGAAGATCTGTGCTATACAATTACTGGATAACTAGCCCTTTACTTTTGCTTAAGGGTACTTCAATTATCACCTTGCTGCTGGGTTGTCCAAAAGCCAGTAATGCCAGTAACAGATGCAGCAATTTGATTCTGTCAACATGGTGTTGCTCAAAATGATAAAAAGTAGTAGGGAAACAAGGCATACTTCTCATACTTCTTTAAAAAAAAAATGTGTCCTGGATAAGAGGACTTAGTTCAGTTTAAGCACGAGGACAGAATTTCAAAATTGTAAAATTCTAAGAATAATTAAGATGCAGTCAGAGGACTCAAAGGTTCAGCTAAAAGAGCTGTTCTCCCTACTTCACAAGTTTAAATAAATCATTCTGATGTTAACAACAGAAAAGCATTTCACCCTTTCTTCTTCCAGTCTTGCTTATTATTGACTGCTGGCTGTAACCACTGTCTTTTCTTAAAATCATTTAGATGAATCTGGAAAAGCAGAAATACAAGTAACTATTAACTAATCACTGACATTCAAATCATTTCACCAATGTCTCCCCTGGAGGCAATCTTTCACTTTTTTCTTTAAAGCTTGGAAAAGTTCTTGAGCTGAATGCTGGAAGTCTTACTTAACTCCCCTCAGTGGTACTCATGCAACAAAAAAGGCAATAATCACACCTTGTGATATGAGGCAAAACTGTTTCTCGCTACGCTTACTTTAAAAAAAGAGCAACAGGAATTTTTGTACGTGTATATCACCTGGAGATGTAAAAAACTACAGAGACCTAAGTAAAGCATAGTACTTTGCCAGTTTTCTATTTGGAAAGGGAGAATTTTTTTTCTATTTTATTCTCCAGTGTAAGACAGATACTAATAAGATTTTCAGTAGAATCATAATTTCATCTTACTCAGTTTAGGGGATGTTGCACAAAGCACAAAAGTATGCATTCCACAGAGTGACAGACATTTTAGTCAAGAATCACCTTGGTCACAGCAATTAACACTGCTCCTGTTAGATGCGCTCTACTCCACTGGACTCTTTGTACAGTACGCTTTTAGCCATGCCATGACTGTGAACTATATCATTCTGTATATAGTTCAAAACTCTACTTTTCTGGCAAATACACATATAATTTCATACAGGAAACCTTTCTTTTCCACATCAGCTCTCAAAAGACATCTAACATCTCCAAGTAGATGGGCTTTGGATTGAACAATCTTGCTAATGCAGCACTGAATATAGATTAAGAAATCATCCAACATGGATTAATCTTCATCTGACATGCAATTTTCAAGAAAAAGTTGTTTTGAATAAGAACTTGTTCACAGAAAGGAGCTATGCATATCCTGAAAGAGTTGTCAACTTGACCCAATATGGATTTTTAAATTAGATTCCTTACTACCTCCATGATCGGACATACAGAAGCCAAGCAGAATGTAGACAGGCTTTTTTCCCCCACAGTTGTCTGGGACTAAATAACAACATACTATATATCTGCCAATAGCATTCACCAAATACAGTGCTAAAAATACATGGGAGAGTACAGCAGTTGCTGATGAACACCCAGTAAATTTCATTCTCCTGGCCTCAGTCTGTAATCTCAAGTAGCTTCACAGTTTCCCCTAGAGTAAAGAGTTAAAGGGATTCACTTGAACTTATTACCTTGAATACTCCTTTTGAAAAAGGCTTTGCAGCCCTCACAGGACCAGACCCCATAATGGTAGCCTGAGGCATAGTCATTGCACACAGCACAGTACCGCGTCTCCTTGGTGGACTCCATGGACAGGCTCCCTTTCTCGTTGGTACTGGACATCCTCTCCCGGATGCTGTGGCGCCTGTTATCGGAGCTTGGCCTGTTAAAAACAGAAAACAAACACAAAACTCTCAGAAATGTTAAGTCTCATCCTCTCCTGAAGACTGTAGGAAAGAAGAGCAGATCTAGTTTTGAAGCAACAGAGTTGCAGCAAAAAAACTCATCTTTTATCACCCTCTGTCCTCTTCTAATTGGAAAGGTGTAGAAAAAACAAGATACAGGAGGACTCTTTCTCACAAATTAAGTTGATGTTATCAGGGCAAAATCTCCTATCCAAAGGGAGATTGCAGTATCAGTAGGTACTGTGAAAAATCTGAGGCAAAAGACACTTTATGTTTGCATCTGAATTTGCAAGCCATCTAAATCATTTATCAGGCTGTTTTCAAGTGTTATTGCACAACTAAGTATGCAAACTTTCCTTAATTGTCAAGGATACCATATTGCATAGAATTAATCCCTATTCTCATTATAATACCACTCACATGAAAACTGTAAAAGTGTTTTTTATGCAATAAGAAAAATCAGAACATATTAAAAATTGATGCTGAAGAGTTTTTGGTTTAGTAATTTACAGGTCCTCATGTGCAGTACACAGCTGAATGAAAACTGAACAAATCTATAGTGGAAATGGTAATGAGTTTACCTCTAGTAAGAGGTTATTATGGGTAGTTACTGCAGGTTTGGTAAACAAGATTCAAAAAGATGAGAGGATGTGCAATCACCAAGAGGAACAGCATCAATCTCCTTTCCATCTCTTGCTTTCCATTAGAGAGAGAATCTGCACTACAAAGTGCCCAAAGGGCAAGTACAACAGGGTGTGACATGAAGAAGCCTACTGTATATATTAATTACCCACTTACCATGCATGCTTTAATTGCTGATTAGTGAATAGGTGGCACTTATCTCCTCAGAGCCCCATCCTTTTCTCAAACACATTTATCCTGTTTTTTGAGCCTGGGAAACTGGGGGCTTTCTCTTTCAGATTCCTTCTTACATACCTAATTTTTCAGTATTCCCTCCTTCAGTGCAGCAAAACTTCCTGTGTTTTGATGAGCTGAGGTGTCTGGCACCAAGAGCACCTTCCTGCTCTAAGCCAGTACTCCCCAACAGTCTTCTGATGACTCGTACGCTCAACTGCTTTCTTTCATCTAGCCAAAATTCCCTGACGTCTCCTGCCGCAGTCCGTTGCAACTCCCAAATGTTCATACCAGCAAAAGCTACCTGGAAGCTCTCCCATGTGCTGCCAGCCATCCCCTGGAGGCACTTTTTATATGCTTTCTTCCCCAAAATATGATATATTTTCATTTAACAGCTTTGAACGAATATCACAGTCATTACAGAAACTTAGAAACACGTTAGCTAGCAGAGACTGTTACTGGCATGATTTAAGAAAGCTGCTTTTTTTAAATCCAAAGTTTTGTATCAAGCCAGTTCATTTTGAGCACTTATTTTAATATTTTTGGTTTCCATGGGACTTGTACAAGATAGAAAGAACTGTAAATGGTGAAGTGCTGATATGGCAAAATTCTGTTTTCTTGGTGAAATCAGAAAACCAGGGGAGATCAGAATTCTGACAACTTAACAACCTAAGCAGAAAAAAAATCCTTGCATATTTTAGATTTTAATGTGTAAAAAGGTGAAAACAGTATCATTAACAAACAAATTAGTATGTATTCAACACATACATGGTTGCATGTAACTACTTTTACCAACCTGCCAGACCTAGACAGTTTTCTTATTCTTCTCCATGTCCTGAATCTTCCTTTGAATGTATTTTATCTCAGTGCCTCATTTAATTGACTTCATTTTTTTCTGCTGAGCACTGATCAAAGCTGTTGTTTCTTATCTCCTCCACCCCATTCCCCATCACCTGCAGCTGGATCACTTAATCCATTCTCCCTGTATAATTTTAAATTAACCAAGATGTGCTTTAAAAATAATAATAAGTTTAGGTGTATATAAATGCAAGAACATTTTAAATATTTAGATTTAAAGAAAAACTGCAAGCAAGCAAATAACTGTCAATATAATTTTAACAGCAACAGATTATTATGTAGATTAGTTATACATGTCTACAGGATAGCTATTCATAATTTGATTTGTTTTTTCAACACTACTACAAATATGCATGTTACAGAAGACAAAATTCCCGAAATTGTTTTCATATCAAGAAGAAATGAAAATAAAGTACAAATTTATAAAGTCAGACTTTTAAAATATCTTTTAAAAAACAGTCCATTAAAAAAAACAGGGTAAAATGAAGAAAATATTGAGTTCCAAAGTAATTGGATATTTCTGTGGACATGCAGTACATTTATAACACTCCCCACTTAACAAAGCAATCCTAGTTGGATACAAAATAAAACATCTCAAATAATAACGTAAAACTAAATAGAATAACAAAATACCAAGGAGTATCTACCACAGAGTATCAGTCACCACTCACACCAGGTAATTTAAATTTCCAGCTTTTCAAAATATGTATTTTCACTCAGATCAGGACTACATTCACGAAGTCATTTTATTAAAATTACATTTAAGAAAAGAAGAGACAGAATAATAGCCTGAAACACACAATAATGCTTTTTCTATCTAGAACAGATAAGAAATCTCATGGAAGAATGTACCCTCCAAAGAGAAGAAAGGCGTATAAAGACTAGTGAGGAAGATGCAGTAAAGCCAGGCATACTCTGTCACGCTGCTTGAGGGGAGCCTACCCCACAGAGGCTGTCTGTCCTGCTCCCAGCATCAGGGCCACCTTTTCAGAGGAAGGCTACAGGCAGCTTGCTGCAAGTAAGTGCACAGGGGCTCAGCGGGGCGCGGGACCAAGGAGAGGCAAGGGAGCAAGGCCACTGCTCCTGCCTGCCCATACTGCCCCTGCATTTCTCGTTTTACTTAGATCGCCATTGCCTTTCTGCTTGCCCATGCTCAGTCACATGCTTGTTATACTGAAAGACCACAACAGACCTCTAATGCAGACCTTCACAAAACAAAACAAACCCAAAGATGGCCTTGCTGGCTTTCCTCCCCAAAAATCAGTGCCACTCAAGCAAACTTTGAGGCAAGGTTTTGAAAACTGGCCTTGCAGAATCATCACATTCAGGCTCTAGGGAACCACAAGAGGAAGCAAATAAGAACGCCCCAGTCCCATCCTCCCCAGAAATAACATCCTGCCACCTCTTTCCATTTATACCAAGAAAACTTTGGATTATCGTAACTGTAGTACTTATTCGAGGGGGTGAAGAGGCAAACTTTGGGGAAGAGAGGATCCCAGTAACACAGAGCTCGCTAAATCAAAGTATCATCTCAAATTTCATCCAGAAATCAGCTGCTAGCTAGTGCACATCACAGACCACTGATGCTGTGTGTTGACAAAAAATAACAGTCTGCCCTCCATCCAGTTTTCAGTTAGGTTTCAAGGGTTGGCCTTCTGAAGAACACATTGCAATAACTTAACCCAATTTAAATAACTTTGGCAAGACCATCCTACCCAAAATACAATAGCCTAACCTTTTCAACAATTTCCTTTGTAATCTATGCAAACAGAAACAAAAAGAGACCAAAAGCTCTTGACAACTATGTTTACCAAACAGAAACAAAAAATCAAAAAGAGAGAAAGCCCCAGAAAACCCCCTCCCTCCAAAGCCCCCAGTAAACAGACTAGATTAGAAAGTAAAAAACCACAGAGAGAGCATGATTTACTCCGCTCTTCTAAATATAATAATACAGCAGACATATAAAATGGAAAGTGTTTTGGAACCTACAGTGCAGGACAAACTGTCTTCTACACTCACTTTTATGTTTTCCACCTATATCCTCTATATATGTTCACTCAGTTTGTTAGCAAATAACACACCTCTGCTTTAAACATTCACTAATTGCCTGCAGCTCTAAATCAGCTAAAGAGATCATTAACACCATGTTGACTCTAAAGTAAAAGGAATGTGTACATGAGGAAATTAGAGTTTTGTAATGTAAATTCACATTTTTACATCATAATATTCTGATTGGCAAACAGGGTGAATTTAGACTATCCCAGAGTACACAATCCATGCAAGAGTGAGGTATGGGCCAAACTATTCACAACCTCAGCTTTATTTGAAACAAAGAGATTTCATGGATAGGTGAGATTAAGGTGATTAACGTAAGAATAGTTGTTTAAACAGGTGAAGGAGACACCTTGAGAAAGTCTAGTTTTCTGAATTTACATTTATACAAACAACTTAAATCTGCAGCTGCTAAACCTTTACAAAAACAGCTTAAAGTTCCCAAAGTAAAAAGCCTCAAAACCCATATTCACTTCAAATGCAACCAAAGTCCAGCCTACTTTCTAAACACTGGACTTATTATAACCCCATTCTACTATTCAACATGAAATTAGTTAACTTGCTGTTAGAATGTGAATTCCTATCTGGTGCAAAATACTTATGAAAGATTATTTGGACAGAATTAAATGCTTGAGAATATTTAAAAGACATCTCACAGAGAAATACTTCAATAGGAATGATTGGGTATACAAAAGACCAGAAAATTGCCAAGTAAATTAAGCACCTCAAAAGTGTACTTTCAGAAAGTAGCTCTAATGAATCAAAAAAATTGCATGTTATCTAAATGAAAATGTTGGCTTAAAAGAGGTATCCCAAGATGTCTAGGGTTGTAATTACACTCCATATAACTTGAAGGAGAAGAAGGAAAGTGTTATACGGAGTTATATCTCAAACTGATAAAATCATGGCATATGTTAGGTTAGAAGGGACCTTGGGGTGTCACTGGGTCAAACTCCCACTCCCTGCTGGGCCAGCTTCGACATTAGCTCTGTTGCAGCAGCCAGGGTGGGTGCTAGTACAGGCCCAGGAGCCGACAGTGTTCCTTGGCTATACCTGCTCAGGTGCATCAGGTTGACCAGGGCTTCTCTTTGGGGCTGAGTGCGAGCCATCCACAGTCGGTGGCTCTGAGCACGTTTCACTCACGCAGCTAAGCTCTCTTGCTCCCCAGGACAGGGTGCTCTCATTTATTCTGGCTGCTGGGAAAGACCCTCATGTAGCTCCTACCTGCACCTGACATCACCTGGGAGAGGGCTGCTTAGCCAGGGAACCAAGCCTGGGAACATGAAACAAGGGAGAGCTGTCGGGCTGGTGTCTGGGCATGGGCCCTGGCCTTGTTTAGTTAACTGATACAGACGCAGACCCTTCTTGCTTCACTATTCTCAGCTTATTCCCTGATCTTCAGCAAGTTATTGTCTCTGGATGAAGTTTCAAAAAAGGGAGCGATTAACATTTTCCTTCGATAATGATGATGGGCCTTGCAGCCTAGTGTCTGCCTCATGAAACATGACATTTAAGTTCATCTGCAAATTCTGTATGGGATGAACATACACTCCTGAGTGAAAATAAGCTTTGGGATGAGAAGGAGCTGCCTGCAGTTCAGATCCGTATATGGGCTGCATGGCCGGCCACTGCCCTTCCCTCTTCCACAGCCTTGCACAGCTCCCTCAGCCTGTACGGCTCTTTCCACCAGAGGAAATACATGGAGAGCCCACAAGGGCCACTAGATAAGATCTGCCCAGCAGTTTCCTTGCCACCTATGGCAACACTCAGGGAGAAAACCTTCATGTTTGTTGGTTTGTTGTTCTAACCTCATTCATTTCAGGGGGTTGCCTCATTTTAGGGATTTGGATTCTCTCTTCTTCTTCTTCAGGGTGAGTGTAGGGACACCTAAACAGGCGTGCCTGAATAGCAGTGCCTAAGTCAGCATGGTGAATGGATAAGGTGGAGAAATAATTGACGTAAAGGAATGAGAGGCAATATGAAGAACTACTTCAAAAATAACAGAAGTTATAGGTGAAAGGAAGCTAAGAAAAAAGATGGCAAGAAAACCAACTGAAAATAGGGGCCGGTTCAATGCACAAGAAGAATGAAAAGCAATCAAGAGGAGATAAATTAAGAAAAAAAGACCAAGAAGTGAAGTTACACAGAAAGCGCAATATTAAAATATTTTAAACATTTACAGTATTTCACAAGGTACCAGGAAATTAATTTCACAGCCAGAAGACACTGGAATATTCTTATTAGAACTAGAATAAAGAACAATTTGATTTGGTAGCTAAAGTAAAAACTTAAGAAAAATAATTCCATATTGACCAAGAAATAGCAGCGCTGAGGACAAGCTTTGTCAACATGAAAGCAAAAATATATCTTTTTAGGTCATCGAACCTTCTTTTCCAACATGAAATCAAACATTTCCCTTGACATTAGTTTGATCATCTTCCTTCATCCTTAATTCAGGTTAATTTTAAAATGAGTGTTTGAAATACTGTATTTAGATATGCCAAAATTAAACATATCTGAAAAAAGGCACTCTACATTTATCTAAAGCCATTTGCTAAATTCAGTCTAAATCTGTGTATCCTTTCAGTCCCTTAAAATTTCATTTTTGACAAATTTAAATTTTTTTTCAGGTGTACCACTAATATTTGCAGACTGGATTAAATTCTAGAGATATGTGTGTATGCACACTCACTGCGTAGTCCATGGAGTCTCCAGAAACATTTACTGGAGGTTCCATCAACTGGAGAGAAAGGGTACCCAGGCTCCTGACTCACCTGCTTGATGTCCAAATTTGGATGGTTTCTATATTTCCTTCTCCCATAGCTTCATTCCAGCTATCAATTTTCCATTTTTTAGAAATATAAGTTAAATCATTTTGCAGTTGATCCCCTTAGTAACATAGAAGTTTGTCCAACTTTTCTGGAAAATGTAGAAGCCTTTCAGGGTGGGGGGGGCTAGTTTTTAAAAGGAGAAGGCCCTCAATCTATTTGGCAGTTCAACAGGCCTGAAATTTAAACTGGTACAAAAAATTGTTGGCAAGATAAGCTAAAAATGGGTCTTGATCTAAATATTGAAAATTTGGTTCTATTACATTTAAGTATGTGTTTTTGGTGCTAGCTAGCTGTTTCTCAATACTGTTGGAATATAAATATAAACTCAGCTAACAGGGTCATTTTCTTAAGTAAAGAGTGGTATTGTAGCTGTACCTCATGGAGCAGCCCAGAACTCAGAGTTCTGAAGCACTGGTAATTTCATTTTTTTCTTATGCACAGAGACTAATAATTTCTTGCTGTAAACAAAGTGAATACAGAGACATCCACACACATGCTTTATATAAATATACATTAAAATAAAACTAAGATTTTGAATATAGCACATGGCTGAACTACTCCTGCAAATGCAACTGAAACCTTCATTTATCCCTCCTGTGCATGTGCACACTATCTCTAATTATAAGATCGTACTTTTCACAGGGCAAGAGCTCATTCAGTGCACATAAGGTAAAGGAATTTGTAAAATGAGCTGTTACTCTGTCTTTGGTTTTCTCCTGATTGCTCAGTGGCTGTCCCCATGCTTTACTATCAGCACACTATCTGAATTCAGCTATAATGTCAGAATAAATTTCCTCCCAGCATTTCCATCGCACTACAGCATTTGAGTGGTTCAGGGATGTTAATGAATGTATTTTTCCACTACCCTTGTGAGCTGAAATGATGAAAAATAAAGTTAGGAGAGATTAAGGTCAAAAGTATATTCTGAGTTACGTAGAACCTGATTTTTTTGAGTTCTCACCACAACATACCATTTCGCCTGTTCAGAGTGCTACTTCCCTTGACTACAGTTGCAAGGATAAATGCTCAACACTTGCATAAATCAGACCGTAGGACCTCCATTCAGCACAAAGGAAATAACAATAAAACACAAGACTACTTGTGAAGAGTTTGATTTAAATGACTTCCCAGCTTCACAGAGGCATTTGTGACACGTGTTGGACAGAGAATTTAGTCCTTCGGGCCAGCAACCAGCTGCCTTCACATTATACTTCTGGAAATCTTTTACTTCATTCCTTTCTTAGGTACTAGTCTTTGTAGCAAATGAGTACAGAATTTACAAAAAACATCCTATTTCACTATGTGAGCATGATTCGTTCCAGAGTCGATCCATTTCATACACTGAGACAGAATTTCACTTATGATTGTCCCATAATTATAATTATTATTATTATAATAACTGCATCATAATGTGGAGGCACAAAGGGAACATTTGCACAAGTCATCTTAATTTTGATCTACAAAAAATACTTGGTTTGCAAACATAATGTTTCTTCTGGGTGTAGTTTCTCATCTTTTAAAGAGGACATTTAGAAAAACAGAAATTTTATCCTTTGGCCATTCTTTCACTTACCTCCATCTTTGGGCTTTTCGGTCCAGGCTCAGTCTCCTTGTCCAGAAAGGACAAATTTCTCTCCACCAGTGCCTCACCTGGACTGAATCTCTCTGGCTACTTTTCCTATTTGAGGACTCCCTGCTCCAAAGCTCTCATTCCTCCTTAATTTTCACTTCGCTTCGCTTCGCTTCACTTCACTTATTTTCCCAGTATCCAATGCTGAAAAGTCCCTCTCTCTATCATTCTCTATACCCTTGTATCCCAGTCTGCCATGATTACTTAGTTAATCTTAATATATAATTCTACTTTTCTTTAACCCACTCCACCAGTTTTTCAAACATGTCCTGAGATTTGCAACTAAAGAAGGATTTAGGGACCTTAGGATTATCATTTGTGGACTACATATAATTCATTAACCATAAAGGAAGGATTCTATTGTCCATAATAACTTTCTGGAAATAAAATTATATGAATTTTTATTAAGGTTGAATTTAAAATTTCAGAAGTTCTGCAATGAGCAGCTCATTATAAATGCTAGAAACTTTCAATGAGAAAAACTAAGATGTTTCAAGTCAGTCCAAACAGAATTAAAATAAGGTTTTTAAAAAAAAATCACAAAAAAAATTCTTTATACTACCTTTAGGACTATGAAATTTCATTTACCTATATTGCCCTGCTTTATGTGACTTGTACTTCTGTCCCTTATTTTCTCCTCCAGACTGGGACTGCATCTCTCATAATGCAAGCCCTTATCACAGTAATCAGTCCCACTGGAATCCAAAGATTCTGTGTGTTACCTTTGGCCAAGACACTTTGCCCATGGGATAAAGTGGAGATCAGAAACACATCTTTAAAGAACCAATGGAGAAAAGCCAGAATAGGCATAATATGCAATAAATGCCATAATATTTTCCTGTTTTTATCCCAGAATTTCAGTTTTGAAATAGGAAAAAGTCCTCTTATTTATGTTTTGAAGAATATCAAAAACCAACACATAAATCCAGTTTCTGCTAAGAAAAAGTTCAGCTAAGAAACTTATTTTTTAATTTTCAAGGAAAAATATTTTCTGTGGGATTTTCATTTTGTAGAAAAAGCAATTTTAAAAAGTTTTGATAGAAAAATATACAAACCCCAAAATATTCTTTTTCTTTTCATACATATTTACAAATAAATAAATATATATATATAATATGCAAAAAGAATCTACAGACACATTCAGAGGGTAGACAGTTCTGCAGTCCTAACCATTCAGAGAAGTTACTGCTGACTCTACCAGTAGCCAAACTGCACTGCGATCTCAATGCAAGAGTGACATGAACAGACCTACAAAAGCAACAAACCCTGCAATCAGTGTATACTAGTATTCAGTAAGCCATGGACAGAATATCCCACAAAAGACTATATATCTAGCCCTACCTCACAAGTACTTTTTTTAACTCGCCCTTACAACATTTCCAATGAACAAGCCTCTCTCTGTGTGTAGTTAGGTGCTTCACTATCTAATGTCCAGCCCAAGTCCTCTCTGCTGCAAATTAAGCTCATTCCTTTTCGGCTATTTCCAGTTAACCTGGAGAACAATTCGGTCACTGCCCTCTTAAAACAAACTTTTCTCCTTGGAGGATTCTTGCCAGGTCTCCCCTCAGTCTTCAACCTTCCTTCCACAGAGTCTCTTCTTTAGCTCTCCTATCCTCTTGTTGCTCTCATAGGAGCTTTGTCTACACCCTTCCCAAAGAGCGCACCCGCAAGTGGACATGAGGGCAAGCCCTCCCAATGAGGGCTTGCCAGTCTCTACTAAAACAGAATATTTACCTTTTCATCTATTTTTACTGTACACGGTGCTCAGAGAATAAAATTTGCCTTTTTGGCAAAAGAATTTTACTATATTTAGCTTATGACCCTCTCTACCCATTAGCTCTTTTTCTACAGTCTACAATTGTTTTTCTACAACCCTTTTGTCTAGCCAATAATACCACAGTTATTGTACTTGTGCATTAGATTTCTACTTCCTAAAGGCTGGGCACTGCACTGACCCTTAGAGAATTTCAGAAATATTTAATGTTTCAGATTCCATTGTGGCAAGCAGCACTAGAAAAATGTTCTTTTATATGCTTATCTATCAAGTGGCCCATTTACAGATGTCTGCTACTTTTAACAACAGGCAAATGTCATCTGTTTATTTAAAAATCAATGGTACTATTTTATCTTTGGATTAAAATAAACAGTACGAATTATTGCTTTGATGTAGTATTTTTGTCCCAGATCACTGGACGTCCCCCTATTCATTAAGGTACAGTTTCAGTGAAATAAATACTTGTTCCCATTCCCCAGGATCCAAAATTGTGACCAGCCAACTTGCTCAGGGTCTCTCATTCCCACCTCCTGCCAGGCACAGTTTTGTCTGGTGCTATCTGTCTCTGACACTGTCTCTCTCATTCAGTTAGGCCTCTCACAGCCTGTGGTCTATGAAGAGCCATATAATCTCAGGAAACACCTTAATCCACTGCATAAAAGCATGCCAAATGTGATGAAGAAGCTGCTGACAGACAGAGAGTGCATGTGGGCACAGCATAGATAGGATTTTCTGGAGCAATGTGGTGTTGGTGTGTGGCTGTGTGGCTCTGGGGACAGAAGCAGCAAGAGCCTGAGTGTGGCAATCAGCTGTGCCCAGAAGTATGTCAAAGTGGAGGGCCTGACACTCAAAAACTCAGGGAGGGAAAGGACATCTGACATTAGTATAAACAATCTGAATAAGATATGTTCTAAAAGCTGGAAGCATTAAAAAAGGCTCAGCTTTAACTGACAGTCTCTGGTGTATACCCTGTTCAGCTTTCACACATTTAGAAATATCTATTCACCTTTGTCTCCATTAAAGTTATGCTAAGTTTCAAAGGATAGGCTGAAAAGTTGTAGTATTGCTTTTTTATATATATAAGCCTTAGATTTAAAATACGACTTTTGTGAAAAAGCTGAAAATCAGGCTTTCATGTAAGAATATTAACATAATGCCCAAAACAAATCTTTTCTCCAGGTTTTGCTGTTTCTAGACAACTTCCTTCAGAGTTACTCACTTCACCAGACTAAACTCTTTCTCTTCCAGGAGATCATGCTCATGAACCTAATGTTCGGATGAGCTAGCAGTCTACTCAAATTCTGCAATCTGGAGGGAAAAGGTTAAATGCACTCAGTAGGTTAGAAAAGGGTGTTTCAGGAAATGCTGCCAGTTTCTTACACCTAGCTCCAGACTATTTCAAAGGTAAATGCCAGCAAAAACACAGGAATCAGTCATAAATCTTCCCTCACCATGTCTTTCTAGGGCTTTTATGGACTCATGTGTTCCTTTTATTCTTGGGCAAGCCCTCTTTCCAAATATTTCAGATACACATGATAAGACTGCAGTTTAACGAATCACCCAAAGCTTCTTTAAATTCTTATAGAGAAAATCTTTCAGTGATCAAAATGAATTAGGATATTTTGGAAAAAATGTTTGAAGGAAATAAATGCTATCTTTTACACCAACCTTAAAAGCATATGTTAAATATTAATGCAGACTGCATACCACAACATAACAATTCAGATTACAATGTTTTAAAAACTGCAGTATTAACTGAAACTATCATTTCAAATGGATATTTTTCCTAAAATGACAGTTTCCACTCAAAATGTAACTTTAAAGGATATACTTCATTTGAAAATGAGCTTTTGAAATAAAACAATGTTGCAGCCACATATGGTCCCCACAGAGAAATCAGAGGGCTCTAGGGCACAGGAAAATAAACTTCCATAAAATAAAAGACTATTTAAAGTGGTGCTTGTAAATTCATCAAAGTGCAAATAGCCTTCTTGAGCTAGCTGATATATAAGCACAGAGCAAAAGACAAATCCTTTCCCAAAGAGTTTACCACCCAAGCCATCTATAACACCCTATGCCAGCTGATAGCAAGAATACAGGAAAAAGACTAAGCAGAAGTGCCGTGCCTGAAGACATGATAAAGGCAGGATATGGGGAGGAATTTAGGAACTTGGGAAAATCTGCTCCTAACAAAAAATAAGGCACAGCTGTCATCTGCATGTAAAAATGCTTATGTATCTGTGCGAGAAGATGTGGCTTATCCACAGCTCCTTGCTCAGGCCCAAAACCAGTAAACCCTAGGAACAGAGCCTTTGAAGTCCTTGGACTAACAATGCACAGTCTAGGGCCTCATGTTGAAGCAGATTAGATTAAATGATTCAAACACCCTTCTGCTACTATTCCTAAGAGTAGATAAGTGTATAAGTGGACTTTATACACTTATCTACTCTTGTATAAGTGTATAAGTGGACTTTATACACTTATCTACGCTTGTATAAGTGTATAAGTGGACTTTTGTGGGAGATAGAAACAGGCAAGAAAAAAGGCATTCCTAAACGTATGGACCTGTTAATGCTTAAGCCAGTTTCATCAAGCCAAGTTATTAGTACATGGGACCTGCACAATCCTAGTAATGCAGAGCAGATTATCTTCCTTGTGTAGGCCACAGCTAGCCTGCCATATCAACAGCAGACAAAAGCCTCTGCAAGACTGGAAAATTGCAAACTGTGGCTCAAGACTTGGCTGACAGCCAAAAAGACAGAGGAACCGATCCTAGCTGCTGCCCATATGCATGTAATACATGTCCTAGAAACTCGAATGTGACTAATCTCTTGGATGCTTTAAAGTATAACAAATGTAACAGATGGGAAAAAAGCAGATGATGAGCACATGGTTGAGCGTTACGGATCAAAGGACAGGCAACAAATGCATGATGGATTTGTCATGTGACAAATGCAAATGAAGAGCCCGTCCGAAAAGACGTCATACAAACCAGTCATTGCATGCAAGAAGGGCTGTATTTCACCTGCAAAGTTGAGCTGTCAGAAGCTTTAGCAGGACTATAGCGCTGTCAAGCCAAGAGAATATCCATGCATTTAGCTTGTTATTTACCCTTCTTCCTCACTTTAGAAAAATGAATAACAAATTGTGTCAACTTTCAGTCTTTAGAGGTCTGGATTGTAGGTAGGGGAAGACCTCAGAGTAGCATGCTTTAGTTTGCCCTTGCATTCGAAATGTAAGCAAGATGGATGGACAGATATATTATGCCTCACAAAATTTGGGTAGTTCTGGAGGGAGGAAGGGGGGCAGGAAACATTGATCCAGCTGAGGTACTTGACTTGACTTGACATGCTCTGTAAACTGGTGAATTCTACTTTACATGCCAATTCTTTCTGAGAATCTTAATAAACAGTAAACCATGTGACAAACATGTTAAGAGTCTGAAACAGAGCAATAAAGGCTGACAATGCCATGTAGCGTAGTTCTAATGTGTGTGCTAACATTGTAAGGCCAGGCCCTGTTGACATACAATGAAATAAAACATAACTTATCTATCACATTTGTCATAGAGGAGCTGTTGAAACAGAAAGATAGTTGTAAATAAATATAAAATATAGTCAAAAGTATACAAAATACAAAATAAATTTAGTAAGGAAGAATTAGAATCTGAACATACTGTCATATAAAGGGTACAGTGTGAGACAACCCCTGCCCCGCAAACTGATTTTCAGAGTTTCTTACATCCTACAGTTGTCCTTCCCATCAAGGAGGGTGGTGAGTATTCAGCACCTCTATCAATCAGGTCAGAAGTTGATCGTGGAGGCCACTTCTGAAAATTTACTGCTAACGGCTACAAAGGTTGTCATTTTTCTGTATGTCCAAGAAGCTCTAACTGCAAACTACTGCCACACTGAGCAGTCTTCCTCTTCCTTCATTCTTGCTCTCCCTTCATTTTTCGCCAGAGACACTTATGCCCAGAGTAGCAAACTAATCCTATTCAATAAAAAGTCACAAGATTGGAGGCAAGGCAGGGGGCCGAAAGACCAGAGGAGGAGGAGAGAAGGAGTCCATCCATGCCTTAACATGGGCTTGCTCACGCAGGCACATGAACCATGACCAGAAGTGTGACAGGAGAAATGCCTTGTAGTGGCAGCTTTTGGTTAGATCAAATATTTACATTGCAACTATATAAAACATTAAAATAGCAAACTGAAAGTCTGAACTGTGTTCTTTTCCTCATTCTTCTGTATCTTCCCTTCCCTGCCTGCAGACTGCAGATCTGTTCTGTGCTTCCTCATGTACATGTGTGAGGCAACTCTCAATCATTGGGGGCAACTGAATAGTAAATAGTAATTTTTACATATCTACCTTATCTTAATTATCCTGAAGTATCTGAATTATTCCTTCAGAGAATGTCCACAGACACATTCACTATGCTGACTATACAATAGTAACCAAAGAACACATGGCTGTGGGCTGTGAGTTGGCTACATAAATATACGTCCTCCTGCATATAGCATGTATTTGCAAAATTGCTTGTTGACATGCTTGGGGTAACTTACACAGCAATGCGTGAAAAATGAGGTCCGTGAGCAATCCATAGACTGCCCTTTGTGTTGCTGCTAATTTTGTTGCTAGACCTTAAGAAGTTGTATTTTGTTTTTGGCAAATACATGTCATCCATTCGTGTCATTTCTTATTCCTCATAGCAACAGAGAATAAGCCAGAACGCTTGGGAGGTGCCGTAATATAGCATCTCATTAATCTTCCCACTTTTTATTGTTGGTAGACAGTAATTGCTCCCTGCCCTATAAATTACAAAGGAAGGAAAGAGTCTATTAGATAGACAAATTCAAGAGGGATTAAATGTACACTATTACGGACACAGCAGCAGCACTTTCATCATGCCAGTTATAAACAAATTATCACCTACTCATATGGCACACAGATAATACCAGTGCACTAGACACAAGGAATCCCTGCTGAATCTTATCATTTTTCTATTCCAAACACGCATGATTCTTATAAATGAACTAAAAAACAGGTTTCAACCTCTCTTTGTTGCATAATAATTTCTCACATGGCTACCTATAGCAAAAAAGCCACCTATTTACTCATTTCTAGTCCAAATATTCAAGGACATGTTGCATACAGTTGAATGTTGCAAGCATATATTGCACTAAGCTTGGCACAGCAAACCTATTAACCACCACGATCCCGCACGAGTCTCAACAGGAAAGCAGCCGCTAACAACAGAGCTGAGACTGGAGACCAGCCGCAGCGCTCCCCTCCTCACCTCTGCTGGGGGCAGGCAGGCAGGACCTGCCCGCAGGTGCTCACTGCTCCTGGGGCCATCTCTTTCGGACGAAGGGGAGGAGGAAAGTAGCTTTTCTCGGTCCCCAATAGTGGTAGCCGCCAGCCCCCTGAGCCTGCAGCCCCCTCTGGGAGTGGACCCCTTTCCTCCATTCCTGCCATACCCTCGACAGCTCAGATGCATACCTGTCATGTCCAAGGGATGAAAAATAGGATTCAGCAAACTCTCAGTTGGGTCTGAGCAGAAACCAGTAGCTATAACTCACCTCTCTTCAAAACAGTCTGGCAGATTTTGCATTTCCTCCTACCATCATGATCCCAAAAGCTTTCAAGACTCTTGATTAGATTACAGAGATTATGCTTCCAGAAAGTCAGGATTAATGACCTGAACGAGCGGCAAGTTAGGGCATAACTTCAGGCTCTTATCCAGACTTAATATAGGCTTAATATGACCCAAATTAAAGCTTGATTTTCAAACAGTCTAAGCATTCAAAAGTATATTCCTATAAACAAAATAGGTCAATATTTGATTCATTGCCTAAAGGTCTCTGTCCTTTGATTCACTTCTGTTTCTTTTCTATTTTCATTCTAACATTAATAAAAAATATTTTGAAACTTCAATTATAATTTTAAAATTGTATTGGCTTTCTTCACATGGTTCCATTTAGCATCTCAGGTACTCATCTTTGGATTCAAGAGTGTAGCATTAGATATTCAAGTCTAAAACCATAGTCATTTGATTTCACATACATATTTATATAAACTTAGAGGTCATGAAGCTAAATAATTTTAACCAGCAACAGTCTATTGTCAAGTCAAGAATCACAGAGAGTTTGAATCAGGTTGGAACGTATAATATGTAAAATGGAAAGGTAAGCCAACAGTGTAGAGGTTCAGCATGAAGAGGTCTTGGTTGTGTCTCATTCACCAGTCTCAGCGCTGCTCCACAGATCCCAGGGGGAACTGCCAGATAAGTGATCTCTGCAATTCCTGTTTTCACTTGGTGAGGAAATGTGGAGAACCATCTGCATTCCTAGCGCGGGACCTCAGCTCCGCTCCAGCTCCAAACGCTCAACACACATCCCACAGCAGCTTAACTATGCAAGTGTACACGTAGCAGTAGGCACTGAAAAGGTAAGTAAGTGCCTCTTACCTGTGCAGCTCTGCGCCAGGGTGCATAAAGGAGGGCTTGCTGCTGCACATGCTAGGGAGTCAGGAGGTGAGAAAAAGACACAGGAAGCAAGAGAGGGGGAGAGAGAGAGAGAGAGAGAGTATCCTACTCCAGATATGATGCAACTCTGAAGACCTCTGAGCACACACCTCACTATAGAGAATGGGGCCCTGCTAAGGACCATCAGTTTGGAGCTGAACTCGTAATGTGAAGAATAAGTACCTGCAAATAGTTTTTGGTTTAGATGTGATTCATGCTCAAAGGACCATCAAGCAAACAGTTCAGGTTCATTTAGGGTGACAGGAGAAAGCTATCTGAATCAGTTTTCAGCTTGAATTCAACTCCCCCTGATGTATATGTGCAGACACAAAGAGCAAAAGAGCTCACAGAAAAGAAACTGAATTGATCTCAGATTTTGTCTTAGGGACTTAAGCAGTTGTTATTACTATTATGAAAAAAAAAAAGTGATTTCAAGTTCAGCAAGATTCCTAATGCAATACTTTTTCTCCTTTAAAATCCATGAGTTCCCTCCAAAAGCACTGTGTAGTAACTACAAAGAAGTAATAAAGTAGCCTTGCTAAATTAATGAATTACAATAATTCAGTCTTTTGTTATGGATACAGTGTACTCTCATTATTATGAATTCATTTAGCACGGAAATACACTTAAAATGGGCTTATAGATTAGATCTACACAAAATCATATTCAACAGGAACTGCTCTTTTTTAATGCAGTGCTAATTCAGATCAAAATTAGCCTTCAGTTAATTATATGTTAGTCTGCTCTTGTGTGTATCTGAATAAACTGATCTCAGACCCTCTGATTGCAAGTATAAATTAATTTTGTACTGCATCATCTTCTGCAAGACTATTCCTTCTATACAGCAGCTGTGCATAAGTCTAACAGTAGAAATGTAATACCAATGCTCTCAGAACATCCGAGGGTTAAACGGGCAAAGAAAAGAAGAGCTTGAGAGTGCTGATAGTACTGAAATGGGGATCAAAGGAGTAAAAGTAGCCCTTCAATTACTTGTTCCCCATGACATTTTTACTGTAGAGTCTTTACTGTAGAGTCTGTAGTCTTACACAGATAAAAAAGCTGGACAGCACACTCTGCACCTGAACATGTCCCAGCTGCAGAAATACCTGCACTAAACATTACTCTAGTGATTCCCATGTAATGATTCACAGTATTTAGTACATAAAACCCTCTATTCCTCAACTACGCTGAGATGACAACTGTGTAAAGTAAAGCTGGTGATTTCAGAATTACTAAGCACTCAAATACCTGACCTCCTTCTTATTAGATCCATGCTTCCTTTTTTGTTTCTATTCAGCATATTTTAATTGGACTAACGTATGTCTAGCACTAAACTTCTTTGTGAGTCTCCCCTCTCACAAAAACAGTCTGGAATAGCTCTTATGGCCAGACAGTTAAAGCTACGATGAAAGCTCTGAATTTCAATCTGGGATTCAAATTGGCCATATGGCATAGCCCTTTTCCTAATTTTTTTAAAATTTTCCCCTTGATATCATCATAAAAGGATCGACTAGTTGGCAGACACTGACGTGAGGAATTTCTCTGGGACAAAGAGATTTTCCCCAATGAACTGGAATCAGGTCAGCTCTTCAGAGACCACCTCCAGCGTTCATTCATTTTAAGCCACTATGTGACTGAAACAGTGTCTTGGCAGAAATCATGAATCAGAACTGTTGGAGAGCTATTCTCACTTATATCTCACCATATCTCCTCTGTCACAAGCAAGACAACTCATTCTGCTCTGCTCTCCTGGGTTTTATTTGTGAAACTCCTCAGAGGCATAACTCAGATGCTGGGCCAGTCTCTTAGGCAATATAGCTTTCAGGTTGCTTGTCATTTCCAGACTGATCCACATTTGTTGACAATAAAGTGAGTTAGATAGAGAGGAAACAAGGCACGTATGAGTCAGAAAGTGGGTCATACATGAAAACAGCTTGAAACTATTAATACCTAATGCTGCCATTTAATGAATAATAAAGAAGCTGGTGCTAGCCATACAGTGATTTTCTAGTTCTTCTTCAAAAGGCAGTTTTGGCTAGATAATTTTCCTGAATGATTTTGAAAAAAGAAGGGGTACAGACAGCAATTATTATTTGCTTATATACTGATCTTTGTACTGATGCATATCTCTTCCTCTGAAGAGTAAGATCTTCTGTGCTTTGCTGAAACAAAACCAGCAAAATCCTTAAATACAGAATACAAGAAACTGAGAACACAGGAAACTGAGAGGCTTATCTCAAAGAGTACATGTCAGAAGGAAATTAGGAGACATGAAAAACTGGTGCATTAAATCCTTTTTCCTGTGCAGTCATCCCTTATCTACCTATGAAACAAACGATGCAAGGTAACTGAACATGCAGTTCTATATGAGGACTGAAATGGAAATTTATTTATGCTGCACTTTTTCTGTGAAAAATATTTGGTATATATGTTTCACAAGCCTCTATGACAGATTGGTTTTGGTCTGTTTAATAATATCATCATTAGCTTCCAAAATTATACTGACTGAACACCTACTCAATATTTTGGATGTTTGCTCCCTTGCTTGTATGTATCCCCATGTATTCTTTTTTACACAGTATTCAAGCCTGCTCTACTGTCTTATTGATTTTTCCATGTGTGACTTTCAATAGCACTCGTCATTATAATAGCTGGGTAATTCACAGAGACCAATTAGTGTTTCTTCACAACGCTCCCATGTGGTAAAGCAGCAGTATCTTCATTTCATGTTAGGAAAGTAGGCAGAGAGAGATAAAGATATATGTACACAAATTTAGTTCTGGCACGTCTCAGCTTTGGGAAGTCTGATGTTATAATCTTAATGATGTTACTTTATTATATATTCTCTATATGCATGGGAAATTACCTAGGTTTCAAAGAAAGCAAACCAGCAAAACCCAGAAAAAAAACAAAACTCATTGAATCATTCTGAGTGGCAGTCAGTGTTTTAGGAGCGATGGACGATTACATCAAGAGCACAGACCTCGGACACTTGGGCTATTAGAGTAACTACCAACCAGGGTATTCTATTACCTTCTGGGTGAATCAGTACCTGACAGGAATGAAATACAGAAGTTTCACACGTTTACTGGAAGGGTGCTCTGCATAGCCACAGATCCATATTCCCTTTTCTCCCGCTCAGCCTTTTTTGCCCCATGCTCTGCAATGTGAGCTTGCTCTATTTCAAGTCTGTTTATAATCCCTGGCTCCTGCCCAAGCCTCAGGCCCGAGTACGTCTCAATTCCATTCCTTCCTCTGTCTCTGGCTCAGTCGTCTTTCAGAGTTTCTCCTTCTAGTTTACTTCCCTGGTCCATCCCAGTCTCTTCCAGTTCTTTACACCACCTCTGCTAAACTGCTCCCTCATTTCTTTGTCCCAGTTTTTTCTGCTAGTTCACAACAGCCCACTACAGCATCCTCACCTGAGATTCAGAGTTTCTACCTTATCATCCCCACCAGATCTCTTCACTGTCCTCATCCTGTTTATCACAGAAATCTCCTCTTTTTATGCCCCTTCCCATCCTACAAGTCCAGTTTTTGACTTCATTAACTGCTGTGGCTTTTGCCAAACTGTTTAGACCTAACATAGGTGAAGCAGGAAGACACTGAAAACAGAAGAAAAGCTGCTTTTCTCATGTTGTAGCCAAACTAGTGAGATACTGGCTAGACACATGAACTATAAGGTGGGTGTAAAATGGCTGGATTGCTGGTCTCAACAGGTGGTTATCAGCAGTACAAAATCCAATTGCTGTCCAGCTACTAGTAGCATTCCCAGAGATCAATACTGAGGTGGATATTTTATTAACACCAGCAACAAAGGAACAAACTGCACCCTTAGCAAGTTGATGAACAATACCCAATTTGGAGGGGGAGGGTAGGGGGGGCAGAGGGGTTGATACACTGCAGAGCCAGGTTGCCAGTCAGGCTGGAGAACCGGCTGACAGGAATCTCGTGAAGTTCAACACTGCAAATGTAGAGCCCTGGATCCGGGACAGGATAACTCCTGGAGCAGAACAGTGGGAGACAGAAAGCAGCATTGCAGAGATGAGCCTGGGGGTCCTGGTGAACAAGCTGAACAGGAGTCAGCATGTGCCCTGCCAGCAAAGAGGGCCAAATGCATACGAGGCTGTACTAACACAAGTATCGACCGGAGATCAAGGGCAGTGATTGTTCCCCTGCCTTTGGTACTTGGTGAGACTGTGTTCAGTTTTGGGATCCCAAGACAGTCACTGACAAACTGGAGTGAGACCAGTAGATAGCCCCCAAGATGATGAGGAGGCTGGAGCAAATGACATATGAGGAGATGCTGAGAGAACTGAATGTGTTTAGTCTTAAAGGAGAAGGCTAAGGCAGGATTTTGTTGCTATCTTCAAATGGAATGGGAGAGTGTAAAGGAGACAGAGCCAGACTCTTCTTAGAGGTGCACAATGAAAGGATGAGAAACAACTGACACAAGTTGTAGCAAAGAAAATTGCAATTATACATTAGGAAAAAGTGAAAGTTTTTCACAGTGAAAGTGGTTCAGCACTGTAACAGGTTGTCCTGCAAGGATGTGGAATTCTTGGAGACATTCAAAACTCAGCTGAACGAGGTCCTGAGCAACTTGATCTAACTTTGAAGTTAGCTCTGCTTTGAGCAAGGTGTTGACCAGATAATCTCCAGAGGCCTCTTCAAACTTAAATTACTCTGTTCTTCTCATCTTACAGTAACCTGCCTCAGCCAAGAGCAAGAATTGCAGGGAAAGTCTTGTTCAAAAGCCATATAGCTGTGCAAGCAGCCTCACACATTCTGTTAGAGAAGGGTTTTGCAATCAAGTCATTATAGAACTGCTGACAGAGGATGGAGTGTGCATGATACAGATGAAATTTCATATAATTTAGCAATCAAATGCAAACAAATTCTCACTGCATAAAGACCCTTACAGAGATTATAACTTAAACAGGTTCTCTGGGGAGAAACAAATAAAACATCCCTGACTTGACAGCATCTCCATACTACCAAATACCAGAGCTTTATCTATAAAACAGAGGTGTCTGGGCTGTCCAATGAAAAAGTTGCCTTTTTTTTTTTTGACAAAGTTATCTTTTATATATATAAATAGATATACGCATAGCAAAAGAGCAAAATTTTCTTTCCCCTACTTCATATCCAGAAAGTTGAACACTTTTTGTCAAAATGTTAAAGAATAATTCAACCTGAGGCAATTACCTGAAAATATGAGCCACAGCTGGACAGCATAAGTAACCAAAAAGAGAGGAACCTAGGCAGACCTAATAATAAGCAGCATTACTACAGATCTGCCTGTAAATACAGTGGAGTTTTCCTCTGGGGTGTTTAAAAATTTCTCTGAGAATTGCATTTATTTTCATCTTGTTTGTTATGCTTTCATCACTTGGATCAAGAAAAAATAGTAATAGTAGCTTAACTTGCTAATGTGCAACCTGCTTTAGCAATATTTGACTTCTTAAACTGCAGTATGCCTGGTATGTATTCTTAATACATGCCTGTTACAATTCTACTAGTTCTCAACTGTCGCCATTAAAACCTTCAGTTATGTTATTTTATATGGGTTTCTATCTCACCCTGTTTCTCCACAAACCTTGTTAGAGTGTTCTCATGTTTTTAAGATTCTGCTGAACCACCATTTGCAGAATTTGCATTCTTTTATCTATTATCGATACCCTTATAGATGAAAATTAGGACTACATTTCTCATTGCATGACATGAAAAAGCCAGAAATACTTTTCTACCTACGTATCCTAAATAATCCAAACTTTGCAAAACTACTGCAATGTAATAAATGTGCTACAGGGGCTCATATGTTGGCAACATACACATTTTTCCTTGCTTGTATTTATCAGTTGGACTAAAAGAGGAGTATCATTTTACTGCGGAATAGAGTAAACAGACAAAGCTCTTCTTTAACATATTAGTTCCCTAAGAATATCTAGATCTGGCATACATGCTCAGCCATAGTATTCTTTGCAACTGCTAACCATTCCCTGGATACAAGGATTCTGTGGTATATAATTTGAAACAGGGATCTCACTGTCAAGTTCAAAGTGTAACCAGTAACCAAAGCAGGGAACACTAACTTGAATTATTTATCTTTGGACACAAGCTGATACAAATTACTGAGTAATAACTAGGTATAGTGCTTGATCAAGATAGCCTGTAGTACAAGACAGTATAACAAACGTTTTAAATAAGAATGTTTACTAGCTTTATAATTGAAAATATAGATGATGATATTATATTACATTTTAGTTTTGTCGAAGATCATTTTTTATAGTACTGGTCTTCAATAGCAGAGTTAAAAGATGATCTTTAGAGTTAGCACCTTCTAAGCTTACATCTGTACACAGAGCAACTATGGAGAGGAAAATAAACTGTAAGTGTCTAAAATTGGAATATTTTTCATGGATTTGCAAATGAATAGATCTTGCCTCACAAAGCTGAATTTCATTAAAAGTTCTAAAAATTGAAAGAAAAAAGAAAAAAGGAAATAGAAAGAAAGCAGTAGATATATTCCAATTTTAACTGAGCTATATCTAAAGCAGGCAGTGGATGGTGTCTGGAAAATACAGCATGAGTTTCCTAGTCTTGTTATTTAAGATTTGTGGCCTAAATTTTATTCTGCATCTTCTTCTGCCACTTTTTCCACAGCACCTTCCCAACCATTTGCATCTACTATGAACTGAGACTTCTTCTGTGCTACAGTAAATTTCCCCTTTCCCTTTCTTCCTAGTTTAGAGACCCCATTGTATCATCTCAGACAGCGCTCCATAATTGTGGCTGAGCAGCACAAATCAATATTGAAGCAGGCTGTAGTGAACAAAGCAATGTTTTGTAGGACCACATGATAGCATGTAATAAAATAATAGAGCACTGCAGCACAGGCTAATAAGATACTGAAGGACCTTCAATGGAGAAAGACAGTTTTTTCTTAGGAAATCCAGTTAAAAGTAATTTCCCTAGCTGGATGATTAAGATGGAAAAATATACTCCTTACTCACACAGGTTATGAGCAGGAAGTTAAATACGTGAACATCAAATGCAGCCAAGTGTTGCCTAGAAGTGCACTAGTGTGTCATCCTCAGAGGAGGAAGAAGGGTCTCCTTTGCAGCATTCAACAGTTACTCTACACAGATGCTTCTGTCTGAGTCCTGGGAGGTAAGTTTTGACAGTCAGCAGTGCTTTGAAACAGCAGCATGTAGAAACAGAATGAGATATATTCCATCAATATTGTCTGGCATGAACTAGGCTGTGCTCTTGAACAGCAGTTGTAACCAGGAATAGAAAGGGATACATTCACTTTGTTATGCAGATAGGAATGAACCACTGTAGTCCCTGACACATTTAGTGTGTTGTAAAGCATATTCTGAAGCTAACAAAAGAGAATCCTTAAATTGCAGGATTAGTAGAACAATAGCAGGAAAAGTGCTTTAGGGAACTTTAATATCCCAAGAAGGAGAAGGATGAACAAGTTGTCCAGTCACGTGACAAGTCAGACTCATGGACTCAGCCAAAGCCCACCTACCTGAAGCATTGAACATAGTAACTGACCTCCATATCAAGGTTTTAACTGAATCTAAGCCTTTCTACTATGAATGGGACATTTCTCTAGTAGATGTCTTCTTGCTTTCATGGTACAAGTTGGACCAATAAAGAGCAGATATTAAGTGTGATTAAGAACAATTACCCAAGCATTTTATCATTAGGTGCAATGATTCTGAGTGAAGTTTCTAGGTCACTGGTGTACAAGATCAGTACCAGGTGGTCTTGAAACTGGACTGGAGGCTGAATGACTCTGTGTAGTACAGTATTATTAGGGAGCTACTGGGCTAATCAAGTATTTACTTGTTCTCATCTTCAGACTCTTTTGGGGAATCAGGAAAATTAGTAGGAATGCATACATCATCTCTTCCATTGTTGGAAATTCTGCCCATAGAAGGTTAACTGGATACAGGCAAAGCTGTTCATGGTTAGCCATCAACTGCTTACTTAGGAAGTCTTCTTAGTTACTTCTGACACTCAACCTTCACTGTTATTTTCTTTTGCTAATGGCTTCCAAACAATGAAAATAGAGGAGGCATCTTTTCTTATTTACACAGACCCTGGTTGTTATGTTGTTAATTAAGATTGCCCCTATAATGGTTGGAAGACCACTGGAAATGTTATGTACATCTATCTAATGAGATCTATGTTTAGGACATTCATATTTAACCTCCAAGTTGATTGAGGACACTGTTTCTTTAATCAAGTAAAAGGTTAAAATAAACTGCCCAGATTGCTCTTGATTAATTTGTTAACAATATCTTTGTCAAGAAGGAAGTTTATTCTGCACATTAAGTATGATTTCATTGTCTCTAATATGTATCACTGTAAGTATGTAGTAGATTAAACCTGGCAAAGAGCATCTCCTGTTCTTAGTTTTGCACTGGAAGGAGAGAGATCTTGAGTCAGATGATGTAAGAACCCTCCCAGCAATCAGAACCTGAACTTGACAGAAGAGCAAAAATGCCTTCCCTGATGTCGCATTGATCAGTGTTCCTAATGAGCTATGGTAAATGATGACCTATTGCAGTTCTCTGGAAAGCTCATCCAAATAAACAGGGATAGTGTACAATCTCTGATGTGACTTGTCTCTGTTCAGCAAATTTTCCAAGCAGCCCGAGCAATGAATACAATGATAACAGCCTTGCCTTTTTTCTGGAGGCTATATCTGACATCCACATTAAGGATGTTCTGGACATTATCTGATTTTCTTTCACAATTCCCTTCAGAAAATGTCTAGGGGGCTGAGGTTTTCTAGGTGGAAAGGATCAGCACTAATATCAAGTCAAAACTGGAAGCTGGCAAAATAGTGTGACAGTTTGCCTCCTATGCCTAGAGAAGGCTAAGAAATCCAACTTGCAGGGATAGGGGAGTTGTCTCTGTATTTTGTTACGTTTTGCACTGAATTAATTTTCCTTCAAATACAGGCAGCTACTAATGTCTTTTGCTGAATTATGAAGGCAGAGGTAAGAAAATGTAACAAAATTACTGAACTATTTTCAGGGACAAACAATGATAGTCTTTCTTTCATTTGCTGAATGTTGTTCATTTAGACTGAATGTTGTTCAGTAGTTTTACAAAAATATACAGTTCCTTCTAAATGTATGTACTGGTGCGCAGTCTGATCCTAAACAGAATTAATATGATCAGGATGTCCAAAGTTTTATATGATATAGCATTGGTGATGATGTTGATTAGATATGGGCCTTTTTGTGACTAAATACCTGATTAGGTATTAGGCACTGAGTTGGCATCCCCGAGGGAATATCTTGCATTCTAGACCGGAGGTCACTTCCAAATAGTAATGTAGCAGTATCTACTCAATATCAGGGAGCATGCATAAGCCAGGTACAACCATAAAGAGCAACACTTTAAATGAGAATGCTGAAGGACAGCATCTCTGTTCTAATCTCAATTCTAGTGTCTGAACAGATAACAGAAAATTCCCTGCAGACAGATCAGCGATTAGTTTTAGTATTTCATTGCCAACAAGATCAAATTACTTAGTCCCAGTTTGTTAGGAGAAGTGGATGCACTTCACTTGCAGGACTCTTCTCCTTTACATTTGTTAGGAGCTATGTCATAGCTCTGGTTGGCCTTTCTGGTTCACGTAATCCTAAATGCTGAAGTCCTGGCATTTGATGTTCACTTTGCAACTGCTGAAGGAACTGGTGCCAGCAACTAATGCCTTCCCTATCAGAGCAGATACGGCCAGCAGTGTTTGTTGTTTCAGTAGCCTCAGAGCAAGAGTGATCAAGGCCAATGACACAGAGTCAATTTCCCTGTCTTCCTCTCAAAGGACATAGTGCAGTGTCTATCTGAAGGGAGATTACAGATGTTGACCATTTTGATTCTTTAGAAAAGGGAGACACATGGGTGGGATTAATTTCATGTAATCTTGGACATCTCCATTTGGTATCCATCATCATTCAGGTAGGTTTCCACACCAGAATAAGCCCCCTTAGTCATCTTTTATAGTATAGAAAAATAAACTTGCACTTTCAGAGCCTGATGCACTTCACCTATTTTAGCCAGGTACTTTATAAAGAGATAAAGTACATGCTTAGAGTGCCTCTTTCTCTCTGTGTCTCCATAAACTAAAGAGAGTCATGAAGTGACTCATTATGAAGGTCTGATGATGTTGTCCACATCTCATGCCATGTGAGGTGTCCCAGGTGATGATCCCCACTGTCACCCACCTACTACTCCAGAAAGGCACAGGTGTGCAGTAGGTCCTGTGTCATATCCAACAGCTCTATCAGACCTTACAGCCTCTCAAATGGCACCAGATGCCTCATGAGCAGAAAGCTGAGTCAAGCCCTAGGTGTCTTCATTTAATCAAATGAACTCCATCCACATGGGCTGCTTGAACAAACATGGTTTTAGGCACAAGTTTTAAATCCATGTGGGAACAATTTGGTATATAGAACACTTTCTGGGCCCATGGCTCATGCAGAAAATACTTCAGCTAAAGAAGTGAAGAAAGTTTTCCTCAATAACCGATTTAAAATGGGAGCTCAGAGAGAAGTGAAATCCGTTTCCCTGCTTTGGCACAAAAGGGGATAGTTGTGGGAGCATCACAGCTCCTTTACCTCTTTCTGCCACTGCCCAGTCTTATTTATGGGCCTGAGAAGGCACAGAACTCATGTGCTCTTCAAAAATATGTGTTGGTACAAGCACACTTGCAGTGGGATCCATATCAACATATTCTCTAAGGAGAGCTGCAAATACGGAGCATATTGGTATTTACATGACCCTCATAATTGTACTATGTAAGTACCTCAGAAAATTTTACAGGTTTACCTTTAAAACGCTCCCATGCGATAAGGAAATATGGAGTTATCCTGTATCTTCCATTACAAACACCTATTGTAAAACTGACAGGGATATCAGGCAAGCTCTGAAAAAGTAAACACCTCGAGCGTTCAAGAAACTGTGGTCAAACTTCATATATCACAGATGCTTAGAGAGAAACTTAAAACAGATTGACACTTTAGAGGAAAACAAATAATAAAACAAAAAAATCCACTCCAGTACCTAGTTATTCCCTCATGTTATGGAATACCTTTGACTGTATAAAAAAATACATCCTTGAGTTTTGCATTCATTGTAATATTCTTTCAATTTTACAATTTGGAAAAATTCTCTTTGTTTGGAACTCAGTATGAGCAGCCACAAAGTTTAATAATGAGCCAGATAAGGTAAAAAAAAAAAAAAAAAAAAGTAGATTAAGTTACTTCAGTTTTCAAACTATGATGGGCTTATGAAATACAGTAGAAGAAGAAACTGTCTACATTTGTAATCTTATTTCTCAATTTTAGAAAGCATTAAAAATTAAAGTTACTATCATATTGGTTGGAAGAACAGTTTTATAATAGTTCAGTGTTAATTTCAATACAATAACTAGCACTACAGCTAAACAAACACTTTATTATTTAATTTACGCTCAGAGCTTGAGGTACTAGCACATACTCAAAAAATATCCACTGAAAGTGAGGAAGCAATGAATGATTTTTCATCTGGTATTTCTATTTTTACATTGATCTGCCCTGGCTCCATCATTCTCTACAGGTTAACAGACAACTCCCTCATCAGGAAGCTGGTAGGTGCAGTCTGTTTCTGCATGGGTTTGGGGCAAATTTGGAAGCAGCACCAAACACACCCTACAAAGAAACTGAAATAATACAGGCAAGATTTTACTTCAGATCTGAGAAGTGCAAACTCTGTGGGATAACACAGAAAATATCACACACTGGAACAACAAAAAGGATTCATCTGTTGTTGTTTATAGGAATTTACTGAGATAAATTAGCTACTGAATGGCTTCTCTGTTTTTCTCGGAATACACCAAAATCTGCCAAAATGCACAAGGAAATAATTTGACCAGAACTCATATATAATAGTTGAGATCAAAAGAAACCATTCAATTAGTTTACAGTAATATCCCAGAGTAAAGAATTTTCTGTAATAATTATCAACTACTACTCAACATTTAATAAAAATAACTACTAAAAAAGCGATAGAAAAAATAAAATATATGTAAGATTTGACAAGAATTAAAAACATAACCAGTGCTATGCCTTCTCCCCCTTACTGGAAGATACTGACACTGTAAGATAAGAAAAAGATATTTTAGTTTGGCTCCCTATAAAAACATCCACAAGGTCAGACATAAAAGACACGTTAAAGACAGCACAATTTGAATTAACTGAGCCCTTCTCTTTTCTCAAATCCTGCTGTCCTGTTATTTAGAAACTCCAGAAAGGAGGAGATGATTGGTGTATTTTTTATATTCTTCTATTCTGCTAGATATAGAAGTTTGTCATTAGCTTGCAATAAGAAAAAGTCTTTTGAAATGGAAACATAATTTGAAAGATAATTTGAAAGAAATGAAATATAACTTCTGAATTAATACTTGGGTAACTGTTTGTCTCTATACTGAGCATGATTTTGAATACTTATTAACAAAAATCAAACCACATTAAATTTTTTTCTCATTACATTCAGTACATTTTGAATTTAGTGAACTGAAGATTTTTAACATTTTATCCAAGTGTTAACAGAATATAATTCCAGCTCTAGCCTGCAATGAATATTTATTGTTCTAGTCCCTTGTATCATAGAATGCATTACTTGCATCTCAAGTCCACAGTACAGCAGGATGCTGCAATGCAAATACTACAGTGTTACAAGCCAAACAGCACAATTCTGTTACACAAAAAGGGTAAATAAGAATTCCAGAGCGGTCTTTCTGGGTCTTAGGTTACATTATTTACTACAGCAGCAGGCAAACGTATCATAAACTGTTCGTGATCCATTTTAAATTTTGTTAGGGCTTTTGGGTTGCTATTTTTTGTCTTTACCACTCCTACTGCCATGTTGTTCCAGAAAGTCACTATTCTGGTAGTTAGACATCTTCTAATCTCCAGCATCAATTTATTCATTGCCAGATTGCACTGCCCCATGCTTTCTTTTCTCCCATAATCCAATTGAAACCAATGAGATTAGCCAAATGAATAAAGCAAATTGGAAATTCATGTGCTACAATATTTTCAAAAGAACTTGTTCTTAAACCTATGATTAGATATTTAAATATTTCCCAGACACTGAACACCTATTCAAATTATTTTTAAACAGCCTATTTGTGATTGGATCTGTGCCAAACTACAGGAAAAAAGAGCTAAAACTTAATGTTGTCAGGATGATAACTTTGTAAACACAGTCTTGCTGAAATGAAAACAGCAATGCTTTTATCAATTTAATTCCAACAATACTGAGCCTGTTAACACAAGGTAATCATAGCAAGTACTCAGATGCACATTTCTTATTACCATATAAAATGTGCTTTACAGAATTACAGCTGGAAGAGGCCATTAAATCATTTCTATAACTCTGTACACAGATAAACCACCTGCATATCCAAGATCATAAATTCACCAAACTACCTCTGCATTAAGCCCCATCAATTGTATATGGCTAGAAATATCAGAAATACCAGGAGATGGGGAAGCCAGCACTGCCCTTACATGTTTGCTCCAATAGTTAAACTTCACTGTTTAAAATAGTACGTTATTTTTATTTTGAAGTGTCTCCCTTCAATTCACTCTTTAAAAGCTAAAAGGACATTATTTCCATCTTTCAGCTTTTCCTTCCAGATGATTCTTGTTGTGGTTTTTTTTATTCTCTTTAAGTAAAAAGCCCTAAATATACAATATTCTCTGCCTGCATATTTCAACTCCACAAACTCATTACTCCACTGTTTATAGATCCAAAGTCACTTAAAGTCACTTTTCATCATAGTTTCGCACTGGACATTCGTATTAAAACTCTTGTAATCTAGCACAAAGTGTAGTTTCATGCTAAAATCACTGGTCCTCACAATCTTTATTCTCTGACATGTATTCAGTCTTCCTAGAGGTAATACATTTGGTTGTGTAAAATGCATTTTGTTTAAATCAATTCAGTTAACAGATTATTTTGCTGGACTGTCTGGCATAACTGTTATCTGTCTTTTCACCAGTCTGTATTCTGTCTCCTCCCAAAAACTGATTAATCATTTTCAAAAAGTGCAATCATCATCTGTTTTTTCGGACCAGATTCGGCTGTTCTTACTCAGGCTGAATTAGACTCTCTTTAACAACATACATTACTGTTCACAGCAATATGTTATACTGTGCAAATAAGTCTGGCAGAGTCTGGCCCATGACAGGGAAAGAATAACTTTTTATTTTTTTTAGCCTCATTCCATTTCTAGCAAACTCACCTGTATCTCCCAAACAAACAGAGAAACAGAGAGTTTAGATGAAAAATTACATCTAACTGTTCACTTTGATTCACTAGAGCCCAGTGTAAACTGCCAATGCAAAACTATGCTACTAACAACAATATTACCAGTGTGGATATTGGTGTGTTTGACTATATTTTCTTGGAAGCTACAGTTCTATCAACTTCATCCACTTCAGAAATTACGTAAATGTTTTCACAACTGACAATAAATATTAAAACCAATGAAAACAATCCCCCCATTCTAAGACACTTTTATCCTTCTATCCCAGACAAAAAAATGACCCACCCACTATGGGATAAAAATACAAGAAAAAGAAATCCTGTATTTTGAAAAGCAGCATGCCAGATTTATGGTTAATATATATCTTCCTGCAATGAGAAATGCAGGTTATCAGGTATATAGCTCTTACAGCAGCTCGTGAGGGTGGTTAATGACTGAAATACTGTCACTGAGTCAGCTCCAACAGTTTGATTAGGAAGGATACTGTGCCACTGAACTACTTCCTATATAAGCCACTTCTCACACTGTAACGAAAGCCAGAGGAGAGAAAGCCTCTTACCACCAGCTAAGAGCTGAACAAACAGCCACTCATAGCTAGAAACATGTGATGGCAGAAGTCTTTTTTTGTATACCTTAGGCAGCAATTCTAATATATGGCAACAGGGAGTTTTCCATTCTTTAATCAATTATGATTTCATGTTTTCCTAGGAAACATTTATACTCATCTAATTTGTTTCTCATATGTGTAGTTTTTAAAATTTACAGCTTACAGTTGCAATAGCAGTTTTGTTTTACCCTGCACTATTTTTTACGGTCTAGCTATCATGGATGATTCAATCAAATTACACGGTCCTTTACACATAACAAAAGTTTAGTGCATATATATTTCGACATTCTAATTTTCTCTGCATATCTGCTTAAAGAGAAAAGAAAAATTATCTGTAGCATTTACCTGTAGAAGGCTGGGGGAGCAGCTTCCCTCATTCCAAAGCCGCCCTGTTCGTTCTCAAGGTAATAGGGTACCTGTTGGCCATGGTGGTGGATGAAGGGTGAGAGCTGGGGTGCCGTCTGCAAGAATAACACAGGGCTTGGTGGGACATTGTTCAGTGAGTGAAATCCTGCCAAACTGCTGGACCCAAAGGACTCAGAAGTAGGGGCATAACTGAGAGTAGTAGAGCTGTACACAGGAGCGGTGGTAGCAAAATCGTAAGCGGCCCCTTCTGGGTAGTTGAAAACCCCTGTCTTGTTGCTCTCCACATACATGTCGCTGAGAGATCTTTCCAGGGGAATCTTCAGCTGAGGTCTGCCCAGTGTCTCCAGCTCCGTGCCTTGGATCTGGTGCAGCAGGGTAACTCCAGAGGTTTTGGTGTGAAGGGTCATGGTTATTGCTAATGGCAGTGAGCAAGGAGCATATCTGCTTTTATTGTCAACAGCGAGATCGGCAGCTGGCAGTCCACCTAAAAAAGAGACCAGAACCTATTCTGAGGCTCAGCAGAAATCATATTAAAGCAGCACTGCACAGGTATTCATCTAATCTTGGCAAGGAGGAGGATACAATCAAAGGCAGAGTGAGCACTGAAAACACACATTCCCTCTCTCTCTCTCTCTCTCTCTCTCTCTCTCTCTCTCTCTAACTTTTAAGTACTCCTCATCTGCGCTAATATGCATTACAAAGGTGCTGGCCACAAGCCAGGAACTCTTGCCTTGTGCTGACATTGGTTTAAACATCACTTCAGAAACAATTAGTTTTGGAGTTATACCAAATAATTGTCCCACTAAATGTTACTTTATTCTTACTAGTCGTTTAATTTTTCACTTCAGAGTAGCCAGTGCTCCACAGCAACTAACGGAAAAGAATGCTTAAATCAAACCAAGAAGACTAGTCCAGTGGTCAGCCAGATTACTGCCTTTTATTTCCTCAGCAGGCTCCAATCTATCTGTGTTTATCTCTCCTCCTGTTTGATTCATTTTCATGTTTGCTAGAAATATGTAATGTGTACATTGTAATGACCCTGATTAGGACTATGCTGTAACTGAGATATGGCAGAGCAGAATGTGTGTGCACACGCGTACGTGTGTGTGTGTGTGTGTGTGTAACTAGCCTCAGCCAATAAAACTAGCTGGCAGAAATTAAAGGATGTATGATATTTATGTAGGAGAAAAAACTTATAACATGCTTTCATCAGTTATAACAATTTGCAGCAACTAACCTAAGTGTAAAAGCAACATTAAAAACATGAGGAAAAGCTTTAGATTAGCTTATAAATTTCTGTCTGCTTCTTTTGAGGCTGTAAAATGATGAAACAAAGCATCATACAGACTTTATCATAGTAAAACTCTAACAGTTAGAAAAAAATGGTTTGACTACATGGCATGTGAATTTAATGCAGGAAACTCTTTTGCCTATTCCCATAAACAGAAGCTCAGCAAACTTGAATTTTGAAATCAGACTGGAAAATCAAGTAATCTAAAATAATTAAAAGGGATCAACTGTAAAATAAACAGAAATGCTTCTCAAAGTTATATTTAGAAAAAGAAAAAGGAGAGAGAACATAATGAAAAGGTGTGGCAGGCATGCTTCATCTTGCTATCTCATTCCACATAATTTTAACTTTGCATAAACCAGTTGTCCTGAACCAGCTAAAGGAAAACCTCCAAAAACTGTTTCAAGTTCTCTAGCATTATTGCTGTGGTCTGTGGTCCAGTCAGTGAAATAGGTTAATGCCAACCCTAAACACATTAATATAAGGGCTCCAGTTAGTATGGTTTGAACACTAGCAAAGCCTATGCTATACTTAAGCAACTCCACAGTTATTCAGCTCAACCTTCAGAAGACCCAAGAAACTGAAAAACTCAGTATGCAGGTCACTAATAACTTCAAGAAAACTTTACTAAAAAATGATTTTATTTTAGTAACACTATATTTTTATAACTGCTAAAACAGCAAAAGTTATTTATATTTGCTAGGCTATACAGAAGAAATATACATTTGTACCTCTGCATATACACAGCTAAGACAACAGCACACATATAAATAGGTACTTGATAGATTTCCTCACCCACCACCCTCCCTACCCTGTTCAAATTTCAGATTGTAGACTTTGATCAAACAGATAAGCCTGTTTAAATAACACTGGACTAAACATGTTCCTAGTTAAAAAAATAATAATCAGACAATCCTACCCAGCAGTTCAGAAAGTCTTCGAAGAGTTATTCTGACAATGTGCCAGGCAGTGTGAGAGAAAAAAAAGAGTGTGTGTGCATGTTTGCATAGAGTGGGTGAATGTGCATTTGCGGAGACTCACAAAACAGCAAGCGAGCACAGCTCTCAGCAGCCAGTCTGCTGGGCTACACAGGCTGAACTGAATGGCAGTTACAAATTTAAGGTCGGTTACTCTTACGCAGTTCATTTTGTGCTTCAAGAATACATGGAAAAGGCATTTGCTCATATTATACTGCATAATCTGAGAATTAATATGGATCAGTCTGCCATAATAAGAAAATACCCACTTCTACAGCTGCATACAGACTTTAAATTTTTATTTAAAACATTATCTGATATGTACTCTATTTTAGAAATACTATATTGACACGTAATAAAATGCTACAGAATAATAGCTATGCAGCAGAGGGAAGCTACAAGGGTGCACACACAGACTTGACTTCTGAGTGCATCCTGTGCAAGTTCGGTGCTCCTTACATGCAATTTTTAAAAACCTGATTAACTATTTGAGGGGAGTTGTGTGTTTTTAGGGAGATCAAATATTTTAAATTGACACCATATACAAACAGTATTAAAACACACTGTAGAGTTAAACAAAAGCAACGTTACTTCTGCTCTGTACCACTTCAACCAGAGTCCCTGGGACCAGCTTTCCACAGGCCAGTGTGGAAAGTTACAGTCCTGCCCCCCGAAAAGGCTGAGCAATAGGTAGCTGCAGTATAATTGCAGCACATAGCCTGGCACACATTTCAACAGAAAAAAATGTCAGTGTCACCAACAAGGTCTTGAGGGTTGGCTGGGCATCCCTATGATAGCAACCTGAAATGTTTGGGTTAATTTTTTTGAGGGAAAAAAGTGAGGGAGCAGGAAAGGGCAAGGACTGGGGGAGTGAGACAAGGGGTGGTTAATCAAGCCAAATTCCAGGACAGTAAATTTTTGACTCTGCATACTATACATTTTGTATAGATACAAAAAAGGTGAGAAGTGCTAGAGGTTATAAAACAGGTTTATTTTCCTTGTCTTCTGTGATGATGACTCTCCTACTTTCTCCAAATTAACACACAGAATTTCACCCTGCTTTAGAAATGAGGTTGAATATGTCTGCTTGTGGGCTCACCCAAAAAAATGGGATCTAAGTTTCTAAAACCTGGCCTTTGTGCTTAAAGGCCAGGACTTAATCCACCACCCAGCTTAATCATTTTGATCTACCAGATATCAAGTTTTACATGTTATGAACATAATATGGAAATATGTACAGGATATAGCAATAATATTTGGTATTTTTCACCAGTAGATGCCAACAATCTTTTCAAAAACATGGCTATACTAAACCCCATTTATGTATGCCTTTAAACAAATGCAGATCTGATAGAGCATCATTTGCCTCATTCACTGTGTAGCTAAAAAAGATGTGTAGCATCTTCAGAGACTAAACGAAAACAATATGCTGCAGCATCTTCATTTCCAGTGCCTGACAGAGGTGTTCAAAAATACTGAAATCTAGCTATTAAGATTTGGTAAGTTCTCCACTAATGTGTATTCAGTTGCAACCAAGCCTACTCTATATATTCCTCTCAGTTAAAAAAAAAATGCCTCATATTGTTTTGGAGTTAAAAAGCACATACACAACAGCAGAATATCATCTCTCCCTGCCTTCTTCACACCCTTATAAAATGTAAAGGTAAACTGGCTCTGCAAACTTCAAAGATTTGCTAAATCTGTATCAGGGATAGATTGGTTCTTTGCTATATTTGTGAAGTTTAGGAATGTACAAATAAAATCAGTGCTAGTTTTGATCCATCTCTAAGTATACATATGTTAAAACAGGGAAGAAATAGGAAGAAAAGAGGCAATAGCAATTGCTGAATGCTGAAAAAGAAAAGGGGACAGCCTGCTGTAACTGAGGAGCACTAAGTACATGTTGGCAGGGAAGATCAAAGCATAAATTCCTTCTTCATGCACAGTGACTTTTAGTGAGACTGACTAAAAGATGAGTTTCTGAAACCGTGAAGATTTAGACACTATTTTTCTCATCGAAATGGGAAATGAACTGATTAAATAAATGTACGTGGAAGATTAAATCCTGTGTTTCCCTTTTAAAAATACTAAACTTTCTATTTTCTTTTTCTAGATATGTCAGAGCCAATGCCAAACTCAGATTTTGCAGAATGAGGAATTCACTTAAACTACACTAATAAAATACAAAATGTAGAAAAATTAAAACTAAATCATATTTCTGAGCTAAATTAACATTGTTTAGAGCTAGAGTACATCTAGATATGTTTCTGAAGGCAAACAACCCATTGATGCACACAGTTTGCTTCTAGTTTTTACATTTCTGTCATCATCTTTGCTGATAACTGACTAGACAGATCAGATCAAGCTAGCAGTCGTTCATAATATGCTTTGGCTCAGCTGGACCATCAATCCAGCACCCTCACCAGGTAGAAATAGGTGGGTCCTGAACCAAATTCAGGATTCAACCATAATAGACAACCTGAATATATTTTTAATCAAAATCCAGAAAACATCTTAGCACAAAAACTAGAGAAGTAGTCTCCTTCCACTGATTGCAAATAATGTGATGTGATGCCAGGAAAGCGCACTGAGAAACAAAAAAAGGAAAAGAATAGACAGCCAAAAACTATAGAAAATTTTACCCTAGCTTATCTAAATAACCAAAAGAAGGCTTGGGAATTTCCAGGGCCATCATTAGTTTTCTACCAACTAAAAGTCCTGAAAGCCAATCAGGGAATGGTAAAGCAAAAGTTCAATTTACAGGGAGAAAAAAAACAAAAAGAAATGGAGGAAAAAACAGTCTGAATGAAAATACAGTTTCTTGATTCTAGAAAAGATACAACAGCAGTCTGAGGGAAAGGGAGGTGAAAGTAAAAACAGTTGCTACATAAAAACTATTCAAATTATAGGAATCCTTAAAGATAGCAAAACTCCTAGCCCTATATTGTTTTCTTTTTCAGCACTGGTTTCCAATTTTAGTAAGTATTCCAGCAGAAAATGGTAAACTCAGAACTGAGAAGGTATACTATAAATTTTCCCTAAACCTGCTGACAGTGAGAGACCATAAACTTCATTGGTTCAGTTCCACAACTATAAAGATAGAAGTTTTTTTTAGCTGCTGCAATTAAAGAAGAACCTATTGCACATAACAGGAGGAACATTATGTTTTTCCAAGATTCCACTGTAGCATTACAGAGAAATTATGTTGTGTTTAGTCCAGTGAGGAAACTCCTCAAGATAGACAGCTGGAGAACAGCACCATCTACCCCACTGCTTTATAAATCTTTTCCGAAGAAGAAAAAAAAAGCCCTTGATATCGCTAGGCGAAGCATGAAGTATGCTTTAAAATTCCTTAGACTTTTAGTAGAGATAAGCTCTTCAATCTGTTATTGGGAGTTTATAACACTTAAATGTTTGTAAGTTGATAAGAGGACGTATACTGGTTTTTTTAGATAACTTAAAAGAAACAGGCATGGCACCAAAAGGCTGGACCCAAGCTTCTTAATTCTAAATTTATATTTTAAGTTGGTTTTACAGTTAAACAGGGACTTCTGCTTTCATATGAGAACATTTGCTTAAAATATTTTTATCCCAAACAAGGATATTAGCACATACATTTATTAATTTACATCATTTAGCTATATCATCAGTTTGCTTGTACTTTGTGTGAGAAGGTCTGTTACACATTTTGTCTGAAACTATCTGTGTAATCAAAAGAAAAATTAGTCTGGGATGTTACCATAGCTTCTTGGTAAAGTATCTTTATGCCTTTAATTTTAAGACCCTGTTTACAGCTATTTATGATACTATCGGATTTTAGCCATTCAGGTGGAAATTTTCCATGCCAGTGGTGAGCTCAGAGAGAATTATTTTATAAGTATCTGACCCAACTGGGAAGAAGTTTTTTTGGTTTTACCACCTTAAAGATTTCTAGAAACCCCTTCTTGAAACGAGAAACCCTTTTTGCTCTAAGCAAATGAGGTTTTTGGAGCAGGAACTATGAATTTGGCAGGAAGCTGAAACTTAGTGTCACAAAATTGCCTTTTACTATTCCTTTGCAACTCCATCCATATTTGGCCAATGTTTAATCCCTTGAAAAACTACAAGTTTTTAAGAGCTAAGATTTCTAAAAATCCTTTCCTAACTGAGCTTGCTCTTTCCTCTCTTAAATCCTAGTCCTGCGTAGACTGTGCCTGAAACTTCCCAAAAGAGCGACTGCAGCAAAAGATGCTACAATCCCGGCTAGCATAGATCTGGAAAGACTTCCCCTTCAATCACTGTTCTGGGGCAGAGGGGGAGAGAGTCCGGGCAGCTTGAACACAGATTACAGTGGCAGTTATCATCCTGAATTTTAGTTCCCAGATGTGCAAACTGAACTTCCTGACACCAAAATGAGTCACCATCTTCCTTTTCAATTCAGCATTAGAAAGCGATGTGTAGAAACCTACCCATTTCCTAAAGGAGTAGAAGACATGTTGTAATATAATTAGCTTGTGTATTTCTCCAGCGTTTTTTGTACCTAAGAAAGAAGTGGGAGGATAAGACTAAATAATTGTGCCCAACCTGTACAGGATAAATGACTTACTACATATATAAAATGGACCAAAATACCTGAGTACTCTGGACAAACTCAAAAGATCTTAGCAAATATTGATGTTTCAAAGGGTTAACCGATGTTTTCATGCAGGCAGATGAAAATGAAGAAAAAGACATTTCTCTGCTTTCCCAAGCAAAATGTTTACCAGTTGTGAACAAAGATATTCACTGGTAGAAAAGTGAAATTGTGATTACCAGATACCAGAAATTGTGATCACAGTATTGTGATTTAACATTAAGCAACAATACTCGCTTAATCACAAATGCAGCATCTTAACAAACCATTTCTCATAAATCTAGCTTCATAAAAAAAGGAATGAGTTCTGAAATGCAAAACTGGAACTTAGTATTCCATGTTCATATTCATTTATTGTGTTTATATTAAAGACAAAATGAATGGAGTGACTATTTCCATGAATTAACATGTCCAAAGCAGCCTAGCAAGAAAACTGGGAAAGTTATTAGAAAGAAGACAACTTTGTATCTATTAGGATTGGGTTAAGGAAGAGGCATCTTCAAAATGATTCATTAGTAGCATGTCTAGGCTTCCAAAAATAGTTAGAAATGAGCCACAAGGTTAATCTCATTTATGCACTGATATAAAGGGTGATTGACAAATTTTGTTTGTGAGATTCGAAGTGTGAAAGAGCTGAGGACAGAATTTCAGTATTGCCCAGCCAGGTGAGAAAGATAACTGTTCAACAACTTCTTTCTAGTTGCAAGAGGAAACAAGGAAACAAATTTGAGGAAACAAGTTTTGAAAAAAACTCCTTAAATCAAGGAATAGGAGGTCTTGGAGAAGAGAGGTGGGAATGGTGTGGGAAGAAACGGAGACTTGTATCTGAATGAGCTCTTAGGAAACCCCAAGAAAAGACTGCTTGTAAAAGCAGGCAAGCTTCTCCAAACTGACAGCATTAGCTTTGCACAAGAAACAACCCTTTAGGCATGAGTTAATTGTCCTAACTAGAAGAAGCCTCTTAGATACTATCTTAGGATAATGAGCTATATGTACAGCTTTATTTCTGTTCTTATGTCTTGTAACATTTGTTGCAATGCTACACAATACAATGTGCTACCTGTATTCCACATTTGTAAATTCTTAATTTAATTTAAATTTAATGTACCCCAAGGGTGGTTTCAAGCTAACTGGCACACACCCCAGTACCACATCCCTGCAGTTCTTTAAACTGATATAGGACTATTAGTCTAACATGTACCATCCAAACACAGTTCTCCAGATCACTTAAAGGATAACAGGTTGTACTTCTGTTAAACTATACAGATCAATTCAAATGTTAGTGATGCAGGGATCTATGTGGAAGAAACATCTTCCAGATATCGGGATTAGCCAGAAAAAATGCTTTTTGACATGGAAGAACAGCAGTGTGGAGCACATATAAATATGCTTCTTCCCCCTGCCTTTGCCCCCACACCTTCCCCTAGTGTCTTCCAGTGTTTCAGCAGGTTTACTTAGTGGATGTCAGCTCCGTTTGCTAATCAGTCATATTTCCTAATTAACTGGCCTCATTCATAGCATTATTTGTCAAGATTTGTTTCTCTGTCAAATGCTTGAATGTGCACTAGGGAACAACAAGAGCTCTCAGGCTTCAGGTTTAAACATGAGCATGCAAGCACTCTTGTGCAAGTGCATCCATGGGCATGCAAAATATGCATAATAGAATTCTCTTCAGGTTAACTACTCTCAGCCTCTCCTCTCAAATATTACACTGTATTCTCTGCCTTAAGTCTAAATTTTTCCTCTCTCTTGCTGTAGCTTCAAGTTAAACTGCAATGGGTATCTAGCGGTACAGTTCAAAAGAAAGACCACCAGTAAATTTTCTAGTACAATGAACAAGAGAAGAAAGAGTTCTAGTAGCTCAAATCTGAAGCAAAATCTATTTCAGGTTGCTTGGTAAAGTCTGCTTGAACTATCTGAATCTATCTGCTTGCAAATCATACTTGTATGCATGCTCAAGCACCATGATTTTCAGCAATGTCTTTCATTAATCATGACAGAGCTGGTCAGATAAAATCTTGAGGATGTTGAAACATCAGCAGAGAAATTATAATATTGATAAATACTCTAGTGATAAATTTTATATTACTGAGAATCACAGAAATATTATGTGGCATAATCAAGTATCATTTGTAAATACTAATAAATGGGTCCAACTCAATTTTTTCAAAAGACCTATTTGTTAACCAGAGAAGAACTAAAGAGAAATGCAAGTCCTTGACCACTTTATAAAATCCAGACTTAAAGAAGGCCTTTACAGCCTTTTTTACAGCTACATGGCACATAGGGGGAAGGGCATAAGCTGTCAGTGTGACTTCCTGCTACCTTCACTTCCTTTTGGGTCCCCTAATGCAAGAAAGATAATGACATACTGAAGCAAGTTTAGCGGAGCAGGTCCCAAGCTGGTTGGGGCAGAAGCACATGGTCACATGGCACACAAGGACAGCCTGAGGGAGCTAGACCTCTTCAACTTGGAGAAGACAAGTTGAAGAGGAGAACTTATTGCTGTCTACAACTACCTGATCAGAGGATACAGAGAAGAGGAAGCCAGACTTCTCTCAGAGATGCACAGTGATAGACCAAGAGGCAATAGACACAAGTTGGAAAATGGGAAGTTCAGATTAGATAGTGGAAAGATCCATGGATCCAGATGGATGGTCAAATACTGGAACAAGTTGCCCAGAGACACAGTAGACTCTCCATTCTTGGAGGTGCTCAAGACTCAACTGGACAATTCCCTGAGCAACCTGATCTAATTAGACTTGCTTTGAGCAGGGGTTTTGATTGGATGACATCTGGGGAACCCTCCCAATTTAAATTATTCTGTGAATCCACGAAGGTAATACAAGGATCTGCATCAAAATCTTCAAACAGAAGATATTAATTAGTTTGATAATGGTCTGTTTCCTCCCCATTCTCCACAGATGCCTGATTTCAAGATTCCACATCACAGTCTCATCCATTCTGCTGCTCTTTGATCAAGATGAGACATTTGTCTTTTTCAACTGGCCTGCTATTCTCCCTAAATTAGGAACTAAAGGAGCTCCACTGGCAAAAACACCCTTTTCCTCAATTCATCTACTCACTGGCCTGATCAGTGTCTTAGAGTCTCATTTCCCTTGCCTAATCTGAGTTAGAAAATAGGAGGAATCTATTGGCCTCCCCATACCTTATTAGCATTTCTGTAAAATGCTTCAGTCCTGAGCCAAAACACCTGTGTGGCCCATTGCCCCAGTAATGGACCTGCCTGTTCGCAGTAGTCAATAGCATATGCATATTTGAACCCCCACCAAGACTGAAATGATAAATAGTTATCCATCTCCTGTGGCTTGCACAAAATAAAACCAGTTGCCTCTTTTAATGGAGACCACTGTCCCTTTTTTCCCATTTATCTGAAAAAAGAACTGTCATTCTGTTAGGTCTGTTTTCCTCTATCAATGTTTTTCCATACATACATAGAATGCAGGGACATGTACAGTAAAAGTGACCAGAATGTCCAAGTGTTTAGAAGGCAGAGTCTAACCCTAAGACAGAAGATGGTGTAGAATCACCTGATGACTTAAAAGATTTTCTTCACTCTATTTCTCTTCCCTAGTAAGGGAATTCAAAGGCACCACATTTGGTATTAAGATCTCACACATTCACATTTCTTTGCTAGAAGCTGATTGTCCAACAGAAAGGTCCCTGTCACCCCCCAAAATTAAATTTATTGTGACCCTGAGGCCAAAATAACTCTTCTAACAAGCAAATGACTTGGCAAAGTCTTGCATTCAGTGCTTCAGCATCCCATTCTTGTCCACCAGGAGTGTTGGCTTCAACTACTGGTAGCAGAAGTCCATCATTTTCTGGGCCTCTTCAGAGAACCGGGTTTGCTTTGGATATTCCCCTAATCATTGTCAGTCTTTCTTCTCTACTATCTCAAGCATGGCTACATATACCTGTGCACAATCTTCAGCCGGCACATCAGGTCCTCCTGTGCAGCCTATCTTCCCTCAATCCAATTAGAGATTATAAAACAATCCATTATCCACAGAACCATTGGACACAGAGACAGTGCCACAAAAGGACAACATCTCAGTTGTCCTCTGGGCCTATTCTTATAAAACTCAAGTCCTAAAGGAGAACTCCACAAGGGCTACCCATTGTTAAAATAGTGTTGCTACGCATTTTCCTGCGTTTGCTTGAAACTGGCTTGTTATTGTCACCGCAGGTCCAGCAACTACTACTGCCACATCTGAGCAGCTCATTGCTGCCACTGGTCACCCATCTTGCACATGGTGAACAGGATAGTCAGCCAGTAAGTGTTCATTAAAAGTGGTTGCGCTCAGCAGGGAAGGCGTTGGCTGCAGTCATCCCATGCAGACCTCAAGTGAAATGGCAAATTCAATATCCTAGATAGAAAAAGGTGTGCCAAATGTTACAGGGAAGAGTTCCTGAGTTAGTAATAGTTCATCAGTCCTTTATTACTGGCAACAGCATATTTTGTCCTCAAGTATTATTTAAAACTTGCTCACCAATTAACAAAATGTTTTTAATTCTAACACCAATCCAATCCTTCTCGAAGAGAAGTCTTATTGACAGTAGAAAGTTCCATCAGAAGATATAATTCCTTTTAAATAGTAGAAATGTATGATCTATTTTAAAAGATGCATTTTGGAGCTAATTAACATCTTCTTCCATAACAGTTATAGTAAAGATATGCAGGCCCAGGAAGATCTTGAAATAAATCCTTATAAGAAATTTTCTAATACTTTCAATCTAAAAAACAATGATAGGGACTGTATTTAACATATAGTCCCAAATAAGGTTGTGCTATATCTCCCATGTTACTTTGAAACAGTCACTGTTTTCAGTGGAGCTGATTATGATGAGCTACATTAAAAATGAGCTTAAGTGCTTTGCTGGATCAGGGCCTGAATTTCTCTGATCCTCACACACACATCATCTCTGACTATCAGAAAAGTCCAAAATTAACAACCACAGAGGTTATATTTCATTCTTTGGGAATAACTTGCAAACATTCCAAAATTCTATTTCTGTGATATAATGTGTACTCCTTACCCCAGAGAAGTCCAATTTTAAAAATGACTTAAAAAGACTACAGGCATGGTCAATGGAATCTGAACCAAAAAGCAATGCAAAATGTTCATTTCTACAATAATTATTATTTGTACTCAGGAGAACCTAAGATCACCATCAGAAATTACGTCCTCATTGTGCTAAGTACAGAACAAAGAATGTTTACTCAATAGCCCAGATTTAAATATCCAGGCTTATACTAATGACTGAAAATAGCAGCCTTAAAGAAAAAGTTTCACCATTTCTTCACCAAATTCAAATAGGCCTGATAATGATCTCCTACTTCCATTATGAGGTTGCAATTATTTAATAAAAGTAAAGACTATTTTCTAAACTCTAAAAAGAAAGTCTTTTGATCAAGCTATCAAACAATTCAACAACTGCAAATACAAGAAACCTATGTAGCACTAATAAATTAGCACTATCAAGCAGAAATTGTTGAAAAAAGCAGGGAATTACAAAGCAGACAAAGATTACAAAGGACACTTACAAATTGATCATAATGTAACTGAAGCATCACTATATGGTACAGCTACTGCAGACTTCAGTTCTTGCCAAGACGATATGGAACATGAGCAACAACAAAACTGTCCATCTTCAGTGTTGTCTAATCAGCATTACTCAGAAAATGGGGTCATGATCATCTGTAGTACACTCTGGCTCAAGGGATGAGAAACAAAACCCACCCAAACTAATGAAAAGCAAGGTAGGAAAAGAAAAAAAAAATCCCTAAGGCTTCTGGTTGGTGAAAGCTTTCAAAGTCACTTCTACGATTCTGTAGAAAAAAAAAAAATGCATTGTCATCTGTCGAGTGGAACAAATAGGACCTTAGTGATTCAGTAACAGTTGTGCTCTCTTGGCAGATATTAGCTTGTTTAAGGCAGGGAAGATCAAAGAACATAACTGGATGCCAACAACAAAAAAAAAAGGTCAAAGTTATTTATTATTTCAGCATTCCCCTATCTTTATTTGTTCTTCTACCATTTTCATTGTTTTATGCAACAAGATGGAGGTCTTCCTGAAATAGAGCAGTCAATAATTTAATGAAATGGTTCTTTTGCAATATAGACTCTCCTATAAGTTCAGAAAACCATCAGAGCAACAGGTTTTCCATTTCTAAGAGTATGCGAAATAAGCATTTCCACATACATATTTAGCACAATAATCTACAAGCCACAGAAGAAGGAACTATTAGCCATTAGTAATGAATCAGAAAAAGGCAAAGAATGAACAGAAATCAGTGGCATCTAATATAAGAATACTGATATTTGATTTGGAACAATACAAAATCCAGGGTTAGCACTCAGTAGTTGCCATTTTCCAAGGAGGTGAGGTTACAGCTGAGAAACCTTTAAAAGCTGCAAATACTGCTATCAAAATTGTTACAGCTGTGGTACATTAATTTAAATTTAAAAGTAATTTGTCTTGCCTGGAGAAATACCAATAAATCACAATTCTTATTATGTAACTGACAGAGTTATTCCTAATATTTCCAAAATGAGATTTTGCCATAATAAAAACTGCAGCAATGCCTTGCTGGTGCAACAGAGAGTGGGCAGATCTGCACTGCACAGAGAGTGATACAGAGCCTCCCAAGCCCTCTTTATTTGCCTTAGCTCTGGAACATGAAGCAATACTGCTGCCACCATAGTGCCATACTCAGGGTGATTAATTCCTCTCTCACAGATAGCATAATGATAATATGGTTATATTGCTTTGTAGACCAAGTTACTGTCTCTGTACAGTGTAATTTATGAAGTAATTCAGGCAATAATGCTGCAAGATTCTTTCTACCACACTCCTTTGAATAGGATGGACATGCCTAGAAAGGCCTCTTGACAGGAAATAAAACTGCTTGGTACTGTAGACTCCTTCCACTGTACTGATTTTGCTCCCAGAGTACAAATAGTCCTGATATCATTAGAGCTATATGAACTAGTGACACACCTGGACCCAACACTGTGACACTACGAAGGGCACCAGGAAGCCTGGAGTCCTTGTAAGGTGGTTGGCACCCAAAGGCCAACCTTGGCACCTCATCAGAGACAGCTGAACAATGTGGAGGTGATGGCGAAGGTGCTGGAAGTGGTATGAAGGAGTTTCCTCAGCGAAGTACTTCCTTTAAAGAGCTACAGGTGGATGAAACTCCAGGCTGCTTCTGCTCTAGCAAATACAGCGTACCTGCAGACACTCTCGGGCACTGGAATGCAATTGTCTGTACTGTTGGAATATTCTTGGGAATAAATTTGGCATGTGCCAAGTAGCACTACCCCACACAATTCCTGAGCATGGTTCAAGTATTGGAAAACTACAGGGACCATTCCCATAAGTCAGTTTGCATCCATCCACTGCTTTGAGGAAACTACTAGTATAGATACAGGCTATTCCAGGACAGCTGGTCAGCCACCTAAGAAATTAATCTGGGGTGTATTTAATTTATGTTTATAAAGACAGCCCTTGGCTTCCAAGTTTGATCCAAACAACTTGGATTTCAACCTATTGGTTAGGTGCCAAAGTTCAAGAGCAAGCCAGACCATTAAAAGCCTGGGCACGCCTCACTTTCAGCTGCTTCTGCATGACCTGAGCAGACACAGAGAGTCCCTGGGCACTTCTGGCCTCAGGTAGCCAGGAGGGTTTGCAAGGTGCGGGGGAAACAAACCCTTGCTTCAATGTTCAAGGAATTTAACTTCCTGAAAGCCAACCTGGAAAGCCAACCTGGGATACTTGTTGGGGCTTTAAGAGTAATAGTTTTACAATACACCTGAACTGATTTAGTGGTAAACTGTTGACAAAAAGTGGTGGTATTGCTCCTCCTACCTTTGCATTTCTGCCTCCTTCCATGCTCACAGTTTGTAGAGCTAAGCTAGCAGAAAGCTTTCGGTTGTTTCCTGAAAAGTGAATGTTGTGCTAATGTAGGTCCTGAGGCAACTCAGGGGAAGCTGCAGGAGTACATGGCCAGTGTGGCAGAGTGGTACCACTTTTTTCAGTAGTAGACAGCCCTTAAATTAATTTAGTGGTACTGTAAACGTGCACGCAAAGAGAACAAGCCAAAGCAGAAAGGAGGCAAACTGCCAGAAGGACATTTGTCCACCACACATTCACATTGGTCATGATGAAACTGAAACACATACACCATGGATTAAATATACCTATTACATAATTTATTTATGTTCTATTATCCTCTGTTCTCCTTAATAAATCCTTTGGTTTTATGTAAAGATTCAGCGTTTGCCAAAAAAAAAGTCCCTGTTTAAGACCCCCCAAAAAAGTATTTTGTTTTTTGGAACTTTTTATTAAGATGCTTAGTTCAGTTTTTCCACATTTCTCTGTAAAAATCCATGTGGTAAAATAAGTCATTTTGAAGAGAAAGTTCTAAATATTTGAAGTTGGCCAATGTTGGTGAAAAATAATAAATCTAATCACTAGTAAGAGTATTTGACACAATTCCACAGTGATACTGAGGCCTGATTTTTTTTTAACTAGAAGGGAAATATTTTTCTAGAATATATACACTATTCAATTAACGAAAGGGAAAAAATATATACTGCCAGTTTCAATAATCCAAAATTACAGGCTGAGTGACAGCAAGATCAAAAATTTTTCTTCCATAATATTAAGATAGGTACATTATACTTTTTTTTCCTCTAAAAATAAAGGTAAATTTATCTAGGCTTTAAAAGAATGTTGGAGGCGAAATACTATGGCTTATGGATCAATGCTTTGTTCTAATACAGCACTTGCTGTATGCCTATGTCTTTACTTTTCAGAAAAAGATTCAATACAAGCTGATCAAATTACAAAAATATTCTTTATCACACTTGTAGTGACACTGAAAGCCTGCATCTGCAATTGAAGCAGCAAATGTGCTTGTAATTGCTTTCCACCATCGATCACAAGCTACAGTTTGAACTCTGGTCTGCAAAATCTGCACCACCCAGAAAGCACGTGCATAACACCCATAATTACTCACTGCAGACTACTGCTAAACTTTTACCAACAGTCACTGGAATATATCTTAGTATTCCAAACAACAGAATAAATATTACATAGCATTTCACCTAACTGGCAGCTGGTGCAGTAAAATGTACCCCAGCAAAAATCTACACATTGCAGTATTCATATATAAAAAAACTGCTAGAACCACATTTCTAATTCAGCCTGGGTGCTGACACACAGTATACTTCAACAACATATTTGGAAGTTGATGTAAAAATTACTGTTCTCAGGCAAAGTTTTATACTACAATGCTCACAGTCCTGGTTTGGATGAAAATTGTTTTGTATTCTTTTACATACATTTCATGAACCATTTTTCTTATACTGTTTGAGAGACTGGTCTATTGGATTTCTGTGTATGGTTCTGGAATATATTTATTGAAATAAGGATTTTAGGGCAAGTATCTGGAATTTACTTGAACAGGTGAATTTCCTGAGCTTATCTCATAAATCAGTTGTATTAGTTTTAGGAATGAGACATGAGTTAAATTTCCTGATATGAAATAATTCAGCTATGCTTAACAATATTCTTATAGCAATATCAAGCAAAATGTGGAAGGTATGTTTGCTCTGAAGACTGAAATGGCTGTCAGGCTGCACTTTGGGTGATACATGAAAACAGTTGGTTACCAATCCACAATATTTTTAAAACACTCATCTCCAACATCAGTGCCTGTGAGCCATGCTCCAAAATTTTTCAGCATAAAGAATATCATTTTCCCAGTGGAAATTATAGCTTCATGACTTTGCATACAGTTGAACACAACTCATGTTGCCAGTGAGAGCAACCCACCCTTCCCCATGTGGTGTTCTTAACTTGCCGATCATTGTTCAGGATTAAATAACTTAAAACATATATTTAAACAAAAAATAAAAGCGCTATTACAAATCTACATCTGCTCTGTGACAAAATGGAAATGTATGCCAAATGCAGATGGCTGCTTTCTTTATCTGAAGTATCCAAAATTGAAAAACCACCCTCGATAAAACTGAATGGCCATTATCTAAACTTAAAGAAGTAACTGACAAATTTGTATTATGAGCATGGCTGTGTCCTCACTTAAATCAATGAATAAATAATCCCTGTAAAAATTAATAGGACTATTTATGAATAAATTTTCACCAATGCTAACTATGTTTAAATAATACAGTCCTCCTTATTAAAAGAAAAAATTCCAGTACTAAGTAATATTATTTTATTCTGTTTCTGCTGTGAAATATTGATTCTGAGGAAATACTGGAGCAAATGCTAAAACAGAGCCTCACTGACACAATTAGCTGTTGATTTTGTGACTGGAATCTCCTACTGATTTCTTGTATTTTATGAATCTAAGCAAAAAAATAAAAAGATACTGCAGGAGCAGTGTCTGAACTTCAGCAAGGTGAATGATTTCATTATTTTCAATGCTCATTTTTTCTGCTTTGAAGGGATAAACTCAGTCATTTCTTCTTTGAAGGGATAAACTCAGAATTTTAATTTCCCTTATGTTGTCAGTAATGGCTAGGGGTATGTTACAACACCTCTAGCCAAACGAATATTTGGCTTCTTTTCCTCTCATGGTTGAAAGTCTATGCAGCAAAGCAGAATAATCTTACCATTTTAAGCACATGGTAGATAAACGTGTTTATTTTACAGAGCAGCAACAAAATGTATCCATTTGCACTTCATGCACTCTTCCTTTAATAGATACAGCAACTTTAAAAAGACATTTGGCAAATAACAGCCTATTGTAAAATACTGTCAAAGGCACCACATTTAAAAAAATAATTTAGAGACAAGACTACCAGATCCTATAGCTTTTTTTTTTATACCTAAATATTGTTAAAAAAAACAACCTGGAGTTGAGTGCTTAAAAGAATTTATAGCTACAAAACATGTAATAAATAAAACAGAGCCTATAGCTTTGCTAGCACTCAACAAAAATCCTGAAAATAGCCAAATCATTCTAATATCTTATATTTTTCAGCCTTTCTAAAATCCCCCAAAGCACACTTGCAATAAGACTAGCAAGGCTTATTTGCAAATCATTTGGCCTACACAGGACTGAGTCATTTTCTTCATATTTTGGATCAGTTACTTAATAATAGCTTCATGTCACCAGCTTCCTTTCTTCTAAGCCAAAGCAGCTCCATTAGCATTTCTTTTTAAAACTACAGCAGCATCAACTTGAGGAGTGAAGTATTTTCTCAAGGAAAGTTTCATAAGCTCACATTACTTAAAAATACAACTCAGAAAGAAGCAATCAGAGGAAGAGCTCATAGTGTGAAATTATCCTGGTATGAAACTTTCAATACTATAATCTCATCTCAAAGAGATGGAAGCACATATAGCATCACAGAAATCTACCTCCAGAATAAGAAGTTACTGCCTTCAAGGCAGAAACTGATGGAACAACATTAATTTTGATCAAAATTGAGGCCTGATCACCTCATGGCAGCTGAAAATAATAAACCACTATCAAAATTATCAGTAGCAAGAGGAAGACTAGGGAAAATGTGGGGCCTTTGCTGAATGGGGTGGGTGCCCTGGTGATGAAGGATGCAGAGAAGGCAGAGTTACTGAATGCTGCCTTTGCTTCAGTCTTTACTGCTCAGGCCAGCCCTCAGGAACCCCAGACCCTGGAGGCAAGAGAGAAAGTCTGGAGAAAGGAAGACTTTCCCTTGGTGGAGGAGGATTGGGTTAGAGATCATTTAAGCAAACTTGACACCCACAAATCCATGGGCCCTGATGGGATGCACCCACGAGTGCTGAGGGAGATGGCGGACGTTATTGCTAAGCCACTCCCCATCATCTTGGAAAGGTCATGGAGAACAGGAGAGGTGCCTGAAGACTGGAAGAAAGCCAATGTCACCCCAGTCTTCAAAAAGGGCAAGAAGGAGGACCCAGGGAACTACAGGCCAGTCAGCCTCACCTCCATCCCTGGAAAGGTGATGGAGCAGCTCATGCTGGAGACCATCTGCAAGCATGTGGAGGAAAAGAAGGTGATCAGGAGTAGTCAGCATGGCTTCACCAAGGGGAAATCATGCTTAACCAATCTGATAGCCTTCTATGATGGAATGACTGGCTGGGTAGATGAGGGGAGAGCAGTGGATGTTGTCTACCTCGACTTCAGCAAGGTTTTCGAGACTGTCTCCCATAACACCCTCATAGACAAGCTCAGGAAGTGTGGGTTAGATGAGTGGACAGTGAGGTGGACTGAGAACTGGCTGAATAGCAGAGCTCAGAGGGTTGTGCTCAGCGGGGCAGAGTCTAGTTGGAGGCCTGTAGCTAGCGGTGTCCCCCAGGGGTCAGTACTGGGTCCAGTCTTGTTCAGCTTCTTCATCAGTGACCTGGATGAAGGGACAGAGTGCACCCTCAGCAAGTTTGCTGACGATACAAAACTGGGAGGAGTGGCCGATACACCAGAGGGCTGTGCTGCCATTCAGAGAGACCTGGACAGGCTGGAGAGGTGGGCGGAGAGGAACCTCATGAAGTTCAACAAAGGCAAGCGCAGGGTCCTGCACCTGGGGAGGAATAACCCCATGCACCAGTACAGGTTGGGGGTTGACCTGCTGGAAAGCAGCTCTGCGGAGAAGGACCTGGGAGTGCTGGTGGACACCAAGTTAAGCATGAGGCAGCAATGTGCCCTTGTGGCCAAGAAGGCCAATGGGATCCTGGGGTGCATCAGGAAGAGTGTTGCCAGCAGGTCGAGGGAGGTGATCCTCCCCCTCTACTCAGCCCTGGTGAGGCCACATCTGGAGTACTGCGTCCAGTTCTGGGCTCCCCAGTACAAGAGGGATGTGGCACTACTGGAGCAAGTCCAGCGAAGGGCTACAAAGATGATTAGGGGACTGGAGCATCTCTCTTATGAGGAAAGGCTGAGAGAGCTGGGCCTGTTTAGCCTGGAGAAGAGAAGGCTGAGAGGGGATCTTATCAATGTGTACAAGTATCTGAAGGGAGGGAGTCGAGAGGATGGAGCCAGACTCTTTTCAGTGGTGCCCAGCGACAGGACGCGAGGCAACGGGCACAAACTGAAACACAGACAATTCCATCTGAACATGAGGAAAAACTTCTTTAGTGTGAGGGTGACAGAGCACTGGAACAGGTTGCCCAGAGAGGTTGTGGAGTCTCCTTCTCTGGAGATATTCAAAACCCGCCTGGACGCAATCCTGTACAATGTGCTCTAGGTGACCCTGCTTGAGCAGGGGGGTTGGACTACATGATCTCTAGAGGTCCCTTCCAACCTCAACCATTCTGTGATTCTGTGAAAATTATCATCTCTTCAAGTGACTGGTGAGAGGTACATATCTGCAACTAAATGGCTAGTAATGCCTGTCACTGCATCATCCCAATTGCTTTCCAGAATCTCTGAGTTCCACATGAATATCATTTTAAACTCAAGCCACATAATCAGATCTTACTCCATTTACAGCCAGTCATTAGGTAAATTATATATTGCGCCAACAGAAAAAAAGCATCAATTGAATAACTAGTACTTTAAGGGAAAACAATGTAACAAGAAGTAAATGCCTTCTGATGTCAACAGAGTCACAAAACATCATAAAACAGCTTTTATATGTGTAACAGATCTACAGCATTTTGAGCACACCGATTAGAAATGTTAAAAGGTTATTCAATGGTCTTAAATTTCTGTATCTAAATGGCTACAAACTCTACTTTTTCTTCAAAATTCTGGATCAGCTTATCAGGTGAAAGGTAGACTTTGGAAACTATGCAATCAATTAAAGAAAGTCTGGATTTGTTACATCAGTATATTGTACAGATGAGAAGTCTTGGGAAAAAGTGAGCAGAACCAGTCTGGATGGCTGACTTTGTCCAGATCACTTTGAGTAATAGTTAAACAAATCCGCATTACATTTGTTTTAGTGGCTTCCCAATATCCTTGCAAAATCTTCAAAAATGTATCCTTCCATGGGTATATCACCAGGTCAAGTTAGTAGTTCTTGCTTTTTGAACCAAAAAAGCTGCTTCATGAACCAATACTATACAATCCACGTACCAAACAGTCTGATAGATGTACGTTTAACAACAGTCCTTTTGAGTGCAACTCTGTAGCCTAAACATAGCCATCCAGCATCATCTGAGATCCTCTAGGACATCCAAAACAGCATGGGGCTGGCATGTATAATCCTGTAGCTAAAGGAGACCTACAACCTCTGGAGCAGCTGGAGATCAAACTGAATACTCTAAGGCATGTCGATCACCCAAAGGAGACATCAGCATGTGGGCAACCGGCAGTTACGTCTCACAGGCCACCATGCTACTATAGATACACATATATACACACACACATATATATGTGTTTGCATATGTATACATATATATATGTATGTATGTATATCTCTCAGAGGTTAGTATTTTGGGGACAAAAGATAACTCTTTCTACTGATGCTTTAAGAAAACAGCAAAAAATGAGTCAGAATAATTTGCCTGAGTAGCTCACACATAAATACAGGTTTAAAAAAAAGTACTCATTATAGCAATCAATTCACCTTAAGAATATCTCTACCAGTGTAATAAAAGGCATTTGTATTTTTTTATAAAAAATTTATTACCTATATTTTTCATATTTGTACTTTAAAGTTAAGTGTGGCCCACAGAAGCTGACATGGATAACACAGACTGTGTTCCCATTTGGCATTGATCTACCTTCTACTATTCGCACTACTTTATTAGCACTTCTTATATGGAACTTCAAATGAATTTCAAATACATATTTTGTATACAACTCCTTCCCCATATCACTTACAAAAGAAAGCATTATAAAACATGAACTGAGAACAATCTCTATCCAGCTTTAAAAAAAGATAGTAACACTTCAGTATTTTCAAAACTGTTTTGATTTCTGGAATAAATATAACTGTTATTAGTTTTTTCAAGTGGAATTTGTTTCTTCTTATATTACCAATTTGTTTTTTAATTTCAAAATTGCAAAACTTGATAATGTTCAAATTGAAATTCAATACAGAGTTCTGTCCTATGGTCTTTTCATTTCATGAATCAAAGGCAGAATAAAAGCATTAATTCTACTTTTCCAGGCAACCATCAATGTTTTACATCAAATTATAAACACTGATTCATATTCCCTTTGGAGACTTACCAATCATCCACAACTGACTGAAAGATACGATACTCAGACAAAGCTAAAAGAAAATCTTATCAATCTACTAGTTCCCAAAAGTGAACACAACACTTGGAGCATTCCAGACACCAAAAAGCTCAGATCCCCTAGCAATACATGACATGAATTTAATATGTGCAAGAATGTGAATAAAGCATGAACAAAGGTAATAGTTTGTGGAAAAGTAAAACACTGAGTAACTGAAAATTGAAACCTAAATTTGAAACCTGTACTCAATAGTGTTGTCTAAATGGGTTTGCAAAACTATTTGCAAGAGTACAGACAATCACCTAGAAACAGAACAGAAGAAGGTGACTGGAAATGGACTGGAACAGATGCGAGATATGTAAGAATAGCCATATTGTTTCAGACCCATCTAGCCCTGTATCCTGTCTTCAGCAAGCATGGCCATAAATGGATGCTCAATGAAGAGAACAAACGCGACAAGTGTATGTGACATTTCTCCTATCCTCATAGCTTCCATTTTCTGCTCACAGGATTTGCTGAGCCTAATCCAATTGTCTATTTAATAATGCTAAAAAAACCTCTCTCTTTCAAGTAGTTTTCAGTCTCCCTTCAACCTGTATAAACAATTTGCATCCATAACAACCTTTGGCAGGGAATCTCACAAACCTATTACCTATTGGGTGAGGAATTACCTCCTTTCTCTTGTTCTGAACCTCATTTATTCAAGCTTCACTGGATGGTTTAGGGGCCTTTCTTTTACTGGAAAAACTAGTTAACGCTCAGTCCCTCTCCACTCTCTTCATTACATTCAAAACTGGGGTCCGAAAAGACCCATCAAACCAACACCTAAGACAACTGGAGGAACCTGAATTCATTAAACATCTCCCTGCTTTATCCGAAACTTCTGAATATAATTGCATTTCTCCTTTGTCACAGCACTGAGGCTGTCCTCCCTTAGCAGCTGAGTGCCCAGTTTCATGACTAAGGCAGGCTGGAATATGAAACAGAAGCAGAACAGCCTTTAAATCCTCTGTGGACAACTTAGAGTGCTCTGAGTATGTCTAGCACATATAGCAAAACAAAAAAAGAAGCCTTAGAAAGAGTAAGTTGTTTATTTTATTTTATTTTTAAGTGATGAAAGTATGAGTGGAAGCAAGACTGTAGCCTTGTGGTTAGAATTTTCACTGGGAAAAACTTGCATTTTGGTCCTGCTCCCAGAACGATTTGTGTTTTATGCAAAATCTGTTCTCATACAATATTCATAAAATAAGTTTTAGGCTAACGTTGTAATGTGCAGCCTCAAAAACTAGGAAGTGTAACAGTTTCACTTGTGGTCTATTTTAGCTCTAATAGCTACATGCAAAGTATACATGAAGGACCTGTAGCAGCAAGAGAGCAATGCAGGTTCAAAAACCTACTGTGGACAGAGTATATGTAGCCGTCCATTGCCAGTAGTAAGTCGAAGTTCCTGCTTATGGAAGAGACAGAGACTGACTGGAAAGATCCGGCAGCCAACAAATGCTCTAGTCATTAGATACAGAACAAAATTTATACTTATGATATCCCTCTCTGGACCCATCCTTCCTTGAACGCATATTTAAGTGTGAGGTCAAAGAAACAAGAGTTTCCACATTCTCAGTATAGTCCTGGATTACAATGCATACTTACACATGCAATCTTTCATTCAAAACATAGCAAGGCAATTACAAAGTGTTCTAATGTTTTCTGGGGGGAAGGATTAAGGTATTACATTAACATGAATTACAGTTTTCCAGCTCAAAAATAGAAACTATTTTTCACCAGATTTCTCCTCACTAATGATTAGCTTCCTGACAAATTTTCAACTAATGTTTATTTTTATGCCCAGACTACCAGGAAAAAATTAATATTTTGCTGAGTGAGAAAAACTAAGGAATTCTAAAGTGAATCTGCCACATCACTCGGAACTTAACTCAGTTTTATATTTGTATATATAATTGTAGACCTTGGTTGATATACCATAAAAGCAGTAGTCCAGTGCTATAAAACTATGAAAAGTAATGGTTAGAGTGCTGTTAACTTGTTTACTTATCCTCATTATAGTATGCTACAGTAATTCATAAAAAACATTCATCATGAAGTTCTTTTGTGCCTGACATATCCAAAGGTTTTCACTTCCCTGTGTCCCAATCTCATATACATCCTGTAACTATGTAATACCTCACCCAATCTCACATTATAATTTATATGCTAGTACTAACCAGTGTCCTCAAAACTGTTTAGAAATATTAAATATCAGCAATATCTTTCCTTGTATGACACAGGGAAGTTGCAAGGTTCATCCAACATGCACCGCTTTAGTGATAGAGCAGGTTTAAACCTAGGAAAAAGAATAGTAGTTTCTAGTTTCTTGATCTAACTATGCAGCATTTCCTCACTGAATATCATTCATCAATAAACCGTATGTCTCAAAGCCCACTTTCAAGTACAATGTAATATTTTGTAGGATCTCAACTTCTGACAAAACTAAGAAATTTGGAGCAGAAATCAGGCAACATTTGAAAACCAAGAACTATGAAATTACTATTCCTGCCAGCCAATATTACATTATTCCCACCAGCACCAGCCAGTATTATATTTTTCCTGGCAATAACAATATTCTTCGCTGTCCAAAGGTGGCGAATACCCATGGAAATGATTTCTATCAAACAGACATGAAAGCCTACGAGAAGATACCACTGTACTGTAATCCAGACTTCTATCTCAGCATTTCACTGCAGGATCTGCAGCTGGAACAGATGTAACTGCATTGAGAAGTGGTAGGATTAGTCAGAACAGTCTGAAAGCCACTCTAAGTGGCTTAATAAATAAAAAATATTTTTTTTCCCCAAAAAACACATTTTCCAATTATGCAATTTTCTTATAGCGGCTACTTAGCAACAGCTGTTATTTTGCATACAGGAATCCTCCTGGTACATTGTAAGAGCCCCAGGCAAACTTGCATATACAATATTCATTATTCTGAATGCACAAGGGTAAAAAAGGTACTGAGTTCAAAATAACAGCTTCTTATTTGGCAACTCTTGCAAAATAAATATCTTTTGCCTGCATTCCAGACACAATTTTACATTATTAATCAGAATTGACTTCTCTCTATATGAAAAAGAAATTCTAAAAATCTACAAATCACTGAAATCCTTTCCTCATCACTGCCTTCAGCAACATTGGGAGCCACAATAGCTCTGCAACTGTTTCAGATACCATTTTCTATAATTCTAGTTAGAATAAGTGATCGAACATTACAAATGCTGGACACTTGCCTTCCCTAGTATGTCTAACAATACCAACAGCAGGGGTACTTTGGGAAGAACAATGGAATGTTTAGAAAATTTGATGGTACCACCATACCACAGCACCATCAAAATATACCTAGTGCAAGATCAAATCCATTTCTAGTTCATTATAATTCAGTAGCACTGTGGTTATTCAAAGGTGTTAATTAAAATCTGGCTGCACCATTAAGCCCCATCTGTTCTCCCTTCCTCTCTTACCCTGTTGGGAGATTAGCTGGAACATTCATATCCACAGAAATAAATCATGACCTGCAAAGATGGGTATCAGATTAATACAGGAATGGGTGCAGCATAAAGAAAGATGCATTGCTACTGTGTAATGACTGTGAACCTAGTTCAGCAAAATCTTCAGGCATGTGCTTAAATTTCTGTGAAAGTTCTTTAAAGCCGTTGTCAAGGTTTGAAACTTTGATAAGACTGAGATCCTGCACTCTCTTAGATTTTCTTTCCAGACTTTCAAGTACTCCTTTTCAAGTAATTTTTGTCTCCATTCTTCAGCTTTTCAACATCCTTTTAAAATCACAGGCAAATAAAACGGTATTTCTTTGCTGGTATTCTTAGAGCACCCTTCTCAATCCTTCATGCGGTTTCCCCTTTACAACATCCAAGGATTATATTATCTCTTTTTGTCACAATATTGCACAGGCAGATCATGGTTGCTCAACTCCCTCCACGTTCTTTTCAGAACCATTGTTTCCAGAGACACAGAGTAAGATTAAAATAAATGTGCAAATACAACATTTGCTTGGCTCATTCTGTGATTCACCCCCAAGACCCTGTTTCCCTGACAGACTGCAGCGAGCGCTGTACTTCTGAAGTATTCTAGGTATTCTGAAGCCCTTCCAGAACAGCTCTACCCTCACGCAGAAAGGCTTGCATCTTCTTCACTTGAGACCTGGCACAGAACGCATATCCTTATCACTCTGGTACAACCCTCCATTTTCTGGAACATAAAAAATTACAATTATAGTGCCTCAGGGCCGCATGGGTGGCACGTGTTCCTGGCGCTAGGTGGTATGGATGTAATCAGCTCACTCTACAAAGGGCTGACCTTCAGTTTGTTCATTGCTGCGGTCCACACAGTATGGACACAACCTAAGGCGTTATTTACTTTTGAATAGATGGGTCATTGTGTAATCCAGTACAAGGAAAAAAAATTGTATGGAAAAATACTGCTGCTACTCCAAAACAGCTAGATGAATGACGTTTCTTTGATGAGATGAAGTTTCTCGCTTGCTAATGCAAGCATCCTGAAAAAGGGATACAAACTGAATTTGGAATTAGGTTGAACAAACTCATCTACAAATACATTTGTCTCTACTTGATTACCATTCACTGAGGACAGGCAAACTGAATATTACAATGCTCCTTACCTGGCTTAATTCACTAACTCTCCAAAATATTTGCAGGCTTTCACTTAGAAGACAATACTAAAATATTATTGCTATGATGATGCTTCAATGACTGGAGACAATGAAGAGAAACATGTAAAAATTGGTCCAGAATGAATGCTTTCAGCAGACAAAGTAGGATATCATGCAATGCCCCTGCAATCAGCATTTATGACATAGAATATCATGAACATTGGTGTAACACTCAATGTTGACAAGGGAAAACATATGTGAAACAGCACATTTCTTTAAGCTAATTTATTCTGACCACCTTGAAGACAGTAGTGGTTTGGCTTCTAACTTAAGGCATAACTTTAAGACCTTAAAAGTCAAAGCTAGGAAACAACTCTGGAGCTAGCAATGTTGGTTACAAAAGTAGTTAATTTGAACTAGAAAAATAACATTCTCTAGAAAAACTGCAGAAAGGGAGACATTTGTATATTAGCAGATAAAAGCTGGCATTCACTGAAAATATATCACAATTACTACCATTTGAAATACAAATTCTGAAAAGAAAGTAGACATATTTAATTATCCATTCAGAATAATTGTGTGTTGTTCTAGTATAAAACCCCATGCTAATTAAGCCAAAACCGAATAAGGTAATTTTACTGGAGTAGAAGGAATGGAGTAGAGAAGATCATCCATGCAAAGGCTTTAATCAAATGACTGCAGAAGAAAACAACTATTTAAGTAAGATTTCCAGGTGTAGACAAACTCACAGAAAATACAACATAGTAGAAAGCTCCGGGTAATCCACTGAAGGAAAACAGTGAAATAAAAATCAGTACCCCTGGTGCAGTGCGGTTATAAATAACAAAGCAATAAGCTCAGCTATTTGGTGTAGGAAAAATTAGGAATGGGTAGATGTGCTTACCTTTGATTTTACTACTGGAAAAGCTGTCTAGGAGGATTTAGTTTCAGGATATTCTTATTATTGTGTATTGGAAGAAAACTGAATGTCATAAAGATGGATCATGAAATCAGTGTAAGTATAGAAAATGTTATAATGTTCAAGAAATTATTTCAGTACTTAGCTATCAGAAACTCTATTTGCTACTGCTGTACTGATTTTATATTCTGAAGTGAAATGGTATTTGGACAATCAATTTCAACCTTCATTTGGAGAGGGTAGGGAGGGGCTAAGTTACAGATAACCACTTGTTAACCAAAAGCCTGGTTTGCAACTGGAACCTCCTACACCTAGAATAAATAAATCTTGACATCTAAGAATATTGGTCTGAAGTGACAGCAAATTTGTAAAAGTAAAAAAGATCTTAGTGACCACATTATATGATGTGTTTTCCAGTGCTTTCAAAGGAGAAAGCAAACATTAACAAGCATAAAAACATAGATTCATAGAGGAGGGTAGTCAGCCAACAGATTTGGATATATGCCAAAAGTCTGAAAGGAAAAAGGAATGGAGAGTAAGAATTTGTAGAGATTCAAAGCTGTTGAATGAAGCAATGAAATGGGAAAGATTTATGTTTTAGGTATTAGAAAAATGCTGCTCTGAAATTAACTGCAGCCTATGTTTTTTTTCTCACTCAACACTCCCCCATGGGTTTTGGCATATACTTCTTCTCAGTGACAATGTAGAATTAACAACACGTATAATCTCAGATAGAAGAGTCTTTTTTCAGCAAACACTCTTTTGGAATTGCCTTCTTAATGGAAATAAATGTCTGAATTTTGAAGTGCAGCAGTAATAACAGCTGTTAGCAGTAACGTCAGCCTAGTGGGTTAGAGAGAAATGGGACAGCCGTCCACAGCATTGAGAGAAAGATAATTGACACAAGTGAACTAGGCTAATTTGCCTCTGGCAAATAGGTTTCTCAGGGAGAAATTGCTGGGGGAGACCCTGGAACTCCCCTCCTCTGAAACAAGATGCCACCTTCTTCCTCACAGTTCATGAGAGTGGTTCATTAAGGGAGGCCAAAAAACCCCCATTTATTCCACTTTTTTCTTTTGAAAGACATGCTCACAGATGTCTGCACATAACAGACTTTCCACAACAATACTGCCATTCTTATTTGCAAAGCTCTGCATTTTAGATTCTTTTAAGAATGGTATTACAAAGCTTACACAGAGAGAGATCTACCACCACTTGCTTTTCTTACATCCATGTTTTGGACAGCAGCATGTACTGACATCTTTTTCTTCATTTCAAAGTTCTGCATTTCTGCCATGTTCTACCTTCCTTGACTACCAGTCACCAAAACCTAGCATCCAGCCACTGAATTTCCTATTTGTCTTCCAGGTCATGCCCTACTCTCATTGCCAGTGATACATTGAAAGAGAAAGATCCTACCACTAGCTCAGGAAGCCTCTGAGCTGCAAACTGCTGGAGATTGGGAAAGTATTTTGGGGAAAATATCATAATAAACTCATTCTATTCTTATATCCTTAACTATGCATCCACTGCTACCACTGTTGGAGACAGGACACTGGGCTACATAGACATTTGGTCTGATCCAGTGTAGCCATTCTTTTGTTCCTGGTGTTCATTCGAACCAAGCTGTGTTTGCTTAGCCTACTTAACTTATGTTTCAGAGATGAAATCAAATGTCTTTGTTCTCAGTGGATTATAGGACAGCAAGGTGCAAATAGACTGCATCTTACATCTATAAGAAAACTAGTTTAGAAATGTTCTACATCCGCTGATGAAAATACATAGTAGAATAGAGAGTTAAAAAATCAAGTCTACAGACAAGAATTAAAAACACATCATGCAGACTTGCTAACTAGTTTATCAAAAACAGAGAAATCTCAATTAGGGGTAAACTTGCTGTAAACTCTAACATCCACAGAATTCGATCTTATAGATACACCCTCATAACCACTGTTCTCCTTGGGACACAGGAAGTGTCTTCCCTCTAGCTTCTTTTGTAGAAACTTTGGACAGGTTCGCACAAGGCCCTGAGCCATTTTCTAGAGGGAACCCTCTTGAAAGGAATTGTAAAGAAATTCTCCTGAAAAGCTTCAAAAGCTGCCTGCTAATTCCAAATGATTATTACCAGCAGTTTAAAAATTTAGCAAAGTTTATATACAATCATAAAGCGCAGAAGCAATGCCACAAAAGAAAAAGAGCATCGCTCAATACAGACTCTGTATGTATCGAGGGCCCAGCTAAACTCTGTCTTGATTACAGTAACTCATTTCCACAGCTACAGGTGACAGGCAGCCCAAAGTGACCCATGGTCATAATGACATTCTCACATTCAAGAGGACAGAAGACATAACTGCTTCATGTTTGCAAACAGTGCTGAACACTATGATTAAAATTAAACAAGGGCAAGTGCTAAGTTAAGAAAAGCGAAATCAGGGGCATAACAATACCCAGCTATATGAGCCCTCGAGCAAAAAAAAAACAAAATGGCAACCCATTTATACAGTCTGAAGATTTCCTTTTACACAGCTCTTAGGATAGACACGGATCCAAACTGGGGTCTGCTCAGCCCTAAGCATATCATGCAGCATGAGCACAAATGCCTCACAACTAAGAGTGCCTATCCATCCCACAAAAACTCCTCACTAAACTCACACCTGCTTGCCCTTTTGGACTTATCTCAAATTATATTCATCACCAGGATGTCTGGCCACTTTTTAGAAGTGTCCATCCTGACCTATTTTCCTTCTCTCTCACCTAGCCTCTGCCCTACATTTCTCTTCCTGTGTCTCCGATAACTCTGCCTTCCATAATACTTTTTCCCAAGTATTTAGTAGTTTATATTCCTCACCTGCAAAACACCCCAGGAGTTTCTGAGGGAGCAAAGGGTAAGAAGTGGTCACAGAGTTATACCTTCTCCCTGGAAAATGGGAGGCAACTGCATCTTTTAAATGAAAGGGAAAAAAAGGGATTGGACTGAAAATAGTGACTGGCCATAGTTATCCCTCTCCAGCATAACTAGCAGGGCTCCCAGCAGTGCAGGGCAAGCTTTCTACGGTCCCACTGGTTCTCACAGATGAACTCACTCCATGGACTCCTATTCATTACTCAGAGATTCCTACAGATTATCCTAAAACCAGGAATGCATGCACATTATGTGCACTGTTTTACAACCATGAGTAATGTTCAGAATTTTAGACACAACACTGGCAATGGAGTTATAACATGTCCATCTACTCATCTGTCCCTGCAAAATATCTAAGTTGTATAAACTTTCTGGAATTCAGAAAGCTGCTTGGACAAATTATTTTCAGATATGACATCTAAGATTCACCAAAAAAGAAGACAAATGCTGGGCATCAGGAGGTTTTGAAGTTATCAAGATCCACACTTATAAGTAGACTGTAGGCAGTATTGGTAGTATTATTGGGAAGAAAGAAGACTAAGATTATGGCCACTATTTGGTTGAAGATTGTCAAAGGGAAGGGATAGTTTTGTATTTTTTATTTGTATATTTAAAATGAATCAATATTAATTTAAAAAATCAAAAAATTTAAATAGGAATCAGGTTACCTTTTAGTGATATCATTCCAGTTTCTCTCTTTTTTTTTTCTAACTTCATTTGTCTAAGTAGCGGGCTTTCCCTTTATCCTTCAGTCCCTTTACCAGCTTCTTCTCTGCTCTAAGATATCATAGTCCTTTGTGAACTGTAGTGAAATCTCAGCCATTCTTGCAGCAATAAGATGATGTCACTAACAAGAAGTTTCCAAGAATATACATGTAGGAAAAGAAGAGATCATTTCAGAATGAGAAGACCCATGCTGAATAGCATTTTATCACTTTCCTACAACATACAAAAAGGTGACTGGAGATTTGCTGTCCCCACATGTTAAAAGGAAGGAACAGAAAAGCAAAATTTTATTTTTTCTGATAAAGACCATCCATCCTAAGCTAGGATCCAGGGAAAAACACAGCAGTGTTTCTGGCACATAAGGTGGTTAGGAAACTCTCATATATACTTTTACACACTTAAATATAGTTCTGCTTAAATGTCTGAAAGTTTCCCTAGAAATTAATCATTTTTGATCCCTCTTTTCTCCTTACCATTTTCCACACAGAACATGATGCAATGTCATTTCACCAGATGACAATGCCCAAGATAACACCAGCTATTAGAGCAGATGAACTTTTCTTCACATGTGATCCATTTTTAAACACTGAGCTGATTGAATTTATTGAATGTCATATACATATTGTCATATTTTCTGCACAGTGCAGATAACATATGATCCTAACAGAGAGGGGTAGCTGAACTGGAGGCAGAGGAAAAATTTAAGTTCCCATGAAACAAGTTGAGGACCAGGATTTCAATGGTGGCATTCTCTGAATGCTTCCAGTGTTCTGCTGATAACCCGAAAGAGAGGTGGAGGAGCAAAGATTTAATGCCTGCTTTAGAATATGGCAGAAAGAAAAGAGATTCAGATTAATTGGGAAGTAGGGCTGCTTTCTGAAATAAAAGGAACTTTAACCTGAAGAAAATAGGATCCAAAACTGATGGTGCTTAAAACCAAGAAAGAAGTTTATGAATAAGGTTTTTCATAGAAAAGTGAGAAAAGGCCAATGGAGGAAGGAGAACACACCATATAAGGTGACATCTCTGTTACGGATGAAGATATGAAAATTGAGTGTCATCAATATCAGAGGATGGAAGCAGTCAAAGAGGCAACAGCAAACAGATTGACTTTAAATAGAGCCCCAAGAGAATGAAAAGGATGGTACACATACTACCACATGAATGCTGGAAGGTGTAAGAAATATGATGATGGAACTGCAATGTCTAGCCCTAAATGAAGACATGGACATCCTGGGCATATGGGAACCTTAATGGAAAACCTGTAACACTAACATACAAAATACAAAAGAAAGATAGAGCAAGCAGTGCTTCCAATTGATAGTGTATCTCTGTATGTTAAAGAGAGCTTAATCAAAACAAATTGGTAAGCTAAGGACCTCAGGAAGTAGCATAGACTTCATAGGGACTGAAATATCAGGCCTAAATAGGGAGGGCTGAGTCTGAGTCTACCAACCATAACAGTGACATGGATATTGATACACTGAGGGACATCAGGCAACACAGGGAGAAAATGCAATAATATAGGGAAATTTTAGTTATCTCTGTGTACATAAATAAAATGTTGTATGAGGATATAACACAATAACCAACTTAAAGACACCATCAGTGACTGTTTCATGGAGCAGCTAATTAGGTAGTCCACAACAAAAGATGCAACATACGACTTCGTTCAAAAATCTTGAATAGTTGAAGAGCCTTTCTATATAGAGACCACAACATATTTAAATTCAACATCTCTGCAGGGGTATGAAATTCTAAACAACCATTACAATTGTCCCCAACCTCAAAAAGACATAAAAATAAGGATTCCTATTAAAAAGGAACCAATGGGGGCAGCTAAGAGAATTAAATCCTTAGAAGTGGCATGGAAGCTATTTGAGGACACCATCACATAAGTCCACAGTCTGTTAGGAAAGGCTTGAGAAAGTACAGTGGGAAGTCAGCAGGGAAAGGGAGGTAGAATAGAAGCAAGAAGGCAACTTTCCAGAAGCTGGAATTGTGTCTAAATGAAGAAAACAGAAAGGATTATGAGCTCTGGCAGATAAACGTAAGCAGGTCAAACAAGAGTCCAAAGAACAACTGAAGAACAAAAACTAATACTACATTTTTCTTGAAACACATTAGGAGCAAGAAGCCTGCCAAAGTGTCTGTGGGGCCAACTGAAGATCAGGACACAAAAAGAGCAACCAGAGCAAAAGCGCAATCCTTTGCAGTAGTGTGCGGAAGCAACTGGGGAGTTTTCAAAGATAACCAGAGGTTTCTTTATGAGAGACTCAGTAGAGGATCTGTCTGAAGTTCATGTGACTGTAGAATAGGTTATAGAAAGATTTGACAAAATGAACACTAACAAATCACCAGAAGCACTTGGTATTCACCCAAGATTTCTAAAGGAACTCAAGGATGAGATAACTATATTATAATAATGAGGAGTAAACTCTCAAAACTGCCTTCGTACATTAAGATTGGAGAGTGTAAAATATGACGATAACTTTTAAAAAATATTCTGGGAAGCTGCAGGCCTTACAGGCAAATTAATAGAACATATAAGAATAAAATTAAAAGGGATACCTGCATAAATATGATGTACTCAGTAAAAGCCAACCTGTTTTTTGTTATGGAAGATCTGCCTCATTAACTTCTTGTCATTCTTTGATTGAGCTGACACAGTCAGTTTTCAAAAGCCTTTTATTGAAGACTCTTGCCAAAGCCGTGAAGAACTGCTGAATGCCTTTACAAGATTGACTGGTCAAAAGTTAGGAAATGAAGTTCAATATAAACAAAGATGAAGAGATGCACATGAGGAAAATCAATCCTAAATTCCTATATACAGTACCACAGTGTAGGCCCTGAGCTGACCATTGACATGAGGGTGTGATCTTGGAGTCATGGTAGATAGTTCCACGAAAATATCAACTCAGTGCTCAGTTTCAGTCAAAAGAAGTAAATCAAATGTAAGGAATTCTTAAGGAAGGGACAGAGAACAGAATATAGAACGCTACCATACATCTGAATAAATCGGTTTTGTCTATATCTTGAATACTGCATGCAGTTCTGACTACTTCCTCCTAAGCAGGATATCAATGGATAAAAAAGGTTCAAAATAACAAGGATGACCAGAGGTCTGGATGTATTAGGAATGGTCCTCCAGTATGAGGGATGAACAATAAGATAAACTGGGACTGTAATCTGGAAAGGAGGTAACTTTGAGGGAGCGTAATAGAGATCACCCAAATCATAAATGAAAGAGAGAAATTGGGTGGGTTTTGACTGTTTACTCTCTTCCCCACTGGGCATCAAATGAAGCCAGTAGGAGAGAGGTTCAAAACAAACAGATAGTTCATACAAGAGGGAGCTCCTTGTCAAAGGATGCTGCAGATGGTAAAAGCTTAGCTGGATTCAAGGGGACATGGGACAAACTTAGAAGAGAAATCCACTGCAGATTACTAAATACACAAAACCTCCATCTGGCTCAAGGAAAAACTAACTAAACTAACTGAAAGCAGGGAGAGTATTAGAGGGAGTATACATGCACTGACTCTTCCCTCTTGCCCTGTTCTTACTTTCCCCCCGGAAGGAACAGGGCATTGGGCTAAAGGGAAGAGGAAGGATATGCTCAGCATCACTTTGAGCTTCCCTACAATGCCTGAAGCTGGATTCTAGCACATGTAGAGAGAAGGTCTCTGAACACATCTTTGACCTATCCTATAGATCTTATCCCAAAGCCTCAGATTACTGCTGCGTGCTCTAATTAGACTGTGCCATTCATAATGAGCAAATAGACCAGGTCTGTCCAGGTCCTGCACAGTCCCAGCGGGAAATAGGAAAGAGGAAGAGGATAGCAGTATCTTTTCCTCTTCAGCAGCACTTGATCAGGGAGAGCAGACTCTAGATTCAGTACATCGTCTTGGAACATTAGCATGCAAATATTATCATGTGCAGAAAACCATTCTACATCCATAGCTATTCATGCAAACCCTGTCAAGCACAAGTGTTTGGACAAAAGAGGGAGAAACTCCCTCCAATAAACCTGGTTATTTACTTCAAGTGCACTGAAGATTCTGCAGTCATGATACACATGAAATAGTTACACTCTGCTGTGTACTGTAATTCTTACCACTTCATTCATTTATGTGTTATGTGTTTAGCTCTTACAAACATTACTATTTGATTTAAAATGCAAGTCATTTGACTTCATTTTAGGAAGTCTCATGACACTGCCTGTAATTAAGGTTATGCAACAGTTCTTCTTATATTTTCAGCTACTTATAACAATTCAGACTGAAATTTATTGCTGCGATTTGTGTGCTATGCACAAGCTGATTTTTTTCTGGAGAATCTGAGATGTTCCCAAGGACGATGCTAAGGAAAACCCATTATTTCGCCTGCATTAAAAAATTCAGTGGCCTTTTATTGAACATCTCATGCAATTCTGTACTTTGCAGCAGAGATCAAAAACGTAGCAAAGCCTGACCTTTGTGTCAGGAAGGTCCTCGACTTCTCTGTGAAACTCCACTTCAGTTTGGCCCAGTTATATAGTTCTTATCAGAGAAAATCTCTCAGTCTAAGAGAAAAAATATTCTAGAATCTCATTCCCCAAATGTTTTAAAAATGTTATCTAATTTTATATTAACTTTCAGCTCAGTTGTACTAGCATTCTTTTAGCTTAAACAGCACTTGATGATTATGGTCCTTGATGCGCAGAGTTCAGTCATATCTTTCCTTACTTCCAGACACCTTTCAAATTATAGGTTATATATTTTTTTGCTCATTCTCTTGTTCAAATTAATTTTCTGGCATATGTGTGACTTGAATAAAGCTAAATGGGATTCTATAGAATATTCTAAAAGAATAAGTCCACTTATTAGTGATGAAATCTATTTCCTTCATCTAGAAAATCTATTATCAAAAAAAAAAATCAGGTTAGTCTTGCACAATCTACTTTTGGTAAATCAGGGTTTCATTTTAATTCTTTTCCTCTGTACCACCTCACTTTTATTCCTCTTTCCTTCAAAATGTGTTCTAAAGCATAGCAAGTAACTGAAGTCATACTGTAGTTAACCACTCACTGTTTTCCTTCTCAAATTAAAGATACTGTCTTTGGCAGTATATAATTGCAATATTTACAGCTTGACAGATGATAAAAATATCAGGCTTGGAATCTCAGGAATAATTTCTCTCAAATTATCTGATCCTCCTAATTTAAGTATACTCAACTCTGAGTTTTGATTTCACTTTCCTTTGGTCATCCATATCCATACTTATGGATAGGGAAATTCTTATTTCATATGTACTTAATACATACTTAATATAATACATACTTAAATACATACTAAAACATAATTATTTTCAGTTGTCCTGCCTGTGTTATCAATTCCTATTGAAAACCCAGAGAGGGTTTTTCTAATCATATCTAAATTATTTTCAGTGACATCTTCACCTTCAGAATACCTAACCTAAGAAACCATGTCTGATTTACAGAAGAGCTGAGAACTTAAAACTGCCACTTATGCCTCAGTTTCAGATTCATATACATAAAGTGCTTTAAAATGCTAAGTCCTAAGAAAAATAGGGTCTGAAAAGTCTCTAAATTCTACTAATCTTGGGTGTCTAATTTTTATCCCATCTGTTTTTGTTTCAGCTCACCATCTCTAAAATAGAAATAATACTGCCCTCTTGGCCTCAGTGATTTTAAAACTGTGTGTTATATTAAACCAACCAAAGATTCATTTCCTTAAAAGAGTAAACTTAATACAAGTGCCAATAATATTTTCGCAGCAAGCTTTAGAAAAAGGACTTTCCCATACATTACAAAATAATGATGAAAAACAGAATATTTGTTCATCAGTTATGCATCTTGTATTCTGTGCCTGAAGAAGAGATATTATGATAAAAAATATCATGCAATCATGTAATGACAGTTTGATCATATACTATGCATGCACAACAAAGCTAAATTAAGGCTTCAATAGCAGTTCTTAAAAATTTTGCAGTCTTCATGCTTGTCCTTTGATGTTAGGTATTTGTCTAGTGAACATGCATCACTGATAAGTTAGTTAAAAGTATCTCTCTCATTAGCATTGCGGCATCAAGTATATGTATCTATGTCCACTTTCAATCTGATATTCTAAAATAGAGTTTCACAGCTGAGAAAATACTTTAATGTAAATGGAGAAAACACATGGTTTCCCAGGCAACTTGCTGGAATGTGTGGCAACAGACATTGTCTGACACACTAAGAAGTGTTGTGATATCTGCCAATAAATATTAAATAGGATGAAAAAAACAATCATCTTCCTTATTTTCATACACAACAGCTTTCCAAAAATAAATGTAGAGAGGAAAGAGGAAGGCAAGCAATGTTTATAGGGTAACTGCAACAAACACACTATTCTTTGGAAAATGTCTTCAAAACTTCCTCTTGACTTGCAGTGGTAAAAAACCCACAGTCACCAAAAATTTCATTCAATTTACTCTGTCTACTTTCCTTCTTCTCTTCCTGGGTCAAATCAAGAGGAAAAAAAATCTCAAAAACATTAAATACACAGATGATGCAGACAATCAGTTCCCCAGGAAAATACAGCATTTATGCTGTGTTCAGATGCATACAGTAACTAATAATGGAAGATATATTTGCTTTTCGATAATCTAGTGGTTGCTTGAAGTTGACTCTTCAAAGCAACATCACTTTGAATATAATAACAATAATGTGTTTTGTCTAAAGAGGATCTTTAAAAGTAATTTGCATTCAAACTGAAGACAGTTAAATTCTGTCGCTGAATGCAGCTAATACTGATTGCCTTCAGAGGAAAAGGACACACGCATTTATCACAGACCAGAGTCTGCACACCAGAAACCACTTCTATGCCAATATGACTGGCAGAATGAGACACATACTATTTCTGTACAGATCAAAAGAGAAAATCTCTCTCATATTAGGTAACGGCTTCGTGTCAAAACAGTCCCATAACCATTTCTTTGAACTTCTTTGTGGGTTGTATGGTTTTCTGATCCAGGATTGAAGAAAACACATACACACACTTTTTTTTTTTTTTTTTTGACCAGTTTCCTGATCTGGATTACAGTACAATTCAATAGACTGTGCACCAGCACTACTAAAGGGGTGACACAGTAATTCTGTGAGAATCACTGGCAGGAAGACAGGAATATGTCAAGTCAACCTTGATATCAAACCCTTCATAATGTGAAACCACTGCCTTACTTATTTTCCTGCAATATCAAAATTCATATACCTCACCCATGGCCTTATTGGTTGTAGTTCATTCATTCTTAAAAAAGTAAATTAATTTTAGTATTTTAAAGGGTATTCTTATTAGCAACTAAAATAATTTTTCCATTTATTATTTTTAAATATAAATTCAACTCCAATCCCCTCCTCACACCTAAAATAATTTTCATATGAATGTGAAAGGCCTTCAAAGTCTGTCTAGATCCCTTTGAAACAAACTAAAACATTGTAGAAACTTCTATGTAAATACCGATGTACACACACAGGTGTACACACACGCAGGTGTACACACACACAAAACTAGCATGCATTATATGTGTCTGCAGTTCATGCTCATTTGCAAGTTGGAGACAGGACTGATACGTACATTTTTATTCTACATTGCTGGCAGTGGGAAATAAATTATTTTACCGACCATTGGAAAGCCGTATACCTGATTTGCAGAAAGGTTATTAAAATATTAATAGAACAGGCATTCAGAAATTACAATAAAAAGGTAATTAAAACCTAGAGTCTAGGATTTAATTTGTACAGTCTCAAATAACCACTTCTGGGAAAACATTGTGGTGTTGAAAAACCTTGGCCCAGGGCTTACTTCCCACAAACCATCTGTCTAATCAATTATTAGTTCATCAGAGATTCTAACACACAAACAAAAACAGATTTAATATGCTCTGTGTGAATTTACTGATGTCTCCTTTGCACTCAGGCTATATGAACATTCACGTACATTCACGTTATCAGTTTATGAAAAACTGATTAGACTCATGCACTTCCTTGCTGCTTATATAAATCTGAATGAGTACAGCAGGAGAAAAAGTATAGCAATTTTCTGATTAATTAAACTGCTTTTGAGAATATGTATTTAAACTAATTTAATCTGGCATAGTATTTAAATGGAATAAAACTTATTTTCAAATAGTAAATCTTTGATTGAGAAAATTATTTTTTCAAAATCACCCCAGTGCAAATACACACAGAAGTATACATTTCTATAAGTGGGTTATATATATGGAAAATAAAATGCCTACCCCACACTTCATTCCATACTGCAAGTCCTTGCTCCTTAACAAAGGAAATCATATTATCAGTGTAAGGTTCATCATCTCCCAGGGCTGAGCTCCTTTTATCCATTCTCTCAGTCTCTCCATCACTCATACTATAAGATGCACACATACAAACGAGAATAGAAACCCAAGGATCTGTCTGAAGTCCAGTCAGGAGATGCAAACATACACACCGCTTCTGCCACTGAAAAAATTACTTAAGAAACAAAACACCTAGAATGCAGAACAACTACAAAATAAAAAATAGAATAAGTTTTATGAGCCTTCTGTGGTGACTACTAAACTTACACAGATTATAATGCATATACCTATAGCACCCCCTGGCCTCCAAAATTAAGGGAATTGTTGCAAAAAACAAGTTTAAGCTTGTTACAGAGAATTTCTAAGGAGAGAAATGAGAGAACCGTGAATTGTCATTGAGCGGCTCTTTTGTCACATAGTTTTTCTATAGATGCAAAGTGATTTCTCTAGAGATAGCAATCCATAATATATATTTGTACAAAATATAAGGAGGAGACTTCCTTCATCAAGTCCAGAGACAGAGATGCTACCATACACAGATGACTATTTTTCCACATTCTTAATTGTAACTAAAGTTGCAATAACAGCTATGAAAAAGACAAATGAAGGATTTGTAGATCAGCCTGATACAGAATATTTAGGAAAATAGAAGAAACGGTGGCATTGAAAACCTAAATGCTTTGTCAAGTAAATTTCATTTCTGGTTGAATCACAGTGAGACTACAGAAAACACTGATATTTTTCCATTAGTAAAAGATGTTGCTAAGGGGACCCAGACAAACGAACAGGCAGCAGCAGAGAAAAAGCAAGCAAGGATGGTTGGAAAGAAAAATTTTCACAAAGTGTACAGTGGGTGCTCTCATAGGTGGAGAAGTTTGATACAGAAGCTTTTCTTCAAATAACTTGAAGTCTTTTAAAAGCAGCTAAAGGCATATTGTAAAAACATTATTTTGTCCTCTGTAAACTTGAGTGATGGTTAGATATTCTTCCTCAAATACGACAACTCTTATTTTGTTAATTTGGTGAAATATTTGCAATATTTCTACTCCCTCCCCTTTTCCGAAGTAGAGAGGTATTTCTTCCATTTGTCCCTTTCTGCACTCCCACTATTTCTACTTTTCCAATTCTGACAGGTTTACTTAGAGGTAAGAAATATACAACAACAGCATGTCTCTCTTTTGCCAGATTTTATAAGCACTCAGACTCTTTACACCCAACAATACTATGTCTCCAATCACCTTTAGAAGAAACAAGTTGCTATTGAATTAAATGAATAATTCAGTTAAAATACTAAGCCCCCTTCTCTGCCCATACAAAAAAATCTGGAAAAGCTCACATGCTCATAAATCAAATTTCTGTTACGAGAAAGAAGAAATCTTTGTTTTTAAAGAAAAGAATGAAGGCTTCATCTTTATACACCTCTGACCTTCGGTGTCATCAGGAGAGAGTGTACAGGTGCAGCAATAGCATGCTGATTTAAAATCTGTGAAGTGTACTCTCAGGTAAAAAGTACTAAACGAGTGACACTGTCCACCTTTCCCACTTCCCCAACTGCCAGGGAATTGCCTATGTCTGCTTTTTCATGTAACAACTGTTAGGTCTACAAAAGTAACTGTATGAAGTCTGAAGCCTAATTCTGCAGCAGCAACAATCATGTAAGTGGATGAGTTTAGATATACTTGCCCGAACTAGTCTTTAATGTTTGCTTAGCTCACAGGGTTTTGCAGAACAAGCTTATACTGAAATCACTGTAAGGTGCAAGAGCAACCTTTTAGTAACCTAAGTAAAACATATAGAAATCTACACTGAATGAATATCTAAGGAACACAGTAGTTTGAGTATACCTTTTCAGAGCAAAAGCAAAATACACTTTCAGGTCTGAAAGGAAAGATGTATGAGGGCGGGGGGAGAGAGAAGCAAGCAGCACCTCTTCAGAATGAACTTCTTGATATATGACATTATCTCTGTGAAAACATCACATTCATTATATATATATGAATACTTTTATATGTATATACATATATATGAATATATTCATTAAAGAATGAAAACCTAAGTCTTTCTCAATATTTGCTCAGAATCAGAGAAGGAAGCAGTTTTTCTCCAAAGAAAAAAAGTCACTTCAAAGATAATTACACACATTGCAGCTTTGTGTTTGCTTTCTTTCACACAGATTTTATGGCAGTTAGACTTACTTTGAAGTGAGAATAAGCTGCAGAAATTTAAGGCTGTTAAATCTAGCTGAATTCTCCCTTCAACTTCTTTGTCCAATCTGAAAACACTTCTGCAACCAAAACTACCTTTGAACCATGAAATAAATTGAAATTTCCTGAGCCACTCAAGGATGGGGGAAAAAGTCAGATGCTTTTTCATCACCTGAGCAATTTGAATATTTTAAAAGTATTCTGGCCATGCTTCTCCTCCCCACTCAAGACAACTTATGCAAACATTCCCACTGCTCACATTTGCTGCAGAGGTGACAGAGCTGGTAGCTGCACGCCTCAGGGAGACCTCCGAATGGCCCGTGCCACCAAGCGCCCCTGTCGCTGGGAGGAGCGAGGGCCTTCCATGAAGGAGTCAGGAAGCAGCACGCATGCAGGGAGGCGTTGCGCAGGGCAGAAAGTGTAGTCTTGATCAGCAATTCACGACAGCGTCACCAGCTGAGGAGCTGCAGAGAGAATGCAGGGATAGTGCGGAGGCTAGAGCCTGGAGGCAAGAAGAAAAAGAGCAAAAAAATTAAACAGATAATGACAGAAGAAAATGAGCAAGAGGGAAAAAGTGGTGACTCTCAGCCAGTAGGACAGGACGATCATCAGCCAAGGGACTAAATGTTAAGAGTTTCCTCTGAACCATGCATCTAGTGTGGCAGCTGTAAACTTAGATTCAAGAAGAATAGCATGGAAACACACACCTGACACTGTTCCAGCCTGGGCATTACAAGTGACTACCACAAAGCTGAATACACCTTCCGGCCAAAACAAAGCCTGAGCGTGCTCTGCCAGGAGATTTGTACACTAGCATTAGCAGCAGTTCAGTAGAGCTAGTGTTAAATTCCTCCTTCACTTCACCCTGCCTCCAGTGCAGAGAACACTGCAAAGACAACCTTTTTGTCAGGCAGCATTGCTTCAGGTTTTCTTCACAAGTGTTTGCTACGTTACATTCTGCAGAAGGAAAGGGCTTGCCAGCAGTCTGCAAGAAATCCTTCATTGGGATGGAGGAGGCCGTGTGTCTTGATTAGGCTGTGCATCACATTACCTTATAAACTGATGCACAGGGCAAAAACAAAACAAAACATAACACATACATGGGAAGTGTCTTTACCTCACAGACTGAAACATCTGTATCAACAAAGGCAATGAAGTGTTTGGTTCAAATGTGTGCCCTCAACAGAACTGCACATCAGCTTTCCCATTTGGGTTGCCAAGCAAAAGTGAAGACAATTGCTGAAAGCAAACAAGCATGTCCTTTTGTAACTATTTTATTTTAATTCATGACTCCCAAAGCAGACTAACATCCTCTGAAGCTAGCAGGCAATTTGGAGAGATCTCACTATTTAAATTTAACAGCCCTTCCAGTATGAACAGAGCAGTTCTGTTATGAGGCAGGGAGGAAGGGATTGAAGAAGGAGGGATGGGGAAGAAGGAGGGAAAGGAGGAATGAGAGAAGAAAAAAGGGAAGGAAAAGAAGCTGGCACCAACTAGCAAATAATGTCAGTGCTCTCATTTACCAAAACGGGGGTAAGGTTCATGGCTTCAAGTTCGTGAATCTCAATGATTTTCCAAGAATCTATGAGCCCTGACAATGCAGAACCATGAATACATTTTGTGTATTAGCTTTTCATTTCACTGATAATATTCCTCCATGTCCCCACCAACTGCTTTTTTAGGACAGCAGCATCGACAGTTCCATGAAGGGGAACAGATCAGGGAAACATCAATCACTGTATTCACATAGTTTTCTTAATGCCAGTACTATAACCCCGGAGTTAGACTAGAAAAAAGGACAAGAAAGAAAAAGAAAAAAAAAAGGCGTTAATGGCATTCCTAATCTTTCTTGATGTACATATCGCTTCAAAGTATAGTCATTTTTTTCAATACAACAGGCTGGTTTTAATACTAATAAGACACTGTAAATGAATACAGGACCAAGAATAGTAACTTTGATAACATAAATCTAACTCATTCTTCAGGGCCAAAAACTGTGGGGAGGGATGGAAAAGAATGAAAAGGGAGGGCTGGGGAGGAGAGAAGCCAAGAAAGGAAATTGCATGAGAGATGTGGGATGTGTAGACAAGGTAAAGAAATAATATAAAAAGAAGAATGAAGGATAAGAAAGTGAAAAGCAAGATAAAAGTGCTAATAAAAAAGGCAACAGGGACTATGGCCTAGATCCAGAAAAGCTCTTATGTTCTTAACGTCAAGTATGTTATTAAATATATGAAGTACACCACAAATAAAGTTAACAATATGCTTTGCAAGACTGAGGAATTAAAAAACTGACAAGGAAAGAATAGTAACAAATGAAAGAGCAATAAAGAAAGAAGAAAAAAGATCAGCAGAAGACTAGAGTGAAACTAAATATAGACAGAATATGAGCCATCCTTGTTCTAAGGCGCTTCCTTTTGAGGAATATATGCTATTAATGAATCTTTGGGTATCCTAAAAATCATACACAATTTCAGAAATGGCTGGACCAAACCAAGGGAAATTCTTTATCATTTGACAAGAGAAGAGCTGATCATTTAAGTAAAATGTCTATAATCACACAGATGTAAATGATAGCAATTTGATTGCAATAATGTGTAAATAGCATCAATTGCAAACAAGTTACATACACATACACACCCTTTCTTCTTTAAAAGGGACAAATTCACAGATCTGAAAACAACTAAATTCAATCAGTTGAGAGACAGCACTTTCCCAGAAAATATGAACGGCATTTGAAAACTTTTTTAACCATGCTTTACTAGCTGTTAGAAAAGCTACAATTCAACAAAATACCATGGTTCAAGAAAAAAAAAAAGGAAAATCAAATTTGGTTAGAGAGTGAACAACAAGTGAAAAATTATAAATTCAATAATAGTCTGAGGTAATAAAACTTTAGACTGTCAAACCGTAATTGTAAGCTTAAATATCTGCAGGGAATATATTCCTAAGGTGAACCAGGTATGAGGCACTACTTCAAGAATTCTAGAAAATTAATAACTGAAACAAAATGACATAAAAAGAAGACTATGGGCAGTAGTTAAGGAAATGAAGGCAGTTTCCTAAAATATTTAGGGGAGAAAAAGGAATCCTGCTATTGGCACCAGGCTATTTTCAGGTGAAACATTCTCAGGTGAGAGTTCTTAGGCCAAACATTGGCATTCTCAATAATAGTGACGGGGCGAAAAAAAAAACCAACAACAAAGAAGCCTTCATTAAATCTGGTTTTGTTCTGAGGGAGAAGCCAGATGATACTGTACTACTCTCCATCCTTGTAACAATTCACAAGAATGTCAAGCAGCAGTTACTGACATTACATTTTTTCATCTACCATGTCCAAAAAATTTGCTAAAAGATTTACAAGAGCTGGCCAGTGACTTCTCTGCACATTAATTATGATTTCAATAAATCCTGAAACACTATGGAAATTCCAAAGACTATAGAAAAAAGCTAATATTGTACCAGAATTTTAAAAAGAACAGACAAGAACAGACCCAGATGACTAAGTCCTGATATCTGATTCTACTCTCAAGGGAAATCGGGGTTTTAATTAAGAACTGGAGACTAATATAATAAATATCAACCAATAAGGTTATACAAGGAATCACTACATGCCTACAGTGATTCCTCTTTAACTAACTAAGGAATTATTCATTCAAGATATTTGGCTGATGAGAGTGATAACATTGTGCAATGTACTTTGCCTACTGTAAGGCATGTGATACAATAGTCTGACAATGTGATTATGGTAAAAATAGGAAACAAAATAAATTGTCACATATTAAAGAAACATCAACCCCCCCAAGCATGTCCTACTGGGGTTCCACAGGAATTGCTTTGGCAACTCTATGATTTTGTATTTCCTTCAGTGTCACAACTGCAAGAATAATAGCATTACTGATCAGATGTACAGAAAATACAATGTTTGGATGAATAATATACTTTCAATGATAGAAAAAAAAAATGGATTGTTTCGTAACCTGCCCTCATGCAAACAACAGAATTTCCCCTATAGTTAAATATAAGAGCATATACCTAGGACTGAGTGCTCTGACTGAGGAGAAGCAACTGACAAAGATTTGGAGTAGGGGCAGTCAGCTGAACACCGGCTGCCAATGTTACCCTGTGGCCATGGGGCTAGAATAGTATGTAGCTCAATCAGGAAATACCGAAAAGAAAGGAGAGTCACATTTGCCTCTATTTCTCACTAATGCAACATCTACAGGGGTAATTCATCTAAAGACTAGAAATAAACAGCACATTTTAACAGTACAGATAATTGGCCATTAGAAAACTACTCTATGCTTCTCAGCAAAGAGGATTGTTTTTCCTAAACCATATATAATTTCAAAAATAAAGTAATTCAGAGAAATCCTATAGGTTGTGCTACACGGGAGGTCAGCCAAGGTTACCGGAATAGTTCTTTTCAGGTATGTAAGCTCTGAAAACAGGATTGCAAAAGGCCTGTGTTCATATTGTGAGAATTCTCCACAATGCCAATGCTACAGAAGACGTGTTGCGTGATGTGCCTCTTTCAAATCCTCACACCATCCAGATGCCAAGAGAAACCAGAGCCAAGAGGAGAAAAACATGTTTGCAGTGGATTGCAGCACACAAAGATGTGAAGAATCTAAACAGCACTGAGGCTGAGGGCTGTCTAATTGATGCTGAGGCATTTCCAGCTCCTTCAGATGGCCACAAGGGCACAAGGAAGAAGTGGAGTTCTGTCTACTGTGCCAACACATACTTCAAATACACAGAATCTCTGCCCCAGCACATCAAATTCAGTAACTTGGACACCACATATATCAGAAAAATATTGTCAGACTGGAGGGTATTCAGAAAAGAAAAAGATCTGAGCTAGTAACATATCAGCAATTAATAAAATAAAATCACTAGGGCATATTTAGCTGGATATTTTAGAACATAACATATTAAAAGAATGTAACACAGGAGATGCATCATACAGCACAACTTAAGAAGGTATATTTAGAATGAATGAAGAAACAGAAAATGTAGCTGGTCAAAAAATTTACTTAGTAGAGGGATATTCAGCTGTATAACACTATTTTAGGGAAGAAGAGGAAAAACTTTTTCGAAAGCTAGAGTACTAGCCAGAATACTTTTAGATTATAAAGCTAGAATACTAGCTAGAATACTTTAAAAAAGCTAGACTATTAAAACAATCCAGCTCTGAGAGGGAAATGAACTGGAACGCCCAGTATGCCTATACTATTCCTGATTTCTCTGACGAGGCTGTAGCTGATGACTGGCTATATATTCTAAAACCTCAGAGTCAAATTAACCATGTTGGTAGACTTCAACTCCTCCCATAGTGATCAAGCAATTGTCACATTTAGGCACAACTGCAAAACAAAACCTTCAGACACTGTAAAAAAATGCTTCAAGGAGCAGCTAAATGGGCAATGCACAAGATAAGCAGATATTAATTTGATTGTGCCCACTGTGTAGGACCTGGTACTAAATGTTGCTACCAAAGAGCCAATACATAATGACAGTAATAATGTACTTAAATTCAGCATCTATGTAGGAGCAAGCAAAGCCAACAAATCCCCTAAAATACTACTTGATTAGAAAAATAGGAATTGCATAGAAATAAAGGAATTGTTAGAAAGGAACTATCAAATGTGCAGACAGAAGAGCAAAATGTGTGTAGGTAGTGCACAGAATAAATTGAGTGATGCAGAACAAACATATGCGAAAGCAACACAGCTAACTACCAATGTAGGGAGGTTATTTGAAGCAGTTCTTGGAAAAAAATGAAGTTCTTGTCTTAGGACAATTGAAGAGAAAATAAAACTCTGGCAGACTAAATGTAAAAATGCAATAGGACAGGCCAAAAGGTTTGAGAAATAACTTGCAGGCTTTGTTGTTGTTGTTGTTGTTGTTTTAAGTACAACAAGATCAGGAAGCTTGCCACAGTTTCTGGAAGTCTGACGTATAAAGGTATAAAAGGAGCACTGAGAGAAGATAAGCCTATAGCAGGCAAATTAAATGAAGTTTTGCATCCATGCTCATAACGAGGACCTTAAGAGAAATTTACACAACAGAACCTTTCTTAAGAGATGCTGTTGGAGGACCCATCTGAAATGAAAGCATCAGTAAAAGAGGTTATAGAAAAATCAACAAAGAGAACAATAAAAAGTCGCCAGGACCACCTTGTATTCATACAGGATTTTTAAAAGAACTCAAGTGTGAAATTCTCAGTATCAGAAGACAGGAAAGAGGCAAAATGGGATGCCAATTTTTAAAAGGATTCAGGAAAGAAAGAGGAAGGGAAAGGTAAATCTAAGGTAGCTATGAATTGGTGCCCAAACATCTCTACCAGGCAAACTGACAGAAACTGCTACCAAGAATACAGTTAGATCATCTATAAATACAATGTTTGAAGAGTCATCATGGAAGCTTCTGTAAAAGGAAGTTGATTCTGGAGTCAATACAGATCTGAGATGCCATAGAAAGGTCCCAACAGGGCTAAATAATTGGCTAAAAAGTAGGACACAAAGGTAAGCATTAATGATTAGGGCTTTTTCAGTGGAGAGACATCATGAGGGAAGTCTTTCTATTAGTACTTGTGCTGTTTAATATATTCGTAAGTGACCTAGAAAAGGGGATAAATAGTGGGGCATAAAGTTCTCTGATGATACTAAGTTAGGATAGTAAAGGTAAGGGCCAAAGGCAACAAGTTGTAAAAAGATTTTACAACATTAAGTGACTAGATGATAAAATGGCAGCTAGAAATCAATAAAGCACTGAAGAGTGAAGAGAATATTAAACACATGGAGGCTAAAAACTTGGCTTACGTAGACTAAAAAACCAAAGATGAGAGGGAATCTGACCACTCTATAAATACAACATTGGGCATAAACACCAAGAGGTAAAAGAGCTATTTAAGCCAAAGAAAAAAAGCTGGCACAAGAATAATTCACTGCAAACAAATTTAGGCTGGAAATTACAAGACTCCAAACTGCCAGAGGGTTGAAGCTCTAGATCAGCCTGTCCATAAGGGGAAGGAAAAACAGCCAAACTAGGGTTTAAGATGAATGTGGATAAGCACTGTGAACAAATTACACAATCTGGTTGCTATGACAGCTCAGTACTAAGTTAGCTGCCCAACTTAGATTGGATTCAATAAGCTAAACTAAAGCAGAAGCTTACCAGCAAGTAGCAGATGCACGACTACTTGTATTTTTGGCGAAGTACGTCATAGTGCATTACTTACGCTAAAATAAATTTCTGCTTAATGCCATAGGAAATTTCTGCTTCTCTCTTTAGATTGAGAGGTGAGCTGCCTCGCATGCAGGAAGCCTTGGAGGTAACTAACAGTAACTAGAGATATAATTAGATTTAAGGTATTTTTCCTGAGAGAGAAAGAATGCTCTTTTATCAAAAATGCCTGCTTTTCTCTTTGATTATGTTTCTATGACAGCAGAGATGGCTTTAAGTGTAGAGATACAGGGGCCCAAATGAAGGCCTGGTCTTTTGCAAGCAGTGGTTTGACTTTCTGAAGCAGATCCAGTGCTGGGACAAATTAGTGCTTTGTTAGTTAGCTGGCACAGAGAAGGCCATCAGTTAATAAAACCAAGTTGTGTCTATGCTACTATTTTTGATCAGATCAGTAGTGAGGTTTTGAAGCAATTCCCCCAATGTCATGTTGGCTTGGTTTGCAGAGCATTTGGGCTGCAGGTAAAACAGATTCCTTTAGGGGTAAATTAAGGTAGAATCCATGCTCCAAAGGCATACCAAAGGCACTTCAGCCCCTGATGGGGACATGAGGGTCTGAACCCATGAATGGTCCTTTGGGCAGTCTCAAACCACATGCGTGATAGGGCCCAGCCTGCACTGCGGGGGCAGCCGTGTGCCGTCGCCGGCCAGCTGGGACACCTGGCCCTTGCTCCCCTGCCACGGCACTTCCAGGCTTGGATGGTGCCAGACACTGACAGCTGCAAACTCCTCTGGGAGGGCCATGCCGGGAGGGCAGCATGAACCGGCGCCATCCTACACTAATAGCCCAGCAGGAGGCATTTTCCCTTAAACAGCCAACCGTTTGCTAAAACTAGAACACCCTGGTTATTTTACAGTGGCAGCAGGTTGGGTTGAAGGGTATTATAAGAACAGACAACTGATAGTGGCTCATTTCATAACGTATACACTTCCCAAGCACAAAAATTCTGCCTGGGACATAATTAATTGTCCACTGTTTTGTCTGGTTCTCAGTCATCTCCTTTACCAAAGATCAAATTTGCTTCATGGTTTGTCTTATTTTCCTCAGTTTCATCCCTTAGGGAAGAAAAATCAGTTTTTACTAGTTATGTTTTTTCTTCTCTTAAAAAAAATCACAACTGACTCACCACCTGATTCATAAAGTTTCTTATTTGAGTCTCTCTTGACTCAGCTTCATCTAGCTTTCTCAGTACGTCCTTCATGTTGCTAGGTTTCAAGAGAAAAGACATAAGAGAAGAAAACAAAACAATTTTTTTTTTTTAAAATAGCCCTTTGTCAAAAGTGCAAAAGAAAGTATGAAAGTAATCTTCTATCACATATGTGCCAACCTTCCCAACACATTTTTTTCTAAATTACTTTTTTGTTGTTTGTGATATATACAAAACTGCGCCACTGAGCAACAGGGAATGCTTTATTAAGAGGAAGACTACCCAAGCAAATCAGGTGTTAATGAAATAATTATGATTTCATATGATTCATATGTCATGTAATTACAAAACTGCATATATGTGATGCCATTAATGTTCTTCTGCTTTAAAGATTATGTGTGTGTGTGCATGTGTTTGTGCGCAAGCACATGTGTGTCTAGTCAATCATTATATATGGAAACATCACCAAATGCAGTCATTTGCAAAATGACTGGTCATTTCATGACTGGTCCAAAAGTCATGGTGCAAAAGAGCTGCTTAACAGGAAACAGCAACATATACAACAGTTTAGGACAAGAAGCAAATACATCCAAACTGTATCCAGTTCAAATTGCAGGATGAATTTAGGCTGACAAAATAGACCAATCATACCGGCTGGGACAGAAATATTATTACTCCTTACTCTTGTGAAATGTGCCATCAGCTCTCTAGCAACCATGAGAAATCACAGAATCACAGAATGGTTGAGGTTGGAAGGGACCTCTGGAGATCATCTAGTCCAACCCCCCTGCTCAAGCAGGCTCACCTAGAGCACATTGCACAGGATCGCGTCCAGGTGGGTTTTGAATATCTCCAGAGAAGGAGACTCCACAACCTCTCTGGGCAACCTGTTCCAGTGCTCTGTCACCCTCACAGTGAAAAAGTTTTTCCTCATGTTCACATGGAAGCGTCTGTGTTTCAGTTTGTGCCCGTTGCCTCGCGTCCTGTCACTGGGCACCACTGAAAAGAGTCTGGTCCCATCCTCTCGACACCCTCCCTTCAGATACTTGTACACGTTGATAAGATCTCCTCTCAGCCTTCTCTTCTCCAGGCTAAACAGGCCCAGCTCTCTCAGCCTTTCCTCATAAGAGAGACTTCAGTATTGCTTTCATATCCAAAAGCAAGATATCGATGCCTGAACAGAAAGGGCCCAGCAGACAAAGCCAGAGGGAGTTGCCACAAGCAGAGACAGAATGATTTCTCGGGACAATGGGGGCATGGCGTGGCACCGGCTGTGGGTATATTCATGTAGTGGGCAGCAGCACAGTCTGAGATTTACGGTATTTTTCAAAGGAATAAATAGGTTACTGATTTATAACAATATAGCAAGATGAGCCCACAAATATTGAGTCTATTACCTCAAACTTGGTGATGGTGATAGAATGAGGCCCAGCTATGAAACACTTACTTACTCTTTTATCACCACAAAAAAAAATCTCAGTGATCTTGTTTACAAAGCCGCTTCTGTGGTTTTTTTTATATCTCCACTTGAAGAACATTCAAGGCAAAAGTATAAGCAGTTGACCTAGAGTTATCCACAAACTTTCAGAGACCAAAAAACACCCAAAGCAGATCCTAGTTTTCTCTTGGTTTGGATTTCAAACCAACAGCTTTGAAAAAATTGGCAAATTCAAATCCTAGCAATTTTGGCTTCACTGAAGCAGACAGTTGAGATAGTTCACAAATTATCTTGACAGATCTCCTGTGCTATTGAAAGCTATAACAGTTGCGAATGAAAGCTATTTTGAATTTCATAAACACAAAACTAATATTTGTATACAGATATATAATTGGACTCTTAAAAATAAAATATTTGAAACATATCTACATAATTCTAACCTTATTTCTTCATAGATTTTTCTTCTTCAACCATTCAACTTTTTAGGACAGTCAACCACAAGATAAACAATATTTTTATTACTGGTAGGATTTTTCACTAAGATAATTAGTAAAATTTGAACATTAGTACAAATATAGAAGAACCCTCACAAAAATATACTTTTGAAAAATTAGATTGTTACCTTAAAAAAAAAAATGCAAGTTTTATCATTTAGACTTCAGAGTCTTAAATGGAGAACTGATAAATGTCTGTCCTTTTATTCTTTGAAATACCTTGTGCAGTAAGTAATGGTAATAACAGAAACCATTGGGGGGGGGGGGGAACAGATAGCAGAGACAACCTAAATTATAGCTCCAGGAAATTAGAAATGAAATTACTTAACTCAGGTAAAATTAGCACCTTAAAGGAAAAAGAGGGTTTTTTTCCCAAAGAGATCTGCAAATCCAAAAAGTTATAATATGCAAGTGTTTGCCACAATAAATAAATAAATAGATCTTGTAGAGCTAGAAAATTGTTTAATATCTTGTAATTTTTTTTTTAATCTTGTCATCCAGTTTTATTTTCTTCCTCAGACAGTTGCCAGCATGAGCTGAATGTTACCAAACTGAGCTGTTACAGATACTGGCTCTTCAGAATGTGTTTTTTTTTTCCTAAAAGGAATAAAGAGGATCATTGTACATTTGCAGAAATCAAAAGCTCATATCCATCAACAAAAAAGTATTGCATGAGTATCTGTCACATTCATCTGCAGTGTTGCCCTCCAAAAAGGAAAAAAAAAAAGTGAAATAATTTGGTGAAAAAAATATGGTGATATTTTTAAGCTGTGCCTGATTCAGAACAAAATACTGAGTTTAAATTCCAATCATACTATTTAGCCAGGAATGGAAATGAGATTCTGAGTCATGGAGTGTAATCCTTGCTACCAAGCCTTCACCCCCTGTAACCTGTTTCATAAACTCACTGCGCTTCTTATAAACAGGGACACATCTTAGCCTACCCCTCCCTTTGGAAAGCTGAACCAAACTGCACTGATGAAAAGGAATCATCCACCAGATTCTCTGTTTCTCACTCCAGTTTGAATTTATTCACAGTAATACCTGCTTGGTTTTGTGTCAACAATGTCTTTGATGGTAAGTATTTATGTCTCATCAAGATAAACAATATTTAAGCAAAATCATCACCTACACCATTATGGCAGAAAAGATAACAATCACCTTTCCTAAACACAAGTCAAGTTATTGCCATTTGGTATTTTAATTAAAAATTGATGTTTATATGTCAGTGTGAGCAGAATTAAATCAACTGTCTATGCTTTAATGTTTGGCAAGTACATTTTACTTTTTTGTGTATATGCCTCTATATATATGTGTGCGTGTGTGTGTGTGTATGTGTGTATAAATATATATATAACCATTTAAAACTTTGTTTTCACTTTTTACTGTTCTTGTAGGTTTATTTATTGCAAAATGATCTCACATTTCCCTGCATCATTCACAAGAGTGCTGGAGTACAATTCCATTTACATTATGTGGGTTTGGGGCTTGAACTTTTCTGCAGCCATGACAGACTTCCGTGACATTTGTTTCCTCACTTCCTTTCACATGTCTTGGCATTTCCTTTGCAAGCTCCTGCATCACTTCCTCTGTTTCCAGAGGTTCCTTACTACAGTAAGATGCTGCTTTCAAGTGCAGCAATGACATTTATAGGAAGCTAGTGTGCACTGGCCTCTGTCCCTCCACTTTCTATTTATGCTTTTCCTGCAGTAGTCTCATCCTTTATTTTCTCATTCTCTTTCCGCCAATGTCTTGCTGCTCTATCTGGTGCTGTCTCCACCACCCTGGAACTGCCTCCAGACAGTAAAGTTTAAGGTCACGAAGAGCTAGAAAGAAATAGTTACGCTCATACCTCCAGGGCCCCTCTCTGCTCTGCCTGCTGCACAGCAGTGCCCAAGGAGACAGTGTGCAGAAGAAATGGTATAAGAAGCTGCTGCCCAAACAGATGATCAGGAGTAGCTTTGAACAGCCAGGAGGAAGGGGGGAAAAGGAAACCCCGTTCACTGCCTGCAGCTGCTTATAAGTGACATTTCAGATGGCTTGCGTGAGACAGTGCCAGCAAGACATACAGGGCCATCGCTCCAAAGGAATGATTAATGACCGACCTGAGACAGCAAAATGATAAGGTCTAAAATACAAGTGTCATTCTAAGATTCAAATCCACATGTGACTTCTGATCTCCCCTCAAGTAGACAATGTTGTCTGCCCCTCCAAATTGCAGGGGAAGTTTTTCACAGAATCACAGTGTGGCTGAGGTTGGAAGGGACCTCTGGAGATCGCCTGGTCCAACTCCTGCTCAGAGCAGGGCCACCAAGAGCTCCGGGCCGTATCCCACCGGGTTTTGAATCTCTGCAAGGATGGGGACTTCACAGCCTCTCTGGGCAACCTCTGCCACTGTCCAATCACCCTCAGAGTAAAAAAGCTTTTTCTTATGTTTAAGAAATATAGAAGATTGTTAAGCAAGAACAAAGTCTGGAAATAAACCAGTACACAATAAACAAGAAAACAAGTGGTAATGCAGATCCTCTAGTTTAATTCATTGTATTTTCCTGGTTGCAATTTCTTTGGGTATAACAGAAAAAATGACACATCTATCAGTCTGGGGGCTCATGCTCACAAGCCTTAGTGCTAAACTGTGAGAAGCATCACAGAGTCCAGCTCTTGAGGTCATGTCTCAAAATTACAGTTATGGGCAGGCTGGCATTGCACAAAGCCTTGAAGCAAAGGCAGCTATGTAAAACTGAATTAGAATTTGCTTTATCATCTTATGAACAAGTATATTTTTTAAAGGCAGTGTAAACACTCTGCTCTCATGCCCATGCAATACTTTATCAACAAACTCAACAGTTTAAACTTTTAAACAAAAATTTCAGTAAGATTGGCTCCTAAATTTGAGAAGATGGCTTTCTATTTCTAATTGGTTTCAGTACCGAGAGTCAGGTATTTACATCTGGATGCTGTTGTGCTTCTGACACTGCAGGAGGGAGGAGGAATATTTAAGTTGCAGCAATTCAACCAACACATAATTCTGAACACAGAATTTTCTTTCTTCACCTATGACAAAGGGAGGAACTGGATTGAAAAAAACAACATACCTCACCACTACTCTTTCTACTTCATTGTGATCATTAAGTGAAATTTCTCTACTCACAATGGACTTTTAGAAAAAAAATCAGAAAGGTTTCAGGAAGACATGTCTTTCACCTAATGCCTGCTGATTATGGCATATATCAGCAACACATACAGAAAAAAAAAGAAATGTGCAGTGATGGCCTCTGCACCTACAGGTGATGCAACATGGGGTCCAATCTACAGGCCGTGAAGGGAAATCAAAATATTCCAACTTATTTCACTGGGTCTGCTTCAAAAACACTTGTTCTCAAACTGTATGCAAATTCCAAGATTTTTGTAGGAAGCAAACACATATCAGTTAGGGATCCAAATTTAAAACAGGTCTTTGAAAATACAATGTACACTACAAAGAAAGCATCTCTAATTTGAAAAAAAAAACAGTGAAATAGAAAAGGAGAAATAAAATGTATTTATATCTTACTGTGGAGGAGAAGGGTTTTTGGAAGATCATCCAAGAAAAAAAAAATAGGTCCATTAAACAAAAACACTACTCACTAGTAATTACCAGGTAAGTTTTGCCTATTGATTTTACATGCTGTCTCAAAAAATGGAAAGCCAAGACTCTGACATTGTACCAGGAACAGCCTCTGAGATGAAAGGAAAATGACAAATCTCAAAAAACACATGATTTAAATATCAGATACCGTAATTATGACTCAGTATCAGCTGAGATCGAAATACAGTATTTCTGTTCATTCATGAGCTCCCCAGCAAATGATACACTGCCTTGTATATATGCCTGCCTTTTAATTGAGTTCTTTTAATTGTTAAGTACCAGCCAATTGGCCAAGACACGACCACGTGACTTCGGATCATTTTGTTTACTATTGTCTCCCTACCTAAATGATTGATTTGGGCTAAGGGAGGGTTATGTGATTCTTTCTGAACTGCAGTATAGGATTTTTGACACTATCTATAACACAGATTAAACAAAGTACTGCTACACTTGAAATATTCCCTGTTAAACTTAAACTGGACTTTAGGCAACGCTTGGAATGCATTTGTTTTGTTTTCTGTTGCTGTTTTAGGCTTCTCAACTACATTGCAGAATACAGGAAAAAAGGAACATAGTTAGAAAAAGTAACGTTAGAAAAAGAGTAAAAATACCAAAACAAACAAAAAAAACCCTCTTAAACATTTCCATAGGCATTACTAGGTGTGCCCAGCAAATTTGGGGGTAAAAGCAGCATTTAAAAGTGAGTGTGAGGGACAGAAACTGAAAAAAACTAAGAGTTTTTTTCACTTACATTTATCCAAGAAGGTTGTTGCCATTACTTCTGCAGGGCTCTCACTGGCTGGGGAGATCATGTGACCCAGGGAACTAAAATAGAAAAGTCTCGGTAGCGAGGAAACTGAACCAGAAGCGCGTTTGCAAGAAAACACATATCATGGGCATAATATCACGCGCTTACTAGCAAAAGGTGATAAATTTAGAAGCGAACCTATCGTGTATGGAAAAATGGGCAATGCCTTGAACCTTACAGCCCAGTATCTGTCACCTTTTCAACACGTGGGAAATGTTTTTGCTATAAATCTCAGTTCATGTCAGTACGTAACTAAACCTAGTAACTGCTCTAATAAATCTCAAAAAATTACCAGATCTTAAAAGAAAATATGTTCTAATAAATTTAAAAATAAACTTCCACTGCTGGAACCATTTTCATCTTCAGACTACGGTTTTTACAGTTGTTTGTATCGAGAAAGGAAGCAATTTTTTAAAAAGCATATGTTCTTAACATAATTGAGAGAGCTGTACTTCAATTCTTTTACAAGTAAAAAGTACAGTTGCAGATCTGCAGACTATTAGAACACACACTATAAATCTGCAAGTTAAAGAGCAGGTTCAAAGAATCCGAGGCAAAAGCAATACAGATGAATTAGTGACCAAATGCAAGTTCCATGCAATGATATAATGTTGTCTGATTTTGAGGTTGCTGTTTAGTTATCCCAGTCAGCAGAGTATAACTTCCAGTTTTGTAAAGCTTTTAGAAAATAAAATTCCAGCTCAGTACTGTTCTTTGGATTATAAGAAATACGCACATTAGCTTTTGTAACAGTTAACTTTTTCACCATTTACTAGTTTACTTTAAAGTAGGTTACTCTGGTTTTATGTTTATAAAATGTCAAGCATTTCCTTGTTACTAATGCATGTCTTGACAGTTATTGTAGAGGGAGATTTTACTGAAAGAGGCAGACAGCAATATGAAGGAGAGCGTGATCAAGGAACAAGAGAAATATGCTGTAATACACTAACAGAACAAAGGCAGCAAAGAATTTATTGTTCTAATCCTTTAATGGAATCACCCCCATCTTGCAGTTATAAGACAAAATATGGAAACTCCCTGCCTTTCAAAGCAAATGGCTCATAAGGGCTTTTGGTTAAAAACTAAAGGTAGAGAACACAAAGCAAAATCCTTCACAGCAGACTCCCACATTACGCGCACACATACACACACACGCACACACATATTTATATTTATAAAATTAGAGACTATTTTCAACCAAGACAGATACTTTGATTTTACATAACCAAGGTCTATCTTATTCTACAGGATATCCCGAGACTTACACTGAACATTTCACAAAGTGAGACAGCATTCCCCATAATCATGGTAGCATGAAAAGGCTGCTCTTACCTGCCCTATTCTTATTAGAAGTTGTGAAAGGAAACATGAGCATTGACTTGAAGTAATAGAATAGAAGAATACATATGAGCTACTGCCATTATTTGAACATAAAGGAAAACTTCCCAAAGTTACAAAGTCTGAAATATTATTAATTTTATGTTTTTCTTGAGCAAATACATTTTTAAATCTGCAGTTTATATCCGCATGCACATACATCCTAATATACTATCAGGTACACATGTTTTTATCACTGTGGTCTCAAGAAAAGCTTTGAATAACTTGATTTGTGCCATTTAGTAGATCATGTGGCAAAACTGAAGTCAATGAAAGTTTTCTATTGATTACAAGAAGAGGATTGGGGTACTGAATTTGGTACACAAAACAGTGACTTCTGTCACAGAAGAAAACTGACTCCATTTATGTACTGTTCATTGATTTAAAAGGCCTAGATGAAAAATCATTTCTTGGATCAATTTTAAATGTAACCCTGGCATTCTTAACCGTGTTTTGGAGAAGGTCTAGACAGGTGCAAACGGAAGCCTTCTCAGAGGATTCTGACTGCACATCCCACACACGCTGCAAATCATCTCAGCAACCCCTTTGTGGCCAAACAGGTATCTTGGTGTGGATGTTTTATGTTATATTTTCCCACATTTCATTTTTCAGCTTGAAATTATGAAGGCTGCAAAACTCACAGAGGGGGAGGGTTAAATATACTAGAATATAAAACTAGATAGTTAATGAGATGGAAAAGTAATTATAAGCAAAACAAACCTACAGACAAAGACGATGAATCAGATAACTACAGGAATGCCAAGGCGGGGAAAGAAATACACCCTTGCAGGGGAAAAGTGTGGCACAGAAGAAGGACACCATTTCCCAGACAGAGTAGAGAACCTTAGGTAAAAACAGTAAGTCGGTAAATGCTGGGGCCTAATACAAAGTGAACAATATTAGGATCAGAGTAAAACATCTGTTTAAACAGCTGCAACCATTCACCTGTGGTGTTAGGTCTGTGTTATTCTGCACACCTATTTCCCCCAGCTGTATTAACACTCAATGTAGTCATGCTCATCCCTTCCCTGATAGTACATTCTGATGTTCAAAAATCAATTCAGAACCTGTTGAAGAATGCTATTAAAACTAAATTTTGTGCAGAACAATTTTATTGATTTAAGTCACTAGAATCATGCTTTGTGGAGAAGAGTCAAAAACATATCCTTATTTTACTCTTTTACTGGCCAACTTAATTCTTGAGGTAGTAGAAACCAAGAAATTTTTTTCAAGCTGTGGTGTCACTTACTTCCCAGAGTTATAACTAGATTGAACCCATTTTGTGAGAGTCTCTTTATAAATTAATAGAATACTTACAAGCAAGGCCAGCAGGCTATCCCAGATCTATTTTTAAACACAATATTTTGACTCCTTTTTATTCACAATACTAATATATCCTCAAAGAAGTTTCTCCACCAACTTCAAAAAATTTAAATCTTACTACTATCACCTAGTTTCCATATATCTTAAAAGGAACAGTTTTCAGTAAAATCTTTAGGAAATTTCAGCAAAAATGTACAAAAATAGATTAATAACATGTTCATCTTTCTTTATGTACTTAGATTAGACCAACTCATTTCCAAAAGAAGAGGAAAAATTAGTTATGCATTTTAGTCTTAACAGACATACAAAGCAGGAGTAAATTATATCACTCATTTCATCTCTCCAGTGTATAACTGTAATCCACAGCCATTTGAACCAACTCTAATAATCCAGGTGTTAAAATTGGCCTTTAGGAGCCTAAAGATAAGCCTGTGTAGCAGATGGTCCCCTAATTTATTTAAATTCTCCCCACAAATCTCTACAAATTTACTAGTATCTGGTAATACATCTGCTCTAAACACTAACATACATAGGCTACTCACAAGCTGCTCTTCTGCAAAACACCAGCCTCATATAATATATTTAAAACCATTTAGTGACCTTCAATGATTGAAAATACCAAGCAGTGGTACATAACTAAAAAAAGATCATATACCTTCCCTCCTGGAAAAAAAAAATCAAGTCTATTCTAATGGAATAATAAAACCTAATCCTCCTACTCTAGGGATGACCGCTTCTGTTAAGATTTTTTCTGCTTGTTTAAATTAATTTTATATGCTTCCTAAGTAATTCTAAATTCTCATCCTTGCCAGGTAAAGCAATTTCTAATAGAAACACAAACATTAATTGAGTAATTTTGTTTGGTAAGAAAGAGGGGAATGGAAATAAGAAACCTTTTCTAATCCATTTACATACATAAACAGAATAATACTTCATACATCTGAGACAATAACTTTTTCACTATCTTTCAGATAGTATTCTCAATAGACAAGCCAGTTTTATGCAGTATTATTTCTGCTAAGAGAAGTAGAAGAAACTGCAAATTATCAAGTTATATAGAATTATCCAATACCTACTGTCTCAGCCATCAGTATTTCACAACTACAATCTCATCCACAGAGTTATTGCAAAGATTAGAGATCTAGAAGTCATATTATTTTTGAAGGTTGCTACCAGGATATTTTCCAATTGCATACACAAGTTAACCAAAATAAAAATATATATATGCAAGAAATATTTTAAATGTAACTTTATAACTTCTAGTTATTTTGATACAATGCAATTCAACAGGATATTTTGCTAGAGTAGCACAAGCAAATTCAACCTCTTAAAAACTGGAACGTCCTTACCCAGTTCTTTTTTGTCATCTAATGCTATTAACCAGTTTAAACTCTGGGCGACTAAAATTTAGCCTTTAATACAGCATTCGAAATGGATATTGGAGGAAGAAAAAATATCAGAACAGTAGGCACTAAGCAACTACATAACTAAGTGTCCAGTCAGTGATCAAGAGCATGCTAACTTTTATAGAAAATCTCAGCTGGCAATAAATTTGTTCAAATAAAATCATCTTTATGATCAAATTAGGCTCTTGCTTGATGACTATCAATAAAATATGTTATCTAGGCCTCACATTTCCCGTATGTCATTCAATAACAATCTCATTGTCATCATTATCACCATCTGTTCAAGAAAGGTCAGGATTTATACTAAAAAAAAAAACATTCCTAGAAACGTGATATTAGACATGGTTTAAATCAAAAGACTATAGAAACTCAATTCCTTGTTACAGGTGCTGAACATTAAGGTGAGGGACAAAGACTATTCAAGTCAGCGGAAAGATTCCCTTTTCCTTTGGTGAGCTTTATAATGCTCTCAAGAGTATCTGGAAGCTCTTTTCACCTAGCCTGTTTTTCTTCTAACACTAAGTTTGGGAGTGCCTAATAGCAAACCAGAAATAGGTCCTGGTTTTAGCAAAGGTATCCAAACTAGGTGAACCAGCATGATTTACATTGTATGATTTTCACATCTGAAGCATCTAGCTACAGAATAATTTTTTCTTTATAGCCAAGACTTTACTCCAAACCAGAACCAGCTTCATTGTCTTCCACAGGAACATGGTTACACATAAACTGTGAGAATTTTTCCTATCATTAAACCAGTGTTCCAGGAAATACGTTCCTATTTGATCTGGCCAATCTAGAAATCACTTTGCCATTAATGAAAAAATCCCAGAGGCCTACGCTATTAAAAGCCACAAGTGATTTTTTAGTACTTTAAAATGTGAGTACCCATTTAGGCACAGATTAAATAGATCGGGTTTTCATAAAATTATAAACATACAATCTTTGCAAGAGATACAGGAGGAAAGACTATGAAGCTGGGCGAGCAAAATGTTACACTGGAAATATACATTACGAGTCAGAGCTTCATTAAATAAAGTAACTTAACAGGGAATGCTTTCATTTCTATAAGATATTTAAAATAAACTAGAGAATATGCTAATGAAAAATTGCATTCCATTACAAGAGTAGAGACTAGCTTAAAAATTTTATACCAAGTTGATCAGTCTTCATTAACTTTTATATTATCTTTTGGTATATGTGCTTCAAGTACATATGATTTATCTGAATTCATCAAGCTGAAACCTGCATTGTGACCTCCTGCCAAAAAGAGACATGATGAGTAAGAAACCTGCAATGAATTGAGGCCTTTTCAGCTATTTCAATACCCACATGTTGATATGGCCCATTTCTAACTGAAAGAAACATTCTTTTCAAAAGAATTAATTCAAAAGAAGTCATACATTCACTGGCAAATACAATAAAGGATTTGGCAGACATTAAAGAACACAGGTAATACAGGTGTATATGTATGGCTGGAAAGCACCTATAAGCAAAAAATCTTAAATGAGGAGAAAATGTGAGGAGGTAAAAAAAGGAATAGATAAAAGTTCACAGGGATGTAAAAAGCTGCTGCTTTCAGGTAATCTGTATGTTCATTCTATTATTCCCTATTCAAAGCTGAATTTTCCTGGTGGAAACTGCATCTGTGCAGAACAGGATTGAATTCTAGCATACACTCATACGCATATATACAAGACAGACTAATTCTACCACTTGCACATACACACCCACAAGTGCATATGTGTGTATTTTTTGTATATACAAAAGCTCCATGAACATTTTGGTTCACTTTGCTATTGTCTCTGTTCCAGGCCTTGCTTTATGATCCTTATCCAGGGAAAACAAAACAAAACAAAACAAAACAAAAAACAGTCATCTCCTCCAGCCTCCCGCAGTGATTCCTGTGACTTCTGTGAGGAGAATTATAGCAGAGAAAATTTATACCATCACCCAGAAGTACAGCTGAGGCAAGGACCCTTCTCCTACATGGGATGACAAGTCACATGGGCATGAGCCAGGAACCAGTAATCATCAGCATTTATAAATCTTCAGACAGCACAGTGTTGCTCACTTCAGCTATACCACATCTGTTCAGTAGTACAGGCTACCAAGAAAATAAATAATAAGGCTCAAAGTCTTTATCTTGATCTTCCAGAGGCCCATTACTCTGAGTCCTGGATATCAAACAACATCTAAACCTTTGGGACGCAGGTGAAAAAAGCTAAACTGCACAAGGCACCAAGTTATTTTGTAGCCAATCCAAGACTGCAGAATAAGCTCCTAAGTAAGAATATGCTTTCATTGCTTAAGCCAAAACCCTATTTATAATGATCAGATCTGGACAGTATACTGGCAGTCAGATGATGCCATGAAAGTATTTCTACCATACTCTTCCTCCTGACAGACTGAAGATATCATAGCTACTGAAGCTACGTAATTCATTTTCCCTTTGAAGATTAGACAAAATTGACTGCCTACAGCTGAGCTTTCCCTGCACACACCTGACTGCCTGGTTCCCAAGAAGCAGGTTTCCAGCCGAATGCAAGTGTTGTGCCATGCCGTACCAATCTTCGCATCACCTCGAGCCACCACTAGAAGCAGTGCTGAGAGCAAATCATGCCCTCCCTATGTAGAGGGAAAATGATCACCAGGTAGAAAGTGTGTCGGGCCATGTTGGGTCAGACAACCATCCGCCTCACCTCATAGCCTGCCTCCAACACTGCCCAAAAGCAGATGTCTAGGGAAGAGTAAGAACAGGCAAGTGTATAAGTCACTTCTCCCAGTACTCACCCAACCTCCAACTATTTCCAGTTATGGAGACTTCCTAAGCCAGATGCGGCTTCCGTAAACCATGTATTGAGCATGTGTATACCACTAAGAAGGTTATTTGAGGAAAAAGGACCAGAACCCAAAGACCTCCCTCTCCAGTCTAGCTTAATACACTGTATTTTCAGTAAACATACTCTTGAAGAAATTCCCATAAAGCCAAAACCTGTGGCAATAGAGAAATACAAAAGATAAATAAAACAAGGATCTTCTGTCCTGTTCTCAACCCTGCTTCTTAGAACAATTTAGCGCTATCTATCATCAAATTTATCCTTAACCACATTCTTTATATTTCAATACACCTTTAAACCATTTTTTTTTTAGAAATCAGCATATTCTGTTTCTTTTTAAATTCCAGACAGCCCTCATCCAGCTGATGAACTTCTCCCCAGTAAAAATATGAGTGGAAAAAAACAGGTTTTATTACAAGTCTTCAAAAAAAACCAGGAACATATTGACAAATTTATAGGGACAGGCAGATTGATTTCTAAATCTATGTGACTGTGCACTCCCTAAGCAGTAGGAAGCAGTCACTGCAATGAAGCAATGAATGCTTCTTAACATGCAAGCCAAGAACATTCCTAAGTAGGCATCACTTCCTGGAAAAGAAGCAAACCTTGTTTTCGATTTGAACTTGTGTCTGAAATAAAGATGAACTGAAGAAAAAAATGTATTAAGCTTATAATAAGTAGTTGTAACCTACTAATAAGTTAATTCACACTACATGAACAGAACAGCCCCTTTGTTCCAGTTTGTTACACATCTCTGTCCCAGCAACAGTGCAACTAGGTTGTTGAGTGATAAACTGATCCAATGTTGCACAATTCAGGCAAATTTACTCCATCAGCAACACCTGTGACACACATCTTTATACAACAGTCTATCAGAGGTGGTTAATCCTGTGATAGGGTGCCACCTCGACCATAATACTGTCCTTTCATTCAAATCTTCAGAGAAAAAATTTCAGTTATCTGCTTTTAGCACCTAACCCTGTAGCAGAATTGCCTCAAGCTTTCTCAGAAACACAGACAATGGAGCTCTGCAAACTCAAGGATAAGCACATGGGCTGGGGTGCAGGGAAAAGGAGGGGAAACAAAAGAGATAAGACAAGGACAGAGGGACTGAGCTAGATCCTTAAAAAGCCAGACTGGCCACTCCTTGACTGCCGACATAGCAAGGTGGGCCTGGTGAGCACTGGCTGTAAGCTCTTCCTCCAGCAACAGCCTCTGCCCACTCCTGGGGAGACAGTGGTGGCAGCAGCAGCAGCAGCAGCGGCAGCAGCAGCAGCAGCAGCAGCAGCAGCTCTCCTGCCTTTCCAGAGCTCTGGCACCAGCAAAATAAGCAGTGCCATCCACTCTTGCCCACACGGGTCTGCACTGAAATCTAATGGTTAAATTCTACCTAAAAAGTAGGAGAGGCCTAAAAGTGAAGTCACAGTAAAACTGAGAAAAAGGAGAAAAGGGAACTGGTAAGGGTGCCCTAACTGTTAAAGTAGTAAATCTAAAAAGTGTGACCTTCCTGGCTGAAGTCCGGTGCAGAGTCCAAGGGACTGCAGTAACTGGGACGTATGTGAGGGGCTCCTGCCTTATTTTAGACAAACTGTTACTCTACAGACAGCAAGCTGCCAAACTTTATGATCAAACTTTATGAGCTGCCAAACTTGTTACATAAAGAATTCAGAAATACTATATTTGAAATCTTAATTAGTATAGATGTATTGGGCTCTTTCTCCAATACTGTGATAGTTTATATACCACATGGGCCAAAGAGCTAAATCAAGAGCAAGCTGAATGCATCTCAGCAAGCAGAGGTTCTTATGCTCTCTTTCCCTTCAAGCATATTTCTTTCCTCAGACTGCTACTTCAAACAAAGTCCTCATTCCTCCTGTTCCCAATCTCTTTTTTTCCCAAACTTTCATTCCACATGATTGCCAATCCCAAATATCCAAAAATTACGTCTTATTTGAAAAAAAGTTATGATCTGTTTTGTTTTGTTTTAACTTTATCTTCATATTTCGTACCTTTTGGATAAAATTTTCCAAATTTTCTCTGCATCTGTGAAGAGTAGAAGCTCATTAAAAAAAAAAAAAAAAAGAGGATAGTGATGCAACCACATGACTCTTTTTTTTTTTGTTGTTATTAAAAAGACCTCATATTGTGTAACAAGCACGAGTGCATTCTCCATGCTCTGTCCCTTGCTGGATGCCAGCCCTCACGTCCTTCCTCCCCGCAGCATCCCTTCTCCAGCCCATTCCCCCTTCCCAAACCTCATGCCTCAAGCCCGTTTGCCATCCTCAACCTCCTGGGGCCCTTGTTGGCCCTGGATGGCACTGCCAGATCCCCCTGCCCATTGCCACCCTCTCACCCCCAGTGCGACCAAGGACGAGGCTTTTCCTGGTGGCACTAACGAGGAGAAGAGACAAATGGGGGAAGCATGGCCACTGGTGGCCCATGGGAAGCAGCTTGCGAGATTGTTGCCACCACACAAACCCCTTTGGGACGAGTGTTGGCCAGCTGCAGCACAAGGTTATCTGGTCGCCTCCGTCCTCCCCCCGGGGCCCAGCAGCTCCTCACACGGCTCCGTGATGCCTTCCCACCACCACAGGCACCGGCTGGGCCTGGCCCCACCACCTGTCTCACACCTGCCTCCACCATCTATCTTCTGGTTTTGCTCTGCTTGCCATCTTCTGTCCGTGGAGCCACTGTATCTGGGGCATCTCCAGACAGGGGGCTCAGAGCAATCACACCCAGGATGAATTAATTCAGACTGGACGGGAGGCGGGGAGGAGGCCCCCAAGCCTCAAATCCTACTGTCAGGGCCCTGAGGGCACTACTGGCCTTGCTGGTCCTGACCAGTCTCCCTGGGCCTCCCCCAACCCCTGCCCAAGGCCCAGGAGACCATTTCAGCTCAGCCTGGGGCCGTCAGTCCCTGCCCCAGTGACACTGTAGGTTTGTCTGTCTCAAACCCGGCTGCTGACCCTGCCTCCTGGATGGGCCTTGTCCCTACACTTCGGTAACTCGTCTCCTGGATGGCCCCCTCGGACCTGCACTTTAGCCTTGTCTCCAGCCCTGGCCCCGTCTCCTTTCGCTCCTGGCTGATGCCTGGACCTGGCCGATCCCCTCATTGCCTGGGACCAGCGATGGACCCTGCCGGCAGCACCTGGCTCTGCCCCTGCCCGCCCTGTTTGGGTGCTGTGGGATGCACCCCTGGGGGAGGGCACGGCCGCACTGGGGCTGCCCTCAGCTCCTGGCTCCCCTGTACTTCCAGAGCAGCCGGCCCCACTGGACACCTGCATCCTGGTCGGGTGAAAATCTAGAGGAGAGCTGCTGTATCCTGGCTGCTTCCTGCATGCACCCATTACTACCCCAAGCTTTTCATGACTTCAGCTTCTGCACATTTCCAGTCTTGATACTTCACTGCCTATGCTTCAGGGTGCTCCTTGCAAAGGCCTAGTGGTAAATCCACTCCTAACACGTTGTCTGCATATATAGGAGTGATCTTTTTTTCCCCAAGGCAATAATTTCGAGGGGGGGGGGGAGGGAAACAATTGTCTGATATTTAAAACAATGAAGAAAAGAGATAGATGCCAGATATGGACATGCAGACTGACAAACAGATAGACTGATGGGGAAAATAGTGAAAATAAAGACCATTGTCACTGCTGAACCATACAGGCAACTGCTGTCACATTTTGATTAACAACACGGAGGAGAGGGAATTTCAAGGCAGGCTCCAAAGCCTCCAAAAAGTACTCCAAAGAGTAATTTTCTGTATTTCATTGGGAACGAGGAATTCCTCCTGTGTGGGAGGGACTGCCCAAGTGGGGGAAGAAAACACAAAACATCACCTGGCTTGAAAATCTAATAAGTGGTACAGTCTAGTATCACAGCCTGGTTAAAATTAGGGATTAAGATTCAAAGTTAAACTGCACACACCAGTCAGCAGGGATTTCCAAACCAACACTGACACCCAGGCCAGAGCAACATGAAGGATGAGAGTTTTGTCCACAGTGATCAAAAAAGGAAATAAGAGAGCATGGAGAAGGAAGAGGAAAAGGAAGAAGAATAAAAAAAGACAAAAAGATCTCTGTTTTAGCTCTGTTTACTTCGAGATGATGGTCAAACACCCATGAGAAATGTGCCAAGATTGGATTAAACTGAAAGGAGAAAAAGCTGAAGTCGAAAAAATCAGTGCTCCTCCCCTTCCTTCCACTCTTACCAGTAGTATTAGAATATAGTTATAAAGAGGAAAGAATTAATTGTCTGGAGGACAAAGTGCAGAACTGCTTAAAAAAAAAAAAAGAAAAAAATTAGAACTGAAGACTTCAGAAGAAAACCTGTGGGTTACTGCCAGAATTAAGGACATCTTTGTTTGTTTATCCAAATGTGGAACAAAACACATTCTAGATCTGTTATTAATTGGAGATGATAAAATTGTTAGTTGGGAAGAAAGGAACAGTAAAAAAAAGCAGATTGATGTGTTCACATTACTGGGGACAACAAAGAATTTTCAGATCCATTAGTAACTGAGGAAAACATTAAATTACAATTATTAGAGATAAACACTTGATAGGTTGTATCCCTGGTCACTGTTTGAGCTAGCAAAGAAAATCTTTGGCTTTCTAATGTAGCTTCAGGATAATTCCAAAAGACATTCTTGACATTCTTCAGAAAAATTCCACAGAGGTGTGTGCTAGTTCACACCTATTCATCAGTGATTTGGAAGTAAATATGAAATCTGAAGGGATAAAATTTGCACAGGATTTGGAGATTGGTCATCATACACAGATTTTGAACACTTTATAGATATTCATCACTTAGTTCTTCAGGCTCATTCAAATCAAACCCAAAACATCAAGGAATGAATGTAGGTCACTGTGATAAAACAGCAGACTTTATCCTGTAAAGTAATGACTCTGAAAAGGTTTGGGCTGCTCAGTGTGACTTCTGTCACAGTCACGTTTAAATACCTGGTATTAAATGGTCCGCTATCCTAGCCAAGCATCCTCTTCAACTCCACCAGTCTGAACAACATTAAGACAATACACATGCTTTCTGGCCTTTTAGCTACAACCTTAGGAATAATGATTCTCTATCCAGCACCCTACCTAAGAGCTGAGACTGCTGTTATCAGCCGCATTGATCTAGCACTGGATCTCAGTTTCCCCAAGAGCTTAAAAACACTCTTTTCCAAGCCTACAAACTCTCTGGTTCTCTCGTTGGACAATTAGAAAGAAAGGCCTCAAGAAAAGTAGGAGGTGAGTGGAAATTTAATAACATCTGTACATCAGTACAGACAATGTACCCCATAACAAATTATGAGAATTTTCTTGTTGAGAACAGCTGCCAATCTTTTAAAAAAATTATTAATATCTAGGGAGATATTAGAAGAAAGGAAAAAAACGAGTAAAGTACTTTCCAAAAAAGAAGAAGAAAGAAAAGAAAGTGGTTCTGTAAATATATCTTTATTGTTAAACAAGTAATGGAACAAATATTAAGAAAAATATTTACTGGCTAGCAATAGATTTGCGTGAACCAAACAGTATTAAATTATAAAGGAAAAAGCTTGTCAGAAATCCATGACTCCTTCCAAAAAAGCAATCATAAAATGAAAGGAGTGACCACATTAACATTAGTGTATGTGACAGTAACAAAGACATTTGATACATGATAAAAAGCATAACTGAAAAATTATTTCCAACTGACCCGGATAGCAGCATTGCCAATTTCAGTGAAGTTATCTATAGTTACATTGTTATGACCATGTAAAATTTGCAAAGGGTATACAACGCAATCAGGAATAGGGTAAGTTTTAAGACTTGTCTTACTTATCATCCATGAGATGGAGAAAACAGTGTATTTGTTACATTATTGCATTAATGCCCTTCCAACATCATAAAAGACATGTTTTTCTTTAAACCCCATGTAAATAGGCATAATTTAGTTTCATGTTACAGTTTTCCCACTGCCTAGTGACGTTCCTCCTTTGACCCACAAGCCAGGCACTAACCTCTTGACATACTAACCTCTTGCTGGCAAAAATATCTTGAATCCTCCAGTCACCACCAGCTTTTGGTTTAGAGATGATTCAACCCTGCGTGTCCACGGTTACCGCCTGCTCACCACACATTCTGAGAATGTTTCCAACAGAAAACAATGAGGGGAAAAAGAAACAAATGCAAACAAACAGCATCCTGTACTGCCTCCAGAGGGGACAGCATGTGCCCAGCCGCACTGGCAGCTGGCTGCAGGGGATGCCTGGCGCATGCAAAGAGGAGAGGAGAAAGGAACTGGCCTCCCAGGCACAATGCGAATACCTTGTTGATAGTGCATCTTTTGGATCAGCTGAATAATATCCACTGAAATTCCATGCTACTGCAACACCTGCAAGAAACTAGCTAACCTAAAAATTGCTAAATTGAGAGTAAGTAGTAAAAAGATGCCTTCACTGCATACCTTAGCTCTCTTCCATTCAGCTCATGCCTCTTCTGAACTGTGAGGTTGAAAGGAGAAGGATGGCAACTTTCAAAATATTTGTAGCAAGAAATAGGATTACATTGCACACATTTGCAATACGACAGTATTCTCTTAATGGCATTGGGACATTACATATATTACAAGATATTACATAAATCTGGGGGGACCTTTTTAACCATAAAGTCCTTGACAAGGAGAAATCCTGAGTGGAAGAAACAAAAACAAACAGGAGCTGGCATGGATGATCTACAAAGAAAGATATTAAAAGTCATGTAATGTACTTTGGCTAAGCGATGATTAAGAGTTCAGTGGTCTGCAGAAATCTGAAAGGTGCCAAGAAAAAATATTTAACAAGTTGTAACAAAACATAGGTGTAACATAGGAAAGTTGGGATGAAATTAAAAGGAAAAAGTAGAATTAATGAAATCTTCCTGACTGTGAAATAGGCTTTCAAAGAGTTCAACAGCTTATACCTGGGATTTCCAAATCCTGAGCAGGCCAGATGCTTAAAAACAATCAAACCTATGGAAAATATACCCAGAGATCCACAAAAGGAACTGACACAGCTTTTCATCTCCTAGCTTTTTGTTCTATTCACAAGAGTACTACTTTACTCCTTAACCAAACACTGGCCTGGGTTTAAATAATTTGAATTCTGTTATAGGCAAGGTTAAAACATAACTTGCACTGAAGCTCTGTAGAGCAGTTTTACTATTTCTAGGACCCCGACTGCTAAATCTGAAAGCTCCCACAACCTCCATATAACAATGAACCATCTTTCTCTTATCTGATTGCTGAGAATTGGTCATCTTGTGTTCTGTCTTCTGTCCGAATTTAAAAATTTACTCTTTTCCACAAATTCTGTCTGAATAGTCTACCTTGTGCTGTATGACAGGCCCAATTTGTTAGTCCTTTATGTCTCACAGAAGAAAGTAAGTTGCTCCTTTGAATGATTTACTACTCCCTCTGTTTTCACTGATACAAAAAATACTTTCTCTGCATTTCTTTAAAGAATCTTTGTATGCAACTCCACCAGACCCATGAACAAGCTTAACGAGTGCAGACAAATGCTTTAAAGTACTATCTGTTTTCCAAGGTCCGAGACACAGATGTCTCTTTCTGGTAACGCTGCCTTCCATTGACCTCATTGCAAATTTGATGTCTTCCATTGGTGCACCACCCAAACATGATTTGCAGGGGAACTTTTTTGGGTTTGGAAGGTTTTTTTAGAAGTTAATTTGAGTTCCCAGGCTGCTTTTAAAAAGTTTATCTCAATATTGTTGCACTTTTTCAGCAAGTGATTTCTACACAGAGATACTGCCACTTGTCAAATTATAAAAGGTATTAATCTGTGAAGAGGGAAACATGCATTTAAAATTCTTTTCAGTTTTGGATTTTACCCCATTTTTTAAGTTTTCTGGTTCTTTTCTGATTTTTTTTCTGATTCTTTTTTTGATTCTTTTCCTTGACAGCTTTTCTTTATCATTTTATCTGTATTTTGCTATTTGGGAGAACAGATTATGACTTACATACATATATGTATATTACAGTTACACCTAATTCTGAAAAGTTGCCCTTTCTTTCAATAAAGCTTGGACAGAGTAAACTGGTAGGTTTGGGGGTTTATCCTCTGAAGTTACTTTTAAAAGCCTGTATATTTTCCAGTTACTTCCTGAAATGCAAAATTCTATTTCTGAAGGAGGCACCATTTTCTTTCCTGTTCCACTAAATCACAATGGTATCTATTACATTAGATTACATTTTATGTCCCTCACAGATTACACAAAAACTTGCTCGGTGGAATACCTCCTGAAAGAGAGTTGAAATAAAGCCTGATGAAATAATTTGTAGAGGTACCACTGGAGGAGTGAAACTGGTGATTCTGTGATTCTGTTAGGAAACTGCCTTGGTTTCCAGTAGCATGAGAGCATTAGAACTGGTCTATTGGTTCACACCAAGAGTCCATTTCTCCTAGTATTTCATCTCCAGCCCTGGTCAGAAGCAGATTCTCGGGGAAGAGTATGAACAAAACAAGTATGTAAACTACTTCTGAGTACATTGCTACCCTCTGGCTATTCTCAGCTCAGGGAATTTTCTGAAATGGATCTGGTTCATCCATTTACGAACCCTGAGTGGCTCTCTTCCATATACTTATCCACTTTCCCTTGAATATAGGCAAAGTATCACATATGTGAATTATCACATATGTAAACTATCTGTAACATCCTTTGGCATGAATTTCTAAGGTCTATCAACTGCTGCATGAAAGAAACATCTCCTTCTGTTTGTTTTGAACCTGGTTTCTATTAGCTTCACTGTACTGAAGGAAATGATGAACAGCAAGTGCTACTCATTACTTTGCAGATTTCTATCAAATACCCCCTAATTCATCTCTTTTCAGGGTGAAGAGTCCTAACCTGTTTAATTGTTCCCCATTCAATCTCACAGCATGAATAAAACTGACAAGTGTGTGAATCTCAAGAGATATTATTAACAAAGTTGTGTAATTCTGTATTTATCAAATATAATGAAAATACTGTTAGCAAAACATAGTTTTTTAATAGTCATACCTGTTTGTTCCACAGCACCTTTTAATTAGGACATACCTGAGGGGCAGTTTTTCATTTCTATATTCTATATTCATTTTACATTAAGTGAAACCAAACTGTGGAGTAGAAAGCTCTAGAAAATAATCAAGTTAAATGCACAAACACAAGATAGGGAATATTTGGCTAGGCAGTCAAAGCATCACTTGTATTCACAGGAAGCCATTATTTTGCTGTATTAAGGAGAATTAATTTCACCAAATTTCAATAATAATGCAAACAAATCAGAACCCAAAAGAACATAACAGTATTAAAGGTTCTAAACAGAGGAGCAGATTAAAATATAAGAAAGACTGTACTGATTGGGTTTCTTTTCTCTGAAGAAGTGGAGTCTGCAGATAGATACAATAATGATCTTCCAATATGTAAAAGAGTTCAGTGATCAATAGCTTACAAAGGCCACCATGAAAAAGAGAATTTGTAAGATGACTTAAGACTGGAAATTAAAAAGAACTTTCTAACTGTCAGGGGAGAGAAATATCGAAGTAGTTTATCTGAAGAGATCTGGAATCCCCTCTGCTGAAAGCTTTTAATATCTTCAGGGATTATATGCTTGATCTTTTCCCAGTCTATGGAGATATGTAAGTGATCTAAAATTCCTGTTAGATCTGCATTTCTGTGGTTCCTTATTGATGTAACATGTGGCTTTAATGGGAGACAGCTGCCTAAAAGCATTTTACAAGTTCTGGTAACTAGCCAAAGGACCAATCTATGGACCTGCAAATGGCAGGAACAGAACACAGGAGCTATTGTTCCCAGTCATATGGTTTTACTTGCATGTTACTTCGTTTGAAAAGATTAAATCTTGCCTATTTGCTTTTTGCTGATTCAGTCTGTTTAAGGCGTACAAAGTGGGAAAATAGCATAATTGAAGGAATAAACATAATTGCAATTTTGCTCCAATTAAAACATTTTTGGCTGTTTTTGTTTCTCTCTGCTTACCATTATAATTACCTAGGACCTTAGGGACCTAGGTCAGTTAGGTTCAATTGACCTAATAGGAAGTCAAGCTTCAGCGTATTCTCCAAAACTATGTCCATCCCACTTCTTCATAAAGTAAAAAATCACAAATCTTCCATTTTTTTGTGGCAGAATTTTCTTTGATTTTGCAGACAGAAGTATACGAGCAATGACTGCTGCATCTACTGGAAAATGGGCTCATCATTAAGGCCTCATGACAGCTCTGTACTGATAAGTATGAACAAGAATTTGTCTCACTAGACACTAACAGATAACTATCCAAAGATACCACACTGGTGAACTTTAATTTGACAACGCTACCTTATTCTTGATATGCACATCTCATTTGAGTTTCCTATACAATAGGAAAAGTGAAAAGAAGTGCATGCTAATCTGCAAACCAAACTCTCTCCATTGAGTGGACAACCAGATACAGTTCCTAACAGGCACCCAAGTTAGATGCTTTAATTTAAATGCATGAATCTTCTCCTTTGGGTGCAAGATATCACTGCCAGGTAAAGAATATTATAATGTGTAAGAGCTTTGTTCTGCTGAGGAGCTCACTGTCTGCTGATTAAGCAGTGGCAAGTTTTCTGACAGCAACAGCTGCAAACCACCCAGTAAGATATAATAAGAACAGAGATCAAGATAAACACTTGCAAAAAAATATACACAAAATGTTTCATTCTTCCAAACAGATCTCAAGAAGTAAAGTAAAACTCTATATACACCTTCCAATTTTGTAAGGAAAAAAGCATTGTTGTTTAATATGTTTTAATTAAATACTGATCTTGTGGTTAAAAAGTAATTAAATTCTCCTTTATTCATCAGAGACCATAATAACTCAGATATGAAATTCTCTGAGTTCATCCTCATGTATTTCACCTGGTAACTATACACAGTTCTTACATACCTTTAGGTAGAGTCTACAGTGACAGTTTAGTCACTGTCAGTTTTACTCTTGGATGTTGATCTACTATCATCCTCTCTGTGCATACTATTTCACTGCTGGGCTCTCTTATGGAGAAAACCCACTAGTTTCCTCCAAGACTACAGTTAAAAGAACACTATTAAGGTCACAAAGCCAGACACTCAAAGGTTAAGTAGTGCCAAAATGAAAACCAGTTGTCTTTATTATTTCCTTTTCCACCTCTTCATTGCCACTTAGCTGCATACTACTGTTCCCTGGATGACTCTTGTTTCACATAATGAAACTGTTTCACATAATGAAGGAGCACAAACTGGAGATGTCTCACATAGCAAGCAACTACTCTGAGCTTTACCCTGATCTCAGTGTTCATGCTCTGGCTCCTCACCACCCTTCCTTACTACACCCGTTCAGTTCCTCCTTTGAACATTCAGCATCTTCACAGCGTTTCACTAAACACATATCACTGCAGTGTGCTGAACTTAGCCCTTTGTTACCACAAATAACCATAGCACATAATATCTTTCATAACATGGTCAGACTCTTTATTTGAAACTCAGTGATGTTTTTCTCCTACAACTCCAACAATTCCTGCCATTCCAGAAACTTACTGTTGTCACAATTTAAACCTTCTTCTCATTTGTAGCCTCTATTTATTTGTAGCCATTTAACAGCTACTTCTTCTGGTATCAATGTAATCCCTTGGTATAAATAATTCCTTTACCTCTTCAGGTATTACAGATGACAAACAGATTCCTTCACAGTCTGTGTTTTAGAAAGCTAAAAAGGTTAAGCTTAAACTAGTTAAACTTGAGGAATCTGATCTTTCTAGCCTCATTTGATGTGTTCAATGTCCTCTCTGATCAACCTTGTAGTTTCATCTATTGCATCAACCTCACTGCATCTAATCCAGTCTGAGTTTGTCTTGCCTGAAGATAGACCATGAGTATTAGTGCAGATGAGGGTTGGCCCATGGCTTATAGAAGAGTATCAGTATTTCCCTACTTGTACTGAAATCTTATCAATTTTTTTTTCCTGTTGGTTTCAGCTTATTAGCTCAGTCTTTCAAATTATTTCTTTCATAATTTGTTCTAAAAATCTGACATATTATTCAGGTCAGAACAAAAGCTTCCTTGTCATCTTCTCCCCTCCACCTATTTAAAACACATGTGTTATAAATATAATTCTCTAATGAAATTATCACCCAGTGTGATATATGTGTAAAAATTCTTTGCTGCTGGCCTTACAATAACATTAAAAGAACCGGGACATGATCTTTCATAGACTATTCAGTCCCCCCATTCTGTCCATGTGTTGTGCAATGAAAAATTTTTTCAGGATGTGTATGAACAAAAAGTCAAAAATGAAGACTGCACAGGCTATTTTAATTCTGGAATATAACTCTGAGTTACTGACACTGCAGCTTTGCTAATACATTTGAAATAGATTTTGTGTACAACTTTCTATGATGTTTGAAAAACAAACTAATGAATTAAATTCCTCTCTCAAAAATTCAATTACGTGCCTTCTGACACCCTCAGTTCCTGTGAAGAGCTAAGAATTATGGATCCATCACGATAATCTCTTCTGTCCCTTCTCTTACAGCCTTTCTTCGGCTGTGTCTTCCTAACACACAACTCTTTCCATTTTGCCTTTCTTAGATAGTCTTGGTCTTTAATGCTTAGGTTTAGGATCAGAATTCATCTCCTCTGAGACCCTGGAGTGGAACACCCTTTTTCGCTTTCCAGTTCTTCCTGCAGGAAACACCTGCTTAGGTTGCACGTTTAGTCTTTTTGCCCTGCCAGTCCCATTTCTTCTGTTCAAGCCTTGTAAGAGCAGTCTCCCCACATTTCCTCCAGCTATCTCCCCTTAACTCCTTTCCCCATTCCTTGTCCTAATCTCTTTATCCACCCTATGCTGACCATTAAATCCTGTTCTTCTTACCCATCGGATTAACCCCAGTGCCCCATTTCTACTCCCCCACAAAACCTCCAGTCCCAGTATCTCATGGTCTTCTACACCCAGACCCCTTGTCTCAGGCTATTGGCTGAATACCTGGACCAAGGTCAGGCTATCCACTGTCATTCTTTTCAATTTTAGGCAGCTTGCTCTTATATGGTGCATAGGCAATGAAGAGAAAGAGCCCCTGGGCTTCATATGGATGTCCAGAGCCAGCACAGCCAGGAATACCCAGGAACTCCAGCTACAGGAGCAGTCTGCTCAGCCCTAAACAGTTCCAGCCGGGGCACGCAGAGATAAACTTTAGGGAATTCAGTGGAAAGCATCTAGCAAATGTGAGCATTTTTTGAATTACGTGTTCTTTAAAAAACTTAAAGCTTAGTCAGATTTGGGCTGATTTCACAGAGATAAAAGCTACCCTTGGGCCAACGGCCGCTTCTCTTCCAAGTGTCAAGACTCCACTCAGAAAGCACAGGGGTACTCGTGCAGGGAAGCTTTCCTTTCAGGAGGGTCAAGCAGGACTTGAAAATGCCTTTGTCAGGCCACACAGAATATGTGTAAAAGATCATTAGGGTCCACATTTTCTGCGCTAATACAAAGCCTACACTGAGTCTCATTCCACTGAGATCATGAAACTGTGACCTAGAGATCAAAGGTCCCACAGCTACATTAAAGTTCCACAAAGAAAAGATTATCTTCACTGAGCAAAACAATACCATTTTCTCTAGTAACATTTTCAAAAAAAAATTATTGGCTAATTATGATTAATATTTTAATGATATATTTTGCCTAGAATTTTCCCCAAAGACTTGCTTCAGTCAAGCATTCCAACATAAGAACAGGTCAGATTTCAACTCAAACAGTTAAAATTTGACTGTATTATAAGCATCTGAAAACAAAGTCCTTAATGGGAAGTGTCAGGCAACTTTAATAATAGGTGGGGCTGATACAACCTCTTTATCATAGGGAAACACACTACTTATGCAGGGAGATCAGCCATAAAATAACCTCCTTCCCGTTATTACCCTCAGATCCAGTAGCTCCCACACTTGAAGCCACTTGAGTTTTGGCAGCCCAGTGACTAACAGCCAGAAACACAATTTCAAGCCGATGATAAAGCATGAACCTCACAAAACAACTAGTAACGGCTTTTCCAGCTTGTGATTTTAAATGGGCAAAATTACAGTAGCCGTACACTTGCTGCTACATTAAGTGCACTAAGTCATTGGTAATTCTGGAAATTTCTCCAAACCTAAACCTGTAGCTAATAGGTATTTTCTTGAACTGGTGCTCAATAAGCACACTTTGAATCTATGTAAAACATTATTATGTATTTCTAAAGGTAAGGTTATCTCATATATACTTCCCCAAGCCAGTGCACACACTAAAAGACTTATGATGCCAATGGGTATTTCTGCAATATGGAACTTCACAGGAAGCTGCATACAGTATATTTTGCTTGAGGTATAGTAGATGAGCTGTCATTCCTGCTTGGGGAAAAGGAAATCCTACATCTTAGTTGGTTATTGCTCCAGAAGCCAATTTTCATGGAAGCAGTTTCAGAGTCCCACTCTCATAAACTACAACACAGATGTACAATAGGTACAGCACAAAAAAATGCACACTGACCTACTGTACATATAAGTATACACATGCACTTAAGTTACAACAGATATGAATCAAAACATAAACAACAACAAAAAATTAGATTACCTACTTTGACAGATTCATACCTGCAGTCTTCTCATTTTAAAGCAAAAAGCCAGGAGAGAGAATATTCAAATTTCTTGCCCATTTGGGTGGCTTCTTTGCACATGTTCCTGAATTTTCAGCTATGATGAGATACGCTCATTGGCAGTCACCAACAGGCTGATATGACCATGAAATGAGGAAACACAGTGAATGAAAAATAAGGTACTAGCACCACCATTTGCTGAGGTCTGGAAAAACTAGCAGAAGCTTTAAGAGACCTTGTAGACCTGTTTCTATAATGCAAGTTGCTTTTAACTCACTACTGCTGCTATAGGAGTTGCTTGGTCAAAATATGTTGTCAGCATTAATAATTTGCCAGGAAAATTCTAATGAAGTCCAGAGATGATGATTTTTATTCCCAGTGCTATAAATCTTGAAGTTTAAAAACAGTTTTATACAGGGCTTTTTTTAATTATTTGAGTTAAATGAAAATATTACTGCGAGCTAACCATATTTTGCAAATGAACATACAGTGGCTAGCAGAGGTGGACTGAAACAGTTTAGGAGACTTATTATGCCCCTGGGAAACATAGGTATTTTATTGTCACTCCTTGCCACCCCAGCGAAGAAGCTGGGGGTCTCTATAAAGTGACCCCCGAAGAGATTAGTTCCCCTCTGCCTAGGAAGCCCTTCCCCGCTGTCACATGGTGTTTCCATTTCTGCCTCCTGTTTCCTGAAGCAATTTGCTTCTAAGAAAGAGGAGGTCTGTGAAGCAGAAAAATACCCCAAACCATATTTAAGCAATTTAAAGGGGCACAGTCTGGTTTTAAAATATACTTGTTAAGAAACAGATTTTGACACCTGTATTGAAATCTACAAATGAGGTTATTAAAATTGATGTAGAGTTTTAAAACTGAATTCACTTTTGCCATCTCTGCCGTCTGCTAGTTTGTTTTATTTTGCTCTTCTTGGGCAACAGATGCAGCATTTACTTATGACCATCTTCAAATCAATTCATGAAAATAGATATGTTAAATTTTCCATTGTTTCAGGGGAAAAGCCTATATTGTGGAGGGTAAATGCTTTAACATAGGACAAAAATACCTTTACAATTACCAGTTTTTAGAAAAATAATGGAAACATTTCTATTGCACTAATATGCTGATAAACTTTTCTGTTAACAAGACCTAACTGCCACCTAGATGACTTAGTATGTCCCTTTTCCAAAGTTTTTTAAAATCACATTTTTAATTCCTTACTCTAGCTTACGCTTTCCTTATGCAAAGAAAAAAAAAAAAAATCAAAACCAAAACCAAACATTAAAAGCTTTTTGCTGTATTTCAACATGAGGAAAGGATAAAGAGCAAAAAATCATTATCATAATAATATTACCTGATGTCTACTCAATGCAAAGTAAGTTCAGAGGATGAAGAAGAGAAATTAAAAAATATCTTCACCTGCTTTTCAACTCTTTCCTGAAAACTATTTAGACTAGCACACCCTTCCTAGATCACTGCTGCAAACCTGTTGCTTAATTCCTTCCTCTGCTATAATATGGCAAATCTTTCCACAAATAGCACACTTCTATCATCCAAAAGCATCACAAAGGCAGATACCTAAAGCTACCAGGTAGGCCAGGGTTCAGGGAACAGTTTGTATTCTAGTTCTTCAGAAGTTGAAGATCCATAAACAATTTCTCACAGGCACAGCCTGTTGGTGTAAAACCTCAACTTACTTGGTTTAACAAAGCATCACCTAGATTTGAGGGCAAAATTGAGTCATAAAATAAACATACTAGGTAATGAGAACAAAGAAAGATGAGAAAAGAGTTCTTCAAAGAGAACTCTTATTTAGGGCCTGATCTTTGGCTAGTGTCAGGCAGCATAACCCAAAGGAAATCGGTACAAACCACCCTGAGGTACGCAGGCCCTTGCATTAGATACACAAAAGGACACACACAAATACTTATACTGTTTGAATAGTAGTTACAGACACAATGAAAAAGCAAGAAAGCACAGGCCAATCTTTTTTTTTAAGCCAGATTTTTTTCTGGATCAGAATTTCAATTATTTCTTATCTTCTGTCCTACTTGTGCAGTTTCATAGAATCAAAATGGATTTAAAGCTATTGCCTTTTATTCCTCAAACATTTTCCCCCCTCAGATTTCTCTCTACAATGTAATCACTTCTAGAGCCATTTTAGAAAGCTAATACAAAGGCTACCAATTTCTTGGAGAAGTAGCCTCAGGACTTGTTAGACTCCTTATTGCCATGAACTTTGTTTCAATATACAATGTATATTTTCCAATTTTAGTATCATCCCATTTCTTCTGGTTCTGTTGACTAAGCAGTTATTCTTCTTTGATATTTCTGACTTAGAAATTGCATTCACACAATTCAAACTAACTCAGATCATAACGAATTGCCATATGCTTTAGGTTGTGTGTTGATTTCACATCCTCATTGATTGGCCTTAATTTTTCAAAGTCTAGGAAAATCCTAAAACCACATTTCTCAAATATTTTCAAAAATTTTCATCACTTGCCCCAAATCACAGCTGACTCAGCTGTATTTGTCAGACTCTTCAATCAAAAAGAAAAAGAAACCAAAACCTCAAAAGCCTATCAGACAATGGAAAACTAGAGTGGAGAAGGCTGCTGAATGAATGTCCTGTTTGTCCTCCAGGAAGGCAGAAAGAATGAGATTAATGTGATGTGCTAAAACTGAAGGCTTCAGGCCCCAAAACGCAGCCAGCTTGACTCATGTCAAGCTACATCAGAAGAAGGGAACGTCTTCATAGACAAAACTGTAGTTTCACATACAGTATTCTCTCAGTGCCACACATGCATATAGAACATACTGTTAATATACATACTTATATATGCAGTCATAGTACGGCATCACCATATATACTGGGGGAAACACACAATCTTACCTGAGTGGCTTATAATGTGCAGGTAGTAACACCTTTTCCATGGTGATGCTGACATTACTAAAAATACTGCTCACAAACAAGCACATAAACCAAAAATATTTGTTACTCTCCAGCTTCACAAGACAACAGAAGTAGAACATAAAACAAGTATAAAATCAGAATTTAACAAGCAAATTGGCATTTTCAAGATGCTGAAAATGGCACCATTTGGACAATTGCAGAATTAGCAGATGTGTACAGTAATCATATTTATTTACAGCATTTAAATAGATACACAATAAATAGCACATTTAAATAGACATATACAGCATAATTAACAAGGTTTTTTTGAGAGGTACTTTTGTCTAATAGTATCACACTACATTTATTTAATCTGTTCTGTGAATCTACACATGAAATTCCCATTCCTACTTAAGGACCATTATATCCTATCTTAAAGACAGAGTAAATCTCTAATCCTTTGAGAATTTTTTTTAATCATGAGAGTATTTTTTGCTTTTATTCAAAAGGGAGAATATAGATATAATTGTCATCATCCTCATAAAAGAATTCACAGCAGATAATAGGTGCCAGAACAGTGGAATGCGAGAGGACAAAAGATACAATGAAAGAAGTTATCAGCTTAACGGAAAAGGCAGCTTCACTGTTTTAAATAAGTAACATACATTTTATAAAACAAATAACAATATTAAAAGAAAAATTATAATCTACCTATTAAGACAGAATGTCTAGTTCCCATTATGATTTTACTGGGAGCTGTGGGTTTCTGAAACTTTACAAGAACAAAACCTATGTAAGTTTTGAAATATTATGTGTTTCCTGGTATGAGAAATGCTGCAACAGACACATGGAAATCAAAAATACTTCCTCAGTGCAGGCATGGCATAGAGAGATTTAGAATAGCATAGGGATGTAAACGTTTAAGCTAACTTATAGAGTTAAACAGGTAGAGCCTGAAGTTATCACATGCAACTACATTCTTAACATGTATTATTTCTATTATTTTTTCCTAAAAGAATGTAAGCACGATATTGAAAAATAAACCAACTGCTAACCAAGAGTAGGAGGGAATTTCTTTGTCTGAAAAAGTTATTCCTGTACAAACTTCTTCATGTTGGAAAGTTACTCTACAACTCTTCTCCTCAGTGGCATCTAATATTGGTTATTTCCTTACATAAGCATCCTTACATAAGCATTAGAAAATAGTGATCTGCTTTGCTATGGCAGGTCACATAAATATGTTTCCTAGGCCATCAGTTTTCTATAGAGAGTTAAATCAGTTTGAAATCATTTCAAATGCAGGTAAAGAAAAAGCAGTCAAGGCTTTATTCTGCAATTTGAAAGGTAAATCTCTACATAGAATAGTCACAAATTCTTCTTTTTCACCTTGTCAGTTCTACTCAGTCAGTTTTACTGTTGGGAAGAGTTTGACTAAACTAAAAGTAAATAACATTTTAAAATAATTAAAACATAACTTTTTTTTAAACCATGATTTTTGCTGTCAAGATACACAGAGAACCTCTGATGAACAAAAAGTACCTCTAGGAAACTGGGTATTAATATTTCTGTCATAAAATTTCATTAAAGATTTTTTAATTGATGCATACCAGGTACTTCTATGAAAATAGTATATTTTCCTTTCAAAACACCAAATGAACTTATGACTGCCCAGGTCACTTAGTTTGTGTACTGACTCATTGGATTCTCAATAGTTGACCTTTATCAGATTGGCTAACTGACAGTCGTTTGGTCGGTCATTCTGTTAAAGGTAAATGAATGTTTTGTGGCCCCCAAAGAAAAATGTTAATTAGTTAACATTATATCATCCCTCATTTCAGTTCAATATCCTTTTGTTGTTATTGTTGCTAGTATCCAGTTTCTTGATGTTGCAGATTTAGCTAAATTATAAGCAATAAAATTAAAGTCCATTTAAATCAATAATTGTATTTAGAAAATTCCTACCAAAACTATAAATAGATACCAGTGCTATGGGCTATTTCCAACAGGGATTAAAAATGTAGGCTACTCAAAGACAATATTTACTCCATGAGTGACTGGACTACTCTAATACCCAAATTTTCTTAGCACAAGGAACAAGACTCCACAATTGAACTCTTCAGTGTCTACATTGATACATAGTTTGATGTTTTCTGTAGTTTAAATTTACCAGGTCTTCATAGGACAAACACAGGGATTCTGATGCCCTTGATAGGAGAAGTGCCTGCTGAGCACGTTTGGAAGTGACTGCCTTGAGCTCTTCAGGATTCTGCTCCTCTGAGAGGCGCACACGCTCACGAGGCAGGCAGCTGCTGCGGGCTAGCAGCAGCGCTGAACTCACTTCTGCAGACAAGACAACCATCTGACAGGTGATCTAAACCACACGGCAGTGGAAGAAGCAGCTAATCGATATATATAATATGCCGATCCTAAAGTTGCATGATCCTAACGAACTGAATGTATTAGTGTGGCAGCCTTTTGAAGCAATGAATGAATGTCCTGGGAAGCCCTGGCACCATGCCTTTATGTAACAGCCTCAGAGTCTCGCTGCCTGGTAGCACTTTGACCCTTGTAGCACTTTGTCTCTCAATCACTTTGGATGTTCTTTACCAGTATCGTCAATATTTTCTGTTCAGTTGTTCTGAATTTGAGCTGCATCCGTGACATCTATTGCCTGCTTCCCAAATAACAACATCATACTGACTTTGTACCCATAAGCCAGTTTACTTGGGCTTCCAAAAGAAAATTTCCACAAATGCATGCATCGTCTCTGAAAATGTGTTAGGCAAAAGGCTAATTCCTTCCTCCTACAGAGCCAGCTCCTAAATTGTATTATGCACTGGTATTCAACTTCCCACACTATTTCTTACATTATTAGCACAATAAGACAGTATTTCCCTGTTCACAATAGCACTTCATGCTACACCAGACAGTAAAATATGACACCTACAGTAAGTACCATTGTAGCATCTTGCCAGTATTTAGTAATAGACTGAATAAACTAATAGCAGACTAATAATAGACTAAAACACATAAGTACACATATAAAGTACACACTACATCATAATGTAATGTTAAAGAAATTACATTTGAAAATTTTTTAAAAATTAAAGAAATTACAATTTGAAAATTTAAAGTGAAAATTAAAATAAACAATTATTTTTTACTACCTAGGTTTCTGAGCAGAAGAAAAGAACACTTAAAAGCAGTTAAATAATAAATCCCACAATAGCCAAAATATTTAACTTATTGCCAGAAAATAATTACCTTCATTTTTCAGTTTGACAGCTTGTTTTGCTTACTGTACCTCTTTCAGAAGCAGAAGTATTACTCTGCTGTGGGTAAGATTTTAAAAATAATTATAAATAAAATACTGAATTTACCTTCCAGCTGCAAAAGCTGAGGATAAAAACAATACAACAAAATGTTACTATAGCTATTTATATTGATGCAAATATTACCAACCTTAGAAAGATCTCTAAAACATAATGAAATTATGTATTTCTGGATGGAAAGAACCTTATATCCATCTACTCAGGTCCCTCTTCTTGTGACAGGAATGATTAGATTCTCCTCAGGCATGCACACATCTGTCCCTCTGTTAGTCCTGCCATATCTTAATCACAGCAACTACCACAAGTTGTTGTGACAGATTTTTCCAGACTAATGACCCTTTTGGTAAATAAGCTCCTCCTTTGCTGCCTGTTTATTACTGGTCTACCAATATGCTCTTTACCAAACTTTCTGCAAACTGTTTCCATTTCACGACTACAAGCAGAAACAAGAATTGATCATTACTAAATGAGTTGCCTTCAGTGTGAGTATGAAAACATTTTGAAAGCACCGCAAATTACTGAAAAAAATGTCATTTTTCCACGCACACATTTTATCTGGATTACAAGAATAATAAAACACCATATAATTGATTTTACATATAATTGACTATAACTGAGTTAAATATGGCATAATAAGTAACAAACACAATCTTATCCTATTGGATGAGCACACACTGCAGTCCCACGACCTGGAATAATTACATACTAAAACAACAAATAATGACAATCACATGATTGGAGATATGTGAGGAATATACATTAAATCCACGTGGAGGCTTAATTAATTCAAATATTTTAGGTAGGTCTTCTACACCGGCATCAATTTATCACTTTCTGATCTGGTCCCACTCCCCATTGCGTTTCTTTTCCTTCCAGGTCTCGGTGCCACAAATCTCCTGATCCCCCAGGCCAACCGTTCACACCTTCACAACTAACCCCCAGGGTTTATTAGAGCAACCAGTCTTCACTTACTCCTGATCACTGTTATTTCTGGGCTTTTACAACTCTTTTTTTTTTGTAGACATATTTTGGGGTGAAAAAATGTAACCCTTTATTTATATCAAATATGTTGAGCCTTTCACCTTTTTTTCAGACTCATATATTAAAATTACAGCTGTTTTTCATGTAGAATTGTGAAAAACAGCATGCCTAGCTGGAAAAGTACTGTGCACTTCCAGGAGAGACAAAACCAAACACATCCTAAGGTAATCAGAAGATCTAGGATTTTAATATTTTGACTGCTCTTAATTATAAATTTAAAACCTCCTAATGTAGGTTAGAACCAGGTTGCTGTCATTAATACCATCCCACACAGGGGAGTTTTCTCTTTTCTGCCAGCTTATCATATAGCAGCATTCACTGCCTGAGTAGCAGTCAGCCACTTCCCCGCTCGCAAGGCTTTCCTGCCTGCTCTGCCCCGGGCTCCTGGACTCTCTAAGTCCCAGAGTTTCTTTCCATTCTTTCTGAAGATCAGGTCCCATTGCCTTTACTTTTTCCAAAGGAATTTATCTTTTAGTCCATCATGCTCCCCTTCTGGTTCTTCTATACGTGGCTGCCTGGCCCATGATCATCTGTTCATTAATTGCTTGCTGAATTAACCCCTTCTTTGCTATATATGGCCTGTAAATTCCACTCCGAAATGTAAACTTGCTTCCTAAAATACCCTGGGCACCTCCGGATCCAAATGTGAAGCTTTCCAGTATCTTCTGGAGACTATTTGGTGATTTAAGACTGCCTGTAACTTTTTTCTGGATGTTCCTCTTAGTTTCATTACATGTATTAGAAGTCCTTATATAAGTTTGCACTCATGTCAGATGTATTGCAGACTTTTTGCACTTACAAATGTTTATTTGTCATTTATGAGTCACCTTTTATGCCTTAGGAACTAACCAATACCCATTTACTTTTTAAAAATTATATTTCTTAATCATTTGGTCTCCCATTTCTTGCCTGTGATAAAATACCTCTTTTCACTAGACTGCAAATCCTCTGTTTCAGATTTCTTCTCTTAGAAGTATAAAAACCATATTTTTTTCTAAGCTGGATTTTATCATATCTCCGGTTTTTGTTTCTAACTCCTCTGCATCTCTTTTTATACTACTTAGTGATGTTGATAAGCACCCTCTATTTAGAATTATTTACAAATGTTTGTGGCAATGCTATTCAGATATTTTGGAAGGGAGAGTAAAAGCAATGTTACGATTACACCTCAGCTAAATACAATCCCTGCATGATTCCAAACCCCTTTCCTCATGGTCTTCCAAGCAGACGTAAGTTCAAGTGATGGTAATCAGATTGCAACTGAGCTGAATTGCTTTTCAGACATTTCATTGAGAAATACATCTTGCTTTAGTGAAGCAAAAGTGGTTACTTCAGCAATTGTAAATTGGTAATTTGTGGTATTGCTGGAAGCACCATGCTCTTACTAATTTGATGCCAGGAAATATAACCAAAAAAATAACACCAAAAAAGCAGTGAAGCATCACACTCAGACATAAGACAGAATTAACGATCAGCACTAGGACAGAATTCGGATGATCCAGAGAACCGCTTTGTGCTTTGCTGCATTCTTCAGCAAGTAACTTCGCTTTATTGTAGTTTCTCTATCTGCAAAGACGGAAATAGTAGCCCAGCATTATTCCCTTGTGTAGCACTCTGGGATCCTGTCATAGAAAGAACTATGTCAGAGTATTAATAGATATTTGTATTTAAATCATAAGTAATTATTAATTATTTATTTTACTGCATTTTAATATAGTCTGATTATAACTATAAATAAGTTGTTAAAACATTTACTAAGAGATGTGTTTACTAAAAATAAGCCATCATTAGGATTTTATTATCACCATCAATATTACTCTTATTTGGTGGAAAGCACAATGTGTATTTCCTGCTCATCACATCATTACATTTTCTCATTCTGACACTTCTTCTTATAATGTTGATTTCATTTCCATATGGGCGATGGACTTGGTACTAAACATGAGTTTAAGGTCTACAGGATGGCACAGGTAAAGGGAATACATTATCATGGTATTCATTAGTTAGAGTTGCGCTCTCAGTAGGTTCTCAAAAAGTTATCAAGGTGGTTAAAAGGAAAATGTTATTAGCAGCAGAAAGCATCATGTCTTACACCCAAGTGCCTTGTATACCTTTATCCTTCAAGCTCAAGAACACACTTTCAGCTTCCCAAAACATAAGAAGAAATGGCAGAGGTTTAGGCAGTTGCACCATTGCTGTGTTTTTTCTCTCTTATTTTTACAAAAAATTGGAAGATTATCATGAGAAGGCTTTTTCTGTTTAACATTGAATAACAAGATCACTAACCTGTACCTAGCAGAGAAACAGCACAGTGGTAAAAACAAAGGAAGTGTTAACTTCTGACTACAGTTCTATTTTAAGACAAGCATACTCTCGTCTGTGAAGTATTTAAATCTTACTGTAGTCAGAAATTTATTCGCTAAGTAGCCCAATTTGCCAATGAAAGTATGTGTCACATATAAGAAACTTTTCAGAACAGCTTAAACTAGTATTCTTTTAACATTAAAAGATTGCAATTTCTGGGCCACTAAAAATTACAACTTATCTTAGAAATAAACATCATTACATTTTATTGCAAGCTAAAAGCAAAACTAGAAGCAAATAACCAGAACTACATTTTCAAAAATTTCTAAAGAAAAATTTCACCAAATTATAGGGAGTTATAGGTAAGTAAATATAATTTTATAATACTTCAGTGCTTCATCTACAGAAATTTTAAAGAACTTTCTAAAGGTGGGTAGGCAACTGTAATTACCTTCCTTTTAAACAGAGAATAAAATCTTCAGTGCTTAACCTTCACAGAACTGGAGCCTTGGCCCATGGAACATTAAGAAACTTTCTCCTATTATAAAAAAAATATTTTTTTCTGGCAAAAAATAGCTTTTAAATGTATTTTTGAGGTTTATTTATGACAGAAATATTGGCCAAAGTACATAACAAAATGTATTCTACACGTGCTAAAATCTAAAATAATTCTGACATTCACAAAGTTTTGCAGAATCTGACTTATACAAGTGCTAAGTCATGAAGTACATTTGTTGCTATAAAGATAGACTTTCAATATTTGGGGTGGCAAAGGGGAAATATCTATTTACTAGAGCACTGGGATTTGTAAAATGAAATATGATGTTTATGAAATTTTCCTCCTTAAAACAGTAGTATAAAACAGTAATTATATATTTTGTGAACTGTGCTATGGATGTTGATAAGGACCTTTGATAACCACCAATAATGTTTTTTTTCCCTGTGAGAAGCATTCATTTATTAAATTCACTAGCTTGTTTTATTAAGTAGGGTCTTTGTGGTAGTATAATTATAATTATCTTTCATAGAATACACATAGAAAAGATTTTTAAAATCCTACTTCATTTAGAAACTATAAAATGAATTTCTTTATCATATCTAGGAGGTACAGGATTCTCTGCTGCTATCCAAAGCTGCAGTTCCTCAGATCTCCTGCATTTAATAACACACTGAAATGAGATCCATTGGTCAAATGTTTCATTCAGCCAAAGCTAAGGAAACTCCCTGAGACACCAGCAACAAGTCAGAAATTCTTCCAGTGGCAAAAGCGACTTTTCTTCATGATAATACTTTCTCATGGATAAGGTCACCTTCTGAACGTTCTGCCGTTTTCCAAGTAGAAGAATCAATATTCCAGCCATGTCCTTGTGAGACTCCTCTCCTGGGAGAAGCCAGGTAGTGGTGGGCAGGTACGAGAAGCTTTGTTGGGGACAATCAAAACACAGCACTCTGCTACCACATGGTGAGACTGTGTCTTGGTCACCTGTTGAAGATGAATGGGCAAAAGACTTCCGCAGGTGGCAGCAAGAAAGGGAGGGATTTCCTTTTAATTTCTCACTTTTCCAAACCAAAACTGCAGTTGCCATTATAGTAAGCAAAAAGTTGAAAAGCGCTGGTTGCAGAAAAAATTTTTTTCTTAGGAATTCATATGTCTCAAGGACTTAAATTTTTCACCTTTGCATTTAGACTATTTTCTATGCAGTTTTTTCTTCTTTTTTTTTTTTTTTCATTTTGACAGTAATGGTGAAGTCTGCCAGAGGCAGGAAGCAGATTATTTTATTTTTGGTTGTATATGTTTTTTGAACTCAATTTGTGTCCCTAAAAAGAAGACCTGAGTTTCAGGAGATATGCACCCTTATAGCTCCTACTGATTTTAACTGTCATTCTGGGTTCTCTGCACCTCCAAAAACCAGATATTAAAGCCCTTCTGATACAAAGAATACCTGTACTTAAAGACAACATTAAAAGAAGACTATAAATTGCACTGTCAAGTCTGCAGCTGATGGAAAAAGCTAGAAGTATTGCTGCTTGTGCAAACAAAAATGAATCAAGACAGTCCTTGTGAGAAGTGAATAAGGAAACAAAACAGTACTGCACAAATGGCAGATCACATCTAGAGGGCATCTTTGACAACTGCGATGATACACACAAAGTAAGAGTCCGGCCAGAACAAAATGCTATAATAATGCATGGTTTTGTATTGCATTTTTCATTCTTTGTCACCTTGCTTCCTCCTACTCTTCTTCCTTCATTCATACACAGGAGCACCAGTTTTCTCACATCATTCTTGGTTTTTCCCCTTACTGCGCCCAACAGTCTCAGTCCCAGTCTCTGTCTCGTGGCTTCTCTGATCTCTGCCTGCCCCCCTTCTCCCCATGGCTGCCCCTTGCTCCCCAGTTGCTCGGCTCCTTTAGGAGCCTCCTCTCCCCACCACTGATGGCTGCAGCCCATCCCGGCCACTCGTGTCCTTCCCCTCGGGCTCTCGGTTCACCTCTCCTGTCTCTCTCCTGTGCAACTCCCTTTTTCTCCCCTTCCCTGTAAAACCTCGGCTTCAGTCAAATGTCTTCTTTAGAGGCTCCTTGCCACAATTAGCTCCTTCCCAAGCCTGTCTCCCATCCCATGTGGCTTTCTGTCAGGCCACTCCATTCACTTCAATGTGGTTCTTCTGAAAAGGCCACTAGGAGCAGAGAAGAAACGTTAATTTTTATCCTGGCCCAGAGCAGCCAGGAACAATCCATATAAAGAAAGTCAGTTTTTGCTTTGAGCTGAATTGCTCCATGTTGTCAGATGTTTTTGTAGACATAAGTAGAATTATGGATTTGTCATTATTATCATCTTATTTTTAGGAATGTCTGAACTATTTTGGTTTGAATTTTCAAATGAATAAATTCTGGCTGAAGCAGGCAGCTGGCATGGAAAACCTTGCCCATATTGCACATAAATAACAAGAAAGTTTTATAAAGGGAGGACTCCAACTGCTTAGTTACAAGCAATGCTACTAGTGCTATAGAAAAGGACTATATACACTGGACTCTCAAACCAATCAATAATTTCTTAGAAAATGGCAGAGGAAACATTTGGGGAGGAATACAACCTCTTCTTTGATTTCCAGGCCAGGAGGTCATTGTAAAGAAATGTATCGACACTATTTTACAGCACATTGTTTAAGAATAAAAGAGCTGCTGTAAAAGAAATGTTATCCTTACTGGGGGAATATTGGTTCTCTGTCACTTGGTGGTGCAGGCATTTAATGTATGAAAGGGAGAGATCAAAGTAGCAATCCAGTTGTTCTTATTTCTAGAGCTTCATGAAACTTAAATGAAGCTTATCCTTTTTGATTCAATAATCATTGGGAAGCAATTCCACCGACAGTTCGTTAGTCCTACCTCCTACTCCAGCATCACTTTTCTCTCTGCATCAAGGGCAGGTTTCCAAGTGCAACCAGTTCCTCTTGTTTCCATCCCAAAGCCAGGCGAGAGAAGTTTATAGCCTTGCAGATAAGATGTACATTTATCACCAAAGAATTATTCTGCCGTACTCTGAGCTCACTCCATTATTTTCTGTTTAGGTCATTTGCCCAAATCCGTCTTTACTGTTTGCTTTTTCAAATATTTGTTCTTTTTAAAATCCTATGCTCTCCGTGACCTGCTATCTTGAACCGTTGAGATGAGGGAGTAGTTTTTAGTAGTAGAAAAGGGAATGTAGTTTATATCAGGAGAACAAATAGTATCATGTGGATTAGCGGCAACCAATTCCTACTTGGTACTGCAGAAAACTAAATCACCCATCCTTTACCACTTCAGCAGAGATCAGTTAGATACACACTTGTATTGGAAGATTAACATATAACAAATATTATTAAGTGAAAATTTACCAGAATTTATGCTTTTTACCCCTGGTTTTCCTGATCAGGTTCTGGTTTATCTAATCATTATTGTAATAATTATTTTTAATATAATTTTTTTTAAATCCTAAACATGAACCAAAAAGCCAGCAATTGCTAACTGACATACAAATGCAATGGCTTCATCCATTTTATAAATACAATAAATATTACAAAAACATCTTTGAGTATATTTTTAACCATTTGAAGTCAATCCATTTTACCTTCACAGCTTTGTGAGATGTATCTCAAACATTTGCAATCCCCACCTCCTTCCACAAAACTACCAGGCAGCTAAATGTGGTTGGTACATGCCTAGATTTAAATGCCTAAAGATTTATATGTGCCTTACTACCTCTCTTCTTCATTCCTGCTGGACACTCCCCAGCATTGTTGCTTATCCTCCATGTAACCATTTTCAATACATATCTTCCAAGGTAGCCAAATCTAGCCAATGGTGTCACACAGCATAGTGACACCACACTAGAAGCATTATTTTAAATATATATAATACCAAACATTATTAAAAAGATTAGGCATTGATACTGTTATGATAATCTCAGTACTAGTCTTGCACTTTTCTCTGCACTACCCTGTGCAACCCGGCTTGGACCAAACTCCAAAAAAAACTATGAGGAACCTTTATGCCAAAACCAGCAGGGTTTCTTCACCTACATGGATAGTCATAGTACTTATGTTATAAAAATGTTAGCTATTTGATTCACAGATATCTGCACCTGCCACACTACTTCTGGTTTGCCTGCTGCCATCATTTTACCCTCATACTGTTCCTTTTTCTTCTTGCAACTCCTCCTCCGCTACCATGAAGCAGCAGTAACATACCTGTGCCCTTGTGGTCACACACCTGGCACACGCTGGCTGGTTCCTAGGATCCCTTTAGGGCCACCAAAAGCTTTCTGCCCTGTCTCCTCCCCACACGAGACTATACCTACTGCTTCCATTGCAACAGCTCCAGAAAACCACCTAAAAAGAGCACTGGGCATATTTTTTTGTAAACAGAGCTTACAGTATATAGCCTGAAGCGCAGTACAATATCCCATTTGTCCAGGGTTATGGCTGAGGAAGGGACATGGAAGCAGACAGGGAGAGAGGCTTCACGCGCCAGCTGCAGGCGCGCTCAGACACGCAGCCCAGACCGAGGTGGCCCTTCGCTGCGGGCTGCAGTCCTGCAGCCGCTTACACAGCGTAACACAGAGGATGGCTACATTGCCTTGCCAGGAATACCTGCTCTCGGCACGCAGCTTCACGGCTTTGGGAGCGGAAACTAAACTTATTCTCCAGGAATGAACTGAGGCCTCTTAATGCCCTCAATAGCTTTTTCTAGTTACTACGAAGGTGTGGTAACAGGAGTATTTTGTAGATCAAGGCTCCTTTCCAAAATAAATTACATCCAGTAGCCTATTTTAAAATAATACTAATAGTAAAATAAATGGTACAAACACTCATCTTTCCCACCCGATAAATTAAAATTCTATTTAAAAAAATCATATAATAAAAACACCTGTATACATTTACATATACAGGGGCCTAACACTATTCAGTTCCTACTTCCAAATTAGTTAGACTTCATGGTCTACAGGCCCATTCCCAGAATTACCAAAAGGCGTTTGATCTAACTGGGACCACTTGAGATGGAATAGTTTGGATCCCATTTGTCCTCATTGCAATCTTCTTTTTCCTATTTATCCTACTTACCAAATGTAATGTGTAATTAACAATCACAGGAAAAAACTTTTTAAAAAAGTAGCAACTATTTTATTTATTGCCTTCCCAGAAGAAGTGTTGTTCTTTGCCTCATGGCTCATTAGCTGATGCTTAAAGTTATCAGAGAAGTTACCAGAGAAGTCTTTTTTTCCCTTTTTTAGGCAAGTTATCTTGTCTTTTTTTATATCTTTCATTTCTGACTTGGTTATTCCCAAATAATTATGAGTAGTTATATAAGCTCATCCTCCTTTTCCTCCAGGAAAAAAGAAAAAACTCCTATGTAGAATTCTTACTTGTTATGACAAAAGAACAAAGCAATCTGAAATCTTCCATTTGCAAATGATTATGTTTGAACATTCTTTCCAACTTACATTCTGGCAAACTACCAATTTTTCTGTTTTCCGCATAGTTAACTAATTTTAAATGAACCATTACTTTGTTTTCTGTGCTGCACTGATATCAGAGTTTCTTTTTCTCTCAGTTCATAGTACTTCATTTTGTTCTACGCTTCCTTCTCTTTTGATGGTCAACAGGAATGGTCAGCATCTGTAATGTGAAAAATACTTTTATTTCATACATTTCATATGAAAAAGTTTTGGTGACTACAGAATTGGTAGTCTTTCTGTAGAACTATGCCTTTATTTCTAGAAATGTGCCTGATCCCCCAACTGCTTTTTTATTTAGCACCTGTTATGATTCGGGTTATCTAGATTTCCCCCTGCATCTTAATTTACACAATTATTCAGTAACTGAACAGCTCAAGTGATTATATTTTTGTTCACCTTCTTTCCTAAGAAAGTATGGATTGTGCGTGATATTATTAAAAAAAAAAAAAGCAAACTGCTTTATACAATAAGAACAAAAAACTCTGGAGCAACATAAGGTGAGAAATAATATATTGTGATGTGTCTTTATTCTTCCAAATTCTAATTCAGCAAAGCATTTAGGTGTTTTGCACTTAATTTCATTGATGAATCATGGTTTTAATGCTTTAATTCCTGTGTTTTGAAGAATATATTATTGACAGTATGTTATCCAGTCAAAAAGTTCAGTTGCATATATTTTAATATACTAACGTCATAATACTCATTATGTCTTTTGCATTGTGATTTTATTAGTACAAATATTTATGGCATGTAAATTGTTTTATTTCAATATCTACTACTGCAACATTTTTGTTTCTTGAGTTTTGCCTTTTTTAACATTGCCAATCTGGATTGAAATAGTTGCCTTCATTGGAAGTGATCGGAATTGATTTAGTTATTACTTGGAGCAAAAATCTAGTCCGTTAATGGCACCACTCTGTTTTCACATATATTATAATTTTTTTAATGTATTGTTGGTAAGACAAGACTCCTTCACTACAATAAAAGAGTAATTGAGAAAAGAACAGCAAACTCTTAATTCCATACCTTTTATTAATACAAACAAACCCAGTAAAAATAATGATCTACTCAGAGAGGTGTCTGCTGACACAATACTCTGGAGAAGTTTCTATCAAATCTGTCCTCTACTGAATGCATCTTTGTTCAAGTACTCTTCTTTTTTTTTTCTTTTTTTTTTTAAATAAGCCAATTTTCCCTGAGAGAAAAAAAAAACCCAAAACAAAGTTCAACACTATATGAAGCAAACCTTAAAAAAAGATTGCAAGTCAGTTTAAACTTTGTTCAGGGGTTAATTAAATTGCATGGGTCAAAAATCACCTGAACTTTGTTCATGTCAAACTATTGCTTTACTTTTTTTTGTTGTTTTGTTATTTGCTTTGGCTAGGTGAACAAAGATATCAGTACTCTTCCAAAGGAAAAGCAAATACAGGGATTATTAACAATCATCTAAGAGTTCATATTCCTTGGCAAACTACATTAGCATTAATATTTCAAAATCTATGGATCCATGTGTTAGGTGAAGGGGGAAAAAAAAAAAAAAGCAAAGCCAACATTAGAAAATCCTTATTCTACTTACTGTTGGCTTAACACACAAGACATTAGGTGAGCTTTACTATCAATTTGTTGTGAAAGCCTCCTTCCCTGAAGTAACCCGCAGAGTTTCATTCCTGCCTTCTGCGGGGCTGCGGCTTTACTGCTGGCTCCATGGCTTATCACAGGGTGGCCAGATACAGGAACGCAGATTTTATGTCCCTTTGCAGACATTAGGAAGTTATCTAATTTATCCATAAAATACAGCTAAATACATACTTGATGTTTTGAACTCTCAGAGCCTATTCCTTAAAGTTATGAATTTAGTATCTGGACTGATTGGACCTAATTACTTAGTTTGTTTAATTTAGTGTTCATAAAGTATAGTAAACTGTGCTTTGTACAGTATTTATTAATGTGGATGAAGAAACTAGTTTTTGTTGTTTACTTATAATTCAGGCAGAGGAGGAAAGAAGCGCTAACACTAATCAGTTGGAAAGGATTCTGCTGTCATACGTACCTATAGAACCAGCAAAACACAAGCTGATACTATTTGCATTCTCTCTTGAAGAATTAGAAAATTATTACATCCTTTTCCACTCTCCAAATTCCCAACCAATATACCATGCCTAGAAAATATTTACATTTCAATCTGCTATTTTACTATGAAAGTGTGGTGCTTCCCTAAATTCAAGTCTATATGATTTAATAGTAGTGTTTTCCACCATTCCATTAATTAAACTCTACTTGAAAAACAGTGCTACATTATAAAACAAAAAAGAAAATTGGTTTTAATCCAAGCAGCATTGGAACATAAAAATATATGATTTACCATCTTCTCAAACCACTAATTTTGCAAAATCTTAGTATTCCTTATGAACAACCCACTGAGCAATGATACTTCAGAGAAGCAAAATAAAACCAATCTATAATTGGTTGCTCTCAGTCCATAGTCCATACCAAAATTACCATACTTTCTTGAAAAAGTCTGATTTTTTCTTAAAATAGATTGCTCAGTTTTAATGAGTGGAGTACCACTTGGTGAGATGCTCTTGAAAGTCCACAAAGCTCCTAAAGACATAGGTAAGTCTTCTTTATCTTCTATAAATCCACATGAAATGTATAATGGGAAGAGACAACACAGAATCTTGTTAGAGTGAGCTATTAAAACAGATTTATTGTTCCAATTTAAAAAAAAATCATGTTTAACATGACACAGAAAGGGTGATAGACACTCAGCTTTTGTGATTAAAAGGTATTTCTGGACATCATCATCATTGCTTTAGGTTTTCTGAAAGTAAAGAATTCTGTTATTCAACTATTTTCAGTAGTGGAGGAAGGTTTTTATACAACTTTTTATTAATTCAGAAGAACCGCAATTTATTTTGCCTAGGGAGTAATTGCCCAAGGAACACAGCAACTAAAAGAAAAGCTTCCAAGGCATCATAACCAAGGGCAACATGCAATTCTACCAAATATATCTATCCCAGGCATATAACTGTGAAAGAGCCTTTGCTGAAAAAGTATAATTTTTTGTTTTGGCACAGCAGTAGACTAAAGAAAATAAGTGAAGAAAGAATTACTTGTTCCAAAACTTTGGTAGTCTTCCATCTAATTTCCAAACAACTGGCTTGAAATTGAAGCCCTTATGCATAAAAATGCACTGAGACACCCCTTTTGTAAGAGGAAAAGAAAGAGACCATCCCCACTTTATTTCTTCACTGTCACCCAGGGTAAAGCATATGGAATTCACCAAAGCTGACATTTCTTAGAGAATACTTCCCAAAACTGTGAAGTGATCTTGGGTGGCCCATGCCTTCCATGCCTCTGCATTAAAACTGGAGTGCTATATACTGTTCAGATATTGCCTATCATTTTTGTAGCTGAAATATTAAGCTGCCTGGCATTTTCTTCTGCTTGCTATCTCTAGGCTATTGGCTTTACACTATCGATTCAACTCAGAGTCCCTACAGAAACACTAAAAATCAGCTCAAGTAAGTATCCGTAGAGCAGGGAACAGAAATAAATGTTTTCTATGCATGTGCAGCAAATATGGAAAAAACAAAAGAAAACTTTGCTTGGTCCTGTTTCCTTGCAAAATGTGTATTTCAGTGGAGAAGCTCTATGTTTCCTTGTAAGCGTTCATCTTGCGTCCTCGCCACATCTTTGAGGCAGACACAGGGGAAAAAATGGTGCTGATGAGAGTGAATCAGCCCTTCAAGATGTGTAATGATTTCATAGTCAGGAAGAGCTAGGCTGGTAATATCGAGGCCTAGCATCTGTGAGACCACGTCTCGGAAGTCTGCCAGCTGCAAGAGCAAACAGGAAAGAGTTATTAATAAATTAAATATTAAGTGAAGAAAATGCCTGTAAAAACACATGCATGTATACATACATACAGATGCAAGCATTTGTATTAGCAGTGCAAAATATAAGAATTTCTGCCATTGCTCAATACTGAGGAGTATGGAAACAGAGCCTTTTGGGGCATACTTAAAACAACAAAACAAGTTAAAAGCTGGGATGCTAAGGATTTTGGAATTTTTCCTCACAATTTGAAATGTTCCTCAGTATTCATCACAAGCATACCTCTCCACCTGATTCAACAGTGAAAGCTGAGGAGAGGATGGGAAGAGGAGTTGTACTTGACTTGGATGACTGCAAACTATATTGGAAACACCGGCAGGCACATGCCACAGCATGTGCTAAGGTGCTTGTCCTGACCTCAAGCTCCTGACCCCTGCCTGCCACAGCTCCCCTTGAACCTGCACTTGCTCAGGGAAGCCAAGGCAGGAGGAAGAAGTCAGAAGAAAGGTGGTGGGGGTGGCACATCCCTGGATCTCTCTTTGACTTGGAATCAGGATGCAGCCAAGATTCAGACAACAATCTCAGAAACACTCGTTTTGCTTCTATGAGGAGCTGCTGAAAATATATCATATGAAGGTTATTTGGCAAAGTGCTTAAAGAAACCATTTTTCTCTTTGCAGTTCCAAACAGGCAGACATCCACAAATAACTGTCATCACTAGTGACCCTGCCAGCAACTAGATTAAAAACTTGAGACGAGATGAACATGAACCCTGAGCTGCTCTCCTCAGCTCAAGATATAGGTCCTAACAGTTAAACTTAAATGCCTCTTAAACAGGTAATGCATTACACTGCCCAAAAAAACAATGCCCTAATGCTCCTTATCACCAACACATAATTATAAGAGAAAAAAGTTCCTATTAAACAAAATTGGCTTGTGTTGCTACCTATTTGTACTTCAAGGTCTCGTATCCCAAGCCTGACAGAGACCCCACAGTAACAGAAACTTCACAAACCATCAGGAAGCCAGACTCATGTTCTGGTGTGGTAGCACTCACTGCACTCAACTTTGACAGTTATGGGTAAGAAGGAGTACAGACAGAAATAAAAGTGCCCCTAAAATACATGGCCATCCCCAAGATTACTGTGCAGAATTCCAAGGCAATTATATCATATTTGAAGCAAGTAGCAAAAACCCCTATAACATGAAGGCCAGATCCTGAAGCAAGATATCAAGTAAGGTCTCAATGCCAAGATTTTGCCAGAGACAGTTCGCTTTGCTCCAGTATGAAATCTAAGGAGCTAACACCAGTTCAGAAAAAGAAATATGGAAACCAAAACAGTACATGGCACTGAAGGACTCTGAGAATTCATTCCCAGCTATTTGACTTATTAAGGCAGTACAACGCCTTGGGTGAAATGCTGTAACACAATGTAACACCAAAAAACCCAAGTTCCCATATATTCTCTTCAGTGCCAGTACCAAGCCTGTAGGTGACTGATGTGATGCACTGGCAGTACGCTAGAAAAGTACAACGTAGTGGAAGCTAAAGGTTTCTTAAACATCTGAATCACAGATGGATCAAATGGGCAGCAGAGCTGGAATTTGTTTACATGCATATTTTATGTAAAAAAAAAAAAAAAAAAGGCACTCCCCTTTTAAAGATCCAGTCTTTGGATTAATTATACTCCCATAAGATGTTTGTCTATACAACTAACCCAACTGATGCCTTATCTTTGCTATTCTAAGCTGTTCAACTTAATCAGGGCAATGGTGAGTATACCCAGCTGAACAACAATCATATTTTTATGTGATGAATGGACACTGATTAATGAGTTGGCAGCATTTTGCCAGAGGTAAGAGATACAAATTAAAAGATACATGGAATCATCTCACTCTACTTCTCACAGAAAAATCAGGTCATAGCTATATTGATTGGACAATAAATATTTCCAATATATGAATGTATAATTTAAGTATATTCAATAACATTCATCAGCAAGTAACCTAAACAGGAAGACACACACAGCCCTTAAAGAAATCCTTCAAGCCATCCACTTATATGTATTTTAAATTGAGGATTGTTTTTCCACTTTAAGGGAATAACACTTAAAAAAAAATCCAACTTTTCTGATGGTTATATTGTGGCAGATAAAGTACAGTACATACAAAGCTGTAGTTCAAACAAAAGGCAGCAAAAGTGTTGACTACAAAGAGAAATACTCTCTCTACATAAACTGACAAAGAACACCATCGCTCTTGGATGCAAAAATGCCAAGCCAAGGATATCAATCTGAGTTCTAAAAAATCCAAACAAAAGCAACAAAAGATATACATGGGACTATTTTTAGACTTCTGTAGTATGCCTCACATGAAGTAAAATGCATGTTTATATTCCTAAGCACAGTACTGTATGCACATCACGAACATCTTTTAAAATTTTGTACTAAAACATTTAAGGACCTAGAAAAAAGATTAGATGAAAAACGTATTTCAGCTTTAAAAACAATGCAACATAGGTATTAAGAACACAACAGTTTTGTTGAAACACTACAAGCTAATAGAAGTACCACATAACACTCTATTTAAGGCCTTCTTCAACAGCAGTGAATATTTCAAAGCTAGTCACAATTTGAAATAAAGGAGAGGAATAATAAGAGACGAACATCAATAAAGACTTAAAATGAAATATTTGCTTCAGAGGTAAATACTCATGCTAGATTTTCTTTGCATCTCATCTCCAGGGAGTAAAAGTATCTAAAGTAAAAGAGGAGAAGAAGAAGAAAAGATGAATGCAATTGAGGACATTAACCCAAGATTAGGGAGAGGAGGGGGAAAAGGATGCTACATTTTATTTGCACCTTGTACCTACAGGAAAGTAGAAGGGTGTCTTATTGTATCAGAAAAAAAGGAAAACTAGGACTGAAGAAAATCCTTATAATAACGGAAAAAATGTGCAAATGCTTGTACAAGCTGTCAGCCTATCCACATCAACAATTCCATTAGATAATGGCAGTTTCAGTTTCTGATAGTTTTCTCAGCATACACACACACACACAAAGGTATGTTACTGAAGTTATATTCAGATTAATTATATAGATCCACGCACAGAGAAATACATAACATCTGCATACACTACCACTTACAGAGAGACAGAGAATATTGGTCCTGTTTAGCTTCCCAGAGAGAAGAACAAGCGATTCCAAAGCAGGTGAAGAATTACATTTAGTTGAGGAGGAGGATACTCCTCAGGTAATAGTTCAAGAGAATCCAGGAAAAAACTCATGCATTTATTAGTGAAAGAGAGATTTTAGAATGAATTCTCTGATTTAACAACACCAGGGTTATCTTAAGGCAAAATTTTAGTTAAGTAAACCATTAAGATCCAGGACAGTATGCTATGAATACCTCCGAAATTTCTCATATTAGCAAAATGACATTACTGCTAATTCGCACTGCAGGAGCACAAGACTTAGGTTTTACAAACAGCTTTTCTCCCAGTTCAGCAGTATAGATCCACCTGCAAGTGCTCAAAAGGTTCCTGTGACGTAGATGATTGTGGACTCTGGTGAATTGTAAGTTAATGGGTTTTTTTTATTAACCCAGAAACACATTTGTGTTCTTTGAATTTACGGCCTATGCATGGTAATATGTAAGTAAGTATTGTATCTAAGATATATGAAAAACTATACCTTAAAAAAAAAAACAACTAAGATTCTAAAGAATTTTTATGCATCTTCTCCAAAATGGGATGTAAATTGAATATGTTGCAGTGCACAAACAAAACAAGGCATAGATTTATCTTTCATTCTCTTACATGTATAACTTGAAGTGCTTTACCTCTCAGAGTCATAATTGCCACTTTAGCTCAAATTGCTGCTTTAGTTTGAGCTAGTTTTTCCTCATTTATGAATGTTCACACAAGTTTTCAGCTCAGCTGGATAGCTGCTCTACCTATACCACACTCTTATGTTCTGAATGACACCTAGCACTTGTCCAGCAAGTATACACCTACCTGTCTCTCTCTTTTTGCTACTTCTGCAAGGGTTGTTTTAAGCATCTTCATTTCACTGCTAACTGCTTCTAACATATTTTTGGCCTTTTCTTTATCTTCATTAGCTTCATGCTTCTTTAAATGAAGTTCTGATTTGACAGAGGTAAGTTGTTTCTCAGCCTTTTCTTTCATTCTTTGCAATTTGCCTTGAGACTTATTAAGTTCTTCTATTGTTCTGTTCTGCTCCAAAGTTTTGATCTACAATAATAAATGTTAAATCCTTCACACATTTTCATCTAAGAACAAATAACAAAAATGGCTAAGAACACACATTTTAATGTGGTTTCTTATGGATTCTTGAGGAAATCACACATATGTGTGAACTGAAAAGTTGTTAAAGCATATTGGCCAATTTCAACTGAATTAACAGAAAGACTATTGTTTCAAAGACAGTTAATTTTCTACGGGCTTTCATGAAAAGAGACAACAGAACATACAAAAGCCCACAGTGTGAGTTCATTCTTTGCTAGCCACTGGAAAATCAACATGAGAGCTGCCAAATGTTTTGCCAGAGAAAATCCTTCCGTTGAAATTTGCACCTACTTACCTACTTCAGTCAATCAGCCATAAGACACAAAGTCACATAAAATCAACCATCCCTAGTTCCAGTAGTTGCAAGCTATCAGTGATTGCAAACTACTTGTTTCCACCTGAGTCAAAGCGAATAGTTTATTACTGCCACAAGGTAATAAAACACAAAAACAATGAAAATTTAGCATCTTGCCTGTTTTATGTGAAAAAAAAAAACTTTTCTCCCTACTGGTAATCAGAATAGATTTTCTGTGAGCTATGTATGCAAAAATAAAAGATTACAGCCATACTGAGAGGAGAGGAAGGGATCCCATCTTTCTTGTAAATTTGAAGATTTACCTTGTGCTTTACAGATGCTATTTAGTGTACCAAGATGGACTGCAAAATATCCAAAACATTGTAATAATATATTTGTTTTCCCAACCTAGATGCATTTGAGCAGTTCTCCATGAACACTTATAAATGAACTCCAGCTGTATTCAAATGAAACAGAAAAATGGGTGGAAGCACAAATGTAACCTTTTAACTCACCTTAAGTTCATTGGTTTCAGACAGCTTGGCTTTGAGATTGGTATTAGTTTCCCTTGCCAGATCAAGCTGCTGCTGTAACCTCTCTATCACTTTATGCAACTTTCTGACAGTGAGATTGGCCTCATCCCGCTCCACAGCTAAGACTGTCCTTACTTGCTTTTCTTCTTCCAGCTGGGATATTTTTTGCCGCAGAAGGTTCATGTGCAACTCTCTGCTCTCAAGTTTTTCTTTCTGAGTCTTCAACTAGTTTTAAAACCACAAGGATATTTAAACCAGTATTTGCAAAAGACAATGGTTCTACACAGATTGTTACATAAATTTATTTCCCTTGTTCCATGTTTAACCTGAACTCCCAATCCTCTTTTGAAAACTCTGTAAAGCAGTATACACATATGCATATGTGTATACATATACAAACTATATATACATATAGTGCGTATACACACACTAACTTGATACCTCTTATATTATTACTAATTCATTGCACTTCTCTGTCCTTAAGCCTGTGCACCAACTTTTAGAGTGGATTTACATGTAGATTCCCATCCTATTAGAATATAAATACTTGTGCATAACATAACATCTGAGATTGTCTCAGATATAAGACACTTTTCAAATGCAAGAGGTTAAAGACACATTCATTAAACAGACAGTGGTTTAAGTGGTCATAGTTAAAGATATTCCATCTCTAAGCAGTATATTAAGGCTAGTGTGTAAGAAGCAGAGTCAACATACAGAAATAAGAAAGCATTCATATACTCTTGCAAAACAAAGTCCAGCAGCTTAGTTTTATAATTTTGGTGCTCAGGGAAATACCTGTTTTCTGCTTACCTGAGGTGAACTACCAGGCTTTACTCTGGAACATCTGAAGACTATTCACACACATCCTCCCTGCTAGAGAGGTGGTTACTTTCAGAAAATCTACAGTGTGATTTTAAACACAACCTGCACAGATTATCAAGATTCCTAAAGGGGCACAATTCTTGTTGGAAATCCTTAGTGAAGTGCAACCTATATTATACTAGTTTCTAGAGAAGTTGATGCAAGATGCCTTCCTTCCCGGTAGATCCTTCTAGATTTAAATATTGTCAGTAATTGTTTAAAAATATATATTATAAATGTGTATTGAAAAATAGACATACATAAATATGCATACTATAACTATATGTTTTTGAAGAAGTTGTGAAGAGCAGTATCATGTATTAACTAACTAGCAGTTTTAATTATTTTAACATGCAGTTTGATTGCACAGTTTGCAAAAGTGTTTACTATCTTCTCTTTATGTAGTGAAGCCTCAGGCTTCTGCCTCTAGCAAGCTATCATTGAAATACAACCATAACAATGTTATCTTTGAAACAAACAGTAAAAATACATCTTTTTTGCCTACCTTCCTTCTTAGGCTATATGCCATAGTCTTATTTTCAATCACTGCATCACCTTCCAGTTTCACTAATTGCTCTACCCGAGCTAGAATTGCATCCACATTCATATCAAATCCAACCTCCGCTGCCACACGGTCCAGCTTCATCTTCTTATTAAGTTGTTCCAGAAATTTCAGATACTAAGATGTGAAAAAATGAGAAAAGGATAATAAAACTTCATTAAAAGTCTCTCAGTATAATTTAAAGCAATTGCCCCTACCCTGGCAACCAACTAATAGAGCCAACAATCATTATCCACAAGAAATAAGGCACTGAAAGGATATATTTATAATACACACTCCTGATAAAATTGCAAATTCTCCAATTGTCCTTTTTCAATCAACATTTATTTTGTTCATAAGTCCCTGGACCTACTGTATTTATCTTCTTCGCAAGACCAGCTTGTCTCTTGCTCCTCTACAGCAAGAAAGCCACTAGGTGTGTGTGTCTGCTTCTGACTACAGTTCCCTTCTGTGGCTCTGCTGTTCTACGTGACCAGGCACTGGCAGGGAGGAGGAAGAAAGGACAGCCACACAGTCTTCTCACTTAACTGGAAATGCCTGCCCACTGCTGGGAGCTCTGGCTGATTAACATAGGTAAAAATGATACCAGGGATGCCAGAGGAGATCTGATATGGTATGAAGAGATACAGGAATGTTAATATGGTCATTATTTTGCCCTACTTTGGAAAAGCAAGTTCTAGACGTAATGGCTATTAATTTAAAAATTGCTCCAAAGATTATTTTAATTGCTCTAACATGAATTTCATCTGCTGTACTGATGTGTATACATACAGCATATCAAATATTATTTAATCTTTTTTTTCCTTCCCCCCCCCCCTTATTTGTCCTTTTTTGTTAGCCCTTTAAAAATTACATTATTTCCCTGGTCACAATTAGCACCTCTTGTGAAAACCAAAGTTCTTCTTTTCACTAAGAACCATATTTTACTTCATTTTCTCTTACTTCTGGTATATTTAATCTTTTTCTATTGTCCCTGTTTAGCTTTCATTCATTTTGCATCCTGATATGATTTTTATCCGTACACACATGCTATTCCTTTATACTCCTCTTTAGCCATGTATTTCCACGTTTATACAATTTCTGTCTGATTTTCTGATCATTTAATGAGCTCCTGATGCAAACACACTGGGAATTTTATTACCCTTCCTGTTTTTCCTTTACACTGGAACTGGTTGTTGCTGTGCTCTAACACATTTTTATTCAGTAACTGCCTATTCACCTATCCCTTTCTTCTCAGTCAAGAGATTGCTCTCTGTTTTCTAACTTTGCTGAAGGCTGCCTTTTTGAAGATCATTTTCTATTTCACATTGTTTTCACTCCTTTGCTAGAAGCATTTTCACTTAATTCTACCTTTATATTGTCAATTAATTCCATTTCTTATATGCTTTTTTCCAGAACTGCATCAAAAAAAAACAAACAAAAAACCCCACTTCCTCTAAAAAGCTTCCTCTAACTTCTTGAAACATATTCCAAGAATTGGAACTATACTTGTTTTGATGTGTATTCTGGTAATTAAATCATTGTCACCAAATCCTACTCCTTGTGTGTTGGAGAACATAGTGTTTTCTTACTGTGTTAGGTCCCCCCCCCCTTTTTTTTTTCACCCCACCTTTCCCCAGGTACATTCAAGCAAACCTGCCTCTCATTTCTTCCTGAACTTGGAGCAAGAGTATAGCATCACCTTGCTATATACAATGCAAATCTCTTCTTTTTCTCCTCCTTTCTGTCTCTGTGGAACAAACTATACCATTTTATAGAAATATTTCAGTCCTGTGATTTACACCAAGGAATCTGTGGGCTGCTGGAGAATTTCTCTATACATTGTGAATTTTAGATTAGTTTCGTCTATTTTTTCTTATATCTCAAGAGAGCATAAACTAAAACTGAAGGCAACTGACATTTCTGTTGCTGCTCATAATCTTTTCAAAGGAACAACAGAAGAAAATCACAAATAAAAAAATAAAAACCTCCTGGTCAGTTCCATAACTGTTGCTTAAGCCCACAATGATAAAAGCGGAAAGAATCTTTTTTTTGTTTCACACTGCTTCCAGTTCAAAAAGTCAAAAACAACAGCACCAGAAGCAAGCACTGATGCTGTTCATTAACAGAAAAGAACAGCAAAGATTTCTTTATTGCAACAACATCTAAAGAAAAAATAAGAAACTAAGGCCACATGTTCCTCACAGAGGAAGCAGTGAAGAAATTCCATTTCCTGTTTGCTCCCAGGGTGGTTGATGCTTTATTCATAAAAGTTGTTGTATTGTAGACTAATATAAAACTGCATCAAATTGTTAGTTCTTTGCAAACTCAACAATTGCTCACTGAAGCACTGATCTTGACTTCGTAACATGCTACCACCCACCATCTACTTTGCCCTTAAAGGTGTTGAATGGCTGGTTTAGTACTCCAGGAATTATGTCATTTTCCAAAGTCTTAAAATGTGGATATGTTCCAAAACAAGAGCATGTTCATTCACACTATTAATAGAACAATTTTGGTAGCCACAATGGTCTAAGGCTATAAAAGAATCAAGGACTGCAGGACCTTGAGATGCTGTGGACCAAATAATATGCTAGAGAAAGGTGGAGTAGCTTTGAGATCAGAGAATTCTTGAAGGTCTTCTGATACAGATACTCTTATATCTCTTTTTTCACATTAAATGGACTTTGAAATCAGAACCTTATCTACTTTTTCCAGTTAAAATTGTTAGTCAAAGAAAAGATATTACTATGCCACACATGCTTTACTTTGCTAATTCCCATTACTTGCAATACTGTAATATTCAAGCTGATCAATGCAATACAATTTACTATCTCTCCAGGTTTACTAACTTTTATACAAAAGTAAATAACCTATGCAACTACTTTTTGTTTCTCAAGCTTCAAACCATCTTGCATCATATCTCCAGACAGCAATTCCTCTTCCAAATGTTTCAGCTCATCCTGGAAAGTCTCAGATAGTTTCTCAGCTTTCTTGCTCCTCTCCAGAGCTTCCTGGTACAATGCGGTCTGATTTTCCAAAGCTTCAGTCAATTTAGCTATTCGAGTTTCAAACTGAGATACCATCTAGGAAGCAAACAAACCAAGAGACAGGGTTAGGTGGGTGCGGAAGTGTTAGAAAGATATGAAAGATTCACTGTCAAATTGTTGAAAAGAAGGTAAAAAAAAAATCTCTCTTTAAAATACATAAATTTGAAAAGGCAAAAAGAGAAAAATCTGTAAGAAAGTGGCAGGAGTGGCTACATGTGAGACACCCAAAAAAAATGAACAACAAACTATATCTAAGATGAGTCAATCAACTAAAAGGAGCAAGTATCTTTAAACAACTATTTCAATATAAACTAATTTAGACACAAACATTCCAAAGACACTAGCTAGCCAGTAATACCTGGCAGTCAACTAGCTTCCTTTAAAAAAGGGCCATACGATCTCCAGTCTATCACGAAGTTGAGTGGAAAAACTAGATAAGAGCATTTTAGAAAATACACACAATATGTAGATGAGAACTTAGATAAGAATAACTAAGTCTCAGAGGAGTCCTTCTCAACTGTTAACATGTTTTTAAAGGGCACTTAATCAAAATATTTTGCTAAACGCTGTGCGTGTGTGTGTGTGCGTGTGTGTGTGTGTGTGCGTGTGCGCGTGTGTGTGTGCGTGTGCGCGTGTAAGGCTAAAAGGATAAAAATCTGACAAGAAACTATATGATGATTCTGAAAACAGTTATAGCTCCACACTGTTAACTTTGCAACTGGTTGGCAATGTAATGGATTTTAAATAGTAAAGTATTTATAAATTAATGCTTGACAACATCTGATTATACCACTGCCAAATACTGAATTACTAGCTTTATTCAAAAAATTGCTTACTTCCCTCTTTCCTTCTCTCCTGTTCTTACTGTCATACAATTATCTGGTTAGATAATTCATTGTTGTGCATTTGTAACTCAGTTTTCAGATACTCATCTCCAAACAGTCTCTTCATTTTAAACATCTGTTTGCCTCATGTTAATAAAATGAACAATAAGCATGCAAAATTCCCATTAATTTTAATGACACATTAAGGCTTCCAACTTCGCTCACAATTAAATACAAACACTGGTTTGTACCAAAACTGCCTGAAAAACACTGAGAAATTACTGTTGCTTGTACCGTGGTGTAAAATACTAAACAATAATAAAACCGTAAGAACTCCCCCCCACACACATCTTATGCTTTTCTGCATCATATATATCACTCAGTACAAAACACAGATTTCAGTAACTTGGTCCCACAAAGATGTGGTGTTGCCAGAGAACACAGAATCCTTTTATCAGACTGCAGAGTGGATCTACAGTTAGTCCAGCTGCATGGGGTTTTTACATGCTTCAAAACACCATAAACACAAAAACTATCATAGAAGGTGTGATCACAAAGTCATCAAGCTGTTAGTTTGTCTTCAAGAGCATCCAGGAGTGGTTTTCCTCCTCAGCTTACGAACAATCAACAATTTAGGGATTTCCTGAGAGTTGCACCCTTATTATCTGTGCCTTTATCCAACTGCTTCTTAAGGCTGTACTTTTGGTCCTGCAGTTCTGAACTCCTCTAACTTCCAGTGCCAATGACTTGTGCAGTTCAGTCAAGCAATGTGTAAAGAAAGGGACTTCCTGTTGCTTGTTTTAAAGTGGTTACTTGAAAATTTGCTTGGATGCTGCTTATTTCTTGTCTTGCAAGAAATTCCAAATACTCACTTCTAGAGGGAGCTTTTACAGAAGCATCAATAAGTTGTACTGTTCTTGTTTTGTAAGACGTTATCTTAAACTTCCCCTGTTTTATATGCACACACGTGTGCACGTAGTACAAAATTTTTTTGAGATCTCCACCAGCTGAAAAGCATTAGAGCTGCCACTGCTCTTGTCATTGTCCCTATAACTTGTAACTGTATTTTGCTTTACTGTGTCCCACTCACTGTTCCAAGCTGAAAATTTCTTGCCCTATTGAGTCTTTTCTTGCACGGAAGCCTCTAGATACTCTCAGGGCCCTTTCTTGTCCTTTTTAAAGGTTTTTGGCAGGGGGCGGATGAGATTATCACAAGTATGTGTAGTATTCAGAATGTAGCAGCATCATGGATTTATACAGTGGCATACTTATGGTTTTCATTTTCTCCTCCACTCTTTTTCTAACAATTTTTCATATTCTAGTTGCTTTTTTTGGTCACTGGTAAGCACTAAGTCAACATCTATATTACTCTGCATTTATTAATGTTTAACTTTGTCAAATTATTTTCCACTTGTTATTTTGTTTGGAAAAATATAAAAAAACAAACATGCAGCATCACCTATCTTCCTCAAAATGTTATGCAGATGGATTGCAAGTTGCAACATGCACACAAACATATGCACAGACACAACAAAACAATCCTGATTCTACAGCACAGAGCTCTTTTGTGGCAGCAAAGGAAAAGCAGATAGATCCTAAAATTAAATAAGTGTTAATGGCATTGCAATTAAAATCACTAAGAATTTTGTCAAAAAGAAGAATAGGAGATTTCAGTGGGAGCCTAATCAGTTTCAGCATTTAGGAGTCTGTTATATCAATATACATGGCTGAAAACTGATACAATTAAGACAATTTAAGATCGGATCAGCTGTTCCTGTCTCAGGTCAGATGGGCAGGTAGTCAGGAGAAAGAGCAGTTTCAGCTATAATTTAATTTGCTGTGACAAATCTGCTTACACTTGTCAAACAGAAAGGACTGAACCTGCAGACCTTGTACTGTGGCTGGGCTTTGTATGAACTGTTAGCATTTGCTTGCCTTGGACTCCAGGTCCCCGCGTACCCTTCTGACATGTTTTAAATAACAAATGACAAAAACACCCAAGAGCTGTCCAATCATATTCAGATGACACGCATCATATTATAACTGCTTGAAAAGATCTTTAGGACAGTAATTCAAATCAGTATCTTAACCCTGCAATAGAATATTTATCACCAGACACTGTCATTGTAAATGCTGATTTTTTTTGAATAAAGTTACAATTTTTGGTAGTGTTAATGGCTAATATGCAGGCCATGAATAACTCAGATGCCCTTCAGACACTAAAAGCACCACAATTAGGGCACCTAATCTTCAAGAGCATTTGAGATTACACAGAAAATCTGACTTAAAGCCAGAACAAACAGTTGTGATGAATGCATTTCTCACGTGCACTTTAAAATTTAAACTTTTCACAGCTCTGTTTGACAGATGCATGTGCAGACATAAGCCAAATACAACTAACAGGACTTGAATGTAAAGGTGAACATTTTGCCGGTGGCAGTTGAGTTCTTGAGCTCTATCAGGATGATACTATAAACTAAATTCCCAGAGTAACAGCAGAGAAGACAAAAAAGAAAAAACAAAAAACAAAAACTGTTTAGAGAAGGCATCAAAGGGCCAGTCAGGGAAGGGAAAGTTCTCTTCCTCCCAAATGCTTGTGTTGTCTTTTCCTGCACATGCTAATTCAGTTTGCAAGGCAAGTTGCTTGCAGCAACACCATGAGTGAAATGAAGCAACGTATACTCAGGGAAAGGACAGCCTTGACTGTAACCCTCCTTCCCCGTACTGGTGATTCATTAGCAGATTTTCAGTCTCCAACAGAAAGGCACTTGGCTGTTGGATTCGTACCTAGCTGTCTTAGCATTACTTCTAGATTTCAGCCACACCACAAAGTGGCTTCTCTGAAACAAGCTAGCCTGAGCACCAGCAACAGCACAGGCCGATTTACCCTGCCAAGAAATTTATGACTCTCATTTGAAGGTCTTTTACATCAGACTTGACAGTTTACTGAAAAGTTTATGAGGAATCCTTTCTCTAAGAAGTATCTGAAGACAATTAATCATTTTCACGATTGATCGATGGTAAAGCATACATATCCTAAAACAGAATATTATATCCAAGTCCTGCAAAGAAATTCACCAAAAGATGCAATGGGCCTCTGATCAAGAAGGTAGGACCAACACATATATTCCTTACAACTGGAGTCTTAAAAAATGCTTTTAATTCTGATTTCCAGAAAGAAAAACAGTTCACTGCAAAACAACTTTTTGGATGACATATTTTATGTTCTATTAGAAATGGACTCATAAGTGCACGATATTGGCATTTTAGCTTAGTTATTTCAAAGCCTTTAATCTTAATATAGAAACCGTTCTGAGAATAGATGCCAGCAATGCTTTAGTAACATAGTTCACTTGAGGGCAACGCAGACAAATTTTTCCAGACCTTTGAGTCATAGCAATAAAACACTAAACATCACTTAATATATTTGGTAAATACAATCATCCACAAAATTTCAGCATTCAACTGCAAGGACTATATTCACCAAGCAATATTACACTTAAAAATAATATTTTTTATTCAGGAACTTCCTGAGCCACAACTGTTTGAGAATGGACTAGCATTCTGGGGAATATTGCTTTATGTATTAGCAAGCAATTGCTATATTTGCTGGCAGAGTCAGCAATGGCATGCTAGACATATCTGACATGGCCCCTCTGCTATTTAAAAATAAACCAACAAAACAGGCAACCACAAAACTAGCATCTTAGTTCCACAGCACAGATTTAGGCAGCAGCAGGTTAAAGCTGACACCTGCTGTCTTAGTAATAAAGGCTTTCTTTCAGCACATATATTTAATTTTAATAGCAAAAATACTGAAAAATAGACGTCTTCATTTTCAGGCCAAAAATGTAGATATTTCCCGTTGCAAGGGTCAACAGGTCTTTCTGGGGGAGTGAGAGGTTAGAGCACAGCAACCAAATAAGTTCTAAGACCATTATGGACAAACTACCTGTTTTCTGGAACTTTGGTTTCTTTACCTCTAAAATATAATTATGATTGTTTAGAAAAAAATGAAAACTGATTATTACTGTGCATATCCAGGAAGAATAGCTAATTATTTATATAGTTAATAGTAGTTCCATGTAACAGAACATGACTTTTCGAAGCAATGCTGTTACTTGGAGAACTAGACACATTCCTCTCAAGAAATTGGAAAAAGCTTGTATTTGCAATGAAATAAAGACTGAGCTTGAATCTCTCCAACACCAGCAGTCTGCAAAATGATCAAGTGTGCAACCTACCATGTTAAATAATATTAAGGAATAAAATCAGAAACAATAAGAACTGAAACAAGTAGTATGTAAATATGCACATACTGCAGTATATCAACAAAGAAACTAACTGTTCAGTGTAGTAAACAAACAAACCTGACCACAGCTGAGCCTTACAAAAGATGTAGGTCACCTAAAATCATTTCCCAGCAGCAAAACCTTTTGCCCAATAACTGCCAGTCTACTTAAATTTCCCTTTCTCAGCATCTCTCAAACTAAGCAGCATCTCAACTGAGTGCACAGTATGCCAAGCAGCAAATAGTACAAACACATATGCACATAAAATTCTCATTAGATTTTAGTTCTGAAGCATTTTGATTATGACAACAACATCCCATGACACATTATAGCAAAATTGTAAAGATGTTAAACATTTTCACAAAACTTGTCTGTTTTCATTGAAATTTGGCACGCTGACTCTCAAACTAAGGTTTAGGAGAGCTAGGTTTTTTTTCAGTTCGGTAGAAACAGCTTTGATTTAGTGTGTCACTTTTTAATTAAATAACAGTCCTCTCTGACAACATTGTGCTCACAAAATGAATATATGCCCATATCAACAAGAGAGAAACTTCAGTACTCTCACCAACTGTCAGTCAGGGCTGAATACAGATGTTGTTCAGACTGTGCTAAAGCCTAATTTGCTCTCTTAATTTAGTATACTGACTCCCCTCCCTCCTGAGCTGTCTCTTCTCTACCTGTACATACCCCTCCTTTGCAAAACAAGCCCAAACCCTTCAATCAAAAGCATTAGAAAGCTCGCCTGTCTGGCTACTGCCTTTCTCCTGGATGGTGAACAGTTACGGTCTCAACAATGTTTAACTGGAAGTGAAAAAACACATTTTTCTAGGTGCAGGCTTTGAGGACTAGAGGGAAAGGAGTTGCCCCAGGCAACTGTGCACCCCATCAGTTATGTCTTTGAGACATAATTTTGAGAAATAGTCCAGTCCTTGAAGTCACTGGTGTAGCAGAAAATCCACACTTGCTAAGATGTTCATCGAAATCAGAATGACCATGCTGCCACTTCTGAGATCTGCTAAGAGGCACTGAAACCAAAAGTTTCAATGTTTTAACCAAAAAAAACATTCCTTGTCTTTTCTCATTAACAGCATTTATTATTTATTTCATTCCTGATCCCTTGCTATGTAATAAAACATATATGCTTTTGGCCTAATAATATCAAATCAGACAAGCAAATTACAGTTATCTAATTGCAAAATCTAAGCAGAAGGAACCAACACTTAAACAGATAAATAAGATAGAAAAGAGCTAAAGAGAATAAATACAAAAAACTTGAGAAAATCTAGTAGTTGCTCACTTACTATGTCTTTACTCTCCTCTCTGCAGTTTATTTCTTGGATCCTCTCCAAAATGGCCTTCTCAGAAGGTTTAACTATTGCAGATCTACTGCTGAGTAGGGTAGCAATTTGCTCTTTAAAAGAAACCAAAGAGTTTTGAGCAGTCCTGGCCTCTTCTAGGCTGTTCTTCAAACTTCCATCTAGCTCGCTGGAAGATCTCTTCAGGTTGTGCAGTTCTTCCTTTGAGGCTTCCCAAGCTTTCTGGCTAGCAGTCAGTTTGTCCTGGAGGGTACTGATCTCAATCTCCAAACTCTGTCTTGCTATTATAGCACTGTCAAGATCCTAAGACACATGAAAGATTAAACCAGGCTTTAAAAATCTGTTAGAACTCCCCAAAGCAGGCAGCAAGTCAGAGTCAAGCTGGTATTGCAACTAGAGGAATCAGGACCCCCATTGTTCATATGGGGCCAAGAACATCAGGGCTTCACAGGAGAATTCCCACTGAAATTAATGAAAGCCCAAAAGATGCTGCAATCACACTGTAGATTTACCTTTTGCGATGACCTGCAAGAGTAATACATGAATGAAATTTGGAGGTTAAACATAATTTGGGGTTGTAAAACAATTGCTAGATTATATTTTCATTCAGAAAATGAGACTTAGAAACCCAGTAGTGAACAAAATGTAATACAAACAAAGCCAAAGTACCACATCTGGGAAGAAAAAGCATGAGTACACATAAAACCTTTAAAAACAGTGTTAAGAACAGAATTAAGCTTCCCTGAATGTGACAAAAATTCCTGAGATTATTTATGTACAGAAATAGTGAACGGGGAGGAGAGGGGGAGCAGATTAAAAATATATATATAAGAAGAAGAGGAAAAAGTTAAAACAGCACAAAATAAAGTGCAAATGCTCAAATACCAATTTCATCTTAAAGAAGAAATGTCATTTTGTCATGGTTCTCATTTAGTCTCTGACAGCCACAATACTTTCATTTGAAGCTCAGACCTTTTAAAAGTAATTTTCCCTCTCTCTTCTGATGAACCAAGACTCAGTTTGGAAAGTAGAAAAAGAACCAGTATATATATGTTTTGTATAAAGTATTGGCCCAACATAGCAGAGCAGACAGACAGAACTGTGTATCCCGACCAGTGACACAAAGGCAAATGATGAAAGAAATATGAAAGAAAAATATCCCATCTAAACATAAAGAAAAAGTTTGTTTTATTCAATCAGCTTTTGAACCTCCTTCCTTTATCCAGGACAGTACTATTAAGAGTGATTAGATACTTACATACAAGGATAAAATCTGCAGTCAAATCAACTAAAGGTGTAGCAAGGAGTATGTATGTCTTCATTCCTTGAGGTACTATCTGACTGATAGGTACAGACTGGAAGGAATGTTACTTCACACAAGACAAAATTAGACAACTGGATGGCATATTTATAGGGAGTAGTTAAATTTCTTTAGAAGTTTCCGTTGCCTAGAGGAGGCTCAATAACTCAGCTGATATCAGCTAAGATTGCTTTCATTGGTATTAAAGAATTGTAGCACAGTAAACCATTTATCCTAATGGCATACATGCTAATCAAGCAGTAAATCTGGGAACAATCATACAGCTAAGCAGTGAGGATGGACAGAAAAGGAGTCTGGGAGGCACCCTTGGAAATAAAATATAAACATACCATACTAAAAATACTAAAATTTTTAAATAGCTTCAAAAAGACAAACTTGCAAACACATAAATGAAAACAAACCAAAACAAACCCTGTCATTTAGGTAATTATTTGTTACTACCCATTTCTAAAGTAGTCGTAGAACCCTCTGGAAACAAATGTTGGCATGATTCCTTGTCATTTTCTCTTTTGTATTCTAAACAAGTTCTATTAATAGAAAATTCCCACCTTTGCTGAGAATTACATTACAGTAATTACAGCAAAGAGTAAAGCATGGTTTATTTCAATTACAGTTTTCAGCAGTCTCTATTTTTCTTTTCAGAGAAACAGTGCAAATGTAGTTTGCTAGTACCAGGGAGCTTACCTAATTACAATAGTGTTTCAAATTGTGAACATCTGCAAAGAAACACAATTGAATCAAAAGATCAAGGTATAAAATAAGTAACTGCAAGCCTGCTGATGCCAAAACATGAAAAATACATACATGCAATTTATAGAATGAGAAGTAGTAAAATTGAAAGCTTTAAAATTCTGAACAATTTTCTTCAACAACTATCTTGAATGGAGAATGTTCACACTGACTAGCTTAAGCAAGGTCAGTCTGAATGTAGAACAGTATCTGGAAGTTTGGATACTACAATCTGTAAAGGTGCTATCCCAACTAGAAGTAAAACCCTGAAAGCCTAACGTGTTCGTTGTAGGGAGATAAAACAGTTTCCATCCCTAGAAGACTGAAAGAATGCAACCATAACAGCTCATGTTTTCTCTTTGGTTCCTCAATGGGCTAATGTCCCATGACTCTGAATTATATGAAGGTTTTGTACCTTGTAAGGTACAAAGGGTATGTACCTTGTCAGGTCAAAAAAGCTGGCCAATTTTGACATAGAACAAAATTTTGAAAAATAAGAATAATTACAGGAATTACATAAATTAAAACAGAATTAAATATAATATGGATTTACCAAGGGTATATAGTGTCAGATAACTGACAGACACAAAAGATGAAGCAAATCTAAAATGGATGCATTTACATGCTGAAATAGAAAGCAGTGCCAAAAATGCTTAAGCTATCAGAGACCTGAGCTAAAGGGTTCATGTGGCACAGTGTTGTACTTAAATTTACCAACTCAAGTCCAAAGGTAGTCTATCCACACTCACCTGCTAGCAGTCTACCTGCACTAATAAAATCTGACTCTAACCTACAGAAGATGTAAGAGTATTCATAGCATTGCACAAGACACTGGCAAGGCCTCATCAGAAATAATGTATTCAATATTAGATGAGCCATATTCATGGAAAATGCATTCAAGCCAGAACAGGTGGGGAAAATTACTTCTATCTTTTAAATGGAAAGAAACAAATTATTTTATAAGAAAAAAAATAAAAGAGCTGGATTTAACACTGTAAAGCAAATTCAGGGAGATATGATTGCATTAAAAAGGCAGAAGAATGAAAGGGGAGAAACAAGGAGGGATAAGATCTATATAGTAATAATACATATCCTTACATCTGAGGTGATCACCCTATTGATCTCTCTCCAGAGATTTAATTAATCACAGAATCACAGAATGGTTGAGGTTGGAAGGCAGCTCCAGAGATCATCTAGTCCAACCCCCCTGCTCAAGCAGGCTCACCTAGAGCACATTGTACAGGATTGCGTCCAGGCGGGTTTTGAATATCTCCAGAGAAGGAGACTCCACAACCTCTCTGGGCAACCTGTTCCAGTGCTCTGTCACCCTCACAGTGAAGAAGTTTTTCCTCATGTTCAGATGGAATTGTCTGTGTTTCAGTTTGTGCCCGTTGCCTCGCGTCCTGTCGCTGGGCACCACTGAAAAGAGTCTGGTCCCATCCTCTCGACACCCTCCCTTCAGATATTTGTACACATTGATAAGATCTCCTCTCAGCCTTCTCTTCTCCAGGCTAAACAGGCCCAGCTCTCTCAGCCTTTCCTCATAAGAGAGATGCTCCAGTCCCCTAATCATCTTTGTAGCCCTTTGCTGGACTTGCTCCAGTAGTGCCACATCCCTCTTGTACTGGGGAGCCCAGAACTGGACGCAGTACTCCAGATGTGGCCTCACCAGGGCTGAGTAGAGGGGGAGGATCACCTCCCTCCACCTGCTGGCAACACTCTTCCTGATGCACCCCAGGATCCCATTGGCCTTCTTGGCCACAAGGGCACATTGCTGCCTCATGCTTAACTTGGTGTCCACCAGCACTCCCAGGTCCTTCTCAGCGGAGCTGCTTTCCAGCAGGTCAACCCCCAACCTGTACTGGTGCATGGGGTTATTCCTCCCCAGGTGCAGGACTCGCCACTTGCCTTTCTTCAACTTCAGGAGGTTCCTCTCTGCCCACCTCTCCAGCCTGGCCAGGTCTCTCTGAATGGCAGCACAGCCCTCTGGGCTATCAGCCACTCCTCCCACTTGGGTATCATCAGCAAACTTGCTGAGTGAGGGGGCACTCTGCCCCTTCATCCAGGTAGCTCATTGAGGAAGAAGCTGAACAAGACTGCACCCACTACTGACCCCTGGGGGACACCGCTAGCTACAGGCCTCCAACTAGACTCTGCCCCGTTGAGCACAACCCTCTGAGCTCTGCCATTCAGCCAGTTCTCAGTCCACCTCACTGTCCACTCATCTAACCCACACTTCCTGAGCTTGTCTATGAGGATGTTATGGGAGACAGTGTCAAAAGCCTTGCTGAAGTCTAGGTAGACAACATCCACTGCTCTCCCCTCATCTACCCAGCCAGTCATTCCATCATAGAAGGCTATCAGATTGGTTAAGCATGATTTCCCCTTGGTGAAGCCATGCTGACTACTCCTGATCACCTTCTTTTCCTCCACATGCTTGGAGATGGCCTCCAGCATGAGCTGCTCCATCACCTTTCCAGGGATGGAGGTGAGGCTGACTGGCCTGTAGTTCCCTGGGTCCTCCTTCTTGCCCTTTTTGAAGACTGGGGTGACATTGGCTTTCTTCCAGTCTTCAGGCACCTCTCCTGTTCTCCATGACCTTTCCAAGATGATGGGGAGTGGCTTAGCAATAACGTCCGCCATCTCCCTCAGCACTCGTGGGTGCATCCCATCAGGGCCCATGGATTTGTGGGTGTCAAGTTTGCTTAAATGATCTCTAACCCAATCCTCCTCCACCAAGGGAAAGTCTTCCTTTCTCCAGACTTTCTCTCTTGCCTCCAGGGTCTGGGGTTCCTGAGGGCTGGCCTGAGCAGTAAAGACTGAAGCAAAGGCGGCATTCAGTAACTCTGCCTTCTCTGCATCCTTCATCACCAGGGCACCCACCCCATTCAGCAAAAGGCCCACATTTTCCCTAGTCTTCCTCTTGCTACTGATGTATTTGAAGAAGCCCTTCTTGTTGTCCTTGACATCTCTCGCCAGATGAGGGCCCTAGGGCCTTCTAGGGCCCTAACCCATGGGATTCCTCCAAGCAGGTCCCTGAAGAGGCCAAAGTTTGCTCTCCTGAAGTCCAGGGTTGCGATCCTACTTAGTGCCCTGCCTCTTCCTCGCAGGATCTTGAACTCCACCATCTCATGGTCACTGCAGCCAAGGCTGCCCCCGACCTTCACATCTTCCACCAGTCCTTCTTTGTTTGTTAGTACCAGGTCCAGCAGCACACCTCTCCTTGTTGGCTCCTCCACCACCTGTGTCAAGAAGTTGTCATCAATACTCTGCAGGAAGGTCCGGGACTGTTTGTGCCTAGCTGTGTTGTCTCTCCAGCAGATATCAGGGTGGTTGAAGTCCCCCATGAGAACCAGGGCCTGTGATCATGAGGCTACTTCCAGCTGTCTGTAGAAGGCCTCATCAACTTCCTCTTCATGATCAGGTGGCCTGTAGTAAACACCCACAACAGTGTCACCTATGCTAGCCTGCCCTTTAATCCTTACCCATAAGCTCTCGACTCGCTCTTCATCCACCCCTAGGCACAGCTCAATACATTCCAGTTGCTCCCTCACATAAAGAGCAACTCCACCATCTAGCTTTCCTGGCCTGTCTGTCCTAAAGAGCATGTAGCCATCCATGACAGCACTCCAGTCATGCGAGCTATCCCACCATGTCTCTGTAATGGCAATGAGATCATGGCCCTGCGACTGCACACAGATCTCTAGTATTTCCTGTTTGTTCCCCATGCTGCGTGCATTGGTGTACAGGCATTTCAGGGAGGTGATCAAGCATGCAGGTTTGCCATGAGGGATACAAGAGGATCCTCCATAGCTACATCCTATGCGCACTTCCCTGGCTGCATTCACATGCTGGAGGCATCCTGACTTGAGCTGTCTTTTGACAACTACCCTGGCACTATAACTCTCCCCTTCCCCCATCTTTCCTCGTTTAAAGCCCTCCTTACCAGGTTGGCCAACCTGTTGGCAGACACGTGTGGCCCGCTTAGTGAGGTGGATCCCATCTCTCCCCAGCAGTTGTCAATCTTCAAACAGGGTCCCATGGTCGTAGAAACCAAAACCCTGTTGCCAACACCAGCAGCACAGCCAGTCATTAACTTGGAAAGTCCATCTCCTCCTCCTCTCATCCATCCCCCTCACTGGCAGGATTGAGGAGAAGATGACCTGGGCTCCCAGACCCTTGACCACCGTCCCCAGAGCTCTGAAATCCTGCTTGATGGTTTCCAATTCGCCCTTGGTGTCATTAGCGCCCACATGGAAGAGCAACAGTGGATAATAGTTCGAAGTGTGGACAAGCCTTGGCAGTCTTTGCATGACATCTCATACGCAAGCCCTTGACAGGCAACAAACCTCTCTAGACATGAGGTCAGGTTGGCAGATAGATGCCTCCATCCCCTGCAGCAGGGAGTCACCCACAACAATCACCCACCACTTCTTCTGGGTGTTCCGGCAAGGCACAGGGTCTGTTGTCCCAGTTACTTCCCTTGCAGCCATGCCCATCTCCTCCTCATCCTGGAGGGCACTAAACCTGTTCTTCAGCAAAAGAACACAAAGTGAAACAGCTTCAGTAGAAGAGAGTAACATGAGAAGAGCTACACCAGGTCAGACCAAAGGTTTATTCAGTCCAACAGCTAGCCTCTGACAGTAGACAGTAACAGCCATCTCAAAAAGAGCATAAAGAGCAGAAGAAGCATATAATACTTCCTCAGAATACTCTCCCTCCCCAAACTAATTGCAGCTCAGAGACTTACTTCCAATGAGATAAAGAAAAATACTGCACTGCAGGAAGGTGGATACAGACTTGAAAGTTCATGAGACAAGTGAGGCTTTGTCCAAAGAATTTGGACATATTTAACAGCAACAGTCAAACAGATGACAGTGTCCAGAGCCTTACTTGGACCTTGGCAATAGCGCAGTCCCACATACAGAACTGGAGGAATTTACTGTTCATTTTTGGTCAAAATTCACTAATACTGACATTTTCTAAAGGGCTTTCATGATACTCCATGTGAAACAAGGCATGTAGCAGCATGCAAATGTAGCAGCAGCATTAGCTGGTAACACAGAGCTGCAGCCTTTGAGCGGGGGCATCCCGGGTGGGGGGCAGCGGAGGGCCCGCCAGCAGGAAGCAATCTCGCACGCTCACCCCGCCACTGCTTGCTGGCCGCTCTCACAGCCCAGAGGCTGGCAGGTCTCTCGCACCACGTTCCTGTGCAATTACCCCTTGTTCGCAAACACTACCACCTCTGCCACAACCACAGCTGCATTTCCTCCCTTTTTTCCCTTGGAATACCTGCATGTTAACTGATCCACTTGTCTTTCCAGAAGAAACTTTGGGCTTTCCAGCTTTCATCTGTTTCAAGAATGCAGCATTTTGGGTAAAGAGGCATAGAGGGTTTTTGGACCACAGAAGCATATATGAATGTAAATTACATCATCATTATTAGCATGGGCACCTCAACCAGCTTCAGGGTTGCAATATACTACAGCGACTGCATATACAAAAAAGCCAGTTACATTAACAGTAGTAAGAAGGTATAAAAGAGAATGCAGGTATCCTTCCAGCTGAATTCCTACACCAGCCAAGTCTCCACTTACTGCTGCCATACCACAAGAACTGTAAACTGCCTTGGTCTTATCTCCCATCTTCCCTGATGATTCAACCTGGAAATATTTGTGCTGCCTGCCAAAACCTCTCCCTAAAACATATTTTCTTAATGACATATCTTACAAACAAAAAAAGCCAGGCCTCTAACAGCCAGGCCTCCTGTCTCCTACAATCGAAGTATTGAGGCATATTCAAAATGTAGGCATGTTTCTCAACTTTGCAGTTTACTCAGTTTCCTTAAATAATAATAGGTTATATTTTATTTATGCGTTCATCAAATCAATTGATTTTAATATTTTTATTAACTGAAAATGTTATATAAATTAGATGTTACTTAGAGAATAAATGTATTTACTTAATAATGTAATTTAATAAAATATTTAATTAAATTTAATAAAAAATTAAAACAGCATTTTCATGATTAATTTTGCATTAGTGATATAGATATATTTGTATTAATTAAAATTGCTTGATTATATATGTATTTTTTTAATTACAGATACTACATGGTGCATATCCTTGCAAAACAAATCTTTAAATTAGCACTTCAGCAAGCAGCACAAATATTTCCAGGCTGAATCATCAGAGAAAATGAGAAATAAGAATAAATCAGTTCACCGAATTTTGTGGTGCAGCAATGGCAATGCTGTATGAATGGCAAGTTCACCTGGTAAAACACCTGCTTTATGTTCTATACCTTAAAAAAATACCATATAGTAATATTAAATACTAGAATGAAACTTGATTAGAGCAGATCAGAAATTTTTAAAGGAGCTCCAGACATTCTCAAGCTCTCTTCCAATATAAGAATGTCATAACTATAAAATCAATGATTATCATAATAAATAATCACCCGTTCTGAACACACAGTAAGAAAGAACAAGTATTCCAGTTCTCAATCTAGAAATCTGGGTAGCATTTACAAATTCTTTTCCAGCAAATATGAATCTGATATCCAGCACTGTCAGAATAAAGGTCTGCAAAATATTTACAGAATTCTAAGAGCAAGTTCTTGCAATGTTCGGTCAGAAATTTGGGAAGTTCAGAATTCTCAGACAGAGAAAAGTAATACAGTACAACAAAAGCTTGTTGGCAAGCCATGGTTAATTATATTAGTTTCTGTTGTTTATTGCTTGACAGTTGTGATGCAGTGAGGCTGAGAGGGGAATAGATAAAATTGTGGTTCACATGCTAATGTTGCTCAAATGAAAACCAGCTAACTACAGCAAATATTGCAGCAAATTTATTCAAAAACTTTCTGAATTACTCACGTATCCACCTTATATCCTGCTAAAATATTGCTTCAATGAAACCAACTCGGCTTTCATTTTCTTCATCATGAATTTCAAAATCTATTAACTGTTTTACAAGACTGTTCGATAGCTGCCTCTTAATGGGACATAAAGAAAGGCACCTGGTCAAGAAAGGGAGTTCAGACAAAACCGAGAGAGAAGTGAAGAATCATCTGGCGCAAAAAAAAAAAAAGAAAAAAAAAGAAATGATTCAGAGAGGAGGCAGAGAAGAGTGCTGCAGCTGAGGTTTGCTAAAGAAAACTGACAGAATTGCTGAACAGAAAGCTTGTGTGACAGCCCCTATATGCTTACAGAGAATTTTGACAGAGAAATATGGAAATATGGGGGAAACTGGCCACTCTCTTGATTTGTAATACAGAAGACAGCCAACATATTTGACCCTAAGAGCTTGAGGCAAATACAGGCAAGAATCACTTGTAGTCCATTTGTGCCGGGTAAATTCTGTTACATGCAATTCCATTAATAAAAGCTCAGAAAACAGTCCGGGCATAATGAGCAATGTGTGTGTTTCCTCTAGCACAGGAATATTTGTTTGCTGCCTGTGACAGTAGAGATTGGACAGTGTGGAGGCTTTATTCTTTGACAAGCACACATATCACGATGTGCAATTCTATCCATGTGCTTATTTAAACTGTGCAGCAAAGTCAAATCTACTTTATACCACCAAGAATGCTCCCGCTGTAACCTAATAAGACACCCATCAGGGGAAGAGGTGATGCTGTATATTCTACCTTAGATATGTATATTAAAATCTTTTGCTTTTTAATCTTTTGCTTAATATGCTGTTGCAAACACAAAACCTCTCAACCAATTTAGTCAATATCTTTAACCTTTTGTAGCTAAACCAAAGCAACACTGGAGGAATCTGCAACCTCCATGTAAGCCATGATGGCGCACACTTCATTTGAAAGGCAAGAACTAGAGAACCACTGAAATTCCATCACAACTTGCTTATGCTATTAATTTAACAATACAGTTCTGTAGAACGAATTAAATAAATTATGTATTTGGCATATGCACAATAAGTCATAGGAAAATGTTTTTCATAAAACTTGCTCAAATTTGGAAATGTTTTGGCTGTCAGAGCAAATTTACAAAACACCACAAATGAAGCCAACATCTTGGTTTAAAAAGCCTGATTCTGGCTTACCTAGTAAGTATACTACATTTTCCCCTTACTCAAACATAAGTTTGTTTGAAGTATGGGAACAAAAAAAAGTGTCCAGAAAGGACCTGTTTAAGTTTTCAGGACAGGTTCTCTCACTCTAAGTTTAGTCTTGGACAGAACATGTTACATAGCTTGGTTAGAGGCATTTTCAGAAGTAAGATTTATGACCCTCCTGGTACTTAATATTTTATCTTCTCCATAACAAATTCTTCCTTCCCTAAAGCATGTCATCAGCTATTTCTCATCTCCTAAGTACTGGGTCTACAACCAAATCAGAACACTTCATCTTTTAAAATGCACAGTGGTGGTCTTTTGTTCAGGAAAAGATTAATACGGGGGGCGGGGGGGGGGAGGGATTATATTAACTTTTAAAACTTAGTTGCACAAGGTTCTATTTACGTTAAAATTTCTATACCTAACTCAGCTACATAATTTAGCAGCCTAAGTTACGGCTCTTATTTTCTTAAGTTCTAGCGATCAGCTTTAAATCACACTGCTTTGGTACCTGCAGAAAATCTTCATTACCATTTTAGTAAACTGCTCCCTTTTTACAGTAATTGCTTGAAGTGAGATATTGCTTAATCAGGAAAACTGCTACAATAGCTCACATTATTGTCTGTCCATTCTTTGCAATGTACCAAAATTCTTAGTAGCAAGTTCTCTTGGAGTGCTCACTTACCCTTACCTTTTCCAAACCATACCTAGGTGAACTTGTTGAATTCTTGACTTACAGCTTTACTTGTATTTCTCATTTCAGTGTCATTCCTGCTCAGATTTCCTCCACGGGTTCCCCAGAGCAAAACAGTGTTCTCCTGCAAGAGCCATGCTGCTGGCTACAACTTACTTGTCTATGAGTCAACTGAACATTCACAGTCATGAAGAATGAGTTTATTCCACAATAAAGCAAATAATCTAGTGTGTCTGTAATCCAAGACACTTTTCTTCCAATTCCTTAAGTGAAAAGGATAAAATACTGTTCTATTAATTCCTTTCAGTTTCTCATTAGAATTTTTAAAGAAACCCAGTAGAATAACCCTTAGAAAACTAGTGATATCCCATAAATACTATCTAAAAGAGCATTTTTTCCTTGTGCCATGCTTGTGCCTCAGAGATATGCGATAACTGTATACATTTACACTGTTTTAACAAAACTTCTGTGAAATTACATTTTTGTGCAAGCAACAGCAAAGTCTACAACTGTATGAAGGAAGCAAAAATATCAATTTGCAAGTTTCAACAGAAGACATCAAATCTCAAGCAGGTCCCCCTTCAACTGTGTTCATATTTAATCTCTATATATTTTCAAGATTTAAAAAAGCAGAGGGTAACCATAGAAAAATGTTCTCTTTTTAGTAGAGATCCTAGACTTCGAAAGTTTGTCAAAAATACTTTTTCTAATACAACTTCTACTGAAAATTAATTTGAAATTTCTAAAAAATATCTGTAAACAAGACAAACATGCACATCATGTAATTACGTACCTTACTAAGTTTTTCCATGTCTTGATAGTATCCTGCTGCCTTTTTCTGTTCTTTGGCCATTTCTGAAACAAGCCTCATGATAGTTTCTCTGTTAGCCTTGGACTCCATCTCATGGGCATTGATGGCTTCTTGAAGAGCAGCAATCTGGCTTTTTAGTGTCATATTTTCTTTACATATTTCACAGGCCTAGAGAAATAATTCAAATATTAGTAACTTTTTAAGAACACTTAACAGTAACCTATATTCATCATAATACACCTGCTCCTAATCATGCTAAAAAATACATGGTGTTTGTAAGACCTGTAGGTTAGATTTATAATAGCATTCTACTATTCTGTTCTAAAATAGTAGAACAACACTTAAAATGAAAACCATATTCCCACCATAAACCCACATCTTAGTGTAATGTGGTTCAGACTTACTCCCACACAGTCTCTATGATCTATTAAAAATGTGGAGAGCTACTGTCACTTCTGTGTATCTGTACTTGACATGAAGCAGGTCAGAAAAATGAAAACAGATCATGTAACTATCTTCATGTGAAAAGCAGACAGTTTTGGTTTGGTTTGCTAAGATATATGTCTCCCAAGCCTTTGGAATGAGGAACTGAAAGCTTCATTTCATGCTTGAAATTTTCTAGGCACAGGGAGACTTTAGCTAGTAACAGCTATTTCATTAGCATATTCAAGGATGGGGCCAAATAACTGGTGGGTTGATATTCTGAACAACTGACACCTTGGAAAAAGTAGTAGTTCCAGGAAGATTCTAGGTCTATTTTTGTACGATATGCTAATTCCAAGAAGCAGAAGAGATGAGTGTGGACATTTCAAAGAGTATATAAACAAAATAAGGAATAAAATGTACCTCGACTCCTACCAGTAAGATGGTTCTTAAGATTAAGCCAGAGCACTTCTGTCTTAAATTAAACCATAATGTAGAAAACAATCTAGATACACACACCATGACTCCAAACAGAAAAACAAGTAGCTATGTTTTCCTAAAGCACACCATTCTCAGTGCAAACTAGATTTGCCATCTAGATTTATTTATGTCATTAAACAAAAAGTCAACATTCTTTTTTAAACTCTATGTCTGATTATTTGTTTTAACTTAAAGCATGTATGAGTTACAGTTTAACACTAAGTATCTTTGCCCGAAATGATAACTAGCCAGGTTGCGGAGGAGCATCTGTTACAATTTGAATGTGCTTGTAATATTATGACATCAAGGACTGTAAAAAAATCACTGTGACACATATTTAGATAAACTTAATTTATTAAGTATTCCTTAGAGCCAGAATTCTTATAATAATATGAATATAATAAAGCAGAATTTCCCCAAATACCTGGTATGCTCCCAAGTGAGGGAAAAATAGGGATAGAGAAGACTAGACAAAAATGAGAAAGACGAATGAAATTAGGATAAATTGGCCTTTAGCTGCATCTCAAAAGGCTAACAGATTATAAAAACGATTTTCCTTTCCTGAATGGAAGCTTAGCTTCCAGAACTTTAGAAATATTCTGAAAGAAGATGATGAAGTTTTATGATTACGTTTCAAATACAGCAATTTAAAGCATTTTGTTACAGGACATAGTTAGGATTGTTTCAGTGTATGACATTTCAGATGTTTCTACTTAATGGTACATTGGCTTTAGATGAGCATTAAGAACTAGTGGTACAATTTATATGTCACCTAGTAATTCCCACTGCTAATGTTTTAGGAAAGCTTTCAGCTACCTATCTACTCAGAGTTTGTTCTTAGGAACTACGGGTTAATTAAATATTTACGCAGATAAGACCAGACTGAGTTCAGTGAGGTCTATTAGTGTTCAGCACCTGTAAAAATCAGGCCAATGTGAAAAAAAAACTGCCTTTAATAATGATTTACAGACAGTGTTATCATTTAGCACAAAAATTCTGTCTTTGTCACTTAAGTTGTTGAAATAGTTGTTTTATTTCTTTGATAAATATTTTCCTAAAAATCAGTATATAGAAGTATGAATGCATTTTTTGTCGAGCCAAATATTTTTTAAGAATTAAGCTCATTTTAAGAATATCCACTGGAGTAATAAAACACAGTGAAATGTTTTAATAAGTCTCATCAGTACCTATTAGAAGGCCCTTGCCTACACATATTCACCTTTAAAATTAAAAGTTCCTGCGGTTCCTCTTTTTCTCTGATGTCTGTGTCCAAGAATCCAGAAAGCTGTATAAGCAGTTCCTCGTGTTTTCTGCTGATCTTTGAAGCTTGAGTCTTGCTTTCTTCACACTCATTCAAACATTTACTAATCAGCCAAAAAAAAATACGCATATCAGGATGAATGTTCTCTGAAACAGAGTTCTAGGCAAAAAACATTACCCTAAGATTATTGCTAGCTTCTGCACATTGTAAAATGATCTTTTACAAGTTACATGTGATATATAATTCTCTACATATGTTATTTAATACATATAACTTGTTAGTTGCCTTATGTGTAAATACTTCTTCATCTTCGCTTTTGATTAGCACTTTAAAGAATCCTCTACAATCCCATCATTCTCAGCACAGGATTTCACTAAAACACAGGAGCCAAATAATATTAACACACAGTCCACTCAAGATATTAGTAATGGAGGCTGCAAGTGAAAAGGTAAGAAAAAGTAAAAAGGGGAAGAAAGTGATCAAATCACAGGGGGGGGGGGGGGGGGGGGCTAAAAGTCCCTTCTCCAATGAAACTGACAGTGCAGTTCCACAGACTCAGCGGAAAAAGCCTCCTCTGACAAACGGAAGTGTAGGACATCCAGAATGCTTGCAAAGGGAAGTTTACAAGCAGCAGCAACCAGAAAAGGGAGATGATAGTTCACTGTAGGTACAGCCTTCTGCAGTGTAACACTATCCCCCAAAAAAAGAAGTGGAAGTAAAGAAAAAAAAAGTGCAATCCTCATTCAGGCCAAAGGGGTCAAGTTAAAAACAAATGAACAAGGAAACTACTGCAGAAGTCTGCAGACAAGGTAGGTTCTTTCTCAACAATTTCATCACTTCCCAAAGGCACCTATCATGCAGATTCCCATCCCACATGACATTCCTATCAGTTAACAGCCAAAGTTGCCCACATTAACAGCACGTATGGGTATCCAAATGCTCGATAAGAATGAACAATCAAATAACAGAGTGGTTGATTTAATTCATTGGCATAAACACGGTTACATTCTTTTCATTGCCACAGACAAAGACAAGGTTAGGAAACAAGTACTGGCACAGCCTGTATAGATAATAAACATATAGAAGATCTAAACCTTGTTCTTGGTGTTGTAGCACTGAGCATCACTGCTTAGAAACTGCAAAGGAACAGATTGGCAAAAATAACCATTCCAAGAGAGCTCAAAATAATCATTTGTGAAATCCAGATATCAACTCCAACATCATTTCAGAATACATAAGATGGAACAGAACTAATCAGAAGAAGGAACTGTTTATACTCTTGGTATACCAGTCAACAGACAATCAGAAGGAACTGATATCAAGGTATCCACAGCATTTGTTAAACTTAACAACATGCAGAAATCACAGATAATATTACTAAACAGCACTGCAAAAGACTGAGAATTTTCAGTTCAGATTCATTCTCAGAGAAAACACATATTAGAAAGGTACTCAGCGGTAAAAATGCAGTTGGTGCAAGAGCTAGAAATCTTTCAAGCTTCTAGATGAGAAACAAGGTACTTTCTAAAACAAGTTCTTGACAAAGATTTGAGCACTACAATAAAATGAGATCTAAGATATCACCAAACAGCTGTCTGTTAACTTGAGCAATAATTTTTTTTAATTCTATTACAGCATTTAATTATTAGCACACAGAACTGTTCTAAGTTTTCAAGGTGGGCATGCTTGCAGTTTTGGGACTCTCTCTTTTTCAGTTTTGCTTTATTCTTCTCTAGGATGGCAATTAAAGAAGCAACTGAGCACCATTCCATAATCAAAAACCATCATGAGACACCTATGGGAAACACATGGTGGTTATGAACACAGTACGCTGAACTGCTATGAACTGGTGTCAGCAAAAGAGGCAGTCCATGAAAAACTGTAAGATGCTGCCTTAGGAGGTGGATCAGCCCAGTTGCTGTCATTGCTGCAAAGCAGAAGAGAGTAGAAGAATAAAAGAGAGAAATGAAAAACTTTAATTACTGTGCTACACAGGACGAGGAAAACACCATGCAATACTGCACAGTGCACACGGCGAGTAAAAAGAGCGCTATTTTATGCGGCGTGCTCTAGCCCTCAGAGTACAAGTACTTCACAGTTTTCTCACCTCAAGGTAACTGATGTTCTCCTCCATTACCCCAGCAAAACTAAGCTGTGAGATGGCTGCTAAACTGCTGTCCTAAAGAGGGATATATCAGAAGTGGAAATGCGTGATAATCCAGAAATGGATACACACATATACACTAGAGCAGTGTATTAGACTGACAGCACTTAGACTGCATACAAAGTATGATATACAAATATATGTACAAGCCTGATTCAACACAAGTGTCAAATTTACTGCAGAAGTGGTGCCCAGATGACCTGCACACATCTAACTGATCTCACTTCAAAGTTGGCCCTGCCTTGAGTGGGAGATTTGATCAGATGACCTCATATGGTCCCTTCCAAGCTAAACTACTCTGTGATCCCATGTACCGAAAACCCCCACACACCTCAGACCATGCTGAACTCACTGTGCATGCACTATGGAGTTGATCCATGCTGGTACCGTCTAGGATTTCTGACAACCTGCAGTTTGATCAAAGCTACTGTGTTACAGAGTAGCTGGAAATCCCGGAGGAATGGAGGAAAGCCTGAATTCCTGTGCAAGGCAAAACTTCTCAGCGGGAAAAAAGTACCTGTCTGAGGAAGCCCAAATGTGCAGTAGTGCTAAGACAAGCTGTATATACCACAGGAAACATCTGGTCTCACATATTAACGGTCAACTTAACCTTCAAGAAAACTTGAAACGTCATAAGGCAGATAACTTTTTTCAAACTACTAACAGATTCATGAACAAAATGCTTGATATTACATATTCAAAGAGTCTTAGTATTAATATGAACTTTTATAACATTAACAATGACTTTCCTACCTTTTATCAGACTCTAGACAATTTTACACTATAGCCAAGGCAGCAAAGCATATATTAATTACATTCTTGAAAACTACAGGCTAGTTTTTGAGGCAAATTTTGCTGCAAGTTAACAGTGATAACGTATAATTTAAATACAGATTTTAACCTTTTAAAAATAAAATTTTTTCATCTTTAATCTTTGAACAAAAAATAAATGAAATTTACTCTTTAAAGCCAGAGCATGAGAACTTCACATAATATTACTTGCATTTTTTTTTTAAAGGTCGGTGTTACTCTGCAATGACATAATAAGCCTTTATATAGATTGCTTCTTGGTGACTGCCATTTCAGATGTGTTCAACTTACAAGTTGAAAAATATCTCCTTGACTGCCAAGCATACAAACTGTTCTGTGGCTCTGAAAATCAAGGCACATCACATACAGAACTGCGACTGCTTCTAAAAATAAAGAATCTGAAGTACAAAGCACATACTTGACAGCTTTACGAATAACCCTAATAATCTTCAGTACAACCATACAGGTATGAGCACCTAGAAGATAGGCAATGAGACACAAAAAAGCGGACCACAGCTCTTTCACAGTTTTGCTAGCTCTTCAGAACTAATGAGCAAAGAGAAGGGGGGAAAAAAAAGCTTTTTACACTTCAGGCTCTAAAAATACCTTGGCAATAGTCCTTTTGAGTAGAAAAGTACCATTTTGAATAGGAGAGGTGTACTTCTTGGAAACCAATCACAGAATTCATTAAACATTTTTGACTCTATCCCTGGGTATAGAATGCAAATGTGCATTTCATGCCTACTGGCTTGCTCTTCCCTTTTATTAGTGGTGAAAATCCTGAATGTCTATTTATGACTAGTCATGTGCCACGTGCTACTAAGGTGGTCAGATTAAGGAACTAAAACTCATTAAGTCAGTACATTGACTAGTATTAAGTGGGAGCACATAACCATCAGGATGAGAAAAAGGATGAAGATGAGAAAAAAAGCTTTGAAAGTGTATGATGTAGATTCATGATCAGATTAATCCAGCATAAACACTTGTTCCTTCCAAAAGGGCGGGCTTACCCTCCCTTGATTTCTTGCTTTTTGCCAGCGCTCTGGTGGTATATGCTAGGCACACAGTGAACTGCATCTGGGACTGGCATAGCTGAAAACTACACTCTTTATTTAGCTATCACTTGGAGCAGTTCCCTGGTCCTGTTCACCATGTGGCCACACAAATGGAAGTGCTGACACAAGTGAAATGGGCAAAACAGAGCAGCCAAGTAAAGGACAGGACCATGTTGGGGGCGGCAGCACAGATTTGTGCCACATAAAATGGATCATATCACTGTAACAAAAGCCTACTACTGTGACACATGCTAGTTTGATAGATTTTTCTTAGTGAGTCAGGCAAGCAGGGTAGAAGGTCCTTCTTTCTTTTTGTCAAAGACAGCATTTTAAATCTTAACAACTGTTATCCTGGAGACTGTGAAGTTTGCTATGCTGTTAGGATGTATAATATACTTTTTGGCTTAACTATTACCTTGCTTATATTGGGATTATAATCTGAAATCTTTGGCAATCTACATCAGCGCTCTTCAGGTAGAGCTTTTGACAATTCAGCTGGTAATAAACAAGTGCACTGTAACAGATTTCTCCAGCTACTAAAATAACTTAATTATCCACTTGTAATTCACAAAACCTGGAAGAGCTGTGCAAAATACCGACTTGGGAAATACAGACATCTGGTAAACACTCATCTTGCTCTTAGCTAGACAATATTGAGAATGGCATTCTCATTTAAATATCAGCCTTGTAATGGTTACAAGAATGGAAAAAATCCATTATAAAAGCCCGTAAGGTGTTCATTGATATTCTGTGATTGACATTGATGTTGGAATTTTAGAGTTTGGAATATATTCAGACTGATCAGTTTTATTTACAATCAACATTACTATCAGTTTCCTTCCCACAGACCTGAAATATTAGCAAATATGCAGTACAGGATACCAGAACTGTCAGATTAGTATGCACTTAAAGAAAAAAAAAAAAAAGAGAGAGAGAGAAAAACACAGTAATGTCCAAAAGAAAGCAGAAGAAAAGTCAGACAAAGCTAACATACTGAAAAGTGTACATTAACATGCTCCCTTTAGGATGTTACTAACCAGGAATATACCGTATTTGCTTTATTACGCTGCTCCTAACAGAGAGCCTAACAAAAATTTCACTTGACACTGTTCCAGTTCCAGCTGTGCTAGAGAGGAGGGGAAAAGAGACAGGTTGGTACAGCAGCACAGTTACTCCCCACTACACAGCCCAGCCATCATGTCAAGCAACAGATATATATCTGAAAAGGAATCACATGGTAAGACAGGCTAGGGCACTAGACCACAGCTGGAGATAGAGCTCATCACGACTGTGCTATGAAAAGCACAGAGTTTACATCAGTGCCATACTTGGAAATACCTGAATGAGGAAACCATACCTATTGTTTTTGCTGCATTCAGAGAAACAGACCTCTGTGCTCATTTTTGATAAATAAGGTTATACCAAGCTGAGTCATATCTTAATTTCTCCTCCAGCGGACACAACTCTTGAAGCCTTATTTATGGGCTAACAACTCAAAACAAAAGACTAATTTCAATACCTTCCACACACTCAAGTACAATGATTTTGCAAGGCACTAAAACAGAATTCAGGAGGCCTGCGACAAAGTCCATCTACCACTACTACAAAGTCCATCTACTGTATTCTGTCATCGCAAACACAAATCCTTTCATAGTTCATATGAATCTTACTTAAGTTCAGCATTTTGCTCATGAAGTTCCTCCTTCAGCTCCCAGTTCTCCTTGAAAGCTTCCTGAGCTCTCAACTCAGTTTGCTTTTTAGAAGTGGCGAGCATGCTTAACTCTTCCTCCATCTCTTGAACTCGGGTTTGCAAAGACAGAAGTAGAGAAGTCTGTCTAGCATTGTTTTCCTTGTAGCTTTCCGCTTCAGCCTTCAGCTCTTGAAAAGAGGCTTCTTTAGAGACCGTTTTGGACCTGAGTTCAAGAAGCTATAAGCAGAAAAAGAGAAAACAGATAAAAAGAAAGGAAAATTCTGTCTGAACTGAAATATTAGACCACATAAAAGTTTAAGAATGTGACAAGAAACACATTTTGAAACAAAAGTGTCAGTCTTGTATCACTAAGAGACTGGGTGGAGAGAGACAACTAACTTGCTTTTCAAATAAGTAGAAAAGAATAATAGAAAAGGGGGTTAGCAAAAAAGAAAAGCTTCTGCTATGTAATACAATATAACTTTTTAATATAATCTCCTACAGGAAGATAAATATATTCACAAATTCAGAATTTAGGAAAAGTCAATGTAAAGGTTTTCTGCGCAACCTTAACTCACATTCCTTACACATATGCATTGCAATACAGTTATTACCACCACCACTCCCACTTCTTTGCCTGCCTCCCCACTTCTCCCAATTCTGGTGCCCAATTGCACAAATAATCTACAGCTGCTGGGAGTTGTAAAAATAAAGTATCCTGTTTTATGAGAGCGGATCATTTGCCTTTTGATGATTTGCAGCCTTTTCAGAGGCAACGAAATTTTTTGAAAGTTGTACTCTAGGCAGCCTCTTCTCAGTATGTGCAAATAGTTATTTTTCAGTCTGATAATTCAACCCAGTGTAGCCGGATTTACAGAGAAACAGAAAGACTTTTCAGGGAGGGTAGGAAGAGATCACTGCCAAATGTCAAGAACTTGTTCCAAAGATGATGCTAGATCTTCCCAACAGCTCATGGAGTTCATTTGTTTTTCTTTGCTTCTCTCTCTCAAAATTTTTGGTTAAAATATCATTTTCCATTCAACTATTTCTGCTACAAACTTCTCCAAAAAAATGAGCTTGAGGTAGACATGCCAGGCACATAAAATTTCAGTGTTATTATTTTATTTTGTAAAAGGAACAAGTAATTGAAAGGGGAATTTTTGTTATAAGAAGTGTTAAGCCATGTTTAAGCTTTCCTTACAACTCAATTGTAAGCAGCAAGATGTAATATGAGCATTTAGCTCCTAGTACATAAAATTAACAGGCAAATAATTAAGCTGCATTAACTGTTCTTTATGACTTGCTTTAAGGCTTTTAGGTTGTGGCAAATATTTTGAGAGAGTAAATATTTAAGACATTAAACTACAACTTAGGAAGTCAGAATAAATTCATGACTCTGCCAGAGTCTAAGCAGTGGGACCAAACTCAAGATATTCTGAGCGAAATTCCAAGATACTGGTGAGCCATTGAATGGTTGCTGCCTTGGAAAAGGGAGGTCCTGTTTTTCCTGTTCCCCGGCATGCACTCCTGCCCTCTCCCTTGTACCAGCTCTGGTACTTGTCTGACTCCTCAATAAAACAATTCAACTCAGTTGATGGAAAAGAATTCACTTTTTACGGAGAAGAGATAGGTAGGGGAGTGTAGTTTTCTGACAATTTAATGAACTTAGCTAGCTCATCAAGTGGTTATAACACTAATGCATAGCAACCCCTTTGAAGAGGAAAAAAAATATCAATCTGAGAACTGTCTTGGAACCACACTCTAAATCTTTAGATTTTTGTAGCATATCTCCCTCTCTTCTCACAAATGCATTTTTGCCAGCGACCATATGTTGTTGCTAATATTCATGGAGATGCATGGTGAAAATTAGTCCTGCCACTCAAAAAAGACAGGCTTTTATTTTTAGCTGGATCAGAAAGCTGATATGACTTACCACATGACAGCAAAAAGGCTACCATTGAGAAGTCAGGTAGACAGACCACTCTTTCAACAGCAGCTCAGTCTCTGATCAGCTTACACTGAATACGACCCCTCCTCTGCAAGCACTAGTTCATCAAACACTTCAGAGCTGACATAAACCAGTACTGCTTTGAGGAAAGCAGCTTTGACCCTTCCTAGGCTCAAAGCTTTCAACCCCATATTCCACCCTCTTCTTTGCGCTAGCAAAAGCATTTATATGGCTATGAAGTAACACAGACTGGGAAACTGATCCGGCTAAAAAACAGCCCAGAAGGGAAGGCTTTATTCTTCAGCTGGATGAGTTCCCCAGCCCAGTGTGCTGTACAACTACACAGATATTCATGCCAACACAAGGGATGGGGCAGTGCAGGGAAGGAAATGAGCAGCTGAAGGAACAATAGGACTGCTTTGCTTGGCAGCTGGACCAAGTTATGGCAGATTAAAGTGTTCATAACCTTAAATTTCTCTGTGGTTCAATGCCCCATCTGCAAAATGGGATTTTTTTTTCTTCTGTCCATTGTCTTCGTGGTCAGTTTCAATAGCAGAAAGAACAAGAATAATTACATATCATGAGTTTTACAGAGCATTCAGCACAACCAGGCTTTGACCTTAACTGGGTCATGAAGGTCTTCATTAACAAGAGCATGAGCAGCTGCTTTCTTGACTATTCTTTTGCTTTTGCAAGAAGAGTGCTGAAAGAATCTATAAATCGGTTATGCTGGCAATAAAGCCATTCAAGATTTCCAATAACATAGAGAACAAATTATTTATATGAGAACATGAAGTTTTGAATGACTTTTTAAAAATGATAAGTAAAGCTAAAGTATTGATCCTATATAGCCATTAAAGACCTTCACAGTCTTTACAATATTTTCAGGATCAGCTGGTCAAAGTTCAGCTCAGCTGACACACACTCATCTCTGTGGTTTTAACTGGATACTGTATTAACAATTCATTCCCCTATAATATTACACGTTCTTGCTGTTATCCATATTCTGTTATCTACAATAAAAGAAATTTTATCTCATTGGCAGACAGAGCCTTTTTTTAATGTTCATGCATTACACAAGTATCTCAAAACACTTTACAAAGTGCAAGAGAAATACACATTTCTAAAATGTACAAATGCTTAAAGTACTAATTGGATGATGAATGTTCCAAGTTTCTGTCATGCTTTATGTATACATGTATGTTATGCATATGTATATATATACACACCTAAATCTATGGATGCAGATAAATGTGTGCAGCACTTCATTTCCCTCAGCGGCAAATATCTTTGCCATTTTAAAACTGACCAGTGCCTTCATTGTAGAACCAGATTAAATAAGTCTTACTCAGCTATATATTTAAAAAATAAAAATAAAGAGTGAAAATACAGAAATATCGTCTAAACAAATCCAACTGTTCATTATAAATGTTACTTCCCCCACCTTACATCTCTCCTGAGAGCTACCATCCCCAGAGCAGAGACAGCAGGAAATGATGCGTATGTGTACTTTAGCTACTCTAGTTACAATCAACCTCATTAGCTCAAACACACCTTCACTGGCAATGTAAGCAATGCATATTTTGGGAGCTGTAACTTCATTAAAGAGGAGAGATGAGTGAGGATGGACATCTATACATTAAGTCACCAGCAATAACAGGATACAGGTTTAATTACCAAACTTCCAGGTTTAATTATCAAATAGTGTATTTACACAATGATAATAATGACCATGATAAAAGGAAGACTCTGGTGCCAATATTTCAAGTATAAATTCATAATAAGTTCTTGGACACCTAGCAAGCAGAGTAAAACTCACACGGAAATTCTAAAAAAATGTTATGAGAAACAAAAAATCTGCATCAAAAAGCAAGGACTTTTGGACTTCCTACAAACATTCTATCCTCTACAGAAAGTAACCATAGAGAATTCTCAAATCTGGAGAAGGATTTGGAGGTATTTTTAAAGGTACCTCTGATTGGGCACAATCATACTTCACCAAAAGTGCTGCAAGTTCACTCTGAGCAGTTTCAGCTGCAGCCCGATAGCGATTCATCTGCTCTCTAGTGACAGGAATATCCAAAGGAAAGCAACCATAAGATTCCTGGGAAAACAGCACAAAAAGAAAAACATCAGACATCACATTTTTGAATACTTTTGCTTCAGTGTTTTGTGGGCTTTTTGAGCTACTAAATGGCATTTATTCCAAATACCTTATTCCCACAATAACTGACCCTATTAAAAAATAGAGTAAACAGTGACTTTTCTACGAGTCACCAGTGTCTTTAAAGTGACAGAGTATATCAGCAGAGCCACTTACATGGTCATTGCATGACTAAATATAAATATATATAAAGTATCCTTGGCGTCAGAGAAAGGCTTTTCTATTCCTTACATAAGCCCACTACCCCTAAAAAGTGCTGGGTTGCTCTGTGTATCTATACTCTAGTTTAGCAGTACAGAGAGGAAAAAAAACAATGAGAGAATAAAAGTCAAAGTATGCAATAATGAAGTTATCTGACTCTTCTCTATCCTGCTTCTAGCTGCTGTTCTTCTTGCCTTTTAGCATTTCTCTTTACGCAATGGACTATAACCAACATGCTGACAAAGCTGTAATGGGTGCAGTTCTGAACCCTCAGTGTTTTATTCTTTACAAAGGTATCTTGCAGCACTTAACACAGAAATTGCAGTTGTCTTAAATAACACCAAGTTAATTTAACTGATAAAACACAGAAAGGGGGGGAAAAAAGTAAATGAAGATACATCATAGCAATTCCCATACAGAGTTAGAGCATCTCTCTCAGTATCCTCTTTCCAACAGCAGCCATAAGCAGATCCCTGAGTAAATACAGCACAAGCATGTAGTATGTTCCCCTTCAATAACTCCATAACATCCAATTATTTTCATCTCAGGTTATTCCCTGTAGTTTCTATGCATTTAGGAACCTTCACAGGGTTCCTCTTCTACCAACTTATCCAGTCTCTCCATCAATCCATGTAAACTTTCATCATCCAAAATGTTGTTTGGCAAGAAAGTCCACAAGTCCATCTTATGCAAAGAATCACTTTACTTTTTAGAGTGTGGCTTCTACTACTTACATTTCATGACCTCTAATTTTTATGTTGGACAAGACGAAGAAAAATCAGTCCTATCAGTCTTCTCCATGCCACTCAAGATTTTGCAGATTTCTATCATATCTCACCTCAGTTGTCTCTCTACCAAGTTGAAGGGTCCATGACTACTCAGTCACTCCTACCTGTTCCTCAAAGTCACTTTCTGGTTTGCACAATCGTGCTTTTATTCTTAACCTGCCAGGGTTAAAGGTCCTTTTGAACTTCTTCACTTAGACATAACTTCAGCTTTCTGAATGATGCTTTCTTGTCCCCAGAAGTCATCATTGCTATACTGACCTCCTTTCATCCTTTTTCAGGCCCTTCTAATAGACAACAAGCATTGGCTCTGTGCTTCTAGCCCAGTCTCCTTCATGTCACTTGTAAGGCTAGAGCTCTTTTAACTGTGCATTTTAGACTTGTTAAAACAAGCTTTCTCATTTATATGTCACTCTCCTTTTTTTACAGTAGAGCACAAGTGTGGTGGATCTCTTTGCCTTTGATACTTAAATCTTTCAATATGAAAATTCAGACTTGAGGTGTTGATAGGAACTTCATGAGACAGAACATTTTTTTCAAAATGATTGTAACTACAAAACGATGACATTAACACCTTCAGAACAGAACTATGTTTAAGTGATGTTGGGAGCACATACAGCAGAGAAAACACGAGGAGATTTTATTCCATGAGCTCCCACACAGGACTGAAGCAAAACTGCCATCCTAATGCTTTTAGTATGCATTATGAAATGCAAATCTACCCCAGTTCATGACTGTTATTGAAACTAGGTATTTCAAACAAGAGAGAGACAAGATGTTGTTTGCACTTCATGCTGACCAGCAAAGGCATTATTCTAAAATATACACTCTTTTCAAGCAAGACTTGGAGATACAAATTCACAGCTGAAATCATTCTTGAAAGCCATTCGCAATTTCTTAATGAGCTACAGTTTCTTTCTATGTAATTAAGCAGTATTAACTCCATGTGGAAAAAAACCCCCTCCACATTTTGTATAGGCTTGTCTTACTTAAAAGTTAAAATTCATTTTTTATTGTAGTGTGAATTAGATTAAAAAGTTATTCCTAAATAATTACCTGAAAAGAAAGTCTTACTTTGGAATAAAAATTATTTCAGTTTCAAATAGAATATTACCCTCCTGTAACAAGTAGGCTTGTAAATACTGTTTCACGAGTACAGATTAAAATATGCATTTTAGCAGAAAAGCAAGAAACATTTCTGTGACAGGCTGTTTTAAGAAAATATCATCACTTAACACTGAAGAGTGATAGAAAAAGTCTATGAGGGATTTGATTAAGAGAGCAGTCAAATGCACAAAAGGGCAGCTGAAACAAACCAAAGCTAGATGGATTTGATTTATCAGGTACCTCTGGAACTTGTGCAATTGTTTCAGTTCTGGTCAGAGCACAAAAGCATGCACACACACACACAAAACTGTATTCTTAATTTGCCTGTCAAAAAAAAGCAGTGTTCTACAGATTAATAAGCAACTTGAAACAGTTCATAAAAATATTAAATTTAAAAAAATAAATGCTACATCTGTTCAGTGGACAATATAACAATATAATTCTTACCAAAACTACTGGGAGTACAAATAGTTTTCTGCTGTGTCTCATCTTCAGGACATGACTAGACTTTAGAAAGATTTTTAAAAAGAGAAACCCACACCAAGAAGGAGCAGCACACTGTTACTCTGTGTGAAGACACCTCAGACAAAAATTTTGCTTGTTCATATTCTCATATGCTGTTCAGACACTGTGAGTGGAAAACCAACTGAAGCACAAACTGTTTTTTTTTTTAAGAGAAGACTACTGACTGACTTGAAGATGACTACCTGAGGTCTCAGAAAGACAGAATAACCGAGAGCTCAGTTGAGACCAGTCATGTTGGTCTTTTTCCTGTCCTTTCCCTACTTTTTTCCTGCAACTCTGAGAAAGGAAACAAACCAACCAACCAGCAAACCCCACAAACCTCTCCAGCAACCCTACAGGATTCAGCTGAGGGACTGAGCTTCCTGATTGTTACAATTGTTCCAAACTAGGTGATCGTAACTGAAACGAGCAGGTCCTCTCTAGCTGTCACGTGTCGTAACTGACAGAAGACCAGTTCCTGGAACAGTTTTCAGAAAATGTGAAAAGCACAGGTTCTGCTGACATAACTTTCTATTGACTGGGTAACAGTTTATGAATGACTGCTACAAAGTATAAAAACAGGCCAGCTGGTTAATGTAATTAGCAGCTGGTGTTTTTTGAGTAATAGAATAGGTACATAGCTGATAACTACATATACTAAAGCTGAAGACATAAAAACTGACATTTAGAGCTTATAGCTTATTAAAGCATCATAGAAATTCCTGGACAGCATTTTATGCTGTGAAATCAACGCACTTCCAACAAGGTCTTCTCAAGCAGAAATATAAATAAAACATCTTACTAATAAAAAAATTAGCATCACATTTGCTTCCCTCCAGCCCTCAAGTACCAAGGCAGCCTTAAGCGAGCGATTACGCACCACTAACAGCTATTTTAACTTCAGATGCTCTTAAGAGGTTATGGAGCTTTTCCTAAGAACTCCCTTCCTCTTTTATACCATGAAGGATGTAGCTCAGATGCCTTTCCTTATCTCTGCTTTGGCAATGTGCCACACGTGGAGACAGCCATCAGATGGCTTGATAAGAAAGTTCCAAAATATTTAGGTTTCATGACGTCAGAAACCATGACTTTAAAGGAGCATCCAGAGTTTATAGGAGGTTAACAGAGACTCTGGCACATATTATCATAAAGTTAAAATGTGACATGCTGCCCTTCTGCTTTCATCTACATCGGCTTCAGTTTCCAGGTTGAAATAAATCAGAAACTCAGCTCCTACCCATTCAAAATAGAAAAAAAGAACAGTTTTCTGAACAGATTCTTATCCAGCAAAATAACCCTCTTCTATCAGAAACACAAAAAGGCCTGGGAAATAAAGCAAAACTGCTGGTTTGGACTGTAATAGAATGTAAATTACCTTAGATTAGTTCATATAATATTGTCAAGTTTGTTTGTTTTTGTTTTTTTAAATCTTTCTTCAACTCTCTAGTATACACTGGGTTAGATCCAGCCAGTTCAATCACATTCACCTCCCTCAAAGACACTCAGCTGTGCTCTTTCACACAGCAGTTGCAACTCATCAAGCCAGAGTGATACATACAGTATAGCTCATGGTCACATACAATATAGCACACAACGCTGAGATAAAAGGGCTACTAATTTTCTCAACACCTTATCATCTTTCTGAGGGAGTAAGGCAAGGCATGTGCTGTCTCTTTGCTACTTTGTCCACCTTTTTGCTTTACTCCACTTGCTGTTTAATATCATACATCCACATGAAATTCTTTGATGTAGGGATTTTTGCTTCATTCTTCAATACAACATGGCTCCAAAACCATAGCTGGAGCCTGGAAACAGTAACACAAATAAATACTCTTATATTACTATATTGTTGTATGTTTTCTTTTTCTTTCCTTAAACAAACACAACCACTTCTGACCCTACAGAAAGAAGGAATAAATCTCAAAACTGATGAAAGAAAAAATTACAGATTGTTGCCAAAGAAAGAAGGCCTCTGTTCCTCAGCAATAATCAATATGAGAAAACCTTTTATAGCTGGAACTTCTGAAACCTACATTTGTCATACATGACTAGATTTTAAAAGGATGAACTTGAAAAGATGGATACACACATACAGCAGGATTTAAAAGAGGTTTAAATGAAGCCAGGTGCAAAAGTTAATGAGAATCACCATTTCATTCACTTGTGATTTTAGTGAGATTTACTATAGAAGCAGTCCACTGTATCCTCAAGTGGCTTTGTAAATATGAAGCTAATTATACATTGCAACACCACACTAGAAAAGTTGGTATGATTATCATACTTTTGGCAGGGAATATGCATATTTTCATATTTAAGTGAATAGTTTTTTATCTTTTGCCTGCAGCTGTTCACGAGTCTGATAATTAAACCTACTTGTAACAAAGCATTTCATCAGGCATGATTCTACTGCACAGATAAAACTTAGTATGCAGATGTGGCACTTCTAAATCTCTCTGGAAAAATTCAAATCTGTAATGTCTCATCAATATTATTTAGTTTATACTGATTACTGTTAAGACAATAAAATAAATAAAATGTTAAAAGAATTAGAGGCAATGGACAGGAGACGCTTTTACATATTATTACTCAACCAGCCTGGGTTTGGGGGGAGAAAGGGGGGGGCGGGGTGTTTCCCATTTGCTTTATGAACCTTTGTTAATCACTTTCCATTTGCCTGCAAGAAAATGAAGCTTGTCATATCAATTCAAATTCTAAACAGAAGTTAAACGTACATTTACAATATTTATGAGTAATATCTACTTGGACTTTTGGCTTTATTAGTAATTTAAATGCAAGAGTTGTAAAACTCAGCTTAGAGGCATTCTTTAGTAGATGTACTGATCAACTACAAGAGGTTGTTGTTGCTGTGTGTGGATTTTTGTTTTGGATTTTCTTTTTTATTTTATTTATTTATTTAACCAAATAGCAACTTTCACCTTCCTGGTACCCAAATGATAATTGGCAAACTTCACCTAATTCCAAATCAGCAGAACTTCAGTAATATTCAGTAGTTTTATACCTCCTTATATACTTCAAAAACCTTCAACCATTCAGGTCACTCACTCCCATTCTGTTTTTGTCAGCTTTTTTATTAACAAAATCCTTTCCTGATGCTCTTCTCTCTAATTTCAACCCTGGCAAATGCTGCTGCCACTGCACCCCCCCCCCCCACCCCCCTTCCCAAAATAGATATAAAAATCTCTACTGAAACAGAAAGCCCTCGGTAAAGTAAGTATTGAGCATCACCCTGAGTGACCTGCCAATGCATTCTTTCCCTTGCATCTTGCCCATAGCAGACACACACCGCCCAGGGCAGGGATTCCTTCTACCCATTTCCAAAGCACCTAGGTACGTTAGGGTTGCCATGTCAAAAATAAACAATGAGTCACAAACCTTTGTCGACTCTGTTCTTCCCTTGAAACTACAGAAAAAACATGAAAAAAAAAGAGAGAGGGATAGAGATTGAAAATTAGAATTAAACTAATTTTGTGATATGAGGATATAGGGCATTCAGAGATTTTTTCATAGACCTGCTCTATTAAACTATTTCATAACTTACTGTCAACTAAATAGGGCAAAACAACAGAAAACTGCAAGAAAGCTTCTCTAGTAGAGCAGAAGCTTTGATGGCCTCCACAATATTCAAATTTTCAACTTCTAGCTAAAATAGACATTTTTACTTTGCCACCTTTGAGTTATAATCACTGCTTCAGCTGCATGCATAGGCCTTCAGCAGGCAGAACTTCCTTTTGCCACTGCTTTGTATGTGCTGCTATTGTTCATTTCGTCCCTGCTTCTTTTTATTCTATATCTACTCTACAGTAATAAATCAAGAAAAACTAAATCTGGGCAACAAGCATGTAAACACTTTTAACTGGCTGAACGCACCTCTTTTTCTCCTCAGATTTTAAGTTAACTATTGGACCATTTTTATCTGTATATTTGTACAGGACTTAGTACACAATTGGACTCACTGGGCTATCCACTAATTACATACATAAGGACAAAGGGCAAATGTGAAAACAGACAATTCTAGAATTTTCTACAAATCCCAGTGTCATAACAGTTCATATTCTGAAAACAAGAAAAAAAAAAGATCCTGAATCTGTAATACTTCTTTCTAATATGAACTAAATTAATATTCATGGATGCATATATACATTAAAATGGTTTTCATTTCTGAAAATATGATGCATTTTCTTAATACAGCAGGACAGCTGATTATTATTTGTTGCCACCAGAAGGAAGATGACATCTAGTATGAAGTATGGGGAAGACCGCACTGTTGAGACATTTCCACACAGAATTATCTCCCTAAGAAATCACAAAGAATTTTTCAGTCCCCAAATCTGCAATTGCATCTATAGGAGGCTAAGGTGTCCTTCAAATCAATGAGGATTCATAGAAAATCATTTTGCACGGGCTAAAGTGCTGAAAAGGGGAGCTTAAACATTGTGTTCTGATTGTAACTATTGTAACTGCAGCCAAAAATTTAATATTAAAAGTTTATTGTTTCCCAGAATCTAATTAGTTTAGTTTTCTGATTAAACAACTGAAACATATTCCAGCAAGGCCATTTTCAAAACATGTATAAATTGATAAAAAAGACAAGAGAACTACTCCAGCATTCAGAGATTATTTAATTTTTATTTTGGAAAATAATCTATTTTAGAATAAAGAAAAACAAGTTTGGGAGTACAATTTTTCATAAAATCTGCAGGAGAAAAAGCAAATCTCACATAAATAACTACAAGTTTCATGAAAATCAGGGGGCTAGACACTGTTTAAAGATTCATTACTGAGTCAAATGAAGGGAAGGCAGGCAGAACTTGGCTATTACACATTTTGCTTGGTAAAAATGACCAGCCAGGCAGCATGCACATAGATTCGCAATAGTCACTGCACCTAAACACACCAATGAGTGTCATAAGGGTGAGCCATCAATACACAGTATAGCAGATTTTGTTAACCCAAATGAAAACAGACAAAACTAAATCAGACTCACTTTGGAAAAAAAAAAAAAACCCAAAAACCTGTTTATAAATGAACCAGCTTCTATGTATATTTGGTGTAAAGTTAAATTCTGTATAAGTAATACTTAGCAAAATATGCCTCTCCTTGGAGATCTTAAAATATTTTTTATTAATAATACTTTATTAATAGCAATTTTAAAATTTGCAGGTAACATTTCAAAACCATTTCAGATTTGTCAGTTACTCTTTCACATTATATCAGCTGCCGGAAATGTCTCATTACTTTTGGTCACTTTCCACTCTTCTGTTTTCTTCCTGCTAACTAGACCAAACTCTTTGCAGTTTTTGTGTGTAATTCTAAAAAAAAAGTTTTGGTTTTTTTTTGTTATAGAGTTGTTGTTTTTTTTCTTTCAACACATTAGTGTGCCTTTCTAGAAAAACGCAAACTAAGTAAAGTGTTTCCAATAGCTCAAAGAAATTACCAAAGAGATTTTCTAAATGCCTTTCAGGAGGATAATGCTCAGCCCTACCTTCCTCCCTTTACAATAACCATTGAAAGGTATTAATGAAAGGTAAAAACGATTGTCTATTGTTGTTTATTTACTGAAGAGGCCAATTTCAAACTTGATTAATGGGCATAAACAGAAGTTTCGTGACGATCAAAATTTCAGTCTTACCTTCTACTATTGCAAGCAGTAGTTAACATGTTTCCGTCTTTCATTTTTCTTTCTGTCAGGATGTGCCGACCTTGCATCTAAATATAATAATAAGTTTAATGTGATAAAAGACAGCAATCATCTCAAGACAATTATGAGGCAGTGACATATTATCTTCTGTAAATATTGCTTAATATGTTTTTTGCTTTACTTCATCCTTTAGCTGTACGGTTAAATTAACGAATTTGGATATCCTCTGGTGCCTTGTCTCACCATTTTTCCAAATGAATGGTGAGGAAGAGCTGATGCCTTTAGTCTCAAAATAATAAAAATAGTAATTGTTGGAAACTTTACCAAGACAAAGCGTAGAAGGAGTAACATATAACAAAATTAAGTGCTTAGGTGGGGATTAAGTGGGATTTTTTTGCACAATGCTTGTTGTTTTACTGGTTTTACTGGATCAATCCTGAAGTTAGATGACTTTTGAAGGATAAAAAAAAGTTTAAGAGATTTAAAAATAAACCATCATACAATGCCAACACTCTTGCAATTCTCCTACAGTGTCTGTTACATTTTACTACACTTAATAAACGGCAAATGCTTTAGATATAGTTAAACGCGTGGGCACATACACAATTGAGACTGATTAGTGCTATTGATTAATTATAAATTGAGGCTTCTAAACTGCAAATCACAGTTTCAGCTATGCTTCTGAGCCTTGACAGTACAGTATTATAACATTTTCAAGCTACCGACTTCAGGTCAGTAAGATTTGGGATGGGGCTACTACCTATTCTGTAACTAAGCAATGCTAATGAAAACTTTTCAATCAGGTCCAAACCCTTGTATTTAATATAATAGCAGTATATCTTGCAATGGTCTCAGAACAATATAGCGTAATTACATTTCACTATTAAGGAGATAACCAGCTGTTCACACAGTAACAAGTTGTTCTCCCTTTGAAATAAGAAACTGTTACAAGTTTCCCACTCTATCTTTCACGAACAGAGTTTGATCCTTTTTAGCAATATCCTTGGGCGTCTCCTTTAAACTCACATCAAAGCCAGCAAACCAGTTTCAAAGGAGGAAGAAACGCAGAAAAGAAATACTTAGATAACTATAAATTCCTACTACGGGAAAGATACTCCCTTTCGCAACACTTAACAAGAAGGCGGGGGGAAAAAAAAGCAAAAAAAAAGCTCTTGTCCTTGAATTTGTAAAGATAAGCTGTAACCATCAGCCGAAGTTTACTCAGCTATAAATGACGCGGGTCCGCAGCTGCAGAAATTATTTATTAAAAAAAAAAAAAGAAAAAAAAAGCTAAATCAACTAAATCGCAGAAGTAACTCTCAAGAGCGCTTTACAGCCAGCCGTGCTGTCGGTCACCCTCCACGGGGCCAGCTCCGCCGCAAGGGGAAGGGAAAGCGGAGCTCGCTAGCGCGCAGCACCGCAGCACCTCCGCGGCCGAAGCACCCCCGCCGCGCCCGCGTCACGGAGCGGGTGGGAGGGGGGGGGGCGGCCGCCCGGGCCCGCCGCGCCGCGCGTCGCTAAGCAACGCGCACCGCGGCCTCTCGCGAGAGGCGCCGCACCGGGCCGGCGGGGCGCGCCTCCCCCGCCGCGCACGGCAGGGGCGGGGCTTGAAGTCTCCGCCCCCTTTCCCCGCCCCCTGCTGCCCGGCCCCGCCCAGCGGGACGGAGGCGAGGCGGAGCTCCCCGTGCTCCGCGGGGGCGCGCGTGGGAGCTGCCGCCGCGCCGCGGGCACGCGGCTGCCGCCACGGGGGGCGGGACGCGGGCAGGGCTGCTGCTGCCCGCTCTCACCTGAGCGCCAACGAGTTAACAGTTGCTTTTGACGCTCGCACAACAATAGCAGGAAACCAAAACGTTTTCATCAGGAAACAGAAATTCCCGAATTTAGCATATTACACATATGCATAACAGTAACTATACAAGAGGGGTGACCACTACCATAATACATAAAACCTGATATCCACACTTTATGGGGAAGTGCTGGAAACACACAAAAGTAATAATATTAGATGTGAACAATTAATTGAATTAAATTAATGGGGAGAAGTGCATCTGTTTTGAGCTGTTACAGGCAGAATCTTTTCTTTTTCTTCTCCTGTAGATATGACAACAGCAAATGACTACTGTGGTACCACACAGTCACCTTGTTTGAATTCCAAGCTATACGCCACTTAAATCATAAAAAATAGAGCCAAAGACTTCAGCAATCACTGGATTCAAAGTTGACGTTTGCCCTGCAAAACACATAGCATATTGTTATGCACATGAAGAAATCCCCTTAAGCCAGAGAAAATTGGTTTTGGACTATCAACATTAGATTTGCAAGAACACGCGGTGTGCCCAATAGCATTATGGCTGCCCAGAAAAGTCATGAATGCCACCAGCTAAAGTGGGTTTTGGTTGAGGTGATGCTGCTGTGGAGACACGCTTCCTTCTGCACTGGAGAATACCCAGCAAAATTGGTGACTCCCCCCCCACCAAGCTGTGCTGCAAGCGGTGGCCCCGGCTGCTAGGCCAGGGCCTCGGCTGCTGTGCACGACCGCCCGCTGGTTGTGCCGAGGCGGAGGGTGCGAGCTGGAACGTACGGCTGCTCCGCGTCCGTGGAGCTTGCTGCTGCCGAGGCCACAAGCCACCTACCCATGGCGGCTCTAACCCACCCTGCCGTCATACACCGGCACCGTAAGGCACAGGGAAATGTGGGAGGGAGGGAGAGGGTCTCTTATTAGGAGAGGGAAAGGCAGCATTCAGGGCCTGGAAATAAATAGTCTAAGAAGTGATGCTTGCAGAAACTTCAAAGAAACAAAACTTTATACATCTGAGAAAATTAACGTTTTCCTCAAAAATTCAAAACTAATGCCAGCAGAGTGGATGAAATTTCACGCACATTTTCCTTCTCTTCAAGGGACTGTGAAACAAACACTTTGCATAGCAAGAGGAAAGCAGGCAGCCTTGATTACAACAAAATACCTCCAGCTGAAAGAAGTCCTCCTCACCTCCCCTCCAATAAAGAAGATAAACACAGTTAAAATGCGAAGAGATTAATTGTAGCTAGCATTAAAAAAGTAAACCTACAGAAAGTAAACCTTCATACGTGCAGGTGCATTGGCGCTACATATCATTTTACTTTTAAGATTCTGTGAGCTGCTTAACCAGGCCTGCCTAAATGCCTTTAGGAGCAAGGCAGTTTTAGATGATTTCTCTATTCACTCTTAATTCAAAGTACATCACCTTTTCTTCAGTCTCTGAGAACACTGACTTATTTACCCTTTTCCAGAGAAGAAAACAGAAAGGCTAGGGTTACTACTGAGCTTTTTTTTTAAATAAAACACCTATAAGTGATCATTCATTATTAGGGACATATTGATGCCACACTCAAGCTGCAGGATGAACATAATGGAAAACTGTGTTAAAGACTGCTTGCTATCTGTTATCTAAGTACGCAAGCCTCTGATGTGCCTGCCGCTATTTTGCTTTCTGCCAGTGACAGAGAACTCCCTCCCCCCAGCCCAAGCACAGGAGTACCACTGTAGATAACCACCATATTTTAAAATGCAACTTTGTTCAAAGCACAGAGCTAGACAAAGCCATGCCTCTGATGGAATCTACTATACAGAATAAGATGTGTTAAAAAGAAAAGGAGAAAACTTGATGAAGTGGGAGGAAACAACGCTGCGAATAGACCAGGGGAAATGCAGCTGAGACCAGCGTGGGGCCAAGGCAGTGCTAAGGCTCTGGCTATGCAGGACAGACAGCAGGAACGGGGCAAGCCAGGTGCCTCGGTCTCAGTGAGCAGCTGAGAAAAGACAGTCACAACCATGAATGACTGAGATGGCCACAGCCCCCTAGTGATATATTTCCACTTCACCCTCACATGCCAAGGAAGAACTAATGGCAAAATAGTCTAGTATAGAAACAGAGGTATAAAAATGTCTTATAAAAACTGCTGTTCCTAAGGACTGCCTGCACAGATGGTCCTACTGTTGCTTTAGTAGATGAGTGAAACTAGGACATTTCTATATGAAAACTATCTAGTCCTGATGGAGCAGGCAGAGAGGTGCAGAAAGGGTAACAGTGAGTCACACATGCTGTAGGCATCCCTCTGAAGGGAGATAGCCCCTGAGCCCAGCTATTGACCCTAGTTTTGTGGTATTAAAGTTACAAAGAGAGCCAGGCTGGAAAGAAACCAGAGGAAAAAGAACAGAGTTCCTAACCAAAAGGGGAACTTGTGCATCCAGAATGCCTTGCTGCAGCTGAGATTTAAAAAAAAAAAAAAAAAAAAAATACAACTGAGACGACTCCTGATTTCAAGTTTGAATTGCATTTAGTTCCTGAGCCAAATTTTATCCCAAAGTGATATATATCTAGAGTAATATCAAATCTTAATATTTTGATGAGGATAATGTTCCTGAACATTTTTTTTCTTCTATGTGATTGTTCTATTATGTAAGGTACCTAAAATTTTATGCTGCTAGCTAGAGTCCAATCAAAAGTTTTTACAATTTCAAATGGGCTGACTGTGCTGTTGACTTAAAAGAAAGATAAGACATACTGGGGGACTGGGGAACAGGGAGGGAGAAAGGGACAGATTTGGAATTACAAAGGAAATGGCAGAGAAGAATAGAGTACAGGCCAAGCTGGTAAAAGCCAGACAGCAAAGTGAATGCAAAATATAGACAAAATACTAATGGATAGCAAGAGGGAATTCTTGAGCAACATAGACATTAGCTAACTACACTTCATTTTGTGGCATCTGCATGCATATTATATCTTTGTTCTTTGTTCCTAGTGTCACTTACAAACAGTTTTAATAGAGTTGCTTCAGACTGAGCTGGCAGCTCCACAGTAGCATAGCCCAATGCAATGCTGGTTGCCACAGCTTATGCTGGCCCTTGCTGCACATCTCACTGCCTCTCCTGCCAGAGCCTTCCTCTGACCCAGCAGCAAGTCTGCCATGCTGACAGGCAACCAACTTGGCCAAGAAAAAAAAGGAGTGTTTTGCCACCATGCGCACCGAAGGGCTCGGCACCAGGTGAGATGCGCTCTGCAGCCTGCCCGAGGGCAAGGCAGGGATACCCAGCCGGGGCAGGGGCAGGCCACCGCAGTCGGATGGGGTTCGATGCTGGGGAACCGAGGAACCACAGCCTGCAGAGCACGAGTCTCTGCTGCAGTTCAGCAGTGAGGACTCTCTGCGCTGGATCAAAGCTGCTACAGCTACGTGATGAAAGATACTGATCCAGTATAAACTCATTCTGCTGTTCAAACCTATTAAAGACTTTTGAGAGATTATATTTATACTGGCAGTCTTACATGAGACCAGCATAAATCTGGTCTAAATTTTAACGTCTTCCCCCAATTTTGACTGAAATATCAAAAGTACAGGGTCTGATTACAACCTAATCTGTCCTACTACAGGAACAGTGTGTAGATTTAGCTTCAAATGATTGTGAAACTGTGTCCTAACTTCCTTAAGTATGTGTTTGACTGCACTTCCCGATCACTAATCCTACAGTGCCACAGCTGGTTTAAGAGCTCCACTTCAGCCACTTACTTCTACTCCCCTGCTAATGGGTAGAGAACTGTTTTTGTGGCTGTATCTTATAGCAGATCGATAAAATTATCTGGATTAAAAAAAAAAAGGATCAGTTTGATAACACTTTAAAATGCCTTAATTATAGTATTTAGCAAATAAGCCTAGAGGTTTCAAAACGATTCACATTTCTTTTCCTTTGAAGGGGTCAAGAGATAAAGATTGGAGGAAGGCTAGCTCAGAATATTTGATTTAAAATAATTGCAAGGACTCATTTTTATGAATGAAATTCTTTGTACAAAACCACAGCCTGCCATAATGCTGTTACACAAAGTATGTACACAGTAAATCTCTCAGCCTTTCAGAGCAAAGAATGATGCAGAATCTCTTGGATCTATGCACCTAATAAAATTACTCTCATTTGATTGTTAAAATAATTAAAAAATGTATTTAATATAAATTTTCCATTCCATACATGTTGAGGAAAGATGTCAAAACTGATCTAGGATATGAAACCCAAATACTAGTAGTCAGTAAACACAGAAGTAACACCTAAGAATCAGGTTAGAGAAATATCTGCTCCTAATTGAATTTTCTATAAGTAAACGAGCATGGATACATCAGAATCATTCCAAAGTTAAAAGTCGCATGAGGATGTGGATTGGGTAATACCCTAAAATTCATGTTTCCTCCATTCAGTCTACTGTAACCATTTATGTTATGCCTCAGTTTTTCTATCCATAAAATACAGATTGTGATATTTGCTTGGTTCTAGCATTATGTGAAGTGTTAAAATGTTTGCACATTAAAAAAAAAATTAATTCTATCAAGAATCGAGAGAGAAGAATCATTACAAAAACTAAGTTCTTGAAATGTAAAAACCGTTCAAAATTGGTTCAAATCCTTGTGAAAGAGTTAAAGAAATCATGGCTATACTTTTGAAAGGTCATTCCCTTTATTTCACTCCCCAATTAAAAACAGAGAATTCAGATTTCAAAAGTGAAGAGCATACTAGAATACCTTGGAGAAGTCAGCTTTGTAACACTTTCTTGTGTAGTTTATAGCTAAAAAGAAAATCTGAGGAAATGCGAGAAACAACACTGCAAGAATCTAAAGTAGGGGCAAGGTCCTTCATTACACCTGCTGTCTTCTTTTGGATCTTGGAGTTTTGCATTTTCAGTTCTTTTGCACACAACAGAAGTACTTTGTGAGGTATGGATGGATGGAAAGCAATTGTTCTGAGGACCCCTAGGGTTCCACGTTTCTTGGTACTTGAACCAGAGAAAGTCTAGCAAGACACAAGTTAGCTTACATTGCCTTTCAAAGTACATATGCCACAGGCTAAAATAACATTCCTTAAATCTGCATTTTGCTAGCACTCCAGTCCAAACACTTCTGAGAGCTTTAGAAAATGTAGTAAATGAATAACAAAATAAGAGCTACTACCCATGGAGAGAAGGAATTTGAGATCCTAGTGAAAACAGGGAGGTGAGGAGTACTAGAATGATGCATGTAGACGTATGCATATTAAAATAGACAGACTTGATCTAGAAAAGAGGTCACTAATACATGTTGTTTCTTGAAGAAAGAACTCAAAGTCCTCAGACAAACACACTCTTCTGAAAAATGGAATGATCAACTCCTAAACGAAAGGTTAGCTCTTTACAAAAAAAGCATCCTTTGACATTTTAGTTTATTTTTAACCTGGTTTCAAAAGAACCAACTTTCATACAATCATAGTATTTAAACATACAGGTATACCCCTTCTCTAACATTGTGGGTTTTGGGAGGAGTTTTTTTTTGTTTGTTAAGTGCTTGACAAAACTCAAGCAAATCTGACAGAGGCAAGTCAGAACGTTTAATTTCCTGCGAATGCTGTGAAAAACAGGTAGCACAGAACAGAGACTGAGATGCCCCAACTGTATGAAAGGCTGCAGTATAAATTGGTGTATTACTACAATCTACACTGAAGCTCCCCCCCGCCTTCAAATGCCCCATCAGGAAGTGGGGAGAACTACCAGGTCTGCCTGTTCCCATGGGGCAGAATCCAGGATGGCAGGAAAAAAAAATAAAAAATAAAATGTTTCATTACTTCTACTGTTTACAGTTTTTAGTCTTTTAAAAGACTAAGTCATATGACAGTTCATTGAAAGACAGAGAATCAAAATTAATATTAGATTTGAAAATTCAGAATTTCTTTTGATCGACTAATACTAAAAATCTTGCCTTTATTAACCTCAAGCCATCAATATCAACACCATACTGAGAAGGTGAAATAATTGCTGGTTTTGTTGCACAAGAATTCCAAATGATTTGCTAAGTGCATATACCTACTTCAGACACTAATTATCTAAATGCAGCTGTAGTTGAGGTGGAACAGAATTGTATGCTAGCAACACTATAAAGAAATGTGAAATGTGTTTCTCCAAAAGCAACTTGGGAGAAATCCAGTCTGCAGGATCTCATTTTCTTTGATTTTGGCTAGAATACATGCAACAGTCACATTTTTACGAATATTTGCCATGGAAGTCATGGGCATAGCTTGCCAAGGTCCTCATTTACTTGCCTTCCAAAAGGTATCAACTCCAGAAGCACAGTATGTCCCAATAGCATGCTGATTTTTTTTTTCCATGAATCACTATTATTACATCCTGCAGAAGAAAAAAAAAATATCTTGAAGAGTACCTTATTTTCTACTTACCTAGTTCAAAAATAATGAAGAAATGAAGACAGGACTTACTCTTATCCCTATTCTGACAGTTGACACAGAAATCTGGCTCAAGACTAATGACAGCTTGATGTAGAGCTCCTACAAGTAGGCTTGAAAATATGACTTAAATTAACAAAGGGAGATACTGCCTCTCTAGAGTCAATTCCATAACACATTTACAAGCTTCAGGGTGGAAAGGACATGAATACAATTATATTATCAGGAAAAGTAGATTTTCCTATGGGGAAAGAGGAGAGACAATATGGCTAACTAATAAGATTAAGGGTTGTTTTTTTTTGGTGGAAATTGTGTCTGATACCAGTGACTGTTGGAAATCTGGCAGTGGACAAGACTTAAAAAGGGTTAACTAGCCTGATTAAGTATAACTGTTCCTCTTTCTAAACAAAAGGACAGTGCTTTTCTTTGTGAAATACTGAGTTGAACCCTGCCCTCATCACAAGCCAGAACCATGTGAACCTGTACCTTCCCAGCTCAGCTAAACTTGGAGACACACTGTGGGGTCAGTAAACCTTATGAAGGAAATAAGCCAGCTAGTTTTTACAACCTTGAAGGAAGACAAGACATGGGGACGAAAGGAGGCTGAAAATACAATATGCATATGAAGGAACTAACCAGACTTGAGAAAGAAATGAAATTTTAACATAGCAATCTTTTTAAGCATGATTTTTTCCCCCATATTTCAGTGTCAGGCACAGACTACCCCGTGAAGAAATTTATTTCCATTTCTCTGCAACACAAAGCCCACGCAGTTACATTTGTCAATTCCTCACTAGCAACATTTGAGCCCACTGGACAGTTTTGAATGAATCTGGAAGAGGTCTTGAAGGTACTAAATTCCTTCACATTTCATGAAAATAAAGGATTAGGCAGATGAGAAGTGTTACTAGTTGTTCTATCCAGGGAAAGTTGCTCATTCTTATTTACACATCAGATTATCCATGCAGGAGCTAAACTATGAGACACAATGATAAAGTGAATCAGTCATCATTTTGCACTGCTCACAGAATTACTTCCTACTGACGTTATCCATCTTTATATAAATTGAAAATCCCATATTCCACTACAAGCAATATGACAGTACTTGCTAATTCAATAGTTAACTCAGTTGAGGCTCTCCTTTTTTTCCCTCCTCTAGTACAGCATTTCTGATGTTCGGAACACCAAAAGAATAACAAGCTGTCATGCTGTCATGCTATGAAGGTTCGATAGCAACGACTGAGACAGTAATATAATAATAATAAAAAAAGATGTTTATTTCCTCACACAAGTTCTTGGATTAGTAACATCCATTAAAATAATGCGATTACTAATTTAGGAAGGATAACACAAAACCATCAGTTACTAATTTAGAAAGGATAACCTGAAACCGTCGATTACTGCGTTATTAATTGGAAGCACTGCTTATCCCTGCTTGAAAGCTTTCTTGTTCACTCTCCTAGTGAGAGGGCTCTCAACCTCGAGGAGTTACCTTAACCCAGCGTCCAGGAAAAGGGGGGGGGGGATACTCACGGTCCAGCTGGAGAGGATGGTCAGGTCACGTTCCCGTCCCTGCTCAAACTCTCCTAGCTCCCAAGTCTCTTTTTATACGGCTGGGGCTCTGGGCAAACACTGCTTTTGCTGACTTTTAGCAAGTTTCACAATCGCAGGACTGTCTGTTTGTCTGCTCGGGAGGACCCTGCTAGCGAGGCAAGACCACAGCACCTCCGTATCGCTTCTCCCCTCCCCGGGGGTCCGTGCGGATTCCAGGTGGCAGACTTCACTTCTCCAGTCTTGTTAACGCTGCCATTCCGCAGCCTTGCGCACATCAGTCCATGCGCATATCGGTTGGTAGACGACTTTAGTCCTGTTAAGTCCTCTGTTCAACAGCTTTGTGCACGTTAGCTCTTGTGCTATCAGTTCTTCTGCATATCAATTGACAAACTTCAGTCCTGTTAACTCTTCACTCGCCCGTCACAAGCAAAGCACACAAGCACTGTTACATATTGATGCTTGCATAGCTTAAGAGGTCATTTCGTTTTTCAGAAACATCCTAAGAAAGGTAGTTTGTTGACTCAGAAGAGTTAACATTATTTCTCTTAAGAGCATAACAGAACAGGGAAGACAACTTTTTATATGCAAATAGCTTATAATTTCTAGAAATTACTGTTCAGTAAACATAGCTTGCTTTTCTCACTTGAATCCAGTTTGGTTATACAGGTTTGAATTCATTATTTCTCAGAACTATCATAGAAAAAGAAAACAATTTTGGAGAGGTCTTCCTGAAAGTTTCCTATGTTGCAATAAAATAATTTAGCCTACCCATGAGCATAGGCATATTAAATACCTGTAAAGTGCAGAGTCTTTAAGAGAAAGCAAAGGCAAAAAATTCCATTAAAGTCATCACTATCGCTCCAAAACTGATTTACAAATACAGTTGTTCAAAAGGTAGAATAAAAAAATAGAAGTCAAAAGACTTCAGTCTGTGGTGGTCCGCAGGATTATTGAAAATGCCCTTGTTTTTACTATAAATACTCAAATGACACACGACAAGAAAATATCAAGCATTTGAGCATAGAAATCAGTAGCCCCTGAGTTATGCTGTACAAGCATTTTGGGCAATCAGTTATAACAGATGTGCAAGAAGTAACTTTCTTGAATGCTCAAGAAAAATGTTTATGCTATATTATAACATATGCTATATTATATGCTTTATGCTGTATTATAACAGTAAATTACACCTAAATGCATCAGGCACACACTGCCATTTCATAAAGTTACATTACACAAGGAATTAACACTGAATATCTAGGAAAGTACTTCCTAAATGCATTATTTTCAATTAAACTGTAGCTAACTAAAGAGCAAAGCACACTGCCTCATCAGAATAATATAGCCTTCACTATTTCTTAGTGGCATGGGATAATGTAACACTGGTATTTCAATACCATTTCTTTTCCTCCCAGCAATCCAAATTTTAGGAAAATATAGCCAACCAAACAGAAAAGCATGCTACATATTCAGTTCTGTCTATAGATGACACTTGGTAGTTACAGCTACAGAAATCAAGCAATTAAATATTTGGAAGTTAAAGCTGTGCATTGCTAATGTAATTACATAGTCACATCATCTATTACCATACAAACTTCTCTTTGTTAGGAACAGACAATGAGAAGTGCTGACTTAATGAACTGGAGAATGGAACTAATTCAGTTTCTTCTTTTTTCAGCATGACACCTCAGCAAGACATCAGTCTTACATTACCACTCAAAGCCTAATCTAAAGAATTACTTATCTTATAGTATCCATGGAGGCACTATTGTACTTCCTCACAAACATTAATGCAACAATCTCCAGTTAGAAGATTCAATCAATACTGAGCACATACTGATATATTTGTTAAGCAATATAGCACTTTGTAGGATTTTATTTAACATGACTTCAGAATATAAGCTTTCACTGATCTGCATTATGAACTCCTAAAAGTCAGACCCTGGAGGTAACCTGGGCACATATAGAGACAGATCAACAACTAGTGAAAAATAAAGCTGAGTTCTTCACCATCTGTAAGGATTGTGCAAGAGGCAAATCTATTCAAGGGCGGCCTCATCAGTGAAACAATCCTTTCTCGTCTTGCCTCGTGCTTTATACATTTTCAGACTTCTCCAGCAAAGTCAGCAGCTTACAAACAATCTGTCGACAGACAGGTCGGATTCATTCCCTATTTTGTTTCTTTGAACAAGGCAGCAAGTTTTCATTGCGTATACTCCACAACTTCCATCATCTGTTCTTGACCCAAAGTTGTTGCTTCAAAGTGCATTTGATGCAAGTTTACAGTATTTTCACAGGTGAGATACTGAGGCTCCAGTACCCAGATTCAACACATTATGTATTTGACCAAAGCACCAAAGCTAGTGCCTCCCTGAGCTCTCTCCAAAGACTGGCAGCCAGACCCTCAGCTCTCTTGAATGGAGTTCTGCCTTACACAGTTCCATCAAGTGCCTAAGGATGAACAAGAATTCATCCTTCAGAAGTACTAATCCAGACACGCAAAGGAGATGAAAACACTAAAGCTACATCTCTCAAAATTAGAACCCTATCTACTATATCATATTGCCTCCTGAAATTCCTAGCATCTTGGTTTTTGAATACTTGACTTTGCAACTTAAAAATATTAATATACTTTCAGATGCAGGAAGACCACAGTCATCAGCAGTTGGAGCACACTTATCCATTGTACAGGTCTTTACTGTATGAACACAGTAACTCATAGCAGCAGATGATTCTCTCCACTTCAGAATGAGAAGGGAGACACACTTTGCCAATTTCATTGATCAGAAGGGGACTGCACCACTCATCCCGCCGCCCCAAGCCTGGAATACAGTGTTGTCTAATAGCTACAGAACACTGCCCAGTCTTCCCCCTCTCACTTTTTTAGGCCTGCCAAAGTTTACCCTTGGCTTAGGTTAACTGTAAGTGCAAAAGTCTTTTTTAATCCTACTGCCATCAGTTATTCTAGCTCCCTTGTCATAGCACCTGTTTCTTCACCTGCAGTATGTATTCAAATAAGGCCACTGTAGTGTTCTCTTCATTGTGCATCTGTGGAATGGAAAAGGAAGAAGTCTCTTTACTGTCTGTTCCTGTTCTCTGTAAAACAACAGCCTTGGCTACCAGGCACAACCACAAGGGAAGTTCTGCTTGCTCTAGCAGCTCTAGACAGGAGCATACTCTGATCACACAGTCTCTAGAGGGAAGTTAGCCACCATTCTCTAATAAACCTGCAGTTGTCACTGCCATCAGAATGGTCCCCCTATCAAAGACTGTTTCAAACTATGGAAATACTTTAAGACATGTCAGAATCTATTTTTAAGTTTTCCTTTAAAAATGGATAATTCATTTCTGCTTTTTCACTCTGAGAACCACTAAAGTATTTTTAAGTTTTCCCTGAAACTGAGTGAGGTAATTTGAGACGATGGTAGACAGAAGGAAACATGGACCTAGCAACTCCACCTAACAGCAACCAGTATGGCAGGTGCTTCTCTAGCATGTACTTCCCAGTACAGCTGGGGCTGTATTTCTCCCAAGGAAAATTATGCTTGGCACCCTTCTTAACTTAAATTTTACAAGTAAAGAAAATCCTCACAATGCAAAAATGTGGGCAATCTTCAAACCACAAACACTGTTGGACAGCCCCCCCTTAATACAAGTCTGTATTAAATCTAAAATACTACCTAGCAAAATAATTGATTCTTTTTGTAAAGGGTCTTAGCAATACCTTTTACACTCTTAAAAACAGATTGTCCTTTCTCCTACTTCCAGGTCTGATCTTCATGCCAGATGGGACAACTACCCTCTTGCAAGAAAGCTGGCTGGCATCATTCTCTTGTATTTTAAAACTCAAATTTAAATTTAATTTTCAAATTCAAAAATAGTACATACTTCGGGTATCACCCAAAAGCTCTTCCCTTAATGCACTGCTAGCTATAGTTGAGACTGCCATTTAAAAACCTCAGAAGTCATTTGTTCATTGAGAAAAAGAGCAGGTAATAAACACAGATTTTATGTAATAAGGTCTTGGTAAGAGTCAACTCAATTTTAAACAGTTTTAAAATAAGGTCCCACAATGGGCTGCAAAAAATTTGTGCATTCCCCAAAATATTAACTTTCATGCAATGCATGGCATGTGAAACACAAATTACACTGAAATAAATACATGCTAAGGTGTCATTGAGGAAGTGGTTTCTGAAAGATTTTTCACTGCTTAGGCATAAACTCTCTTACCCACTGATGAGGAAAAAAAATTATGGACAACTAAATGTGCATCTTAAATATATTCTGTTGACACTGGACATCAAGAAAATAAATCATTCTGCATTTTAATATATCTTTATATATAAACAAAGAGTTTGTAAACTTTTGCACAATATCAATGTCTTTTATGGAACCATAACAACAACCAACCCGGGAAAAAAATTGCAAGCAAAAAATGAATCTTTGCTGAAGTCAAGCATGGAACAGAGAAAGTAGCTGAAACACAATCAGACTAAATCTATCAATATTAGGAATCCTGTTAACTGGAGTCATACAGCAGCATCAAATTGAACTACACCGTATTTCCCACTTATCATCCATTCAGGTTCAGAAGCCTGAATTTGTTCACCTTGTCCCGGTTTTAGGCCAACCTGAGTGTCAGATTTCAGTGTTCTCAAACTACAGAGAGGTGCAGGATGAAACTTGTTCAAGGCTTGATAAAATGGAACAGTATATTCCCATTTTCTATCTCCTGTTAATTTTCTATAGTTTAGATCACCTTTAAAAAGAAGCAGGTTTGACTTCTGTAAATCAGCATACAAATCAGGAGCAACCTTAGCCATACTAGAAAATTCATGTGGCAAAGTCCAAAACATGTGATCATGGTAAACCCAAACTCCCTTTTTCAAATTGCCCTCCCAATTTATCCCACATCTAGACATCCACATATGATTAGCTGACTGCAGTTGTTTAATAGTCCAGTTAAAATCATGCTTTGTGGTGTCTGACACATACCATGGAATACTTTTTCCATGGAAATGGATTTCATCAGCCAGCTTTGATGATAACAGGAAGTCAGCCAATACAAGATCAGTTACAAGTTCAAATCCAGCATTATCCAGGATTATGTCAACTCTAACAACAGATTTATCTGTAGTTCTTTTTTTGGCATTTATAAGTAGTGACCAAAGTTTTTCCATATCATTCACTAAGATGTAAGGTATCAGGTCTTCCAGGGATTGTAAAGCACTAGATTTCTGAGAGCTGTCTTCACCAGCTGAAAAAGAAAGGTCACACTTATTTCCCCACAGTGCCACCTAGAAAGAGGGGAAAAAAACAAAAACATTTTCTAAGCCTCATTGTAGTTACATTCTAAACTTTACATACGCTAAAGATTTTTTGTTTTTATTTTAGGGACATGAAGGCTCTGATTCCACATTTTCCTCCAAGCTTTAATAAAACTCAGCTTCTTGTACAGAAATCTCAATACAGGAAAGATCTCTTGAAACAAACAATGCTCTGTATTTGTGTAGATATCGGAAACATGCATCAGGAGTGACAAAGGTGGAAGATTCAGATTAACGTAAATACCCTGATCATAATATTAAAAAATATATATTCTGCAGACTGTAATTCCAGAAAGTCTCAGTGGGAATACAGAAAAAGCAATAATAAAAGCAGATTAAATTATGTCTTATGTGAAGCTGAGTAATAACTGATATTTTAAGTATAAATTCATGAAAAATAAAAATAGTTTAAATATATACCAATGAGGTCTTTATAAAGATTTATCAAATAGTTAGGTGTGAATTATTGCCAGCTAATGTATTCATTTATAATCCTATGATATTTCATATTCTACCCGAAGGCATTATTTTCAAGAGTAATGAAGTTATAAAAACCCTTTAAACCTCTTCTAACACAGATTGACTTCTAACTTTTTTCCAAAAAAGAACTCAAAATTCTGTAAAGCATCAGTAAAATGAATTATTTTAAAATGTTACAGTTAGACAAAGGCCATCTTGAACTTGACTTAAATGCTTTGGAGATACTGTTTTCAAGAGAGAGTAAGATGGGTTTTCAAACAGACAGTGAAGACTGGCAGCACAATGAAAACGTCAAACTTAAAATGAGCAACCAAAGCTTAAATATTTCCAGAGTAACAATACAGTACAGCTGTCAGGATTTCATAGCATTTTTATGAGCAGAAGAACTAGATTTCATTTCCATGTAAAGTTTAAAATCTCTATAACCTCAAGGTTTTTGTTTGTTTTCGTTGATTTTTAAGTTCTTGTGTTAAGTGTTACTGGTTTACCTGCAGTAGCTTAAAAAGTTCCCCCTGAAGCTGCTTTTCATCGAGATCCTTGATGTTCTTAAGAAGTTCCTGAAAGTAAGTGCATAAGGCAATAATGGCCTGTTGGGATTCGAAGAAATTTTGAGCCTTTCCTTCCTTAAATACGTCAAAGTTGTCAATAGGTGGGCTAAAAATAAAAGGGGAACAAGTATATTAACGTACTTCCCACATTTTTATTGACAGCATATGAAATACCCATGAAAATGTAAGCTCGGAGCTCAGCTTTTATTATGCAGTATTAAGGATGCTAGCCTTTCCACTTCTAACTTGTTATAGTGGATTCTTACACAACTCCAGTAACAGTCTGACATCATACCTTACTGATACAAACAATAAACTGGACATCTTTATCTTATTAACAATATATTCTGAAAGTGACCAACTGTTTCAGTCACAGTGATTTTGGGGAACTGCACATACACTAGCAATTTTTGAACTCCATTCTTCATTAAAAAAAAATGGGGATTAAAACTATAACATACAAATGAACAAATGTAGTGAATAGCTGGCCCAATTTTAAGTGCATTTGCAGTTACAGAAGTATATTTTCCCTACCAAAGCCTCTTACAGTAGTTAACTAGGCTTTGAAAAATAACATGACAGAGAAGACAAAATAATTTAGTTCTTAAAATGGACAAGTTTATATGTTTTATATGTTACAAGAAACATATTTGCAGTTAGACCTTTTGACAAATGATTCAGTGAATCTCCATCTAAGCATATGCTTAAGAGCAGCTAAATGACAGAGAAACTTAGAGCTTACTAATGAAAAGCATCAGTTCAATTTCTCCATCTCACATTTTAAGTTTTTGCTGAAAGAGTTGAAATTACACAATATACAAGCTGAAACAAAGTCTCATTACTGTGTTTCCATCCCTGTAATCCTAAGGGGACAGCACTATGGATAAAGTTTTAACTGTTTTTTTGGCAGCAGTGGGGCCATAAACTGCTCATTCCTACCCCATTACATGGTACTGGCACCTCTCCACAGCCCCAGCACAACAAATTTTTCCTGCCAAGTTATTTTTAACCAGGATCAGCTCCGAAAGTTTGATGCAACATATGGCCTGAAAATACAGCTGTAACTAAGAAGATTGTGTAGAATGAACAACAGGCGCTGCTTAAGCCGGGTTACTGCCATCAGAAATGGCTCTCAAGAACGCTTCAGATTTTTAGCAGCAAAATGAGTTGAAAGGCCCAACAGATCAGTGGCTCTCCCATTTTGCATTTTAGGCTAATGTATTTATTAAGAGATAATTACCGACTCATAAACCTTTTAAAAATATTAAATAACTTTCAGATCTGAATATACATTGGTTTGCAAGGTATATAGAGACAAGATTTAGAGTTTTGGTATAGAGCAAGTCACAGAAACTGGAGCAGAAAAAAACCAAACAGATTTAAAATCTGCTGCACAGAAGACAGCAAAAGTACTAGTTTTGAATTTAAAGTAAGAAGCAAGAGAAAAGGAACATGGTAAACACTTAAGTTTTTTCTTTTATCTTACTCCTCAGCTATCTTCCTTTCTCCTAAAAGGAAAATGGAGAAGAACAGTGTTTTAGAAATTAACACATTGAGCTAGCAAATACTTACTTTTGTGCTAATGCTGAACAAATTCTTCGATACATATAACATTCTACATATAACCAAGGGGACTGAAACCAGCTTGGTTCTCCATTTCCATTTGACAGGTTTCGTTGATAGTCCAGGTATTGGTTCCACTCTGCAGCATCTGCCAGCTCATCTCCTAAAGGGGTCAATGGCTTGTCTGTTTGCAGTTCATTCCGTAATTTAGAGAGGAAAGATATAGCTCTCTTCTCTGCTTCAACACCATTCTGAAATAAGTAGACAACAAAAGTTCCTATTCTGAATATTCATTCCTATGGCACCATAGATCAACTTTTCAGAAGAGTAGTAAGTGATAAACTTTAACAGCCAAATACATGTCCTAGAACAATCAGATCTTGATTCCATCAAAAACCTTTTGTTAAGCCTCATTTTACATCTAACACATCTTAAAATGAGTCAAATACTGGGCTTCTTTTTAGACTGGACTTTTTGTTCTTTTTTCAAGAGCAACTTGAAACAGTGCCATCTTCAGAAGATGCTAAAGTATATTAGATACAGCTTACAGACACAAAGGAGAAACTGAGGCAGCTGGAGAACAGAAAGATCAGAAAAACATTAGACAGAAAAGAGAGTTAAGAAATGAAAGATAGCTACAAGAAAGAGATGACCAAAAGAGCAACAAAGAGATTAAGCAAGTTAAGTAATGACAATAGGAAGAAACTAGTAACAAAGAGAAGGGATCTCAAGGATTACAAAAAAACCTTAGTGTATAACATAAAGAGAGACCTTATTCTTACCTCACCATGTTCTTCAAAGAATTCATTTTTATGTCTATGCAGAGTATCAATAACTCTTGTGAGGATCTGAGGCAGTCTGTCTTTAATTGTAACATATGCAAAAGATCTAAAAAGGAATGATCAAAATTTTATTACTGAGAGCAAGCAATGAAACACCTTTTTTTTTTTGGATAAACACAAGCTCTGAAAAACAAGTTCAAGTGCCTTTAAAGCAATGGACACCAAAAATAAATCATGAATTGGTCAAGTTCTCCGGTCTACTCTTGGAGGAAAAGAAGAGCGTTTCACTCTCTAAAAAGACAGATTTCTAACTGGTTGGCCCAAGCAAAAGCACAAAAATTTCAATGAATTCCACACAAAAATGCCATCTCTAATTGCTCAGTTACCCAGAGAAAAAGTCAAAGAAATTTAAATTTAAAATCACAGAGAATGGTTTAAAGTTTAGGTATATCTTATATCACCAAATTGAACAACAAAAAATTTGTACCACTTACTCTTCAATATATACTTGATTTATTTTTGCCCTGGACGCTGCTTATTTTTGAGAAGGTCAATTAGCAAAGCATGATCAACCTTACAAAGAGCTTTAACCGAAATTAGAGAGAGAATGAATGTATTTGAAGATTTCTGTACCTAGCGTCGAAACCCAATTTCAAACACATAGAACTGAACAGTTACCCAGCACTGAGCAGCAAAGCCCCCCCCCCCAAAAAAAAAAAAAAAAAAACACGAGGGAAAATATACTTAATATTCTTCCAAGACCTACTGCAGTCAGCAACGGTCAGGCACCACAGCGACAATAAGGTGCGGCGAGAAGAGGAAACGCCCGCTGGGCTCGGCGCGACCCGCGTCGGCGGCCCCGAGCACGGAGCCGGCAGCGCAGCGCCCCCGGCGGCCGGGCGCAGCCCCAGGCGCACAGCGCCGCCTCCCGGCGCCACGGCCCCAGGCCGCGGGATCCCGGCGAACCGAGGCGCGGCGCGGCGCTCCCGCCCGCCCCCGCCCTGTGGTAGGCCGAGAGCCGCCTGGCGGCCCCGCCCCGCCCCGGCCCCGCCCGCGCTAACCGCCCGGCCGAGGCACGCGGTGCCCGAAAGCGGCCGCTCTCCGGCCAGGGAGCGCTGGCCGGTCCCTCAGGCCCTTCCTCCCCCTCGCTGCTCCATCGCTACGGGCGCGCGCCAGGCACCGACGGACCCTTTAAACCTGCCCGAGAGGGAGACCGGTAGCGCCGTTGCCGCCGCCATCTTGCTCGCCCCTCCGAGCTGCTGGGCCCGCCCCCCGGAAGTAGGGCGAGGCGGCCGGACGTTATGGGAAGGTCAACCGTCCCCGCCGCGCGCGCCGGCGGGCGGCCCGGGATGGGGGAGGGGGGCGGCGAGACGCGGGCTACACGCGGACGCCAGGGCGGGGCCGGGCCTGGCGGCCCCCGCGCGCGCGCGCGCGCGCGTCCGGGCGGAGCGCGGTAGGCGGGGCCGCGCGCGGCGCGGCGGCGAGGGGATCGCCCCCTCCCCCAGGTCAGTGGTGCGCCGCGCTCCGGGCGGCGCGCCCGGCGCCGGGAGGGGAGGGACGGCGGTGCGGCAGGCCTTGCCCGCCCCGTTCCTTACAGGGCTGTTCCCCACGGTGGCGCGCTCGGCCGCCGCCAGGGCTGCAGTGGGGACTGCGCTGTGGGGAGGGTCGTGCAGCCCCCCGGCTGGCGGCGGTCGGCGGGAGGGGAGGCGGCGATGGGGCGCGTTTCGGGCCTGGGCCGCCCGCCCTGGCCTCATTGTAATCCCCACAGGAGGAGGCGCGCGACGGGGTCGGCTTGTTTCTGATCTTTCCGCGAGTGGGAGGTCCCCGGGACTGCGGCGGAGCACAGTTTAAAAGCTGAGGGAGCCTGGGTAATTTCAGGGCTGAGAGAAGGGGAAGGGCCCTGCCCGTGGGAGACAAAAGGGGGTAGTTTACTGCCTCATCCCCCCCCCCTCCGCCTTGGGGCAGCCCCGTGCCGGAGGAAGAAGGTTACCCCGCCTGCTCCCTTGCCGCCCTCTCACTCAGGTATCCCCAGCCGCCGCCACCGCGCTGCGGCAGCGCGTGCTCAAGGCCCCTTTGGGGGGAGGGCGGACCACCCGCGCTGGGCACTGCGCCCGGGACAGGCATGTGGCGAGGCCCGGTAACGCCCGGCCGCGCAGAGGTCGCGGCGGAACCGTGCCGTGCCGCCAAGGGAGGGCGCCGGCCTTACCCTTCCTGCGGAGGCGCGACGTGCTCCCCTTCTGATTGGCTGCTTGGCGGCCTGCTCCCGCCCTCCCCGGGCACGCAGCCAATGGGAGGCGGGCGCCGCCGGAGGCCGTTGGGGGGGCGCCTCGGCCGTTGTTTTTCTCGAAGGCCGGGGGGAGGGGAGGGCGCTCTCCCCCCCCCCCCCCCCGAGGTGGCGGTTGGAAAAGTCTGCGGGCGGTTAAACCTTATTGTAGAAACAGATAGCGGACAGTAATGCCGTGTCGCGACGGCGGGTCTCTGAGAGGCCCGCTCCGGACGCCTCCCTGCCCTCGCCCTCAGAGGCCTCGACCGCTGCGGCTCGGGTCGCGGTGGGTCGCCTCTGGCCCGCAGCGGCGCTAGGCCTCGGCCGTTGGTGAGGCACAAGTTTTCTGAACTTTTATACACTCTACAGTACAGGGCGGTCATGTTAAACAAATGGTAGAATTGCTGAAAGATTTTTTGGAAACTAGGCCGGATAGTACCACAGTGGTAGAGCTGATCTGTCATTCTGCTGAACTGCCCTGATTTATTAACTTTTTGTTAACTCTACACGAGTAATTTTGGACTCCATCTGGAAAGACAATTTCCTTGTATAAAGTGTATCTTACATTAAAGTGATATTGGAAAGTGTAGTATAGATTTGTTTCTGCTCTTCAGAAAACTGTAATCTGCTAATTTGTTCTGATAGCTCTTTATCCTGATTATTTCTTGCTTATTTCTGGATGTACTTTATAGCTAGGTACCTTTGCTACTATAATCTGGCATTAAGGCTTCGTGATGAATCTTAGGCAATATGATTGCTGTTTTCTTGCAACCCATCTAATCCTATCCAGTTAAAAAATCATCCCTGGGGTCACTGTGATTGGATATAAGGTTCTGTTGGCTATGAAAATGTATTTGCCAGGCATTTATGAGTTGTTTCTGCTGGCTACCCCTTGTTACAAGAGACTTTTCTCCTTGTCTTAGTTCTTGACTGTCCACCAGACTGACATGTATTCTGTCCTGGGTTGCAGGTGTTGAGTTTTTCAGTGTTCTTGCTTATCCAGAGGTAACATCTTAAAAAGGTGATGTACCCTGTCCTGTGCAGAGTCTTCTGGGTTAGTTTTTAAATACCGGACAAGTTTAAAATAAAAATAATACATTTATTCTACTAAGTATGCAAATAACAGGCTTATAACTTGGACAAAAAAGTTACAAGTGAAGAGCATATAAAATTATGCCCAGCATCAATTACTTACCAGCTTAAAGATATTTTAGCCTTTTTTTTCAATTGTATACATCTTTTACCATTATTACTATACAGTTGTTAAGACCCATAGTGTCAAGAGTGATTTTTTTTTTATTGCGTCTGTATTGTGATAGCATCTAAATGTCCCTGTCAGAATTGAGGATTTGCTTCAGTCTGTACAAAATGATTTGTTCTCACAAGAAAATGACCATTTAAACTATTACACTAAGTGGATGGTATTGAAGATCTTTATGTACACAGTTTTTTGAAAAATATTTTCAAATTGACATTTTTTTCAAAGTAACCTACTTAAGACATTTCTATTTTATTCCTTTTTTGTGTGTGTAAATAATTATTTGCTGAAATGGATTTTATCATCAGGCAAAAGTTCTTGTTTAATAAAAACAGGTGGGAGCAGGGACTTGGCACCGCAGTTTTTCACTAAGTGAAACATACCTATTGAGGTGTTCAGTCTACTGCCTGTGAATAATTTTAGAGTTTATTTGATTAGCACATACAGTGTAGCGTAAGCATGTTCTGGAATAATCTTTTTTTTTCCAATTTTTATATTTGCATCATACTGTCAAGTTTCTGTAAGCGCAGAGAGGTCTGTATGCAGGCCTTGCAGTCCCTGTTGAACCACTATGTAATAGCAGGATCCTTAGCCTGATTTAATCGGCTTTCACTTTATTCATGATAGACAAACAGAGCTGAATCTGTGCTGGGCTGTTTGCAATATAATAGTTTCAGCTGATGTTGGTCAGTATGTGTATTCTGTAGGTGGCATTCCCATACAAGCACATAGTAATCTAATTCCTTATTTCTGTTATTTATAAAATAATGATTCACAAATTCTGATGTCCTCTTTAAGATGAGTGGTTGTCCATGAGTAATTTCATTAGTGGTTTTATTCAGAGTGCAGTGCTACACAGAATGAGCAACAGAGGGGAAAGGTACCCACTCATTGATATAGCAACCAATTGTACTTTTTCATCCTGTATTGCAAGCCCATAGTTCAATAACAGGTATTGATGTTAATTAGGCTGTTTACATAGCATTGAGAAAAAGCTGTTTAGACCCATCACTACTTATGTGTTTAGGAGTACTAATGCTTGCCAAAGGAATATGGGTCACCTTCTGTATAAGGGGAAAATAATATTGTATTTTTTCCAAAGAGTTGATGGAGGATTTTGTTTGTTTTACATACAGTTCTGAGGGAAGCAATGAGACTGAAACTTCTGGGTCTTCTGACTAGATCTTCCTGTGTTTTAGCAGAAGTATGCCGATGCCAAAGCTTTAATAAAATTGGATGTCCACTGTTAAAACTGAGTAATGAAGTTGACAGAACAGCCCACAGAACAGCAGACAAGATCTGGAACTTGCATGCTCTGAAAACTGATACCTCTTGTTTGACAAGTCAATGTGCCCAAGTCAAGAATTGGCAGTTGCTCCAAGGAAATGTATCAGTTTTGGGAAAAAACATATATTATCAGAGTGGGGAGACTTTTTTCCCACCCTGGGAAGGTTTTGATGCGGCAATGACGGAAAACTACAAACTCAATAAAGAGCATATTGAAAAGCTTAGGGACATACCAGCAAGATGTTACTCAGTTGTATCAACTGGTAAAATTATTCCAAAACACAGTATCCAGCCAGTTAAGAGGCCACCAAAGGCACCACGGACCAAGCAGCCATCCAGAACTAACCAGCCACTACTGTCTGATACACAGGTAAAGTATATTTGTGGTCTGTGTAGCATTAAGATAACTATTGATTTAATTTACATTCAGATTTGGGTTTAGAAAAACATTTTAATGAAATTAATATATTTATTTGGTGAGTGGTTTTCAATATTTACTCTAATGTGGTCACAAAGGGGTTGGAACTCTGCAAACAGAAACTTATTAGAAACCAGTGTGTCTGGTATTTTGAAAATGAAATGGAGATTTTCTAACTGTGTAACAAAAGTGGAGGGAAGAAAACTGGTTCCTAAAACTGGAAGACATGAAATCCATTAAAAATAGTTTAAGCTAATGGCCTCAAATCATGTTTAATATTGAGAAATAAAATTTAGTTTTCAGAATAATTTAACTTTCCCTAGGTATCCCTGCTTGTTCAGTTCTATAAAGTTTTAAGCCTACAGTCTATTTTTAACAGAAATAAAGATAAAAGTAAATAATATAAATCTCAAATATTCAGATTAGGTTTTGGAAGCTCAGGCTGTGTTCTTGAGCATGACTCTGCTTCTTTTTTTTTTCCTCTTTTTTTTAGCAGTCATAGCATTTCAAACCATAGTGAAACAACTTTAACACTGTTGCAAAGTAAATTCTATTTCATTGTTAGTGATAAAATGTGTTGGAGTAACATCTGCATGAAGATCTGAAAGTACTTAATTTGAAACCTTACAGCATTTTAGAAAGGTAGGAATTTATTTCTATTCTGTCAGTGGGAAAACTGAGGCATGGATGTGGCCTGTGCTACTTGCAGAAAATTATTCTATAGGTAGAAATAGTACCTTGATCTCCAGCCTCCTAGGTATACAGACTAACTGCAACAACAAACTGCTTTGGATAAAATCAGATACATAGAACAAGTAAGTGGACTAGTGCAAGTTTGTAGCTGCTAGTCCTTAAGCTAGTTCTTTGCAGGCCTTGAATACTAACTAAGGCAAGCATTAAGCATATCTTGAATATAAGATCTCCAAGAAAAATCCTGGTGTCAGAAGTGTCGTTGTTCTCTCCAAGGTACAATAACAACTGAGTTCCAGGGTATTGTTAGTAAAATAGTACTATAGCTGAGACTGAGGCAAGTATTGCACTTTCAGAAATAACTTCCACATTGCAAAATGTGCCCATTCCATGTTCTGCTGAATGTGAGCACAGAAAATAAAGTTTTAATGCTTGCCTTCTAGTGATCTAAGCTCATGTTCAATATGTTGTATGATTAACAGGAATATGCTTTAATATAAAGATTTCATTATAGACAATTTAGTTCCCAAGTAAATTTTCCTGTTGCTTGGAAGAGAGAAAAATGTGTAGAAAGAACTAGTTCTAAAACCCTTCATACTGTTTCAGGCCTGTTATTTGTGCTATGACATTATATTCAGAGCCTGCTTCTTTTATTTGTTGTGTGAATCAAAGTGACAATTTTGTAGATTCTTGAGGCTTGTGAATGGCACTATAGAATGCTAACAGTTTCTTTGTTTCACATTTTCATATATATATATATATGTAAGTAATAAGCACAACTATTTTACTTTCTTCCATTGTGAAGAAAGAGAAAACTCTGCTGGAAATACTGAAATAATAATATACTTTCTGAGGAAGTTTCCACACTGCACAATGCTGTGCTAGAAATCACATAAACTAAGACTAAAACAACATTTGCTATTTTTGAACAAACCCTCCGTGCTTTTGTCTGATGGATAGCTCCACCTACAGGGATGCTGACATGCTGTCACCTTGACTCCACAGGCTGACAGCATTTTGGAATAAGCATTTTTTTACCTGTTAACATATTTCCATATCTATATGTAGTACAGAGAACTAACTTAAAGATGTGACTGATTTTTGCAACATGACTGATACAAGTACAGCAAATGGAGAATCTCTGAGTTTTTTTCAGTGTGCTGTCTATTTTCTCTAAATCCTGCTGTCATGAAAAGCTGATCTTTTCTTCCTGTACATGCTCTGAGGTAAACAAGGGCCCTTCCATAGCATAGGCCGTATTGTCACTGCAGTTAGCTAAAAGCAGGCTGCTGTGTCTTCTTTCCTTGTAGGCTGCCTTAGTAGTTTGTAACAATCTGCCCTTTGGACCCTAATTGTAGACCCACTCTTAAGATTTTCTGTTAGATGAACCCCAAAAGTCTCATGTTTTCTATTCAGAAAGTCTTGACAATTAACAACCTTTTTTTGCAGTATAATCCAGGAATAGACTGCTTCCCATCCTTCCCCAGTACACATCTTCATGTGTTGTTTACAGGTAGAATGCCAAGCACCAACAATGGTAAATGGACTGTTTTTTTCAGGATAGATGGAGGAGTTTCTTGAAAGTGGTTAACTGGTTTAGTCAGTCCCTCAGTGATTAGCACTACCACTAAGTTTGGTTAATCTCATAAGGTCTGAAGGCATGAACGGTCTCTGAGCTAATTTTTAAAGCTATAGCCATGTAGTCTAGAAAAAAGACTTGACATTCAGTTAAAGGTGTCGTAGCTGCTCTGTCCTTAAGATAAAGACTGACTGCTATGGTGATGTGAGGATTAAGTACCTCCTGCAGATTTTCTTTCTTAAAAATTTCTGTGTCCTTAAGATGAAAGGGATGGACTAAGTGGAGAATTATGGTATTTGAGTTATGTTACATGAGCCTATACTGTTAGGTGTTTGGGGGTTTGTGATGATATGAAAACTGAGTTGTTGAGGGACCTAGACTGGCTAATCTGCTAATTGTTTTGGTTCTCAGAATAGGATTTTAATGAATCCCACAGCTTTAGTCAGAAAGAAAGACTGGGGAGGGTAGTTGGAGTTTCTAGCACCAGTACAGATCGTACATGCTGTTCCTTTGAATTTTGCAGGTGAAGGTGACATAACAGAAAGCATGGGATTAAGGTTGACCAGCCAGTCCTGTCTGTTTTAGGATTTTTAGGATTAGCTGAATCACTGTTTAGACTTTTTGACTATATCTCCATTGACTATTTTGACTATTATGGGAGCTTAAACATCTTGACTGCCTGTAGACACCTAGATTTTTGGTGTCTTAATCTCAGACTGAACCCAATTTAAAATGTCCCCATCAAATGGGTTTTCAGTAAAGGTGAAAGAATGCACTGTAAAAAAGCTAGTGCATATCTGAAATGCTATTTCAGGCTGGTAATCTTAGCAGCCAACTTCTGGTGCTAACTGGAGTGCATCTACATTGAAACTAAAATCACAGTAGTAAATTGGAAAGTCTGTCCTGTAGTGCATCCGCTTTGAAACAAACAATAGTACAAACAATAAACCATGGAAAGCATAGAACAGGATAGAGATTTGCAGATTATATACTAGCCAGAAGACAACGGTTCACCCTCTAACTCTTGACAAAAAGTGCTTTTGGGGGAGAATTGGTTATTAGAAGTGCCCATGGGTGAACGTGCATTGGTAATTTGCATTGGTAATTTAGAGACTGAGAATGGATTTATACAGCAAATAGTGTCATAATGCAATTCTGTGAAAGTACTCCAGCAAATGAACTGAAAATATAATTCCACTGTTATTCCACTAAATATAGTTCCATTGTTAACTCAGCTTTGTAGACTAGTCATGGAAATACACCTACAAAATTTCTCACTAAATATTGTAAATTAATTTTAAGGTTTATTTTCTTATAAATTCCTGGACTCATAAGAGTAAGAAAGTAGAATAGCAGTATAATATAACTGTTAGTGTTTATGAAACAAAATGATAAATAAGCAAAGCTTTGGAAATGATCACAAAATGTTAACATTAAAAGAGAATAGAAAGTTTAAACATGTGGCCTTCATTCTCATCACTGATAACAGGCCTCCACCACACCCAACAGTAGGAATCCTTTTCAAGCACTACTGTTTGGTATATGAGTGTTGTGAGAATATCATTTGGATTTTAGGTTGAAGTGTGCTGTCGGTATAAATGCTTGCAGTTCTTTTTTTCATTTGTTGTTAGTTACATCCCCATTTTGTTTTTATTACAAAAAGCTGGGAAGTGACTGATCCACAATGAAAAGCATTGCTTTCTGGATATCTTCCATTACATTGTACTGAAAAACATTATCATGGGACATACATAGTATCAGAACAAAGAAATGTATTTTAATTGAGTAGTAGAATGTTTGAATCAGTTTATTGTGACTTGTTTGATTAATCAAGAAGGTCTTTACACAGATGACTTTCTGATTTTTTTGCCATGCATGAATTGTTCTCATTGCAAGTGTATGACAATATCGTTTTCCCCCATCTTTTTACAATGTGCCAGTTATTTGTTTCAATATGGCATTTTAGTTAATTAAGATTATGGAATACTGAGACAAACTAAGGCTGTTGTGTACTGTCTGACTATGGTTGCAGTTGAGACTGTATTGTTAGTGCAAGATTAAAGGGCAACGCTGTAGATGTGCAGGAACTACAACTGGCAGGGAAGACTTGTGATTTTCTGTGCTACAGTGTTAAGATGACTTATATTCCAGGAGTTACCTGGGCAGTAAGCTTTGTGCTCAGAGGAACATGATGCTTGCAGTTGGAACTCATGCTTGACTAAGGAAGATGGGATCATTTAACCCTATATATATCTTTATAACATTGTTCTTTTAAGCTGATATTGGGGATGTCTTGCTGTTGATTTCGGTGGTCAGCTGAGTATGTCACAAGCTGTAGGATGGGAGAGTAATAGCAAGTATAGCTCTACTCTTAGAGCATTTGATTGATATTCAGGAGAGAAGGGCTCAGTTTATGGCTCTATCACAAAGTTTTTTGGTGTGACTTACTCATGTCACTTGGTTTGGTCTCAGTCTGTGAAAATGGGATACGTTTGCTTCCCCACTTAACTAATAACTAATCTCATTAGCATCTGTACACCAGGAGGACAGCATGGCAATGCTACTGTAGAAAAGAGTGAATAAATGAAAAATTTCACTCTGATAAATTTGAGCCAAACAAATGTCATATGAACACCTTGCTTCAGCCTTTCCCTAACTCAAATCTTTATTCCTTTGGCACAGAATCTGATGCAGTGCACTGCCTTTGCAACAGCAGATGAATATCATCTTGGTAATCTGTGTCATGACCTGACTTCACATGGATATGTTGAAATAACAAGTTTGCCTAGAGGTAGATTTTTAAAACATATTAAAAGCAATGTTATACCTTGGGAAATGAAATATGGGTGAGGAATATAATTTTCTATAACTTCTTATATTCTTATTTTGGTAGTACACTGGCATATATCATCCTTCCTAAAAACAATATTGTTTTATTAAAAGTTTTAATTTGCTTAAAGAAAAAAGAACATAAACCTAAGCCTTCCAGACTAGCAGTATAACCAGCACTAGCTGTTAACCTATGATAATTTTTCTCAAAATTAAACCTATACTGAAAGTATTGAAAAATGAGATAGTCCTAGAAATGCATGCAGGAAAAGTAAATTTTGAAAAATTCTGATAAAAAGAATTTCTACTTTCTATGTCAGTGTTTCAGTAATATGATACCAGAGTGCTTCAACTGTCAATCCATTTTATAATTTGAAGTGTTGCATCTTCTTTACGTACCTGTATTTTTGTTAATGAAAATCATTATGGTTTGAGAATGTAGGGAAACACTTGGTATGTATTTTATTTCTGTAATTATCTCCTGATATTTTGCAGTTGGTTAAGAGAAAGGCAGAAAATTAAGATGGTATTTCCACTTCTAAATGTTCTTGTCTTTAGGGCATGGGGTTTTTTGTTATTTATTTTCTAACACCAAGTAGTGGAAAACAGACATTTTTGAAGTCGTCTTATTTTGAAATTAGACTTTGGCAGAACATCTCAGCTTACCGTTAGTGAAGTTACCCTTTTTAATACTTCTTCTGTTTGTACTTAGGTATTTCAGTACTTTTTCTCTTGTCATGGTATATGTTATGACTTACCCCTAGGCTTAATTTGTAAAGAAGAGGAAGGGATGCAGGCGAGAATCATGCTGACTAGGTGAAATGTAAAATATATATACATATAGGTGTTTATTTCCAGTAAAGAGAAAGTAGCTGATATTCTGTATTGGACCAAGTATAGCCTACTAATTGTTGAATGCTTCACTTCAGCTAGGCCTGAGCAAAGTAACTCGCTCTGGTTCCATACAAAATATCTCTGAAGACTTGGGAAAGTATGGCTTGGAAATAGCTGAAGTATACAACAAGAAGAAAAGCAAATGGAATTTTAGATAGTTTAAAAGACCTTATGTGCTAGAAAAGCTGTGATTTTCCTATGTTGGAAGTATAAGGGAATATATATTTTTTTGAAGGAAGAGATTATATGAAGCTAAGAGGAATGAATGGTATTGTTTGTGGGCATTTCAGTAGAGGTTATCAAATATCTGGCTGCCTTGCAAACATTTAATAGGCAAAGTGTGATAGTACTATAGTGGGAGTGCATTAGGGAACTTAATATTAACTTTATGTTATGGAAGAGGGGCAAGAGATCACAGAATATGTGACCTTGTAAGTGAGAACAGAATCTTGCTTTTTTTTTTTTGCTTTTTTTTTTTTAACCCAAGATATACTGTGGGTCGTCTTACTTAGATTAACATGGAAATACAAGGTGCTATACAATACAGGCTTCGTGTTCCTTTGTAGTTTCTTTGTATTAAAAACAATGCTGGGTTCTTTCACTGCTTCAGGATAGGAGCTTTGTACAGTGCCCAGCATGATTGTGGATTATTATAGGGCAAATATTGTTGTGGCTGGTGTTTTACCCTGGAAGTATGGGTCTTGCCAGTCCTTTCATTTCTTCGTGGTGTGTTTTTGACTCTTCACAGTAGATAGTCTGTTTGTCTATAGTTTGGAGAAAGAAATGATGAAAGGATGTTTGATTGTGCCAGCAGATTTGATGTTTTGTTGGCGTGAGGATAATACAATGGTTGATTACCAACTCAAACATTGTATCTTAAAAAATTAAAAAATATTAGTACATAGAATTCTAAATTAACAATTATTGTGCAGATTTGTTGCTTTGTAGTGTTCTTCCCAAGCATTATTCTTTTTCTGACATCTTTAGAAACAGTTTAGAGGCTGTACCCGTGTTTGTAATGAACCAAATTCACTTCGTCTGTACATGTTTTAGCCGGAGTGGATAAATAAAATTGAAGTATGAGTGATGTTTGGAGGGCAAGTGAGAAGATGCAGATAAATGTTTCTTCCATGGTGAAATCCAACTTCACACCCAAATTTTGTTCTAATGATTAATCAAGTCCTATTTTTCTGAATTGGAATAGCAAGTGATGGAGAAGTCTTTAAAGGGCTCATACAGAGCAACTGTATGATCTCAGTTTGGTTACTAGCAAAAATTTATATCCAATATTTAGTCATCTCTTCCTGCCTTCTTAGTCTACCTGGCTGCTATTTTTCAGCTTTAATGGTAAAGCAAATGGTGGAATTTGTACACAGACTGAATTTGATGCCTTGGCTTTTTGACTTGTGATCTTTCTGCAAAAGGGTTGAATATTTTAATGCTGTGTGTGTTAGGCTTTGTAAATTCCTCTTTGCGAAGTCTCACTTTACAATAGAGGTAGGGTTTTTTGCTGGTCTAGCTTCCACTAGTTCTTCAAACAAGATGAGTCATGCTGGAAAGTAAGCTTTTTTTGGCATAACCACATCAGGACTTTTATAGCTATGTCTATGTTAGCAAGTAATACAGTACAATAGGAGCGGATCCATAGAAAAAACTGTTTTGAGAACCCAGCATCCACACCGTGCACATTTTTAGACATTCTACTTGCACTAGCTTGAGTTTGGTCCTCTGTACTGAATGCCCATTAGTGGCTGGAGTATCTTAGGTGCACTTCTGGAGTCCATCTTTCAGTTTAATTTCATGCAAGAGAAATTTGTACTCTGACACTGTTCTGCAATGCAAATCAAAGTGCTGTAAACAGGGATGATTGGAAGATTTGTCTAAAAAACATGTTCCTGATCCAAAGGAAAATGCAAATGCAGATGCACTTTCTGCTGTCTTGGGGGTATGCTTTTTCATGTTTCTGACTGTTAAAGCAAGGTCAGCAAAATCTGAGTGCAAATTAGTTCCTTGCTGTATAGAAAAGAGAAAGATTTTGATCTTCTGTGCAGGCAGATTTGAAAGGTAATTCCTTTGCAGCTGTGGGAAAACTTCCATGGTTCACTCACATTACACGTCAGTTCTGTGTTCTCTATTCTGTTCCTGTTTTTTTACTGTGCCTGCAACAGTTTTCTCTTGAGTCTTTTGTTCTTCAAAAATGCTACATTTCATAATTAAAGTTTCCAGTGAAGTTTAACAGAGTAGTTGAATATATAGAGAGTGTGAAGCTTTAGAGAACCAGTGAACTTTTATATTGTAGATGTTTTCTGGCAAGCATTTCCATCAGAAAAATAAAATACAGAACTTGCTTTGAAAGTGTTATCAAATCACTGCTGAACTGTAATTATATGTTTGTAGCTATCATCTTTAAGAGTCCAAATAGTTCTGTATTTAGAACTTTAATCCTGTTTGTTTATTTTAAACTAGATGCTGCAAATGTTTTGGTGATTGTCACTGAGAAGTCTGCAAAAGATGATGATGCTGGCATGATTTTTTTCTTCAGGTAAGTTGTAAACCATGCCTGAAACATATTATTTTACAATATCAATCCCGTGAAAGAAGTTGTGCAGCTTGCTGGATCATTGCACCATATTCCTCATGAATCTCGAGGAATAACTGTCCAATCATTAAAAATCAAAATGATTGAAATAATTAAAAATAACTTGCTTTTTCATGTTTCTCATTACTGTGGTTAAAAAGTGACTATTATGTTTACGTATAAACACGATTACATTTCTTGATTCACAGTGACAAGAATTGCCACTGTACAGTTTGAGTATTGCATTAAAACAAATTTTAAATACTGTAATTTCACCTCAGTTTTTCCTTTAATTCACAGGGAAGGGGCTGTTGTGTTTTGGAATGTGGAAGAGAAAACTGTAAGTCAAGCAAATTAATACTTCATAAGTAGATGTTTTGTCAGTCCACAAAGCCTTGCATGCTTGGGTTTTGCTGGGGAGCTTGGATCTCTTCAGAAGGAAAAGGACTGATTCTTCTCCTAATCAGTGCAGCTGCTTGCCTGCTGCTGCCCTCAAGTGTGCGGGTTGCTGATATGTCATCTTTAAGTCTTTCTGCACAAAATAAGCAAATGTATGTATGTGTAACATTCAAAGTGGATGAAATTTTCTACTTAAGGCCAGAAATCTGAAACCTTGATCTAGTGAGACTGACAGAAAGAAAATCCTTGCAGCTATACATACTGAAGGAATAAATCAGAAAAATCAACCTGTGAAATCAAAAGTTTAAAATAGATGTTTGAAAGGTACTTATGTAACAGAAGATGAGTTAGCAGAAAATACTTATTCCAGAGCCATTTAAGTCAAAGCTACTCAAAATTTGTATTTTAATAACTTTGAAAAAGCCAAACTTTGTAAACAATTGTTTTTTTTTTTTTATATTGCTTTGTTTTTCTACCTGTTAGTAATTTTCCTAAAGGAACATTCATTTTTATAGATTGGTATAATCATTAAAATGTTAACGTAGAATCAATATATCCCTTATAATTTGGTGGTTTTGCTGACCAAAAGGATATGCTACAGGCATATTCATTTTTTATGAATATATTTATAATTATTTACAGATATTTACATATTAATACTTTTAATTTTTTCTTACTGTGGTTAAATAAAGCTGAGTGTCAGATGTATAAATACAAATTATCAATCCTGTCTGTATGCAAGATACATGGAACTAATTGGTGATTAGACAGATGATACAGAGATGCACAGAGGTTCACAGAAAGATTTTTCATTAAAATATATTAAAACACAGAGCAGTTGTTTCCAGACATGAACAATTTCTGGATTCAAGTTTGTTGTTTCTGTTTCAGATCCGAAATGTTCCTGATTTCCTGTCCTTTTTTTTTTTTTTTTTCCTTCCCTTCTTCACTATATCAGCTGGTCTACAAAGAAATACTAGCTCTCCCTCCAGACCTTGCCTGTAGCACATTTAAATTGCTATGGCTATAACAACAGTACTGATTCACAGGTATTACAGAAAACCAGCTGCCTAACCCCCACTGATTTCTGAGTTGAGCACCTTTACCCATTGGGCTACTTGAAAAAAACTCATTTTGCTGTACCTTTTTACATGCTTTAGTACCTTTGAAAACTTGACATCCCATTCTTCTTGTCAGGGTTAGTAACCTTAGTTGGTCTATTGTTAATTTTACTCATAATAGAGGAAGGCTGGATTTTTCTGCTTTTTTCAAATCCTAGTCAAAATTTTAACTTGAAAACAGCTTGCTCAAACAGAGTGAGTGCTTTTTATGCACAAATTTTAATGAACCAAAACTGAAATAAGAAAAAAACTGTTCTATAGAACAGAAACTGAAAGTATTTTATTGTAGGACAATTGTAATGAATGCAAATGCAGCTATTAATTGATGTCTTCTTACGGATCCAAACATGCAGTGGAGGAAACAGTGATCTATTGATAGAATGTGTAGTGCTCCTTAGTTTTCTTACAGAAAAAATACCTGGGTTATCTCAAACCAGCAATATAAATTGTTTTAATGATGGTGGTAACCAGCCACTGGTTGTGTTAATCTTTTCTGTTGGTAGAGCTGGACCCAGAAGCTGTCATCTATCCACAGTCTCATATAAATACTGGCACTTATATTTCATGGTTACAGTGTTTCATTTGACTTGAAAAGCTAAAAATATTTCCCATTGGCTTTGTTAATCTTAAAAAAAAAAATTTTTTTTTTTTTTCAGATCTTAAAAAGAATTTGGGGGTGGCTCCTGGATGCAGTATTATTCTGTCATTTCAGATTATTAGAACTGTATTTTATAAACCAAAATATATTTAGATATTTTTTAAAGTAGACAGGATTATATATATCAGCCCAAAGCCATACACTATTCTTTAGAATGCAAAAGTCATTGGTGAGAGAAGAGTTCACTTAAAGCATGTGAGAAGTGACAAAAACAAACAGCCCCATCTCTGCTGCCTTCCCTCTTAACCACCAAAATGATAAATCAAAGTTTGGAAAATTGAAATACACATAACACAAAGACACATAACGCCCTGCTGCAAGACTAATTACAAAAGTTATTGTTTATAAATTGGGGCTTCATGACTTGTAAATGGGAAAAGAGACATGGTGGTGGTATCACAGGATAACCCTGAGCAGCACATAATTTGGATACAAAAAAGATGAGTTGTATCAGCCAAGGCATTGCCATTAGGGATAGAAAAGTATTAATGCCATTGTGGAAGGCACTAGTGAGACTGGACTATGATATATGGTTTTGTGTACTTACTGAAACATTCAGTAAAACTGAATGTAGAGAATGGATGTGAATGGATATAACTGCTCTTAAAAAATACTCCAGAACAATTTATTGTGGAAGAAAAAAGATTTTAAATTAAGGGACACTTAACACAGAAAGTAGTAACTACAGACTGATCACAAATAAATAGAAACTGAAAACATAAAATATGGCTTCTGAATACCTGAGCAGGAACTTTGTGGATCATCTTACCCAGCAGAAGTAGTAAGGGCAAAAAGCCAGGCAAGCTTCTGGGTGGAGTTTCATCTGTTTTTTAAAGGGGAATTGTACCAAGTGTTTGCCTGTAATAGCAAGAGCTTGCATTCAGTCAATCCAGAACATTTCATTAAATGTACTGTGTCACAGGTAGTCCCTTCTATAAAATCAGGGTGGGCCTAAAAGAAGCTCAAATCAATCAGTGGAAGCTTTTGCATTACTTTGAATAGATAAAAGAAAACTGCCACTGAAATACAGTTTCTCACTATCCAGAGTGATGGAAAAGCTTTGGAAATACGCATAGTACAAGACCTATGAATTGCACAGAGTCAGCTAGGGTCTATGAAGCTTTCTTAAATTGTACTGTCTACTGGCTCTGGAAAGCCTGAGCTGGTTATAGTTCTGGAAGGGACTGTTAGCCTATTAACAGCATAGTTGTTAGTATGTTAATAGTAATGGCTTTACAAAGCCAGCTAGGGTATTTGGATCCAAGTGAATACACTCTTGAAATCTGACATGCTGCATTATGGACTGGCTGAACTCTGGCATTGTTTTAGCAGGGCTTGCGTTGCTGAACTGTCCCCAGAAACAGCACACCTGGTTGGCCAAGCTGACTGGTCAAACAGCATACATTTCTTTGCTTAAACAATGGAATATGGAATAATTTTTCATACCCTTTTTTTACCACAATATTGAGAATATATGGCAGGTATTGATCATGCTACTATTAAATTCAGGATAATGAAACAAGCAGTTGCAGCTTGTAGGCCTCTCTTAACAATGAATAATGTTATCATGCCTTATCTAGATAGTATCACCAAAATTCATGAAAGCAATAAGAAAGCTAGCACTGTAAAGAAAATCTCTCTTGCAGGTGATCCAACTGATTTTTAAAGTATATACCTGGAGGAAGTGCTCCATGAACAATTTACTAGCATGCAGTTTTGCACTGAAAGATTGAGTACTGTATTCCATATTTATTTGAAGAGAGTTTTTTAAGTACAAGATTCACCTCTTTAAAGAATTTAGGCACCAAAACTATATTGTTGTTTTAGTGGCTGTTCTGTAGCTAAATACTTTTTAAAAAACTATCGGTGAGTGCTTTTTTTAATTCAGATTTTGTTCTAACTGCAGAATGATTTGTATGAGGGGAGACTTGTAACACGTAGAAAGGAGCAAGGATGAGGAATCTTAGGCTAGATGCTAGAGGAGAAAATTTTGTGAGAAACAAGGCCTTTTCTTTCTGCATCAATTTTTACTGTGCTTGGGAATAAAATGACAATGAGATTACTTCTGAAGTAAAATTGCACATTTAACTGTTTGCAGGGTCAGATGCAGGCAGTTGAAACCATTTAATAGATTTTTGTAGTGAAAAAGGACTTCTAGAATATAACCAGATCCCTGGTAGCTGAAACAAAAACTATTGATTTTAGCAAACTAGTCATGTTACCAAAAACAGCCACCTGATGTACTTACCCTAAAGTTCAGTCCCACACTCAGGCTTCTACCAAAATCTGTAATAGCTCATTGTTGGTGCAGAATACTTCTGCATTGTTTTTGCTGCTGCAGTGGTTAATCTTTACCCTATTCTATAAATGCAGACATTAAATGATTTCAGTTTTCACAGATTCCTTGCAGTTGTTCATAGCCACAAAATTCCCCCACGCAGTCACAGATAACTTCAGAAATAAACAGTGTTAATAATTAATTCATTCTAATACCAGAACTACTTAGCACACCTCTTCAGCATTATTTAAATAACTCTGGCACGAAAGTAGCCTTCATCAACCTATTACAGACTAGAAGATCTTTTGTAGAGTGATTGTATACTGCATGGTAACTCTTCTTACATGTAATTGTCTTTTTCTTAGATGAAGAATATAATGCGAGTGCTAGAACACCATGAAATTCAGCCATATGAAGTTGCATTAGTACATTGGGAGAATGAAGAGATGAACTATAGAAAAGGAGAGTAAGTATCTTCAGGCACTCTCTGTATAAAAGCTAATAGACATCTAAAACAAACGAGCAAAAGCAACTAGTAAAAATGTATCTTTGCTTATTCTTTTTCAAATGAGTAAAATAAGGAAAGGAGAAAACAAATCTAAATTCAAAAATTTTGCCCAACCGTTGACCTTACAATTAATAACCTGTGTTACTTAGTTATGTACTAAATTTTGTAAGCTATGAAACTCCATGTATGCACAACTTAAAACACTTAAACACATTCTTCAGCAATCCCAAACAGAAACTATGCACCTCATAGAAAAAATAAAGATGCATTTTTGAGACAACTCTGATTTTAAAGGAGAAGGTATGGAACTTCTTTGCATAAGCTTTCCTCAGTCACCTCTAGGTTCATATACAAAGATGTATTCTGCACATACTTCACTTCCTAGGAAAGGTATAACTTGAATACTGTGGAAGGAGAAACCTGACAAGCTATCTTGTCTTGTTAAATATATTTTCATCATGGTGAGCAAAAATTCTCTGTGGAAGTAATTCTCAATGTACATGACTGTGTCACTTATCTGTAATTTTCCAATAGCGCCAAAAAACTGTACTCCTGGACAGCACATCATAACACTATAAGCTGAGCTAATAAGGTTAATCCTATTTAAATAAGCTAATGAGTGCTTTTTTTTTTCCCCTGGCTATTTGAAAACTGTTTATACTGTCCAATTGTGGAATCTGTGACTCCTGACATATTCCACAGTGTTTATGCAAGTTTTGCAGTGAGAGTTATATATGATAAACTGAAGGATTCTGATGTCCTACTTTCTTTGCTGCTGACCCACTGTGCTGTAGAGATTTGGAGGAAAGTAACATCATGGCAGGAAGGGAGTGATGTCAAGAAATGACAGGAGAAAAGGAAAACAGAGAGGGATAATACAGGAGATAGTAGGAAGGAAAAGGCCAGTGTTCTGCTTACTCTGAATTATCTGTGTGCACATAGTAATGCTGTGGTTTCCACCACAGCTTGCTGCAGTTTCATCTAAACTTAGGACTAATATTATGACTTACTTTTCTAAACTGAAGAAGTGGTTTTCAATGGTTAGTTTTGGTTGCTGTGAGGTTGAACATGAGTAAAATGCAAGGGTGGGGATGATACCCATATAGATATCTATTTGTGTATAAAATAACCAACCTTTCTTGCAGTATTGATTGCTCTTTAAATGTTCCTTTGCTGGTGGCTTAGTCAATGAAGATGCTTCAATCTTGTTTTTAACAGAGGGCAGTCAAAGCTTCATAAAGGAGAAATCTTATTAAATTCTGAGCTGGATATTGATGAAGTTGTTCTGCAGAAATTTGCCTTTTCAAATGCTCTTTGTCTTTCTGGTAAGTTAATATTGTTTGTAATATCAGACTATACTACAGATTTTGTGAAATGTTATTATAACTGAGACTTGTGCAGTGACAGGTTGGAGGAGAAGACAATGTCTGGTTTTGGTGAATTGTGTAAAGATTGATTGTTCTTCAGTGAGAAGATTAGTTTTTGTAGTTTTTATCTTGTATTTTGTAAATTGGGATTACTTCATTCAATGTGAATCTTCTTAAAGATGAACAAAGCACATTAAGAAACATATTTTGCTCAGTAGAACTTCTGTCTTTTTCATCCTGTTCCCCATCCTAAAGAACTATTCTAGGATAGCAACAAGTACAGAGTCCAGTTTTGGAAACCTGTCAGTAATCTTAGATAATCAATCCTGACATCAATTCCTCTAATAGAAAATGCTAGATTCCAGCTAAAGAAGAGGGTAATGTAAAGCAGTGATACCTAGCTGGGAAGATATACCAGTATCAAAGGTGTGGACTGGAGCCACAGATAAAGTTTGCCAGGCTTACCAGTTAGGGCTCTGTGCCAAAGTTGGTACTTCTGTCCAGAGACAGCAGCAGGCACTGGGAAGAAGTCAAGCTCAGCAGTGGTGCTTGTGGAACTACAGATCTCTGCTGCTTCAGACCTTGAATGAGGTAGGAAATGGGAGCAGAAGTGAGGAGCAGTAAGGCCCTCCTCAGAAAGGCTGTAAAAGAAACTCTGGTTTGTCTACCCCTACTGTTTTTAGGGGAAATTAAAAGATTCATATAGTATGTGGGGAAGCGCACCTTTAAACAGAAAAGACATTAAGAAGCAGCAGGCATGTTTTTGCAGTGATACACCATTTGATCAAGGAGTACAGAATAACTGTATGGTTCTTCACTGTCAAAGAAAGCCAGAGTTATTGAGATATTGGGGTGGGATAGGGAGGGGGGAAGCCTTTAGTTTTCCATAGTTTTCTTATTCATAAAGCCACAACACATGGGAAGACTGGTGCCACATATCTCATTTTGAGAACTGAATGCTTCCTGTTTTATTTTTTCTGAGTGAATTGGGTTAATTCTTGAAACTGATCTGCTATTACTGCATTCTCATCTGGGAATGTGAGGTTTAAAGAACAAAGAGTCTGAATTACATCCTCTTGATCTGTAGAGATCATCCTTTCAGGTTCAAGCTGAGACATAGGGACAATCCATTGTAATAGGACTTGTGGTGCCATTGCTTGCGCTGAACAACTTCCACCGAAGAGGCCTTTTATGTCTTCAGCGAACAGTATATTCACCAAAAACGAGAAGAGAGATTGCTTAAGTTCTAGATCAGCTTCATTAAGTACAGATGTTGTGTATATATACAAGTTAACTCTCCACTGTTTGGGTGGGCTGCATCAAATAGTGGAAAAATGGAAAGTACGAGTTTTGCAAGGCACTGTGGAAATGCAGTGCAGACTCTTTGTTGTGGCACCACATGAAGTCAGCCTGATTCCAGCAGGGCTAATTATCTCCAGCCTCTGAAATGCCTCCTTGGAGTCCATTTTGCAAAAGCTTAGTACAGTAGAGCATTAAATGGCACTCAAAAAACATACCTGAGTTGAAGCAAAAACTCTCCAGGATCTGAACAGATCCTTTGGAGATGAGAGCTGAGCTCAGGTGGATCTTTACCCAGAGCTGGGCTAACCCACAGCCCAAATTTGTCCATAGATGTATGAGCATGGATTGCCTAACACTTATGCTTACTCTGTGTATTAACATGCTTCTTGAAGTAGTATGTTGGCAGATTTAAACTTATGATTACTTGAAAGCATATATACCTCTAACAGTGTTCTGCCTTGTCAACTTTGTGTTGCAGTAAAACTGGCTATTTGGGAATCATTACTGGATAACTTTGTGGAATCTATCCAGTCAATTCCTGAGGTGAGGTCTTGTTTGTATCTCTCCCCTCCTTTTCTCCTGTTTTTTTTGTAGAAGATCAGTCAGATGCAGCTGAGGATATGGAAAAAAACAATTGAATGATTAACAACTTTGATGGTAAAGCCATCAATAGATCTCAGAAAACCTGTAAAGGGGTGGGACAAGAAATCAGCAGTATATAAAGATGGGATGTTTTCTGCAGTGGAATAATATTTACCCTGTGGTGCACTTGCTACTGTTGAATGTTTGTGCATAACAGGACAAGCAGTATTTAAAAAGTTGACCAAACATACTGTGTGGCAGGTTAGTTTCAAAGCAGTGTGCTCTAAAATGAATGTTAATAACAGTTAAGTGAGTAACTTAAGCCATTGTTTTTCATGAGACTTAATTAAATTACAAGGTCCATATCATGTTGCATGTTGTAAAAATTGGATTTGTGGGGTTCAAAGAGAAATCCTGATTTTATTTTTTTTTTAATGAGGGAAATAAATGGCAATCCATTGCTTGTCTTAAGGGAGGAAGAAGTCTATAAAAAGGCTAAGCAGTGGCAAGGTAAAAGAACAATGTCATGACTTAAAAATAGCAAGAGTAATAAGAGAGAACAAATGATCTCCTGTTCAGGAGATCATTCATAGAAAATGTTCTAAGATTCTGTATTGATGCTGATGGTGTACTCAGTGATTTATTGAAAGACCTGGATGAACAGCAGAATGGTGATATTCCTAGATTCCCACATTATTTAGGTAAATCGGGGCTGCAAAACTCAAAGTAGAAAGTAAGACACTATGAAAACAAAATTTAAGAGTTAATAAGCATGTGCATTCAAATTTTAACTCATGTACTTGAGGCTGTACAATTTCAGACTTAACTTCTAGTACTAGTTTATTTGATCAAAGAGTGAAAAACTTATTTTCTCTGCAGATACTAAAGTCAAGAAGGAAGGTGAAACTGTCTCATGCAGATGTAATGCAGAAAATCGGAGAACTCTTTGCATTAAGGTAACTTTTATTTTTGTTATGTTAAAGACATTGCATCATTCAGAATTTAAAATCAAGTTCTGCGTGATATAAAGACTGGAATACCCTTGAAGCTTTGGAGTAGCTCACAGTTTGACCTAAAACACCTTGTGATGAGAGATTTTTTTTTTTGGGGGGGGGGGTGGAATTCCCTTACCTTCTTTTGACCAGCTGTGGGTCAGAGGCAGCATGTGCTGCTATGTTAGTCCAAGAACTGTGCTTCCCACTGGCTCACCACTAGCACTATAGTATCTTAACTGTCAGACAGGCATTAAGCAGCACACTGTAAATGGCGAAATTCCACACCCTTTTCCCTCTCTGGTTCCAGCAGTGCATGTCTTATAACCTGTAATTATAGTAGATACTGCAGTATGCAAAAGAATACCAGGAGGAAGCAAAAAGCTATAAAACCATTATCTCTGGCCTAGAGTTGATAAAAAATTTTTAGTGTTTTGGCCTCTCCTCAGACTTCTGTTCTTTCCCTAGACTTGCTCAGAAACTACTGTTTCATGGGTTTTTCATGTTTTTTTTCCCTCTTAAATGAAATTGGGCCATCAGGAATACACAGCATTATACATTTTTTTCACAAAGAACTCTTAAAAATCAGTGGAGAAAGTAGTAGATGAAAAAAAACCCTACAATTCCTCTTCTAAACATTGGATTTTATATCCCTACTTGAAGGACCTGACAGTAGTGTACAATGATAGTCTAAATGTCCAAAGACTTACGTGAACAGTAGGTTGAAGGGAGATTCTAGCTCTTGGCTTTTATACCATTGAGAGAAAAGACTTGGTTCTGAAAGGTGTACTCTGTTCGCATATCCCAGTATGGAGTATCTGTCATGCTTAACAGTTCTGAAATAATAAACAAGCTGTGATAGACCTGCCCATAAACTTTAATTCACACACTTCATGAGCTTCAGTGAACTGCTAGCATAGAGAAGGAAAGACTTCTCTGCAGATATCAAAAGTTAAGAAGGAAGGTGACAAGAGGTAATGTTGCCATATGGCAAAAACAGTTCTTGCGTGAGGCTGTTACATCTTTCAGTATTCTCAGAAAAGTTTCAGATATGACCAATTTTAAGCAATTACTAAACCTGTATTCTCTTATTATGAAAGAGGAGAGATGCTTTTCATAATTTACCTGAAATTGCAGAAAGCTTTCCTTAATCGCTATGTAAATATTTGCTTCTGTAAACACCCAAAGGAACTTTGTACTACTGTAACCATTCTTTTTAGACACCATATAAATCTGAGTTCAGACCTGCTTATAACACCTGACTTCTACTGGGATAGAGAGAAACTAGAAGAGCTTTATGACAAGACCTGCCAGTTTCTCAACATTAATCGCAGAGTTAAGGTAGGTGTCTTAATATTAAGAGAATTTTCCACATTCAAATCAGCTCTCTTTAGTTCAGTATGGTTACAAACTGCTCCATGAATGTTTGCTTTTATTGTAGAAACCGAATAAACAATGATAGGATCCTATAAACTATACCCTTTTCTATGAGTCTGTAACTCATACTTTACCTAATTTAGGTTAACTACCCTGCCGTGACCATCTAGATTTACATGAATGGATTGCGTATTTCCTGAGCCATTGAATTAGGCTTTATATAGCTCTAAGAAGAGGAGTTTTAATTCTTGTTCTGGAATGTGTGCAAGGAAACAGTTTAAAAAAAAAAATCTTTTTACTGACATGATCATCCAGGTCAGTTCATTGCAGGGTAACATAATACTTACTGCTAGACCAGAACAGGAAGCATGAAAACTACCTTTTCTGGTGCTAGGGCAACCTTAAATATATATTTAATTACTGTCTGAGGCATTCCCATAACATGCATCATATTTGCTTGTGTCTATTTTCATGATTAGATATGACCCAGTAGCTGTTTAGTATCTGCAGATAGTTATCTAAATTTGTATTAATTCTTTTCATGAACCCATTGGAGTAATGGACTAATTCGTGTTAAAACTTTTGTTGCTTGTACATGTTGTCCTACAGGACATGGTTTTGCTCTTTTGCACAGGAAACAAATTAAAATCTTTCAACAGTTATGTTCAGTGAACCCTCTTCTGGGTTGGGTTCCTTTCTTTAGTGATCTCATACAATTTATGGAATCCAGATTTGCTATATATTTGGAATCTGTTGCAGGTAATGAATGAAAAGCTTCAGCACTGCATGGAGCTGACAGACCTAATGCGAAATCACCTGAATGAAAAGCATGCTCTGCGCCTCGAATGGATGATAGTAATACTCATCACCATAGAGGTTGGTTTGTTTTCACTATCACATTGAAGAATGTAATAGCACAAGTGCAATTTATATACTTCCTAATTTTAAAAACAAGATTAGCTTATTCATGTAACATTGTATAAAAGGATTAGTGTTCAGTTTATTGCAAGTAACTTTTGAGTTGCAGCTGTAGTTATCTTTCAGATTATCTGGTTTACAGTATAAGCTGTTTTAAAGATTATTAAAGGAAATAAAAATTCATATTAAGTATTTGTTATTCCACAGGTCATGTTTGAACTTGCCAGAGTAATTTTCTGAACACAGAAGAAGCTAAGGAGGAAGCAAACTGACAACTGTAAAGACAATATTGCCAAGAAAATTCCTGTCTATTGTAAAATCCTGGAAAAAATATTGCAGTTGTCTTTTGTGATAAGTGTACATCATCTACTCAAATAAAAAAAAAATGAATCTATGAACTTTATTCCCAATTGCTGAAACAGTGATGTTAGAGAAGTCTTAATCTATAGCTGTGTTAGTGTGAAGCTGAGATACAAATTATGCATTTTTAAGGAATGTTTTCTAGTGATTGGGCTAGATGCATCCAGGACTGCCCCAGGTAAAGATCTAGCTTTTTTTCTTAATAAACAATGACAGAGGGATGGGTCCCTCTGTAGTGACTATAAAAATTCACTGAAGGAATCTACCACCTTGTCCCTTTGATAGCTGAAAAGATGCTGGTTATTTAGCCACTTCATGCCTTTCTGATTAAGATGAAATTTTCAATAGTATTCCTTAGCTCCTTCTTGGGTAGCAGTGAGACTTTCTGCAGGAAGACTAGTTTCCAAGAACAACCTTAGTGTAACACAACTGGTCTCATCAATCAAGTTACCTGTCATTATTTAGTCTAGGTAAGGTGGGTTGTTTTTTTTTTAATGTTCTACCCATATCAGAAAAAAGGTTTCTGTACTTAAAAATACCTTACAAACACCTGTATACCTATATATGAAATAACCAGCAGAACTTAGGTAAGGTCACTAAGGAAGCTGTAGCAGAATGAGAACCTGAAGTGAGGTTCACAAAATTTCTCTCATACTACTAGACTGTCCACCTTATCATATTACATGATTCTTATCAGTATAGGTTGTAAGGAGTGAATTACTACAGGTTAAGATATCTCAACTAACCTCTATGGTAAATGTGTTGGGTTTTTTTACTTCTTCCTAGTCTACAGGTCTGTAGATTATTATCTCCAGAATGTTATCCTCTCATGAGTGCTGAAAAAACTCTTAAGAAATCTACTTAACTTTTCTTTCTAAATGTGTTTTCAAAGTGCTAGCCCAGAAACTAGTATGCAACCGCTATTTCATCATCTTTTTCTGAATCTTTAGTTATCCAGTTTAATCCACTGTATCCACTTCAGTATAAGGTTAAAATAAAACATCTCAATAACATAACATAGGAATTCTGTTAAAAGCTACTGAAGCATCATTAAGTAGTGTGATGATTACATTTAGGCTAGAAATGAGATTAATTTTACAGTAGTTTACATGCAAGTTCTCTGCTCACTCTAAAACAGTATTTCTGAATGTGATGTTAAGACTCCTGTTGAATACATCAGACATGTACCTGGGGAAAGAAAGTAGAATCAGGCAAAGCTAGAAAAAACATGTGATTATAGACCCATCCTTTAGCCATAAGTTATGTTACCAGTGCCATGGGAGCCTCCTAATAAGCAGCAACTCCTCTTAAGAGTAGGCTGTCAACTCAGAGAAATCACAACAGGTAATATGTAGGGATCTTGGTTCCAGAACATTTACTGCTAGTTCTGCAGACTGCTGAGATGGTCTGAACCATCTGCAATATTCACAGAAGTGGATCAGTCAGCAGAACAGCTTGATGAAGAGCTTTACAATACAATGCAGGACAGCTCTTCAGCACTGGTCTCGTGACTTCTATAGGGTTAAGGTAGAAATGGTATATTAGATCCTTTACATAGTAGAAAAAACTTACTAAGCTTAATTCCAGTTCCAGAGATAGAGAAGTAGTTTAGGTTTTAATTGTAATTTTTCTAACAAACATTTATTTCATCCTTTTACCTAAATAGGCTTTTTCCCCTATTTGAATGTAATACTTAATCTTCTTGGGCTTAAGTTCTCATTCATCTCACACATTTAATGGCTTCAGTATTTCAACTAAATTGCTGAAATGTAAATTTGCAGGCCAAATGCATCTATCAGGGCAAGTGATATTAACAGAATCATTTCAGGACTCCTTGCTGCTCTTTAAATCCATAAAGTGATTAGAGTATCTCAGTGTTCAGTCTTAAGACTGTATATAAGAGCTACCACGTACAGCATCTCAAAACAGTAGAAGCATGGTTACTTTTGCAACTTTAAATCAGTGTCTATCTGCATCATATACTCTTCCTTTTACAACACCCCAACCCCATTTAGTGGCTATTGAAGGTTTTGTTTCATCTTCAGTGTACAACCTCAAGCATTAACTGTACACTGAACTTTGTACTGATCTTTTTTACAAACATACCTATTGGCAGCTGCATCAAAGTATGAGGTTTTTAAACAATGATCTACGCAAACCTCTGACAAAGTGAGAATATTCTCACTATATTTACACATAGAGAACCAAGACGAAGCTGCAAAGTTGAGTGTATCAAGAGCCTTACTTGAGCTTTCACAGCCCAATATGTGGATAAGGCAGAGTTCTCGCTGAACACAATAGCACTTATGGCTACCTCGCCTGTAATTTTGGATTGTTTCACGTTGGACAACCCGCAAGGACCCTTTGTAAGTTTACTGCATGACCTGACCAGTAGGAAGTTTTATGGCATAGACAATCCAGTTCCAAATGCTACACCAAACTGCCTTAACTGTGAGAACATGTCCTTCTTGTCTTGTCCATCACACTCCTTCATAGTCTAACTGAAAACAACCTTGTTCACTACACAGTTTGTAGGTGTGTGGTGAACTACAGTTTGACTCATCACCAAAATAGGTCTATCCTATCCAGTGAGGGTCACCTAAGGAAAAACAAAAAATGAGTGCAATTGTAATAAATATAGAATACACAAGGAAAAACAGGAATCCTGGTGTATCCAGAACGCTAAAATTTTAGTCTTTTAAATGTAATTATCTATTAAAACAAGAGTGAATGGCAAAATTCTGTTCATATGTAACCTTCTTAGACCATACTTTATATAAAGATCCCAACTGTGCAGATAGCTTGCATCTGTGCTTTTTCCAATCAAATGAGGTAAAGGGCAACTTGTAGAAGACTGATATTCTTTGCCAGATCTGCTGCTAGAAACAGTCTTCTTGAAACTAGTTATTTGTAAAACAAAATGCTGAGAGTCAAGATTCCTGACTTCCAGTCCATTTTTTACAGGGAGTATTTCTACTGACTGCAGAGTCTTTTTGCTCCTTTCTGCCCAGGCTGTCCTCTCTTCTGCACTTGCTTACCCAATTGCATTGCATTTCACATTTTTTCTTACCTTCATTCTTTCTCCTTGCATCCCATCCTTCCTGCCTTTATCCATTAGTCTATATTTTTTTCCCAGCTACCTCTCTTGTTCTTTACAGATGATACTGTTTCCCCAACCCTCCCCACATGTATAGATGCTAACAGGAACTGAGACCAAAGAAAAGACAGTCCCTATCCTCAGTTTTTTGTGCAGCACATCAGCTCTGCTGGTTGGACGAGCAACTGCATATAAATTGCACCTCCCTACATCTCCCTGCAATGATAACTTACATTCAATCCAGCCAGCAGGTAAGAGCTTCTATCAGAAGGATGATATTCTTGCTAACTTTAAGCATCTGCCTGAAACAAAAATACCAGAACACTAAAATCAGTATTATTCTCTCCTTCCCCATCCTACCCTATTCCTAGGAACTGAAACTCTCAGCTGATGTTTTTTCAAAAGAAAGCCAGATACTCTGTATCAACCTACATGATTTTATTCACTCATAGCTAACAAAGTTACCTTGTAAAGGGAAGTATCAGACATTAGGAAAATACACAGATAGAGGGCCTTGATAGTACTAACAGTTGTGGTGAACCTTTTCGAATTTACGTACCCTGCAAATTCTCAAATGGTAGTATAGACCAATTTAGAAATTGCAAAAGGGATTACTGTACTGAATTTGTCAGCTTACTTTTCTCAGGCACTTTTCCTAGACCCAAGGAACATTCAAGGAAAACCTACAGGTTGGAAACTACTATTCTGTGATGTGCTGCCTTCCTTCAGTGGCTGATATTCAGCATCTGCCAAGAATCTCATTATCACTCTCTACAGACTAGTTTATGATAGTAGCTTGACAACAATCAAAAAGAAACAGAGTTTGATGTGCTCACATACAATAATGATATGCACAGAATTTAAGAAAACAAAACAAAACCACGCCCCCAGTTGTCTCCTTGGAAAAAGCTTATCTTAACTACCAAAGGGAGAAGAAAGTGCTGTGAAATATATATAGTCCCAGCTTAGAAAAGAATTTTTAAGAGATTGTAATTCTTTACAATCAGCAAGAATGCAAAGACCTATGTTAGCTTCCTTAGAAAATGATTTTGTCATAGCTACACATGGTATGAGGTAGCCAGTTCTGCTGATCTCCCAGTGACTGCCTATGACATTTCTTGACATCACACATTTATTCTGTACTACATATGAAACCCAAGTGGCTGAATCTTAGAAAATTAAAACATTATAACAGTTTGGGGCCCTCCAAAGTGTTTGACAGCTTCTTGTGGTTTTGGTTTGTTTGTTTGGGTGTTTTGGTGGGTTTTTTTGTTTTTTTTTAATATAAGAGAGTTTACTAGACCTAGTCACACTTGGGAAACAGAACAAACAATCCCCTCTCCCCACATACATAGCATGACAACCACCATCATTTCTGATTCTTTTAACCTAGTATTAAACAAACTTAAGGAGAAGCATTTTTTGTTGAAGGCATCACAGTTATGGCTAGTATCAGCATTTCTATTATAAACAGGCAAATGACTGAGCGGTATGTCAGTCTTTAAGCTGCAGCCATTCAAGAAATACATTTTCCAAACTGGTAAAATATGATTACCAAATTACAGTAACTGCCAAATATTGTGCCCCCAAATACTTTTTAACTCTCTCCTAACTAAGCTTAAGTCAGTGCTGACCAACCCTGTATTTATTAAAAACTGTTGAGTGCTAGGTATCCCATGAACTTCATGTCTCAGTTTGGAGGATATTATATAATAATGTAAACATAGTATCAATGCTACTAGCTTAGATGCATCTCTCTGTACAGAATACCTCAGTTGCATATGCTGAAAAAATCCATGCAGTAAAGTTGCAGTTTTAATCCTTTTTTTCCTAAGAAAAACAAAATATGCAAATACTTACATTACTGTAACTTTATAGCCATGCTAGACTAAAAAAAAGTCACTCTAGCCAAGAATGCATGGTCACGTTTGAACTTTTCCAGTAAACAGCAGGCAGGGCCCATGTAACAGCCTAATCTGGGAAGAAGGCAAACTAGAGGGCTAATCAACACTGCAGAAACTTTGTCAGTTCAGTTACTCTAACAACCCCTCTCTCCCCTAATGGAGATGAAACTCCTAACAGGAAAATTTTACACAAACAGTTGAACCATTTCCTTAGATAACATACATTGTACTATCAAAGGGAGGGGGGGTTTTTGTTTTGTTTTTTTGGGGGGTTTTTGGGTTTTTTTTTTGCTGGTATAACTTGTAGCTACACAGTAACTGTTGATACAGCTTTGCTCATTAGGTGTAAAAACAAAAATGTTTCCACATTCCTAACTAACATACTGATACCAGAAAAACAGCACAGCATACAGCATGGCCAAAGATCTATTTCTTCATTTTTTCACCTTAAACAGAGTACATGAAAAGTGGTTTATACACTGTAGTTCTGTATGTCTAGTACAGGCAGACCCGTTCACAACAAAAAACTGAAAGCTCAGATAGACCTGGGGGTTGAGCACTCATCTGTTGCGATTGTATCCCAACAACCTCCCTATGACAAGGAGGTGAAGTCCAGAGAAAAAGCAGAGAGCTGTTCCATTTGTGCTCTACCCTTATGCTAGAGTTTTTCCTGGGGAGCACTTTTACTTGCTTTATATTTCCACTGGTATGTGAAAGACAAGGGAGATTCGGACTAAGAGTGTGAAAAAATTTAACAGGGAGGATATCCCTGAATGAAAAGATTGGAGACTGTCAGAAGGACAGTATGTGTTCATACAGCAAGGAGCTACTGCAGCTGTCATGCTTCCCACCAAGCCTTCTCACCAGCATAAATCAGAAGCGAAGTGTTAGAAACAGCAGCTGTACTAATAAAATGGATTTATAGTACTGATGTAAACTAACATTTTAGTACAGTAATACCAATGTGGAAAGAGCACCTAACACCTTCATAGAAGTTCCCACTCATTGCCTAGGACATACACTAATCTGTCTAATTCTAGCTACCTACAGCTTTGGCAATTCCAGAAATTGTCCTGTATGAGTGGATAAATAGTACTGTAGAAAGCAGCAAGCAAGTAGCTCCTCAGAATAGGGACTCTACTCTCTTATTTTTCAAAATTATTGAGAAATTTGAAGACTCACTGAAAACCTTAATGATCTGAATCTGATTAATGCCAATAAGGCCATTAAGGTTTTGATTACAACAATAAAAAGGAAAAAATCTAGTATTCCATTCCAGATTTTAACTGAACTCCACCAAAAAGATGCACTCATAGGACTTGGGTCTGTCTAGCTCATGTTCCTCCCATTGCTCAACTGATTTTTTACTCAGATTAACAAACATTTTCATCATCCCATTAATATTTAAATCATCAGCGGTATGCTCATTTACAATGCAAAATATGATCTTACCAGACAAAATTCTGCCTTTAATCTGAATATACATAGACCAAAGAAAAACTGAAAAGACAGGGATTGATCCTATCATCAACAGCAACACACCTAAAGAATGCTCTCATGTATGTAGCAATATTTGAATCAGTCTGACCATTCCTCTTAAAAAGTCATAAAATTAGGAAGGAAGGTATACACAAGTACCTCAAAAACCTGGGGAGAAAAGTCAGCACATAAAAGCTAAAAGCACAATAACACCACATAATGAGATGAAGATAATTTCAATTTCAACTGCCCTGATTGTAACTATCTTAAAAAAAAAAAAAATCTTAAAAGTCAGATCAGACAGAAGTAAAATTTTAGATTTACAGACTAAGTCAGATGTCAAAAATGCAACAGATGAACTCCAGCCCAAGTGTTTATCCTTCCCTGTGACATGAAGGGAGTTTAGATGAGGTGCAAGTCTGCACTGAAGATGTGAAGTTAGGCAGTATTAATCTCAACACAGAAATCTTTTCACTGATTGCAATGGGCTTTGAATCAGGCAGTATACTTTTAAATTAGGAATCACATTATTCCTATATTAAAATACTGCAGGGCTTTGAAGCTAAATTATAAGCTACTGATAAAAATTAATAACTAAGTTAATTTTTCTCCAACTTCAGAGATAGTGCGGAAGAGAATCTAACATGAATGACCACACAGAAATATTCATGTGCAAAGCAGAAAAGAAAGAGAGCCACAAACCACAACTATCAAATAGATAGATACCTGCCAGAAATAAACTCTTTTTCACAGCACAATTTAATTAAAAATTGTATCACTTTCACCATCTCCCATGAGAACAAGACAAATTGTCCACTACTAAGTGTCCTAAGTTCAAATGTCCACCTACTCTATTTGCCTTTTATTTAGTTTGCAGAGCTGAAATATAAGTGAAATATAGGGGGAAAAAATTGCCAAGTAAATTAAAAGTCTTTCAGTCTACTAGTTAAATACATTCTTTAAACTTTTATCATGTACTCTCATAACAGAACTCTGAAAGCTGTTAAAAATACTTCTGTCGTAGTTCAGCTCATAACAGATATTTGTGGCAGGTTTTGAAAACACAGTTCTGTTCAACTTCTTTTTTGAAAATACTGCAACAGCAACAGCGAACAGACTATCAATTTGAGGGGAGTTAGTACTTATCTGATTAGGTTTGATGTGCTGTTTAACCTGGATAAATAAATTAATATTCATAAGCTATATGATGCAAACATACTCAAGGTGTCTCTATCAAGATCTCCATTAACTTCAGTGGGAGACTACAGAGTCAGACACATAAGGCAGTTCTAGTCCTACATCAATTTAGAGCCTGTAAAAATAACAATAGTCTCAGATGACTGCAACCATCCATAGATCTACAAACCAGACAAGATACAAGACTCTTGCTCCCCACCCTCAGCACATTTGCTATCAGGACACTAACTGAAAGGGGTGTTTTGTTTTGTTTTTTTCCTTTCCGCATAACACAGCTTATTTGATGACTGGAAATACATCAGCTATAGTTGGGATGTTGTCACTATCCCCCTACAAACTTGGATAGATGAGTGCCTTGAATGAACTGGCTTTATTCAACAACTAAATTGTTAAACAGTTTAAAAAAAGAAGAAGCAATAATAATCTGGATAAACTGTGTTATATGCTGTTTCTAATGAGCAATGGAAAGCATACTTAATGATAGCAGGACCAGGCCCCTGGGGGAGGGGGAAGGAAACTCTCTATAACTATTGCTGGCCAAATATCTTCCATCAAGTTTTTCAACAACAATAAAGTTTCTTTGTGAAATTTACACTCGCAGAAGTCTATGCTTTAACATTTTTGAGGTTTTATTCAGTTTAAGTTTTCTTAAGAAAAAATATTTTGACCAGTTTAGTCCATGAGACTGCTTCAGTTACTACATGTCAACTTACAACAAATAAGATGCAGATATGGACTGTGATTGGACTGATTCTTTGATTCAGAAAAAAATATGCTCAACCCCAGAGCAGGGCTCAGCCCTCTCTTTCTGAAGGGACTTCCCTGACTCTTGCCAAAGAAAACCTCCCTACTCCACATTAATGACTTAGAGGTAATAACTTTTGTAAATCATGAAGGACCAACAATTACTTCACGTTTTGCAGTATCTATTGTCACATTTGTCTGTGCGGTTTTATAAAAACACATGAATTCTATAGCACATATTAGTTTTCAACAAAATAAGGCCTAACTATGGCAGTCTTCCCTTCTCCCTCCACCACAACTGACTCTGCTAGTGTGCAAAGTTGCAGAATTAATTGTTATGAAAAACTGCTATACCCCCCCCCAAAAAAAAGCCATATTAAAAGTATCTAGTTTAAATAACTTGTATACCTAAACAGACAAAAAACAAAAACAAACTTTCCAATTTTGTACACTAAATCAACCACTTTCACAGCTAACTCATACCTCAAATCTGACAGTTCAATGATAATATATCTAGGACAATTTCACATAGATTAACCTTTCAAAACCCAACATTAAAATGATAATACTCCACAGCTTCCACCTTGTCAGACTACTGAAAGAACAGCTTATTACAAGTGAAATCTGGAGAAAAGCCAGTGAAACCTGGATGAAGACAGCAGTTTCCAAACTTTGTTTCTGTGTGCCCTGAGGGACACAGGTCACCATATTCCCATCCCCTCCCATTCTGTACGAAAAACTACTGATTTATCCCCATCTCCCACATCATCCTAGAGGCCTCAGGTGGCTCCACAGCAGAGCAGAGGGATGCACCTGTGGCTGCCACTTCTCTGGAAAGCAGCTTGAGGGCACCCCTCCGTCCACGGGAGCTCATCCAGCGCTGGCACTGCCAGTGCCTCCTTTCCCGTTGCTGACCTTTCACACCTCTTCTCCCCCGTTTCCAGAAATGCTGCTCTAGGAGACAGCCACCAGCCACGGGGAACCGGGGGGGGGGGGGGACACCGACCCCCTGACTACTTCTAGTCCTGTTTTACCACAAAAACCCGCCGCAGAATCAACAGAAACGAGCCCGTGCCCGCTCAGGGGCGGCGGTGCAGCCGAAAGCGCGCGTTAACGCCAGCACAGAGCACCTGCTCCCCGTCCCGGCACGCCGCCGAGGCCTACAGCGGGCACGGTGCGCCGCCGCGGCACGGCGCGGCCCGCCCCGCCGGAGAGCCGAGGCAAAGGGCCGCTGCCGCCGCCGCGCGGCCCGTTACTCTCGGAACGCGGGCGCGAGCGCGGCCCGTTGGCGCGAGCGCGGCGCTGACAGGCGCCGGCGGGATGCGGCGCGCGGCGGCGGCGCGGGAGGGGGGGGGGGGGGGCTCGCGCCGGCCTCCCCCCCCCCCCGCCCCGGCGAGTTTTAAAGGGGCAGCGCCCCAGCGGAGAGGCCCTGCTCCCGCGGCCCCGGGGGGGCGCGGGGAGCCGGGGCTGGCGCCGGACTGGGGGGAGCCTGGGGAAGGGAGCGGCGGAGCCCTGGGATCCGTCGGTGCGGCCCGCGCTCGGCGCCGCGGGAGGGGGAAGGGAGGGGAGGGAGGGGGCTGGGTGGCTCCTGCTGCTGCTGCTGCTGCCGCCACAGCGCTCGCCGCCTCCCCTCCCCCCCGGCGGGGGCTCCTCGCTGCAGCCTCTGTGCTCCGCTCTCGGTCATGTGACCCTAACGTAACCGGACAGGAAAAGCCGCCGCCGCCGCCGCCGCGCTGACTCCGTTGTTGCTGCTGCTGCTGGGCGCGGAGACGGCGGCGGCCCGCGCGGCACCAGGCGCCTCGGCGGCCCGCGCCCCCCAGGTGAGCAGCGGCCGCGCGGCGCCTTGCGGGGGCTCCCGGCGCCGCCCGCACGTGCGCCAAGCCCCGCCGCACCGAGCCGGCCGCGGCCCGGGCTGAGGCGGCGACGGCGGGCGGGCGCGGGGGCGCGGCGGGGCCTGCTCGGCCCTACCTCCTCATTGTGTGCGGGAGGAGCGGGCCCGGCCGGGCCGCGGGGTCCTGCCGCGCCGGAGCGGGCCGAGAGGGGCGAGGGGGAGAGGCGGCCGCGCCTGGCGCCGCTGGGACTGCCTGGCCTCCTGACAAACCCCCGCCGGGCCGGGCCGGGCGGCTCCATCCGGGACACAGCCCGGGGGGGGAGGGGGGATGGGCCCGCGCTGAGGGGAGGGGAGGCAGGGGGGCAGGGCCCGCGCCGGGGGAGGGAGGGAGGGGGGCCGGTCTCCCGCCGCCGCGCGCCGAGCTGGGCTCGGCCGGTTGGGGCCCGCTCGCACGCGCTCCCGCCCGCCCGCAGCGGGGCGGCCCCCCCCCCCCTCCGGCGGCATCCGGCGCAGGGAAGGGCGGGGGAGGAGGGAGCCGCGCGGAGCGGGAGGGGGCGGCCCCGTCTGTCTCTCCTCAGCAGGCTGGGCGGCCCTGGCGGCAGCAGCAGTCGCGGCGGTTCCCGTCTCGCGCGCCCTGGCGGCTCCGCTCGCGCTGCGTCTCGCGCCGTCTCCGTCCGTCCGTGCGCGCGTGGCGTGCGCGGGGGGGGGGCGCGGGGGGCGGGCAGAGAGCGGGGAGGAGGGGCGGGGCGCAGCCAGTGAGAGCGGCGCGCGGCCACCCAGCCTTCCGCCCCGGCGGCCAATGGGAAGGCGCCGCCACCTGTGCCACAGAGGCCGAGCGTGACTCCGGAGGACGGGCGGGAGGCCCCGCCCCCCGCCGCGCGCTACGGCGCGGAGCGGGGGAGCGGGCGCCGCGCGCCTCCTCCCCCCCAGAGCGCGCGCGCGCGCGCGCGCGGCCCCATTGTGGCGCGAGGCGGCGCCGAGCGGCCGTTGAGGGGCGGGGCCGGGGCCTGCGCTGCCGGCGGCCGAGCGCTGTGTGGGTCCTCGCCGCCGCGGGGAGGCTGCGGCGCTGACCTGTGCGGAGCTGCGGGACTAGAGAGACTGGAGCCTTTTTTTCTTTTCTTTTCTTTTTTTTTCTTTTTTTTCCCCCTCCTTGCCGTCCAGCAGCACCGTAGGTGTCGCGGGGAGCTTTCCGGCGCGGTGCATCTCCATGCTTCCCGTCCCGGGTCGGCGGTTTGCAGGCAGCCCCCGCTCCTGGTGCTCTCGGGCCCGGGAAGCTGGAGACGCTGACCTCGTGGGCACGGTGGCGCTGGTGCTGTGTGCCAGTAAACTGAAAAGACCGTGAAAGCTTTACTGGGAGATCTAGGATCCTTCTAAGGTGTTTAAAGATCAATCAAGAACCATTACGCTTCGGCTTAGCAGAGCTAAGCAGCAGTGTCCTGTCAGTATTGCTAGTTTCCCATGAGCAACCTACTGCTAGTCCTTGCTCTCTACTTCACTTTCTAATCATTCATAATAAGTCTTCAACCTTTTTTTCTTCTTTTATGATATGATGTCATATTCCTTTTTAGTATCTCATTTGACTTGGGCTTACCATTTTTCACTTTATGGTCTCAGCAATAAACATCTGTTTTCAGAAAGGATACAGTGTAGTGTGATTTTTCATATGCAGTTAAGCATATTATGTAATTACAAAAGCTGTGATAAAGCTGAAGCAAGGTAACCCATCAAGGCTACACTGCCAATCATATAATAGTAGGACTGTTCACATAAACACAAGAAATATTTTACACAGCCGTTGTATCAGTCAACCATAAAATATGGCCATGCCACTGTTAATCACATAATTTTTATTGGCCAGTGGTAAAATTCTTTAACATAGGCATACCTGTAACATACTGTCTATATAAAAGAGAGACTAAGTGGTTTCCTTACTCTTTCCCTCCTCTGTATAATTTTCTTAAAATTCTTAATGACTTCAGTTCAAAGCATTTAAATATATTTTAAACATACGCAAAAACTTAGTGTTGTGCACACATACAGACACCATATCATTTTGTGAAAAGGTTGATTTAGGTCTCTGATGATGGGTAACAGCTTCTCAACTGCCACAAAGGCTGTTGTTTAGACAAGGGTGGAACTGTAAGCTACGCAGACTTAGGGTGATAATAGCCAGAAAGAATGCCTTTCTGGCTTGAAGTTCCCTCACCTCAATGGTCTGTTCTGCCTGACGAGTTTTCCTGTCCAAGTACAAACCAGACTCAACACTGATGAATAAATGATGTGTGGCATGCACAGAATAATCTAAAAGATATAAAAATATCTAGGAAGCTTTCCGTAAGATCATGAAGTATACCTGTATGGAACATCCTGTAGTATTAAATAACAATGAACATATTTTCTGTTGCTGCTGACAGAGCAAGTATTCTCCTTTGGAGGGAAGCAGAGGATTTTAGCATATTGTTTGTAGAAACATAATTATCCAGACACTAATTGGGAGAGGAGGAGATGGACCTGAACAGAGTTGGAACATGATTTTTTTTCTTATTAATTGCAATAATTATAAGAAAATAATTGTCTGTATGTTAAATTATGTTTCCTTCTTTGCCCTTACACCCCTGACTCAAATGAGTTCTGATTTCTTGTGAATATGAAGGAATGTATTTGGTCAGCCCAGTTATTGGTTTTAATACTGGGGCATTCTTTCATTCTCAACAAGTAGAAATACTTGTTTCTCCTATGACTAAACATATTAGCCTATATGAAATACACCTTTACTCTCCTTCCCAAAAAGCCACGCTCTTACCATGTAAAAGAAACAAGCAGTTTTGTACCTTACCTAAAATTTCACTTACTGTTAAACTTTGAAAAAACAAAACTTTTCATAAATCCACGGCTTTTGATTCCCTTATCCTGCTTTCACCTTCTTTTTCTTTTCTGCTTATAGGTCATGTGCATTGTTCTGGGCATAATGTGTCCAGTTTTTTGTTGACTTCTCATGCTGCTTTATAGACATGTACAGACCTACATTACTTCATATTTTCACTTTTTCTGCCCAAAGCTCTATTTGTTCTTCTTAAGTTTATTACCACCTGTTGATCTTAATATCCATATATTCATCCATTCGTTCATCTGCAACTGTCCTAATGTGTTTCCCTGGCCATTTTTTCTCAAAAGTTAGGAATTCTTACTTCCAAGCCTACCCTCAAACTCTTGAGAAAAGTTTGTAGCTCCTACATTGTTCTTCTACAATGATCTTCTAACAGCTGCCGCAAGGAAGTGCTCTGAGGATGTCCGACTGCTGTAGCCCTGATTTAGGCTGGCTTACTTTGGTGCAGAATTTCACTTTTTTTTATCCTAAGTTGCTCTGACATCCAGGAATGAAGGGAACAGGGCCTGTCACCCCATAGGGTTCTAGATTTGATAGACAAGCATAAGCATTCTGGCATGCAGGGTCCTTAAAAAATACTGTTGTAGCTGATCTCAGTAAATAAATAAATAAATAAATAGCTGTTGGGTGGAAAGATTAGCCTCTCCTTTTCTGATAGTCCAGTAGTTAAAGGGCTTTCCAATACCTCAAATGATTTTTTTTTTTTTTTTTTTTTTTTGTCCGGGAAGATTCAAATATATACCTAGTATTCCCAGGAGAGGGCTGTAACCATCAGGAAAGCTTAACTGTTTAATGTTGGGCTTTGGATTCAGCTGGATGGACATCTAACGTTTATGTATGAAGTAGCTAGAGACACTGAAAATTGAGATAAAAAGTATCTAAATTGTCTTTTACTGGGTCCTACCCTTTCTTGTCTCTCCCATCCACATAGGTGAAAGTGACTGAAATCATAAGGGAGTTTTATTTTTACTAACTGAACAGACAAGTGAATTGATTAAATTAGTAGCCAAAATACTTCGGTCTTCCCTTTAAAAATAATGATTTTTTATTTATTGATTAGTAGTTTTTAGTACTTATTAATCTTTCTTCCCTTCCCTTAGCTATTTATTTTGCTGTATCTATGTCCCTCCCCATTCCTTTTCAGAACTCTCTATTCCTGGCTCTGCTTTGCTGTTTAAGCCTTTGTGAATCACATTATCTCTCATGAAATAGAAATACTTGCCTACATGTAAGGTATCATTTATATAGTAGCTTGGGATTAAGAGGTGTTACTAAAGCGGTACATACAGATATTAGAGGAAGATGCCTGTTAAGACAGATCTACTGTTACATCTGTACATCTACTGTTAAGTTTTACATGAAAGTCATTTGCTTTTCAGAGTGTAAAAAATGGATTTGGCCAACCATGGACTTATTCTGCTGCAGCAGCTAAATGCTCAGAGAGAGTTTGGTTTCCTATGTGACTGCACAGTTGCTATTGGTGATGTCTACTTCAAGGCACACAAATCTGTCCTTGCTTCTTTCTCCAACTACTTTAAGATGTTGTTTGTTCATCAAACCAGGTAACTATAAAAAGGTTAACTGTTAAAATGTTGCTCAGTTAGCTAAGGTAAGAAGGTCTAGCAACATTTTGAAACCTTCTGAAATGTTCTCTTTGCTTTTTGCTGTGACATATAATGAATCTGGAATCTGTTCCTACTGCAAACTGGAAACTCAATAAAAAAGTGTTAAAGTTGAACTGTGATTCATTAACAATAATGTTATAATTTAGCAAATGTTCTTTATCTTTCAAAAGCATAGAATGCCTAGAATTGAATATTTAAGGGATCCTGTCTTTTCACTGTTGCACTTTTTTTTTCCTCCACTCACTATCCTCTGCCCAGTCTTGACACTATTCCTGACATTCCCATAACATTATATATAACCCAATAAGTATTTGCTAAGAGTTTTGGAGAAATAAACATGTAAAAGATGGTAATCTGTTTTGTTTTGTTTTTTTAAGTTTGCCAAAGTAGGTTAAATAAAGAAATATTATATAGTGGTGGAAAATAAGGGAATGTTTGGTTTGGTTTGGTTTGGGTTTTTTTTTGCAGACAGCCTAACATAGTGGGCATGGAAAAGATAAAGCAAATGACTGTTTTGAAGATTTTCATATTCTTTTTTTTCTCCAATTATTTGAATTTGCTCAAAAAGTTTATATTAAGTGAGCAAATGCTAAGAGTTCTTAGCCAAAAGCAAAAGTCAAGGTCAAAGGCACATTTGCACTTCTGAGATAGGTCTGCAGGCAGATCTGTAAGTTTGGATGCTCTGTCAAGAGCATTATAATCATCTCTGGAGGACAGCATTGCAAAAGTTTGCATTTGAATAATATATCTTGGGTTCAAAAGCAGTCAGAGGGATAGCTCAAGAAGGATGCACCTCCATTAAGAAATGAATGAATTGACTATAATTTCCTCCTCAGCTTAGTAGCCTACTGTGGTTAGAGCATTTAGACGGCAGTGTGGGGTCATGTCTGTTTCTACATTTCTCTCTTTTATTTAATGTTTGTTTAATGTAAGAGCTACAAATAACTCTGAGAAAACAGTTAGAATGCCAGGTTCTCTCACATCAGCTAAATGCCCTAAACAAGATGTTCCTGATTTTCTTTCCTGTTCCATGAATCTTGCCTTTCTTTCTACACAAAGATCAGGCTTCAGTGGAGGAGTGATGGGTGTTTCAATCCAGAGTATCCTAAAGCTTGATGGATAGGGCATGCTCCCAACAGGAGGATGGTGTGTGTTTGAATTCTCTTAGGCTGAAGGGGGCATTACAACCCAAGTGTCTCACTTAGTTGAGTGCTCTAACCAAGAGGCTGTTACGCTGACTGAGCGTACAGCTGGTGCCACCTTTCCTTCCTCCCTGTTCAAGGAAGGAAACTACTCTTCTGCTTTATGACAAGTCTGGCCTTCGTGCATTAGATGTGCTCAGACTATACCTGTTGTATCAGATCCTTAGGGAATTCACATGCTTTCCAGTGTGGTTTCTGGATCGTAATACAATTTAGACAAGGGATACCAAACATTTGCAAAACTGTAACTGTAAACACTAGCGAGACATAGAAGCCAAAGAGGCAAGTGCCAAATTAATTTTAGGTGTTTTCAGGGCTAAGAGCTGGGAAAAATTTAGTGGATTGTGAATTTAGACTCACTAGAAGGTTTTAATTTAGCTTACAGATGTGTTTAAATCCAACAAAAAAAAGGCAAAATATTGTCACAATTTACAAAATATATTAATATATGACAACAATTCTATAACATAACAGCAATTCAAAAAGTTACAGATTGCAATGGGACAGCTTTATCTTTCAAGACAGTTACTTTCTTCCGGAAAACAAAATGTCATCTTTAAAGTAGCCAATAAGATTAGCTCTTTTATGTCAGAGCATTTCTCTACTGATGAACTATACCCTCTCTTTTTAAGTAACACTAACCATTGCTGGAATTGACGCTTAGTAGAAACTTCAGAGTGCAATATATATGTGATAATGGTTTTCCCATCATTACTGAGAATGACAAATACCACTTCATATCCCCATTAAGAATGTGTTAACATATTACAGACTGATCAGCAAATGCTAGTATCCTGTTCCCACTAGTAGAGTGGGGATATTTCATTAAGCAAACATATTTATTACAGATTCTGTCTTCTGAATTTAAGTGATGTGTCTGATTTTTATTAATGCTTTAATAACCTAGATCTGTTTAAAAAAAATTTTCTCATCTCTTATTGATAATTTTGTTTCACATTTCAGTGAATGTGTCCGTTTGAAAGCAACTGACATACAGCCAGATATCTTCAGTTATCTCTTGCATTTGATGTACACTGGGAAGATGGCACCGCAACTCATTGACCCAGTTCGACTAGAACAGGGAATAAAGTTTCTGCATGCATATCCACTAATTCAAGAGGCCAGCCTTGCAAGTCAGGGAACTTTTTCCCACCCGGATCAAGTTTTTCCATTAGCATCTTCATTATATGGCATTCAGATTGCAGATCACCAGATAAGACATCCCACTAAGGTTACGTCAGCAAATGACAAACTCGGGCGAGAACCAAGGCCACAGACTTCACGGATGAACCAGGAACAGGTTTCTGAGGGCTCACAACTCTCGCAGCTAGCTACAACTCTGCCACAAGTGACACGGACAAATATGACCACTTCTGACCCACTGCCATCATCTTTATCTCCAGAATTGGTATCTGCTGCTGGCAATAATTCTCCCACAGGAGAAGAAGCCAACATGGAAGCATCTTCTTCAGATGAACAGCCTGCTTCACTCACAATAGCACACGTTAAGCCAAGCATTATGAAAAGGAATGGAAGCTTCCCAAAGTACTATGCCTGCCACCTCTGTGGCCGCCGGTTCAATTTGCGAAGTAGTTTGCGTGAGCACCTCCAGATCCACACAGGAGTTCCCTTCACCTCTTCCCAGCAGGGAGAAAGTAACATTTCTTTGTCTCTCTGTAACAACACAGCTGAAAAAGATGCCATGGAAGTGCCTGAAGCTGGAATGATTAGTGACAGCGAGCTGCAGCAGATCTCAGACTCCCCAATAATTGATGGGCAGCAGCAATCAGAGACACCACCCCCCTCAGATATTGCAGACATAGACAACTTGGAGCAGGCAGATCAAGAGAGGGAAGTAAAAAGACGGAAATATGAATGTTCCATTTGTGGTCGCAAATTTATTCAGAAAAGCCACTGGAGGGAGCACATGTACATACACACTGGCAAACCTTTCAAGTGCAGCACTTGCGACAAAAGCTTTTGTAGGGCTAACCAGGCTGCCAGACATGTGTGCCTAAACCAGAGCATGGACACGTACACGATGGTGGACAAACAGACTCTGGAGCTCTGTACTTTTGAGGAAGGCAGTCAAATGGACAACATGCTAGTACAGACCAACAAGCCCTACAAATGTAACTTGTGTGACAAAACGTTTTCAACTCCCAATGAAGTAGTTAAACATTCATGCCAAAATCAAAACTCTGTCTTTACACTAGAAGAAGATCGCTCCATTCTGCTAGGTAGTGGGGACACAGAAGCCACAGAGACTGATAATTCAGTGTTAGCCTCCATCAAAAAGGAGCAGGAAGCAGTGTTGTTAGACTGAATGTGAAACCTATATCAATTTTTTAAAGTTTCTTTATTCATTTTTATTAAATCAATTTTTTCCTCCCCCATTTTACCTCACTTTCCCCCTGCCATCTTTTCCACCATCTTCCTTCCCACCCTTTGTCTTCAGCAACCAGAACTGTACTGGCACATTAGGAAATTGGACTTTGCCTCTCCCACCAAAACAAACAAAAAGCTCTTGCATCAAACCACAACATAATTGATTTTAATACAAAGGAACGTGTGAAAAATAATTCAGCTAACTATGTTGATAGTATTAGTTAATCTAAATTTAATAGATTTTAAACAAAGTTTAGGTTACTTAAAAGCATATTTAGATACAATGATGAGTGTAATGAGAAACAGAATATGAATTTGATGAGCAAAGAATATATATATATATATATTAGTTTCCCTGGTAAAAGGCATTTTGAGAAGATCTGGCAAATCAAACTCCACATGCAAGTTAATTAAGATTATAACTTAAAAAAAACCCCAAACCTCAGAATTTTTCTCAATGAATCCAAAAAACTATTCATTGAGTACAAAAGAGCTGAGGGTGTTGGTGGTTTTTTTGCCTTATGTTTTCCTTCAAGTATGCTTTGGGTATCTGTTTCAGGTAGCATCATTGATTCAAGCAAAGTAGTTACTTAGTCAAATTTTGACTCAAGTAGCTGTAATAATAATGTGATGGCAATCTTTATATATATATAAAAATACTGTATATGTATAAAGATTTATATATATATAGAAAGTGTGTGTATATTTGGTACAGGTAAATAAATGCACACATCCTTTTTAAGCAACTGGCCATCTGCTTTCAGATTCAGCCCAGAAAGTCTTTTAGTTGTTTGACAGAACTAGTCATTGCACCAATTATTTTTAACCAAATTTAAAACGTCCTGAGCTGTGTGCATTTTTATTGGCCTGTTGGAAAGAAGCTGATATGATAAGTGTTGTCACCCAAGATACAAAGGGAACTAGAGAAGTGACATACTGGTGAGCCCTGTAACATCACTGGTGCAGCACACGCATGTGGTGGTAGCATAGTTTTGAGTCATTCTGGATGAAAGGAGAGAGAAGAAACTTTATTGCCTTACTCAGGCAAGGAATGCCCATGATTTCATTTGGTCTAATTGCATGAGTTAAGATGAAGAAAAAGTAGTGCAGAGACCTGCTAGCAAGAGGGGATCATGGTTGTTTTAAAGTGAATCTGTAGTCCTGAACTGGCAAATTTTGCTCTTTGAGAGACCCATTATTTTCAAAGCCAAGACAAAGTCTGCAAAAACTGAAAGGATGAATTCTGTAGTTTTAGTTACTGCTGATGATAGCACTGCATCTTTGTGTTTAAAATCAAGTTGTTGATTCTTGCTGTTTTATATAAATACCCGGGATTTTTGCCAGTAGCCTAAAACTCTAAACTGACAGCAGCAATGAAGCCCACCGAACAATTCCTGGGCCAACAGGAGGCTGAAGCAGACAGAATAAGCGCCCCATCATAAATGGAGATAGTGTATGTTTTGGGGGGAGGGGTGGGAGAGGGCAAGTCACAAACCACAGCTCTACTCTGTGTATACGTTTAAACTGAATATCATCTTTTTGTGTATAGTTAAGTTCTCAGATTTGTAAGTTTTTATACATCATTTCATTGAATAAAAACTGAATTAAATGGGATGTGATTTACTGAGTTGAAGATGAAAGATTATTGGATTTTGATCCTTCTAAGGGAACTCTAACTGAATCCATTTAAAAACCAAGCAGTATTCTGTGTATCAGAGTAAAACCTCCGTCACATATGAACAAATAGCTTACTAAAGCCTAAAACAGTGGATTTAGCACAAAGGGTCCCTACATATTTCTCAAGTTTATTGTAAGATAATAATTATTGTAAAGTTTACTATAAGTGCTACTGAGTTGATTATCTGTATTGTATTAGAGTAATAGATTTAAAATCAGTTGATTTTACTTTGAAGTATAAAATGTTTTGAGGTAAAAAAAAAAATCTTACTGAATTATTTTAGTGTTGCCCACTTTAAACCTTTTTTAGGATCTTCATCTACCAATGTAATTTCTCTAAATATGTTCTTATTTCATCTCACTAAGTCTGAAATGCACTCAGAGCAGGGGGGAAAAGAATCATTCCTTATTCAGGGTATGGTCAAGGTTTTGAAGTTGCTGTGGTTTAGGGGATAGACATAAGTTCATTTCTAAAATGACTGCAGCTGCTAAAGGTGCTGCCACCTCAGCTATTAGTTACTGTTTAGTCAGATGATCTCTTAAGAACTCCAGGTGTGCTCCTATGCTCCTAGCTTAACCAGGTGGCTGGTTATATCAGAAGCGTATGTGTGGCCACGCTGGTTTTTGTTAGACAGTCAGCAGCCCCTGGTTTTTATCTCATTGCTGCTCTCACCTCTCCTTCTCCGCTGTTTGGAGAATGTTTGCTCAGCTGCATGTTGAGTGGGCTCAGTGAACTGATGCCACTGAAAAATCACCAGTCTAAAAAAAAAATGCTGTTTTTCAGTCAAATCGATTGCCTATTTTAGCTCTGCAGAGGGTTACACATGACTCATGGGTTGTGCAAGGGCAGGAATGAGCAGGCAGGAGGATCACTGAAGCCAGTGTTGTTGCTGAAGACATCCACGGCAAAGAGGGGGGAAGCGGTAAGTCCCACTCAGGCAGGTCCCTCCTCTGGTGGGCCGTGGCGCCTGCAAACTTGTGTGCTGGCACAAAAAGAAGGTGCTGTGTAGGGCAGGAAACAAGCAGCCAGGAGCAGAGATGGGTTATGGCAGCACTGCTGCTGCAAGAAATGTGAAATTGCAGGCTCAACAGAGGTACCCGCACCTGTTAACTTTCATTCTTAAGAAATAACACTGTCCAGAAAAGAAATATAATTTCACAATGAAGAGATTATTTTGATATATGTTCAGCTATTATAATAGTTTATTTTAAATACACTTTATTGTCTGATATTCCATAGTGATGTTTAAGTCATTGGCTCTTACCGCTTGGGAAGTTTTGTTCCTCCACAATGAATTAGGAACATTCCAGAAAGCAGGATCGCTATATTTTGGTAAAAATTAGTTTTCAGGTTATTACAGCTGCACCAAGAATTTGGATACTATATCCTTAGAGTACAGCTATAGTTTTATTCAAGCTTCTTTGTTAAATCCTATCTGAATTAGTATTACAGTCAGAGAAAACTTCAAATTTTATCTTTAAGCTTCTAACCCAGAAGGTTATGACTGAATTATTCATTCAGTCTGCTCACCTGGTGAAGTTGAGAATGTTCTATAAAATTAAAAGAATACAGGTGTGCAGGAACTGTTGAATAATCTGAGGTAAATATGCCATCATTCAAGTCTGGAATTTATCCCCAGTATGTTTCCAAAGGAAATACATTAACTTCAAAGTTAATTTCCTTGGCATGTCACTTAGTAAGATACCTCTGCCTTGACCTCAGAAGTCCTAAGCACCTACAAACCTGGGTGTGTTTGGTCAATAGAAAGAACAGATGATTATCATTTCTGAAAGCTAAGGTAGCAGTCCACTACAAAAGAAAAAGTATTTTTTTTGTCAACTTTATATTAAATATCTTTTTGGTCATTGGTCTGATAATCATTCTGCTTCTTCACAGGGAGAATTTATTAGAAAATGTTAGTGTTGCAAATATTGAATATTTTAAGCTGTGTTCATGTTTACACTGTAGGGTCTTAAGTTACTGTCTTGATTTTTTAGAAAATCTGCTTTCCAGCTCTTCAGCTCCAAATCACATAAAATAATAGGTTCAGTCACAAAAAGTAGATTTCTTTGTATTAGCTTTAAATAACTTCTTTGACATTACAAAATCTTTTAAAATTAATTAAAGCAGTATGAAACACAGCTAAACAAGTGCAGGTGCTAGGATGTCCTGTGGCATCACAATTGCAATGTTTTTCCCAATCTGCCTAACAGCAGGATGTTACCTTTTTAGGTATTTCTGCTTTTTCGGAGAGTAATATCTTTTAGTTATCTTCAACACAAACTATTGAAGACCAACATTATCCATTATTAATTCAGCTAAAGTATGTGTATGTGATTGTTTTTGCATGTCTTTTAATCTTCAAAAAGCAAATTCAACTAAAGAGGAACTCATTTTGAAGTGAGCTGGAGTTGTCATCTACTCTGTTATTTATTGCTTCATTAAAGGCAACAATGTTTCCATAGAGCAAGATACTTCATAGCTATGAATGGTTAGGGGTATTCAGGCTACTTAAAGAAACCGAATTCTATTTAACATGCCTATTTCAACACTGTGGTGATAAAGGCTGTCTGTTTAAAAAAAAAAAAAAAAAAAAGCTTCGTCCTACCCTTAGGCAGTATGATTCCATTGTAGTTTTGTTCATTAATGTTTGATTGTAAACATGCCTGTTGTTGTCCCTGGATCATGGAATCCCAGTCATACCAAGACCAGAACAAAATACAGACAGAAAAGAGTCTTTTGCAGCCTGCCTCATTAATGTGTTCTTGCCAGATGATCTATGATCATTTCTAGAAGTGAGAGAAACTCACTGTCCTTAAATATGGGCTTCTGTCAAATCTGCTATTAAAAAGAACATATCTTTATGGAACTTAGCCAAAACCACCAAACTCCCTTCCTTGGTAGTATAGACTTGCTGCCATGCAAGGTGAAAAATGTTCTCTCTCAGTTCCTCAAGAATTTCAATCAAATACCTGTAGAAGCATTATCTTAATGGCTTCTTTCTTTCCCTTTTTATGCCACTCCTCAGATAACTCTAGTCATTTCCCTATTTGCTGTACTAGAAAATAAAATACAAAAGTGTCAATGTTCCAGTTTAGTATAACCTCGAGAGATAACACACTTTATTACTCCTTGGTGTAGTAGTTTTTCTTATTAGCTGAAGCATTCTTCCTAGATCATGCTGGGTTTCCACAGAACTTGCACTGTTCCTAATTCGTGGATTTGTACTGATCACAAACACTCTGTGCCCCCAATTTGCCACCAGAGGTAGCAGAGAGGGAGGTAGTACCAAAAAGGTCCACTTGGGAAGACCTGCTCTCTGTCTCCCCTTTTATGGTGGGGAACTTCTGTGTTTGCAACATAAATTCCTGACATTTAGTCTTACAGTCTTGATAGAATCAACCAACTGCTTTCAAGTGCTCTAGGCTAGGATTGCTCAGTTTTTACTTGTGGGTTATTTATGGTCCATAAGAAAAAATAAAGTGTTCGCAAACTTCTCACAAGCAAAAATAAAGCCCACACAGTCATATGTTTTTATGCAATTACTAGAAAGAAATCAGTCCTGCTAGTGAGTGTAGTCAGGACACTGTTCTGGGCTGCTGTCACAGCCCTCAGGAAAGCACATTAGCTTGTTTGCATAGACAACTATGAAACAATGATTAAGAGAAATTCTGTATCATTGTGCAATTTCAACAGTTAAGGAGCATTCCTATAAGCTATCTAGAAGGGAAAGTCACAGGATAGACTGGCATGAGTCTCAGTAAATGTGATTACTCCTTTCCAAAAAAGGCAGGAAAGGTATGACATGAAGAACGTTTTGTTGGTCTTTTTACTTGAAGTCTCACGTGCAGTGATTATTAAGATTATTAAATAGTATTTTATTTTATTTTTTTTAAAAAAGATACTAAAGTCCTAGTAGAGGACTGAAATTGGGCAGGATGGTCTCCAGTAGGAGTTTCCTTGCACAAACCTGGTGTAGTCTTTGGAAAAAGCGTTAGTTCTAAAGCTTTGCCGTTTCTGTTGGACCTAGGTTTAATTCTGAGGCAAAAGAGAGGGAACCTAAAATACATTGCCTACTTGGGAAAATTGACCAGCAAAGCTCTTACAGATGACATCCATGAAAACAATTCACACACAAAACACCCTGTAAAAACTTTTTGGTGAAACTGCACTAAAAAAAGAGTAGTTTGGACTCTTTCCTATTAAGACATGCTTTCTAAGAGTAGGAATATCTACAAAAAAAGTTATTATAGAGCAGCTTAATAACTGAAGCTTATGTCCAAATTTCTTTTTTTGGATAAATTCCTTATACAAAAACCAGCCCCTAGGTATTGGCATAGACTTTTGACTCCCTTACTTACTAGTTTTAAGGTCTTAAATGACAGTAGTCTTGCTGATAAATAATTAACATACTCATATACACTATTTTTAAATCTTATCCAAATTGGGATTTTAAAACACTGTAAATTACTGAAAAAGGGATAGAAAGAAAAGGAAATGTATTTTCCCTATACTTTGTTGTCCTTTACAGTGAAAAGATTCTGCATCAGCCAATCCTTCAGCAGTCAGGACACGACCTTCTGTTTCCGTGCCAGCGAGCTCCTGTCCCCGTCCTCCTCAGCATCTTGGTGAACACGCTTGAGCATATGGACAGTCCTGTGGGAAGGATGTGCATGGCTATCAGGTTATACATTTTTATAGCTATATATACACACAGGCACACACACACACACTCACACATATTCCCATATGGAAACAGACGTTCTGCAGGGCGAGAGGCAGAGCCCTTCCCCTCTTTGAAGGGCTGCACTAAGGGTGGCTAAAGCCACCACTTGCAACTGGAACTGCTGAATGAGGGCACCTGGTTTCCTAAATGCCAAGATGTGTCACGATGCTCCTTGAAAATGGTTTGATGAGCACGTGCTGAGCCTGATTCAGGAGAGCAGGACAGGAAGGGGGTGTGAACCTCCAGCAGGTCATTTGTGTCCCCCAGGCTCTTGGTTGGCATTGCTCCCAGGAGAAAGAGCAGTGAGTTGAAGAGCTGGTGGTGGAGAAGCTGTATGGGGCGGAAATGCTGCTGCTTCCCCTGCACAACCCAACAAAGGCAGAAGGCCGAGGGGAAGCAAGTCCAGCCCCGGCTGTCTCCAGGTTTGTCGAGAGCTGCTGGGATTACACTCAGCATACTTTTTGGAGTCACAGACTGCACAGAGTAACATTCCAGAGTCACAAACTGCACAGCATCCTTCCCCAACTGTGGGTGGGTGAGAGAGGGAATTTTCATGGAAGGAAAAGCACTTTATTCAGGCTGCCAACACCCTGGGGCAACTCTTGCTTCTTCTCTGGCTGGCCTTCAGGAAAGCAGGAGGTGCGCAAGGTTGAGGTGTTTCTGTGCTGTCAGGCTCTGCAGTCCCAGGGCCAGACTGGTCAAGAGTGTTTGGAGGCGCTGAAAGCGGTTGCCCAATAGAGACGCCCCTCTAGGGGCACATCACAGGGAGTCTGGGCTGGGTGCAGGGGGACAAAAAATACAGCACACCTGGTATGTGGAAACACTACTCTTTTCTCTCCACAGGTAAGTGAGGGGGTAGGGGGCTTTCATTCCACACAGCTAGTATTTCAGATGTGCCTTTCAGGTTCCTGACCCAAAATTGTCAGTCACCTTAAAGACTGTAGGGCATGAAACTAATAAGGGACACTGCCTACCTGCAGGCACAGTAATAACGGGATCCCACACCAAGAGCAATCCCCTGCTGTTTAGAAGTGGGTATTACATAGAGAACTTGACTTTGCAAGATAAAGGAGATAGGAAAAGCACATGTTCTTGCTCAGAAAGGAGCTGAGAGTTTCTGGGAGAAGCTTTTAGAAGGTCCAATGGACGCAAGCCCAGGTCTCATATTATCAAGAGAATCATTGGCAAGATCTTTCTTGCAGGTGAAGGAGGAAGCAAAAGAAACCCAGACTGACTTTCCAATTCCACGCTGTGTTTGTGGATTGAAAGGAAAATCACTCGAGATCTTTTCAAACAGAACCAAGGGGAGATTCACCTAAGAAACAGCTACAGAACACCACAGTGCCATTTCCACAAAGGAGCTTTCTAAAACACATCACAGTTTGCATTTCTTCGAGGATCAAATTATTTGTCAAGAAACAGTCACGGAAAAGAAGACACCACTAAAACATTTCCTGCTGGGACAGGAGAAAATCCTGGCACACAAGCAGCTTTTGCCTACAGCTGGCCCTACAACCTGCACAGCTCCGCTTCTGTAGTTGGGCGAGCCCCAGCTTACCCAGAAACTGTGTTCCCCAAGGGCCATTAGCCTCCCTGGGGACCCCTGTGAATAAATGCGGTAGCAGGTGATGCAGTGATAACTGCTGCTCCCTATCATGGCCCTAGAGAAATGGGGGGTGGGGAGGGAAGCAGGTACTTGAAGAGAAAAAAAACAGCTGGTGACCACTGGGTGGGACACATTATGCCCTCTGGGTCCAGCATTGTTCAACTTCTTCATCAGTGACCTGGATGAAGGGACAGAGTGCACCCTCAGCAAGTTTGCTGATGATACAAAACAGGGAGGAGTGGCGGATATGCCAGAGGGCTGTGCTGCCATTCAGAGAGACCTGGCCAGGCTGGAGAGGTGGGCGGAGAGGAACCTCATGAAGTTCAACAAAGGGAAGTGCAGGGTCCTGCACCTGGGGAGGAATAACCCCATGCACCAGTACAGGTTGGGGGTTGACCTGCTGGAAAGCAGCTCTGCGGAGAAGGACCTGGGAGTGCTGGTGGACACCAAGTTAAGCATGAGGCAGCAATGTGCCCTTGTGGCCAAGAAGGCCAATGGGATCCTGGGGTGCATCAGGAAGAGTGTTGCCAGCAGGTGGAGGGAGGTGATTCTCCCCCTCTACTCAGCCCTGGTGAGGCCACATCTGGAGTACTGCGTCCAGTTCTGGGCTCCCCAGTACAAGAGGGATGTGGCACTACTGGAGCAAGCCCAGCGAAGGGCTACAAAGATGATTAGGGGACTGGAGCGTCTCTCTTATGAGGAAAGGCTGAGAGAGCTGGGCCTGTTTAGCCTGGAGAAGAGAAGGCTGAGAGGGGATCTTATCAACGTGTACAAGTATCTGAAGGGAGGGTGTCGAGAGGATGGAGCCAGACTCTTTTCAGTGGTGCCCAGTGACAGGACAGGAGGCAACGGGCACAAACTGAAACGCAGACAATTCCATCTGAACATGAGGAAAAACTTCTTCAGTGTGAGGGTGACAGAGCACTGGAACAGGTTGCCCAGAGAGGCTGTGGAGTCTCCTTCTCTGGAGATATTCAAAACGCGCCTGGATGCAATCCTGTGCAATGTGCTCTAGGTGACCCTGCTTGAGCAGGGGGGTTGAACTAGATGATCTCCAGAGGTCCCTTCCAACCTCAGCCATTCTGTGATTCTGTGATGTCCGATTCCAGCGTCAATAGCCAAAGTTACCCTTCCGCCACAGCTTGCCTGCCCTGCTGCGGACAAGCCAGGGAAGCTGCAGCATCACCTCCACCGCAAGGGCACTCCAGGCCCGACCGGCAGGTCCCAAGCGCTGCCCGCACCTGCCGCCGCCCCGTCACACGCGGGGGGGGCGCGCAGTAGCCAGGCCGCTGCCCGCAGCGCCCCGAGCCGGCACCGGCGGGCACCGCGCCGCGCCGCCGGCGAGAGCCGCCTGACAGGCCCCGGGGCCCCGCGGGCCCGGGCAGGGGCAGCCGGGGCCCGCCTGCCGCGGCGCGGCGCGGCGCGGGAGGCTCCCCGGGAGGCGCCGGGCCGAGGCACCGCAGGGGCGCGGCGGAGGCGCCGGCGGGCAGAGCCGGGCGGGGGCAGTGCGCGCTGCGGCCGCGGCGGGGCGGGAGGTGAAGGGCGGCGAGGGGCGGCCCGCCCGGCCGGGGAGCGCAGCCCGCGGGAGGCAGGGAGGGAGGGGGCGGCCCGCCCGGCGCCGGCTCTCGCTGCCCGGCGGCGGCCGGCGGCGCTCGGCACCGCGGGCGGGCAGCACGGGGAGGGCGGCGGGGCTCGGCTGCGGCCGGCTCCCGGGAGGCGGCGGCGCCGCCGCCGCCGCGGCAACCGTCTCCGGGGGAGGCGCGAGCGGGCGGGGCGGGGAGCGTTGTGACGGTCGCCGGGGCGGGGCGCGGTGTCAGCTGCGCTGCCGGCAGAGGCCGTTGGGCCTTACCGGGCCGCGGCGGTTTCTCCCGGCGGCCGGCGTCGGGGCGGGCGGCCGGGGCGGGCAGGCGGCTCTGTTGGCCCTGGGCGCCGGGCGATGCGGGGGCGGTGGTGGACGGGCCCTGGGTTCATTCTGGTGCCCCCCGAGCGCTGCCGGGGGGCGAGATCAGCCCGGCTGGGGCTGGTCGGGCCCATCGGGTGGCGGTAAAACGGCCCCAAATGTGCTCGAGTGCTTTTGGCGCGGGGCGTCGGTTTGTGGTGAACGACGTGCGTCCATGTCAGCGGCGGGGCTGAGCTGGAAAGCAGAAGCCACAGCCGGGCTTTCGGGGAGCTCCGGTCAGAGCTGGCTGCCGGGACCCGGGCCGAGCGCGCCGTGCTGGTGGGCGCACAGCACCTGCACCGCCGGCTGCCCTCTAGCCCACACTGCGGTGCCGCTTCCCGGCGCGGCGTGCGAGCTGAAGGAATGAGGCGACGTAACCACCAGGTGTCACTGTCCTGCTTTCCCTTTCCTGGAAGAAAAGCTTTTCAGGAGAACGGAAAAGGTGCCTAGCTGAACTGGCAGTAGTTTCTTGACCTGCTCTGCGGGATCCTTAGGCTGCAAAGTGTTGCCGGGGTATCATACAGATCTGCTGGATCCCGTGTTGCTGGCTGACGTCCCAATGTCCCGAAAGGCAGCCTAAAACACTTGAGATGCGCTCCTGATTTTGCTTTCCCATACAAGCAAGGAATTTAGATACCATAAAGACATGATATGATAGGAGGCAGAAGAGTGCGGTGGGCCCTTGGTATGCCATGTGTAGTGAGCTAAACTCCCTGCCATGACCAAGAATGAAAATGTGTCTTTGGATGCTATGAAGAGTTTTCATTAAGAAAAACCAGGAGAACTGTAAAATGAGTTAAGGGACACTGATGTAGTCCTAGCTCTTTTTTTTTTTCTGTGTGGGTAGTGATGTAAAGTCTTGATTACTTTGGGGAGAGTAAGCCAATGAAATACCCATGCCCTTGGATTCTGAAATCTTTGGTTTGGAGGGGATGTTTCAGGAGAAGTGCTGCAAGGCCAAGCTATTTCAGTGAGGCTTTGGGCATTACCCCTGAGCACAGAGGGAGCATCACCATGACTTGGGCTCCCTAGGCAGCAGGTTGGTTTGAGCTAGCTGCTCTCAAAGGTGCTCGTCACCCCTGAGAGAGCAGTGGGCTGCAGGAGTACATGCCAAATACACTTGCAGTAATGTAACAACAGGACTGAGCTCCTGTCAGCCTTCTGTGCACCCAGAAATCTCAGTATTGCTCCCTGAGGGGGATGCTGAGGAGCAGGATGAAGTGAGGTTTCCTGTGGCCGCGCAAGACATCAGTGGCAGAACCGAACTGAAAATCAGATGGAAAAGACAAATGCCACACTTCCCAAAGCCTGAAACATTTCGTTTGGCTTCACTATGGTTTTAGCTTTGAGTCGCACCCAGGTCAGTGTAGTCACTAAAGTGGGCCCCTGCAGATTAGCAAGGTGTTCTCAAGGCTGCAAGTCAGAAGAATTCAGCTTCAAGATCAGTGCCAGGGTTTGCTCTCCAAATCAACCTTTCCTCCTTTGCTTAGGTCCTCCTTCAACTCCTTGCATGCTTTTGCATTGGCAGCTTTTCCAAATATCCCTTCAGTGGCAGGTCCTTCCCTATGCAATATAGCCCAGAGAGCCTGCAGGGAAGAAGAGACAGGGGTGGGAGAAGAGTTCCTTGGGTGAAGAAAGGCTGTTCATTGGAAATTTCTTTGGAAACAGAAGCAAGTTTTTGACTATGAGGTGCCCTCTGCTTTATTTGGGTTTGACTCAAGTTCTCGCTGCAGGTGGATTCCATTGCTAGCAACCTGATTTGCCCCCAACCCGCCCTGTTTTTGTCCTGGTGAACTCCCAGATACAGTGGAAAGCAAACACCCAAATCCCCTGTCTCCTGAGAGTCACAGTGCAAGTGTTGGGGATGCTGCCTCACACGAGAAGCTGGCAGCAGGATAGCTGCATGGCCGACTTACGTGCACTGGCTGGGGCAGGGTCTCATCTTTCTCATCTTTGCCACAAAGAGTTGCCAGAGGCTGCCCAGAGAGGGCTCTTGAGGCCAGAGCATGACAGGGCTTTTGAAACAAACACACAAACACACACACACACAACACATACACAAAACACGCATATACATTTACAAGACACATAGACACATGGCTGGCCACACACATAAACACAGACCTGCCCTGGTCCCTCCAGGAGCCAGCTTGCAGACCCGCGCTCTCTCCAGTCTCCGGCCCACCCTTACGGCTGCCTCGATTCCAACTCCCAAGCCTCTTAACCTACTCGCCGGCCAGTCCGGCTTCATATTTGCTAGCCATCACACACTGACACACAGACCCTCACGCGCTCCAGGGGCAGCACCACAGATGCACAGGCCCCTGTGGCCCCTGGTGCCACTCCCATTGCTGGCACATAGACCTCCACACACACACATGCACGAAGAATAGAAGGTCTCCTCAGGCAGGAAAACAGTCAGAAATGGAGTTTAATGAGAAGACGGGAGTGGGGCCAGGGTGCTCCTTTCTCCTGGGAGGTGATTCGCTTACCCCTGCTGCCACTGTCCCCCTCTGCTCCTTTGGGCACGTGGAGAGGATAGCCTTTTATCACAGAACCAACAAACAGTAGTCACTGGGACTTCTTCCGGAGACCTTTGCCCACGCCTGGCTGCCAAGGGCTCTAACGTTCTGGCTGCCATGTCTGTGGGTGTCACGGTTTTGACAGCGACAGGTTCTTCAAGGGCAGCAGCTGGTGCTGGCACGGACACTTTTGGTGCCTCCGAGCTTTCAGCTCCAGGGAAGGCTGAGCCAGGGCCTTCCTCTGGCACAGGTAAAACCCCTTGCTGCACAGCAGGTGAGTGACGTTCATCACCGCTCACAGCTTCCAGTGTGCCAGAGTCACCTACGCCTTGGGCTCTTTCCACCAGTCGCTCCCCTTTGGTTTCTTCCCTCAGCACGCCCTCACAGTTTGAGGTTTCTACAAGTTCTTGTGCTGCTTCCACCGGCTCTTCTGCAGCTACGCTGCTTTGTGTTTCGCATTTCTTTGGGCTGCTGCCAGGGAGGACGCTGCTCCCATTGTCTGTGGTATCCATGCCGGTGGATGCTAAGGCAGATAGGTTTTCTCCTTCAAGCTGCGTGGGGGCTGCAGTGACAGGGCCTGGGGAGTCCATGCTGAGGATGGCGTCGTCCATTTTGTTCTCCTCAGTGTTTTCACTCTGGGAGAGGGCTGCAGTTTTGAGTATGGCATCTTGTAGTGGGCCGCCTTCCGTCTCATCACTCTGGGAGAGCACTTCTCTGGTGGTTCTTTCTTGGCATTTGGGCTCCAAGATGGGCCCAGAGGCTTCTGCAGGGATCTGCACACAAGCCCCCTCGCTCACACTCTGCCCAGACGCTGCAGCTGCTTCTGAGCCAGTTGCTTCTGGAGTGAAGGCAGAGACTTGTATCCCCTTCTGCACGGGGAGCTCGGCAGCGGGGACTTTGGTGCTTTTTAGGGCAGGGAGCCCAGACTCGCCTTCCTCTCCCTGGGGAGGTGCCTCGCCAGGAACTCCGTCAGCCCAAGCCTGGCCTGCTGAGTCCAAGGCAGGAGTTGCTGCTTCTCCCTCTGGCGTGCCAGGGACCGCAACGACAACTGCTTCTGTGTGCTTCGGTCCCTCGGAGGGGGTGTCACGCTCACCTTCAAGCCGCACAGGCACTTCAGTTGCAGTGCCTGCAGTGCCTGCAGGCCCCAAGGCAGAGGTGTCGCCTGCATCCATGTTTTGCACCTGAGGAGAATGGGAACAGAAATGTGAAGAAGGGACATGCAGCTCAGGAAACCAAGGGAAGCCAAAAAGAAGGGACAGCCAGCAGCACCTAAACCAAAGACAAAGCCAGGAAGAGATGATGATGGGAAGGTAAGGAAGCAGGTAGGAGTGCAACAGCCACCACTGCTCCTGCACAGTCGAAGTGTGGAGGAATGGTTAGACCAAAAGGGCCATGATCTGCTAAACGTGAGCAATCCCACCTACGATTACATAGAATAAGGTTCAGCGTGTGGGCGAGCTGCTGTCCTTGAAGTCTCCTCTAAACGATGAAAACAGGAACATCGCCGGTGTCGACATCCTGAAAGAGGGAAGCAACACACAGCTGTGACCGCAAGGCTAGTAACGCAAGCAACCGCTCGACACCAATCCTGTCGAGGCACATCACGTGTATACAGAGGGCCTCAACCAATAGTAGCATTGTTACTAACGTAAGCTTCTGCTCGTTGCCTATATATACTCTGTAAGAACCTCAATAAAGGGGAGAACGATTATACTCACATTGAGACTCCATCGTTACTCCGGGCCCGTCCCCCCACTCCGACATCGAAGCTGAGGAGGTGGGGCCATTTCTGACCTCCCTTTGCAGAGCAAGCTCAGCTGCAATGGCTTCTCTGCCTAGGAATGAAGGTACCATCACATATGTGCCCCACGGTATCACAGAACATCCTCAGTCACATTGTTCTGTGCACGAGCCTGAACAGCAACTGTTTCTGCACCTGTGGATTCAAGCACACCACCTCCCACCTCCTTTTCTGTGGGAATTGCAGCCACCTCACTCTGCGTGCACGTGCCTCAGCGGCAGCTGCTTCAAGACATTATTTGGCCTTTGGACATTTAGCCTTGTAGGCCAACCACACTTCTTTGCGGTCTTGGCTTTTAGTGCTAGAAATCATCTCAAGCCTTGCAATGAGCACTCAGGCAGGCCTGCGTTGCTCCTACCTTTTCCTCTGGGGGCTGCTTCTCCCGTTCCTCCAGGCTCTCTGCCTTGGCACGCTATGCACCAGGAAGGTCCCCACCTGCAAGCTCAAGTGGCTGCAGCTTGGCCAGCTCTTCTTCGTCTTCCGCCTTGATGTCCAGGAAAGCTTTCTCCACCACTTCCTCAACCAACTCTTCCACGATGGGCTGGACCTCAGCATCAAAGGCGAACAGCTGCAGCTAGGAGTCAGTGAAACAGAGAGGAAAGCACTCGAGATCACCCTCATTCTTAGCCTCTTAGCAAGGAGAAAGGAGGATGAGCTTGTGCTGAAGGTAGTGTTGGGAAGTGCAGGTGGGGGCATTTCCCAGCACTGCAATTTGGAGCTGAAAGCAGCCCGGCCACTGCCTATGCAGAAGCACCTTCCGCAGTGCTGCAGCACTCCCAGCACCTCACAGCAGACATTGGAGACCGTGTGTTTATGCTGCCTGTGAGCAGAAGATCTCCAATGTTTCTGCCTCCCTTTGGCAGGAACAACTTGCTTTGTCCATGGGACACCTTAGGACAGGGCTTGCGGACCAGACTTTGCCTCATACCTCTCCTGGGCCTACTTGCGTGGCCACATCTCTTCCTGTTTTTGTTCTGGCAGAGAGCGGAGAGCATGGCCTGTCTGGAAGCACATCTTCCTGTTCTGCTGCGTGCACCAATACTACACGCTCAAGAGGCTCTTCTGCATGCAGCTCTGGAAAGCAAAAGCATGAGGAATGCTGCAGCCTGGATTCTCTTTAGCTTTCCATGTAAGGTCATGCTATTGACAGCTACGATTTGGCAGGGCCAGCTGTCTCCAGGGGAGGGGCAGCAAAAGGACTGCATGGTGAAAAGCCACCTTGTGCGTTGGAAGTAGCGCAGGCGGCTCAGCAGGGCTGCAGCAGAGGCAATGCTCAGGAAACCCATGACCACATCTGTCTAACTTGTGCAGCAGCCGTTGTCCCGGTTTGTAAGTCAGTCCACCCGGAAAAGATTTCCAGGGACAAAACCTTCTGCCAGCCCCGTGAGGACCCCAGTGCCCAATTTCACACTCTTCCTGCAAACACATGATCTCTGGTTTCCTATTCAAAACCAGTTGGGATGTTTTAGAAGAGTCTCTGCATAGCAGCCCGATAGAGCCAACAGCTCAGATGAGACTGCTAAAGCAAAGAGTCAAAGAACACGTCCTGATCGGTGTTCAGGAAGGCACCCTGAAACGAGGAACACGAACCTCTGGAAACATGTCCCCCCTCACCAGCCACGCTTAGCAATGGTGAATGTGACTAACTAGAGGGGGTCACCAGGGAAAGGCTGGTGCTTAACTCTAGGGGATGCTGCCAAGCACAGCATGAGCTACATTGGGTAGGTGCCTGTGGATGAGCGAGTTTTGCTTCACGGAGGACATTCAAGCCTCTCCAGCCTTCTACCTGTCTGCCCTTCAGCATGCTCTTGGCCTTCTCCAGGCTCAGCCATTCATGGCTGCATCTGCCTCTGCCTCTGCCTCTGTGCTCGCGCTCTGGCTGCTGCTTGTCCCACTGCTCCTCTCTGCCTTTGAATCTCCAGGTAATAAGGCTGGGTGGTGGGGAGGTCAAGAACATCACAAGAGACTTGCTACGGAAATGCTACAGAAGGTGGCCAAGGGGGAGGACAGGCTGCCCTCCCATGCTCTCCCGTGCCACTGGGGAGTTCCTCCCAGACTGCCCCAGGAGGAAGCAGCCGGTGTCTGGATGCCTTTGGACCCTGCCAGGCTCCCTCCCAAAACTGCCCAGGAGCCCTGGAGACACCCTGGCTGCTCCCAGCCGTGCCCAGCCCTTTCTGCACGGGGCTGCCCAGGGTCACCCCTGAAGGGCTTTGCCTGCTCCCGGGCAAAGGCAGGCAGCGGGCAGCCCCATGCAGCTCCCCTGCTGCTGCCAGCCGGCTGGCTCCCCTGTGCTGCACCCGCAGGGCCCTGAGCAGCCCCCAGGCAGTTGCCCCCCATTGTGCTACGATACCTCCCACCAACACACAGCAAGGGCCCCGGCAGAGGGAGCCACTGCTTCCTCCCAAATCAAAGACTCAATGGTCTTGTCAGTCAGCGTCACCGACTAGGCAAGAGAATAAAGAACCAACGTGAGCAGCTTGTCCCAGGGGCTCTTTTCAAAAGCCCTGTCGTGCTCTGGCCAGAGCGGAAACCCCTGGCACACTTACAGGACCATAGAAGCCGACCACTTTCATGAGGAGCCGAAGGGAGGTCAGTCGGGTGACCAGGGTCTCCTGGACTCCTTGGCTTTGCCTGTGCACAGGGCAGGCACAAAGGAAGAGCTCTGTCACACCAAGCCCTCTCTGCTCTCTCCCCTGCAACCAGCCCAGCACTCCCACACGACCCTGACACAGGAGACCATCTGCAGCACTTGCTGGCAGCACTGCCCTGTAACACCCCCGGTCCTGCTAGCTATGGGCCTCTTCCATTCAGAAACAGAAAGTGGCAGCTCGGGGTCCCAATCTGTGCAAGCAAAGGAGCTGTGGTGACAGCTCCACAGCCTTGGTGTTCCTTTGCAATCACAAGACTAAGCAACTCACACCACTCTGCCCAGGATCTACACTGCGCAGTGGGTGTCCCTTTCCCCCACCTCCACTGCTGCACTGCTGCGGGCAGCTCCCCCCGGAGCTCTCCACCACCTGCAGCCTTGACTCCGCAGGTTGACTTCCCTGGCAGGCCTTACCTGAGGATCATGCTGAGCCACAGCTCCTTCACCTCCTGCAAACTGCAGACAAAAGGAGAAACAGCCTTGCACTTGGCTGCTACTCATCCTTTGGACAGACACGGGCCCCAAGCACAGCTCCCCCAACGTGGGCAGAGTCCCAGGGACGGGGCCGAGCCCCGGGGGGCAGCACAGGGGCTCGCCCAAAGTTCTGGCTTCCTCTCTCCTTGTAGAGCACCCACTTCTCTTTCTTTCCTCTTCTCTTCTCTCCTGCCCTCACTCCAGGGAAGCAAAAGCCCTTGTAGCGCTTAGGCACAGAAAAGAGGACAGCTGCCAAGAGCAAGTCCCCTGCAAGGGGGATGCGTGAAGGGGGCTGCAGTGTGAGGTGTTTACAAGGGAAAATATCTCCCAGGAAGAGCTCCTCCCATGGCGCCGGGGGGGGGCATGGCAGAGGCTGGCCATTTGCTTGGGACTTGTGGCAAGAGCCTGCCCCTCTGTGTGAGCTCTGCCCTTCCTGCAAATGAGGTTGCTTCCCCTCCCTTCCTGGGAAGGCACACGCCTTTGCGTTACCCAGTGCTCCTATGCTCGCCTCCAAAAACTCATGGGGTCCTGGGCTGAAAGCAAAGTGGGCCCTCTACTTGCACCCCCCCCACAGCCTGACCTGAGCCCCAGCAAGCCCGCAGAGGCCTGAAGGCGGCCACAGTGCCCTGCACCCGCCGTGGCCTGGTGACATGTCCTCAAGACTCACCCAAAAGTGACCACACACAGGTTGGTGGGCCAGACGAGGATGAGGGTATTGCTGCATTTCAGGCCGAATACCTCCTCCTCTTCCTCACAGCACCACGCCGCCTCGTCCTTGCTGCACACCACCCACAGCTCGCAGAGAGGCACCTGGTGCTTCAGCAGGAAGGTGGAGCCACATCTGCCAGGAGGAAGAGCAGGGGCCACCTTGGAGGTTGCCTTCGTGGGGGCAGCCCCAGCAGTCCTCCAGAGGAGAGCCATTCCCCAGGGGCAGAGCCTTGCGGCAGCCACCCCGAGCCTTGGGCAGGAGAAAGGAGCCTCAGTCCAGGCACACACACACACACACAGGGGGTAGAGTTAAAATGTCCCAGCCCGTGACTGCTGCGGGGGCACTTTCTGATCCCACAGGAGCAGCTCCGGGGAGGAGCAGGGCCCTGGGGCTGCTGGCAGAGGCTGTGGCGGGGGGGAGGACGGCTGTGGTTGCTATGCTCACTTGAAGCTGGCGATGGCGATGGTGTCGGGGAAGAGCAGGAGGTGCCTGTCCTTTGTCTGGCGGTGCCGTGTCACCTTCACACGGTGGCTGAGGAGGAGCTCGGGGCTCCTGCTCGACACGAAGGAGCTCAGCAGCTGCGAGAGCTGGGAGGCTCCCCTGCCCAAGAGCCCAAGCTGGGGGCAAGGAGCTGCCTAGTGAAGGGCCCTGGGCCGTCCCTGCGTGCTGGGAGCAGGGATGGCATCGCCCCTTCCACCGCAGCAGTTCACCTGTCCCGTAGTGCCACAGCTGGGCACGTGAAACAGTGTCCCTGTGCCCAGCAGTGCCACGAGGCTGGGAGCCTGCGTCTCCGCATGCTGCCCTGCGCTGGTACAAAGCTGCACTGGGGGGATGGACGGATGCCAGTGGCCGTGGCCAAGGTCACTGTGGGTGCCACCGTGGCACATTGTGTTGCGCCGGCTGGGCCAAGGGGCTGCTCTGGGAAGGTAGCACGGCCCGGGGTCTCCAGGTGAAAAGGGGAGTCTCCCCAGCAACTCCATTTCTCCGACGCCCCAGGATTTCATTTTTCACAGGAAGCCATTGAACTGGTTCCAATGTTCCTGTCTTTTCCTTCATAACTCTCCAGGTGAATCCAACATACTGAAAAGCCTTTTAAAACCCCACATCCTAACACTGTGTCTCAGATGCCTGGTCAAAGTCTTCTACGTCTTCTTCCAAGGATGGCTACCCCTTAGGTAGCTCAAGAGCCTCTTCTTCATCATCTACACCACCCTCGGGCCTTGAGTCAGAGGCACGTGGCTCTGTAGTGATGGCCTCTTCCTGCAAGCTAGCACTCCACTGCTCTGTTTGTCTCAGTGTTCAAAAAAGAATAAAAGCATGAATTTCCCTGCAGTCTCAATTAATTACCTGTTACTTTTCTCCTGTACACATATATTGATGTTCACTCCTAATCAACATTTCCCAACCCTCTAAGTTCTATTGCCTGTGTCCCATTCCACGTGCTACAATTGCCATTTTCTAGAAGGACTCAGTCTTGCTCTAAGGTTACTTTAATTCCTGTGAACTTCTATTAGCCCTATATTAGACACTGCCTCTGCCCCAGGAATTTGTCTAGCTTTTAGCTTGTTGGTGAAACAGGAAGTTTTCTGCAGAAACAGCCCAGGAAGCTTTCTGCCACCCAGAGGCTGCAGGAGCCTGTGTGCTAGCGGGAGCCCAGTTCCTGCCTCCCTCCTCGCTGGCACCATCTTGCAGCACCTGTGCAGTGCAACCATTTGGAGGTGCTTGCTAGCCCACGCGCTTCATGACAGCCCTGGATCTGCTGCACTGGCTTGCCCAGAGGTTGAAGGAGCGACCTCCCTGGTCACCCTGCTCTCACACAGAGGGATGCAGAGCAGGCTGACCCTTGGGCACCGCTGGCAAAAACCTCAGCCCCTCTAGTTGGATGACTTTGCTAGCAAGAGTAGCGGGAGAGCTCGCTGCTAATGCTGCCTGGGCTGTGGCTCTAGGTGCACTGGCGGGGAAAGCCAGCTCTGTTGGTGAGAAACCAGCTGAGCATCCTTTTTGGCTGAAAGAGCTGCTGTGAGGTTGAGGAAGGCAGCACTAGGTGGTGCAGTCACACCAGGACAACCATCCAGGCTTCCTTGTCTCGCTGTTCCGCAGCCCTTCGCAGAGGCACACAGCCGATATGCTAAAGAGCATTTCCACAACAGCATTTGTGTGCTGCGAGGAAGCACTCCAAAGCTAACCCAGCAAAGTTAGTGCTTGAGATCTTGCTCAGATCCACTAGTATGGCTGTCACAGAATGGGATAACTTTGTACCTTTGTTACATCTTTCCAATGTGTAAGTTTGATAGTAGGAGTCAAAACTGAACACACCAGCTAAGCGCACTAGGCCCTGAAGGTCAAGTACAGAATGCTGCAAGCACTGTTTTATTACGCAATTTTTAGGCAGTTAAGGGCAAATCCTTCTTATAGATATGTTGCTCTGTATGGCATATTTTCATATGATTATTAATATTGCCTGCAGTCATAACTGACTGCAGGCTTGCTATGTCCAAATGAAACCCAAGCCTGTGAGGGATGGAGGCTGCAGGCAGCCCAGGTTGGTCTAATCCCAGACAGGGCTGCTGACCAGCCTTCTGCCCCCACTCTGCAGCCCTGCAAGGGGGAGCAGGAAGGAGTCAGGACCTGGCAGGAAGGACTCCAGCTGTCCTATTGAGCGGCAGTCTTGCCCGAGAGAGCCGACCCATTTGCACGGTGCCATGGAACATGTACTCCCAACAGGAATGTACATGTACATATGCTCACATGTGCATAAAACATGCACAAACACACACACACACACACACACACACACACACACACATATGCACAGAGACTACACACACCTCTGTCCACACAGATCAATACGAGAGAAAGCACTGCCTTTACCAGCACCCGCCTACACACACAGCACTCGCACGAACATGAGCAGCACACGGGCAGCATGCGGGCATGTGGGCCCATTTTGTCCCTCCTCTCCTGCTGGTTGGCACTGAGGTCTGCTAGTGCAATGTGTACGTGCAACACTTGGGTCCCTCCAGCTGCTGGCCGTAGACCCTCAGGCTGCCCAGGAGTGGCCCCCAGGCCCTCTGCTTTGCTCCAGCTGCTGGCACCTGGACCAACAAACCCCTGCGGTTCGCAGTGTCACTCCAGTCACTGGTACACAGGTCTCTCCTCCTTCTTGCCACTTACTCTGGCTTAAAAGTTTGCTAGTGATTGCACATAGACACCCGGAGCAGAGACAGCATGCGCATAGAAGGTAGTCAGAAATCAGATTTAATGAGAATATAGGACAGACTGTGGTGATCAAGCACAGGGCTCAATCAGACAAGCAGCTGATCAGCCACCTTTACACTTGACCAGCCCCTTTTTCTCCTTTTCCCTGTATTTTTCCACTCTTGTGGAAAAATCCTCTCCACCTCCCTGGGGTAAATTGATGTGGCTTTGACCAAAAGCTACATCTCTAGAGCAACATCTTGCAGAGAGAGAAAAGAAACCTTCTGCCAGAAATCCTAGTGACAGGAAGGTTTGGAGACAGGCCACAAATCAAAGTAGAACTTCATTCCATCTATTTCTGGGCACAGTTTCTGGACAGAGGATCCTGGAGAAACAGAGCAGAAATAAAGTATTTCCTGAGGGGAGAATGGAAGGAGAAAGCAGAAGTGTCAGACAGCCTCAGTCTGACAAACAATGTGAACAATGGACCAAATAAACAACCCATTTTCTTCCACCTTTACACTAACTTCAGTAGTTTGTTGATTCCAATGTGTTCCAGTACATAGAAACAGAATAGCAGCATACTAAATAATATAGTATGACTGTACTATGATATCCAGTCTCAAACAGTGGCCATAAGTGGGTAGCTGGGGTGGAGTATAAGAATGGGACAAGCATATGTGGTACTTGCCCATATATTTTTGCAGACTCAGTTGAGGGAGATCCTGACTCAGATGTGGCTTTTGCACATTTAGAATCCCTTGGTGGCTTTCCCTTCCATGAATTTGCTCCATGTCCCCTTCCATCTGTATAAACCTTCACCGTACAGCATCTTTTGGTGAGGAGTCTGCCAGATTAGTTACCTTTTACAGGAGGAACTCTCTCCCTTTGCTCACTTTGGACTTCAGTCCTGCTAGCTTCATTTGATGCACCATAGTTCTTGTATGCCGAGGAAGAGTGAGCAATCTCCAGCCATGCTTGCCTTGCTACTCATGATTATACAGACCTCTGTCATATTTCTTCCTCAGCTTCTCTTTTCCAGACCAGAGAGTCCTAGCTTATTTAGCTGGTCCATCATGTACAACTGTTATAACCATGCTGATACCTCTCTCCAAACTCCTTTCATGATGCACAGAAAGTCAGCCCTTGGGCAATCCACAGGGGAAGATAGTGGCTAGCTGACTTGTGGGAGGAGAAGAAAATAGAGATACATGCTGAATATACTCTGTATATGTACCACACAATGTCTTCCACTTTCTATTTTTTGCATAGGATCTGACCAAAGCTTAATTCTCCAAACGTGATCACTAATACTCCCTGTATTTAATTTTCTCTGCTTAAAAAACAGAGTATCTTTTTCCCTGACACCCTGTTCTGGTGATTTGGTTACATTTTGAGCTCACAACAGAATGAAACAGACCCAGAGATTTTTTCACTGAAACGCTAAAATAGGCTAAACTCACCACTGCTCATGTGACAGTCTATTTTAAGCTCTTCCAAGCTGAAGAATCATTAATATTTCAGTCTAACTCATTTAAAATTCAAGTGTAACCTTCTAAACTTTGCTCTGTGTCCTATATCAAGAGTAGGAATCCAGTTAGATGGTTTTGGTGTCTTCCTTTCTGTTACTTAAGAAAATAGGCAATGAGGGGGGGAAATTGAGCTACATTGAAATCTACATTTCAGAGATCATAATTCATTCAGGTACATTCATATTTCATGTATTCAGTAAATTTAGAAACTGTTACAAAAAACAGAGAAAGCACTAGCTTCACAGCGTTCCTGATTTATTGCTATATTGTAAAGATTTGAACAGATTATTATTATTTCAAATGTTCCAATGTACGTATGCACATATTTTTAACAAAGGTCTTCATCACAGAAATGTCACTGTGGTCATAAAGCCTTTGTCTGCTACAATTAAGTCTTTTCTTGTTATAAAGCCAGTTTTCTCTCCATTTAAAAGCAGAGAAACTCACTTCAGAATATTATGGAGTTTTTTTTTTTTTTTTTAAGATGGGGGTATGCGCATAACAACTTGGAAACAAGTGGTTCTGAGCATTTCTGGACTCATTCATTCTTTCACTGTGAATAAGAGTCAGGCCAGTAAAAACAAGTTCACCCTGTAGTCTGGCATGAATAAACAAAATTAGTGCATGTTCTTGTTATAGGGACGCTACATCATTCCATACCCCTGAGAACATGTGACATTCTCTATATTTTAAAACTGGCACCCTGCAACATACTCCCTGAGATATTAAAATCAAATTTGCTTCTTTCCTTCTGCACAACCTTCCTTAAGACTGGTGCGTGTTAATTCTAATACAAATATGGTTTGGCCTAGAGAATCCTTCATGTTGGAGATGCAGTTTCACTCTCAGATCCCAGTGTTTTTATTTCCTTGCACATGTTCCCCAGAGACTTCTGCCTCAAGGAGCAGCCCATGGTCACAGCAGGCTTGAGATCTGAAAAAGACTACTGGGTTAAAATGCAGTGGCTTGAGGAAGGAAAGTAGGAAAGTACGGTACATAAAATGTGAGCTCCATAGCCAGTACAGTGTATTTCCTGGCTACAGGTCAAAAGGCAGAGAATAAAGAAACAGGATCCTACCTTTTCCCTTCCATTTCCCACTCATCTATGCAAAGTGGGCAAAGGAACTGCAGCCCCCAGGAAGCTCTGGCTCTTCTTCTGCCCTCCCCGCTTCCTCCGGGTGCTCTCGAGGTGCTGCCTTACTTTCCTGTGCTGCCACAAATGGGGCACAGATTAATGCTCAAGAAAAGCACTCACCTTCTTACTTGTTTCAGTCTTTTTTTACTTCTGTGAAACATTGTGGGGGCTTCTCTGATTGTCTTCTAATGCCAAGATTTTCATAAACAGATTTGTTTCCAGTTACAGCGGTCTTACATCATTTGATACAAGTCAGTCTCTGCTCTGGCAGGTGTCTGACTGTGCTCTTCCGCTTCCCTGTATGTTGTCATTAGGCCTAAATTTCATCACCACTTTTCTGTGAATTTCACTTTGCCACTCAATGGGGACAATTAGTCAATGCCTTACATAGTTTACAACTCAAAGTTCAAGTGGCATTATATTATTTTTCAGTGATGTGCCAAATTCCTCATTTCTATAGTATGTTACAGAATTAAAACACGTTGGTTTGGTGAAGCACGTTGTCACTGTACTCTTGAACATTAGCTACAACAGGAGTTTTTGAAGTGTTAAGTAAAATCTCTAATGCTTAGATTTTAAGATCTGATGCTTTTCAGTGGCCCAAGGTCTTAATAGGAAAACTAAAATAAAATATGATGGCTCTTTATTGGAAAAACAAGTAACTGATAAGTAAAAGGAATTGAGACACATAAGAAACAATTACAAAAACAAGTATTGGATTTGTTCTTTGCATGAGCAACTACTAGTTATGAATGAAAGAAAACAAAAAACTAATTTCAACATAGTCAATATGCTGCCATAGTCAATATGAGCTTGATTCTACCAATTAATATGAATACTGGCTCAAAGGGTTTGTTTCTTTTTTTTATTGAAATACACAAGCATATGAAGAACTGCAAGCAATTCTCCCAACTATCGCCATGACATTCAGATTGTTGCAGGTTCCTCCCCTGCATCTGTGAGGCATTAACTGGCTCTACTGAGGGGAGGGGAGAGAGGATATACAAGCCTGAATCCAACTGCAGGATCAAGACATGTTATGCAAAAATCCAATTAAAAAACTTCTAATAAACTTTTCCTCAACAGGGAGACTTACAGCAGAGAAACTAATGATACTATCAAGATTGTTTAGCAAGTATTTTAGCTTAGAACAGTTTGTGGCAGCTCAAGAATACTGGGCAGGTTGTATCAGTCTTTGTAGTTCTGAATTGTTCTCATTAAATGATAGTAAAAACACCACCTGGGAGACAAAAGCAGCAAATGCATTTATCTGGGCTAAGAAAAGTTTTCTCTGTCATTGACAGAAGGGAAAAAATGGGCAATATACACTCACATGGCAGTCAGGGACTGTGGAAAGGCTGCCTTTCCAGTCAGTATCTCAAATAGGCTGGCTCAAATTCCTCCTGGCCCTTTCTCCCCTTGCACAGACTTGCCTTCAGAACTCTAACTAACCCTCTTTGCTTCAGTGGGCCAACACTGAAAACTTTACCTTTTTCTATCACCTCTTCAACTACAAAATGAAGTGAAATTCAAACTCTGAAGTCAGCCTGCTCCCATGCTTGCCCCCCCTCCCTTGGCTCTGCAGTGAATCTCAGTGTGCATAAAAGGTGATACTAGTGTTGCTTGCTGGTGCCCAATACTCAAGTGTGCAAAGCTCACACGTGCACCCAACACCATATTGAGGGAGGCGGCCAGGGAACACAGACTGCCTTGGCTCTGGGTGCCCTGAAGCCCTGGGTACACAGTCAGTAGGTACTCTCAAATATCAGCGCAGCATCACCTCTCTCTGTCTTTTAGACAGTGAACTTCATGGTTACAGGAAAGGGGAAAGGGAGAAGTGCTAATACAGACAGTTGTATGTCAGGCTTTCCACTTTGTACCGCAGTTTCTGTGGGAAAGGACAAGCAATGCCAGTTACATCTCTCCGATCCCAAGGCTATCTGCTGAAAATCTATTGGAAACAAGTTTAAAAATTCACAAGAAGCCTTACTAAGTAGAGAAACAAACAGCAGAAGTAGGGAAAGATACTCAACACAAGCAGGTGAGAGGAGGTCGTATCACTACAAGACCGAGAGACTGCAAAACACCATGAGGGGACTGATGCACTGGGAAGGAGGCAGGGATTTCTCTCAGCTGCTTCCTGAATGATTCTTGGGATTTCTATCTTTCAGAAGAAACTGGCTTATAAATTCCTTGTAAAATTTCAAAATTCTCTTCTTGTCCAGTTGCTTAAAAGAAAAAGTGTTTTGCTCATTATCCTTTCTAGTCTGGTGCCTTTTGCAAGAGGGACAGGGATGTATCTATAGGATAGATCATATAGACTGGGTTGAGCTGCCGCACAAGTCCTTTACATGCAGACCTTTTCCAGGAGGCTCCCTTGGCATATAGGAGAGCCACAGTCGAATTGACTTCTGCTCCCCTCACTTTGGCACAGCATCGCTCCCAGCACCAAGGACTGAGGCATGTGGATTTTTCAAACACTAGAAACAGATGTCAAATCCACCCAACTTCTACTTCACATTGTTCCTCATCCCAAACCTCATCCATCCTTCTTTGCAGCCCTTGCCCTCCTCGGGTCTGCTCCCTCCCATGCAGCAGGGTCAGTGACAAACGTCTTGCTTTTGGCACCCAAACGTAGCCCTCTCAGGAACCCATGTGCTTGTGGCATGGCACCAGCCCCCCAGCATACACCAGCTGTACCTGAGCTGTGCAGCTTCCTCGGTGAGCCTAGCAGCCTCCCACAGGCACTGAAGCTGGATGGAAAAGCATAAGCTGCTTCCAGAGCTTGAGCTGATAGACCAGATCCTCAAGTTATTTCCAATAACAATCTTAAAAAAGAGGAAACAGCAAGCACATAAACCTCCCCACTAAGGAAGAGGCCTGGTCTCCAATCCCCACTTTGATGCCCGTTTAAGGAACTTTATATTAACCAGTAACAGGATAGCATAAATGCATAAACCTTGCAGGACTGGCAGAGGACTGCAGTTGAGTGCCATAAACACAAGATCTGGTGGGAAGTGCTGGTCTGATCTATAGTAGTTGCTCTTGTCTAGTTGGGCAGTGAGATCAGCTGCCCTCAGCCTGAGCCCACTAATGCAGTAAGATAGGGAGAGGAGGGACAGGCATCTCCCCCTCCATCACTGTCTTTAAAGTGATGGTTGCACCATCATTTGCTGTGACCAATGAAGATAAGTATTTGCAGGTACTGGATTTAGCAGCTGAGGTAGGAAGGCAAATGTATAGCTTTTACAGAATGAGTTCAGCTGTGAACCTATTTAAGTCTTTTCAGATACAAATGCTGCTAAACACCCTTAGCCATAAACACGGATGGCTAGAAAAATGTCATCTCTAAAGGCCAAGTTTTGTGAACATAAATCACAAGCACCTATGTCAGGTGCCACGAAGGGTAAAGCACAGCTATACAGAAGGGATGGAAGTCTAGAAGATCTCAGTTTGAGGCCTGAGGACCTTAATCCACTTTTAGACACCAATTTTTCTGTGAAACTTCATGTTGGCATTTATATCTTTGCTTCAATTACACTAACAAGGGATATGATGTACTGATTTTTCATTCTGGCTCACCAAACAGTTACCCATCTTGAACTTAATTGTAATTTTTTTCTTCAGAATTTACTAAAGTGTCTTACTAGTACATACATATTTTATAGAATCATACACCCAAGTTGCAGATTAATTCTGTAATTATTTCCTTTAAGTCACATCAAAAGCTGAATGTCAATCAACAACACATGAATTGTCAAGAGCAAATCTAACTCTGGTCTGAAGATTAAGCAACCATCAGAAAATAATTTGTACTAAGCAAGGTGAAGCTAAAAAGAAAAAAGCACATACACACATTAAAACAAACTTGTAGTTGTATTTTATTTAATCAATGAAAATCTACCTTAAAAACACAAAATCAAATTTGGTAACCCAATACACTGAATTAGAGAAAGCTTCAAGCTTTTAAGCACAAGCCAGAAGTCACAGTCTCAAATGAGAGTCTCAGAGGCCAAAGCAATACACTGGAACAAAGTAGTATCTTTATGAGGAGACATGCTCCTTGCACCATTAGCATGGTTTCAGGTGCAGTATTTTTTCAGCTGTCAGTTACAAGAAGCAGCATTGATATTGGTTTTATAGTTATGTTTGTTGCATTGCTTACCTAGGCTCTGGATTAATGGAGATCACAAGCAAGTTTAAGCACTTGCCTGTCCAATTACTACCAACAGACAATTTACCTTGTGATAAAGCTAGCTTTATTTAAATGAGGTTCAGACAAGAATTAACTTTACATATTATTAACAGCTTTGGAACTACAAACATAAGAATAGGGATTACACAGGTCATGCTATTGTTATTTCATTTTACCTGCTGCAGTTATTGCAATATGGCTTAACGTACATAGGAATACAATTTGTACAAGTTCAGCCAAGTTCGCACTTGTGAGGTGTTATTAAGAGCACGATTAATTTGCAAGCCAATTTAACCTGTGGAAACCAACAGAGGTTGTTAGAATTGCCCAAAGCTAAGGGGGAAAGCTGCCGCTAACGATGGACAAAGATGGACTGGATTGTTTGAAACCATGTTGTTCAGCTTTAAATATTTATATCATTTGCTCTGAGGTAAGGAAAAATCTTTTGATGCTTCCACACAGGACAGCACCAGATGGTGCAATCACACCAGTGCAATCAGTCACATTGCTTGCTATATGTGCAGCCTTGAGGAGAGGCAAGCACCTACCATAACAAGAGCGTTTGTACACTACAAGTTGATTTTAAAATAAATTACTATACAGGTAGGATAGTGAAACTATTGTTCAACTTGATGGGCATCAGTTTCACAAAGTGCGATCTGTAACCTTCACTTTAGAAATCAGAGCGGAAAGTAGTGACTTGTACCCCCTTTGTCTGATTTTAATGTAAACAAGAAAAGAGAAGATTGACTCTTGCTGGGGGCGGCCATCCCAGGACTGTCAGTCTTGGGCCTTCTGCCTACCTTTAAATCCCCCAGCTCATTCTGTTCTACAGCTGTTCTCAATCCAACCCACCTTACATCCACCTTGCATTAAGAGTTTTAAGTTTTCAGCACCCCAAAGCCCTTTGCAGTCCCAGGCACAATTCATCATCAAGCCCTTAACCTCCTTCCTGCTCCTCCTGCAGTGAAGACAGGGAATTGCTATGAGTAGGGAGGATTTCAGGAAATGCCATGGTGGGAAAGCAGTTCAGGCATGGGTTGGGGAGGGAGGAAGCTTGTTTAAAGAAAGTTTGGTAGAGGGTGTCGGTGGGATGAAGGCTTTGGGGTTGGATGAGGAAGTGACCAGAAATGAGCTGACTCTTGGATGAGAGGGGTGTGATTTGAGGGCTGTGATACAGATGGGGTTGCTAAATAAGCAAGAAAGCAGGAAGAATAATGAGTCTGGAGGGTTCTCAGAAACCTGGGAAGACTGCAAGTTGAAATGATTTTGGTATGGGTAGTTGGTGGATCTGCCACAAGTTAGGGCTCTCCTTTTGTCTTTCAACAGATCACAGTCTACATTAAAATCAGAATTGAGTTTAGGATATACATATAAATATTCAAAGCATGACAGCCAAGTTTTGGAGGGGTTTTACGAGGGGAAAACCTGGAACAATAAATAGGAAAGTACATGTTATCAGTTTCCTCTCCAATGGTATCCATTTCATCTCCAGGCTACACTACAAAATTCCTTTAACGGCATGTCTAAATGGTACAGAAATATCATACCTCTACATTAAAATCAGAACTGGGTTTAAGACATACATATAAATATTCAACACATTACAGTCCAGTTCTGGAAACCTGAAGTCTGGAACAACAGAAAAAGGGTATTCTCAGTTTCCTCTCAGGCTACCCTGTAGAAGTCGCTTCTGACTAAATCAGGCCTGCACAAATACAATCAAAGGATGGAGAGAGCCTGTAGGGCAATTCTTTTACCTGAATGGGATTGAGAGGCAGCAATCTTGAGCATCTTGCTCGAGAACCTGTGCGTGTTCCAGTTCCTGCTGTTCGATAAAGAAACATGCACTAGTCAGCCAGAAGTCTCACGTGTTCTCGTCATTCAGCTCTCCTCTCCCTTCATCCCCCTCAGCCAAGCAGCACTTACGGCCTCTCAGTAGATCAAACCAAGGCAGCTACAGAGGATGAGTGCACTAAGGGAGACTGCAGAGAGAAGGTAGGGGATTCAGGTATAAATGAAGGGATTGAAGGAGACAGGACAGACATGAGACATTTTAAGTGAAGGGATGGCAATAACTGTGGCACAATTTTTAGTGGTCTGCCCATTCACTTAGTTGCACATCTCCAGTCTAAATGGTATATTTTGGGCAAAGGCAAATGACCTTTGCATGGTACACACATGTGAATATACCCAACATTAAAGGCATTGTTTTTAATAGAAATGACAAAAAGGTGAAGTCTTCAAAAGAGCAGCTGTTAACATCCAAGAATAAAGGGTGGTGAATAAAGCTCCTGGCTCTGCCACAGGATTGTCAGTTGTTCTCTAGGACTGCATCTCTCCAAATACCACAGGGATGCTTAGCACATCTGAAAGAAAGAAGACAGTAATAAAGCTTTATTAATGACAATTTCCTCTCTCAAGAATATCTTATCATCATTCTTAAGCAGTTTTCAGAAATGGAGTTGAAGAGGGTCACACAACTTAATTAAGCAAGAATAATAAATAGCCTAAGGAGAACCTATCCCTATCATCTTTTCTGATTCAGATTTCACTCAAGTTCGAAGAGCTTTGGGAAATGAGGCACTCCTGATTTACAGTGGAAGGCATCAGTCACCCCCTTCTGAATTTCCAGCTTTGTTAGAGGAGAAGCATGTATACAGATTAAATGTCACACCCACTTGTATGGCATGTGTTTTGTATAGCTAAGAAAACTGGAAACTGTATTTTCCACCTCCCAGAAAAATCCTTAAACTACAGGCCAGAGGCCAAGTTGAAGGGAGAGACCATTAAAGTGAGGGGTGATTGTACAGAAAAGGAAACAAGGTGTTGTGTGGCCGAGAAAGTCAGTAAAGAGAAGAAGAAGAAGAAAAAAAAAAAAGTGGGCTATTGGTTAAACTAGGAAGCAGTGCTGGCCATAATCTCTCTTTGGCTAGTTTAAAATAAAAATGAGAGACAAGAGTTGTAGACACCTCAAAATTACTCTGGAAAGGGAAAGAAATTGCTTACTAAAAAATGCTGCTTACATTTGAGGCCTCAGGAGCCAATGAGTTCAGGCTTTGGGGATGTTGACAAGGCATGCCTTCGTGGCTACAAACATCCTCCGGTGTCTGTGTTTTCACATCTTCCACTGACAGGTGATGTTGTTCATCATTCTTTTCTACCTGTGTTTGCTGACCTGTATCTTGGTCTGGGATTTCCAGAATCTGCCCCACCTCTTTTTCCTTTAATTTTGGTGGGTGTGTGTCAAGGGGTTCTTTGGTTGAATCTTCTGAAGTACCCATTCCTACTGCTGACTTCGGAAGTCTCGGACTTTCCCTTGAAACATCTTGAGGGCTAATCATAATTTCTAATGAATTCTCACTTTTTCCTTCTTCAGACGCATGAGAAATGAACAGCATGTCTTTTGCTTGTTCTACACTTGCATGAATTTCTGCAGACTCTGCTAATGTGGCATGTTTCCCTGTTCTTGACTGCTGGAGCTCTTGTTCTCTGCTTGGTATTTCTTCCTCTTTGACAGGAAGGTGATGATCCCCTTGCATAGTTTCCAGAAATTCAGATATTCTGCTATCTGGTTGGCTTTCTCCTACAGACTTTGTGTGCTGCTTTGATTCAGATGCAGCTGCCTCTTCTGTATCTGTGAGTTTGTCAACAGCCGTCTGGATGACATTCAATACAATTTTTGTACTCTGGGACTCCAGAGCCACAGACTGAACAGTGTCCTTCTCTAACTGAGGGTGGGCAAGAGAAGGACTTTTCTTCGAAGGATCAACACTTTGTTCAGGGTGTCCAAATCCCTGGGGCATCTCTTGCTTCTTCTCTGCCTTCACAGAAGCAGGAGGTGCTTGAGGTTGAGGTGCTTCTGCACTGTCAGGCTCTGCAGTCCCAGGGCCTGAATGGTCAACAGTAGCAACTGGGACTTCTTCCGGAGACCTTTGCCCACGCCTGGCTGCCAAGGGCTCTAACGTTCTGGCTGCCGTGTCTGTGGGTGTCACGGTTTTGACAGCGACAGGTTCTTCAAGGGCAGCAGCTGGTGCTGGCACGGACACTTTTGGTGCCTCCGAGCTTTCAGCTCCAGGGAAGGCTGAGCCAGGGCCTTCCTCTGGCACAGGTAAAACCCCTTGCTGCACAGCAGGTGAGTGACGTTCATCACCGCTCACAGCTTCCAGTGTGCCAGAGTCACCTACGCCTTGGGCTCTTTCCACCAGTCGCTCCCCTTTGGTTTCTTCCCTCAGCACGCCCTCACAGTTTGAGGTTTCTACAAGTTCTTGTGCTGCTTCCACCGGCTCTTCTGCAGCTACGCTGCTTTGTGTTTCGCATTTCTTTGGGCTGCTGCCAGGGAGGACGCTGCTCCCATTGTCTGTGGTATCCATGCCGGTGGATGCTAAGGCAGATAGGTTTTCTCCTTCAAGCTGCGTGGGGGCTGCAGTGACAGGGCCTGGGGAGTCCATGCTGAGGATGGCGTCGTCCATTTTGTTCTCCTCAGTGTTTTCACTCTGGGAGAGGGCTGCAGTTTTGAGTATGGCATCTTGTAGTGGGCCGCCTTCCGTCTCATCACTCTGGGAGAGCACTTCTCTGGTGGTTCTTTCTTGGCATTTGGGCTCCAAGATGGGCCCAGAGGCTTCTGCAGGGATCTGCACACAAGCCCCCTCGCTCACACTCTGCCCAGACGCTGCAGCTGCTTCTGAGCCAGTTGCTTCTGGAGTGAAGGCAGAGACTTGTATCCCCTTCTGCACGGGGAGCTCGGCAGCGGGGACTTTGGTGCTTTTTAGGGCAGGGAGCCCAGACTCGCCTTCCTCTCCCTGGGGAGGTGCCTCGCCAGGAACTCCGTCAGCCCAAGCCTGGCCTGCTGAGTCCAAGGCAGGAGTTGCTGCTTCTCCCTCTGGCGTGCCAGGGACCGCAACGACAACTGCTTCTGTGTGCTTCGGTCCCTCGGAGGGGGTGTCACGCTCACCTTCAAGCTGCACAGGCACTTCAGTTGCAGTGCCTGCAGTGCCTGCAGGCCCCAAGGCAGAGGTGTCGCCTGCATCCATGTTTTGCACCTGAGGAGAATGGGAACAGAAATGTGAAGAAAGGTATGAGCGGAGAGTGATTGGGAATATTCTGCATGCAAAAGCACCAGAAGAAATGACCTGGAAGGTGAGGGTTATAAGAATGGCATGTGTTGGTGACACTGAGATTAGCAGATCATCAAGATCCCAGCACATTGGTGCGTAGTTTCACAGGACACACAGCTCAGGAAATGAAGGACAGCCTAAAAGGATGTACAGCTGACACCACGTAAACCAAAGACTAAGCCAGTATGATGGTGGGAAGGCAGGGAAGAGGGTAGGAGCATATCAGCCACCATCACTCCTGCACCTTCAAAGCCACAGGTAGGGGTGCCATTTCTTACCTTTGCAGAGGTACATCAGCCATAATTGCATGTCTGCCCGGGACTAAAAATTCCATCTGATATGTATGGTATAATGTATATGTGTCATATTGTTTCCTATAATATCTTCAGTAACATTACTCAGTGCAGAAGCCTTAATGGTGATTGTTTCTGCACCTTCAGATTCAAGCACGCCATCTCCCACCTCTTACTGTAGGAACTGCAGCCATCTCACTCTGCACAGAAGCCTCAGTGCTAGCTGCTTCTGGAAATTTTTCAATCTGTCTCACTGAAAGAAACTTCAGTTCCATCATTCTGTAAAAGGAAGGTCCTTGACAACGATTTTGCCTGCTTCTGGATTAGCTATGATGTCTAACACTTGCTGAATTTTTCTGAGACAGATCAACCTTTGCGTTATATGTAATACTTACTGCAGTCTCCACTTCTGGAATATGTTCATCTCTCATCTCATTTCCTGCCAGCTCTGTTAAGGGCAGTTTGTCTTGTTCTGAAGAATCCTGCTTTAGTATGGGTTCTTCCTTGGAAGTGACCATTTTGCTGCTGTGAAAGTCTTTATCTTTTGATGAAGGTTTCTCTGTTGTCCTTTGCAATTCAGGTGTTTCCTCATGGTCTTCTACAACTGCTTCTTCATGCGTCTGCCACTGGCTTTCATCTCTCAATATATCTACATTTTTAAGTCCTTCTGTGTTCTCTTTCATTGCAGCAGGTACTTCACTTCTCTCCGAACCTTCGTGTAGAACTCCTCCTTCACTTCCATTTTTGCCCTGAATGCTCCTTGCACTTCCCAGGTCTTGGATGTCATCCTCCTTGTGTCCTCCTGTTTTCAAGGACTGTTCAAGCAAAAGAGTTCCGTGACCTACCACTTTCACATCTTTAGCATTGTCTTTCAATTCTGACTCAATTTCTTGCACTGTCTCAATTACAGTTGCTGTCATGGTTCTTTCACTAACCAGCTCTGCTACATCCGATGACCTTACTCTTTCAGCAACTTCCTGAAGAACTTCTTGTGTCTGTCTCTCTAATTCTCTCAAGTTTTGCTCAGTAGCCTCTACTTCCTGTACAGGTGTAACTTCTTCTGTAGTATCAGGGGTTTCTGACAACCGTGAAACAGCAGAAACCATCTCAGTTGTCTCCTCAGCAAAGGATACTTCCATTGTTTCTTCGGCACAGTAAGCTTCTGTTGTCTCCTCCAGAGCTGTCGCTGCTTCCGAGGTTAGCTCTTGCTCACTTGCTGTGGTGTCATCACTTGTATCCTTTCTCATCTCTGGCACAGTCTTAGCAGCAACCACCACGACTTCTTCTACAACAGCTTCTGATTCAAATGTTTCCTTAGTTTCTTTCTCTTCCTCTTCTTTTGCCTGCTCAATGCACTCCGTCACAGCAGCAGATATCCAAGATGGTGATCTTTCTTCAATACTGGTAACTGCCCTTTCTCCTTCCACAACAGTAACACTAACTGCATGTACAAGCCCTTCATTAGCTTGCTCAGTTCTTAAGGTCTCTTCTAGTTTTTCCACTCTTTCTTTCTCCGAGGTTTGTTCTCTTATCGCTTCAGCATCTTTTGCTTGTTGGGCTTCAATTTTCTCTTGCTCTGCTGCTTCATATTCAGATAAAGGAACAACAGCTGGAACATCAAAATCTTCTTCAGTTGTTTCTGCCATGTCTTCTCTTGCTTGTTTAAGAAGCGTTGGTTCTGGTTTCCCATCTGACTTTTTCTTCCTACGGCCAGGCATCAGTTTTCTAAAAGGAACCCACGATTCATCTTTTCCAGGCTCGCCATCTGATGTTGAGTGCTCCAGGCTAGATCCCATGACAGAGTCTTCGGTTCTCTCTTCCATTCTGGTTTTGGATTTCCTTCTTGGAGTAACTAACCTTTTAAATGATTCCCATGTTGAAATACCTTCACCTTCAGATGGGCTTCCAGCTTGTTCAGGGGAGGAATTCCCTTGTCCTTGATCACTCTCCTGAGAGCTAGTAAGAACTGTATCCGTTGCTGTTTCTTTGCTCTGTCCAGATTCTTCTATTCTTTGGCCTTCTTGACCAAGCTTATGTTCAGCTTCTTCATCAGATGATGATGATTTCCTGGCTCTTTTCTTTGAAGAACCCACACATATAAAAGCTTCCCAAGACACAGAGGTGTCAACCTTTCTTTTGGGCTCTTCAGTGACTTTTTCTTGTTTCTGGTCCATCCCATTTTCTTTTAATTCTCCCTGATTTTCATCAGCTGCATTTTCAGTTGTAGACACTGCAGCACTCTTTGTCTTATCAATTTCTTCTTCTTTATCACTTTCAGAAGGTCTTCTGACACGTTTCTTGGGAATCACCATCTTTTTAAATGATGCCCAGGGTGTAACACTTTCTCTTTTTCTCTCAATATCTGAAATTGCAGCATCTTCATTTTCAGTGACCTGCATCCCATCTGCAGATTTTTCCAAAGAAGGAATCTCACTTAACTCCTCAGGAGAAGAAGCAGAACTCTCTACCTTTTGTTCTTCTGGGCTATCTGGAGAATCTGATAAGTGCTGAATTTGTTCTCCCTGTTCCCCTAACTTAGAGTCCTCTCTCCTGCCTTTATGCTTCTTTCCAGACAGTTTTTTTAATCCAGTACCTGTAAAGAGTTTCTTTAAAGGGCTGCCCTGTAGTTTATTTTTTTCTTGAGAAGACAGAAGTTCAGCTTCACTTGTGATACCTTCTGGAGGCCTCCTTCCAACTGCCTCATCAGAAGTTATTTCTGTGGTTATTTCAGTTGGTTTGATATTATCAATCATAACTATGCCAGTTTGACCCTGTAGACTTTCATCAGTGGGTTTGGCTGACTGTTGGTCATCCTCTGTGTCAAATGAATGTTCAGAAGTGGAAAAGGACTTAATTCCAGGAGCAGCCAGAGTCAGTTTTGTCTTGTGCGCTTTACTTGCTTTCTTCTCCATGGTTGTGTCATGAGCTTCTCCTGGTGTCTCTAACTTTCCAATGAGGTCTTCTGTTGCAGGTGAAATTATTGATTCTGGTTTCTGTGTTTTTTCATCAAATGTTTCTTCCTCCAGTGCAGCTAAGCATTCAGGTTTATTTCCTGTTCTTCTTTCAGATTTTTTTAACTCTTCACCAGAACTTTCAATCGGCAATAAAGATCCTGCTTCAAGTTTCTCTCCAGAGGACATTTCAGTTGTGTCACCTATTTCACACTTCTCTGTTGATTCCAGTTTTTCTTCTACAGATAAAACTTCTGAAGATGTTTTCAATTCTCCATTTGCACTCTCAGTGATACCACTAAAACCAGGGTCAGTGGTACATGTCATCTCTGTCACCTCATTTCCTTTTTCTCCTTCATTTTTTTCTTCCTTTTTACCAAGATCTTCTGAGCTTTCCACTAACTTCTTTTCTTCATCTTCAGCTTTTTCTTCCTTCACACTCTCTTTAACAACTGCTGCTCCTATAACCTCATTGCGTCCCTGCATGTCATGCTTGGTTAGCTCTTCTTTCTTACTTGCTTCAACTGTTACGGTTGCCAGAGTCTTTTTCAGTTCCTGCTTTTCATCTTCAGTTTGCTCTTTCTCATGTGTTTCAACAGTTACTGCTGTCACATTCTTCTCTTGATCTTGACTCTTGTCCTCAGATTTCTCTTCCTTTTCAGCGGCTTCAGCTGTTAACATTGCCTCCTCTTTTTCTTGGTCCTCTTCTTTCTTAGAAGTCGGTAGTTCATCTTCTTTAGGCTTCCTAAAACTCTTTTTTTTCCTAAATCCAGTCCATCCCTGAGAAAAAAATTTTCGTAATGGTGATGCAGTATCAGTAGCTAAGGCAGCTGACTGAGAACACAGCTCCTTTGCTTCTGGTGTTTTAGGAGACTCATCTTCTGGGTTTTCATTCTTCGTTGTGTCTTTGGTGGTGTCTTCTGCAGAGAGGGCATCCTCAGGCACTGGTATTTCCTCTGGGCTGACTTCACTTTGATCACCAGCTCCTTCAGTACCTTCTATTTCCTTTTTTACAGTAAGCAGTTGAACTGGTTCTGACTTTCCTGTCTTTTCCTTCTTAACTGTGAATCTGAATCCAACAAATTTAAAAACCTTTTTAAAGCCCAGATCATAAGACTGTGGCTCAGATGCTTGCTCAAGGTCTTCTGCATCTTCTTCCAAAGACAGCAATTGTTTAGATATATGAGGATCCTCTTTTTCATCATCTACACCATCCTTGGTGCTTGAGTCTGAAGGACTTGTCTCCATAGTTATGGCCTCTTCCTGCAAAGTTGCACTGGACTGCTCTGTTTGTCCAACTGTTAAAAAAAGAAAAAAAAAATAGTTTCCTTGCATTCTCAATTACCTGTTGCTTTCTACCTGTACACATATATTTATTTTCATTAATCAACACTTCCCAACCATGTAAGTTCTATTGCCTGTGTTCCTCTTCAATGTGCTACAATTACCATTTTTAAAAGGACTAGGTCTAAGCTTACTCTAATTTACTATAATTCCTCTTCTTTCTCATTTCAGTCCATGTACCTTTTCAAAGCTTATTTGCAAATGCACATTTAGAGCATATATTCTCTCATTCTTTCTTTCCCTCTGTTGTGGGTATGGTGGGGTTTTTTAGACTGTAAGACAAGATGATACTAAAACTTGGTATGAGAAAAAAAGTGTTCATTTCTATCCTATCATATATCAAAGAATTCACAGAACAATATATGTAATTATTTCTAAAGCCGATGCTCCATATCCTTTTGATGCAGAGGAACACTTTTAATAAAGGAGAGAATTTAAAAAATGCGTTGACTTAAAATGATGACAAGAAAAGCAGAGCTCATTATTCAACTCTGTCCCAAAATAATGGTAAGATGTGATAAAGTTTATGGGAGATTTCCTATTTTTCTGAAAACCTGAAAACTCCAAAACAGTTACAGCACCCCATATTTATTTTAAACTCAGGAATCTTGATCTCTACCATACATTACATGACCATTACAGCCAGACAGAAATCTCATCCACAGCAATTCCATATCCCTTAAAATTAATGAGGTTGTTAATGTGTAAGCAGGTAGAATCTACTTCTCACAAGTCTATTTTTGCCTTATCTCTTTCTTGAGCATTGTTTGAGTTCTTCCTCAGGACACTGGCAGCCACCCTGACAGTCTTGCTGAGACAACTTAAGTATTACCACTCCTAGCCATGAACTGCCTAAGTTCACAGGCTGGCATATAAAGTAACACCCTGCTGAAATGCATCAGCTAAGGAGCCAGCATGCAACCAGTTTACAGCACAAAATTGCAAGCTCCCCATACCCCAAATAAGTAAGTATTAAGTATGTAAGTATTATTAAAAAACCTGTAAAGTTATAGTAGGCCTAAATTTTCATTCAACAGTTTTAAATGAATCTCTGGAGGCAAAAAGATGGGGAAGAACTAGGATGTCCTGTAAAAGATCAGAAGATAAAATTCCTGTGGCTTATAATCTGAATTATATAATAATAGTGTGATGAACATATCTGGCAAGCGACAAAACAGCATATAAAGATTACATCTGCAGTTCATTCGAGACACTGAAAGACTCTGCCTCACAGGACATGCTGGAACATGAGGGAGGCGCAAATGAAAAAGGCCCATGTTAAGCAGCAACATCTTGGGAGAAAGCACTGCTCCTTTCTTTAAGTTGTACAAGTGCTACTTTGACGCCTGGGGGCATGTAGGAGACAGCTTTCAGAAGTGATTTAGATTTTAGTTTTCATTTGATCCCACTCTGGAGCTGGATCTAAGTCTGAAGCTTAGGCCAGCTGGCCTCTGGAGGTCCTCCCAGCCCATGGCTGCTCTGGTTCTGCCTACGCACATCCCCTTTGGGAAGGGCTGCATCTTTGCCAGTGCTCGGACAGCGCACTCCACCTATGACTGCAACGCCCATCAAGAAGAAGCAAAACTAAATCTACAAATACGCTATCTTCTAATAGCGATGTAGAGGGCCAATGCTGTTTATAGTCCCAATCAGCAGCCTACTGACTGTTGTTTCTCAACTGACATAAGCAAAGCTTTTTATTTTTCTCTTTATCTCATAGTTTAAAATTACTTTAACTGTTAACTACTAATTCACTTAGGAGTTGGGCCTCTGACAACCATCCTAAACTCCTTGAACATTTTAAAACAATGACAGATGTTCAAATGAGTAATTTGTGAGGGAGCAGCAGAAGAAGAGAGAAATCTTTCTAAAGAATCCAGGAATTTTACTCCATTGGTAATATACCTCATGCACACTTTCAAAAAATACAGGAAGTTTATTTTTTAATTCCTAGAACACAAACTAAGTGTTTAAGAGAAGTTTCACGGATTTACAGGTAAGCATGTCTACTGTAAGGGAGGACTGGAACAGAATGTGAACTAGTAAGGTACTTCCATTTTCAAAGCAAGAGGTAAGGCATAGGACTAGTTTATAAAGGCATCTCTTCACGTTCATGATAACCATTCAAAGGATTTTTGCTCATTATATTTATAAACTGATGTATTCTATAACATTCTAAGACAGACTCAATATCTGTAAAATGCTTTGAAAGTAAAAAGAATTGTATCATTACAAAAGCTTCAGGTATAGGTATTTATTAAGATAACTACTGGGATCATAAAATTAAGAAAGGGAACACAGAAATTTACAGGCTCAGTAAAAAGCGTTCAAAACCTGTAGAATCAGGTATACAGTAATTAGATCTTCCTTGTGAGTCAAACAATCGTGCTACCTTGCAACACTTCATTAAATAAATTGCAAAAAGGAAGGTCTGTAACAAAAAAATGTATTGACTGAGCACATATTTTAATACCAGTCTGACATTTGGATGGAAAGCCACAACTGTGCTACACACTTCTCACCTCCGTCACTCCCTCATAGCACACGCAGTGGGTGTGTCTGCAGGCTAAGTCCAGCCACTGCCCCTATCACTCCACAACAAAAAGCATTAATCTGGCCACAAGGTATTTCAGGCCCAAGGAAACTTAAAGCTTGGATGTCAGCTAGTAAGTGACATGCTACTGTTGTTCCCAGCCTCTACTTTGTCTACTTCTTTCTGTCACACTTAAAATTACTCTATTGGCATTTTAACCCCAATCCATTTCTGATGCCCCTCCACAGCATTTGAAGACAGAGATGCCATTCAAGAAATTTTCTGTGTATGCTGCCAGCTGGCAAGAGTCTACCACTGTTTTGTGACAGGCCTGCAATATGATATGTATCAAAGTCATGCTTTTGCAAGAAATACCCCCAATCAGCATTTTTATACTTAGTGGGCACAAAAGAAACAGAGGACCTGAGAAGTCAACTGTACACACTGAACTTTATACTTAGCAGTTGAATTCTTTAATGACATTTTTATTAATGACATTCTTGGTGCCCAACCATTGTTAGTGCAGACGGTTTTGAATGCAAAGCAAACAATGAGTAACTCCACTTAGAAAGCTTTGAGAATTATTTACACAAGGTATTGTTCAGAGTATTGCAGCATGTCACTACCACAGATCTTCTGGCAAGACAGCTAGCACTCTGTGAATGAATTTACAGAACTTAAAAGCATCTTTAAGAAACACAGGAGATCCTTTCAAAATACCTCCCAGAAAACTGTTTAGTGAAACACTGTGAGAAAAACAATTTCTTAGGTCTGCCCTGGGTAGGGCTGCACTTCACCTACTATGGGCTAGTCAAGGCAAAAAATACAATAAAGATATATCCAGAGGCAATGATAAAATCATAGGTTATATCATAAAATCGATCCACTTTGTTATTTAAATCCACTGTGGCTAAGAACTAAAGCTGAAATTCAATTTTAACTGTTTGTGTACCAGGTAACTTTCAAGTCTTTTTAATTGAATCAAGGTGCAGTTTGTGCTTTAATAACTGCAAACATTCCACTTTATTCTGAAAGAAACATGTGATGCTGAAGGCCTTAAGGAATCAGAAGTGCCTGACTTCAGTTTTGCAGGTAGCTTAGTCAATGGGTAAGAATTTATTTCCATTTTATCAGATGCATGCAGGTACTGATCAGATGTTGGAACATTAGTATTTTCAAACTGGCTGAATTCCTATCACATCTCATTAAAATGAAATTAATTATTAACACTTCTCTTTTAATAACCTGATTGACACTTTCAGCGATGTAACTTAACTGCCACCACCAATTCATCTGTCTCTAGAAGTGAAAATGTGTTCCTCCTCTGGTAGTCACAAGAAGGAAAAAAGAACTCTGACTGCAAGAGTTAAATCCACAGCACTTCATGTGCTTGCAGTCAACCATGTCAACATCTGGAGCTGGTTGACTTTTCCCCCCCAAGGATTTGCAGTACTGTGCTGGATTTTTTTCATAAATTCCCTACATTCTAAATCTATCAGATGTATGTCACACACACCCTGTTCCCCATGTTTCAAACTCTACTGACCACTGAAAGACTCCAGAGGGGTTTTTTTATTTTGTTTTCATTTATTCAATGTTTAAATATTTAGGGCCAAATCGTGCTTTTAGTCACATATAGAATACTCTCAGTAGGTTTCCATGAGTGTAAGTGAAATAGGAAATAGCCATGAAGCTGAAGGGTATTTTAGAATCATTCGCCTCCATTGCAGCTAGATTTGCCAAAATATGACTTGCAAAGAACACCTACTGCTCTAAAACTCACATGGCAGTGAAACACAAGAATGCAATTTATAATTGGATTTGAACTAAGTGCCCATGATGGTGACAATTTAATACCAAGGTTTTATTAGTTAAATGCATTTTCCTTTACTGCACAATTCCTCTAATTATTATGGAAACATACAAAGAGAAGAAGGGCCATAAACACACAAAATCAGAGAAGCAGTAAATAAAAAACAAAACAAAACACATTTTAAATGACAACATCCATGACATCTCTCTCCTAAATAGATTTATTTAAAATGAAGTAGCTAGTTGGGATTTAGTGAATCCGAATATTTTAGCAAATAAAAGTGTAAGCTGTGCATTTAGCTTTCCATTGTAGAGTGTAAGAATTGGCTATTATACCACAAATTCTGATCCTTCTGACTTTAAATTTCAGGAGGTTGCTTTTAGTAAAACAAACAAAACCCCTATCAAACAATACACCTTGTAGTAACAAACATAAAGCAGAAATATGTCCAGGTGTTACCCTTTTAACAAACTTTTTTTTTTTTAATTAGATGCTTGAATATGCTAAAGGCTGCAGCACTGTTGCTTCTTGACAATATTTCACCAGTTCTTGTTTCCCATCTCTACTATTGATTATATTTACATTTCCACTTCAGTGTACAAATATGTCTTTCATGGAAAGCACGTACTACTACCTTCATCGTTCTGTTCACTCCATTATTTCTAAGGACTGACTTGCTGTGCTTATTGTGGGGAGGGGTTTCTTTAAGAATGCTTAAATAATAAGGGAGGATTTACAGAGATTTTACACACTAAATTTCACAATGCATACATGCAATTCATGACCTTTCTAATCACGCTCTTTTTCCAGAGCTTTAAAAAACAAATACCAGCAAGTTCAGTCTTTAGTTCTCTGGTACTTGGTTGGCAACTGAACAGTTAAGTATTAAAATTTTACATACTTCTGCGTCTGTTTTTAAAAAGGGAAAAAAGGAAGAAGTTGCAAAACATCTGTAATTTTTCATGTGTTTGAAACTCCTTGAAAAAGCAAAAGCAATATCCCCAGAAGAGGACGCTGTATATAACCTCAAATGAAAATAACGTGTAAAAAAAAAAAAAGCAGAATCATTTCTGATGTGATACTCTAACGTTCCCTCATAAACACCTTATTTTTAGAAGTTTATGCTTTTTTTGTCTGCTTCAACCTAGACACCAACGTACCAAATTCCAGCATGGAAAGTTACATATTTTATTAATACAAGTTTTTAGAAATACTACTTCTTTCAGTTCAGTGTTTCACAAAGCCAGCACTTCAGTTCAAAAAACAGCATTCAAGTTTCTTCAGATTTTTTTTTTTTTTTTTAACGTAAGGGTCATTAACCATGGCTTGGATATGCAGTTACTGTATTTAAAGATACTTCATTAAATGAACTCACAATAATAAACTGTTCTTAAACCAGCCCAGCTGTTCTGCTTGTCAACCAAAATGGCATGCTACAAATATTTATGAAATTTCATGGTTTTCCATACTGCCCGTGTCTCATGTTCAGGGACTTTGTTTTGCTTTTTAAAATAAAATGTATTGACAAAGTATAAGAAAGATGTAACAGTAGTACTCTGGTATTTGGGAAAAATATCTGCTCCACTAGAAACAAGGAAGAGATACAGCAGTATAGCTCAGGAATTGTTAGGACATTTTTGAGAATGATTAATTAAAATGCACAACGAGCAACAGATTGAAAATTTTCTTTGTCAAAACATCTGCATGAAGAATAACATATTAACATCACAGACAAACTCACTACAAAGAAAATTTAGCTGCATCTACACTAATTAGACAAACGATAGCTTAATGTACTTCTGCACATCAATAAAGACATGTGCTGTGTCCCTTCAAAGAAATGATAACTTGTACTATGAGCCAGATGCAGTTCTTGCAAAATGTAGTATAGAAGCAATTGTGCTACACTGAAAATTCAATTCTAGAAGAATTATTAAATAAGAAAACCCTCAAACTATCAACCTGTGCAACCCTATAAAAAAATTTCTTTAGAAAAGCAGATTAACCTTTAATTACCAACAATAAAAGGAAATTAAAAAATAGAGAACCTTTGAGAAAAAAGACTCAGCATGTGATAAGCTCATTAAACATCAAGTTTAATCAAAACCCTATTGTAAACAGCAGTAGGATATCTCCTCCCCTACTAACTGATTCAAATCACGTACAGTCTTCCCCAGGGTCAGCTCCTAACAGAGCTGGACTTCCACAGGCTTTGTTGTTGATGTGTATTGTAACAATAAAGTATTTTGCAGGAATAAACCCTGTATTTGTGGAATATATTCACTAGCTCCAGTAAATTATAAAAAAGAGCAAATAAATAATTATTAATATAGTGAAATAAAAAAGAATTAGCAGCTTTCTAAAGACACACATCAATTCAAGGGAAATTCCATGATGAAAAATAATTATCTTTAGGAAATGTAATGTATATTTTTTTAATTTTGTACTGCCACCTTATCTTACACAAAAGACACATCTCTATGCAAAAACAGCAGTGCAAGATTTTTTTTTTTTTTTTTAATTCTCAGCTCCTCTCAATATTATTATCTTTCCAGAAATCCCAACTAGTTTAGGGTGCCAGCTCTAATACTTCAGTGGCTCATCCACCACTTTCTTAAATAAAATGTAGAGAGTTCAACAGATATAGCATCAAGTTTTTGACATTACAGGCTGGGATCCTCCTGAGACACACACACATACACGAATGTTTTGCTTCATTATAATTAAAACAGTTTTAGAGTAACAGCTTCATTTCTTTCATGCAAATACTTCTGCAACTTCTAAATGATGCCCACTTCTACTTCTCTTTCAATTTCACTTAAGTTTAGTTTGAAAGATATTGTATTGAATCATCTTTTGATTAACATACAATAGCATAATCAATGTGGCTACTATTGTTGCTTTTTTTTTCCAGCTACTAAGTTATATTCTGGTACTTCCAAAAAAAAAAAAAAGTACAATTAGCATCTTCTTCAAATTTATAAACCTTGTATCCTTGTATCGCAAGTACCACGTCAAACGTCCAAGTAGAAGTGGCAAGAAATTTCAAAATCTCAACAACCTACGGTTTGGACTTTGATAGAGTATTTAAGACGGACCTTTTAACTCCAAGCACACTAGCAGGAAACCTGTAATAAGTGAAACAATACTTTGGAGAGTGAAAGGCGCATTCCAGCACGCACAGCCCAGCTCACCACACCCTCGCCTCCCCACCGCCCGGCTAAGTAATAAAACGGCTGCAGCATAAAGTCCCCAGATGCCACACACAAAAGCAGGCGCTCATCAGCGGAGTGCAAAAATGCGTATGCTCACGTTTGAGCAATGCCACGCTTCCTTACCCATGATGGTTATGGTCCCCAGCATTTTTAAATTACACTAATAATAAGAAACTTCCTTCTCACAGTGTGAGGCTCCGTATATTTAGTGCTGTCTTGAGCAGCCTCGGCGACGAGAGCGAGCCAAGAGCCGAAGAGCCGCCGCGATGCCGGGGCGCGCCGCCCGTCCCTACGCGCTGAAGCCGGGCTTCAGCAGCCGCTCGGGCTGGACCAGTCCCTCCACAGCTGCTTGCTGCACAACTCAGGGAGCAAAAAGCAACTTCAGGGTGCACGTGATGCTCTTTAACGAGGGAATCCCTCCCCTCGACTCGCCTCGCCAGCACCAACTGCCGGCTAGCAGACCTCATGCCGAGGCGCCGGGACCGTTTGCAGGCTGCAGAAATACAATGTAACCATTCCCATTCTCTTTCCATCATTTCTCTCTGGAAATTACACTAATTCTACTTTAAAGTATTCGCCTTCCAACTTGCACTTCAAGTACGTCTTTTTTTAAAAGAGAGGAAACGTCAGCTTTGCAGGAAGATATAACCACTTTCTAAACAACAGACCACTTTATTTCAAACTTTTGGAACATCTTTTTCAAGCAGTTTGACACAGAATAATCAGACCAAATTGATATTTCAATAGATGCTATTTAAAAGCCATAGGTAGTTTACTCTTTACTATAGTAAAACCTCATAAACAAAAAACATATTGAACACTTTTGTTTCCCCATAATGGATCACTTGCTCCTTTGCCTACTAATAGCCATAACATTTTTTTAATTGGAAATCTCTACAACCTAATTACTTATACAAATCGTCTCAAATTCTGCTGTCAAGAGGTTCAGACAGGTATTACTCCGGATACTTGTATTATAGGAACATAACACTCCAACAGCTCTCACTGTTAGTGAAAGAAGACACAATATGATAAAAAAAACCAAAACGTAAAGTGTCAGCATCTGATATATGTGACCTTCTATTATGATAATGATGTTACTATAGATTACGTGGGATATCTCCAAAGTCTGATAATCTGGGAGCCGGGGGAATCTATACAGATCTGACAATACACAGACATTTGGGCCAGCCGAACAGAGCCTTTGTCTGTGCACTATGCCTCTGATCACCAGCTTCAAGGTAGTTTTCAGTTAATTTAATCTGACAGTGGCAACTTTCATGAGTCTGGATCATCTCTCTCAAATAGTCTTCCAAATATGAAAGTCAAATAATGACTCAGCCAAAGAAGGACAGAAAAAAAATCCAAAACAACAAAAAATACCTTAGTCATATAACATTCTTTCACTGTAAATAATCCTCTGTATTGCTTACATGTCATGATGCTTTATTTCCGATTTTAAAGACCTTGCAAACAAAAGGAGATAAAGAATGAGCAGGGAACATTAAGAAATGTGGAGCTAACATGATTTATTTCTCTTGAAGCGTGGAACATTTCCTCACTTTAGCTTCTTTATTCATTTGTCCAAGGATATATGGACCAGACTTCATAAGGTCCAGAGAAATAGATATGAACAATGATGAGTATCTGAATGGAGTTTTCACTTGAAGAACTAGCTTTTTAATGCTTGACCAGACAGTTTTTATTTTCCTGTCTGGATGGTGTCATTTGCAGTTATTGTTACCAGGAAATAAACACTGCATTGCCTCCATAAAGGCCACTTTTACTTTGAGAGCCCATCTCCAGGATTGTTTTCACTTTCATAAAAATTATGCTACCATATAGGCTTGGTTCCACTGACAGCAATAAAATCCTGATTGAAACAGCAACATCGCACAACCACACAAAGAGATGACATTAAAGAAACTGAAGACTTTTCAAGCAATTTACTTAAGTACAAATTCCTAATGCTATCTATGTTCATCAAGCAAAAGCATCACGCATTTGGTCACATACAATTCTTTTCTTTCGAGGGGAGCTTCCCAACTCTTCTTCATTATACAGTCTAGGAACACAATTTCTGTATAACTAAAGCTACAGTCCACAATTATATGGATTGTTCACAATCCTGATTGAATTCAACAAAATCACTTTGGCTATCAACTCGAAATCCATGCCCTTTTAAAGACCATCTCATATTACTGGATCCAAAAGATGAATACTGACATGAAATCTTCTGACTCTACTTCGAACCATCAGGTATTTTCTCCTCTTTCATGACTTCGTTTACCGATTATCCTCTCTCAGAATATCCTTATCCATAAAAAGTAAAATTTTAAGAGGAACAGCATTTACCGTCAGTGAAAGACAAAACCTGTTTGCATCAGGTTTTATAGTGCCAAGAGTCTCTATCAACATGATAAAAAAGAAAATGTAAAGGGTCAGCATAAAATATAGGCAACCTTCTACTGGGATAATAATGTTATGGCAATTAATCTGAAGATGTGGCAAAGGATTGCCTTTACTAGAATTCCAAACCCAAAGTACAATAAGGGTTATACAATTGCCTTAAGCTGAAAAGTGTGGCCCATCCTACCTTTTCCCCATCCCTCCCCTGCTCTCCCATGTTAGCATTAGTTCTCCCACCAAAAAAATCAGTGTGCAGCTGGATCAGTGAAGCTGACCTCCCTCACTGCACAGCTGCGCAACTGCCTCCAGCAGCACAAGGAAGGGGGCAGGAACCAAAGGCTGAAAAGGGCAGGAAAGGCGGGTTGCCCTTTTGTGCAGAAGAACGAACAGCATAATTATTATGGTACAGCTGGGAAAGAAAGAGGTTCCCAGGGCAGGACAGACCGCGGTGCCTCCAAGGAGAAAGAAATTTTGTGATCAAAACCCAAGTCTGATTACAAGCTGTATGAAAGAGAACCATAATCAAAACAGAGTCAATGGATCACCAGACTGTCCCTTCCTGTGAGGTCAGGATAGTTTCTTAACACTAATACCACCAATGAATGAATACAAAAGGATTTCTGCCCTATGAAGGAAGAGATAAGCCAATACAGCATAAACTCCTAATATAAGGAGTGGAAATTGAGTCTTTCCTTTAGGTGAATGGTCAAGACATTGGCAGCAAGCCATCAGGGGCACTGCAGATTTGCACTAAGGGAAAAGAGCCGCACCTGAGGCAGAACGTATAGTATCCTGCACCATCTACAGTTTCAGTCTGCAACTGATTTATTAGCTCTACTGTGCTATAAAGAAAATGTGTCCCAAAGAAAGTGTGTCCTAGTAAACACCTTAGAAGTACTGAACTTGAGCAACCAGGAGATCACTTGAGTAAACTATCTGTTCACTAGGAAATGGCTAACTGATTCTTATTTCAACTTCTCATCCCACTTAGCACCCATGCCTCTATGAAGTGTCCACTGAACACAGGTTTTTACTTACCAGTAGGTACACCTCCTTCTGCCTGCAGTACGGGTGGCTCCTGAAGGGGTGAAGCCCCCTCTGGCTGCTCTCCATTCAGTTCCTGATGTGTTGCAACACCTTCTGGCTGATGTGGTTCCTGCAGTGGGACATCAAGCTCCAAATTGTCTTCACTGATGTCAGATACTGGTAAATTTGCATCTAAAACCTGCATGGTCAAGTATTAGATACAGGATGGAAGGAAAGGAGAAAGAGTGGGGAAAAAAGGTAATGTCAGTATTAGGCCAATCGTCCTGCACAGAGCATTGTTCATTTATACTCATTTTATATATATACGGGCATTTGGGGAAATAAACACTTCTATGCTTCAGTGTAGTACTGCCCTTTTTCAAAATTATTAACTTTAATAAATCGTCAAAGTACTTCTGTGAGAAAAAACAACAATTATAATCTGGGGCTATTTTATTGTTCTCCTGCATGAAACACATGGAAGAATCTACTCTCACAGACAATGGCCTATAACCTTGTGTAAAAATACATTTCTAACATTTACAATCACGAAGGAAAATTTCAGAATGATGTGAATCTAGCTGATGAAAAGATATTTTTTCATTCTTCAAAATGTCTGAAACAATTGCTCTCATATGTGCATGAATCCTGTCCACACTAAAGCCTTTGAGGTTGTTCCTCTGCTGATGTATTTATTTCTCTTACTATCATAAACTGTACAATTAAAAAGCAACGGAACTATTCATCAGAGAAAGCTGAACACATATATAAACCCCAAGAAGAAATTCACTGAGGCTGGGATTAAAACTAGAATTTGGGGGCCTCAGTTATGAGGTAGAGCTTGTTCTTATAATGAAAAGTGAACTTTGTTTTAAATATAATAGTACAGAGTACTCCCAACCTATTGCATTTTTTCCTAAATTTGTCAATATATGAACTTTAAAATAAATATAAAAACCTATTTTTTGGAAAAATTACATGTTTATGCTTATCAAATTCAAGGGAAGACATTCATGTTTTATATGAACTGCTTTTACCCAGTATTTTTACAAGTAAAATCTAGAGCAGCTATAATAGAAGAACTGCAAAGGAGGCAGGGGGAATTCTTTTACAGCTTCCACATTTGATACAATTTTAATTACTTCCAGGATTTTTTTATGGCCTGCCATACAACAAGGGAGATACTTTTAAAATAATAAAAATATGTTTCTAAAGTTTAGAATGTGTTGTCGTCATTTAAAATACTTTCTTACCCTTTAATTATTTGTTTAATTAACTAGCTCTCCAACTGACTGTATTCTCTTCCAACAGAAGCCATTTCAACTAATTAACCACATCTCCAATCTCCATTTCTGAAGTGCAAGTTTAAAAGTTCCTCTGGTAGAACAGCAAATCTTAATTACATATCATTTTCTTATTACTCAGCCATACTCCCAAAATACTGGCACTGAATATCTGTTCATTAAGTGTAGGAACCACTGATACATCCCATCTTTTAATGTAATGTAACATCCAAATGTTTGAAGCACCAAACCAGGATAAGAAAAATGCCATGTTCCTGATGATTCTCCTCCCAAAACCACTAAGACAAGTTTCTGAATGGAGGGACCTATTTATTAACTTATATTAGCAATTATCCTGCTGCAATGGAATTTCAAATCAACATACAGAGTGCTGGACAAAAGGCTTCCCTCTTATTGTTCAACTACCTTTTCATGTGCCAGACCAGACCTGCAAAAAGCACTGTGTCCCCACTTCCCTAGGCAAAGAAGTGTGCATTAGGGTTCCCAATTTTCAGTTCAGAAGCCCTTAATTAAGCCAAATTGTTTCCACCTGGTGTTGCCGCGCTCCTCAAAGCCGCCTTTCATGGCCACATAATCCACCTCACGAAAAAGGACACCATCCTGTGCTACTGCCAATACCACAGATGGAATAATTTGGCTTCAGAGTTTTCACATGCTGAGACCAGATATTAAATAGAAGAAATACAGAATGGCTCAACACTCAGATTACATTCCCGCTTCTCACATCATCCTTTTCATAAATCTAAAACACAGGAACTCAGAAGAAATAAAAATGCCACACTACTGAACAAAGGGATATAAACTCCGAGAAGTTCTTCTGCTATTGGACACAGCATCAATTCAATGGTGATAACCAGTCAAAGACTAACACTAGATAAACACAGAAAATACCAATCTAATTTTTGAAGTGCTTTGAGATTCTCTGATACTAGTTTATAAAAGCACAGATTTTTTTTTAATAATGATTTTTCCTCATTCATCTTAGTAAGATGGCTGCTAAGTCCTGCAAACACAAGAACAACCTTAAGTTTACATGTGTCCTGCTGGCTCAAATGGGACTTAGCTATCTGAAGATAAATTTGTGGATGAATATTTCAGGATCACATCCTCAGAACTAGCACGAAATATCTTCGCACTCATCTTATTCAAAAATTTTCTTGCCTTTCTTTTCAAACTTCTCCCAGTTGACATACCATTTTTAAGCTACATTTACATGTATAGACATATGTACACCCAAAGGCTACCATTTGTGTAAGTAAGTGCCCAGTATGGATCTGTGGACTCTATAAGGAACCAGGGTGCATAGGAATTAGGTACCTCAACACAGTACACCTTGCCTCCTTTTTAAATTGAGCCCTCAGTGTTATGACAAAATATTAACTATGGTAATTCCCTTCCCCAGTGCTGAATTTTCTACAGTTGCGATGCATTCAGGTAGACAGTGACTACATATCATCCTGAAGATAACTGACCAAAATTCAGAAGTCTCTGAATCTAGCAGATAACACTTTAGATTTGTAAAATGCTAAGATTTCTTCCAGTATGAAGAACACTACTAAATGTAAGATTATAAGCAGTCTTTACTGTCAGCTGGTATTCTTATAATCCCTGTTCACTCTGTATGTAAATTAAGTTCTGAAAGCAGGACACATCATTCACAACTGAGTAGAAACATAAACATATGAAGAACTTGGCATTTTCAAAGTTGACCAGATCTTCAGTATAACCCTCCTCTTCCAGAGGACAGTGACCTTTTTACCCCATTCAGTTAAAAGAATTTGACGTGATTCTTGGCTACAGGAGAGCAAATTTAGATTTTCAAATCAAGTGGTCTACATTAAATAATGGAATAGATTATAAAAACTATGAAAACAACAGTATTCACAAATTAAAAAGAATACAAAGGAGACAAAAATATGCATCTTACAGACGTTTTGTAACATGAAGGGGCACACAACAGCGTAATTAGTTTTCAAAAGAAGTTTTCTGTTCTAAGTTGCTGAGGATCTTTATGAGGGTCAGTGCAGTCTGTCCCACTGCATTAGGTCTTGAGAAAAACTAATTTCAATTTTCACTCACATTAACTGCTTCATTTCTCTGAAGGGATATCAACCGCAATTTAGACCAATTATGTCTAATTTAGTAAGCGGCGTTCTTAATTCCATTGAGAATAGTTATAAAGCTTAGACAAATATAAATTCAAAGTTTAGAGAGATTTTAGAAAACTTTAAAGACAAAATTAACAGTATTAGGAATCTCATTATTCAGCTCTGTGTATTTATCTACAGGTACTGAGACATACTACAGTTGGTACATTTATCAGGTTTCTGAGGCACATATTCAAGGCTCTCCTTGGATTATGAAATAATTTATGAATGCATTGCCTCATAAATGCAGGTGAAAATGAAGAGAACTGGTTTTCCAGTTCCCTCCTTTTTCTGCTTATTCATTCTCAAACCAAAGGACTTTCAGTGATGCAGCACTTTTGTTTCTGCCATGTCACTATTACACAGCATGTTCATATTCTCTAAAATTTTCCCTCATACACACCTCAAAGGGTGAAGTAAAGCACTGATATACAACTAGAGAGATTAAAATGCATACTAGTTATTGCACAAGCCATTCGGTAGCCAACAGCAGCTTCTGCTCCATTCTATATGGCGTTAAGTTCAACTGTTAAACTTCACTGAATACATAGAAAATTGCAAATGTATAAAGAAAACAAATATAAAGAATCACGCCAGATATGAATGGCTAGCAAGTCCCTGCTCTCTTACTGTACATTAGAGCCTATTTCATCCCTTACTCTCGATGGGCTAGCAGCACCTAGCTTCCCCCGCTGGTAATCACCACCATTCCCAACATTCCTTGTACCAGACCCAAATCATTCCAGGGATTCCTCCTACCAGGCCCAAACGCACCAGAGTTAATTTTGCCTCGTTCTGTTAATCCTTCTACACTGATTCTATATTAGATTACCAAAACAGCCAGATCCAGCTGCCTGAACAACTGAGCAAACTAATGTGAAGGTCTCTAATATTTTTGCTCAAGTTTGATTTTGAAATGTCAGGAAAGCTTACAGCACTGCTGGTCAGCCCAGGAGGTCAGCTCCTAACACATGCTGCTTCATTAAAAAGCTCTTGAAACACCAACATTTTGAAAAAAATGAATTTAGATCATTTCAACTCTTTGTTCACAGCAGTTTGTCTTGTTTTGCATTAGCTAAGGCACTGCAGGTTCCAGGGGCATTACAGATTCCAGGTGGAGATAAAATAAGGCCCTTATTCTGCAAGGCACATGAGTGCATACTCAATTTCAGTACCTTATTTCTGGGCAGTCTCCTGCAGACAAATTCAAGAGCCTTCTCCTCACCTCTCACTACTCTTTTGTCCTGACCCTCAGCCTGACTTAGTAGTGATATCTCCTTATGGACGACTGCCTCAAAATCCACGCGGCCGAAACAAAACTGTTAGTCTTTACTCCCAAATCATCTCTAACACCTCTTTTTGCAATCTGTGAAGGAACTGCTACCCTGCAGCCTGCCATTCTAGTCCACACCCTAAGCCTGTTCCAACCTGAGCCCCTTCCTAGGTCTTACACCTTTCCAACCTTTCCAAGTAACAATTCTAAGGCACGACCTTACCTAACCGTTCACATTGGTACCACTTATCCAGACCCTAAGGATTCTGTATCTTTTAAAACAAGGACAGAGCACAAATCAAGTTATTCTTGTTTCACTAACTAAAAACATGGCTTGCACTTCCAACCAGGAGACTTTCAAAGACCACATCACTCCTCTCTGCATCTCTTTAGCTTCTCTGTCACATCAAACATAAGCTAATTGCCTTTGCTTTCAAAAGTTCCTGGACATTTCCTCATATTTCATACATTATTATGGGGTTATTTCACACTTTCAGTGGATCCATGGCACCCATTTCCTTTGTGTATTTTTTCAATTGAGCATTTTTATGTTTTCTCCCAAGCCACAAAGCTATGGGAGGAACTCTGAACATTACCACAAAACCATGTCATTACCTTCCCTTAAAAGCCTAAGGAGAAGTACTCAAAGAGCAGCAGTGCTGCGCTAGGAGTATTCCTACAGCCTGCTCGCATTATTCATACCAAATATCTCAAACTTGAGTGGTTTTTAACTTGGGCTGTTAGAGACGCAGTTTAGGAACTTTCCTCCGGTACTTGATTAAGCTTAATTTTACAATCACTAATGTAGGACATGCTTATATTTTCAGGCTGACTCAGCTCTGTCACCAGAACACAGTTGTTTAAACAGCAGATGTAAGTCTGTCACAGCTGTTATTTGTCAGGCATTCAAACAATAAGGCATTCTGACATCTCAGCTGGTAACCTCTTTAGAAGAGATGGTTCCAAATATTTACTGTCTAGCAGACACTTGCTCTCATTACAACACAGGTAGTGTAATCAAGTTACTACTCCAGAAAATAGTTTGAACGATTCACTAGTCTGGAGTAGGGACCCCTGCACATGAGCAAGCCAGGAATTCACCACGCTCAAAATTTTAAAGCCATCAACCCCAGCAAAAAGTTACCTTTGCCAGACCTCTACTTTGCTGCGAGAATACCTCACTAGGCTGCCAGTTTTTTCTGGACTCTATCTTTAAAACTTTCCCTACACAGTTTCAGGTAGCTGTTCCAACACAGCATTCTGCCTTCTCAGTAGGGCTGCAAAAATAAACTTGTAATGAAATTGGTACCTTGGATTATTAAATAAAATATAAATGTGGGTTTTGATCAAAAGAACCTAACTGTTTTAGCCGAAATGCTGACAGAACACCACAGATCTCCTTGCGCTGCCCAAGTGGCCTGCAGTTCCTCTCCACCCCCGCAAGAGGGCACCCCTCTGAGGGCAGCAAACTGGTGTCGTCTTCCACTTTTTCTTTGCAGCTGGGCATGAGAAGGGGAAGTTGGGCGGGAGGCACATCATTGCTATAAGCAGAGGACAAGCTCACAAGAGGACTGAACCAGTCTAATGGTTTGCTGCCACCCAGTTCCCTGCCTACTCCTGGTCACAAGGTCCTGCCTGCTCCCTTGCACCTGCTGCTTCTATTGTCCAAGCCCCAGAAGCCCATATGTCTTGCTAAATAGGCAGAAAACTATCTTGCCAAAGAAACTGAAGAGTTTTTGACTGGGTTAACTCACTGAATGAGCTCGCCAAGTATCATGGGTGGCACAGAGGAAGCCACAGGTACGCGCAGCCCAGGCTGCAGCATATCTCAGGAGTGCGGGACCCATACTGTTAAGCACCTCAAAGCTTTTCTTAGTCTGGGACACCTGAGTTTTTTGTTTGCTCCCCTCTTTGAGACTAAAAAAATTCTGTTCCCACTCTTTTAGTGCTATTATTATTGAAATCTCTTAAATCCTTCTCAGGCCAAATGTCAGTTCTGTGTGCTACTCAGGACAGTCTGACGGGGAGATTTCACAAGCAGACGTGATCCAGCAGCTCATGGCTACTGGTAGGGAAAGCGTTTCATTTCCCCTCCTCCCCTGCAAACCTGGCCACACGCTACAGATGCGTGCCTTGCCCTGGCTCTGGGTCTCATCAGGGCTTTGTATGAGCCACTTCAACTCACTCAAACTTCAGGCAACTGAGCCAGCAAAAAAAAAATACAATCTGCTGTTTCTTGAAGGGTTAGTGAGGTAAACTGGCTCATGGAAGGGTAAGGTGAGCACCAGATACTGTGCAAGGTGCAGGAGAGGACTGCATCATCAGGGGCAGGACAGGGAGAGGGACAGGGGAGGAAAGGAATAAAGGAGGAAGATATTGCTGCTGAAAGAGTAATTAACTAGATGGATGAACCTTCCATGGAGCCACAGCCTCTTGCATTGGTTTCGACAAGGCTTTGGGTGTTGCTTCGCAGACACAATGGATTCAGTTCAGACATGCGAAGGGATCAGCACCTCCAGCTCTCTGTCGCACTCCTCTCCAGAGGTGGCTTCCCACACCAGGGACGGCCACACGAGATAAAGAATAGCTCCTCACCCTCCCCAAGTCCAGGCCTAGTCTATCACAGCAACAACAGCACCAGTTTCAAGTCCCACGAACACGCTGGGTTGTAAATGCTGGAGCTGCTTGATGTGCGATTCAGCAGCAGCCTGTGAAAGGACCGGATGGCCTGCCGAGGTGCTAACCCCCAAGGCCGGGTTTGACCTGCAGCGTGTGCAAGCCAACACCCACGGGCTCCAAAATCCTGCTGGGATTCTAGCCCCAGGGGTTTCCTGGGTCTCACACCTCCTAGGCTGCTGAAGTGAGCAACACAGAGTCGTACACTCCCCGCTCTAACACTCAGGAAAAACTCATACCCAGCCAAAGAGTCAACAACAGTCAATAGCAAAATGACTCGAAGGCTACAAATTTGGCCCTTTCTCGAAGAAAGGGCAAATAGGTTTTCACCTGGTAGAAAATAGAATCCAATTTACATTATGAAGGAAACTTGATCAAGTATTCTGAGGAATTTTAAGTGACAAAAAAAAGTGTAACTGCTGCGAGATTTTATAATATTAGAATAGTCGCCTGGGGAATTTGTCTGCAATTGAATTGCCAAGGCTCACTCAAGTTGGATTACATTAAAACCAGTTTCCAAAGTTTGCTTTCTAAGAGAGGGGATGGTGATACATGTTTCAATTGGAAACATGTAAGAGAGAAGACCATCCTTTAAAACATACCCACTGTATTCTCTACAAACAAATTAACTCTTTTATAGTTTTCTTGGGGGGCACAGCATGATCTGGTCATTTTCTAGATTCAAAGGGCTGAAAGGAATAACCATGAAAAATTGTTTCATGAATCAGCATAGCACTACCTTATTGTGGTAAGAACAGAATAAGTGGGATACAAAAAAACCCTATAACTAAACTTTGTTAAAAATTACATTATACTACATAAAAAGGAAAATAAGACAGGACTAGTTGTTTGAGAAAAAAACAGCAGAACACACCTTTTAGCAGTTAAATGCTAGAAGACCTTTAAACAGTCCTATTTAAATAACAAGATTAAATCTATTAATTACAAAGCATTTTTCCTAAGGAGTAGAAGGCATAAAACAGCATCAGTGGTATTATCTTTTTTTGTCTTAGTTCCTGTAACCGGATAAATATGATTATGAATGTTATGCCCCTTCTTGAAACTCATATTACCTTCCCTTAGAAGCAAAGAATCATGGTAGTCAAATGCTTATCCTGCGTAAATTCACTGGTGTCTAAATTTCAGTATCTGAAATCTAAAATTGTTAAACAATTGCTAAATACTTTGTTAACCAAAACTGACTCCTGATGCTTATTTGGTTAAAAATGAAGTAAAACAAATCTCAGTTAATTTAAAGTTTCATTCTCAATGTGGTTTTCAAATCTGTCAAAACATGCACAAGGAGGTCTAGTGGAAGCCAGGAACTATGGGAAATTCAACTTGAAAGTTAAATCTGAACCACAAGGTCAAAGAAACAAAGTCAAAACCAGTTCTCGAGCTTTAACATACCCACACATCAGCGTACAGAAACTTCTGAATATCCCTACTTGGAAGACCGGAGCTCTGAAGAATCTAAAGAACGGGATCTTGGTATAATGTAATATTATTTCCCGCCTAACAAACTAACGTCTAAACTCAAAGCAATGCTATGTAAACATGTAAATGCATATAACCTCCCTTTCAGTTCCAGAATCCCCTAAACACGCCTATTCCAGAGGGATAAATGGGTTCATTCATAATCTATTTTTAAACAGCAGACATGTTTTAAAAGAATTTCTTTCAATTCTTCAACGTCTTGATTAAACATAACATACCTAAAGCTGTTCTGTTCTGTACTGGCGGAGAGTAGCTAATTACTTCTTTCTCCCCCCCTCTGCAGTATTATATCAAGGAGCACGAAAACCATCATTGCAGGATAAAACGAGACCATTATAGCCAACTTCTCTGCCTGTTTCACACCGCTTTTGTTCTTTGGACGTGGTCCGGGGGGGGGGGAGGGGGTGAGTGCCTCCCGCGGATGCTGCAATTCAGGTGAATTTGAGGGTTGATTTTTTTCTTGGGGGGGGGGGGGGGGGTTGGATATTGAGGCAGGAGCCGAGTTGAGGAAACTTGTCAGCGCAGGGAAGGCTTCCCTGCCGCAAAGGCCACGCACCGACTGGCTCGGCCGCGCCTCCCACCTGCATCCTCGGGAGAGGGGGGGAGGAAAAAAAGGGGGGGGGGGGGAAGGAAAAAAAAAAAAAAAAAAGAAAGCGGCTGCGGAGAGCAGCAGCTGCAGGAGCCCTGGGTACCAGGGCGAGCCCGCGGCAGGACCGCAGTCAGGAGATCTCCTGGCACGGGCGCTGCAGGGTGCGGCCCGTCCGCCCGCCCCGCGGGGCCGCACACAAAAGCGGCGCGGCGCGCCCCGCCGCCCCGCGCCGCCCCTCGCCCCGCCGCCCCCTCCCCGCCGCCGCCGCCGCCGCCGGGAGTTTTATGACTGCGGCGCTGGCCGTGGCGTAGTCCCGGCCCCCGGTGGCCGCCGCCCCCGCCCGCCGGGGCCGGTGCCGGTGCCCGCGGCAGGTGCCCGCCGGGGCGGCAGCAAAGTTTCCCCGGGCGGCGGGTGCCGCGGGGCGCCGCCGCCGCCCCCTCGCCTCCCCCGGCCGCCGCCCGGGCCGCGCTGCCCCTGCCTTACCTTGGCGGGCTCCGGTGGCGGGGGCTCGGCGGCGCCGCGGGGGGGCTCGGCGGCGGTGGCGGGGTCGGGCGGCTCGGAGGAGCTGCCGGCGCCCATGGCGCTGCCCCGCGGCCGTGCGGAGCGGCCGGGGGGGGCTCGCAACGGGGCGGCGGCGGGAGCGCGGGCGGGCAGTGCGGGAGCCCGGCTTTCTGCAAACTCCTCTAGGGCGAGGGGAGGGAAAAAAACAGCGAGCGCACGAGAGAGAGGAAAAAATCACCTCCTCCCCTTGTCCCCCGCCCGTCTCTCCCTCTTGCTCCATCACATGAGCAGAGCCCCAGACACGCCTTGCAGCATCAAACCGGGCTGATAAGGAGCGGCCAAGGCGGGCAGCGCCCTGCCGCCACCGCCGGCCCCGCCGCGCCCCGGCCGGTCCCCTCGGGGCGCCGCCGCCGCTGCGGCTGCCGCGGGGGGGCGGCCCCACCGCCGGCCCCTGGGGCCTCCCCGGCCTCCCCTCGGCGGGCCGCGCCTTGACTAAGCGTTTCTTCCCTTCGCCGGGGCCGGGGCCGCGCGGCTGCCTTCCGCCGGCGCCCTCGGGGGCTCCCCCCGCGCCGGGGGCTGCGCACCCGCCGGGCGCCCCCCGCGCCGGCCCCTGGCTGCGGGCCCCGGGGCGCAGCTCCGGCCCGAGCCCCCGGGGCGGTGGGGTTGCCAGAGCTGGGCCTACGTGCAAGCAGCCAGAGGCAAGTCCAGATTTTGGCCGATACACAAAAGGAGGGTCGTAGGACAAATTCGGGGGGGGGGGGAATAACGCCCCCCCTTTTTTTGTCATGCAGGACAGGTTCTCTTGTGTTAATTCATGCCAGATTAAATGGTAAAAGCAAAACAAGAAACATGGCATTTTCTCTCCTGACCCTAAACACACACAGCTTCCTTTCCCATGCCACAGGAGTGGGACCAACATGTGAAACACAGGAGCATGCTCTTACCCAGTACTTTGCAAAAGTATCAACAGGGAAATGCCACACACATTAAAATAAACTAGCCACAATGTGCCAAATGGGTTGCTGGGTGCAGTCACTGTTTTTTTTATTTCTTCACCGTAACTATAATTTTTTTTTTTCTAAATGTATAAAGCTATCCATCCTCTAAGAAACTCATAGTTTAAATCATATGTGATCTAAAGAGTTCAGAGTTCAAATCAGATACCATGTACCAAACAACCATATACCATTTGCTTTAGAAAAATTAAAGCAATCTTCACCCATCAAAGCAGTGGTTCAGTCAGAAAAAGTATTCTTTTAAAAATGCATACTACAAATAGCCTGATCTCTGCACATAGGTCAATCTTTTCTCCAAAACAATCAGGACATATCAAGTCACTAAGTGGAAAAGCCACTGCAGCAATTCCCTTTAGTTAATATGAGAATCTATCAGACTCTTTAACATTCAGTAGAACAAAACCGCTGTTGTGGATTATTTACATGGAATCAACATCTCTCTCTTTCAACTTAGTATCTCATTGTCAGATTAACTTTTATTTCCTATATATGTGTGACACAGCAGGAACACATTTTCCTAAAGCATCAATTTATTTGCCCACCAATTTTCTTAATCTTAATTATTTTTTCCTCTTCTCCAGGAAATGAGTGTCGTAGCACTTGTTTTACAGAAGGATGGTAAAAGTAAGAAAGAAATAAAAATCCATTGTGTGGTGAGCTGGTTCACAGAGGTGGAAATGAAAACTAAAAAAAAAAGGTAGTTAACCCTCAGTTTGGGCTGGCTGAAGCTGCCTGGGAGCTGCCCTCAGAAGGGCAGGGTGCTGGAGTCCTCCATAGAGGGCCGCTTGGGGATACGCGCTGGCTCCCACCCAGCCTTTGAGGCCAGGCACACAGAGCCCTTCCCTCTACTTCTGGTGCTAATGTAGTGTGTCCGGACAGTAGCTACAGATGTACTCTAGATTGGGCCTATGAGACCATTTCTGCAGTAAAATATTAATAACTATATGTAAGTGATGGCGAATCAGGCCATAGTAACTGACAAAATGCCCAGGATTTCTCTGTGAAGCAGGACTGCTTTACAGTGCATGTTTTTCTTTCTCTCTGTTGCTGGCTGAAGCTCATTCTCCAGTTCTGTGTCGCAGTGTCTCTCCCTTTACAATGGAACGCATGTACGCGACAGTCACCCAGAGCTGGTGATGCTTCACAGCCACCACGTACGTGTGTAAATTGTTCGTGAAGAGACAGGTTAACGGGCGAAGGCAAGCCTTCCTCAGAATGAGGTGCCTGGCAGGGAGAGAGGGGAAGGAGTCCCTAGACTGTTAAGTCTAAGCTTTCAATAGTGTGCTAACAGAGTCTGTAGAAGAACTCCCAGATAACCAGCCTATCCTCCTGGATCCCTTATCAGCCAGCACCCACAAAAAAGGGAGCTAGCAACCCTTTCCAGCAGCCATGGTTTTGGCGAGGGAGGGCCACGAGTCAGCAGCACGCGGAGCAGCCAGGAACGGCACTCATTGCAGGAGAGAGGAGTTCAGGGCTTTGCAAGGGAGCGGCTCAAGAAGGGAAATGCAATATAATTCAAGATCTGGGCCATATCATTTCTCTTTTCATTGCCTGTTGACCACAAAATGCTTTCCTTGCAAGCAGCTAGAACATGGCCTCCTTTCTCCCATCTAAAATTGCTCTTTAGCCCTTTTGCTCATGCCCCACTGCAGGAAAGCTGCTGGGCCTGCCCTGTAGCTCACTACATAATCTAGTGCTGGGCTTTCTGCTACATGGACCAGCGGTCTGATAGCATGGTTGCAAACACTGCAGCTGAATGTGAGCCCCCTCCAAAACCCGTACATGGATCATTTTGTTGAATGCATTTGAATGCAGATTTCTTCCTTTTCACTGGAACTCTCTGGCTGCATCTATATTGCTAAATAAAATGTGCTGGGGACTGCTTTTTGGCTTCAAGGTTGAGCACTGCAGCATGGTTTGTGTACACAAGCCTAAATTCCCTCCCCCTCCAAAAAGCAAGTGCGCAAACAAGAGGCACAGACAGCCATGGGCCAGTGGCCCAGCCCTGTTTAATCACTAGTATGGGCACAGTTTCTGTGTCCTACCTCACTGCATATATCAGTGTTCTTTCCTTTTTTTCTGCTTTTGTTGTTGTTGTTGTTGTTTTTTCCTCTGGCCCAGAGGCTGGTCAGGTCTCTTTTAGCTTCTCATGATGCTCTGTACCCTGTCTATACAGAAGGAATCATGACACATGACAGCTCTGATCCTGGCATGTGTCGGCCCATGTTTCTCTGTCTTCTTTGTATGCGCTGGGCAGAACTGTTATTGTCCAGACCCTTGCGCTGAATGGTGCAACTGCCTTTTGCTATGTGGAGGTTTTTCTCAGGCACAAAGTCTGCTTCCCTTGAGAGCCTTTCCAGTAAGGTGGAATCATATGTATTTCAGATGGTCCTCTTCCTAAAATCATCAAAAGTTGGCACTGATATAAGAATATTCAAGCTACTGACAGAAGTATGCATGCTTAAGTTTCAGGAAGAAACCAAGGAAGTCAAAAGGATAATAATTAAAGTGCTACTGGCATGTTAAGGAGACCTATTTCCAAAAAAAAGTCTCTGAGAAAACTACTAATAGGTCCAAGCACAGACCTTCAGAATGGCTGGAAAATCATTTAGCTTCCTAGTTAGCATATAAATGCTTTAAACTTCTTTGAAACCTGGATAAGTTTCATGATGAGATTTGAAACTCAGAGTCTGTGGACAAGGCTCAATTTACTCACTTAAAAATTTATTTTTAAATATTAAATTTTTGCAGATGCTGGTGTGTTTGTAAAGTTGACATGAACCACACCAGGTCACCTCGACCAGTGCTGGTGACCTTTTTTCCCCTACATGTTTTGCGCCATTTGCTATTTTACCTTGTCCGCTCCTTATGGCTTTGACCTCGACAGTCTCTGCAAGCGCTGCTGCCCACAAGCCCACGCAGGTCCTTTGCCGCTGCCGCCTGCCCAGGCTGCACCCAAGGAGCCGCGGCAGCGAGGGGGTCGTGGGAGGGCTGCTGTGCCTGCTGCGGGGACGACGCTGCCTGCCCAGGCTGGCCTCCGAGCCACGGGCTCCCCATGTCAGATCGAGACCATCTGTGCACGGGTCTGTGCACGACAACAGCGACTGGAAGTACTGGCAGCTGCCCGGAGCCCTGTTTACACTAACACTCCTACTGCTTTTATCAGCAGCTCCTGCACAGGGATATTTTTGGCATAAAAGCTAAGTGGAAACATATCATATAAGTGTTCTTGAAAGGGGAAGCTCTCTAGAACGTACCTTAGATCTGGTTAGAGAGTGCAGCGCTGTGGCTTCAATGCAGCTGTGTTTAGCAGCTATGGTCAGCTTTGTGCCCCCCACTTTTGGCCAGTTGTCACAGGAAATCTCGGGATGCTGTTACAAATAAATATGTATACCTAAGAAGCCAATATGTACATGCCACCAAATAGAAAATATTGATGATAAGTGTAAATGGAAGAAAATTGCAATAATATCCATGTAAAAATAGATTGCTTGCAAGCAGTATTGATAAGGTCATAGGAAGAAACAATGAGAAAGGAATAAAATTTGCAAAATTAGCTCGGAGGAAACCCTTTCATTAGTTCCTAGGAGCTAACATACCCCAGAAAATCACACGGATATACAAAATGATCAGAACCTCTAAATCCAATATGCTCACATCACAGATGTGATCTGTATCAGAAAAGAGCTATCAATGAATAAAGGCTCGTGTACATATCTGTGCAATTTAGAAAATAATGTTAATAGCAGAAGTGGATTTTCAGTTTTGAATGTGAAGATGATTTAAGTAAAGGCCTTACTTTTGAATAAACTATGTGTCATCCAGTGCCTATTTGTACTTTATGGCAGGTCCAGATACTGTAATTTGACATCCTGGAGGCATACTGGGAAAGGTAGACCCAGTATGTAGCTTAGTTTTTCTCCTCGTCATTTCCTCACTTACCCTGCTCTTCGCAGGAGTGTTCGACAAGTGTGTTAAGCTTATAGTCTAACTGCCATCAATTGCCAGAATGCAACTCTTCATGGGGCTGTAGGACAGGGCAAAAGACCACAAACACCTGTCCCATTGGGAGTTTGACCAAAGAGATGCAAAACATTGCCTGGTCAATGTCCAAATGATGGAGTCTCAGCACTATAAGAGCTCTGATTGCTGGACAGCATCCTTATCTGTCTGTATCAAAATATAGGGGTTTCCAGGAGACAATGTTTTCATGGCCAAGCTTAAAAAAGACAGTGGCTAGAAAGTTTTTCTTCCATAGAAGAAAAATCTTTGGCTTTATAAAGAAAAAAATGAAGTGTGCTATATGACTGGCCTTTTAGAGAAGAGAAAAGCTCAAAGGAATCCATTTTATAGTTTCACTGTAATGCTGGATGGTCTACTCTCCTGCTAAGGAAAGGAAGGCTGGACCTAATTTGTAGTTTAGATTCATATTATTAGTTTGATAGTCATGCAGTGTAGTAAGGGAATAAATAATGCAGTGCATGGATGCAAGGACCATAGAGTGCCAGCGTGGACACCAGCTTACAGGCAAGCTTAGTGATAGTGGTAGAGATATAAAAGCAGAGGAATGTGTCCTCTCCTGCAGTGTTTTATCTACTGCATAGATAAATGCATCTGATCCCAAAAACCTTTCAGTTAGTGCTCTGAGGAAATTCCTCGTCAAGGAAGGAATGTCCAGAAAGAAGAGATAAAGAGACGCAGATGCTCTCCATAGTGCCATTACTCCATTGTCTCAACAGCAGGTGAGTGATGAGGCTTTTGTCTTCAGGAGGAAATCCCTGCAGACTAGGCACTGTTTAGAAATACTTTGGCACTACTGATGTTATCACAGCAGCTGAGAAGAATGGCATGGCACAGGGGCAGCCGGTGCTGAAACCTCACTCTAAAAATCAAATTTGAGTTTAGTATAGAATGAGACAATAACGTAGGTAGGACGGAACCTCCAGAGCTCATCTAGTCCAAACTCTTGCTCAAAACAGGGCTAACTTCAAACTTAGATCAGGTTGCTCTGGACTTTGTTCAAGTGAATTGTTCCTCGTCACCTATTAGCAAGGCCTATTCTGTAAGGGCTCATCAGTAGGTAAAGAAAACACCTTCCTTCTCTTGCCAGAAGCTATAAGCTTCAAGCCCCTGCTGCTGAGGGATTCCCTATTCTCTGCAAGCGTGAGCATAGCCCCAAGATGCCCTTCTCTCTGTGCAGCTCAGTCCTCGGGTCCCTGCAGAGAGCTTGTGTATCCCCCAAGCAGGCTGTACCACCCTGAGGGGAAACCACTGCTGCCACCCTGACAGGCACCTGGCTCTGCCAGCAACCTGGACAACCATGTCCTCTCTCAGGAGCCCTGTCCCGTAGGACATAAGCCTGGTCTGCACCCCACCCCAGGCAAGATTACCTGCCCCTCAGGCAATTTCTTGTAATGTTTTGTGGCTCCTGGCTCAGCCCAGAGACACATGCTATGTGAATGCTGTATAGGCCACATAATCCTTCCTCCCGTGATGCACTCCCAGAACAGGGTGGAACAATTTTCCAGAAATTTCTATAGGTAGGAAACAGCAAAATGTTTTCTGGAACACAATACAGGCAAACAGAGCAAGAAAAAAGATTTATAAGGAAGCACACAGACCACCAGGATCGTGTCTTAGTACCGTCACATTCTTCCTCCGGCCTGAACAAATGCTGTCCTGCTCTGCTAATATCCACCCAGAATGCTGCTGTAAGGATAATTTTCCTAGCCTGTTACCTTGACCTTTCTCTGCAGCATTCCTCCAGCTCTCCATCAAGCATGATTTATTTGTCTTTGTCTTCAAGAACCCTCTGCATCTAACCCCACCATATTTATAATCTGTCTTTCAATATTGATGATGGTCGTGGCTACCTGCCTCCTTCATTTGCTTTTGAGCTTCTCAAACAAGTCCCTCTCTACTTTGTCTTATGCTGCTCCTTATGCTTGGAGGAAATGTCCTTCAAATCCTTCATTAAATCATGCCTTTGACAGATTGTCTACAGAAAGCGGAACAGCAGTTAGGTAGTTATATGGCTGATCTATGATTACTGCCCAGCACACTCAGTAATATTGCTTCATTATTTCCTTGCATTCCTCCATTGATCTGTGCATATCTATTGCAGACTCATCAGACTTCATTCTCTGAACATGAGAGTCGCACCTTGGTCCTGAATCTCCCACCTCTGTGCAGCGGGATGTCTGGTGCTTGTGCTGCTGCATCAGGGTTTCCCCTCGCCCCAGGCTGGCCATGCGGGGCCCCAGCGCTTTGCTTCACGCTCACAGGGGTCCTGCTGGGAGGCGTATTTCCTGGGCAGCAGCTTGGTGCCCTGGCCACCCGCCCATCTTCCGAACCATTTTCCTAGGCAGGCAGAGTCATGAGATGATCCCTGTGCAGGCAACACCTCCCTCCTTTACCTGAACTCTGCACGCAGTCTCTGAATTCAGGGAAGCTGAGAGGTCTGCTGTTTCTGTTACTTTGTAATGAGATTGTAAATTCTCTGATGCAAGGAATGCACTTTTGTTCTGTGTGATATATTGCTAAATATAATGTGGTTCTATCTATGACTTGGTGTGCCTATTGCTGTAGTAATACAAATAATAAATAGGGCTTAAGTACTCATCCTTTATAGTTTTTGTCATGAGTAATCAATAGAAATTGTAGGCTTATCACTTGACTGACAAAGTACAAAGAAACACCCAAACTTTTAACAAGAAGCTTTTAACCTTCTGTCAGAGTGATCAAAAATAAGCTTACTTCCAGAAAAATAACCAGCAGAAATATAACCAGAAAGATAACCATCATATTTCAGACTTTTAAATAATTCCTGAACTGGGACTCTAACTCAAAGCATTTTTAGCCCCTTTGTTGCCAAGGCACATAAGAAAGATTACTGATGCGGGAAAGAAGCTAGAAGTAGAGCAAGTGTAGGTCATTTCTATAGCCCAAATTTTGCCTTAGTCATTGTACAAGAGGGCACTAATATGCCTGATAAGTAAAAACCTTCTAGAATGGTGAGAACGGTCTACTACCTTTTTTATGGGTTCATGTATAATCTTTAACTTGGAAAACAAAAAATATAAAGCCATTGGGGTAGAGACAGATGTCTATCTGTACAGTATCATAAATAGAAGTAGAATGTAAACCAACTTTTACAATTTTTAACACATGGACAGGTAAATGCTTTTCTTCATAGTTTTCTTTAAACTTTTTCTTTAAACTTTTATCGATAATAGCACATTCTGAGCCAGTCCAATAAATGCTCCCTGCACCTTCATTGTAACAACAAAGAACAATGACACAGCTGGTGTTGTTTCTATGGCCAGTCAAACTGCCACTGCATTTGAAGTGATCCTTGATAAGATTTCAAGTGAAAGAAAGAAAGAGAAAGAGAGAAAGAAAGAAGGAGCGATCCTCCCCCACTTCAAATTCTTCTGTCTGACCTGTCAGCTTCTATGTTACTACATTTGGACTTGAATTTCTCACCAAGGTCAGAGCAGATTAGAAGCTGCTTTCATATCTGACAGAAATATTACTCCCCTGTGAAGAGGGGGTGTATCTTGAATGTCTTTAAGTGGAAAAAAAGTTCTGTCTTCTCAAACCAGCAATGTGGAATACATCGAGACCTCTCAGTATTAACTCAGATTTGCACCAGCAGGTTATCTTCTTTCTATAATCTTACTTCCTCCCTTTTTCTATTTGGATCTAAACAGCAGACTCTAAAAGCACAACTGAAAATACCAGAAAAGTATAAGAAGATTTGAAAGATCGTATGATCTTCTCATGATCACTAGCATTCATTTATTTTGTGTTGTTTGTGGGAAATATGTAATATTATTTTTGTCTAAATCATCCTTGAAACACAACAACTGAATTATGTGCAGACAGATGAGTGCTTGATTTCAGGAGTGACCTCAGGACTCACATTTTCTTTTGCCTCAAGCTCAATTCACATTTGTAGGGAACTTGCTCAGTAGGAGACATGTTTTTCTTAAATGTTCAACAGCTGCATGGAAGCTAGGCAGCAGGAAAAACAGAGGGGCAGGCAAAGGATAAAAATAATAATACTGTATTCCCCTCTTCTCTTTTAAAGCTCTGGTTCCCTGAAAAAGAAAAGTAAGAAAAGAAAGTCTGAAAATCCCAATGTGATGAAACTGAGACACATAGGTTGAGTGACATGCCAAAGGTCATACAGAAGTCTGTTGCAGAAACTGGAACAAAGCACAATATCTTTATTCTAGCAATGCTTACAAAATTGTCCAGTTCCACCAGAATTAGCAATTAGATGCCCCAGTGCAGAACAGCAACAGTTTTTTCAAGTACAGACCTAAATAACATGGTTCTAAGAAAACAGTATGTGAAAGCAAAGGGGAGACAATTTTATAAACTATCTTTATTTTAGAGAAGGCTGGCAAAGTAAGAGGTTTCAGTGAGGAAGATGTTTGGGAAAGATGTACCGTACCAGAAGAGAAAGAAGATTATATTAATCAACAGGTGGCCGCAGAGTACTAAAGATCAGTACTAAGCAAAGATTTCTATTTGGTCACTTCCCATATGTATATCCCTCATTCACTTTACATGTCAAAGATCAAGCTTGCAGCCCTGTCTCCTCTGCCTTAGTGAGAGTCTGCAGTAGCAAGAGCAGCTATTCAGAAAAAAATCAGAAGAATGGTTTCCCTGGTTTACCTTCCCCGCACAAGACGCCTCACTCAGCTGGAAGTCAACTTTTTAACATCTCACAAATGGAGAAGGAAGGAGAAATGAAAAAGAGGAGGATGAAGAGAAGGCAAGGAAGGAAGAGAGGCAAAGAAATTTGGAATGGTAGAAATCAGCAGAGAGGTGGGAATGGCAGTTAAGGACTCTAAAGAGGAAGCAAAGAGCAGATAGGAAGGGAGGCAATAAAATCAGTAGGAGCTAAAAGGTAGCAATGAGGCTAAAGGAATGAGGGAAAGGAGGCCATTCCACAGAATTTTTCAAAAAGGCAGTGTTTGGTCTGAAAGATGAATGCAAAGTAAACACAAGCGCTTTAACCACTCTGACTCATGGCTGTAATTGTATCAGCAAGCACTTTCAGGCTGAAATCCGTGTCGCTTCACCTGTGTCGCTTCGCTAGATCAGGAGGCTGAATCCTCACTCAATGCATGGCCATGTGTTGTGCTAGGGAGGGAATGGAGATAAATGCTGGCAGAAATTCATCTCTCCTTATCTGGCCTGACTCTGACTACAAGACCCGACAAGCTGAAGATACTAATCTTGTTAAAGATGATAGGTCCTCCAAAAACACAATTAACAATTTCGAGATGTCCTTCCAGGGATCAGGATGACAAATCTGAACATACAGGGTTTATCCTCGACACAGTCAAGATCTCTCGCAGCATGTAGGCTCAGATTCGCAAGTATGCATGTATCTAGCAGGCCATGGAGAGGAGCAGGGGCCAGGTTTCTCTGGCCTGATAGGGAAGTGAGTGTTGGCAGAAGCCCAGGCTGGGAGCGTGGGGGACTTTGGCGCTATCTCCCTGCTCTCCTCGCAAGTATCAGGCTGCGCGGTGACCGCTCAGCAGCCTGCAGGCACAGAGGAGAGGCCCTGCAGTCTGTCGCAGTGGTTACAAATAGCTGACTTACCAGCGTCCCTTGTCCTGACCATGCCCCTTTCACTCTTCACAGCCATCTTTTGGAGTGATGCATAAGTAACTTCGGCTTAAAATGTCACATGATTTTGCAGAGGGGGCATTATTTGGAGACCAGGGTTTGGATCAGAGCAATACTTTTTTCTGCAGAGAAATGTTACATGTTCCTGACATGTAAGCAGCCCTCTAAGGGAAGCAGGATTTCTTAATAGCATGGATGCTACTCTGTAGCTTATTTCTGTTGAATTAGGTGTGGTAACTCACTGCTGCATTTGTCCGCCCAGATCTGAGATATCATCCTGTGAGTCTGGCAAAAAAAAAAAATCTCTTCAGCAGAATAGGAGCCCTCTGACAAAGCCTGAAATCAGCTGTTATCCAGAACTCTTCTCCTGACTATCAGACATTTCATGTCAGTGACATAATTCAGAAGCTCGATAAGTCGCTTTGGCCAGCTTATCTGGCAATTTGCAAACAGTTGCATTGAAAATATTGGCAGTTAACAAGGCCACTAAGTGATAGCAAAACTCAGGTGTATTTTACCAAAGTTTATTCTAAAGAGTAGTCAGCACTGGCCTAAATCTGCTCCCAAAAAGATGGTGGTGGGACATGGCCTCCGGGGGTTCCCAGGGGACGCTCAACTTTTACATTAAAAGCATACTCTCTGTCTAGCAGCGGTTTCTCAGCACTGACTCTTCACGTACAGGTGTGAGTGCGATACCAAGGTCTATCGGAGGCATGCGCTTTCCCGCGAGCCCTAACTGCGGCAGGGAGAGTGGGCGCCACTGCTTGGCGTGGGGAGCTTGGCCTTTCTCAGCTCAGGCCTTGCAGAGCTGGGAAGGTCTCCCTCACCGTGTGTGCCAGTGCAAACCTGATGCGTTCCTCGAACAGCACCTTAGGAACTTTGTGGCTGCTTTTTTCATTTGTAGCCTCTTCACAGTGATAAAGTTATCTAATTTCTATTGAAATGAGTTACTTAATTTTTGAGATGAGATGGTTTTTAAAAAGCCTGTTACTCAAGTCTGAAGTGCTAGATACACCAGAAAGACAATGGTGATAAAGGTCTTTTTTTTAGTATATCTTAAAGATGACAAGCTAGGGCCCTGTGCCGGATTGCATGGGCTGACCCTTACAGCCATGCACAGTCCAAGTGGCTTGTGTGAGTCTCTGTGTAACTGTTTGCAGCCCACCAAGCTATAGACCGGGATCAACCTGAGTGAGAAAATTATAGGTTAAGGCCAAGATAGATAACCGCGCTGTCAGCTTATGATTCAGAGGTCAGCGATGATGAGACCAGAGGCACTGTCCTGTTGGATTAGACTAAAGTCCATTTAGCTCAGTACTGTGACATTGATACTGTTCAATACCAGAATATTAAAGGGAAAAAAGCTCTCTTATGGATGTTTATGACATAGTTTGCTAGTTCGTAAGTTATGGTTTTTTTTCTAAGCTTTGTTATCTAGTGGCTGACATATTTCTTGAGGAATAAAGTGTTGCTTTTATTTTTTATCTCCTTATTGACTATTTTAAATATAATTTCCAGCAACAATAAATACATGTGGAAACCATCCCAGCTTATATTTCTCTGGTGTCAGGAAATAAACCTAACCATGAAAAAAAGTGATAAGGTCTTCTAGGGTTTCAATCACCCTCTATCTAATGTTATGATTATGTCATTTTAATCTTTATTTCAGTGGGCATTAGATCTGATTGAACTACTTTGCACATTACTTTAATTTCAAGTACATTGGCCATTTACCCCAAAGCACACAATAATGTGCCTACCTGCCTACCCCAGAAATAATCTGGGATATGGCTGGAAGCTAGCTGATTAATAATTTTGTCCTGTCTAGACATCCACATTATAATATCAAGCAGATATTCAGATTTCCCCTCTGTCCCAAGAGCCATGGCCTTTCACATGATTATCTGATCCCTTTTAAACAAATGAGGCTCCTGTAGCACCATCCACGTCTTTCTTCTCTTGACCATACAGAAAACTATCTGTAAATACAGGGGATGATACCGCATTTGGATAGGGACTTCCAATAAAGAAGTGTTTATGAATCAGTACAAAAGACAACTTAAGGCTGCCCCAAGTCATATTTTTGCAGATTCCCCTAAAGGCTCAGGCAAGAGGTTTATTCACTTCTGAGGATCAGAGATGCTGCAGGAGTTAATTGTCTTTACATTGCTGCTGTGGGCCTCCTGTAGACCCAAGAAGATCCATCAGCTCTAAGAATGTTCCCTGCAAATAGCAAAATCCTGGGGCAAGGCTTCCCTCTCCCAAAGACCTGCTCTGCTGTGCTCCAGTTCTCCAACACAGAATCAAATACAGCATCAGGGGCACTTCAAATGAAGTATTCTCATATAACTGTGTTTCTTCTCACATGCTGTCCTTGTGAGGCTTGGGAGCATCTACCCTTGGCATTGCACTCAGCTGTGCCTTTTTTATTTGTATTTTAGCTTTGGGAATTTTTATGGTGGGAAGAAGAAATGCCTCTAGCTTTTACAAGAACTGATATTTTTAGGATATAAGAGAAGGTTAGTTATGTGTAATCTTTGTAGATACAGGATAATACTGGGTGAAAAAGTAAATGCAAACCACTGACTGGGAGATACATATGATGGCTAACTATACTTAAGGTTAGTTAATGAGGACATGACCCAGTTGAACCATGGCTCTGGTTAAACCACGGAACCATAGAAGTGGAAAAAAATAATTTAAAATAATCTATTTAATCTCTCTGGCCCAAGGGAGGGTCAACTGTATCTGAGCTATTCTTAACTGCTGTTAATCAGCCCTGTTCTCAAAGACCTTCAGGGATGGAAACATCTCAGCTTCCTAAAATAATCCATTCTAGCCCTGTAGTGGAACCTGGTGCCTGTGCAGGAGCCCGTCCACTTCTATGGGGAGGTGAGGGGCTGCCCACTTGGCTTTGCCTGCAGGATCAAGTAAAGAGCAATAGCGAGGGGAAGAAGAGCTGTCTCTGCCCCTCTCAGGGTGTGATTTAAAGCTACCTGTTTCTGAAGCACAAAGCTAGTTTAAAACATTAAGTCTCTCCCCTTCCCAGACCTATTACTCCTTAACCCATACCACTCCCTCTCAGCTGGTTGGACTGGGATGTACACTGGCCCCCCGGGACCCTCTGGATTAGGAAGACATACATACACAGTTTCCGCAACCAGTTGCAGTAATAGTACTGCAGGGTGGTGAACTGAAGCACAGGAGGAAGAATGATTGTCCAGGAAAGGGAGGGTTGAGGATGGTTTAACGCGATTTGCCGCCAGAGAAAATGGTCATGGAAGTGGACCCTAAATCAAGCTTCTCACCAGTTAACTAACAGCGACTGGTCTTAATTGGGATACTCCAGAGATTGTTATGTTTCATCCCAGTCCTCCAAAAAGGACCTTACATTTACATTTCACTGCCTCCTTTTTCAAGCACATGTACAAGGATGAAGGCCAGTCTGAGCCTTAGTTTTAATAAAATCACTTCAGACGCTTTTTACGAAAGATGTTGATCTGTGTCATGAAGTACTCTGTTATTTATAGCTTTTAAATCTACCTTAAGTTAACTTTGATTCATAGCAACTCAAAAGCATTCAGATATTTCTGAGTCTCTGCATTTGCTATTTTTTTCCTTTCTATTGTACTTGCATAACTTTTAAAAAAGCTGAACTGACTTAAATCATTTTAGAAAAGAGAAAAAAGAGGACTGTGTCAGCCCCTGTCCGTGATGTTTGCTTGTGACTATTCATTCTGCAGCAACTTTTCACAGCAGAGATCTAATCTTTAGCATCGATGTTTATAGTGGAAGAGCTGACAGATCCATAAATATAGAAGCTAACAAGCCCAGCTATGCTCAGAATGCTTGTTTGTGAAATACATGCGATTTTCTTATCCAAACAGAGAGAACATCTTGTTGCTAACACAGTACATAAAGTCATGTCAAATTGTGAAGTGAAAATTATTTTCACTTTTGATAGTTTTACTTTCAATGTCATCACATTCCAGGTCCAAAAATTGGTCTACAATGTCTTCATTTCCAATTTTCAGTGAAGTCTATCTCAGAGACATCTGTCTGTCCTCAGCCAGAAATGAATAGGCTTAGGAGGAGATTTTCAAAAGAATAAAGCTTTGAAAAAAAATTTTTTATGCTCCAAACTTGCTGTGTGAAGGCAAAAATACCAAAGAACCTAGTTATTAAATATGTCCCTGTTCTTTTGACTAACGACAGTAGTATAGCTGTTAATGTTGCTCAGGTGAGAGAAGCTAGTTAATGTAAATGTTTATTTTTATATCCCTTCATTCTTTAGCCACTAGGTTATATGAGATGGAAAGCGGGGTGGATTCAGCAAATGTTTACTCAGTTTGTGCCAGTTTTCCAGCATGTCTAGACTCAATATGAGAATCTACAGCTCTTCACTTGAGAAAATGAAGCAGATGAATAATTTAGTTATTGGTTATTGAAACCTGATGCAAGATGCAAGTAAAATGGAGAAAGACTAAATGGATAAGTACCCTGTTTTTCAAAGAGTATCCTTACTTATGGTGTCCTTGTGTAATGTCCCATGAGATCTATCCAAGGAGGAAATACTTAGGAGCATTCCATTAGATAAAAATATGCAGCCAAGAAAAATTCCAGCAAATGATAATGCTCTATTACAAATATGTAACATGAGTAAAAGGCATTGTTCAGTAGCATCTATGCAAATGCAGTCTTAACCTTCTTAAACTGTCATGCTCTTGATATTTGTTCTCCCTGGTCATAAAAAAATCATCAGAATTATTTTTCAAGTATTTCTGATGTTGTGGGATGAGATCTCTGGAGACAGTACAAACATGGGATGATTCAGGGATATTACAAATGTAGTTAGTCTTTTATATGAGGCTCTGCTTAGTGATAGTTATGATTTTGTAATGCCACCTGTTTTTTCAGAGGAAAAACCTTTTGTAGGCTCTGATCCAATTGTTACAAAAGTCAAGGTGAAAAATAAAACTCTGAATGCACAGAATAAAATATTGCTCTGCATAATTTTTTTTTTGAGTGAAAGTTAGTTTCTTTCTTACAAATCTTATTTTCTGGTATAATCAAACAGAATAATATGGAAGTCCACAGATAATTTAGTGTCTGTATGAGCATGCAGTTAGTGGAAATGCTATGTTTCTTTCCTTTTCTTTTGTTTTTCTTTTGTTTAGTTCTGCTTGTTTAGGTTTTAACCACCATTTTTGTGCTTTCAAATGCTCATACTGAAATACTGTGCTAGTAAGGGAGCCAGAATTGACAGTGACTAAAAAGTCCGTCTACAAACGAAAATTAACCTGATGTCTGTTTACATAATCTCAGCAGAGGAAAATACAAAAAGTAAACATAGAGCATTATAAAACAGTAATTAAACTGTCAGGATTGACTCACTTTTAATAATCTAAAAACATAAAGTGTTTTTAAAAACAGACTTTTTAACCTGACACCTCTCTTCTCAAGAATGTGCTGCTGCAATCCAGAAATGCAGAAAAGCATTACATGTGTCAATAGCTTAACCAAACGAGGGGAAGTGTTTGAAGATATCTAAAATATGAATTACTTGGTTTAAATCTGGTGTTCCAGGCAAAGCATGACCATCTTGTGAAGCTGGGAATGTTAGGCTTTATGAACTTGATCAGGGAGAGTTACCTTTTGCACAACTTCAATATAATCAACAGCAGTTCACTAAAAAAAAAACCCCAAACTTCTCATCAGAAGAAGTGAGCAGAGTTTGCCTGGAACAGTAATAGAGATCTGGAAGAAAAAGATGCTTTTGAATGCCTGCATCTTGGAGGGAAAAAGAAATCTGGTCTTCCAGAGAGAATACATAATTTGTCTTGTCTGTATTAAGATGTGTAGGATTCAGATCACCAGCAGCTAATAATATTTTTTTACTAGCGGGACCTCACCATTTTTAAAATACATTCTCAAAGAAATAAGTTCAGGGTAATCTTTCCATAGTAAAGAAAGTTCTCCTGTGAGAAGATCTTATGGATTTCCCACCTTCTTCGGGATGCTGGGGCCTGTTTGAAAAGCTTGCCTGTTTTTGGAGGAAAGTACAAGGCCCTCAGACAACAAACCTGGGGAGAAAACATCCCATGTAGGGGAAGCTGGGGGAAAGGGGAACATGAATTTTTATATAGCTAGTTTCGGGCAACACTTTGAGAGACACGAGGGGAATTACCACATGTTTTTGATAGCTGTCTTTCAGCCTCATTTTTCCACAGCATAAATAGCTGTCAACTGGTCAGTTTAATTTTATTAACTTGTCTAGATAAATATTAACTCTTTACTATTATACTGCATATATTACTATATTTTTGTGTCATGTATAGTAGCTGTATTGTTGTAGCCACAATAGTCTTAAGAACATAAGCAAATCATGGGTTGTAGGGAGAAAGTACATTTTTATTAGACCAGCCAATGTTACTGAAGAAAAAATAAGCAAGTTTTTGGGCATACGAGTTCTTCGGGCCTACCTGATTTTTTTAAATTAAAATACCTTTAGCAATGAAATGTTTCTCTTCAGGTCCTAATAATAGTTATACTTCATAATATAGCCTGTTACATGGCCTTTGTTACCTAGCTATAATATTTACTTCTGTTTCTTACATGTATACGATAATAATATTCTCATGCCTACATGAGATCTTGCACTGATTTAACTCTCAGTCTGATCTGAACACTTAATGAAGCTAGTGTAAAATTGATGTGACCACTCATTTAATCCAGTTTTATTTGATTTGGCCAAACTCAGGTAGGCATCGGTTTAAGCTGAACCAAAATAAGTCATTCTAATCAGATCTCACATTGGCTTTGTAACAGTGTAACTGCTTTGGTTAATTAGGCTTGTTTTTTGTTTTTTGTCATTTATTTTTGTTAAAATACCTATTTTAATACAATCCTTCACTCATAGCTGTTTCACAACTGAGACAAACGACCCATAATCACTTCCCTTTTAAGAGCATTATTGGCAGTATGAACCATTAGCAAGGAGGAGTCTGATCTCTCGTGGTTGGATGCACTTCATTCCCAATGTGAGATGTATTCATATTTGTTAGCCAAGGCTGTTATGCATTACTGCTCCTGTTGTTTGCATGCTGCTTTTGGAGCCGGACACAGTATTACCCTGTAGCAATGCCCAGGACAAAAGATGGCCAAGCTCAGAGGATCAACATCCCTCCTAGCAGCCACAACTGCTTTCCTAGGAACTGGCTATCACATTATAGAAATTAAGTATCATTGTTTGTCAAGCAATTAAACAAGGAGGTTATTTCTCTACAACAGGCAAAACTTGAAATTCTCTGATGACATCCCTTTTCCTCCTCCCTCCTCACTGCTGCCAAATGGTGGAAAAGGACAGTCCATATGCTGGAGGGCCCTAGGAGGAAGGGAAGGAGAAGGCAGCAGGCAGCAGATCCTTTTTCTCCGATGTGCGTGTTCCCGGGAGACCTGCCCCCTGTCCTGGCAGGATCCTGGCGACCCCCAGAAACCTGAGCCGTGCAGCCAGAGCAGCTGGCTTTGATCTCTCTGTCTTGGCCTCAGAGCTCCCCTGCTGCCACGCCAGCAGATACTCTCCACTGGAAATAAGAAAAAGAGGGAGGAGCTTTATAAAACATTTCTTCAGCCGAGGTTTTGTTCATCCAGAGGAGGAACCATGTACATATCCACCTCTTGGCCTATCTGGTGACCTTTTGTCACCAGAGCAAGTTCATGGATCACAGGATTTGTAGAGGAGATAGTAACAGGAGAGACTGCCGCAGAGTCAGTTATCTCTCTAGCTAAGGACATGAGGATCCTTAGATCCTTCCAGGTACTGATTTGGGGAGGGAAGTCCAACCTAATGACATGACTCTGTTTTTATAATTAAAATAGCATTAGCATTTGATTAAAAAGATAAATCTTCAGTTCCATTAAAAAAAAGTAGCTATGTTTCTGAATTCAAAAGGCAATACTTTTATTAAAGTATCACAAAGATCACAACTGTGTAAGAGTACAACCCTGGGGAACGTCATCATTTTCGTTACTCATGTAGCCTGGCCTATTTTTCAGCCTATGCCTTTGTATGTGCATGGCTGCGTGTGTGTGTGAGAGAGAGAGAGTATATAGTTATGTTACTTTCTTCAGATTAAGTAGTTGGAAAATATGATGCTCTAAAACACAATTAACTCTGTATGTATTCTGCTAGTGCCACCACGGATAGAAATATCTGCAAGCAGAGTTAAGGCTACAATGACCATCCCCTTCCTCCTTATACCCTGAGGCCCGGATTTCTGGCTTTTGGGAGAGGCACGGCTCCTTGAAACCTAGGCACCAGGTCCCTTAGCTCTCACAGCATTACTGCTGATCAGAGGATGACAGGTTCTCTCATTCATGGGACAGGCAGGCCACATTCGCGGGTCTCTTGGACTTCAGGCACTTGTAAGGGCAAATCTGAAAGCCCCAAATCTCCCACTTGGGAGCTCCCTTCTGGGGCTCAGCTGTAATTCCTCAGAGGCAAGCCCCATCCTTTGGCAGCGGTATCTCCTCAGCCAGCTGGGAATGAACGCCTCTGGTTGGTAAGAGCACATGGGGCAGCGATAGAGGGACCGGATGACGATGCTATCACAGCAGAGATCAGCACCTGAACAATACCATGCTTGAGTAACAATGCATGTAAGTGGATAAGTTATTATGTCCTGAGGGAGCAGCACTAATAAACCTATTTAGCATCTCATTTGCTCTTTCAAAAGGGCTCCACAATTAGCTACGCTTAAACATTTCTATCTACTGCACTGTGTGCACCAAGATTATGTCCTAATTGAACTATCTGTTTTTTTCCTCATTTTACATTCATTGTGGAGAATAAATTGGTATAAATACATCAGTGATAAACATTCTTCTCCTCACTCCCACCCATACTGTGATGGTGGATGTGACTCTGCAGGGTGCCAGCATCCCGGATCAGCCATTCCTTTTGACGTTTCCATTTTTTTCCCTTAACTAAGCCATCAGCCTGTACATGAAGTGACGGCATTTACTACCTCTCCACCCAATCTACTCAGTTTTGACATGATACTGCTTTTTAATGTGTGTGTAGTCAAGGTGTGTCTTAACATCTATATACAAAAACATTTCATTTTTATAGCGCTTTAGAGCATTATATATATATTTTATATAAAAATTCCACAGAGTGAGAGTTCTGAAGGAAAACAATTTAAATTCTAGCCATAGTCACTCATCTTTCAGCAGCATTTCAGTTGCCTAACCGTTGTTAGTGGTGACCTCTGATCGATGAGGGCAGTGGGCACATACCTGCATATTAACGACTTGGTGGCTGGAGTGGCTCAGGGTCTGGTTGGGGCTTGGGTAAACCCCCCTCAGGACAGATGGGCAGATCCAGAGTGTAAATGTGCTCTGGCAAAGCCAACAGATGCATTTCTGATGCCTTTCCGAACAGCGCACACAGAGTTTTCTAAGTTGGATGTCAGTTATATTTCTCAAACTAGAAGCTATTTGGCAACTTGCAGCTGAAAAGTGTGTGTTTGTGTGTGTGAGAGAGACCTGTAACTCTGTCTCATGCGAGGAGGCAGCTTTTCTGTTTCCGAATCATGCCTAAACCCTTTGGAGAAAGTAATCATTAGACTAGTGCAAAGATAGGGGGCACTTAAGCATGACGATGAAACACAAAGCTGAAAAGATAAGAGGTTAAAGGTAGTGCTTGCTCATCATTCTAGCCATCTGGATTTGGTTTATGGTACACATTCCTCAGCATCTGTTCTGGAGACCAGAGGATTCCTTGTTTTCCTCGGCTTTCGTTCCCCCATCATGTATGACAGCCACCCACCACTGCAGATGCAGCATGCTGTGTAAAGGTTTTCTTTAAACTCTGTGTAAAGGGGACGCATGAGAGCTTGGCAATTTTCAAAAGCTTGTATTCCCTATATACAGAAATATATATAGGGTCAGAATCAGACCAGAGTTCTACTTCACAGGAACACAGGGAAGGTTAAACTCACTTGAATTGGTCTTTTTTTCCCCACAACAGTTGACAGCAATATATTTCTCCCAGTTTCTTTTGTACAGGATAGAGAAGTCACAAAATAAAGACAGACCTCTTCAAAAATAATGATTTTTTTTTCCAGGGAAATTCTCCTCTCTGCAGGCCCTTGCTCAGGGCCCCGGTGGCTCCTTGTCAATAGCTTGGTCCCTTCAATAGGAAACCTGCATATCTCCCTTAAAGGGCTTGCTGCTGTGCGGGAGTTACAACATACATTGCAGCAGGGATTCATATCACTTAATTTCAATAGCTAAAAGCTAGGTAGGGCTTCGGTTCCCTCTGTAGTCAGCGAAGCAGTAGACATTTGTGATTCATCTGATCCCACACCTGGTGTCAAAACAGGTGGGATAATCACCTCTACTTCTCTCTCTACTTACTGTAGGAGTCTAGATGCTTGTCTCAGGCTGCCTTGCTCTTCAGCTGAGATGCACCTCACACAGCTCATGTCCCACAGAGAGCTGATGGCCACAGGTCCTCTCCTGGCTCCCTCTGAGCTGGTGGCAGAGGCTCCAATGCTCAGCCCCTCCCAGCATCCCTATAGATGTTTCTGCCAAAATGAGCTGGAGTAGTAAAGACCTACTATGTCATGACTTTGCAGGCAGGTGAATCTAGATTTAGGACACCTGATGCTGGGCCAAAAAAATTGCAGCTGCATGGAGCAAAGCACCAAAGCAGACAAAAGCAGTGTGTATTGGCTCTACCAATTCAGCTTTGTTCAAAAGTTTTTTTGGAGGGGTGGCTGGCAGACTTTATGCCTGATCAAGCGTTGCCTCCAAAAGCCGACAGAGAGCCAAAAAAACCAAGAAAAAGCCAGCATAAACACAGTCTACTCTGACTATTTGACAGAAACATGACCCAAATTAAATTCGGGCATCCAGGTGACCCAATAACGCAGGGAGCTAAAGATTTAATGATTGTGGATCATGTTCTGAATGGATTAACTAACCCAGGGCATTTTATTCCCTTGGCAGATGGCTCTAGTTAGGCACCATATCAAAATACTAGGGCAGGTGAGAGGCAGTGTTTTCTTCCTTCACTCAGTTATTGCCAAAGGGAGTTGTGTCCACAGCCTCTCTGTCAATGTTTACTCTTGGTTTGCAACATGCAGATTAAAGAGTCATTACAATGAGTGGTTCACCCCCTCAGTGAATTCTCCCAAACTGTGACTAACATATCCGCTCCCTCTTACAGACGAGGATGCTGTCAGTCCGTGGCACTCTTATCAGTCACACCCATGGCCTGCATTGTTAATGAGTCGAGGTTTGAAATTGTCCTGGTAAGTGAAGCACAAAGCAAAGCTGAGAAAATAATAGATTCTTGTCTTCTAGTTGGCTGTATTTATATGGAAATACAGATCATTACCAGAATCAAAACCTTTTCTATAGTGAAGTAAAAAACTCATTTATTTTGTCTTTTTGCTTTTAAAAAAAACAGCGCAAAATGATGTTAAAGGATATACAAAAAGAATATGAAAGAACATCTGTATCTCTGGCCAAGGGTGAATGGGAGGAGGCATCAAGAGTGACTTTAGCACTCCTGCAGTCCTAAGGCCACTGTTACTGTAACCTGCGCAGACATACAACACTCCTGCACATCTTTGTGCTTCTAGCTATAGACCTACTTACTTAAGGCGGTCATACTCAGGGAGTCTGGGAGTTAGGGTCAGGGAGTCTGAGTTAATTTCTGAGTCCAGGAATTAACTGTAGGTACCAAGTCTAGGCATGGCTTGTCCTGGTAGAACAGTGCAAGGTACTCAGAGTATGGCTCCAGACCAACAGGTTACATGACAATGATATCAACACTCATTTTAAAAAAAAGAAAAGTCTGAGGTCACTCTGCAGAAAGTAGTGTTGGAAACACCACAAAAAAATAATAAAGATTGGTGGGACCAATTATAAGAAGGACAGTGGGAGGAGAGAAGGCAGCAGCAAGGTGGAGATTTATGAGGACTTCCTATAAGGCATTATTGAGAGAGTGGGGAGAATAAACAGAAATATATGTGTAGGGACTACAGGGGACATGTTCTGATCTCGTATCTGAAGCTGCATGTGCATATATGCACAAGTAATTACTCTAGTGTATTGGTAAAGGCATATGCAAACAGATATATACATATGCAAACATCCATTTGCATTCACTGATATGAATTATATATATGCAGTTTCCTGTAAGATGCAGTGTCTTGTGGATTTTATTGGTACCACTTAAGATTCCTGCATTTTGAAAATATGGTCCTTTGTTTCTACTTATACCTATTTCAGTATTTTATTAAGCTATTGTCTATATTTTACAGAAACCATGTTGCAGAGGTTTACACCACTAACAGATGGGATTGCTGTCCATCTACACTGACAGCATAACTATGTTAGATAACAAAGCAGCAACATAACAATCTTTTTCAACTCTTAGATGAGGCAGAATCCTCTAATCACTTTGCACAATCCAGAAAGAAAGGAAGGTTTATAAAGGCAGAAAAGAGTTAACATGTTGCAGCATTGTCCTCACTACAGCAAGAGGGATGATCACCTATCTGTGTTGTGCTGTGAAAGGAAATATGCTCTGAAGCAAAATAAGAAGTGGTGATTGATTCTTGGTTGGTGATTGACTTACTGCACAGCCATAATCAAAGTACTTACCCTTTTGTTCTTGCTTTCTGCTACGGAAAAATAGGAATCACGTTTTTTGGTCTTAGATGCATTGTTAAACAAAATACTGTTTGTAAGGTGCTGAGAGGAAAAGATTTAAAGTGCTTCAGAAACACCAGTGTTGTTAAAGGATTGTCTAAGGTCAGTGTCCCGTTTAAGTCCACCTGCAAAGATTTAAAACTTTATTATGAAGGCTTAAGTGTAAATTAAGTGGTGTCCCAGCGCTTGGGACTCACCCCCCCTTGCCTGAGGGTGAGGTGGTCCTGCTGAAGAGCAGAGCCTTAAAGCACTCTTGGATTGGGGCTGAAAGCCCAGATATAGCAGGACATGTAGGTGCTGCTTATTGACAGATCCTCTCCTGCCATTCCCAGTGCTGTCAAAGCAAAGTGAGACAGAAATGATCAGTTTGAGAGCAAACTGCTACAGCTTAATTTAGATGTTGGCCTGGAGAGAAATGGAGGGGGAAGCCTACCCTTTTGTATTTGTTTTGAGACAGGGTGTGACAGTACTGTTGTATTCTTTGTTCTCCTTCTCCACACTGCCTCAGAAAATCCTCCTTCCCTGACAATACACCTTAGCATAAAATCACTATGATCAATACTGGTTAACTCTCTTCAGAATCAAAAGCCCTTCCTTTCTTTCTTACTAGATAAGAAGCAATCCTGCCAGCCTGCTCTTTGGGAAACGTCAAACACTTTGCAGCCTATGAGACCAAGTTGATAGCTTTTGCTGCTGCACAGCATATAGAAAGCTTAGGTGCATTGGTTGGGAGCCAAGTTTGTTTTTCCACCTGATATAGCTGAGGAAGGGGGCAAACTACTGGGCTCAGAATCCTTTATTTCCAGCTATTCCAGCTGACCAGGTAAAAAGGTATCTGTCCTGCAAGCCTGGCTTTTCTTACATCTTTGGACAGCGTGTTTGAAACCAGTAGCATCCCTAGGATTAGTCACCAGCATTTAATTTCACCCAGAAGCTTCCTTATGGAAAGAGTACCAAAATGAGGGTTTACTAGAATCATTCACAAAGAATGATTCTGGTGCACAAATTTTATTCAGTCTCACAGTAACTGTGTGAAAATGAAGCTGGTCACCACAATGAGCAGCATTTAAATGAAAATGGACATATTCCAGACCTGCTTCAGGTTAGAGTTCACTATGTGGGTGCTTTCATCTGCCCTCTCAGTGAGCAAATTCAGCTCTCTGAACCCACAGAAAGCTTGTCTTGGGGACAAAAAACAAACAGTTTTTTTTCTTCTGGCTGATTGAAATGCCCTGGCTTTTGGAGAGACAAGTGCACCAGGCAGACTGGAACAAGAGATGGAACCAGGGAAAGGGGATCCGCTCTGCAATCAGGAGCCGAGAGAGAAAAGGAGAAAGCAGGACCAGCCCTTTCAGCAGGAGTGAGCAATCAGATCAGCTCACCCCCAACAAACTCCTCTTTGAAAAAGCGCCTCCCCTGAGAACATGACTGTTTCTGGGTGAATAGTCATGTACCCCCTCACGGGGAAGCCCGACCCCAATAGTTTGGCTTGTGCTGGAGGGAAGCCTCAGGTTATATTTCCAGGTCCAAAGCTGCTGGGCAGCCCTGGCAACGGTGGAAGTAGCTGTGTCTGGTCCCCATCCACTCAGCCCCTTCTTCCACTCACTGTCTTGAGCTGGGACACATGTTTCTGTGGCTGGTGATAAAATCAGGTAGGTTAAATTTAACACTGCGAAAGCATTATTTCTCTTCAGACGACTGTGGGGAAGGAGAAGTAGAGTGGATGATATCTTTCTTTCTCATCTCTTCTGCATACCACTTTCTTAGCATGCACACAGCTGTCAGCACTAGCAAGATTTTAATCTTAAACAATTTAATTTTTAAACCCAAATTGTTCCTTATGGACTGTAATCATTTCTCGTATGGACATGTACTTTGTACTATCTTTAAACACTAGGTTTATTTGATTGACTGTAATGGTTCCTCAAGTTAGATTGTTATTTTATATATATATATATATATTTTTTTAACATTATACATACCTCATAGCTGTAATGGAAGCCTTGTGAATCTAATGGGCAATAACACTGAGACGTTCTTTCCCAGTTTCAATGATACCATACCATATCGACACATTTGGAGGTCAAGCAGTGTGGCAATATGATGAAAACTCCTGTTAAACAAGTCATTTGTCCTTTCACAGTTCAGCTGAGGCAGAACCTGTTTGGAACAATTTGCTGAGGAAGTGAATTATTTCAGTCCTACAAAACTAAAGTCCACAACATTCACTCAAGTATCAAATTAGTGTTAGTGCAAAAAGGTAACAAGCATTTGTGATATCAATTTCTTTCTATATAGAGAATAAACCAAGACATCTTCTGTTTTATTTGCATTATCTCCTTCCCTGCAGCAATATGCTCTGTTAGCTGTCTAGGGCAGAATAAATGAGTAAGAGATCCTAAATCTTTATCAAAACTTGCACAAAGGCTCGAAACAACACCATTTAACTGTCTTCATTTATGTGTGAGTCTTTGCACATCAGAAATTCGGTCCTGATCTACAGTGAATTTAAGGGAAGACAATATGAGAAATCAGTCATATGATACTTTTTGACGTAATCAGGAACAAGAAATACTAGAAAGTGCTTAGAACCCTCCCTTTCAGGAGAGGTTTGTATGGTTATCCAAAATTTCATGTGCTTACCCAACTTTCCAGGCATTTAGAAGCTTGCCTGCACCAGAATTTGGACTATTACTCTGTCAGAGGAAATTAAGCACTAACAAAATGTAAAGTATTTTAAAAAAATGAAAAAATAATAAAAAGACAAGATATAAGGACTTTTGCAGCTTAAGCAGTGGTTCCACTAATAGTCTGCCAACCTCTTTGAGTCATGTGCCAGCTACGTACCATCATGATCCCAAAATACACTGCAGTTTCGAGGTTCTGAATAGCTGCCTCTTCATTATGTAGCTCTGAACAGTCCTGGGTGGTAGTAAAGAATTGCGAAAAAAGGAGAGAATGATGCTCACTGATTGGTTAAATGTTCACTTAGGATATTTACTGTGAGTAAGAATAATCATCAAATTATCTTCTTTTCATACTCTGTGACTGGAAATCCATGCGATAGTTTCAATTGTATTACCAGTTTTTTGGAGCCCTTTGTTTAGAAAGGTTTCAAGGATTTTATTCAGTATTTTTGAGAACTTCCTAAGGAAATCTTTTTTAAGTATTAGGCAGGAATGAGAAGGTGCCAGTTTACATCAGCTAAAAGTTTGATTTGCTTACTTTGTACTCACAGCAATTACATTTTTAAGTTACTTATTAAAATGGTGACCTTTAAATTTGTTTATTCACAACACTGTATTACCTTTCTCTTACTCGTATTTTAGGAAGTCACAGACTGGTTTAAATCTCGGATGTCATACTGCAGGTACATCTCATGCAATGTTAGTGCTCACTGGGTAAATAATTACGTGACCATAGTTTCATTTTTCATTAGACTAAAGGTATAATTGTTTGTAATCCAATATGACAAAGGAAAGGAAATACCATACTCAGCAAATTAGGCTTCATATGATGGCATTCCCTAAGAAATGCACGTTTAGTGAAGGACTTTCAGGAATTATAAATAGCAGAAACTTGTAGATGTAAAAGAGTAGATTTTTTACTGACAAAAAGCAGAAGCATTGCAGCTAAGAATTATTAATAGAACAAGGGAAAAAATGTTCAGTGGTCTTCAGAGCTCAAGGATGAAATAGGTGGACAGCATTCACTAAACACTCTAAGGGACATTTCTTTCAATCTTTTCTGTCGTTTTGATCTGTGAACTGGAATACTTCAGGAATTACTGAAATATGCTCTTGAATTAAAGTTCAAATAAAATTTCTGGGTGAAATCCTGGCTCCACTGAAAGCAGCAGGAGTTTTACTATTGATTTGGCTGGGGATAAGGTCTCATCAAGGGGGGGGGGGGAGGAATTGTTTGATTTTTCTTTTTGTAAACTTTGAGCATTTAAAGAAGGCAGAACAGCTCTGCACCAAAATCCTTCTGTAGTCCATAAAGCACAGCAAAAATTGCTTTGCGTTCAATCATGTGGTGAGCGCAGATGGGAAAAGAAAGGCTTCATCCCTCCATCCAAGCCTTGGCGGGTTTCTGGAGGCAGCAACACACTCAGATGAGAATTCAGTGTGACTTGAGAAAAAAGTGCCTGGTCGGTCACTGGTTGATGACACAACCTCAACAGTGCTCAGCTCCTTTGTGTGAGCAGCAGTGGCAGGGCTGCATCATGTTGAAATGAACATTTAAAGATCTATTTCTTCCCATTTTTCATTTTGAAAAGAAAAAGAAGGATTTTGTCTTCTCTGCCTTATACTTTTGCTTGAATCACTCCTTTTTATGAACCAAAAACCTTCAAACATTCCCTATTGTCTTTGTAAGAGTGACTGATTCTTACAAGCCTCAAATAATCAAGACCTTGTAACTACTAGCAATGACCAAGATACCTGCTGTGAAGGAACCATTCCCATTTTTCAGCAAAAATATATTGTGTTTTATCTTATCCTAATATATTGACTCAGGACAATAAAATCAATGTAAGTCTCTTATCAGTTGATACATTTTATCAAAGTACTGATCAAGAAATCAAAAGGGATTTGGGTCAATATCTGAGTAGAAGGATGAAAGAAGATGAGTTGTTGCCTTGCAATCCCTTCCAGCAAACTTTACATTCCAACAAAAGGCCTCATTCCTAGTAGCCTTTCCTTTGATTTTATCTTTAAACAACTTCTTTGTAGTCTCTCCTTCCTTTTTCTCCCCAGGTTCCAATGGGGCTGGGCTGATGTCAATGAAAGGTCTCATAACTGATCAGTTGACTTTGGATCAGGTGATAGGTGACTTTGAATCAGTAGTGAAAGATAAAATCTAGGGTGTCTTCAAGTCAACCTTTCTTGCAGGGACTAGGCAAATACAGAAAATATCCATGTAATTTACCCTTTGCATTTTTATCTTATTCTGAAAATGCTGGCCAAAACATCAGTTTACCTTCACCTCTCAGTATATTTCTACTGAAATATAACTGTCTTTTTATTCAAAAAAAAGTGTGGTTTTGAAATGCACTACTTTTTATTTAAAATGTTTAAAAATGAATGCTTTGTTTCAAACTTCCAAGATTTATACACATGCATACGTGTTTTTAATTTGCCAGAATATTTTAAATTGTTTTCAACCAACCTAAAGTAAAATTTAATTAATTGTTTTTAGAACTTTCAGAACTCTGAAAACTCAGATGTGGAAAATTACTTCTGTAATACTAGGTGCCTCCATTTGCACTGAAGACAATGCACATCACGCTCAGGTATATATCAGCGCTTCTGCCACTGTCTTCTTGCTGCGCAAAATTGGATGCTAAGCAAAAACAGCATCTACACTGATGTTTGAGTCATTATTTTAATTTTTCTCTCATCTCTTAAACTGTTATCTGATAAATATACACCAAACAATAAGCAGGATTTATAAATTTCCCTTATTCCCAGTACTTTAAACATGTAACTTAAATGTTTTTTTCAAGCCATATCTCAGTATTGCATTGTGTCACCCACAAATCCATGGGCCCTGATGGGATGCACCCACGAGTGCTGAGGGAGCTGGCGGACGTTATTGCACAGCCACTCTCCATCATCTTTGAAAGGTCATGGAGGACAGGAGAGGTGCCTGAGGACTGGAAGAAAGCCAGTGTCACCCCAGTCTTCAAAAAGGGCAGGAAGGAGGACCCAGGGAACTACAGGCCAGTCAGCCTCACCTGCATCCCTGGAAAGGTGATGGAGCAGCTCATCCTGGAGGCCATCTCCAAGCATGTGGAGGAAAAGAAGGTGATCAGGAGTAGTCAGCATGGCTTCACCGAGGGGAAATCATGCCTAACCAACCTGATAGCCTTCTCTGATGGAATGACTGGCTGGGTACGTGAGGGGAGAGCAGTGGATGTTGTCTACCTCGACTTCAGCAAGGCTTTTGACACTGTCTCCCATAACATCCTCATAGACAAGCTCAGGAAGTGTGGGTTAGATGAGTGGACAGTGAGGTGGACTGAGAACTGGCTGAATGGCAGAGCTCAGAGGGTTGTGCTCAACGGGGCAGAGTCTAGTAGGAGGCCTGTAGCTAGCGGTGTCCCCCAGGGGTCAGGACTGGGTCCAGTCTTGTTCAACTTCTTCATCAATGACCTGGATGAAGGGACAGAGTGCACCCTCAGCAAGTTTGCCGACGATACAAAACAGGGAGGAGTGATGGATACCCCAGAGGGCTGTGCTGCTATTCAGAGAGACCTGGACAGGCTGGAGAGGTGGGCAGAGAGGAACCTCATGAAGTTCAACAAAGGGAAGTGCAGGGTCCTGCACCTGGGGAGGAATAACCCCATGCACCAGTACAGCCTGGGGGTTGACCTGCTGGAAAGCAGCTCTGCGGAGAAGGACCTGGGAGTGCTGGTGGACACCAAGTTAAGCATGAGGCAGCAATGTGCCCTTGTGGCCAAGAAGGCCAATGGGATCCTGGGGTGCATCAGGAAGAGTGTTGCCAGCAGGTGGAGGGAGGTGATTCTCCCCCTCTACTCAGCCCTGGTGAGGCCCCATCTGGAGTACTGCGTCCAGTTCTGGGCTCCCCAGGACAAGAGGGATGTGGCACTACTGGAGCAAGTCCAGCGAAGGGCTACAAAGATGATTAGGGGACTGGAGCATCTCTCTTATGAGGAAAGGCTGAGAGAGCTGGGCCTGTTTAGCTTGGAGAAGAGAAGGCTGAGAGGGGATCTTATCAACGTGTACAAGTATCTGAAGGGAGGGAGTCGAGAGGATGGGACCAGACTCTTTTCAGTGGTGCCCAGTGACAGGACGCGAGGCAACGGGCACAAACTGAAACACAGACAGTTCCATCTGAACATGAGGAAAAACTTCTTTAGTGTGAGGTTTACAGAGCACTGGAACAGGTTGCCCAGAGAGGTTGTGGAGTCTCCTTCTCTGGAGATATTCAAAACCCGCCTGGACAGGATCCTGTGCAATGTGCTCTAGGTGACCCTGCTTGAGCAGGGGGGTTGAACTAGATGATCTCCAGAGGTCCCTTCCAACCTCAGCGATTCTGTGATTCTGTGATTGCTTTGACTGCAGTCATACACAAGAGTACAAACACGCGAGCTGCTTCTGTTACTGCTCGTACGATGAAAAATGAAAATTTCTGCACTTTTTTTCTCAGGGACAGATTAAGGCTTAATCAAATTTGTTTTCACTGCTATCTGAAAACACAGGGACATGCACAAAGCACCCACAGATGCATGACAGTGCTTTTACTTCCAGGAAGCTGACTGATGAGGATGCACAAACTCATGCCTAGTTCAGCAGCACTCATCCCCGGCCACCATGCCTGCTCCGCAGCGGGGATGATGCTAGCTCCAGCCCTGTGCCCCAAGTCCATGCGGGCTGATCCACCACCCCCAGGAAGCCAGACAGACACAACTTCCTGCAGCTTTCCAGGGAGGAAATCAGAGGGCAGCTCCACTTATGGCAGCACACGGGATCCTTAGCGATCCGCTCCCTGACACCTTTAGGGATCTAGTCTGTGCTATACCTCTCAACACACTCTAACTATATCTAGAATTAAAGAAAAAAAAAGGCTCACTTGCATTGTTGCCATTTTGCAGACAAGGGTTAAGCTCAATGAATATTTCTCCTAGTGGTTAAAATATAACCCAGAAAAATCAAAAGCATGTTTAACCAAATCGGTTCCTCAGTCTGAGCAACTGCAGGGCCTCACAGGCCATTGCACCGGCACAACGGAGGGCGCAGTGTAGTGGTGAGACCAAGGGCCAAGCAGCAAGACCTGCTGAAGTTGGCACTGCTAGCAAAAGAAGTCAAGCTCCAGCCTTGAAGGCAGCCTTGAATCAGCTTTCTAGTGTAAAGGAGTGTAGAGATCCAGACTGAATCTTACAGAGTGCCAAAAGTAGTGTGAAAGAGCAACTTTCAACGCCAAGAAAAATTCACATGTGAGTCAGTATGACAGTAAAAATATTGTGCCTTTCCACCAAATAGAAATAGATGCATATTTTGTCTCTTCTGACAAATCCCTTGGGTTTAATTCTTTGGTCTGACGCTTCCTTAGTCACTCAGGTCTATGCACAGTAACTGTACAGCAAGCTGTTCTTCACAGTCACTAAATGATTCTGCAGGGTATGAAGCAATAAAGATCAGGATCATAATTAAGATTAAAATATTTTCTCTCTCACAAGTCCTCATTTTAACAACTCGTGAGCTAGTGGCAATGCTCTAGCAACACTTTCCAGTCCGTAGAGTTGCAGAGCATACCTGAAACAACAATACAAACAGTACCTTCAAGCTTACAGTTATGTCACGTGTCTGCATTTTCCTGCTCTTTTTTTGTGTGCAGTTTGTATACAGCAGCATTTTCTATAGTGGTAGCAGCAACATAGATCTCCAGTGGCTTAAAGGAAGGACAAAAGTAGGCACTTAGAGTTGCAAACATTTGCATGCCTATTGGTACGTGGGCAATCCAACTTCTCTTTACAAAAAACAAATTGTGAACTATTCACAAGATGCATTCACAGGAGGCAGCCAAGGCATTTCTCCCCACTTTGGCTCTTGAACTGCTGGGCAACAATTATCTGGAGGGCTAAAAAGTTATTCCATTAGGCCCTGATAGCATCTATGTATTGACCATAGGCAGAAGATTTCTAATTACACACATTTCTATGATTGAATCATTCAGACTGATAGCTATTGATATTATTCTTTAATACATCAGAAGCACTTCCCGCCAGTATCAGCCAGAGAGCTCCCTCCCTCCCTCCCTCCCACAAAAGCATTTGCAGAAGGAAAACTCTTGTCAGTGATATAGCAGGTACGCACCCCTATAGACTGCTTGACTGCTTCAAATGTGTGGGAGTTCATAGCACATAGCTGGATCGTAGTGAAGCAGTGGAGACGAGGAAGCAAAAATACCAGAGTTGCTTTCCCAGATACCATGGAGTAGATAAACATGGCTAGATCCTCTCCCACATACAAAGAAAAGTAATGCAATTATTAATCTTGTTTCCTCAGAGAGGACAAGGGGTGATTTATTTAGTATTTTACTCATCTAACATGCTCAGTGTGTGAGTTACCACTTTGATTTTGTTCTTTTCCCACTAGCTGCATCGCCCTGCTGGAAAGCCACAAAATTCTTTCTGGCCACAGATGAGGGAGTGTGAATGACCAAGAGTGAGAGGCTGAGACTGTTGATCCACTTTAAACCAATGCATAAAAAACACTTGAGTGGCTACTTGCTTCTGGGGCCCGAAGAAGATGCCAGGCGTGCTTAGGGAGGCTGTGCTGCTGGCTTCCCACAGTGCCAGGCGGCTGGGCACCTGGTAGGGTGACATGGTCACAGTCCCAAGAGATGGGTTCCTGACTGGGTAAGGACCTAGGGCAGGCAGGCTGCAGCTCCAGTGTTGCCTGCAAGGGCTGTATTCAGCTCCTCCTTGCTCGAGCCAAGAGGTTGACACACTGCAAGGAAATAAAAGCCCAAAGAAGTTGCAGGTTGTGGAAGATGACATAGTCATGTCACTGCGTTTGGTCTCTGAAAGGCTCCTGCCTGATGTAGGGAAGTACAGCAATTTGAAAAATGATGCCAGCACTTATTTTCCATATTGGCCTTCTTCCCTATGTAGAGTATGTCAGTGACTCCACCACAAATCACTGCCCTGGCTGACGTGACTCCACTTCCCACAGGACCCCAAAGGCAGGTCCCCCGGGCTCTCTTTGCTGCTCTTCTCCTGCTCTGGCCATGCAGAAATGGCCAGAGAAGGTCCAAGGCAGCAGCGCTGGTGTGGCAAAGGTCCTGAGCAAACATGCTCTACCCTTTGGCAGGGCTTAGCAATGTCTCATTGGCATGGTTGTGGATACAGAACCATTGCAAAAGCCCAGGATGCCCTTTCATAGTGACCCAAGCCTGGCAATGGTTTCTTATTGCCCTTTTTCACATGGCATGACAACAGAATCAAACAAGTGCAGCAGGACATAGCATAGTTTCTTAGTGTCTCTCCAGGTCTTATAACAAAAGTCTAGTCTTCAACTTTTCCTGCTGGTATGGGCAATGAATGCTGGGAACTGAGCCTGTATGTTATTTAACCTTTGATAGGGAACTTTACTTGCTACTGGGCTTAAGACCCAGTTTCTGAAAAATAAAATTGATGGGAGTTAAGTATCAGAGCAGCACTGAGGTCCTGAGCATAAGTCTCCTCTGAGTCAAATTTTTGCAGTTTCTCAGTCAGCACAGGTTGAAAAATGATCAGTGAAGTCAGCTTGCCCTTTTTTGAGCATTCTCTAACAGTGAGATGCAATAGGGGCCAGCTGGATTATCTCTCATTCATTGGTTATGACCCATTTTCAGGACTTATATGTGGAATTGTAGTAATTTAGGTTTTTATAAACATTATCTTGTCTGTCAAATGATTTACCAAGTTTAGTCAGTGAGATTCATGGTTCTAAAATACAACAGCTGAATAACAAGCAGAAATATGTGATAATTAAAATATTCTAAGTAATGAAAGCATAGTCTAGTGAGAAGTGGAACTGGGAAGGCTCAGTTGCCTGTAAATTTCTGTCTTACTTTTATATATGTAAAATGATTGTGTGTGTGTGTGTGTATGTGTGTATATGAATGTGTATATAAATACTCAAGTATATACACACCTGGCAAACTATCAGTGGTGGAAACAATCACATTCTAAAGCCAACAAGTCAGAGGTCAAGTTGAAGTTTTTTTATATACCTAGGGAAATCCTGCTTTGAATAACCAATGACTTAACCTTTGCCAGCTATCAGTCTAGTCAGTAGTAATTATCCAAAGGAGATTAAATGATGAGATTCTCAAGGAGAGGTGTTTTGCCTATTGAATAAGACCAGGGATTAAGCACAGATACTTTCCAAATGCCAAGGGAATACTCAGCATGATAGTGATTTCAGATGCAAAGTACACAACTGCAAGTAATTGAACTTTCCTCCCTCCCTTCTTGCTTGCCCTCCATGAATGTGCTAGTACTATGAAATGGTTATCACATCCTGTGATTGGACACAGCTGATTTACCCAGCGGGATGCAAGTGATTTCTAAATAAAAACACTCATTATGTTTGAAAACCAGGTAGCCATGCAAAAAGCATGGTTTTGGAGTTTTTATTTAGCCATTAATTTCTACAAACAGGGCCATGCATAGGTCCTTTCATGGGAACACTTTCATAAACTAATCCTTTGCCTTTGACATTGCACATAGGTATGTCAAGTCATTTTAGTTTAAGGCTTGATGTTAGATTTTTAAGACTTGATGTCTATTCCTAAAACTCCATCCAGACTTCCAAGTTACCTATTCAAGTGTCTGTAAGATGTTTCAGAGACCATACAGATTACAGCCCCGTGTTACGTGAGGTGACTGAATCTGACATTTGGACAGTAGTCAGATCCCCCAACCTCTTCCCCCTTCCCCACTCACCTACTGCCTAACCACAAAGCTCCGTGTTGGCATCCAAAGTCTCCCAGTGCTCTTCTGCCCCTGGGGGTGATCACTGGGCTTTTTGCTGTCTATCATACTAGATCCATAAGCATCTTTCAAGGTGTGCTGATTATACCAGGTCTTGCACAAGAAATAACTAGGAACAAGATGCTTGCAGATGTTTGTCATTACAGCTACATCAGGCAGGATTATGCCTGTTTCATGGGGTTTGTGCATTCAGCTGGGATGAGGGGCAGTTTGCCTCCAGGATAAATAAAGCAGTGTTTAGCTTTGTGGCTCAAGGCCCCATTTTCTTAGTCGGTGTTGTGATGACTGGGACAGCAGCAGAACTGGCTCAAAAACAGGCTGAGCTTCAGCTATGCCAGGTACTACTGCCTGTCTCCTCACAGTGATGGAGTACTTCCTTTCTCACCTGCTTCCAGCAAGTTCATCTGCATTAGTCTGAGCAGCTGGAGGTGATGATCTAAACTAACCTGTCTGCTTTTGCCAGAAGGAGTGGTCACAGGTTTTGCTACCTCCACAGCTTACTGACTAACAATCTAACACTAACAAACAGCCAGGAGACAGAAACATCTGCCTCTGCCACAGCTACTGGGAGAATGCCTCCTTTTACAATGTGGGTCTGCAGCTGGTGGCCTGCAGACCACATCTGGCCCACAAGAGACAGCTGAGCGTCCCACTGACAATCTTCCTCCAGGCTGGCCCCACTCTGACAGCTGTGGGACTGCCTCAGGCAGGATTCATTCACTGTGAGCTGCTCCAGCACCAACAGAGGGTCCTCGTACAGCTTGAATCTGGTAATGGCTGGTCCTCTGCTGAGGGGCAGCAGCAGCTGGCTGAGAAGATGCTGTGTGGTAAGAAGAGGGAAGACTGTGGACCCTGCAGCAATAAGGAGAAAGTAATATTGCTGGTAATAGACATGTTACAATTATGAGTTGAATCTTGGATTGTCTGAGAAGTGGGAAACTTCTGAGGAAGGTGAGGACGTGAGTCTGAGGCCTCTGGCAAATAAAGAAAGAAGCCCTGTGCAATAGGGGACTTTGGGTTATTTTAGAAATGGAGAATAATGTAGAAGTCTGATAACAAGAAGCATGTTTTCAGCCAGGGACAATATTAGAGCAAAAAGAGGGAGGGCTGGCATGAGAATGGAGTGCAGAGACCTCTCCCACAGCAGCTAGCACTACTGCCTTCCTTGCATTGCTCATCCGAGGAGAAGAGGAACAAATGAGCTTGGGCACCCAGGAGCTGCCGACCCCATAGCTGTGATCAGCCAGCTTTATTCCCGGCCTCTTTCTTCTAACTTTCTTCTAATCTCTTTCCTTGAAGGGGGGAAGTAGCTGAAGAAGGAGTAGGAATGGATGTCTCCTTCCTAGGCTGGTTAAAGGCTCTGAGATGTAAAATCACTTGAACTGTAAAACAGGGATGAATTCTGGGCACATCATGGAGGGTATGTGCTGCTGCTGAAGTGATATACAGGAGAGTTAAAAGTAGCCTGCTGGCTTTGACAGTGAGCAGCTGATGACTGAAGCATCAGCACTTGCATAAATCCATGAGATTTACTGAGAGTCTTGCAAAGAGCAAATTAACCTTTCCATTAGCACTGTGCAAACCCTCAGGAGCTGCAGGTAGGGATGGAGACCTGAGTGGAGGTAGGAAATAACTGCACCTGTCAGACATTAAGTTGTGTTAGAGAAACTTAAAATGCCTGAGGGCTCTAGGAGAGGACTGAGAGCTGGGTCTCTGAGGAACTGAGACTCTCTTGTGTCTGTCTCGGTCTGGGATGGCTTGAAAGAAGAATTGGGTCAGTACTCTTAAAATCTGCAGGATGTTATTTTGACCTCTCCTATTTTCCCAGACTATGATAATCCATTTAAAACAACTGATGTGCTTATTTTTTTAATATTGTCCCTTTGAGAGGTGGCAGGGAAGGAGTTGTAACATTTCTGTGGTCAAGTTGAATTGTTGGATTACTTGCTCATGTTGATTCTGGCAATCAAACCTTTGCAGCAAGTCTTTGGTTTTTCAGCATTCTTTCACGTGAGAGTGAGAGATCCCTCTGTTTTGCAGCTGGGAAGTGGCCTTACAATATGTGGCTTAACTCTTCAAGGAAGTACAAATTTGTATGACTCTTGCTTACTCGTAAGTAAAACTTTGAGCACATGGCGGGACTAGGTGACCTCCAGAGGTCATCCTGAGTGATTCTAAGTAAATAATGTGTTTAGTGGCAGCATCTGTACTAGATCTGAATGAATGATAAAATTGAATACTTAGAATCATTCTGAAATAGTTTTATTACAATAAATTCAGACTTAAAACCTGCTAACTCTATACTGAAATCCTCACCTATCTTCATTTTTTTAAAATTCTTTTGAATAAATTTATCTGAGCTACCTGAAAATTAACATACTAGAGAAAGGTTTTGTAACACTGTATAGGCATCTAAAGGGGGAGACAGAAGACATAGCTAATAACTGTTTTTATGTGGTTGTTTTTTTTTCAATTACAAATCCTGTTTACTTCAATGAGGACCATGTTTGGCAAAAACCGATCTTGGAAAAATGCCTACTTCATAAAGATTTTTGCAACAGTTTTTGTTTTTTTTTGGTAATGTACAACAGTGTTCTATTTGTTAGTAATTGTGTACCATTTAATTACATAGCTATAATATGAAGAACAGTAGGTAAAATACAATATTTGTTGAATTTTTCATACAGTTAAAGAAAGAAGAAAACTTAACTCACTTCATAGTAATGAAATAGATTATATTTAGTTTGCTAATGTTTTTTCATTGCTGTTTCCTTAATGCACTAATTATGTTGCGGGAGTACATGCAGCAGTTACACAAACCTTGACTTTATTCACAATTGTTATCGGGATGTGAAGCCAAGTGGTCTTTGGTGACTCCTTGTGAACAAACAATTGATGCTCAGTTCCCTGCCCGCCAGATAACAACTGCAAGCTTCTGGCATGACTTCAGTGTCCACTTAGACACGAAGAAAAGCCCAAGTGTAAATCTGATAATAGCTAGTATGTGGCTTAACAACACAGAAATGCTAAGCCTGCTCATATCCGTAGCTATACTCTCATAAATTCTGGTTGCCATCTATATACATGATGGTGTTTAAACAGAGCAGGAAGAAATTAAAGTATGAGCTTGATTTTGGAGTTTGGCATTTAGGCTTATAAATCTTGGGAGAATCTTTTAAAATCTGATGTGGAATTAATTCTGTGTATGTCTCTCCACATACTAAAAATCTTATGTCTTCAGCAGGTGGTGGGCTTTGGGGACCTGGGTCTTGCTGGTTTTGTACGGAGTTGTGTCCCATGGGATGGCACTCTGGCCACCACTGGGGCTTGTGCCACTGAGGTGTGACAGACAAATTCTGCAAACACCATCTGCAATAAGGGAGCCTCAGTCTAGCTGGTTCAAATGTTAATCACATTTGAAAAGTCCCAAGACTCTTGTTTCTAGATCCGGGCAAGGCTTTCTTTAATCTTGCAACAGGGAATGCCTGTAAGCATTTCTGTAACTGCTCAGGCTCAAGTCAAGCTGGATGTTGCAATGTGAAATTCCAGGTCAAAAGGTGAAATGCTGCTAAATTTAAGATTCATGTTTATGTACATGAATAAATGGTTACTTGGAACATTTCCATTTCAGACACACTATATAAGGTATGGCTGTTTTAATGTTGGGGGTGTGCGGTGATGTTTTTTTCTTTTTTTTTTCTTTTTTTTCTCTTCTTCCTTCTTTCCATCTGGGTACTGCAGTAATTTCACAGGAATTACAAACTGGAAAAATTCTCCTCAAACATACTTTTCCAAGCATGCAAGCCTAATTGTTTTTGTGCATCCAGACTTGTATCTATAAATGTTTGGATATGGCCCTGTAGGCTCACTTTGTCATCCTGAATATAGGATTAAACAATGTATTCTCCTGTCTGTTTTTTTTCTGGCTTCCTACTGTTTGTCTTCCAATATTGGAAAAAATCAAGGACTAGAGATGCATGAGGTAAGAATCCATTCACAGAGATAAAAATGTATTTGATGGGATCCTGTCTTAATGGGAGAGACTGTTGTGTGTGTTTTTAATTTTGGGAAGGTCAGAGCTTAAAGGGAGAAAACAAGAGTACCAGGAGACAAATGGTACTCTAGGGGACCCTTTTTGACCAGGGGTACTGCACCCTTTCCCCCACCGTGGTGTTGGGAGGACAATGCTGTTGGTTCCTTCTGAAGGGTTTGTAAAACAGATCATCTGGTTTTTAAACAGCTTGTGACACACTCAGTTTGATAACTGCAGGTTGTCTATACAACTCCCAGAGATGTTTAAATCATACAGTCATACTGGGTATAACTCCTTCATTTCCTCTCCCAAGGTGGTGTACAGTTTTTGGTGCTGAGTGAATGCTGTTACTGTACTGAGGGGTCTGAATTTTAGTAGAAGGTGGAATTATCACAGCAACCCACTGCCAAGGAAGCAGGTATGAGAATGAATTCAATACAGGTAAGATATTGGGACTTATTCCTCCTCCCTGACTCCATGGTAATTGTTGCTATCCCATTATTTCCTTGCATTTCCTTGCTATCCCATTATTTCCTTGCATGATGCTAGGAGCAGGCTCAACAGTAAGATCTTCCTGCATATCTGTCATCTTGGGGTATCTGGCAGTCAAAAGTGTGGGAAGAATTTATGGGAAATGGTGCATTGATGTGAATTAAAGTATTGGTTCTGGGTAGTGTCAACCTTCCAAGTATATCCTTCCCTCAGAGATGTTTTAGATTAGTCTTTTAAACACTATATAAACTTTTTATAGGTGAGAACTTATCATTTCCTGCTCATCTTATTTTCCACTCTTTCTTAGCACCATTTGATTACACCGTGCTACTTCAGTGTCTCTTATCTACTGTCAGATTAATATTAAAAGTAAGCTTTGGAGCTCCTGTGAGAATCTCTTCGATTTCAGTACATATTTGCTGATAAACATACTTGCATATCCTTCTTCAAAACTGTCCATGGTAAGTTCTTATATATCACCCAACTTAAATGATTTTTTCAAGTGAGATTTGGTGAAAAAACTTCTCAAACTTTCATCTTGATTTACATCTATTGCTTTCATAGAATTTTATCCCAAGAGCAAATCTGACTGGTGCCTTGTTTTATCATTTGCCATCTTCATTATCTTTTAACTTTTTTTATTTTCATTTCCCACTCTTAACCTAGTATATGTAAGTTATTTATTTTTTATTATTACTAACAAACATGGATCTAAAGTCTATTTAATTTTCAGTAGTTCCAGAAGTGGAATTAACTCCAAGATGAAACTGGCTCTGTTTTCATGCTAGATTCCAGAACAACCTGCCAGGCAGTAATATCTGATACTGAATTACAGTAGCTGAACACCTTACTAAGCTTTTTTTTGTGTGTGTGTGTGTGTGGGGGGGGGGATGACCTGTATGGAACTGATGCAAAGGGCTTAGCTCATTAAACCGATACCTTAGGCTACTTTCATAAATAGCATGCTAAAGTTATGTTGGCTTTGTTGCTCTCCCCAACAACCTTTTTTATTGAATTCTTGTTCTTTGTGCACATTCCTGTTACAATATTAAGAACTGATACAGGGGGTTCTTAAAACACATTTAATACTTCCCTGCAAACCAAGACCAGGCACACATGCTCTCTTCCAGTCCCAGCTGTGTTGGCTCAAGACTCTGCTGCCCCCAGCAGTGCAGCAGCCCTCCCCTTTCTGTCCCCGTAAGCTCTGCTTTGGCAATATCCTGAAGCACATGAGAGTGTGGTGTGTGTGTCTTTTTTTTTTTTTTTTTTTTTTTTTTTTTTTTTTTTTTTAAGCAGGCTCCTTGTAAGCCACACAAACAGTTGTGTTAGGAGCTGAGGATTTCATATGCCGCGCTGCGAGAAGGAATGGATGGGTCAGGAAGTCTCTAATACTCGTATTACTGACAAAATACCCATAGCATCAAACCAAGGGCTTGGATTTGCTATCTGAGCTTCTCACGTGAGTGCTTCTTCACCTTAAGTAGTCCTAAACTGTTGAGTCACCTTACACATTTGAAAAAAGAGGTTGGCTAACGCAGCTTTTGTGACTGCAGTGGAAGTGCCAAGGTGGTATGTGCTCCAACTCAGCTGGAGCTGGGCAAGACCACATAGCCCCAACAAATAAATGGATGTCTCCTTGCAGAGATGTTGGCTGACCAAAAGCTGAGTGTGGGCTGGTCTGCTGCCACAAGCCATAAATGAGTCTGTCTTTCCTCCCAGTGTCAGATTTCCCCTCAAGCCTCTGGGCAAAAGTGAAACTGAAGGAAACATCCTCAGATTCATGTAGTGACACAGTTGCATGTCATGTATATGCTCATGTTCAGTACAAATAGAGCCATAGTTATTTTTTCTAGAGAATAAATATTCCTTGTGTATATCGGGGCTGCTGGGCTGTGTCCTGAAAAACTTAGTCTTCTCTGGCATTAGAAATGTAATTCTGTGACCAGATGTTGATGCTAATTGAGTTACAATACCATGATTGAATTGCCCAGTGGGAAACAGCTTTTAAAATGTTGTAACTTAAACTTTGATTTAGTGTATTGCATAAAAGTATGTATGACTTACATTTGATACATCCTCTTTTTTTTTATTAGTGCTCTACTCTATGAACAAAAGTTCTTACGGTCACTATAGCCTGTTAAGTTTCTGCTACATATGCTTCCTCATTGCTAACTCTTCCCCCTATTGTTGGGATCCCAAATTATAGAAATACAGAATATTTTCCTGGGGGGGGGGGGGGGAAGACCTGGAGGTCATCTAGTCTGACCACCTGCTCAAAGGGGGCAGGTTGTTTAGGGCCTTGTCTGGCTGAGCCTGTGCTGGTATGCAGCAGTCTGGCTCTTTCTAATCATTACTCAAAGTATTCAAGTTAAAAAGTTTAATTGAAGTAAATATTTAAGTTTTTGCATAAAAACTGCATGCACAAATACATATTCCCTCATGCATGCATGTGTATACATAATATATTACACTTGAGTGCATGGGGCAGGGAGCTATTTTTATGACCACACTTGTGGAAATATTTGAGTTAAACTGACTTTACAGTAAACACTTTGGCCTTAAACTCACAGTGTGCAGTGACACGTACTGTGCAGCAGTCCAGTTATTAGCACTAATGTTTGAAGGGGTTTTCAGAGCCCCCATTACCATCCCCTCAAGTAGGGGGTCCCTATCTTGGCCCCCAAAGCTTACCCTTAAAATATTTTTCTCAAAACAATATTCATCTATGAAAAAAATGCATACTAAAAGCATTAAAACCAGTAAACTTTCCCCACAAATAACTCAGCCCAGTCTGACAGTGGTGGGGAGCAACCTTTCCCCTGCCCTCCAGTGGTCTCTAGAACAAGGACTGCTCGTTTGTGGACATTCTTATTTGGGGGACAGCCCCTGGTCATCAGTGCAGCCAGGGTTTCTCCTCTGCTCTCTGCAGCAGGGCCCCAGCTGGCAGTGCCATGCTGAAGCAATTGATGTCCTTGAAGAAACTTCAACAGGCTTGCCTGCCTCACACTGAAGTGCCAGGGACCATGCTGAGGGCAGGCTGGCTGGAGCCCAGCTACCACTGGAGTGCAACTGAACGCTTGAGGTGCAGCCTTTGAGTAAACTCCTCACTGAAACTTTGTGGAGAAGCAGAAATCTGGTCAAGGGGATCATATTAAAGACCCAATGCTAATCCAGACAATATAGTTAAAGACTTCATCCAGCTATTCAGAAAGCACAAGAAAGTCCTACAGGTGCCTGAAATGCTTGATTTTTTTTTTTTTTTTTTTTTTCTTCCTGACCATTTTTCTTCCTGGTTGCTAGTAGCTGAGTTATGATCCGGTTGGTTTAACATCCACAGTTCCTGAAGCTTTTTCATCTCTTGGATTTATAACCCACCCCCAAGAAGCTCCTGAATTTGGTGTTCTTTACCCAATTTTGCGTCACACAATTCCAGCTGTCAACCGAGAAACGGAAAGTGTCCAGCTGACCCTCATGTCTGACCCAGTCTTTCAAGCCAAGGACCAAAGGCAGTAGCAAGATATTTTGGGATCAAGACAGGATGTTAGTCTGATGTGTTCTTCCCTCCAAACACAAACCGACTTCAAAAGAAATATAGAAGATCATACAGGCAATCCTCCCATGCACAGCCCTTTATGGCAACAGACAGTGGGGGAAATAATAAATAAATAAAAATTCCTGGCTTAGCAGGGCAGGCTTAGTCCTTGCTATGGCTCTGCCAACAGTTTTGGTAACTAAGGGAACCAAGAAAAGAGCCACAAGTCTGGCTTAGTACTAGCAACGGCCCAGCGTGCTGCTGAGCTCCCCTCCTTCCTTGGCGTAGTTGCGTTTGGTTGGAGGTGGGGACATGGCAAGACTGAGAGGCTTATGAGGAAAAAAAATGGTTGCTATTTAAATAAACAGGATGATGGATAAAAAGAGAACAATATTAAGTAATGAATGTAATTATTAATTAAGCCACTTTTGCAAACTGAACATCAGTATGCATATGCACTTTATCTATTCATTTATTTTTAATGATCACAGCAACTGAAACTCTGGAATTTTTAATTAAAAAAACCCCCAAACACTGAAATATTTCAATGCCATCAGTTTTCTGTAATTCAGCGGTAGCAATAACAAAGTATTCAGTCAGTACAAAAAGCAGATCTACTGATAATAAACAAACAACCACATGCTTTTTTAACATGTTTAGCAAGAGGAGGACAAGCAAGGCAAGCAGCCCCACATCCGCAATCACATCTATCTCTGCAACAACAAGCAATAACCTAGCAATAATACTTACCTTAAAAGTTTTAATTTTTAATCCTTCCTTATGAAAGCATTTGACCTCAGAACTAAGGCAGCTTAAGGGCATGTACTGCACAAGTTTCAGCAGCTCAGGGAATGGCCAATAACTCAGTCCCTTTGGATTATAAGACAGTATCTGTAGGCCAGTGTAGAGCATCTTTAACAAATCTTCTACTAAAATGCAAAATGAATTGAAGAACTGAAATATAATAAATAGCTCAAGAGATTTTTGCAGATAGTTAATGAGGTGGGGTGGGGGGGGGAAGCTAGGACAAAACAAAAGACAGCTTCAATAATTCAAGGAAGTTTGGAATGACTCTATCAGAAGAGCATAACAAATCCTGGGCACGTGACTAAAAAATTACATGATGCTCATTAACTCTCAACTAACTAACAGCTAGACTGATGCTTTAGGAAGAGACCGAAGAGTCAGAAAAGCAGTCCAAGCAGTCATGGCTTAAAGGGCCAATACAGTGACAATAATATAGAAAGTGTGTGGGTATCAAGTGGCAATTTGAACTGGCTTATAAAACCTGTTGCTCAAAGACATCCATGTACCTTAGGGAAGCATCACAGGTCAATAGCTAGTGATATGGTTAGCATCCCATACTGCATGGAGATCAAATCCAACGCACCTGTGGCCAAACCAGAGTGACTATAAGTAAAGTGTGGTTACAGTTTCCTGAATTTCTCTAGGCAAGATGGAGGGAAAACTTTATTTATTTATTTTAAAGAACAGTAGTAGGAAAAACTATGGCTGGAGACCACACTTACTTTCTTCCAAAATTGTTCAGTTCCTTCTAGGCTAGAGATAGCTCAGTGTGGCAGGACTAAACTACAACACAGTTGTATGTATAAATAGCATAGTTATATTCTGGGGCACAGTTTAATAGTAACTATCAGAAATCTCTGTCCACAATGGCTTGGAAAGCTGTACTTAAATCTTGCTTTCAACTCACTTATCAGAAGTTTCTCCTGCCTCAGTGTAATTAAAATATCCACAGTCTAGGCCATTATAAGCGCTATCACCTAATCAGTCTGAAACATCAGTTAGCCCTGATTTTTTTACACTTAAGTTTATCTTCACAGCAATCCCTACCATGTTGGGGAACAAAGCTATGAATAGAACAGCTCTGAAATGTGGTCAACAGACATTTCCATGATACTCTAGGGAAGGCCCAGGTAATTATTTTAACTGTCCCCAGTTTGTTCTTCTGTCCATAACTATAGCTTTGAATTTATAAATAATGAAGCATGATTTTAAAACCCCAAACAAAACCCTCAATTGTCCCAGGAACTGTGTTGTAATTGAGTCTCCAAATGTGGCTGTGTAAAAGAGAACCAAAACTACATTGTATAAGCCTATAACATACAGATGGGCGTAAGCAGAGCAAAACGACAGGATGGAAAACGTCACCAGGAAAATAAACTCTCTCATCACTATTTCACTGCTTTTTACCTAAAAACCCAGTTGCCTATTGTCTTGATTAAACCTACTGTTCTGTTGCATTTTTTTGTTATTGAAGGAACCAGCAGTTGGTCAGTGACAGCTTCCTGAGAAGGAGCAGCTTGAAAAGCTAAATACAGTATCCTGTGCTTAAGGCTTCTTTTGCTGCAAATTGAGGAAAAACTATATTGGAAAATGTAAGTTACTGTAGTAGATTAAAGTACATAGTTTAAGATTCAACTTGCTTAAACATCCCCACTTCAAATACAAAACACACTCCAGTTTTACAAGTAGAGTGTTTAAAAACTGCCGAATGAAGCAGACCAAACATCTGTCCTGTAGCATCCTGGCTTCACGGATGTTCCTCTCGTGTTACCAGGCAGCGTATCCCACTCCAGACAAGAAAGAAACTCACTATGTTGGGAACCAGCACAGCAGGAGGCTTCATTAGCCACAAACAAGAGTAAAGCAGGGCTTCAGGAGGAGCAATGCCCTGTCTGCACAGTTACCTTCACCACGATAAGCACATCATCAGCTGGAGAGCCTGTAACATATACTTTGGATAAACAGAGATATCTATAGATACAAGGCAACTATGGCTTAAGCGTTTCAAGAGCTCTTTGCCCACCAAAGAAACAAGTTCTATATTAAAAACTTTTTGCAAAATACATTCTCTGGTCTTTCTCCGTTTAATATCTTCCTCATTTGAAACTTGGCTCTTGCCCAAATGCATCCAGAGCAACACTTGATGATAACTCAAAAATGTGCAGTTAATCTGTGTGTAGTTTCAGCTCCTGAATGCCAAGAGTTGAAGTGTATTTTTTGAGAGAAATAGGCTTGATCACACAGCATAATCATGTTTACGTAAGTTTTTAGATGACCAAGGATAAGGGAAATACTTCTGTTAACTCCTTTGAGAAAAGACAAAAACTTCAAGATGAAAAATTTCACTTTTTTTAATGTCATCTTATCCACAAACAAACAAGTATAAGCCCTTGTAGAGAGTTTTCTGCACTAAAGAGAGAAAAAAATTAGCTTGCCTTTTTTTTTTTTTTTTTTAACCTTACAGCTATATATCATCATAAAAACTAGTTTGAAGAAAGAGTAAACTTTTGCTCTTTGGTCTGTCTTGATATTCCTCCAGAGACACATAACAGGAATATTTCAAATTCATTTTTCTCTCCTATTTGCAGAAAATAGGAAAGTTGCAGTTCTTATTTTCCAGGCTTCTGAAATGAGAAAGATAGATAAAGAATTTGTAAGTTGAAACAAGATGCCTCTGCTTTCTTTAAAGAAAAAAAATAAAAATACAAGTATTACAACCTAAAACATACTTGCGATGTTTTACTGCAATTGAATACTTTTGCCTTGAACATAATACACAAAAACATTTACTTATGCCACATGCACCTTCCACTTATTATCTGTGCAGCCCTACTTGGGAGGGAAACAAAGACCTGTACTCATATTTCAGCGTGATATGGGCTTTAGACTGTACATTGTCATAATAACTGCTACTGACTGAAGCCCTGATGTGCGATACTGTGGCATGCCTGTTAAGGTAATAAAAGTCAGGGTTTTATTCCATCAGATCAACTGCACAAATGCAAAGAAAAGGCCTTCAAACAACTTCTATATGAATCCGAATGAATTAAGATGCAAATGTCTCACAAAGAGTTTTCCATTCTGTGACATGAGTTTTGGTGTCCTCACCTCATCTGCTTCCTTACAGCCTTGAAGATGCTCGCATTACATTCAGAGGTCTGGGCTGCTTCTTGCAGTCAGAAATGCTCTGAGGGTGGCAAAATACCTATGCTTCCTGTCAGTATCATTTTAGTGCTGTTGACTTCAAAGAAGGGACAAGTGTGAGAACATATCTGAAACTGTGGATAGACATAGCCTTGCCAGCTTGCAACCGACTGAGGAAAAACAAACAAACCAAAATACTTCAGCTACCCGAAGCACAACTGGCACAGGAAGAGTGGACACCTGCTGCAGCTCTGACTAAATTAGAGGGATCCTTAGAGCCCCAAAGGGTATTTAACAGATGTCACTTTTGCAGAGTGGGTCAGGTTCATAAATTCGCCTTGCTGTGCAAATAATAAAACATTTTATTCTTATATTTCTTCCTGCTGGAAGAACTGTCTCCTTTCAAGTAGTTCTTATTCCAGCTGGTGCTATCTACAGATATCTCATAAGGAAGCGATTTCAACTTTCCTCTTACTGTATCGGCTAGGAAGTTTAGGTCAAACAGGGTAATGACTAGTGATGAAGAACTAGCCATATTCCCTCAGGTTCATTTCCAGATTTTTATATGCTTGGGTATTTCTAATAAAACACATAGCTCCAGCAGAGAGAATATAATATTGTGTGTACTAAGTATTAGCTATCTGTTGACAGAAAAAAAGAGTTGACTTTTTCAACTTAAATTTTTTGCTTGGTTTAGAGTATGTTCTAATGACTAGTACTCTGCAAATTTTTTGTGAGAACTGTCATCTGCCTCGTTAACACTGTGAAAGGGTGGGGGAAAATCAGACAGACTAACGACATCAGTGTTTTAGCACAATTCTAGCAGCAGGAACTTCTCTCTTTCTGTACCTCTTTCACAAGTCTCGTGAAGCTATACATTGCAAAGAAGGATATCAACTGCTCTCAGCTATGCATGTGTGTTTACAATGAAACATCTGCAGCTCTTGGACTAATCTCTGAATATTTTTCAATTACCACATCTTAAAGATTTGAGTCAGTTCTAATGAGTTGGCACAAACCATATTACTAGAAATTTTACATTGTACACTAAAACCCTAAGAAAATAATTCAAATCAAACAGAAAAGAGTTCCTGAATCTGTCATCAGAGAAACAAACCCACAAGTACCTCAAAGTGTAGTATCAACCACAGTGTGGTCTTACTTCAGTGAGCTGCCACGGGAAAGCAAACCCAGAGAACAATACTTAGCTTACTCTAAATACTAATACTCTAAAGCAAGTTAGGAGTAAACGAGTACGATTTCTTTTTGGGTGACTAACAGGACTTGCGATTTCTTCAGACTGACTTTCTCCATAGCCATGAGTGGTACAATTCCAGAGGCAGCTCCTCAGTGTGCCAAACACACAGAGATGGGAAAACCAAAAGGCATCGCCAGTTCATACCAGCAAAGGGCTGGCCACCATTCAGCAAATGAGAAACCCATACGATAAAGTGCACATTATGAAACATTTCCCTAAAACCCTTACGAAGTCCTCAGTGAAACAAGGCCCATATAAACTGACAATCTTTTCTATATGCATGCTAAAGATAAACGGCCTCCCCGAAACTGGAAAGGAAAATAAGGGCTGTTGACCAACCTGAACTTGGAGCTCACTCTCAAAACAATCCTTTCACTTGCTCTGTGATGGGGTCAAGGTCAATGTCATAGAAGCAAGGCCTTGTGGGCAGTCCTGGCATGGTGCTCATCTGGGGGAACAATAAAACCAAGTTATCTGCCTGCATCTGTAAGCATGTAATCGCTCTGTGCATGTAAACCTGAGATTAAGAGAGAGGCTAGATTGTTCATCGTGGACTCAGTTACAGATGTGATTTTCATTATATTTTTGTTTCTGTTAAAAATATCAAGCTCTGTACTTCAATTCCTTTTCAAGTGCATGCTTCTAAAAGAGAAAATAAAAGCTACAAAATACAGGCTAGTATAGAGTAAACTCTTTAATAAAATTAAGATACTCTGAGACTTATTTGTGCCTCAAAATTTCTACCCCTTACTTCTACTGGGAAATTCACACAGCAAAGGGCAAGGACATAACTGCCTAAATTCACCTGGCGATACAAATGTGTTAAACTGCAGACCTTTCCTATGCAGAATCAAAATATAGCAGCAGAATTAGTCACAACACTTCCATGACTGATTACTTCACGTCAGGAGCAAATTGAAATAGTTCAACTAAACATATATGGATTATAGCTGAATCCTAATTCAGTAGTTAGAATTAGTAGGTTGAGATACTAAGCTAAAATAGCCCAATTATCTCAAACTATGCATAATTAAGACCCTGATCTAGCATAAAACTTCAGCATTTGCATACTTTTCAACATGGGAATAGTCTCATGGATTTAAATTACAGTTAGCAATGGCTCTGCTCACACTGCTTATTATTTACAATTGGCATTTTAGCAGCAATTAAAAATACATGAGTGACTTAAAAATCTTGGGGTGCTGGTCCACTGTAGTTTAAACCACTTTAAATCAGGGGTGCTGCAGGTCCTCACCTCCCCACCTCAACACTCCCACCTTCTCCCTTGGGAAAGGGAGGCCTAGAGAGCAGGTTCAGCCCAATAAATGTATATTTTGAATTTCATTTTCTCTTGTTTCAGCACCTTGAGCCAGTTCTGTGGCTCTAATGCCAGCACTGGCACAGAGAAAAGGATGTAAATGTGGGGCAGGTTTAAGGCAGGACCAATTTGGATCAATTCAAACCACTGCAGATTCACACCCTGTGTCTCACTAAGATGACAGAAACCCTTAATACCTCACCTTATTCCAAAAAAACTCAAGGCAGTCTAAAAACAGCATTTAGGCTAATGAACCTTATAAACACTTCGGATATTTTAACCTCAGAGGCAGAGGATAGCCCTATTGTATGAGGTCCTACAATAATACCCAAACACGGGAAAGGCATTACAATCTCTGGAAACAAGACTGAAGTTTGGGATTAGCTCAACTCTGGGGTAAGAGCCTTGAAGTATTAAAACTTCTTAAGTGAACAGTAGACTTGGAGGACCAAAATTTTAGCTGTGGCAAGTCAGCAGAAACCATTAAAGTTGGTGGTTAATCTGACCCCAGGAGGTAACCCTTGTACTAAAAAAAAAGAAAGAAAGAAAGAAAAAAAAAAAAAACACGGACTGGCTTGAATGCCAGAAACACTCCAGCCACAACGACCTAAGAACAGGGACACATTAGGGTACATTTTCACGCCATGACAGAGCCGATATCCACTGCAGAAAGGGGAAGGTGAGGAAGCCCTGCGCTCCCTCTGGGACAATACCCCTTTGGAGGCAGGCTCTGGCACAAACTTACCGCAAAAAAAGCTCATTCCGCACACTGAACCGATGAAAATATACATACACACTTTTGTGGCTGATGAGTTAAATCTGCCTATGGTGCAGCGAGATCACCACGCGGCGCTGCCTGGGAGCAGCTGGCATACACCACAGGAGCCGTCGCTGCTGAGCGCAGGGCACATGGCTCGTGCGCCCACGCTGCTCCCGCCACCCTCCCTGGCCCCTGGGGACGCAGCTCAGCAATGACATGGCCAAGGGCGAGCCGTAACAGGCCTCAAAAGAGGAAAAAAAAGCCCAACAACACTAACCCAGCTGCTGCCAAAAGCCATATTTACAGGCCCGTCTCTGGCTGGAGCAGGCTGTATTTCTTTATAAACTGACCTTTTCTGCTGCATACTCAGTGATTCAGTTAGCATCGCCCTTACACTTCAGCTGTGCTCTGAAGTCCAGTGTAATGTTTCCGCCACGGGAATACAATAATATCTCTTTATGCTCCCCTGCCTCACTCCAAAGTCCTGTTTATTCCAGAGAACTAACTCGACTGCCAGTTCAGAGGTTAATCTCGTGCTTGGGAAGGGCGAAAAGGAGCTTGGAGAGCACAGTACTGATGCAGTCGTCTTATTTGTGATCTGCTTCTGCGGAAAAACAATGCAACAAGCTCTTGCAGTGGACTCAGTATATTTCCTCTGTTTCTAAACTGAGTCCTTCCTGATCTTTTGTTATTGCACACAGTAGATTAAAAGACAAAGCTATCCATTTGCATTAACCAAAACTCTTCCAAGTGTCATATGACATCACTTTATTGACTGACTTCGGCTTGGCATCTTAGCTAAGTACTAGAACACCTTGCTACTATTCTTTATCTATTGGCCACATTAGTTCGACAGCTAGATTATTAGGGTTACTGAATTATTTTCCGTCTCAGATTCATCCCAGTTTATCAGTTAACTCTTGACAAGAAACTGCCTTAATGAATCCTGCCTCACTGGGAGGGGTTGAACAAATTGCCAAAGACAACTTTCTGGGTACTCTGGATATGGCCGCGCTACATGTCAAAGTCAGCTCCCAAATTCCACATTCCTTTTTTCAGGGTATCTACAAGATGGCTGGTCTTCATTCTCTCTATATAAATACCTTGGTATAATATAAATAATAATCAGTTTAGGGGAGTTTTGCTTTGATTTTTTTAAATGAAATGTTAACAAAATTGTACATGTATGTTTATTTTTATTTTTTATTTTATGAAAACCATAGGCCCAGTCCTACCGTGGTGTAATTCCACTGTATTAACTAATGGAAATTTATTTTCATTTAACAAAATGGAATTTCAATAAAATGCAAATATCAAAACAATTTATCCCCAGTTCAGGGTATATAACTATTCTCATATTAAAAAGATAAGCCAACACAAGGGAATGAGTTCACCTGAATTAAAATTACTGCTGCATAAAAGGAAATACAAGGCAGAAAAACACAGAGGAAACACTTTGGGACTAATACCTACACAAACTACAGAGTGAAAATAAAACACCTCTTGTCATTTTCCCCAGGGCCCGGAGTTCCAAATAGGACTGTAAAGCCATGTAGATTTATGATCATTTCTCTCTACTCTCATTATTCGGACACACAGAGGTAAAATGCAACAGAATCTATCCTTCTTTTTCATTACTTCAATGTCAATAGGAGGAGATGGCTGGCTGGCTGGCTGAGGAGATTATTACCAATTATTCCCCTACCAACGCTCTATTTCTTTCCCGCAGCCAAAAAGGCACGAGAGAAAAGATGGCTCAGTTGGCTGCAAGGCTGAATCAAGTCCTTCCCTGACTGACTTGCCATCCGGCTGCAGATTCACGATGATCCTGCTCCCTTGCACCGTTCTCCACAATGCTGGTACCAGAGAAGCACACGAGAAATTTACAGTCATACAGTAGACTAGACTGCAAGGCATCATACGCCCTCCCTACACTGTACAGAGATCAGTGCAACCCACCGCTCTAATATAATGCTATTTTGGACATAACTGGGCAGCTATGCAACACTACACAGTGTGGCTGTGAGAACAGAGCAGCATTATAAGTAGTGAACAAGAACACATTATCTGCTTAAGACCACTAATTGAATTCAGGTAGCCAAAATGATCAATTCTTCAATTTGACCAAAACTGTTGCTATCATACTTCTCTTGGGAGAAAGAATATATAAAGCATAAACTTTGCATCTTAAGATTTAATGCAGCTTATATGAATGTTTTATGAAGGAAAAAAAAAGGGTTTTATGAAGAATTCATCCAGCTGCTGGTCAAAACATATCGTGGACAAATTGGTAGGAACTAGTTTTGTAGAAACTCACTAGAATCTATCATTTCCTTTATAAACTGTGCAACTGCCTACATATCCATGAAAGCAATTCTGCTTCAGGAAGACATTGTGGAAAATGCAATGTGTTTATTACTAGGCCACTCTATGTTTTGGAGGAAAAACCAGCAAATCTTACAGTTAGCTATCCTGAGGATCATTCATGTTTCTGGAAATGCATAACCCATGGAAGAAAAAATAGGATTTTAACTGAGAAAGTCTGAAGGCTACTGTTATTTATACTAGGCATTTATGATCTTCCATACCTGTCTAAACAAAAACACTTAAGGAGCTTCCTTACAAAAGGAAGGTGCCAGTTATTCCTAAGGAAGCTATACGAAAACACTGTTCCCCAACCTCCCCAAGAAGACGTTTACAGTCACTGGAAGAGTGCCTATGTTGAGCTTGACTGGCTGTCGCGCCATGAGAAGCCAGAAAGGAACAGCTGCAAATATTGCCCCCCATCACCCAGCACTGTGGCATGCAAGTTGGCAAAATACAGATGCTGGGCAGATCCATGAGAGACCATCTGCTATGCCTATGAGAGACATTATTCCCGAGGTAATGAGGTGGAAAACATAATTGACACAACAAATTACCACTGATATCCAGATCTTCAGTACTGGACATCACAGTTTCTAAGCAAGGATTACCTGGAGTTTTTCTGAAAATTTTAATAATAACTTTCAAAGTCTGGGTGAAAAGCCTCAAACCTGCCCCATTTCAAATGTACTTCTTAGTCCCCTGGCAATGGAAGGCAGAGGTTTTTCTCTTGCATTTTTTGATTTTCCTGTAAACAAAATAATCTGAAGCTGCAGAGGAATATGTGCTAGTCAGTGCAACTTACCCGAAGATTTAAAGAACTGCTGGCCATTAGAGGATTCCACTTCGAAGCAGAGACCTAGTAGTTTCATTTAAACTACAGTTACATGCTGACTTGTAATTTTAGTTGACCACAAGGTCTATGTAACAGTTGCACAGTCAAGCTCTAAGACTTTGCTAGCCAGGTTTGTCACATCTCCCAAGAGGAACTATTTTGCTTAGCTTACTTTTTTATTGTACAAATGCCTATCAGTGGTTGACACATCCTGCCTTTTACTTGCAATACATACGTATATGTATATGTGTGTGTGTGTACATAAAAATTCTTATAGGACCTGAGATCACCTGAACTGGATTAGCACAATGATATGATTTGTAAAACAGATGTCTTGAGAACTACATCCAACTCATGTTTAGTGTCTTTTTCAGCTATAAGACAAGATTTGTCTGTTTTACAAGCAGAGCATGATTTGTAAATGGAGAAAGAAAAACAGAGGAATCTGTATTTACACAAAAATAGGGAAACAAGATGACTAGAGGATATGAAAAAAAAAGTCTCAACGCCATATTGAGTAAACTTCTCTATTCTGTGGTTTATGGAGTTAATGTTGCATTTGACAGAGGATGCAAGTAACTCACATTATCTAATTGTATTCTTTTGTTAATTAAACAAGTTAAGACACCCCACAATCATTTGAAATGTGAAATACTGCAGAAAACGTTGTTTCTCAAGAGAATCTAGCAGAGACGTGACTGTGGATAACTTCTCAATAAAATCTGATGGGGTGAATTGCATGTTCCATACTTCCTCAGCAACAGCCAATACTAGGAGAAAAAACTCAAGAGGTTTAAAAATACCGCTACAAACCTGCAGACATTATGTTCAATATGTTATTATTTGCAGGAATCTGGAGGTCTGGCACGAGGGAGCGACACTTAAGGGGCTGGGTAATGTTTCTCAGTTTGAATTAGAGCCCCGAAAGACAGATCCACTATCAGAAATTTGCTTCCCTGGAGTGCATCTGTCAGTCTCAATATATGCAAAGCTGAAAGGAAGAGCTTCCCTTCCTTCTGTTGGAGCAATCCCTTAAGGTCTCAGACCCTGCATACATTTAGACACGTTCCTAATCTCCAGTGTTGGATTACTTCCACTGACTGCTGTGGTGCTGGGCCCACGCTGGAAGTTGGCACCAGGGGAACCACAATTCATGGCGTGGGAGAGAGAGATTAAACAGTCCCATGACAGCACTGCATGACGGAGAAGTGAGTGTACACTGTGCTGTGTTGATATTATTCCGGGTGCCTTAAGGTCCCTGCACTCTCTCTTTTAAAACTACACTTGGAAATTGTTCATGACAGCCTCTCCATGCAACAAGGGCAGCAGGCAGGACTATACCACTCCAAAGCATGTTCCTGTGCAAAACCTTTTAGTGCAAGGTCACCTATTTCATCTTCAGACTGGACTACTCTACATTGCACAGAGACACCCAGTGTGCATGGAAAGAGCACTTTGTAGGGCAGCTAGTGCACAAGAAACTAGGTAGCATATCCTAAATATTTCCAGGATCAGACTGTATTTTGTTCCAGAGAACCTGAAGATGTCCCCAATTTTCAGAGTTGGGGTTCTGCATAACTTCAGAAGCAGCTCAAGGAAATAGTAATTAAAAGAAATCAGTATTGTTTGGCTTAATTAAAGAAAATACAACAGACATGAAAGAGCTAAGACAAAATATACGCATTATAGTCTACACACACATGCACATCCATGTATATTAAGAGAAGGGAATGGTGCTACACTGAAGACAGATCCGACTCTCAAGGGACCTTCTACTACCTCTTAAAAGTAAAGAAACCCCAAATTCTCACATCAGGAAAAGCAGATGCACAATGCAAGCAAATTGGGGCCTCTTTGGAAAAGCATCAACTTTTAAAAACAAACCAATACATTTGTTCAGACGGAACTGTCTGCATTTCAGTTTGTGCCCGTTGCCTCGCATCCTGTCACTGGGCACCACTGAAAAGAGTCTGGTCCCATCCTCTCGACTCCCTCCCTTCAGATACTTGTACACATTGATAAGATCCCCTCTCAGCCTTCTCTTCTCCAAGCTAAACAGGCCCAGCTCTCTCAGCCTTTCCTCATAAGAGAGATGCTCCAGTCCCCTAATCACTTTTGTAGCCCTTCGCTGGACTTGCTCCAGTAGTGCCACATCCCTCTTGTACTGGGGAGCCCAGAACTGGACGCAGTACTCCAGATGGGGCCTCACCAGGGCTGAGTAGAGGGGGAGAATCACCTCCCTCCACCTGCTGGCAACACTCTTCCTGATGCACCCCAGGATCCCATTGGCCTTCTTGGCCACAAGGGCACATTGCTGCCTCATGCTTAACTTGGTGTCCACCAGCACTCCCAGGTCCTTCTCCGCAGAGCTGCTTTCCAGCAGGTCAACCCCCAGGCTGTACTGGTGCAGGGGGTTATTCCTCCCCAGGTGCAGGACCCTGCACTTCCCTTTGTTGAACTTCATGAGGTTCCTCTCTGCCCACCTCTCCAGCCTGTCCAGGTCTCTCTGAATGGCAGCACAGCCCTCTGGGGTATCCATCACTCCTCCCTGTTTTGTATCGTCGGCAAACTTGCTGAGGGTGCACTCTGTCCCTTCATCCAGGTCATTGATGAAGAAGTTGAACAAGACTGGACCCAGTCCTGACCCCTGGGGGACACCGCTAGCTACAGGCCTCCAACTAGACTCTGCCCCGCTGATCACAACTCTCTGAGCTCTGCCATTCAGCCAGTTCTCAATCCACCTCACTGTCCACTCATCCAGCCCACACTTCCTGAGCTTGCCTATGAGGATGTTATGGGAGAGTGTCGAAAGCCTTGCTGAAGTCAAGGTAGACAACATCCACTGCTCTCCCCTCACGTACCCAGCCAGTCATTCCATCAGAGAAGGCTATCAGATTGGTTAGGCATGATTTCCCCTCGGTGAAGCCATGCTGACTACTCCTGATCACCTTCTTTTCCTCCACATGCTTGGAGATGGTCTCCAGCATGAGCTGCTCCATCACCTTTCCAGGGATGCAGGTGAGGCTGACTGGCCTGTAGTTCCCTGGGTCCTCCTTCCTGCCCTTTTTGAAGACTGGGGTGACATTGGCTTTCTTCCAGTCCTCAGGCACCTCTCCTGTCCTCCATGACCTTTCCAAGATGATGGGGAGTGGCTTAGCAATAACACCCGCCAGCTCCCTCAGCACTCATGGGTGCATCCCATCAGGGCCCATGGATTTGTGGGTGTCAAGTTTGCTTAAATGATCTCTAACCCGATCCTCCTCAACCAAGGGAAAGTCTTCCTTTCTCCAGACTTTCTCTCTTGCCTCCAGGGTCTGGGGTTCCTGAGGGCTGGCCTGAGCAGTAAAGACTGAAGCAAAGAAGGCATTCAGTAACTCTGCCTTCTCTGCATCCTTCGTCACCAGGGCACCCACCCCATTCAGCAAAAGGCCCACATTTTCCCTAGTCTTCCTCTTGCTACTGATGTATTTGAAGAAGCCCTTCTTGTTGTCCTTGATATCTCTCGCCAGATGAGGGCCCTAGGGCCTTCTAGGGCCCTAACCCATGGGATTCCTCCAAGCAGGTCCCTGAAGAGGCCAAAGTTTGCTCTCCTGAAGTCCAGGGTTGCAATCCTACTTAGTGCCCTGCCTCTTCCTCGCAGGATCTTGAACTCCACCATCTCATGGTCACTGCAGCCAAGGCTGCCCCTGACCTTCACATCTTCCACCAGTCCTTCTTTGTTTGTTAGTACCAGGTCCAGCAGCACACCTCTCCTTGTTGGCTCCTCCACCACCTGTGTCAAGAAGTTGTCACCAATGCCCTGCAGGAACCTCCAGGACTGTTTGTGCCTAGCTGTGTTGTCTCTCCAGCAGATATCAGGGTGGTTGAAGTCCCCCATGAGAACCAGGGCCTGGGATCGTGAGGCTACTTCCAGCTGTCTGTAGAAGGCCTCATCGACTTCCTCATCCTGATCAGGTGGCCTGTAGTAAACACCCACAACACTGTCACCCATGCTAGCCTGCCCTTTAATCCTTACCCATAAGCTCTCGACTCGCTCTTCATCCACTCCTAGGCACAGCTCTATACATTCCAGTTGCTCCCTCACATAAAGAGCAACTCCACCATCTAGCTTTCCTGGCCTGTCTGTCCTAAAGAGCACGTAGCCATCCATGACAGCACTCCAGTCATGTGAGCTATCCCACCATGTCTCTGTAACTGCAATGAGATCATGGCCCTGCAACCACACACAGATCTCTAGTTCTTCCTGTTTGTTCCCCAAGCTGCGTGCATTGGTGCACAGGCATTTCAGAGAGGTGATCGAGCATGCAGGTTTCCCAGGAGGGTAAAAGAGGGTCCTCCATAGCCACATCCCATGCGCACTTCCCTGGCTGCATTCATATGCTGGAGGCATCCTGACTTGAGCTGTCTTTTGCCAGCTACCCTGTCACTATAACTCTCCCCTTCCCCCGTCTTTCCTAGTTTAAAGCCCTCCTTACCAGGTTGGCCAACCTGTTGGCAAAGACCCGCATGCCCCGCCTTGTGAGGTGGATCCCATCTCTCCCCAGCAGTTGTCGATCTTCAAGCAGGGTTCCATGGTCGTAGAAACCAAAACCCTGTTGCCAACACCAGCAGCACAGCCAGTCATTAACTTGGAAAGTCCGTCTCCTCCTCCTCTCATCCATCCCCCTCACTGGCAGGATTGAGGAGAAGATGACCTGGGCTCCCAGACCCTTGACCACCATCCCCAGAGCTCTGAAATCCTGCTTGATGGTCTCCAGTTTGCCCTTGGTGTCATTAGCACCCACATGGAAGAGCAGCAGAGGTCCGAAGCATGGACAAGCCTTGTCAGTCTTTCCATGACATCTCTCACATGTGAGCCCCTGGCAGGCCACAAACCTCTCTAGACATGAGGTCAGGTCGGCAGATAGATGCCTCCATCCCCCACAGCAGGGAGTCACCCACAACGATCACCCGCCGCTTCTTCTGGGTGTTCCGGCAAGGCACAGGGTCTGTTGTCCCAGGTACTTCCCTTGCAGCCATGCCCATCTCCTCCTCATCCTGGAGGGCACTAAACCTGTTCTTCAGCTTCAGGTCTTCAGGAGGAGTAGGAGCCTTTCTCCTCCCACGAGCAGTGACCAGTTTCCAGCCTTCTTCTACGGTGTTATGATGTACCGTTTCACACGGCACAGAGCCCTCCGGCAACTCCACTGCTGTGGGGGGTTGGGACTCCCGAAGCTGCACAGTCTCCGAGAATACCCTGTCTATCTCTTGCTCCGCTTCTCGGATGCTGCGCAGCCTACTGACCTCCTTCCGTAACTCCCTTACCTGACACACAACTCATCAACAGCAGCACACCTCCTGCAGGAGAGCTGGCTGCCAGCCCAGGCCTCCTGGAGAGGCCCCAAGCACTCCCTGCAGCCTGAGACCTGTAGAGCTGCATCTACTGTCAGAGGGTCGGTCTGGGTCCAAGCTTCTGACACAGCAACTCCAACAGCCACTGGGGAGTGTGCTCTGCGGCTTCACAACCATACTTGAGGAAACGTACACCACAGAGAACAGAAACCAAGGTTCCTTCATGCACCCTGCCGCACAAACTGCTGCATCTGTTTGCTGCCTCTGTTCACAAACTGCTGCATCTGTTCACTGCACTCTGGGCCTGGCTCTTATATAGGCCTCTCCCTAGCACTGACTCCCAGGATGCTTGACTCGCCCTAATCAAGGGCCACCAGGATCAAAGGCCCCAGCTCCCTCTGGTCAGGGGCAATCAAGAGAGCTCGTTAGCAGCAGCCACTCCTAGCTAGAGCTTTTCCCAGGAGAAGTCAAGGCCTCCTGCAGTTGTCCTTGCCTAGCTTCCCCTTTCCTGTTCACAGCAATCACCTTCTAGTTCCTCGGGGGTCCTCAGAAAGCCCACAACTTCCAACAAGATCCTCAAGTTCTAGTCAGAGCCCAAACACTGCTGCACAAACTGCTGCGTTTGTTCGCTGCCTCTGTTAGCTGCGCTCTGGTCCTATTTCCTTCTCAGGAAATCTTAACAAAAAAATAAGTTGTTGCAACTTATAATGATCATAGCAAGATATTCAACAAATTAACAGTTTTCAAAAAGATCAAAATAATGTTTGAAAAGATGATGACCCTACTCCAGCATATGCTCTAGTATTCCTTGCAAAATTCAGCTCTGTTTCACTGGCACATTGACTGTTTTCAGGTGCAGAAGGCCATCTGGCATCAATTATTCTATTATCACTTTCTCTAACTTTAATGTTTGCACATTCTTGGCAATTGTCTTATTTTGAGAAGTATTTACAACACCAGAATACATAGGCATTGTTCTCCTGTTATCAGCATCTGGATGAAGTTATAAAAGTACTGAATATTGATTATACAATCCTAATTGACCAGCTTTCCCTACTACCTTGCTGCCAGGTGCTCCAGTGAGGCAGAAGTTGCTTGTGCCCTGTAATGTTTTCTGAGGGATGTCCAGGACCCCACAACTTACTCATCTTGAACAGAAATAGTCTGAATCTGAAAGCAATCTTCTGGGCACCTTAAAGAAAAAAAACAAAACTGCACAACGGTTCACATCTGATACAGATTTTGAAGAGAGCTGAGCGTACATATCCTAAAGAGAGCAGGGGAGGAGAGGAATTGGTCAATGCTTGGTTGGCCAAGTTCTTAGTGAACTGGTCATTATAACACTGGTAAGATTCAAATGTTGCTGTTAGTGATGTGTTGAGGTACCTAAGACCCAGAAGAGGCATTGCTCTAGATATTAAAAAAAATATTTAGGCACAGATGTAATCTGTAAGAGGATGAGCAAATTTCCTCCATTAAGTGAAACATTTTTATGACTCACACATACGACTGCAGTTCCTCTCAGCAGAATAATGCAAGCATTTTCATCTGAGAAGTGATAAAATCATATTTGAAACATAAGAAAACAAAATGTTCCCCCTAATAACAGCATAATGGGGTCAACGTTTTAAGTTTTACTTTAAAAATAATTCACTCTCTCTGAGGTAGCATGTGTTAGATGTTCCATGTATTATTTGTTCATACTGTCCACAACACATTAGGATGTTTCACAGGGTATTCAGAGCTGTTCTCTGCCCTGTGTAGTTCAATGGATAAAGAAAATGTTACAAAAGGATAGCTACAAAAAACAGAGGACATACAGGCAGAGAGGAAAACCAGAGTTACAAATATCAGGTGACTTGTTCCAAAACACTCCCCTCCACCACAGCCCACTCAAATCCTTTTCCACCAGTAATTGCTCCCTTGGCCAAGGCCTACATCCTGATTTTCCCTCCCTCCTCAGACTTTCGACACAATCCCTGGCAGAGGACTCTCATGCTCTGTCTCTCATACATAATCACCCTCCACAACCAGGAGAAATTCTTCTCTCCAGCTCACTCCTGATGTCAGAGGCTCCCCAGGCTGCTCCCATTCCTGACAAGGTGCCAGTACATTGGACCATGCTGAAAACATGCTTCTGAGGGAATAAATCTAGAGGATATTTTATAGAAAGGGGCTCCTGTCATGTATTGTTTCAGCAACAGGAATGTCTCAAATATCTGATGTCTGCAGGTGCATAATCATCTCAGTTTGTCCAATGCTCGGACCTCCTGGTGACCATGACCAGACGGCATAAGCAGATCAGGTTCTGCTGACAGCATAGAGGGCTTTGTGGTATTTGGGAAGGAGAGGTCTGGGGTGGCCCTATCTCAACAGTCTTGCTTTTGCTCAGCGACTGAGCACCTTTCATTTTCTCTGGAACCTGTTTATTTTGTACCAAAGATTTCTCTAGAAGAGCTATCCCTCAATCACTGGGAACAAGTCCCCCTTTGGGCTCTTGATCTTCATGATGCCATTTTGTTTACAAGCTTCATATTTTCATAGGAGTCTTCCCTTGCTGGACAGACAGTCTGACATGTTAAGAGATAAAAAACACAGAGCCCTGATTACAGTCCAGAACTGAAAATGGTGGCAACAAGAGACTATGTAAAGCAAATGTGTGCTCAACATGCAGCAAGCCTTACCCTTCCCAGTAAGTCATGCAAGGAAGAGTATCAGAAACATCATCCACTCATTTCAGTGACAAATTACAATATGAAGAAATCCCAAAATATTGTATAATTGCACTGAATGGAAGCATATTTAATTGCTGATATACTAGCCCTCTTGGTTACCATTAACTAGATCCACTGACATCTGAGTAGGGAAGTTTCCTAAAAACCACTACATCAGGGAAAGATGATGTAGGTATGTAGGAAGAACTGCTTCTGTAGAAAGTTATACATTAAAGGGGTTATAGCAGAGGATCACTTAAAAACACAGTTCTTCTTAATTGTTAAATCACCCAATTGGCTTGGTGTTATTAAATAATTTATACCAAGTGCCAGTGGCAATCTATGTAACACCAAAAGATATGGGTATTATGGAAAATACCTGAGGTGACAGGATTCTGGAAAGGGTGGGAGAGGAGGTGAAAATATTTTGTTAATCCCATCTGAATAGACATGATATGGTTTTCAGTGCTTTAAAACAACAAAACCTAGGATATACATTTCACAGGTGCAGGTCAACTTTCCAGTCATTAGTTATCACAGGAGATGCCAGAATAAAGAGTCTGGGGATGTTATCTCCAAAGAACAGTCAACTGCAGGAATCAATAACGTAAGTCACTGCATCACTGTGCCATCGTAAAGTATCAGCCTTGACCTGCAGGAGCACCTCTAATCTCATGTGGCTAGTTCAAGCTTCTATATCTACATCCCCATGTCACATGTGGCTTGGATGAGCTACTTAAGTTATTTTCTCTTCGTAGCCCTTAAGATAGATTATTTTGAGACAAACTGAAGTAAACAGGAAACAGACAATTACAAAAAAGCACCTGACATTATGAGTCTGGATAAAGCTGCTTTCTAAACATACACCATTTTCCCCATTTTTCTCCAGGCAAATTACTGTTTTGGTTAGATCATGATGTAACCAGAAGGGAAATACTATCTTCTCAGCTTCACCAAAGAATTTGAACTTTTCCTTTGGACTTGTTCCTAATTGAGAAGATCCAGAATGGATCCAGTTTGTCTGGACATGAGGACGTTAAATTGTTAACTTTTTAGAGTCTGTGTGAAAAGGATGTTCTCAGTCACAAGTGCATTGCAAAACTCCAGCAGTGTTCAATATTCAATACACTATGTCCCCTAAAGTCATGTCAGAACATACAGCAATCTTCTTCGACAAGGAAGCAGTAAAGAACAAACAGTATTACTCAGATCAGCAATTTTCAACCTCTAGTCTATCGACCCACTATTTTAAGAGGTCTCTAAAAGGCTGCTAAGAAAATCGAGCCTTGAATGACCTATGCTGGAGCTCACACCTCTGGATAATGCAGGCGCCTATGAATGCTTTGAAAAATGCTGAAAACAATGACTTTGGCAATGGGGGTAAAGTTATAAAGAGGAAAGTATGTCCAGTTTTTGCACCCAAATTTGATGAGTCTCTTGCTGTTACCTTCAGATGTGTGGGGGGAAAAAAAAAAGAGAGACCTGCAGTTTCCATGTCAAAAGGCAGACAGAGAGACTCACAGTAACTATTAATAAATAGATAATAAAAAACCTTGTTTACATTATTTTGCCTTTAGTTTCTGTATTTAACTGGAGAGAGATGTCAACATGTGTAATGACTACAGCAGCTATAATGTATGTACCTGCTACATCTAATTTTTTTGAATTTCTGATTCAAAATGTGTGATATTTAATATGTAATTAATATTATTTAAGAAGTACTGAATAAATACAGAGCTGTAACAATTTCTCTGAACCTGACGGAAACTTGGCTTTGAAATAATTTTTCAGTCTCTGACACAGAAGAGTATTATTGTTTTTCCTCTATGCTTAATGAATACTGTAATAGAGGAACAACAAGCTCTTTTATGCCTGTACCTTTCACTTATTTACTTTGAATAAAGATATACCTGTGCCTTTCTAGTCCAATAAGCAACAACTTTACTTATAGAAAGCACCTGAACAAAATGGAGTAGAAACCTAAAATTCTATCTAGTCTTCCTGAAAATTTTAATAGCCAAACTGAAATTAAGTCAGGGTACAAGGAATGCACAGGTGATGCACTGGTGCCTTCAGAAGAATTAGCTTCTTTGCAAGTTTCCTGAACTGAAATAATAGCTGTAAGGAGAAGAGACAAAAATTCTAGACATGAATGTATGATTTCTGTTATTCCAATACCGATTTTCAAGGTTACTCTAAGGAGATATTAAAATTCTAATTTCTGTTCACTGAATCTACACCTCTGAGTAATCATGACTTAACATGCTGTTAGATAGATTTAATTTTCAAAGGAAAATTGGCCAGAATTGTTTTAACTGAGGTGACAATTCTTATGCTACAAACTTGCATCTTATATAACTATTTTCAAATACTTTAAAATATGAGTTAAATACATTAAATACATCTGGGAAGCATATGAAATAAATTCTCGCTTTTCAAAGGAGGGATAAAAGACAGGAAAAGTTAAATGATTTGCCAAAAGTCACCAAAGGAGCTGAGGTGATGCCAGCCGATGGAACTTGAGATTGGTAAATCTGACTCCCCTCTTAGATTCATATAATTAAAACTCAAAAAACACTACCCTAAGTCATTACACATTCCACAAAACATCTTTTTCCATTATATAAAGATGTCTTCATACCAGTATTTTTAATGAAATAAAATCTCATCCATTTCTCACACTTTGATCTGAAATACCCAGTTCTAACTAGTAGTAAGTTACTTTTTTTATTCACAGTTCCTGCAGTATAACATAGGGTAACAATATATTTCCATTTATATCAACGATGTTGTTAAATTGTCCAATTACAATCAACCACGTTTGGAAATATCCATTTTTTTTCAGTCTGAAAAACAAGCCAACCCCCAAACAGGTGCACTGTGTGGGGCATTATTTTATCCAAATGAGATATGTGAAAAGACAAAAAGAGTTGTAAGGTAATATTGAATCTGATTCCCAAAACAAAACAAGTGAACCTAACTCTTTTATGTTCGTTTTAACAAGCATCCAGTAAAGGAATGATCTATGGGAACTTCTTCTCAAGCATCAAAAAACAAAGAGGATGCGTAAAAAAATACCATTAGCACAGAAGGGAAAAAGTTTATTTGTGCATGTATAGGGCAAACCATGAAAAGACTACAATAAAATAATAATACAGAAATTAAAACCCAGTTAGAATATATTATCTGCAAACTGAACAGACTAGCAAACAAAGCCAAAAGCTTTATTTATTCTTATGGTACAGCTCCCAAAGCTCCTCCTAATCAAAACAAGGCCAGTTTGTAATGAACTTTCATTTTTGGCAAACAAACCGTTTACAGCTTCGCTCCTCAGCCAAAGGCATAACAAACGCAACCCGCAACACATCCGCTGAAGTTCAGCCCGCTGCCTCCCCTTGTGGTGACCCCGGGAGCGAAAGCCCCCCTCGACGGCACACTCAGCTTGGCTGAGGAGCTGAAATTTCCCAGCAGCCTGTCGCTGCCCCCCTATCTGGATATTCCCTTCCAAAACAGGCTACTGGGGAGCAAGGGCGTATTCTCCCTCGGACAGAGCCGCAGGTCATGGCTGCGGTCTCATATCGGCATTCCCAGCTGCTGAGACTGCTGCCGTGATTCCCATTCCCACGGTGTTTGTCGTTTAGGTGCAGGGAAACTCTGCTTTATATTTGCTTCCTCATTACATTTCTCTTTCATGGCAGGCTGTTTCAAAACACACTGTGAAGTTATTTTTAAATTCACTTTTGTATAAGCGACTAAGAACCTTCAATTTTTTTTCCCCACAGAAAAGTGAAAAGAGGGAGAACTTCACAAACTCAGAGGGAGCTTATCTGGGCCACCACAAACAGGTCTTGACCCCGCTCTGGGCAGATCACCTGCAGAGCGCTTGGTTCCCATGTCTACTCAGTCCATGACGTTTTCACTATAGGTGCCAAATACTATAGCATTGATGCTCCCTATTACAAACTGGATTGAGCCTCTGCGGTTCAATCAGTGCAGCCCATTCATGGTCTCGGGCCCACAAACAATTCTGATGTTCAGATTGCCAGCAGCATGATGTGTTCTCTCCTAAGAAAAAGGTTTTCTCCTACTCCCTGTAGTTCGCTGCACGTTCCCTCTCCCTTGTGCTGCTGTTTGTGGGCTCACAGGACAAGACAGAGCCAGCGGAGACCCACCAGCAGAGAGGACGGCACAACAAGCAATTGCTTGGTCACAACAGAGTCATCAAAGGCTGAAAAAGGTGGGAGCTTTCTGCACCTACTTTGCTACGTTTGTTTGCAGAACATCACTTTTTATCTTCATTAGATTCAGCCTCATTGTAAAAGCACCTAGTGCCTTGCCTTCTACATGTACAGAGCAGCAGGGCATTACGTATGCACAGAAAATTGGAGCAGTGCAATCTATTAATATAGAAGTTACATATTTTAGACCAGCTAGAAGGCAGGCAGAGAAGCTGCCAGATCAGATCAGAGCAAACACGCATGTTCCAGTGTTTTGTCTCCGACAGTGGCTGCTGCCAGCTGCTTTACAGGGAGAAACTAAAACTATGGAGGTTGATGAAGCAATCTCTGTCCCACAGTGGGAGCTGATAACTGAAGACTAGCTGAACACTTAAACACCATGCTTAGCACTTTTCCCAAATTACTTCTTGGTATTAATTACAACCCTGCATACTGTTGATGCCTATATCATTTTATAAATCTTGTTAAATTCCTGGCCTCCATGACTTTCCTGTGTTAATGGCTTCCACATTTTAATCACATGTGAGAAAGTATTTCCTGCTTTTATAGAAGTATTAATATGGACGCCTGGCAACTTTTCTTCAGAGACCAAAGAAATATTTCAAAGAAATGCTGGCTTCCAGGCAGTAAGGAGACAGCTTCAAATAACCTCTAAATTCTCCTCAACAGTATAGGCACATAAATACAGGCATAAATACAAGTCTATGAAATTCACAAGACTTCAAATGTTATGGATATAAATTTCATGTGAACACAGCACCTTAAAAATTCTTGGCTTCCTCAGTATTTCATGTATTAGAAACAAGTATTACTAAATTCAAGTATTAACAAGTCAAGAGTCCTGAAATTGTTCCTGCATTACAAAATACAAGAACTGTTCTGAAAGCTTTAATTCAATGGAGAGAGACAAAATGGCCAAACTGCTGAGGAATACAAACCTATTACCAGACTTTTTCGGGCACAAACAACAAAGCTCAGATAATACTAACTAGCTTTGAACACATATTTTAAATCAGCAAGCCTATACGAAACACCACATATAATACTGTATGCAAGCTGATGTTTAAAATCAACTTTGGTATCATGTTTTCAGAAGGGAATGCCTAAATATTAATAGGTTACTGTATTACAGTCTCCATAACATTCTATTGCTTTTCAGGATTAGACACCTACTTACCTACTAAGTCAAATTTTAACTGAAAGAGATCATTTAAATGAATTTTCATTTTGTGCAGTTGCACAAGCAACTGCTTGGATTATGTATGCCTAAGAAATGTGATAACTTTCATGATTAAAATTTTTCCTTTTCTTGTGAACAGTAGAGCATTGCTCCTCCAGCTACATGGTAACTTTTGAGTTTCAACAAGCCAGCTGAAGTGGCTGTTATGTAATTAAGGACCTTTACTTTTTTGCACATCTTCTGGGATTACCGGAGAGGGCATTAGGAGCCTGACAGAACGCTGAAAAAACCAGCAGAGGGTCAGGAAGTCAGTCCTGGGAGCAGACGTTTGTTGTAACTGCATTTACAGATGGATGCCATACACAGGGAAGCTGGCATTTAGAAGGCACTGTACTCAGATCCATTTTACTGTATTAAGGCTACTACCCCCCCCCCCAAAAAAAAAGACAGCTCGGTGCAAGAGAAGGGAAAATGGTGACATATCCAGGGCACAACTCCTGATAATCTAGGAGACGCTCTGTGACAACCCTGTTTCTCATTTCCTCTCGTGAGATCTTGACCCTTGCCTAGCTCACCCTGGTATTTAAGGCTTACAGCCTCTTTGCTCATGAAGACTCCTTAAAAAGCCTTGGTAGGTAAAAGGCAGCCCTTCACACCACCCTCCCCACAGAGAAGACAGTGGCCCAGGCTTCTCCCTGGAGCAGCAAGGCTTTACAGAGTCATAGCTCGCTTCAGGGCGGCATGAGATTTAGGACTCTTATGAACCACCAAGGACTCTTATTAATCAGCAAGAACAGGCTGACTCGGAGCAAGAGACGCTGCAGGCACCCTGCTGCCCCTCTCCTGCTGCCCGATATCTCAGTCCCTTCTCAACCAGCTTCTGGACAGCATTATTTTTTCCCCCTCTATAACTGAAAATAGCAATAGCTTACCGAGAAAACACCAAATAGTAAACTATAACCAGTGTGGAGCTGATTCACAAGCAGATCAGGCACCACCGTCCCTCAGAGAGGCAGGGGCAGAGACGGCTTTGGCAATCTGATTTTAATTTGCAGACACATGTCTGTCAGAGCCCTAAATCTCATACTATATTCCCTTCATGAGTGATACTAAACACATGTCTGGAAAGAATTAAAGGGCAGTCAGTTGCCTTGAATTCAGGAAAATTTAAGCATTTTTCTTACTCAGGTGTCAAAAAATATTAACATAACTTTGTACTTTATAAAATGGAAAGACTCCAAAACCAGGCAGTATTCCATGTACCTGTAGTGATAAGTAGAAGAATGTTTAGCTATAATATAATCCCATTAAAAAAAAAAAAAAATCTCCCTTGTAAATTTCTTTACCATCTGGGACAAAACTACTGCAATTTTTCACGAATGATGCCAGGAATGAACCGTAAGGCTGAATTTTCCTCTACAGTATGTAAGAATTTGGTTCTGAATCAATTCCAGAGAAGACACCAGCCACCATCAAAACAGAAGCTTTTAACTCCTGCACAAAATGAAGACAACTCTATCCCCTAACACTGAGCTTCTACAAATATGACCCTGGAAAATGGTACCCCCGAAGCCATTAGGCACTGCACTGCAGTTATCTGGGATTCATCTTGCATACTGTTATTATTATTTTACTGTTTTGGAAAGCATGCTGAAAAGCCTACAAAATAAGCACATTTTTAGATTATCATGACTTTTTATCTGGGAAACAGAATTTGGAGTAAGTCTTTAATAAATAGCCCATTTGACATAAACAACCCAAGGAAAGAAAAAAGTCACCGAAAATCTTTAGAAAATGTCATTTCTAAACATATCAGATGTTTCCCAGTGCCCTATAATATTGCAAAACATTTCAGAGTGGATTTAGTTTAATCAGAAAAAGGTACTTTTTTTGTGGAATAAGAATGCCCACAAAGATACTAGAAAACCCATTCTGCTTAAATTTTAACCTTACCTTATTTCAGCAAGATGCGTGTGCGTGTGTGGGTGTGGGTGTGTGCCTACACCAGTCCTCTCATGTTAGTTTCTCTCTTTTTGACTAGGAACTAAACAAAGTTTCTCAACTTTGCTCATTTTGTAAAGCACATGTAAAACGTTAGGAAAGGGCATTTAAACGATTTGAAGCAATTGCTGTCATTTCCTTTAGAAAAACGTAAAATAAACCGTTCTTACTACAGATTTCTGCCAGCAGCCCATTTATCAGTGATACAAGGAAGCACAGACACATGTACCAGGTGTCAGTATAAACAGAAGTGCCCACACCGCTACCAGTGTTTCTAATGTGGGTGGCTTTTCCAGCCAGTACAAAGCACAACTCTCCTGGTAGAGCTACATCCAAATGAGGATACCTGGCTCTAAAATACACTGATATAATTCAGTATTAGTAAAGTAGCACATCTCGAGTAAATGTGGCCTGTCTTTAAGATCTCCCATTCCTTAGCCTGTTAGCTAATTCATTAAAACTGGCATCTCAGGAATGGAAGCAAGGCTCCCCCTTAGAGGTAAGAGTTACAGGACACTTGATGATCCTTTTACAACACAGGCATTACTGACCGACCCAATCTATTAGGAAGCCTCATGTGCACTTCTGGTCCACACTATTCTGTGCCTTGCCATGTAGAAAAGGTAAGTAAGTACTTCAAAATGAGGTATCTATGGCTTTTAATCACAGCTTCTCCTGTTACTCCTGAGTGACTTCAGGTAATAAACTGCAGAGCTGTTTGCACAGGGCTTGCACTTCTGTTTGGCCTTATGGGTGGAAAGCAAACCTGCACCTGCCTTTGGGGATGCCAGGTCGTGGGTTGCAATGCCACCCTGCTTCTTTCCCTGAAATGATGCCCAGTGCACAGGCTTTAGGATAATTTTATTTCCTTTTTTGATTGAGTTTTTGGAAGAGAGAAGGCTAATTAGTGCTCTTTGGAGACACCCTTGTAATTTGATGTCTCTGTGTCAGGAGGCTTTTTTTCTTTTATACTGGCTTTGACCACTTCAATAACCTTCAGTATTGCTCTAAGTATCTTTTAGCTCTCTTATACGTAATCCCTTGAAGATTACATGTCCTGTGCACTAGCAGAGAAACATCTGAACTAATGCATCTATTTGTATAGCTGTGCCAGACATTCTTTTTATGCTCTTCCTGTGCTGTGTTTGTAATTTTATCTGTCTTTCAAAAATTCGATTAAGGGAGAGTTAATGAAAATTAATTGTATTGCTCAGACAACATAGAGCAGCATCACACAGATGACCTATTACAAGTTCCTGATGGAGCAGTGAGAGAGAAGAAGCAAAGTACCAGTAAGTCTCTTTTGCATGCTTCAAAACACTGGTGAAGGCTGCTCTAAAGTTGTTTGTTACAAAGGCTGTGATGTGAGTATGATGTTACTGATTTCTAAATGAGACAAGAGGAAATCTAAAAAAAAAAAAAAAGCTAAACATGCTAAAAAAATACTAATTTTCTTATTTGTTTTGTCATCAAAAGTAAATTATTTTGGAATAGTTGTACTGTACTTTTTATTCATTTTATGTATAATTTCCTGCAAGTGTTTTTTCCCCTTGTACACTTAACATCTCAGTTTATGATTCGGATTTATATGGTATATATTTTTTTAAATACAGTATCAGCTATCCCAAAGCACTTTATAAAATGATGACACACTGAGTAGACAAGGTTGAATATGTTCAAATGCTCCCACCAGTTCAGGCTTGCTCTACTTGTGGTCTCCAGCCCAGAGTTGCCATGTGTGCTGCAGAGTTCATGTGTGTACAGCCTCTGGGTTCTAGCACTATAAATTGAGTTTGGGGATGCAGCCAAACTGCTTAAAACCTTTCTGCCAAAATAAAATGCAGCATGTTGCCCTGTGAGAACAGAAACCTTGGATGAGAGTCTGCTTCGGCTCTCTGCACAGAGAAGGCAGCACGTGGACTGGGTCTTGCCTACCCAAGACTGACAGGCCAGCTATTTCAGCAGCCGCAGTTTCCTTTATGGCCTTCCAAAGCATTCAACTGGATGGAGTAAAGTAACCTGCCTGCAAATAAAGGACATGCCAAACACAGCCATGCAGCCTTTCAGGGAAGCTGGGCTGCCCTCTGGCACTCGTCCTTCCAAGAGATCAGGATGCCTTCACTCTTTTCAGAACTAAATGGAAAAAAAACCCCAACCAACCAACCAACCAACCAACAACAAAACACCACAAGCTCTTCATACTACCTACACAAACAAGAAGAAATTAATATGGAATATAAATGTGCCAAGTCAATTAGAATTGCTCATGTCTTTCAAATAAGCACCACTTAGCATTATCTGTCACCCGAACAGCCAGCCAAGAACGGCATGTTTCTGTTCAGACAGAGGAAAGGATTGCTGTTAGCACAGCACCCGCTCACACCTAACCCCAAGGAATACAAAGGCTAGAAGAAGTATTGCACTTTGAGCTAATGCTCTTAAAATGCTTCAGAACAAGAGCTATGAATACTCGGGGAGGGTGAAGAGGGGAGAGGAAACCTCATAAGCGGATATTTCAAGAAAATGAGAATCAGATGATGCATTTAAACACAGTCCATTACAGTTACGCTGTAAACAACCAATTAACCTTCTTTCAAGTATCTTATGATCTATGTGCTCATGAAATCAATTAATATTATGACACTTCATGTTAGTTCATCAGGCGTTATTAGTAGCATATTGGGTTTTACCACAGTAACTCTTTTTTTCTCACTTCAAAATAAAGCAATACCGAATATCAACATTTTGGCTGCTGCGATTAAGAAGAGGATTAAATAAAGTTACTTATTTTACAGCTGTTTTTTTCCCTGAACAACTTTGTGTCTAAAGCAAAGAAGTTCATCTGAGTTCTAGTCTCACAGTTGTAGCTTGTTTGTTCACTGTGGGTAACCAGCAATAGATTTATATGACCAAGCCCACAGAGGCATTGCTGAGATCATCTGGATCATGATGCAGGAAAACACAGCTAACACACATTTTATAGCTTCCAATAATCCTCTGCATTTCACAGACCAGTCATATGAAACTAATAACTGACAATGAGATTGTTTATTAAGGCAGATCTTTGCCAAAGTCAAGGAAGATCTATTAGCTCAGGAAACAATCATGGAAAAAAAAAAACTCCACCAAAATCATATTACTACTGAGACAGGAAAAAAAAAATCTTTACAGCAGGATGTGAAAGCAGAGGTATCCATTCAGTAGGCAGAGTCTGAGCTGCCTTCTCAGCACCACAGATAATATTCCCCCCAAAAGAGGAGAAAATGGTCTCAGGGCTGTATGTGGGTCCAGGACTTTGTCCCCTATTAATTGTGCTCCATGAAGCCATCCAAGGGCATGCTGTCATGGCCCAACATAATGTAAAGAAGCCAAAGCACATAAGAAACCTATGGTACCATGGGAGCCGAAAGCTAGCTATACGTTAAGATGGATGTGCCACTGAGCCAAAGGGAATTAACTCATACTCATTCAGGTGCAGTGCCCCGCTAATGCCAATACCACTAACTTTGAAACCCTGGGCAGTCCTCCCTTGCCCACTGTGCCATTCAATGCACCATTGCAGATCGCACTGCTGCGCTCCGCAGCAAGCTGCAGAGGATGCCTCCCCGACACGTTCCACAGCCTGGAACGGCGCTATGTCCAATGCTCCCGAAAAGCACCATGAAGGTAGTGATGAATGGGTTAAATAAGTATAAATACACAGCTTCTGAGAAGTTGCTCTTTTGGGGGGAAGGTTTTGACCATCTCCTTCCAAAACACTAACGTCTCTCAAACTGAGTTATCTTGATGCTATTTGACATCATTTTTTCTTCAATTCTGCATTCTGAAATCAAGTTAGATCATGGTGGTGGCTAGCTTTTCTTTTTAATATCGTACTCTTGCAGCCCCACTCCATGGGCTGGAAAGTGAAGTAAGAAGCAAAAGAAAAGAAAAGGTTTTCTTTCAAGATTGGGAGGACACTAGTAAACAAATTCTTGAAACCACCCCCTTAAAAGCAGATTTTCAAAAGCCTTAAAAAGCTTTGGGTCAGTGACTAGACTATGAAAGCTAATCCAAAATTTGAGTTGACTTCTGAAGCAGCCAAAACATGTCTGCCCCTATGCAGATCTCCAGGACCACTCTCTTTCCCCTGTTCTCCCTATAAAGGCCCATATGCCAGCCCACTTTCAATTCTAATACCTTGGCTTCCTTCCCAGAGCAGTGTGATATCCCCCTTCCTCTCTTTAAAGACATGACACAGAATCCAGCTGCAGCTACACTGAGATTTGGCTTGCAGCATATCAGTTCCTGGAACTTGCATTTTGATATACAAAGCAATGTGCTGTCATTGCTGAATAAATAAAAGATTAAATGATAGCAAAAACAACCCACTTTCCTACAAAATACCACAACCTTCAAATCAATGCTGCAAAGGATTTTGTAAAGGAGAATGAGAATGGTCATAGGAGTCACGAGTGAAGATGATGGACTGGGACTGAGGTGATAGAAATAAAAAAGTCCATTTCAGAAAAAAAAAAATTCAATAATAAGAAGATTTTCAAAAAGCTTGATAACATTCAGATACCCAGCTGCCTCATTTTTTTTTCCTGTCCCTAATTCCTACCAGCTGCCTCATTTTTTTTTTCTGTCCCTAATTCCTACCTACCTTTATAAAACCTTACTCTGTGCATCTCATTACTAGAATCAGTTCACCTATGTCTTACTTAATCAAACTTTGGCAATTCCTAGTTTAAATTTCACTAACATAGAGATTCCAAGGAAATTATTCATAGCTATAAAAAAGGCAGAATAATTTTTCCTAACTTTCAATGTCACTGATATACCCAAACAAACACTGCCAAAAGATTTGCTTCTTGACTGCGCTATGTAACTACTTCGATCGACAGCTGTCTCCTTCACTGTCATTTCAGCCCTTCCCAAAAGAAAAATCCACATACTTTCCCTGAAGCAACTGTCCCATGGCACTCACTACAGGATCTGCAGCAGCAGCATGTGCACAGCTGTACAACATCTGGCATACAGGTGTACAAAACTGCATTTGCTTGCTGTCTGGCCAGTTACCACACATTTCTTGGAAGGATAACAAACAGTTATCGCGTAGAAAGACAGATAGTAGTGTCGCACCCGCTGTTCAAAATTACATTTATCTTCAATGTTGTAATCTCTGGGCACTAAGGTAGAAGAGTAAATGTTGTATTTTTAAGAAAGCAAGCTTCTATGGAACACAAGCTATACCAAGCACGGTCCTTCAGTTGGGTACAAATAATCTAGCTTGGATTCTCTTTTATTTTCAAGTAGGAAGTTGGTGGGGCTGCAAAGCACATTTTAAATCAATTCTCCCACATGGTATGAAATGGAACTGGATCAAATACTTTCATCCATCAGCTTGAACTTACATGTTAATGCCAGCAACATTACTAATGCTAATCTTACATACGGCACCAAAGATGGACTAAATGCAAAACTCTACAAAAGAAATAAAGCTTTCATAAAAGCGAAGTTCACATTTAAAAGGCAGTCAGATGGCAGTCCAGCTTGCAAACCAGTATGAAACACAGCATGCTTTTACTATTGTAAAACTCTGGATTTTCCTCTGCTCTCCTCTTTCTGTTAAGAAAGAGAGCACTCTATAGAAATACAGTGCCAAACTCAAAAAGGGCGCAATACACAGGAAAAAACTGTATTATTCAAGCAGTGCTGAAATCAGGGAACACTGATTGGTCCTTTTTGATCACTGACATACACAGCCAAATGCTTTTTTTCTTTACATTAACTTTCTTCAGAATGTCCTCCCCAGCCTGAAAAGACTCATCACTTTACATCTCTCAAAGGCCTCCTGTTACTGAAATGAAACTAGACAAGAGTAAGTGTTAAATGGGTAGCCAAGAAGACAGCAAATAACAGACGGTGATTTTGGAAGGAAGTGGGGGAGTCTAAAATAAACCAAAGCTTTCCAAATGTTTCCAGCACTGAATTGGATTAGTAGCATGAACTGATAGGTGCTCTGGCAGAGAGAAAACTGACAATAAGAAATGAAATATGGGTAAGTTATTAAAACAGCAAGCTTTGCTGGCACTGGTGGTTTGCTGATCCTAATCAAGTTTCCAAACACAATTTCAGTTTGGAATTAGAAAGGAATGTCTGACCTATTACCAGAAGCTTTAAGGTTCATTTAATTAGCCCTCAAAACAAAGGGGTGCAATATTTTCTTTTACTGATGTTGTGCAACATACATGTGTTTCAATTTACCTGTGTTTCTACAGACTTCACCCTCCTCTATCTTTGCTATTAAGGCAGCTGGAGCCGTTAGCAAATGTCTCTCATTTTGATACTCTAAAAGAGCAGTTTAGCTATATCCATAACTCTCTGCACAGGCTCTGTTCTCTTCTCAGTTGTCAGTACAGGACCAAGCCCTGTAGGCAAGTTACTGACCATTTTTTGATTTAAAAGTCAATGTTAGGAAGATTTACTAAGAGAAGAGAATCTTCTTCACCTGCCTAAAAATACTTAGGAACTAGGGCAGAGAAAGGTGCCATACCAACCTTTTCCAAAACAGATGAAAGGTGACTAGAAATCCTCCTGGTGCTAAAGAGGTAACATATTTTGAGACATTACATCTGTGTCTGAATCAGCAGCTACCTCTACTTCATACTCATGCACATAGCCTAGTCTCCAAAAGATGAAGTAAAGACCTGATAAAAACCTAGTCTTTACTAAATAAGTGGTAATGAGTCAGAGGTGATATTCTGACTAAAACACTGAGCACCATTATGCCCTAATGCACCGTCTCAGCTGAAGCAGGGTTTCATAAAGCATTTCAAGAACAGGCTTTGCAGCTGCTTGACCTGAATGCTCTATCATGAGACCAGTACTCAAAACGAAAGCAAAACAAATATCCTCAGATGCTGTCAAAAATTCTGCCTGGAAATTACAGAAGATTTTGCCTTGAACTTTGTTAAAAGATTAGCAGAACTTCCAAAGAGTTGCAGGAAGTAGCTATGCTTCAAATTTCAAATAATTTAAGCTTTTTCTGTTAAGGGGTTGCTTGATTCCAGCTACGAAGTAGGATCTTTCATTTTATGAAAAGTAAGTCTGAAAAAACCTAACAACATTCCTACAGTTTCAAAATGTAAGACTTGTGAACAGCGGGGAGCAAAGACCAACGTGTATTAATATAAATAGACTGGAAAACCAGCAATAAAGAACAGATATTCAGTGCAAAAATTAACACAACTCTTCAGCATCAGTAAGATGACTGGCATTTCACAAGGAGAGTTTAGCATTTGTTTAAGCCAACAAGATGGAGTCAGAAAGGAGAGTAGTATCTGAAGAGGGAGTAACTGCACTGGGAGCAAGTCAAGGACAGTAATTTATTTGCATGAACTGGCACCAAGAATTGTAGCACATCTTTCAGAGACTAGTTAAAGGAAAACCTTACCTGACATGCTACTGGTGTATAAAATTACATTTATAAAAATATATTATATTCTATTAATGTTAACACATGCAAATCTTATACTGATTTTTCCTTTTCCTGATGCTCTGTCATTTTTAAGTTTTCATTCTTCCTCTCAGTCTTCCTTGCTGATCTTCTTCCTTACCCATTTTTGCTTTCACTCACTGATACATCCCTCTGCATTTCTCACTTTGCTCTCATTCCTGCCCCTTCCTTAATTCTCCACTCTGCCTGGAGGCTCTAGGCCGCAGCGCCCTTGACCGCAGCCTGAAGGGAAAGGGCTGCCGCGAGGAAAAGGCCTTGCGCTCACACGCACAGTTCACGCCAGGCTGCAGGACTGCTCTGGAGGGAGCATTTCACATCCATGCCGAGCAGCTGGCCGTATAGGCATGGCAGGAGCTTTGCTTCTTCCAAAGGAGAGTTGTACCACAGACTCTAACTAGAGACCTGCAAATCTCTCTCTGCTGCTATGAGCTTGAAGTACAAAAATTCGAAGTTGTGTACACATCCAGGTCAGTAGCTTTCTAATATCTCCATGTTCGTGGCATGTGTTCACATGCTCAAGACTAAATGGAAGGAATGGGTTAATCTGATACTAGGTTTAAGGAAATGTTTTTGAATATATACAACAAGCTTCAATATCTCAAAGGATTTCAAGATTTATTATCATGTAAACCATGTTCAAGCAGCATGCACTAATGCCTGCAGTACTAGCCTGAGGTTCAGGAACCTCAGGTAATTTCCCAGTTCTGCTGCTTGTGCTGGACAACAGTTTCCTTCTCATCCATACTGCAGGGATTGTATCATACTTGCATCTCCTCTGTGACATTTCAAAAAGTTACAGATGAAAAGTACTATATAAAACCTGGAATATTACTGCAAATACATCATATGATATCATACTAAATGTGAAGAATGACACTGCAAATTGATTTTTAATAGTACATTTGGGACTTGCTAAGGATGTACACAGAACAATAAACATCTACGACCTACCATCTTATTCCTCTGCCCACTGACAGCAGATTTTGTATCAATTAATGCACATCTACCTCAATACCCATGTAATATATTTTATATATAGGTACTGGAAGTAACTCATAATTTAAATAAATTATCCAATCCATGTTATTTATGAGATACTTTATATTTCATGAATGCCTCAAGGCATAAATAGGCATGCTAAGAAATCAACAAGCACTCTTACAATTAGGTAATTGAGTCTGAAAATTTCAGTAAATAGCCACAGTTTCTGTCAATCAGGTAATGGCATTATTCAGAGAGGAATCTTACTCAAAAGGGAATGCATGAGAAAGACTGAAAAATGGCTAAGTACGTATGTATGTGCCATTCAAATGAATATGAAAGTTTACTTCAGGAGAGAAAACAGATATGGCTTGGAAAACCATTATCAATTTTGAATACTGGGGAAGTAAAGCAAAACTATTAGTAAATACAAAAATCAAAACATTTAAAGTCTAGCAGCTAGAAGAAAAAAGGTGTCAAGAAGAAGGTGGCTTTGAAGACAGGATAGAAAATAGTATGTTCTACAGGAAATGATATCCAAAACAGGTAAGTAAATAAAAGCCACTTCACAGCAAGAGAAACAGGAAAGATGTGATGAGACCTGTGTCATTGCAAGGAGGCCTGCCCAGACCACTGGGATATCCCCATCTTGGTACAGGAATGCTGGAGGCCACCCGAACAGCGCGCCTTGCTGCTTGTGACTGCCTGGGGATAACAGCCGGAGTGTCCAGAACTGATTTCATTTTAAAATACAGTTACCTTCTTTCCTAGAAATTTTGATTAAGATTTGCTTCACTGTTGCAACATTATTCTCTACATGTCTAGAAATTATTTCTTCTCCGCAGGACACACATGGCAACAGTATGTGGAGATGAAACGAGTGTTGGAGGGAGAATGAGCCACACCAGCGAGTCATGGGGAAAATACACCCTGTGCAAAGAGGGACCCTATCAAAGATAATCGAGAAAAAGTAGCCAGCAAGAGCAGAGGAAGAACTAGTTGAATTAATGGACAAAAGCCACAAGATTTCAGCTTATAGTTTTTTCTGGAAGTCCAATTAAGCAAGAAATATAACCAATAGCCTTGCCAGATTTAATGTTCCTGAATCCCACCTGTTTCAAATGAAAAGAGATTGCATTGAAAAGTAGAGTGTGAAAATTCTTAAGGGCTAGCTCATAGTTGCTGACAAGTCTTCTAAAAAAAATAGTTTCATATTAAAAAAAAAAGCCTTAAGTCTGGTTAAAAGATATGAATTGCACTAAAGGTTAACAGACCTCATTATTTACAGGTGCCAGCACTTAACATCAGTTGTTGGCATGGATGCTCAGCACTTACCTCAAATAGTCCATACCGTCTATTGTAGTCATCAATGTCAGCTTATTGTTTTATCCTACTTGCCTATCTGCCTCTATCCAATGCTCATTTCCTGCCTTTCACTAAATTCTCTGAGGCAGGGAAATATTCGGTTCCTCTCTGAACTGTTGCTTATGATAAATGGAGTCCCAACAGGTCACTTGGGCTCTCAAGTACATCATGAGATACCCAAAATAAAAAAGAATGAGTCCAAGACACATTTATCTTGAACATGCACATTCCCCCCACTTTTTTTTTTTAAACACCACAAAAGTCAATTAGATCTTGACTTGTTTTCCGCAAGACTACAACATCCCTTGAATTTTTGTGATTTTTCCCATTGGATTATAACAGCTCCTGTTACTGTTTGCCATTTTTAAGAAAACTACCTGCCTTTAGCAGCTGCTTTTAATATTCCCTCCGTAGATTTATCTTCTGAAATTCTCACCAGAGTGAGCTGCTTTGAAATTATTTAATACATGGAACAAAGCCAATACGAAGTACCTGGCAAAGCTTCCCCTGTAACTTCCATTACTGCTGACCACACAATTCATCTATTTAGGAAGGAGACCTAATCATAGCATCAAATGAGAAGAGATTCATATTATCTTCCTCTGAATGCCTGATGGTTTCTCCTCACTTTACAAATGAGCATTCCAATTTCAGTTTAACATCATCTTGTTGTTAATTATACCTTACACAAAACCATACACTAATGCAATATAACCAACAGCTCACTCTCAGAGCTCAGCACAGGTCCATATAAGAGGAATCTTCAGTCAAAATGATTTTAGGTGAAGACATTCATTCTACAATCACTGCAAATATGCTTTATGCACTTTGCAACTTTTTCTCTGAACTTATCCGTAACAAATTCCACAAGGCTCCATACAAACTGCTTCTTCACTTAGAACAAAACAGGCTTATTGGAAGGAAAACTACTGTTTATCAAAAAATTTTTAAAAAGCGGAGAATCTTAAGTTCATTCTGTGGCAAGGGCTAAATTACACTTTCTAGGGATCCCATCTGACGGGAGTCTGATGCTATAGACTGCCACAATTTCTAAAGAGTATGCCTGAAGTGAATACAGTCAGCAACATCAGCCCGTAAGCAGTTAGCCAAAATTTGCAGGAGAGCGAGGGCAGAGCTGAAGATCAGGAAGAGTTCAGTGATTTTGGAGAACGGATTTGGGATATAAGAGATGCTTCCCGCTGGAGCAAGCAGCATGAAGAACACACCTTTCGTTCAGTACATTCCCTGGCTCATTCCTTCCTGGGAGAAGCCAGAGGTCCTCTAATCGACACCCCTCCCTGCCCTCTGTCCTTCTGGCAAGCTTGAGGGTGCCTGGAAGAAGAAAACACTGTGACCCTAATGCAAAAGGATGTAGCATTTCCTAGTCAGGAAGAAAAATGTGGCTTAGAGTGACACAGTGATGGGGCCTCCTCTTCGGAACTGCAAAGGCACAAGAAAGGAGATAAACCCATGCTCACTCTCCTGGCATGCGTACTCCAGCATTATAGGCACATGGAAACACCTATGTACTAAGGATGAACCAAGCGCAGTTCATCCGCATGCTCATTTTGAGTTTTTGACCACACAGAAAAATACTGGATTTGGTTTTGTAGGCACATGTCTTTCAGTCCATGAATGATCCCCATAAGAGCACATATGAGCTTGTTATTATATACAACTTCCTCTTGGCGGGATCCCCAAAGCTCTAAGTTACATGTTCTATTTTTAATATATGCCATAATCTGGTTTTCCATCTTATTTTCACAAAATGTTAAAGTTTTATGGTGCCAGCAATATAGCTAGACTCTCCCCCTTCAAGTAAATAGATAAAAAGTATTAAATTGAAAGTTATTCTCGTTTATACTCTAAGCTGAAAACTAGAATTGTTTCTACTTGGCAGAAGAGAAAGCATATTCTGATCTCTATATTACAGTGATGGAAGGCGTTTTTCTATCTTCCATCAGCCCTTTTGCTTCCAGTGCAAGCTTGAGAAGTTTGGAAGCCTTTTTTGCTTCCAAAACTGAACACATGCCATCTCTACATCAAATGTATCAAAATTAAAACTGCTTCCAGTTGCCAAAACAGCTCCAAGAAAAAAAAAAAAACAAGTTAGGCTTTTGGCTGTTATCAGGTAGAGCTAATGGTCATCTATCAAATTATTTCAATTTGTTGCAACAAAGCACAATAAAATTGAACAAGAAAAACAATGTGTGGTTTAACAAAAGAAATAAATACATGTGTTTTCAACACAGTCCATAATCCAAACCAAATGGCAATAAACGACAGAATGATGCTTGTTAACACTGTCAACAGTCAGCAGAAATATCTCTTGTTCAGTTATAGTGAGACTTGCCATGAACACCTTATGATCAACCTAAATGCATCCTTCAAACAACAAAATTCATTCTCACAATTTACATTCCTCTGTACTTACAAGGGAATTTTTCTTACATCAAATGATGACTGCTCCATTCGTTGCACCCCATCTCCAGTGATGACATTATGAATTGGGTGAAACATGTATAAACTGATGGGTGGAAAACTACCTTTCAACATAAATATGCAGAAATTATTACTTTCAACAAGAAAGAGATACCACCCCAAATTCTGGTCAATGGCAAAACTAAGTAGGATGTGAAGATGTGAACTGTACAGCACATATGCTTTCTCTGGATACTGATACAGTGCATACACGAGCCTGAATATTCTGTGGTAGGGCTGGACTTGCGTGTGCAGTTACAAAATAGTAAAAAGATAGGAGAGCAGAAGTACTCTGAAAGCACTGATTTCAAATAGTCACAGATCCTGCAAAGCAGTGAGACACTTTTGAAACCTGAAGTTGGAGCTGGGCCAAAAGCATGAGTTGCAGGGTGAGAAAAGTCTGAAGGCCACTTTCCAACAAGTGCTGGCTGAAAGAAGCTTGAAGCAGCTAGCAAGGGAACACCACTCAAAGTTTTTGACAGTACGTGCAAATGCAATGATTTTTGAGAGGCAAGAGTTGCAAATGGAATTGGGGAAAAATATCCCAGTGATATCACCTGTCCATGTGATGTTTACTTTTTTGAAGGATGCATTTGCCACATTGTGAGATGCATAGTATTGCCATAACCAAGGCCTAAAAGAAAGCAGCATAATAAAAAGATTTTAAATACAAATAATAATGAAATTTAAAGGTTTTCTTTTATCTTAATAAAGATTTTCTATACAAGCCTATCAGTGTTTCTCAAAAAAATCTCATAAATTAACACTACTAAGATTCGGCACTACACTTCTATGAAGCCACCTTTAGGTTACGGATTGAGTACAAGAGCCTCAGTGAGGTCCCTGAGGACAGATTTCTCCAGCAGCACCTTCAGTACTGACAGCAGACTGAAAATAAAGAGCCAACTGTGAACTTTAAGTGGTGTTGAATTTCATGCGGTTTTGTGGACAAGATAAATGAAGAGTAAAAGAGAGATTTATTTTCACTTATCTAAGTGAGGCTTAAAAAAGAGTAGAAAAAGTACAATAGGTTTCTACAGGTGACAAATTGTCACAGTTCGTTTGTCCTCAGTCTACTGATTGGTTTTATTATTATTAAGTGAGCAAGTAAAAAACCCAGATAATCTCAGCATTACTGAGTTTACTGATGATTTACTAAATAGCAAACACATTACCCACATTTCATCCGCTTTCCTCATTCACTATATGCTTATTTGATTGCAACACTGAAACCAAAAGGCAAGCTCAAAAAAACTAGCTAATATGAGCTAATATTCAGTATTACAGGATGTTAGCCTGCTAGATGGGTTACTACAGAATAAATGTTCACCACCTTTATTAGAGGCATTGCTGCATACATTTCCTTTAAATGCATCAACACAGCTTTCTGATAGACACAAATTAAGGACAATACAGAAAAAGATTTTCTGAAGAATGTAGGTGATATAAATGATGTTTCTGTGACTCTCACAAACCTGTGTGTGTTTAACAATTGATGTGTTAGCTGCTAAATGAGCAAAACCAAGTACCTTTATGTCATTTTGTGTATTTGTAGAAACAAGTACCAGTGGACTTGGAACCCAACTATCATTTTTAAACTGCTGATAGAGCCACATGGTCTCCAATTAAAAAAATTTAAGTAAAAACCTGTAAAAGTGACTTAAAGAATAACCTCTGATGAATTTAGAGAGACTATGCGGAAAAGGAAACCATGACCTGATTACCTGATTCTCACTAATTTTCCTGAAAGTGGGTACTCTGAGGTAAGTTTAGCCTCAAAGTCTTCAGAGAATTGCTAAGCTTTAAGTAGGGCAGCACATGTAAAATATTTTCTTTCCAATTGCAACATTCCTACATATGACTAAATGGCCTGTTCTGAAGTTCTTTGTGACAATACCTTACAAAGCCCAGCTCCTTATGCTGCCAAAAATAGAGAAGCACGGCTATTAAACAAAGATGCTGTGGTCAGACACTCCAGCCTAAAATATCATGGAATTACAGGATTTTATCTTCAGAAAATCCTGAGTCCCTGGAGAGAAACTGTTTAGCCTACAACCAGCTCCAAACTTTGACATGTTATTAGAAAACTTTATTAAAAATGTGAAACTGGTTAAAGAGGTTGTTTCTTTTATATTATACATTTTTGTAGGATTTCAAGCAAATCTCAATGTCCAGCTGCCAGGCTGGAAGTGAAGTATCAGTGAAGTATCAAGCCCTGGTATAGCTAACATGGCATTAGGTCCACTGCATAATTACAGGGGTAACAGTTTAAAATGTTTCAAACCAGCCAAACTTGATTAGAAAAGTGAGTATCAGTGCAGCTTGTGCCGTAACTCCCTCAGCTTTCTTGTGGCTGTCCAAGTCTGCACCACTACCCAGCGGACTCGATTTTAGTCCCAGAAATACACAAATGAGAGGGCAAGCCTTACACATAGCACCTGCGCATGGCAAAACCAGCATTTCCACACTGAACCAGATACTGTCTTTTACAGAGTCATCACTGTCAGCCTGTCTTCACACAGCTCCTCACACTTCAGTTTGGGAATATCTAACTAAAATACACCCTCCAAATATAGGAAAAAATTGGCAGACTATGGCCTTGGCTCCATGATAGCTCAAAGCTTTCCAAGCTGAGGCTGCTGCAGCCCTGTTGTTGAGTTCAGGGAGCTAAATAATGTTGACAACTTTCTCTGTGACAAAAACACATCAAAATGCAGCTGCTTCATCACACACAGCACTAAAGAAGTTGTGTTACTGTCATTAAGAAACATCCATTTTTGTATGTAACTGCGGTAAGGAAATAGCAAGGAGAGACAAAGCTATTTCTTGCCTTATGAGTCCATTTGTTAGCTCAGACCTGGTCATATTTCTTCCTCTTACAAAAAGTTCAGCTTCTCAGGAGCTCAGCTACTGGCCAAGAAATAATTTTTTCGGCCTTTACAACATAAAGCAGAAGGAAGCATTAAACAGAATTTTCACACAGTCATGTGGAATGGGCATTAACTGGAGAGAAGGCTTAATCTGGGTGCAAAACTCAATATACTGCAATCCTATAAAATGTGAAGAGAAAATGGTAGAGAGAAAAGATGAATCAAGCTGGCAGATGGGTCCATCATGGAGAAAGGGCATGAGAGAAGGGAGACATCACTCTGGACCGGTTGATGGGGTGCCCATACCAGGGTTTTAGTCTCAGACACATGAAACTGTAAACTTCTGGAACATTAATTCCATTGGGGAACAGAACTTCCTCTAGCACACAAGGATATGTGCCTTATTCTTCCTTTCTTTCTATTAAGAAAAGAAAAAAATTTTTTTGACATGGGATGTTCACCAATGCATGGTCCTAGGAAAGGTAGACAAGAGGATGGCAGATGACAGCCACAGGGCAGTGACAGGTAGTCACTCTGAATACCTCAAAATGCTGCATATCTAGAAGCCTGCTGGTCAGTGTTGTAAAATGCTGGGAATACTTTTTTTTTGATGGACATCTCTGCCCATCAGATGCCTCTTGAGCTATAGGTTTCTAACACAGTACTGGGCTGGTTTTATGCAACTCTCTCCTAAGCCATTGTCAAAAGGTAATGCTCTATTCATGACATTTCACAGTTTTAGGAAGTTACCTTACAAAAAATTGGTTCTTTGAAAGCAAAACCATTATTACTTATCAAAGGTGCAATACAGTATGCCACCATTTGTACTTTCATTTTTCCTAAATAAGGACACAAGGAATATATTAGGGAATATTTTAGGATCTTAGGTGGGGTGAGGAGGGAGAGGAGGAAAAGCAGCATAAATTTCTTTTAGTGTTGTCCACAGAATGTAGGTCAGTATACTCTGATGGAAATGCTCTGATTTGATTTTTCACATTCTTAGACATAAACATCTCAGGATTTTTCAGGTGAGGAAATCTCATGGGCCTGCCCATTACTCGTCAGAGGACTTTTATGTTTGCTTCTCTGCTTATTTTAAAAAATGTGTCAAAATTTTGCTTGTCTTGTGAAGTATTAACCTGAAGTGATACTATTTAAATATTGAGTAAAACTTCTATAATGTCTGTGTCACAGTGTAATAAATTGCAGGAGCTCAGTTTCTAGTTTCTCAATAAATGTTATCTTATGAAGTATATGCAGGATGTACTTATTTCAAAATAAAACAATTTGGAAAATGCCCTTCCTTCCCTATATAAACTTTTTTTCTTTTACTAATAATAGATATATATTTTACTATGTACAAGTATAACCTATTTTTAACCTCACATTTTCATGTAAAGTTTATGAACAAAATACTTTAAAACAGGAAATCAGAGTCCATTTCCTGTTTTAACAAGGATAATCCCTTGACCAGTAGACACAAATAATCAGTCCTCCTTATTGTTAATTAGCATACTATTCATCCTATATTTCACTATTTAATGAAAGAAAGCAAATTGCTGAGAAGACTATTAAGTTCAAAACATCTTTCACCTTATTTATCCGGAATTCAGTAAAACAGTTCAGTCACAGACTTGCAGCCTCCAGCCAGGTTCCTGCTATTAGTCTTAAATCACTCTTAGAGTTGCAGTAACAGTAAGTTGCCAAACTCAAATACACATCTATCTATATCTGCTAGATAGTTTGTCTTAATAGACAGTCTGGAAGAATTTCAGCTATTTGACCCAAACTTTAAAGTTAAAAAACTTGCTGCTTAGCAAGGAATCAATACTTTCTAAATGTGCAAATTACCATTTGAAAAATATATTAGCTGGAAGAATTTTGAAAAGCCAATGCTTTTTTTCTTTCAGTGAGCATGATATAGGCTCAAAAAAAAAAAAAATCACATGTAGGCAGGAGTTTCAAAAAGGTAACTAGTGCTTCCTTAGTGAATGGCTGAGTCTCAAACTCTCCAGTCTGAACCATGGGGCACTGTTTCAGGAACTGTGATTTATTGAAATGAAGAAGCCTATCAGGCCTAACAAACAAAAAGACGGTGCATAAAGCACTGTTCTATGACATCCCCATATGGAGAAAAGCAGAAAAGTAGATGCCACAGAGAGCACCGCTGCTGCCGTGAGGCTGAACCAAGACAGGCTGCAGCGATACCCTAGGGGCAGCAACCCACCCCTGAACCATCAGACTTGGCGAGCCCAGGTCTAGCAGCATCAGCTTCTTCATGCAGTGAGACATCCAAAATGATCACCTTGAGGACATCGGTTATGAGCACATCACAGGATGACTGCAGGTCACAGTGCTGTTCAGGCCAAAAAAACCCCTCTGCATTTAATTACAGTTCTACGTTCTTTTAATTATCGACATTTCTGTTCTGTAGAGCCAATTACTCCACTTCTGTGCTCCGTTACTTTAGCCATGTAAACAAAGGTGAGCATCCTACTTCTCTTTTGTTGTATTACAATCAAAGATGCACTTGGATGATGGTGAGAAAAGCATGTTGTGACCAAGATATGACATTACCTCTCTACAGGCCCAGAACTTCGGGAAGTCTTTTCAAAGACACATGGCTGAGACCCTTTACAGTAGCTTCCACTGCTGTAGAGTAATTTAGGCTGTGCAATATGGATGCCAGATCTAAGCAAACACAAACTGCCTTGACGTGGGAAGACAGTATAGGACAGATTTCAAAAAACATGCTATCAAACATCGACACTGAAAAACCCTAAATGGGTATCAGTCAAGCAATGCATTAGCAGACAATAAAAATATATTGCCATTACTGCACCAACCAGAATTTTATGAATGTTGTCGTTTGACTCTCATGATAATGTTGGTCTTAACAAAGACAATTTGCAAGTTTAAAACTGTAACTGGACGCAGTGCTATTATTTGTTAAGCAACAGAGCTCCACAGTATTGGAAACTGTAAACATTTGACCTAAAATAAACACATAAATAAAGTAACTACATGATTCACAACATACTGCATGAAAGGCATTAATTAAAGAAGGATGTGAAATTAAAAAACTAAGTGAAAACCTGTTTGAGAATATGGGTAGCAGAAATTGCATTACTGCCCCCAGCACCACTTCCTCCTTTGTGCAGTCAGTACAACTCAAAAGAGTGTTATGCTGAATAAGAAACCAAGGTGCAGACAGAGGTAAGTGATTCATGCAAAGTCAATAAGCAGGGAAGAGTAGGAGCTGGAAAGATAGCCCAATCTCCTGATTCCCAGGCTACTGCTTTGTCTATTACATTGCTGTGTGATTTAAAGAAAAAAATTATTCCACATCAGAAAAACCCATCATTCCTATATTTATGCAAACCAATTTAATTTTCCATTTCCCATTTACACCACACTACTAACTGAAATCCTAAGGCTAGTCTCTGCCCAAAAAACCCCCAAAACATAAATTTAGTCATTACTTGAATTATTTTTTGAGTGTTTTAATAACTCAAAGCCTTGATTAGTGTATTTTTTTTAAACATCTACATCACAGAAGATTTTAGAAAGTTTACTGTATTTTGTCTTTATTATTAAAAAATATCAAGAATGGGAGAAGTAAAGATCCAGCTGCACTCTCTCATGCCTAGGTCTGCACATCTGCATACGTATCATAATCAAAATACGAACTGTTTCAACACTGCTATTCGAGATGTTCCATAAACTAATTTCTGAGGTCTTCACATCTGGTCCAAAGCACACACATACGAGGCTAATTAATGGAATGAGCTCTTAATCGAACCCATTTCCTTGCTCCAAACTCACCCAAGCACTGAGCAGGGGTGCTAACCAGTGTGGCGGGTGCTGTGGGCAAGGATGCAGGCGGGCGGCGCGGCAGCATTGCTGAGGGGCTGCCGCCAGCGGCCTGATTCAGCTGCCTGTTTATACCTCACTCCTGAGGCTGGGGGGCACCCAGGGCCCGCCGCATTCACCCACTGCTCACACCCACTCGCGCCTATGCTTCCACTGCAAAGCCCCGTCTCGTGTCTGAAGTCATGTACAAAACCTAAAGGTACTGGTTCAAAATGTCTGCTGGTGTCTGTCCAGATAGCACTTCCCGCTTTCAGCTGGTACTCCTTTCTCAGTACCAAGCCTTGTGCAAATAAGCTAATGCACATCGTTCAAAGAACCCTGATCGTCATACGAGTATCGGTCTCTGGATTTTTTTCCTTTTGTAGCTGATGCAGTTATATTCTTTCTTACCTGGACTGTAGCCTGTAAATCAGAGGCAGGGGAATGAAACAGATAGAAAACACACCCATGCTCATGGTTAGTCTCTTTAGAAGAGACAGCAGGGATCCTAACAATTCCCAGGCACTCTGACAGCCGTGAGCAGAACGGGGCTTTCACAGAGGTGCCCCTGTGGCGGCACGCACAGTACAGGTGATTCCAATTTTACTTACCTACATTAATGCCATTTGCAACCCTAAGCACTGAGTTTATTACGTACAACTTCACAGGTCCAATAAGGGCAAGACATTAATAACTACACTGAGAAAACTGTTTCATAGCATAATGATTTAACTTGGTTCTAGCATCACTTAAAGTTGTCCACACTAGCCAGGCACTGCCCTTGATCAACAGATCTGTACTGCTCGAGTTGACGTGTCAAGTCAACTAACCTTACCCGAAAACTTCTGCTACAGGACTTGTGATCTAGGTGTAGTGGTTTAAGAAATTCCTGCCCAACAGCCCTGACATACTGCACCTTCCACCGAGAGAGCATGGCTGACTGCACATCCTCTGCCCCTGCATGTGCGAAGCAAAGGAGGGTAACTAAAATTACCACTCTGAAGAACCATAAAAATGCATTTTCAGAGGTTTTCTGAATTGAGGATACCAGTTACTGACTAAAGTGAAATATGAAAGTCACTTTTTATCCTTGCAAATATATATCTATTTTAAGAGATCCATTCAGATAAACTATTTTAAATTAACATGGACATATGTTTATCATTTAAGACTAATAACTTGAACATAATGTTACATTTGTCTAGGTGTATTTAATTAAAAAATCCTTGGAAAAGACCACCAAGGAAACCTCATTGGTACAAGTAATATATGCAGTTCATTTTTGTTGTTTTTTCATTAAAAAGGTTTATTTTCAAGTGTTCAGAGCCAAGTTTAAATTTCTGCATAATAGTTTTCTTTTCCTCTAATAAGGCTTAAAACATGGTAAGATGGGAAAATATATAATATGGACACTCTGAATACAAAGAACCACTTTTACAATAGTCATGCTGAAATTGCTTGCAGTGGAAGTTGTATTAAGAAAATCCCATTTAATCTAAAAATTAAATAGCCTACCAAACCACAGGCTCTATTTTCTTCTGTGATATGTTGTCTATTCATTTCATCCTGTCCCAAAACAGCAAGTCCTCCTCCAATTATTCAGTTTGCTGAAACAACACACATGCCTATGCACTTCTTTTTTCTTCCCAGTGAAAAACAAAACAAAACCATGCTTTTAGTTCTGCTATCTTTACAAATGCTGGACTCTCAGAAATCTAAGGCTGGTTTGAAGGAAACTGTAGTAAGCTGCAACTTAATTTTGCTAATGATCAGCAGTGGGATCTGGTCTTCCATTCAGAAAAGGTAATATATTATTTCACCATCTCATTGACTAAGAGTTTGTTCCACAGCTATGACAGGAAGGTGCAATGAGCTGAAGCAAAGTATCTTTACTCCATGCTTCCAACCATTACTAGCTTATCCACACCAGTTTAGAATACATGAAGTAAACAGCAAATGCTCAGACTGTATAGTTTTTTGAACTATCATTTAAATATATGCTTTTCTATCTACTCTTCAAAGTTACACAGATTATACTAAATTTGTCAAGCCAGCTAAACTCTACTGTTCTTGTCTCCCATTTCAGATAATCCTTAGTAATCAGCAAGGCATTTTCTACTCTCCTAGAACTACATCCATCAATTACTCCCATGACTTCTTCCTGGCCAGACCTTAGGCCATGTCATTGTTTCAACTCAAACTTTTGGAATTTCTTCAAGTCTCTCTTACCCTTGTGGTTTTGCTCCAGTACCCTCTTCCAGCTCTCCATGTAGGTCCTGGATACGTCTTTGAATCATTTCACAGATATCTCCTCCCACTGGTATAACTCTCAGTTTAACTTCTTTTCCTTTCCAGGCATCTCCACCCTGTCAGTGCTCCTCCCAAACTTCTATCCTCATCTTCTCACCACTAAAACCATGATCATCCTTAACTCTTAGCTGTCTCTTGGTCCACACACCTGGGATGTTTCCAATGGCTGCCACATATCCCTTTTCATTATAATCCTTTCCCTCTTCCATTCAGCTAAATCATTCATTCAGGCCCTATTTTTTGCCTCAGCTATGGCAAACCTCCCTGTATAACACAGAAAATCCCTCTCCCTCCTCTCCCAGAGTGATTACACCTACAGTAATAAAAAAAAAGGCAGCTCATCTAACAGAGTATGGGATTTTCTTTTCCTGTTAGCATTTTTCAGTTTGGAACTACACAATTGCTAAACCATATTTTCCATGTGAGTTTAACTTCATAGCTTTTCTTTTCCCACCCTTGCTTCTCATTTCTGTTAATTTTTCCACACTTTCTGGAGATATCTCAATCAGCTGACAAAGTCTATGAGCAACAAGTATTTTCACAATTGCTGTTTGCAGGACTTCTGAGCACTACTACAGTGTAACAATAACACAACACCAAAGACAGATGCCAACTGCCAAATCTACAGGGACTTTTCTGGACTCAAGAGTGGTCAGAATGCCTAGCAAGGTAATACTTTTTTATAAACAATATAAAATTGCATTGTAAGCTAAATGCTTTGCAAGCTAGATATAAATCTCACCATCATTCATGTCTTTGGAAAACAGTCCCATGTTACATGGATTGTCAAGGGGAGTTGGTAATTCAGCAAGTAACAGTTGAATAACGACCAGGTCATTATTCAGCTGTCTCATAACAGCCTGACAGCAGTGACGAGGTGACAATTTGGAGACAACTCAGGTCTCAAGCTCCACTGGGAAACTGTCAATTCACTTCAGGTGGGCCTGGACTCCAGCTCATGCTCAAAACCCTCACTCTCAAAACATGTTAAACTCTCAGCCACCATGAAGGAGAAATTTATTTAACAGGGTACAATATTTTCCTTCTCAAAGTATTCATAAAAGATTTGTTTTCAGGGGCCTCTTCCCCCTTACTACATTCAGGTAATACTTTATCAGGACAGCCCTGGCTCTCACCTTCGAATGAATTGGGGCTTTATCATTCCCATAAACTATACTGGATTATCCCAAGAATCCTTTCCCAGAAGATAAAATTTCAGAACTAATTCCAGAGACTCTAAGTGCTTTCTCTCTGGGGAGAAGAAATAATATTCTGTAACACTGACTGTTCTTCAGATATGTCGATATGAAGTGAAGCTAACATCACTTCAACGTGAGATTTTTGGTGGTGGTGTGGCTCCAAAGGCTCAGCATATTTTCACTTGGACCTTGCCTGTAACATTAACCCATTAAAACAGAAGTGCACCTCAGGGAGAGGATAGCAGGTATTTAAAAATCTCACTGTGTTTCAAACACAGCTAAATTACTCACAACGGTAATTTGGTAAAGTGCCACTTCACAAAGACAAAAGAAGACAAGTTTTACTTCTAAGACCAGCTTGTATTCTTGCACATCACATGAAAGAGAGCAACGGAAACATGGCTGAACAAATGTGAGTAGGCACTGCACTGCAATGGCTTTTTGGGTGGGGGTGGGGAGAAACACACATACTACAAAAATCTAATAATTCTCCACCCAAGCATTGCTAGTGAATGACCTCATTGGTTTCCTACACATACTCCAACAGCCTTCCTGCCATCACTCTGTCAAGCCAAGCAATGATGTCAACAGTCCACCTGTGAGAGTGATGTAGCCCTCTGGGTCAGGGTCACAGAGAGCTCAGATAAAAGCTGTGTCAGTGTTAATTAAATGCACCTCTTGTTTCACTGCTGATTTCCTCCGATAAGGCTCAGGTCATTTTTTCCTGGAAAGACTTCCCTGCTGTAAGGCAACAAGAGCCAACTATAATACAAACCAAATATTGCTCAGAGGATATGAAGACAACATAACACATTAAATATTTAGTTTTAAAAAATGATTGCATATCAGTGTTGGGGTAAATACAAATCTCATTAACTTGCATGTGCTAATGACAAGGTTGAACTACAAATGCTAGTTACTGCGGATAGTTTATAATCTTTCAGCAGAACTAATCTCTTTCATTTGGAATGGTCTTTTGATTGAGGTTATAGAGAAGACTGAAACGGAATTCTAATAACTTGGTTTCTCCACTAAAGGAATTAACAAATACCACTGATAAGTTTTTTCAGATTAAAGTGAGAGGAGCTCATCCAACAAAAAATATGCTTTGAGACTAGATTTTAAAATTTAATTAACATCAGAATTACCACCTCAACTTTAATGAACGTGTTGTCCCATAACACGTATTCTGGCATCAGAAAATTCTCAGCTGCAAGAAAGTTCTAAGCAGCTTAGGTATTAAGGATCCTCACCCACTAATATAATTGTCCAGCACATAATGAGAGGCAAAAATACATATTGCCATTTTTTCCCCCTTTATAAGGAATCTAATCTACTGTTATAACTGGATGCTTTTCACCATACGCTGTACAGGATTTCTGTAATCCTTCTACTCATAGCACCTGCCTTCCAGCCACTTAAAGCCTTCAGTACACACTCTTTTATATTTGCTTTGTTGTCGTAGACATTTTCAGGTAGTTTTATTAGCAAGAGAACTATCATGGGCAGGCCCACGGTTTTTGAACCTGACATTAAAAATCTTCTTTCTTTCATGGCTTAAAAAAATACCACTAGCCCTAGGACCTAATTGGTGACAGTAAAGCACAAAAAAATCTAGAGGTGACAAAATAGAAAAGTACTCTCAAAAGTAATGGCAAAATTCTACCAGAAGACTTTGTTTCCTAATGATCACAACTATCAATTCTGAAATAGTCAATGAAGTAGAGCTCTTGCTATAAATTTAACTCTAGAAAAATAATAGTATAATACGGATGTTAGGAATACATTCATTTTCATTCTTTCAGTTTGGTCTCTAGCAACTATAATAGTTCCAATGAGTGGTATTTTTTTCTTTTTCTTTTTCTTTTTTTTAAACTGTCCTGAACTATAGCAGAAACTTGAGTTATGTGGAAGATTGCATTACTCTTCGGATAATGTATTTCTAACTAAATACACAAGTGCCAATATATTTGAAAGGAGATCCTCTAGGCATGTTATGGGAATGTGTAAGAAACAATAAGAAAAATTTAGAGGTGTATTTTTAAGTACATAAAATTACTAAATTAAAAGAAAAATCATGTGAACAAACTAGCTTTTTCTAAGATGGAAGTCAGAAAACTAAAAGGGAGGACCACTGGACACTGTTATCTGTTGTATCCACAGCTAAACGTACTCATCAAGTCAGTTCTTCCAGTCCCACATTCCTGAGCATTAGCAATATTTTCCAAACAATCAATGCCCAATGTCTGCCTATGTAGACTTTCAGCTCTCTGGGATCTTATGCTTATACAGTACCTTTTCCTACAAACTCTGCTAGAATACATAACACTAGAAGTACATACGTTGCCCACCCAGTGCCTGATATGAGAAAAGCTCCACGGCTATACTACCTCTCACTAAAGAGAAGGTAACTAACTTGCACATATTTTTTAAACATCTCCTCCAGTAGGAAACTCTCTATATAAAAAGTCCTTCCTAAGAACCACATTTTTGGTTTTAGGTGGCAAACCAAAGGTGAGAGTTATTCCTTCACTAGCTTGGTCAATACTGGTCCTAAGGACAGTTCCTGTGGATTCATGAGGCTGAATTGCAGCTAGCTTGCGTTGAGGTGTGCAGAGCGTGACTCATTTAGAAAGCTTGACCCAAGGTTGCAGCCCATCCTTCACATTCACCCCTTCTCACGTCTTCCTGGGCATAATTCCCAAGGCAAACTTGAATCCAGGCCATAAAAGAGACACTAGAATTTCTGCTGATTTCTTTTCTCTGTCACCAGTAATTGGAGTTTGGTCTTACACAACTTAAACACTATATATCACCTTGTACCTGTATGAAGTTGGACATAACTGACCACCCCTTGCAGCTGCTGTGCTGCACTTCTGGTGGATGCACACAGCGTGGCCACATAGAAGGAAAGCATATCCCCAAGCGCAGTGAGTTAAAGTGACACAGTTTCCTGAACTCCAGGAACTCTCCTGGTCAGAAAGTACTTCCTTCCTTGTTTCAAACACTTGATTGTTTCAGAGGGAATTCAAAACAATAGATTAGAAACTTTCAGCCTTTCCCAAGTGTACTGTTGCTCAAGGAAACCAGGCCGCACTCTGGGAAGATGAGATAACACAGGGAGAGTACTCTTTTCCGGAAATGCAATAGCTTTTGCATCCCTTTGCTAGCACCATCCCATGAATCAGCTACATGTTAGTAATAATTCATGTTATGAGATGTCAGATATAGTTCAACTATTGTTTGAAATAAGATGTGCATGGCTGGCAAAAACCATAAACTAAAGGCAGTACCTTCTCAGCTACTTTGATAAGACATGTCAGGGAGGAAATATCAGGAACTTTCTAATCTGAGTCTCTACTTTTAAGGAACAGGTAGGAAGAAAGAACTGTATTTGCCACTTTTAGTACCTCATACTTTAAATCTCTAAAAAGCAGAAAAAATGTACTGCTACTTCTGCAGTCAGAAACCTACCCCCTTCCCACTAGAACTTAGTTTTACAGAACAAGCAGAGATGTTCATAAAGATAGGGAATGGATCAGGCTCATCAGATCTCACTGAAAAGCAATCATTTTCATCATACCTTTTTCCTAACACAATTGCATTCATGTAAATACAATACCGAATGCTTTACACTGATGAACGAAAGATTTAGTATTTAGAAGATAATCATGAACCTATATTTTTATAGGCTGCAGTTGAGTAATGAAAGGAAACAGACATGAAAATAGCATTTTTTACAGGATTAGGTTGCCTAAATATCTTGGGCTAAATATGAAACATTAGAAACAGTAACAATGGCCAAGAGTCACCCTCTCAGACCTGGTAGTCAAAGCTCTTACGTAAGATATTAAATTTTCCTAATCCTCTTTTCCTATCAATGTAGAGCTACAAGATGTGGGAGGAGAAAATGATTATGAAAAATGAGAACTCACCTGGTTCTACACATTATTTTGAGTGGCAGAGAGGAAAGGTACTTCCCTATCAAGCTGTGTCAAAGGGAGGGGAGCGATTAAGTTGAATACTCTACACTCACCGCTCCTACCAAAGGGTAGATGAATCCAGCTCCAATGCTGGCCCGCACATCACTAATTGGCAGAATGAAACTAGTGGGAACACCCTTCCTCTCAGGCTGATGGGAAAGGGATAGGTGAGTTTTTGCCATACAAATGGGAAGATTTCCAAATCCCTGATAAAAGAGGGAAAGAAAAGAAAAATATTTTTAAGGTTACAAGATTACAATAAAGACAGGATACATTTCCACTTTGTTATCAGTATCTTCTGTAGATGATAAAAACAATATAGCAATAATGAACCTCAGTTTCTTAACAGTTAATCTTTCAGAAACAGAGAGAATACAGTATTTTACATGCTATTCTCTCTCTCTTCTCAAGCCAAGACCTCCAAAGGGACTTGTCTGTAATGATATCCAGCTTCTAGAGTGAATTTTCAATCTAGAGTTAGGTGCAAAAGTTGCCTGTACAATGGCTAGAGAGTGTTATTTTCGGAAAGGGTGCACAACAGACAACACTGAAAAAGAAATGTATACTTGTCAACAAAACACCAGTGTGGCACTTCTCTCTGGGCTCTAACAACCAAGTTAGGTATCTATGTGAGACTGTTGGTAAACACAAATGATGCATGACGTTTTGTTTTGTTCTTAAACAAGACAAAAATGTGTGTGAAGTGATGGCAACCACTTTAATTATGACAGTGCAATAGTTACTCAAAAAGTGGGAGAAACTCAAGCAAAGGCCCTCATCAGCTCTACTATTCCCCCATGTGCTGTTTGCCTCTCAGGTTATTGATTAACCTTGAGCACAGGGACCTCCCACTCTTCTGTGCGATTCCTGGGCAAACAGGGATGCAATTCATCAGGTCGGGAGGAGAGAGCTGGTACCAGAGGGAATTGGCTCTGCAACCCAGTGCTGAGGGCAACCGTTTTATGACACTTTGAAAGTATTTCCAAATACGACTAATATATAGACTAGAAAATAGACTATGGCATCAAAGTAGAGTTGGAAAATATAAAGAAATGGATTATTCTGCTTCAAGTACACTAAATAAGCTTTTTTTCCATCTAGAAACACAACGTCATTCTCAGAACATTTGCATTTTAGAGAAGATGGCTATACTTCTGCCTGACCAAGTTGATAAAATATACTTGGGGATTTTTCCATGACATATCACCCATATTTTCTATTTTCTATTTCCTGACAGAAAGGCTCCAGCCATGTTTACTACCAGAAACTGCTCCATTTACAGTAAATATGTTCATCTCTCCAAATGGTTTCAAAACTGTAACATACCCTCCTCCCACACGCTTTAACAACAGTGATCTATTTCATCTTCTAGCACTTATAACCCCTTGAAAAAGACACGAACAGAAGGGAAGCAAAAGATTTTAGAAGTATCAGGAGCTTTGTTATTAAAATACAAAGTTGTGCACAAGACTTTTTGCACTTGCAAACATGCATGCCTTTTTGACAGGTACAAATGAACACTCATATGCTAAAATTGGGCACATTTGTTAGCAGCTATCTGTACAGATGTGCAGTTACACATTTAAAGCAGTAAATACTGCTCTTCTGTGTGTCTGTCATCTCACTTTTCTTTAGACATCTAAGACAGACATCCACCTTCTGGACATCTTTTGACATCTAAGAATTGTTGCATAATTAGAAAGACAAGATGAGCAACTCCCCAGCAACCTCAGCTGCAATTTAAAGCACACCAATACCCACAAGGCTTGAATGAAAAAAATGCTGCCTGTTAACATTAAAAGAGAATATTTTGTAGTTATTCACAATGAAAGAGCCTTAGTGCAACTGAAATTTGTTTAGGAAATAATGAAAAAAGGATTTTGCTCCAGGAGTTGCAGGAAAATCGCAAACTAAAAACACCCAAAGATATATGCTCTTTTGCAGAAGATAGCTTACAAGGTTAAAACCATTCTGTCCTATCTAATCTAAAACAATCTACAGTGACCCCCACAGTTTAGCACCATCGGTAGGCTCCTGCCTTTTAGGAAAACTAGTCTAAACACTCCCCTCCAAACTGAGAACCTTTTACTCCTGAGACTCACATCCAGCGGGTACCGGGCCGCGTAATTCACTGGTGTTCTCACCTGCCAGGTGTAACGATCCACTTGTGACTGTGCAGCAGGAGACAACTCTATATCCTGAGCTCCGTACACCTTCTGAGCAATGATCCTTATTTTTTCAACAATAGGAAGCTGCAGAGACATGGAAACAATACAAATATGAACACTGGCAAAGAGAAACTAAGATCTTTTTTGCTGAATGAGAAATCTGAATCTCTCACTCAGATTCATCCTAGCTAAAAAGGCTTGCTTAAGCATGAAAACAAGTAAAAGGAAGGAAAAGGTGATGGAAATGATATTCAGCCACATCCATAAAAATGAGAACATGATTTCAACTACTCTTTCATTTAGGAGTTAAAATTCGTGCATCACCTACAGTTGACAGCCTAGCTTACATTCTCACCTGAAGAGGGGGAAGAAAATTATTGCTGTACAGTTTTCAGAAGAGTTAACCCACAATGCAGAAAAAAAGAAGCACAAGTTCCAGTGGTAACATAGATCATCGGACAAATAAGATTTCCTATCACAATAATCTATATTATCATACTATCTTATCACAAAATGGCATTTATATTGTAAAGCATTTTGGACACTTTTTTGATTCTTCTTTTTTATTTTTTTAAGAATCTAAAAGCATTCTAGGACAGACTTTAAAATCACAAGTCACTAATTCCAACCCCAAACTCCATGAACACCCTTATCATATTACTCAGCTCAAATTGCCACTCTGCTTTAACACTATGTGTCTGCCCCTATGGCTTCTATTTGAAGGCAGTTCCAGACTCTCACCATTCAGATTGTTAGAAATCTTTCTACATTTGTTCAGCACACATTTATTCATGGTCAGGTCAGATATTTACTTTTTGTGCTAACATGTCTTTAGGGTAAATAATGTTTTTCTCTCTTCCTCCTTCTTTATGTTTTGCATGACCTTTGAGACAGCAATTACGACCCATATTGCCTATTCTAAACACGCCAACCTCTTTCCATATGAACAGGACAACAGGGAACTAACCATGCCTCTGCACTAGTTCAGCTATTGCAGTGCTGACCATAGATGGCCCAAGATGTGCGCATTACTCCAGGGAAAGTCTCATCAGTAATTTGTGATTTTATGCCCACAAGGGCAAGAAATTGGTTTGTCAATAACAAACTCAGAGTCTATGAGTACTGGTGAATTTAGAGAAAGTTCCACAGCCAGTCACATTTTTGCAATGCTTTCTTAGAAATAATGCTTTTTCTGCAAAGATATAACAGATGAACATAAGAGTTTGTGTCAGGCTGACATTTTTTGTATTTATGATTATATTTGAGAAAAATGAAAGTTTAAAGTAGTCTGCTTTTACATTAATAAAGAACTCCAGTAACAGAGACGTTGCAAGGAAGAGACGGGTCGCTTCCCACACTGTCAAGCAGCTAAAACGTAGGACAGTTAAAAGCTATGAAGACTCAAATAAAATCCCTCCCCCACATAAGAAAATTCAAGGTGATGTCTAAAGACATGCCACAAGACACCTTTTGAAACAAGCTGACAATCTGATTACTGCAGCTTAATTGGGTAGAACGATGTCACATCCCTGACTTCAGGCTTTAGAGCAGAAGCAAAGCAATAAAACCTAATGAGGATTGGAGATAATACATCACAAACATCCTGGGTGTAATTCCTGGCAGCACTAAGCTGAAGGGAATACTTCAGTGGCATGGGTAACCATCATGAGATGAAAACTTCCTCTAGGTTCATTATTATGGTATCTTCATGTTCACAGCAGTTACAAACACAGCGTAAGAAATGCAAAACGTCTGTCACCTCACCTTTGAGTGCTGTTTGCATGCAGCTAAGGACTAACAGCAACAGCAAAAGGAAAAGTTCCACTCCCTGTTGTCTGTAAGCCAACATCGAAACCAACAACTTTCTGCTTAAATCTCAGTAAATTCATTGAGATGGAGATGTTCATTTAGATTCAGTTTGCATTTGCCTCGAAATATTTCAAACTAATTTGACAGCAACATAGTCACTGCAACCCCCCCTCCAGCAACGATAGCTCTAGTTTCCAAATAAAATCCAGCAGGGTTCTGGCTAGCATCAGAACAGACTCCTTTAATGAAAGCACTGGCATTCTGTTTCCCCTCAGGATATGCTAAATATCTTGCATGACTGTGAGCTGGATAGTGGAACTTTTTTTTTTTTTTTTTAATCAGAATTTCAGATACTTATCCAGCCACCAACCACACCTCAAATTTTGTGAATTTAACTTTAGAAGAATCATCAGCAGAGAAGCAGATACAAGAGTGCAAACAGCTAACAGAAATGTTTTTGTGAGGCAGTCACATGCCTCTGCAAGACATGCATATCCAAATGGGTGAGGTAGGTTGCATCATGTTACAGAAGAGTTTGGGCCTATTTAACCTCACTTACAACATGTGATAAATCCTGGGTAAGCCGGACTCAGGTAGAAATCAGCCGGGAGGCACACATGCTCATGTTAACACAGCCCATTTATGTGCACAGTCTCAGACATGCTTCTTTCCTCAAGTTTCAGGAGCAGGGAAAGGAATACACTACACTGTGCTCAGAATACACCTGTCTCCCAATATTCAGTGGGATTTTTAAGGGATCATCTATTTAGAATCACAGTGTAACAGCATTTCAAGCTAAAAAGTTTCGTGTGTTCCAGGTATTAAGTAAGGCTGATGGGAAATTTTGTTTTAATTTAATTAAAATATTTTCCAAAGAAAAGCCACCTGGCACTTCACACGAGAAATACAAATTCAATTCAGTTAAAAACAACTTAATGGTATTTGAAACGGAAACAGAAACAAAGTGCTAGGAACAATTCTAAGTTGTTTTTCTCTGGTCTTTAAGGGCAACTTTAGCTTAGGTTTTCAAGAATACTGTTGATTACTCAACACTTCACTATAGAAATCCTCTCAGTGATGGAAATAGGGATCCACCATATGTATTAATGCTTTACAATGCTAACTCATATGGAATAGTGCTTAACTTAATTCAGAGTAGGAAAAAAACAGGGAAAAAAATAGGGTCAAATTATCCAAAGTACCTAAATAATTAAGGGACTGTAAGTCAGATTTTTGCTCCAGCTGATTTCAAATATAGACACTTCTGGAAATCTTGTGAGCCACCTATTTGCACCTTGAACACCTTGATCAAACATCTGCCATTAGGAGTCACATACCCCAGGCACTTAGAAAAAGTGTTTCTGTCTTTTTTATGCTTTCTGTCTGAGGGTTCAGCCCCCATGTATTTTCTACAACGGCCTACAATATTCCTGAACCAGTTGTTCATTCCCACTGCCCAACTGTAATTCACCACCCTCAGCTGTGCTGATGCAACTGTTTGCAGGCCCTCACTATAACACTCTTAATGAAACAAGTCCTGTCCATATAATGTGTGTAGAACTGCACCTTCACAAACACAGAGTTTCATAGCACCTCTGCTGTCTGGACAGTTACTGTGATAATGACATTTATAAAATGTGCAGACAATTCAAGCATCAAAAACACTGAAGATTTTAAGATCAGCAATAAAAACAGTTCTCCTGCTCATTTCATTTAAGCAAGATTGTGAATGTTACGCAACTACATGCATTTATGTGGAGAACAGGTGATATACAATAGAAATATTCAACCACTGTAGTATAAAGTTAGATAAAAACTGACTTTACAGATATGCAATTATGTATTAGTACTAACGCTGAAGGAATTATGGCAAAATCAGAGAACTCATTTCAAATTCAATTTCAGCTTCTTAGGCAAATGGTGCCATGAAATACGTGATGTAAATTTATACTGAATGTGACAAAGTGCTACAGGGTCACACTGTATGAATATCTGCTGATGCCTAAGGAGCTTTGGTGTCGCTCTGAGAAACAACAGATTTCCACAGCTCTGCTAGAGATCATGTGCATTTCTGAAATCTCACGCATTTGGAGTTACCAAAACCATATGTTACTTCTAAGGCAAGCACAAACACATATACTTGCTAAGGCTGCCAAGCACCCACACCATAAAAAGGATTATCTCCTCAGCTGATGTATAACAAGTGCTACAGCAAAGGTGCAGACTGCTTTCACAAAAACAGTATCTGTGTGGTGGTACATTTCATTATTTGATAGAGAATGATTAAACCAAGGAATCAGCACTGATGAAGAGGACAGTCTGTCATTCTCAAGACTAAATTGATTAACCAAGATGAAATCACACCAGTGTTGCCACTCAGTCTTGTCATACTGCTGCTTCCTGGACAAGTCGTAGCGTCAGTGCAGCTTGGTGCTGTTTAGTACACAATATTCTTTCTTCTAATATTATTAACAACATACTTTGTAGCAGAAGGTAATTTAAAATGGCTTTCATTTATGTTAGCCTTTCTCATTTCTTTCTTCATCTCTTCCTTTAGCTGTAACAGCAGACTGCAGATTATCAGTTTTTCCAAGTGCAGTTTGATGAGCATTTCCAAGAGCAGCAGACCAAATTCAACAGACCCTCCTTCTCCTCCCTTCCTCTGCTGTTCACACTCACCCTTGTGCCAGTGGAACAGAGAGGGCAGCACCACTGTTTGTCCAGCTGTACATACCAGAGAAAGTGATCCAGGCTACAACATAACTCAGGAAAAAAAAGGCTATTTTAACCCAGATCAGTTCACAGACCCAGTGATCTGCTCAAAGCTGCACAGAAGTGTTACACTAATATAACTGCTGGCACAAGGAAAACCCCATATAAAGGAAAGGGACAGAGATGGCTAAAGTCGCCATCACTGCAGAAAGAAAGGCTCAATCAGCTTAAAATGGGCCACTGAAACATACCTGCACAAGTTGGCTGGAGTTCCTGAAATCAGTCTTACTGCCAAAGGTCAGCATCTTGTGAAATTACACTCATATGACCAGGGACCTGGCTATGGACTGTGTTGAGACACATCTTTTACATCCCAATCTGGGCACCTGACACTAATCTTTTTGGCTCCTGGAGAAAGGACTACATCTTTTTAAATCCTCACATCCAACCTCTGAGACTGCTGAGAAGCTGAAAACACCCCAGTTACTTTCTTCCTTCCCTTCTTCTACTTTGAAATACTCCTCCTGACTGTCTTTCTCCACCAAAACAGAGTCCAACAGAATATGGCTCTGAGTAGCCAGAGTCAACAGTCCTTAGTTGGCCTTTATTCAAATGGGTCTCAGCAAAGCCATGACTACTATGGGAAGTACTGGTGTTACCTACCTTAAATTTGAGATTGTAAGTGAACCCGAGTCAGGGCAGCACCATCTGAAGGGATCTCTTCACAGTTATATGAGATAAATACTTGAAACTACTTTATTCTCCGAGAAAACTTAAGATTCTGCTGAAAAACCATGGTGTTTACCCAGAGAAGAATACATAAAAGGCACTGCACTATCACTTGTAATTTATACATTTAACACTTTAAAATCTTTAAACATTCACTTTAGCCCCACTGTCTGTAATGTTATGGCTTGGTTAATTTATTGTTGCTAAACTACCTATGTTTTAACAGAAATTCTTAAAATAGTTTAAAATTCAAGGCAATTGCACTTTTCCTTTTTTTAAATTTTGTCTTCACTGAAAATAATAATAAAGAATCACTGGTTGACTAAGTGAAACAGTATGTAGACATCACTCATTTCTCTTCTTGGGTATGTGGCCAAATGAAAACATATGATGGGAGTATGGCTGAAGGTGCTGTGTGAGGTGACAGAGTGCGGTGATAAAACAATAGCTGACTCTGCATGTTCAAACTCCTACTTCTAGCTCTTCCCTTGGATAAAATAAAAACACATTTATTAAAATATCTGTATATTGTGGTTCCAGAAGACCTGCAGCTAACAAAAGGATTCCCAAGTCTTTAGCACTCCTCTTCCTTTGTTGGCACAGGTCAAGTTTTTGTTTTTTAATTTGCGGAAAAGCATATTCAGTCAAGTTAAACAGTTTGTGAATCAACACCTAAGCCTGTGGCCTTAGAGTTATTTCCCATTTCCCCAACTTTGAAACATGAAGTGGAACAAAGATAGCTTCCAAACCGAAAGGCCTGATCCAGTGGAGAAAAAACCCATCAACACGCCTCTGAAATCTCTTTGATGGCAGTGGGAGGGAGGAGAGGCTGGTACAGCACTGGGGAATTCCTCTTTCATGTGGCTTCACCACGAGATGGCTCACTAGCAGTGGGGTAGGGGAAGTAGTTTAAAGACTAGCACAACTTGGAGGGCAGCATAGCCTGCATTTCAAGATGAGAAATAATCTTCATCATTTATTAAGAGAAGATTCAGGAAGGGGCATATATAATTTTATTCATTCCTACTGCAGTAGTGCTTAAGGACCTTCCACTGGGTCCATACATCACTGAACTCTGTGCTGTATATAAAACTTCAAAGGTTTCTTGCCTCCTAGGCAAAAGAACAGAGGTATGTTGGGCCAATATGACAGCAGAAACATGGTAGATGGTTTCCAAGGCTTGGATATCAGTGGAGGGAGAAGAAATAAAACATCCTCCCACCTCTCGCCCATATTGAAATGAAAGAGATGACCAACTTACAAAGAGGAGAAACACTCCTCCTTAGGTAATTTCCCTCAAGCTACAAGCTGCTCTTTGCCCTGCCTTCCTTCTCCCCGCCCTTGCACCAGGGAGCCATCTCCCTTGTGACCTCTCCTCACTCCCCCCTTCACTACTCATAGCTTACTCTTGCTGTCCGAGGCTGTGGGCAGCAGATCAAAGTGAGGTTAATGCACAGAGAACCACTGCTGGCAGTTTTCTCTGTTTTGATGCTCCCCTTAGTCCTGAGTGACCCATCATCTCTGATGGCTGAAGCTAGGACCAGAAGAAATCAGCTGAGTGGCAGCTGCACCATACAGCCATAGCACAGTAGAGGCAAGGGCAGCCAAAATTGGGGGCCAGGGTGCTCCGGATTTGCCCAAGTTATTGTCACAGTCCCAGCAAGGGAAGAAAAATACCAATGCCAAAGCTGCTAACTGCTTGACTGCCTCCCTGAGAAGTGTTACTCGGCCTCACTCCCAGTGGCTGGCCCCAAGCAGAAAAAGCTCTCCCTCGCTCTGCAAAATGGCCAGGCAGAGCACTGCGGTTGGCCAAATTATTTGTGTGACCAACTTCCACAGTATAACTTGGAGAGATTTTCATTTGTTGTGATACTACCCCGAGGCAGAGCATCAGCAAAAAAAGATGTCATATGAAGAATTTGGACAACTGGAACAACCTCTTCACCTCCTTCCTTTTGCGACCTTTGCACTCTTTAATTTAGTTTCCCCATGCAGCATAAATCAGGTGGTTTGAGGCTCATCAATCACTTCTGTCAGTTCACCACATCCACCTTTTAAAGGGACAATGCTAAATCTCTGACTGACCAGATCTGCTGATCCTGCCAGATCCCCAATATTTCCTCATGCCATATGCCTGTCCTCCTCCTCCTCCTCTCTGTCTCCTGGAGCTTTGGCCCATGCTGGTCCAGCTGCTCCGCAGGAAGGAGCAATGTTTCTCACAAAAAACTAGGGCCTGCCTTCATTCAGATGGTTGAGGAGGGCTGCTGCTGTCATGAGAGAGTTCAGCACAAGAGCAGAGATGAGACCCTAAATTTTCCCTTTCTAAAAGCACAGATGTTTCACTGTGCTGGAAAGTAAAAGAAGACAGGTTACTCTCCAGACATGCATTCATGGGGAATATAGCTTCCCCCCTTCTCCCTCCTTCCCAAGAACAAGCACTGAAGCCAGAGAAATTTGGGAATGGATGCGTATGTTTCCATCCTTTCCTATCCTCCCCCTAGTTATCTAAACTTACTTTTAATAAGTCAGTCAACTTACTTTGAGTAATAGCTTTCTGCTGCAACTTCCAAGATACACACTTCAAGAAAAGTGAACCTAGAAAGGAAGTCTACACTGATAAGAGAGTTGATATTTTGATATTTTCCATATGTAGCAAGAATATATATTTAAAAAAAATAAAGCGCAGATTGCTCCATAGAGAGTTCAGGAGGCCTTTACAACAAACCCATCCCTCCAAACAGTAAAGGGAAATACTCAGCAAGAAACTGATTCAACAATAAAATAAGAGCAGTTAGTGTGCAGTGGGGACAAAAACCCGTATTAAAACCACACACTAAAATACTTATTACGACTACTGCTAATAATCTTTTAAACTATGTTATAACCTCCAAAGTCTATCATACAAAAATCTCAGCCTTGCTCCTGACTGCCCCTCTCACCCTGCTAGGTTCCCAAGTATGATTTCTAATGCTGCAAGCATTACTATCGGCTTATGTCTTTTTCTTGCACTTTTAAAATAACAACAATGCTGGTGTTATTTGTCAGAGGCCACTTCTTGTACTTGACCCATGAAAGGACACTGTCCTTTCATACACACACACTCCCAAAATCATATATGCAGCTATTTTTCACAAAAGAAAAATCATATATGCAGCCATTCTTCACAAAAGAAACTGTCTCAAAACACGCTTGAAATTTATTGTGTTCTCATGTCAGCTTTCGAAAAATATTTGCATCTAATGCCACTTGTCAAATGAACCCTTGCTAGAATTAAAAGTAATAAAAGAAAATGTTACAAGCATCAGTTGCTAGGATAAAAACAAAAACTTGCCTGCTTACAGAAATAAATTAAGAGAACCTGAAGGGCAAGCCAAAAGTGCAACTGTGCAACATGGTGCACTGTGCCATGGATGGACACCTGAGGAAGCCTAAACAGACCCACTGAGATGCCTTAAAGAATATAATCACATTAGCACAGCCCCCTAAATAGGCTAGCATGCTTTGATACTCAGCAGGACCACCTAGTCAAGTCTGAGTCCTAAACTGATACAACTGTGCTTGTTCAGTGTCCAAATTTGCTCATTCAGCTCATGCTTGGGTATCAAAGGACAGCACAGTATAAATGTTTAAACATACCCCAAGATTTAACAACAACAACAAAATAAAATTGTGATGCACAGCTTTTTACCAGTATTTGACAGACCAGTCCATGTAGAAAAGACTAGTTCTTGTTCTTCTCACATTACATACAGTTGTAACACCTTTCAAAGAAGTCTTTCAGATATAAATACATGTGAATATTACATAAAGCATCATAAAGAGAAAAAGAGTAAAACACGATGAAGTTTTCCAGACTGAGGAAAAATAAGATACCTATAGAGAGATGGATTAAAAGGAAAATTAGAGTAATCTTAGAAAGACAGATAGAGATATGAATGAAGTGGTAGTAGTCTTCTGTAAAGTATTTCCCCCTTCAACCTTTCAATGGGGAGAAGGAAAAAAAAGAAAAAAAAAGAACCAGCACACCTCATTAAGTTTGAGGAAACCAGGACTCAAAAATATTCAAGTAATCAGATGAATGTGGAAGTCTGGAAAGATGAGGCATAGCACTACATCCTTTCACTCATGTCCCCTTTAGGCACAATGACATGGCAAAAACATCTATCTGTATCCCATTTTATTACCTCTTCTCTTTCTTGAATTTTATGTCATAGTTACCTCTTGGAGCAGGAGGGTTCATTCTTCAAAACTGCCACACCAAAACATCCTATTACATCCCTAATTAATCCCTCTCTCCTATTTCCAGTTGCTTCAGTCCCCATACTTTGCACAGTAAGAATGAAACAGAAGCCTGAACTTTACATTTTACTGTTTTTGTTGGCATAAGTTAAGTTTTTTACAATATTTTAAAATTTTATATGTTTTTATAAAATCCCTTCAACATATTTTTGTGGCTTATAATATTTGTGTTAAGTTACAGGATATTAAGGTGATGTAAAGATATGATTTATTCCCTCTGTGCCAAGATCCCGCTGCTTATGCAACACAGCACAAGAAGATGTGCCTGGGAAAGACATTAAAGCAGAAATCAGTCTCATTTTGTTCCTCCACAGAGGCACAGTCAACCCCCTACCAATCCTTTCTACTCATTCATACCCCAAGACTGCTGGTTATACAGAGTATAGTAACATCAGAGCTTAAATATGGGATTTATCAAGCTTTAACGTGCTATCTCTGTAATGCAAGTGTCCTGTGGGAATGATTACTATACATGTTTCTGAGATAAACTTTTTTTTCATTTTATTATGCAAAAAACATAAAATGATATCCTCAGTTTCCAGTGCATCTCATTAGAGAAGCTCAGAAAGTCAAATACATTATTCATTGCTTGGCTGTAAAAACCTTCCATGGGCAAAAAGCCCTGAACAGATGCCGCAGCACTTCTATTCCCAAGGTATTTCCATCTATTCTGTGAAGGCAACGTTTAATACTAATAGGAGTTGGCTGGATTACTGACATTTGGAAAAATGGTGGGGGAGGTGGAAAGAAGAAATAAAATAGGAGCAATGGAAATGAGGTACATCTCAGGGAGGAGATGGAGAGTGAGAGACAACAGTAGGGCATGTCTACCTCAGGCTGAACTTTTCTCTGGCGAGAAGAATCAAAACAGGGACTTTCAGCCATTTAAAAGAATGAAGCCAGGGTTTCTGCTGTTAAAAAATATCTTTCAAGCATTTTCTAAAAAAACTTAAGTAGCACTGTTAACTGGGGCACAAGATCTGAAATTTGACCAGGGCTTCCTTGGTGCCAGAGAAGTCTATTTTACTGCCCAAATTTTAACCCACCCAGATTTGTATAGTCTGGAAAGCCTTGGGAAATCATTTGTATAACCTTTTTGGCAATATGTCCCTTCAAATGTTCTGCCTGCACGGCGATATTCCACCCTAGTGTTTTCAGAGACCCAAATAGCCTTTCCTTGCAAACTGCTCCTCTCGACAGGCTCTCATTGCTGTGATGTTACCTTGCAGATAACTGCAATAACAAAGCCTCTAAAACTTGGGGAAAAGAAGTCACCATCTCTGGCAGAGCTGGGATTGAAACTTGGCACCAGTCTACCCTTTGCTAGGATATCTGACTAATAGCTAAGCAAACTGAACACAAAGACCAAGCAAGGATCAGAGGAATGACGATAGGTGGAGAAACCCACATAACCTAATCAGTGAAAATCAGAGCACACTGAATCAGCTCCTTCCCAAGACCATCCAAGGTGAAGGATCAGACTACTGTCTCTGCTGTGAAACCCACCAAAATGAGTCAACTCTCTCCTCAGAAAGCTTTGCAAAGTAAGGGAGTGATTGCCTACAGGGGTACAGGACTCATTATGGGATGCAGGAGGAAGAACATTTTGTGACTCTGTAGAACTTATTATAGGAAGTTTTAAGGGGATTGTGAGAATGTGCAAGACTTCTTAGGGGGTATTTAGAGGAAGGACCAAAGGTAGGGAAAGGAAGGGATCAAGGTGGATTGGGGAGGAATGAGAATGGGAAATAGAGGGCAAAGGGTAAGAATGGGCCGATCGAGTAAAGGTGGCAGTATGTCCTCTATTTTCATTATACCTGATTTTTGAGCATCTTCTGTGTGGGTGTGCTCTCTGCTCTGGGTGTCTGTGTGTGACCACTAGCAAACTCCAAGCCAGACTAGCTGGTGAAAGAGACCTGCATGCCAGTGACTGGAGTGACACTGCGAACAGCAAGGGTTTGTCAGTCCAGGTGCCAGCAGCTGACGCAGGGCAGGGGGCCTGGGTCCGCTCCTGGGCAGCCTGAGGGTCTACGGCCAGCAGCTGGAGGGACCCATGTGTTGCATGTACACATTGTGCTAGCAGACCTCAGTGCCAACCAGCAGGAGAGGAGGGACAGGATGGGGCCACGCGTGCTGCTCGTGTTCATGCGAGTGCTATGTGTGTAGAGGCAGGTGCTGGTAAAGGTAGCGCTTTCTCTTCGTATTGATCCGTGTGGATGGAGGTGTGTATAGCGAGTGATTACACCATCAGCATCGCTGCTGGCTGCACCCAGGGACAGGGAACTGCTGCGGCTGCGCATTCATGGGGCTGGGACAAGAGGAAAGCCCCTGGCTCCCGATGCCCACCCACTTCAGCTACCTCTAAGAGCCTGCACTTGAAGTGTGTGAATGCCTGCAAAGGGGAGCCACAAATGGGTGCAATGCCCGTGACTGTGAGACATTAAATATATTTTCATTTCAGATGATTGTCAGGACAAACTTTCTGATGGTGAGACCTTCACAGAGAGAACTCTCGCAATAATTTGTGGATGTTCCCCCTACAGATATACTTTTATGTTAAACAAGAAAGCATCAGAAACATGATTTAATGCAGTGAGTAACCAGCACTCCCAGCAAGTATTCTACACTACTGATTAGACAAGTCATAGAGATTGTTCTTTGTCTTCAGCTTTCGTGATTTTAAGCCAAGCCAAGCCCCTTTTTCCAAGTATGCTAAATAGTTTTGTTGTAAAATTCTTGTTTTAAATCCAACACTGATGCAGCATGCATTCATTAAAAAAAAACAAAAAAACCTTACCTCCAAGTTATATAGATATTTGAAACTGCTTCTCTGACTGGCTGCCTTTTCCACAGCTTTAGCTAATTTCACTGCTCCTCTACCACCAGCAGACCAGTGATTGCAGGGTACAGCATCAAACGCTCCGGATCGCTTTGCAATCTTACAGACCAAATCAACCTCAGCAGGAGAGTCAGTTCTGCCAACCAAACAATTCTGTGTCATGATTTTATTTAATTAGCTCTCTTTTATAATCATATATGCTTAGCCTTATTCTACAGATGTAGTTGTAAAGCAAGTGTATTTACAAATTGTGACATATACACACTGATACGCAGCACATATATTTATGTGTTTCAAGAACACTTTTTGTAACTAATGAACATGGAACATTAATACTTCTATAACATTATATATCTTCTCTGTTATTAAAAACTTAAGCAGCAGTGAAAGATTTAAATGTCTTTATATTCACGATGAAAAACAGAAATTCTTTAATAGTTTCTTTTCTTCGCGCCAAAACCACTTAGTTTAAAAACTAAGAAAAGACAAAGTTCGAAGTGTAACATTAAATAATAGCTTTCTGAATACAGTAATATCTTTAGGTCTTAATTTAAATTTAAACAATTTAAAGTCACACCATATTGATTCAAATTCCTCTATCCCCACTGATCAGTTTTATGCATGTAAATAAGAGACAAAGCAGTAATTCAGGTAGCACAGCTATGCCTCCTGCTTAAACTATAGGCTTGAACTGTGGATTCAAGTAATGGAAGAATGGACTTATGCAAGTAATGGAAGAATGGACTTACTTGAAGACATTTAGAGCAACCACAACAGGAACTCCAAACAGCTGAGTAATTTGAATCTGTTTCTGTAGATTACAGCAGCCATCAGCTACCAGCTGGAGGTTCTGTGCAATTAAACAAAAATGAATGGAAATATTAAGATGCATCAAGTCTTATCCAGCCAAAGAATTTTCTATAAATTAAACTGAACATAAACAGGGCTGATCCTGACAGTTATGGGCAAGTAAAATGCTTCCAGACAAAACATTTTTGTACTTATCCTATTAATTCTTACTTCAATTAATAAGCAACAGACATATTTAAGTGACTAGGCAGTGTCCAAAACTTGTATATGAATACACTGCCAGACTGCTCCTTTCTGTGACACAAGACAGTTCAGCTGATGACCATCTGCCAGTAAATAAAAAGGATGCCAAAAATGGTCTGCGGGCAGCTTTGCAAAAAACACTGGCGGCCTTGTTGCCTGTTGCCCTATTTCTCCTGCTCTGACCAGTGGTTGCCCCGAAGAAGATACCTAGAGGTACAAGAGAGATGTGTTGCCAAAGCCAGTCACTACTGGATGGATGGTAGATTATTTTTTCTCCTTAGCTATTCTGGTCACCTTGTGATCACTCCCTCACCCTCCTCCTCAGCAGACCAGTCAATCAAGAAGTAGAGCAGACACCTCACCCTCCTTCCAAACTCCAGCACAGGAAGAAGGCACTCAAATCACGCGCCTTTGGGCACGTCACAACCACAGAGACAGCTCTAACTGAAAGTCTACTAAGCCACATATGTCTGTGTAATGCTCGTACACATCCCATGACTTCAGTAAGATTGGGTCCACAGAGATGGAACTTGTAAGACTTACACGCTTGGGAGACTTCAAAATATAGAGAATGTAAACACTCACTGAGGTCAGATACATAAATATGTATGCGTCTGTAAACACACAGTTCAGGAAATTTACTACCTTTGAGTTTCTCAAGGTACTATATAATTGCTGGCTTTGGGCTTTGAGAAGGTCATCTACTGATTCCCCATGGAAAATACAGTGGAATAGCAATTTTCCTATGATGGCACAGAAGGAGTGACATGTAATAAAGGTACAATACCTTTATTGCACCCTTTCTTTCTAAACCTTCTGAAGCTATGTTAACTTCAAGATCTGTATTACATGCACAAGATATTAAGTGCACAAAAAACTGTGCAAATATATTGGAGTCGCCTGTCATGATTAATGATCATTTCTCTATTTCTTGCAAAGTTTATGAACAAATTACAGTAGAGGGGTGGGGTTTGACACACAGAGTGTTAAATGCACAACCTAACGTAGATATCTTCCAGACAAAACCCCATTAGTGGATTTTGTTATTTGCTCTTTCACCTTACACTGTGTAGGCCTTGTCTTAATTGTAATAAAACACACATCCTTAGGCGGACAGAACCAAAGAACTTAAATGGTTAATTGAATGTTTATTCAATCTAAAGGCAATCAGGTTGCAAAACTGTCAGAAAATGTAGGGCAGCAGCTAGAGCACAAGTAACTGGTTAAACTACCAGATTTTGTCTATAATGAAGAGACAAAGAAAACTTAAAGAATCCAATCTTGTTTGAAGTGTGACATCCAATGCCAGACATGAAGCACAAACAGATTAAACCTGTTGTTTAATGAATAGGTTAAGCTGACATTAATTTCAGGGAGTGTCATTCCTTCCCCCAGCCATCTCAGATGCCAGTTTTGACCTCTGTACTGCTGTGCCCTTGAATGCCAGAAATGCTTGAGAGGCCGTGTGACGGACTGGAACGAAGAGATGACCAGTCTGAAAGCTCAGTGGTCCTGGAAAATTTGCTGAAAAAAAAATTATTTTCAGCTGGTTCAGTTCCTCAGTCCAATCTACCATCCAGTCACACACACACAGCACACACTAGAGGGATAACACCAAGTGGCTGGGGGAAGACGAGAAGGCTTTACTTACCGGCGATGCTTGCTAAGGGAGTTTACTGAATGCCAGCACTACAGCATGCTTTCATCACCCCTGAGCTGCACGCTATCCAGTCAGCGGAAGGAGAAGTTGTTATGCTCCATATACACCATATTATCCTGTCCCTTTTAAACAAACACTTTTCCCTAAATTTTTGTAACAGTTCTGCTTACCTCCTCTGTGTATTCTTTCTTAAGAGGGGCACCAGCAGTTACCTGGAATAATAAACAGTCAAAATCACGGCAGATTTAACAATGCATGCCATAGTCCTAAACGGTCAGAAGCACACTTTGCTTACTATATACACTGTTAATCAGCGCACACAGTGCACAGAAAATCATAGCTTGACCGCAGCTTCTGTTTTATTGAAAGTTACATTTGAAATTTGCAATTCGATTGCAAATACAGCTATACAATACAATTATATTTATATAATACAAATACATTTACATTTGCAAATACATTATGAATTACAATTACATTACAAATTTGCAAATTTTATCACAAATTATTTACAAGGTGAATAGCAACACTTCCCATTTTCTTTGGGCAGCAAGATTCAGGCAGTGACTCAGAAACTGGTGGTAAAAGATTTCTTAGAGAGTAAAATGGCTATGTAAAACCAAGAAACAAAAAAACCTCCACCATTGTTATATCCCTTAAATCAATTTTCTGTATTTGAAACCCAGTCTGGCTATTTTGGTAACATGAACGTGTTACTGCCATCAAAACACAGCTACAGAAGTCGAAGCTGACTTTTTCTCCAACTTGGACACTAATTTAAATTGTAGTTGCTGAATCTCAGTTTAGCCACAGTAGTGTGAGAATCAGAAAACACCCAGCTTAGAGGATAAGTAGGCTGAACAAATCAGATAGCGAATAAAACTGCATGCATATCCAGAATATTTCCACGCACATTTGACATAGGTCACTCTTCAGGGTATATCCATATGCTTGAAGTGACTCTAACACTGCCTACAAATACTTAGTTCAGGACAAGTTCAAGTCAGGGAAGGAACAGAGATGGTATAATGTTATTTAAGCAATCTGTTCTCTGTTCCTAGCTTGTGTATTTTGGCATAATGTGAAAAAACAGATAAAAAAAAGTTGAAAGAAAATCTGCAGAGTGGAAAAGGAGGGAGTTGCAGATGTGTCTTCATTTAGGGGAATTTGGACAAGTTAGCTAAATTTATGTTTGACAAATATAAAAACTAGATTGCGTAAAATGAACAAAGTGATTTGTATGTAAAAGTTTCCTTTAAGTTAATTTGAATTTTTAGAAGGTAAGCCTTAATGTAACTTCATATTAAAAAAAAAAAGTGACATATATTTTTTGTTATTAACTTCTGTACCCTTAACACAATACAGGATGTAACTAGTAAATAGTGCATAAGATCGAGCTCTCAATCACAAACAAGAATTGTTTAAGCTGCTTTTAGGACTTAGAAAGTCTTTCTTTCACTTATATGGCTTTCTATTTCTATTTAAATAGAAAGTTACATTTAAATAGTTAATTGGAAAGGATTTGGATGTTGTTGCCTCAGATGTATGCGGAGACAGAACTTGGGCTCTTTCCACATGCTTAACAGTGCGCCAGCAGTGCAAAGACGATGGAAAGCAACCTCAAACAGCTGGCTGAGGGAAAAACAACTCAGCACAGATAATCAGAAAAGCAACAGCATCTTTGGGTGTCCTGTAATTACTTGAGGCAAGGGACTGCATGCAATGAATTTACCTTGCTGGAAAGCACAAAGATGGACAGACACAGAGTATCACCTGGGTACTACATTGAGCCTCCAAGGACCAAACAGTCCCAAGTGTTGGTCTTGGTCACTTTTGTAGATAACCCCCCAGTAGAAGTATCTGGTACTCCACATGCCTGTATGATGCATCATGTGACCAAATGAAAACTTTATACTTCTAAAGACAGATCAGACAGACATAGCGATAGCTATGAAGCCACGTGTAAGTCCTGGTTTTGCAAGACTGACTGCTAACGCACATGACAATAAACCAGCCTTGAAAATGCATGGAGGAATATCATTCAAAAAAAGTTTCACTAGAAGTGGGCTAAAATAACAGAAAGTTATGTAATTATGTCAACCATCTGAAAAACCGACAAAGGAGAAGCTCAGTTTTACACAATTAGTTGTAAGGAAGATGGTGCATTCCAAAATGTTGCAGCTGTGGAAACAGCTGCTGCATTTTCACCCAGTAAGACTGTTTCCCTGGCAGCATCATTCTCTCGCATGCTGCTGGGCAGAAAAAACTCTTTCTAGGGTTTTAGTGTCTGCTTGGCTAGCAGAACGCTAGTCTGATTGAATGATTGGGGAGTACTTCTAGATCAGTAATCTGTGCAAGTCTCTTACCAGCTTAAAAAGCAAGATATGACATACTGGTGACCTTCACTACACTTGGAAAACACTTGCACAATTGTATCAGTTACCTCAGCGTCCCTGAGGGAATTAACCTGAGCAGATTAAAAGGACAGAAGGAGTTCCCATTATTGCAGTGAAAGAAATCTCAAAACCTTTACTAAGTTCCCTACCTCTGCTCAAATACTGCAACCTGAACTCTCTTCTCCCTCCTCCTCAGCTGCCAAGTTTCCCAGCTTATGACTGCTTTAGTGCGCTTATAAACGCTATTTCAAGATGCGAGGAAAAGAATATAAATATTTCATAGCATATTTTTTCATGCAAACAAACTTCCCTCTCTCAACAAGGTTTAGTACTTCTTCAGAGCTCTTTCACTCCTTTTCTTTCATTTGTGCGTCTCCACTCTTGCATTGCCTTTGGAGGTTACAGCTATACAGTAAAGTAACTCAGGGAGGATATCTGAATATAGCCCCATGACCTATCCCCATTATTTCTTAAACCAAGATATTTTACTCATTTCAAACATTAGCAACAACTTTATTTTCCAAAAAGGGTGCAAAAACTTACATTTGGCCCACCTCCATGCATCTTCAAAGCCCTCACTGTAGCAACAAGCACAACCACACTGGGAACCAAGCCAGAGGCTCTGCATTTGATGTTGAAGAATTTCTCCATCCCAATGTCAGCACCAAAGCCTGCTTCAGTTACTGTTAAACATTAAAAAAACAAAACAAAACCACACATAAAACATGCTTTCGGTTAAACACTAGGGAATACTTTTACTTTAGCATACAGTGCACTTAAATATACACCAGTACTTAGTTTTGAATGAACTTTCAAATAGAGTTCTATTTACATTACCGAGTCTGATTAAAAAAAAAAAACTATTCCCAGCTCAGAAATAAATTCTGCTACTCTTGATAAGTACAATATATTACTGCATAGTCACAAGGGGGAAAAACAAGCAACACAGATTAGTTTGAATCACCAAAATTTTACAAGCATCTGGTCCTCTAAAATAACTATTTCTGTATAATTACACTTATTTAAAATGTTTGAAAACTCTTACTCATATAAGACTTCCCTGTACTATACTTTCTTCCTTGATTTCACTGAAGATGTTCTTTCATCACTAATAATGGACCTAAACTCTCCTAAGTTTGCAAAATTTTTGCTCATCTCATGCTTTTCTGGAGCAGATACTTAACTACAAACACAAAACAGCATTTATAATCATGTCTTAATATTGAAAATAATACTAACAGTGAGTTCTATAAGAGGACTTTGCACCAAGGAATTGTCAGACATTAGTGTAACATGACTTGAAAAAATTTATGCAGAACTAGGACGTGCCAGGCAAAGTACTTTCAGTAAAGCCAAAAACAGAAGAAGAATATCTGCATAGCTCTGAAGAGACTACCCTCATTTAAATTTGCTCTGATTTGCCATATATCAATTATTTCAGTTGCCTCTCTTAAATTCTGATTCAAGAAGGCTGAGATTTTCTTCTTATTAGACGAACACAAGCACATGGCCATTCAGAAATTCAACGGATTAAATCTCCTATTGGTTGAAAAGCTGCCGATGTAGCAACTTCCCAGACAAACACACTGAACAGGCAGGCTCAAAGCGTGCCTTCAAAAGATGTGAAGGGACTTTCAGCAAGGCAAGCTGGGCTGGCAAAACAGCCGGCTCCAGAGGGTCCCAGGCTGCCTTATTCCTCTGTATGTGTGTATGTGTGCACATGTATCTCCCTTATTCCAGGGCTGGTAATGTGCCCATAGCACCAACCGGCTTGCAAAAATTTGTAAATTTACTTCTCGCTCTCTCCTTTTTGCCAGCGATTTTAACACTGGTGCTTAGATGGGGTTCACAAGCTGCCGATATAACACCTGGGGGGCTGGAAACCTTCATGGGGGTCAGGGAGGACAAGCAGGAGGTGCAACTTTCAGGATGGGCTCTGCCGCTATGGGGGGGGAAGTATCCTGCTGGCAGCTGATGTGCTTTAGGAAGTCCCGGCCCTTGCGCGCTTGCTCTCCCGCACCAGCCCTTTCCCAGTCCTTCGTTTCAGCAGGGGCCGAAACAATTGCCTGCACAGCACTGCTCTGCTGAAGGAAATGGCCAGTGGGGCTGGGGGAGGAAGCAAGGACAAGCAAACAAGGGGATGGGGGGAGAGAGCAGAAACCTCCTGAAACAGTAACCTGGCAAGTGTCCTCATTAGCATTCCCCGAAGTTATTGTAATGAGTATATTATCTCTTTCTGGATAGCCCTGAGAAAAACAGATATTTCAAACATCGAAACAAAAACAAAAAAAGTTTACCCAAACACAATATTTCACAAGAACAAAGCTATTGTCAATGTTAAGTCATATTAGAAGCAGAGTCAACGATCACATGTCCAGTTTCCAGTAACCCCCATTCTTCTTCTCCAGTCTTTTATGTGGCACAGCATGATTAATGAGAACTGTGAGTCAGGAATATATAACCATGATCAATCTTTAATATAAACAATAGATAAACTACCAAGTACTTGAGAGGGTGGGAAAATAATTTGTCTCTTATGGAGATTGTCAGCATGTATACATAGCAGTCTCCTAACTGGTTTCCAAACAAAGTTTCCAGGGAATTAATCCTTTCCACGCCAAGCCTTTTAAAGGGTCAGTTTTTCTTAAGACTCAGGATGCCCCTTTTTGTACTTTCCAATGAGAGGAAAGCAGAGATTTCAGCCTTCCAGTGAGCACAGGAACAGTTCACATAGCACTTCACGGCTCTCAGGAAGGTGCCAAACTCCCTTTATGCAGAGAGAAAATAAACTAAGAAGCCAGAGCAAACACCCAGGAAAGCTGTGCGGGGGGCACTGATCTGTTTAGCTATGCACATTCTCCTTTTTATTCTCTGTAATGCTTTCACCTGATATGGAGGGGAAACACTGATGTGCCTAAACTTGATGTATACAAACAATCTGAATCTTATACCAATATTTGAAAAGCTAAATGTGAACACTACAGCACAGAGAATGGGATTTCATAATTTAAAGCGGAGGAAACAGAGAGGAACGTCAGAGCTTTCTCCAGTGTAAGGAAGGAAACAGGATGTAGTATAAAAGCTGCCTGGATGAAAGCTACCAACTCCATTTCATTTCCTCTGAGGAATAGCGAGAAGACAGAGCAATATGCCAAACTGTTATATTTTAAAATCTTTGTGCTGAAACACTTAATACAATTGCTTTCAGATTGTTTCCTGCTTCCAAATTAGAGTGCCAATGAAAAACAAATGCAGAGCATGGACGGGAAGGTTCAAGCTAGTCTACATTTAGAGATTATGAGATAAAACAGTTAACCGCTTTAAATGACACAGGAGAAATTGCAAGTAATACATAGATTCATGTATGTCACAGTTATCATTTCTAGTATATGATATGTCAACAAAACGGAATTACTGATTACAGGTCAACTGAGGAGGATTTCAGGAACAAACCTCTACCTAAGCAGAAGGGTACAATGTGGTCAGCTTCCCAAAGCACACCAAACAACTAAGCGTGCAGTTGCCTCAGCAGCTGCAGTGGTTGAGCCTGGGCTTTGAGAAACCCTGGCAATATATCCCAACTACCCAGCTTCTGCTCCCCTCCCCAGCAGCCCCTTTACCCCGTCCCCCTCAAAGCAGTAACTTCTGAGCACTGCGAATCTCTGCTACCAGGGCTGCTGCCCTGCAAACTGAGAGGAGGTGTGTAACAGACATGACGAAGCCAGCATGACCTTAACTGCTTGCTTTGATTCTCCCTCCCAGCTCCCCCGCAAACAGTATTTTGAAAGAACGTAAAGAATTAAATGACTTACCTTCAGCGAGCTCACAGAAAACATGCATGTATTTGCACTTCATTGCTAGCCTGAAAATGCTATCCCATGGCAACATATGCCAACCTAAATGAGGGCTGCTACAGTCCCACGCCTGGCTGTGAATTCCCAATCCCTTTCTTGCACTGGCAAAACCGGACAATGACCTATACAGGAACTAAAAGATTATTTTCCAGGCATAATTTTCAGCCAGTGCAGCACTCTGAACTGGCTCACTGCACAGTCACATAAAGTGCAAAACCTAATTCTACAAATACTTTGTTGTTTAAATTTTATGCTTCAATTTTATGTCCTAGAGTATCATAAGAAGCATTAAAATGCCGATTAAATATTAAAATTACATGTATCAGTACTGTGCTATTACATTATTTTTAATAATGTCACAAGGGCATCTAGCAATTAATAGACACACATATATCAAAAGTAAACTGAATCAAATTGCTCCAAAAAGTTCAAGCAATTTCTTCTCATAAAAGATCCACCTGAGAGTGACCCAAAGCCAGGCTCATTCTAATACATCAGGGTTAAGCAGAGAATCTTGTTTCAAATTAACAGTTACTATAGGGCCTTCAATATAACATTTACTTCACCCAGTTCAGCTACCAAAAGAACCAATAAACCATAGCTTTAGTTCAGAGTAAGAAACTAAAATGTCCAGGTTAGGTACAAAAGGGGTAGTAAAAGCTCATTAGGCATGTGGAAGTAGGCAACAGAGATGATGAGAAGTCTGTCAGGCTGTACAAAGTCAGAGAAGGAATTTCCTTTCTGTACAACAGATACTGTTCACTGAAGCCCCTAATTCCACTTTTGGGTTCAGGCAAATGAACAAATCACTCTGATGGTTTTGTTTCTCCTTTATAATTACCATAGCCTCCTCATCATGGAATTACTGCCCTGCCAAGCACATCCGGGAATATTTTATCATCTATGCATCACAATAGCTTAAATAGTCAGTGTCATGGTTTAAGCAGCTAATCAGATTTCATAGTCATGCTTAATAAAAAAAATGTAATTTTTCTCCACCTAGAAATACATCTATCATGCTATAAATGCATAAAGTGGTTGCACATTAGCCTCACATTTACATACTGTTTAACTCCTTCACATAAAGTGTTTTTATTTATTTTTTAAAGATATTTCACCCACAATTTAATTTCAAGTAAACTGAGGCTAACTTGTAGTGAAACTAGCTTCTTCCCAGTCAGCACTTTCTATCAGCATATCAATGTCAAAATAAAACATTTGCACTGTAAAGGGCCAAGTCAGAAGCACACACATGAGGTGAAGCTTTAGGACAAGAATTGTGAGCCTGGATTCCTGAACAATGTAAAAGGAAATGGAAACTCTGAGCTGCTCGCTGCCATTTACTCCCCCCATGTAAACATATCTGTTCTGGTGCAGCTGTCTACTGGTAAACTCAGGAAAAGAAGAGTTCAAAGTCACAGAAGCACGTGAACTGTGAACCTGGAGCTCGAGGCACACTAGCTGTAAAGTACTGATACGTTCTTGTTTAAGTGAAAAATACAAAGGTGCACAACTGCCAAGATAAACTAGGATGATCAGTGATTTATCTAACAGGATATCATATTTTTGTTAGTATAGCTAGGGATGAATAAACCAGATGTTTGTCCATTCTGACTCTGGCAATTTATCTGATGTGAACTTCCATTATTATGACTGATCTTGGAACGTAACAGACTTTTTTTCTTTTCCCCTTCTTTTTTTTTTTTTAATGGAGAGAGTTTTCCTGTTCATTTTACTTCTGACACATTCTCAGACAACATGCCATGCTGAGGCACTTGCTGCTACCACCACTGGACACAAAGTCCAACACAGCCTTGAGGCCAGAAAACAACATGCATATATTAAGGCTGAGCATTTTTCATGTCATGAAGAAAACAGTTTGTATTTGCTATCAAAGTTTTATGCTTTTGTGGCAGCCCATGTTTCCATGAGGCCTAGGAGGACAGGAATAGCAAAAATATTTGCCACTCACTTTGGCAGAACATCAAGATAACAGGTATTTTTCATCCTTTGCTACAGAAAGATGCCATGGCTGTATACGCCCTACAGAGGTAAGGACACTGGAGATTTCTCAATATTGACCACCAATCCAGACTTTTGATTGAACCAGAAGATCTTGGAGTTTGGGCTTCTTAAGCCAAAAGCATCACACTTTTAACAGCTATTAATGGGTTTTATTCTGCAAGAAATCCTGACCAAAATAAATTTTGTTCTCAAAAAGCAGGTTATATGACAATGAAGTTATGTTCAATCTTAGATTACTATTCAGGCAAGACCCTCTTCATGTGCAATGTACCCAGACAGCAGCCCCCCTGCAAACACCCACAAGGAGACATGCTACAAATGCCTGATCTCTGGTTCCACAGACTCAGCCTCTGGGATGTAATACTCAAGCTCTAGCTGTCAAGACCTTTTCTGATAAAAATTTCTTTGGAAAAAACATCTCCTGTAAATTTTCAGCTTCTCCACACAATGCAGTATGTCAGCTAAAAAACAAGATTTACATTCAAGCATCCTGCCATCACACCTCAATGCCAGTAGCAGCTCAATTCCTGCTGGCTTTCTTCCAGTCCCAGTGAGTCCCAGATGACAACTGACTGCCGCTGCCTCCTGGGAACATACACTGCCCAGGGGACTCGGCTCCCAAGAATATACTCCACCTAAGTTCCAGTTCTCTTGGGAACCCCTAACAAACTATTTTAATTTTTGGTCAGAAACTTTTTCTCCAAAAAATAGAATTTCACCATTTAAATGCAAAACACTTAAATTGGAAACTAGAGGTTACCGTTACTCATTTTAAATACCAATTGCTGTTAATAGCCCAAGAGCATCCCATACATGAAACAAAGGAGTAGGCACAATGACTCATATAGGTTACTCCCAGGATATTGACAAAAAGCTAGAAGAAAGTTCAATTTATTTATTACAAGCCAGATAGCTGAAGATAACCCTCAAATCTTGATTCTCTCACAATCAGGAATACAATTTCCCTTTGTGAGTTATACAGGCCTGCTTATATGTGTATGCTGATATGTTGGGTTTGATATTCAAGAGGGAAAAAAACAGGCTGAAGAAGCCAGGGGCTGGCAGGGACGTGGCACTGCATGACAGAGAGCGAGCTCTGCTCATCTTCACAGCGCCGCTGGCCTCTCCCTCCAGAAAACAGACACAAGCACAGCTGCAGTCATTCCCTCCACGGAGCACCGGTTTAGGGCATGGTTTTACACTGTGGCTGAACCAAATGTGTATCCTGCGTGTTGAAAGGGGGGATTCTTGTTCCCTCCTCATTCCTCCACCTTTCTCCCCTGCCCCCCTCCTCTTTCCCCATCCCCCAGAGGTTCTTCACACTCATCTGATTAGAAGAGCAACTGATCTAATTTGCTACCTCAAAAACCAAACAAACAGAAAAACACAGAACATTTTTTTCCCCTGCTGGATGAGATTTGAATGAGTTTCTGTGTGACCAGACAAGTGTCTGAACGTGTTCAAAGCAAGCACCAAAAGTACACAAGCAGAAGCAGGGCAAACAAATGCCACATTTTGACAGTGACAAATTGTTAACTCACCCCTAGCTGCCTTGTCAAACCATACTCTAATACTTTGAATGTAAAATTTGATGCCTTCTTGCAGCTCACTAGCAATGAGCTCATTATTTAGATTTATTACTAGAGATAAAAATAATTACGACATCTTATGAACCACAAACAATTCATTCTAAAAGAAATAAAGCAAACTGTAAGTGGCTTCATGGGCTACATGTTTCTCTGAAACCCTCTGTTAAGCCTGGTGGGTTTTACAACCACTTTTTCTTAATTCCTTTGTCCATGTGAGGACCCATTACTCATAGACTAAGTGTTGGTCTCTGACATGAATTGTAATGCATAGCTGAATACACTAACCAAATATAAACAGTTCCCCCTCTCTAAGCTCTTTCAGTTATAATCATTTTGAAAGTTGCATGGGTAACCAGAAAAATTCAAACAGAAAAACTGTGGATTTTAGGTTGCATGCCTTTACCATTCACAGCACGTTTCTTTTGAGGCAACAAGAGTATCCTTTTGCTCATAAGACAGATGACCATGCCCTTAAAACAGAGCACACTTAACGGCACAGGAATAAGGCAATTACATTGCCTCATACTTAAGAGATCATCACCGCCTTTGGCAAAGAATTATTACCTTTCTGGTAATTAAAAAATTAAAATCTCACCACTTTCTACTTGGAATTGCATGGAAGGAATAATTAACAGCAGGGCTGACGGATCTTCGTTGTTCTTTTGTCGTTCTTTTACAATTCCTGAACTGCAAGGAGTATGTTAACTTATAGCACCCGCAGTATTATCCTGGTTGCTTAAAATAAATCTCGTTATACCTAGATCGTGTTTATCTCTAGACATCTCACTCCCAGACATTCATTAACTTTCACCTGTAAAGATAACAGTTGGCTGAAACTCCAGCCACAAATACTTCTTTCAAACTGTCGCTCTCTATTGAGCTCTCAGACTTTGGTCCTTCCTACTCCCCTAGAAATGGATTTGGAACATGCTTCAAAAAGTCAAATTACAAGCACTTGTAAAACAACAACTTCAAGAGGTGGGCAGAAAGCCTAAAGATCTCTTCCCTGGAAATGTCCTACCTATTTCAAATGGCCATGAATTAATCCCTCTCTTAGCTCTGATATTGCACTGGTTCAAAAAAGGGGAGATGGAAGAAGAGGAGCTTATTCTCGACACAGAGTACAACTGCAGCAAATGTCTTGGAAGATACATACTTTCTAAACAGGAACAGAAATACAATCAGGTGATGAGTGATGAAAAAGGTAGTGAACGCTGACTGCATATTTTTATGCAACCGCAAGGTGCCCTCGGAGACTATCATGATTTAGAGAGACAAAATCCAAGGGTCAATCAACTACTATTATTCTGCGCCGCTGTAGGTGTTGATACACTCCTGCGTGCGTTCAAACGAGCATGGTTAGACGAGGCAGGGAGGCCGGCAAATCATTTTGCCAGCCACGCACACTCCTCGCTCTGATCGTAAAACACAAGTGCCTTCGCATGGACAGGGCGGGGGGCGCGATCTCTGCTGAGACTCCAGGGGATGTCGCACAACAAAGCGCGCCGCCGCCCCAGCATGATCAATGCGCCTGTCACCGGGTGCAATCACCCGAGGCACACTGGCCGGGCACTGCACCATCAATCATGTCGGTGTAAACCTACCCCATACTGCACGTAACTATTCGCCTTGGGCTGCTGCCTGGCTAAAACTTCTCCTGTCCTCTGGGCTCCTTATTAAGGCACATGATTTGAAACGCGTTCCCTGCTCTGCCCTTCTAAAATCCTGGGGAGTGCCTGCTTATTATAGAGATGATAAAGGTTTCACCCGTGACTTAAGCACTGTCTTTTCAGCGTACACATGCAGTGAATCCTCCTCCTCCGAGGAGGGACAGGTTCTGCTTCATTTTCATTCCACTTAATTTTTGCTGGGAGACAGAATTTCTTCCCCTCATGATTGGCCTGGGAGAGGATAGCAGCAACGCTGTTGTTGACAAAACTACTAAGCCATGTTTTAGAAATTCATGGAAAAGGGCATCTCCTGCCATGTATCTACATGAAGAATAGCATTCCGTGGCACTAGCGGTTTGTCTTGGTGAAAAAATGGCCCGGTAAAACATCTGACGCAAGGTCTATAAATTATTCTACACGACTACATTGAGAGCTATTTCCTGGTGAAAGCCTACAAAGAGTGCAATACGTGTTTCAAACACATGCAGAATTTAAGATATCAACAGAATGACTTTCCAAACCTGCTCAAGAATAAATCGTGCCAGATACCATCTAGGAGACGAGAAAAAATGCTTAGAGGTGAGAATATGCGACATAAACTAAAGAACAGCAGATAAGGGTAAAAGAACCAGTAACACAAGCCCACAGTGCTGCAAAAGTTCTGTAAAATATCCACACGCATAAGAAATGCAGCAGGAGCAATTCTGGAAACTTTGGAAACTTTTCAGAGGTAAACCCTCCTACCTGTCATGCAGGTAGGCATTAGCTTGGTTTTAATCATCTAAATTTTTCTGATAAATGGCACAAAACCAGTATTTGATCCTCTATTTAAAATAAAAGATTGATGGCTTGTGTCAAATTTGCTAAAAAGTATTTACTGTTTTTTTCCAGAATTTTTGAATGAGGAAAAAGGACTCAGCTGCTTAAAATCACTGTGGAAAGTAACTGTCTGCTGAGCCATATGTGTATATATGTATAATCTATCTTACAGAAAGCACCATAAACTGAGGAGTAAAAGTGCTAAGGTCACACACCACCAAATCCCACATGGAGAACAATTTTCCTACATAGATTTCCCAAATAAGAACAAAACAAACAAAAAAAATACCAAACCAAACTCTAATTCTACTAGCTTACAAGCCAAATCCTTTCAACTGCTCATGGCTAAACCATTTGTTTAATGCCTAATGTGAATTTTTCCATGTAGACAACCACAATTCATGCAATCAACTGAACAGAAGTCCCTTTGCAAGCTACCCATTACCATTGCGGATCCTCCCTTAGTCAACATTATAATTTATTAATATATTTATATTTTCACTTCCTCTTTGTAATCGTACATCATTTTGTCAACCCAGCTGCTCTTTTGCACTTTGCCCACCCCAGCACTTCTGCGCTTTTTCACTACTCATCCGACAAAGGGCCCCAAACTGCACGCTGAATTTCAAGTGGGCTGCAGTAAAAGCTGAACCTGCAGCCCATGATTTATGAAGCCGTTATTCAGCCTCTTGGGAGCTCTGTTTGAGCTGCAGTAGATGGAGGCAGCAGATAGATGCAGCATTCTCCTGCGTGTAAAGCATCTGCTCTGTCCCTGAGCTTTATTCCCGGTAAGAGCTTGCAAGCAGGGCTAAGCTGAAGATCCATCATGAGCATGTGCCTCATTACTGCAGGAAGCAAAGTTGAAGAGTTTGAGTTTGTCAGGTTCAATAAAGCTGTCAGCATAGCAAATCAGGTATAAAAGGACTGACAAAAAGACACACCATATAAAGACAGATAAGCTCGCCCAAAGTTTAAAAATAGTTGTAACCCACATTTTCTCTTACTGTATTTGAATCTATCTTCTCTATCAAATCAGATTAATTAAACAGCAGTTATTAAAACTGCAAAAATGAAATATCCATAATGACAAAACTGGAGTAGCAAACCGACCCTTATACACCATTTAGAACATCAATTTCTTTTCAACGTATTATTTTAGATAATCAGAGAACAGTCTCTTAACACTTTCAAATACCATCAACATCTGACTTTCAAAAGCATACACAAATTTACACAGTTTGGCTATTTGCCAAAGCTCTTCACATTAACAGATCATGCTAGCCATACATAACCTAGTATCATTTGCAGTCTAATTAACATCTTTAGAAATGGTTTAGAAATAAAGTATGTCCCTACTAGTGAATTCTTAATATTTTTATTTAAAGCTGTTCCCACCAGGTCACTAGATCAGATATGTAAGTAAATCCAACTTCCATTTTCATCAAAGAGAAGTAATCATTTTCTGTTAAAATTTTTTTGAAGTTCCTAGCATAGAAGAGCAAATATGTTTTTTTGTTGTTTGAAAATCAAAAAACAACAATTTGAAGTTAGCATACTTTCTGAGTAGATACAATATTACCCTTTTTATATTGTGTCTTCAAATTCATGAGGAAAACCAAAATACCTTCAAATAAAATCTTAGGAATCCTCTGTGTATGTATTTCTCTTCAGGGACTATATGAAGAGATACCTTAACCTTTTTTCCCCAAATCCTGACTTATTTCATTAAGGCTGGCATAGCACAGGACTAAGAGGAAGAATTTCCGAGGTCTAATCCCAAAGGAGACAACGTAGCTTTGAAAAATTCTGTCAGCTCCCTTCTGATTTTACACACACAATTGATTCTTGAAATGTCTATTAACTGAACTCGCAGTGTGTATGTGTGCATGGAATACCATTAGAAAACAGAAAATTAATATAAAATTGTGCTAGATTATATTAAAACTCTGCCAATTATAATTCCAATCATCAAGGGTGGAAAAAGATGCATCTATGTCCTTTCCAGATTTTATATTCCTATTGACTTTTGTTGAGTCTTGAAGATTAAGCCAACGCTTTGCAAAATAAAAAGACATATAAACAAACATCCCCCCCTCCATGCTTCTACATTACTAACAATTTTAATTATAAAAGCTTTCAGAAAACAAATCACTCCTGCCTACAGATTCAGAACACTGCCTCAGAAAATGAAAAGCAAAAGGTTCCTCTAATATGATGGAAATATCTGAGCAAACCTAATTCTCATGCAAGTAGCCCATAAAAAGAACATTAGACTTTAGTATCAAAAAGTTAGCCATTAAAATAAAAGAACTGAATAAAGAGCTTTCATTTTTGAATGACATTTAAAATAAACCATCCACTAAAATTAAAATTCAGCCTTAGTAATGGGACTTGAACTCTTTATGTATACTGTGCTCTGCTGACCCTTGCTAAAGGGTGTAAAGTTAATATGAAATACTCACAAATGGAGAGAGAATGATGAGTTTTCTGCCAGATAACCCTAAACAAAACTAATGCTGTTAGCTAGGGAGCCTGCTTCTATTTTCTTTGCCAAGTGACGAATTAAGAGAACTTCCTAGCATATATGATGTTTTACTGTTCGTGGGGTTTTTTTTAATGTGTTTTTTCTCTCTCATGACTAAAACAATACAACCAGTAGGTAACAAAAGAACGAAAAGAATTGCTTATTTGCTGCTTATGAGTTGAAATTTTAAAACTAGCTAAGATTGCTAACATGGACAGGACAGAAGATGCAACATTATCAATTTCTATTCAGTAGAATGGTATTTTATTTCTTAGAAACTGGGCAGTGCTCTGCTTTCTGAATGAATGACAGATCCTTCCTATTTATTTTTACCTCTCGATAACTGTCCTGGGATGAAGAATAATGGATAGACCTCACCAGTTGCACAATCCATACTTTTAATTTATGAATGTCATTGATAGAGGAAGAAGTTGCGTTAAGCTCCAACATGTTGCGGAAGAGGTCAGCACATACAGCATTAAAATACCACGTCAGCTTGTCAGTGAATTCCTGACATGTTTAAGTATAGGCAGCTGCTGTGGCCCTACAAGTGATACAGACCTGTTAGCTTAAAGCTCCTATTATTGTAGTGTTCAGCACCTCCACTTAAGCTGGGGTGAGACAGTTCTTGCCCCTGAGAAAGTTTATAACCCAAATAAATAAGTCAAACAGAATGGGATTACACATGCAGGCATGGACGCTGAAATTACTTGCCTAAGGCCACAAAGCAAGTCACTGATGGAGTCAGTAACAGGACTTACATCTCCTGACGCGCAGTACAGTGCCTCAGCCATGAGGCCAGGAGTTCTCAATCAGTGAGAAAACGAGCATGGTGACAGCCTGGGCAGCTCTCTTTCCTCACCTTTTACTGGGCAAAAAAGAGGAGCCAAGGGCAGGTCTTCTCAAGACACCCTTCCCCTCGCTCACTTCACCATCCTGCTCTAGGCAGGATGGCTCCAACCAGCTCCAGTCCCCAGACAGCCAGGAGGACCATTTACACCGTCATCATACACCAAATCCCTAACCCATACGATCCCAAACCAAGCATGGCTTCACTGCAGTTCCCTTCTACTCTCAAGAGCTATAAGAAGAAAATCAAGCATGACTCTCACTAAGGTACACATGCTCAATTCTCTGCTTGCTTCTAGCACAGCCAGCTCATTTATGCCGTGACACTTTATTCAGCATATTACTTACATATAAACATGCTATTTCACACCTCTTACTCTGAGAGAAAACCCTTTCATCCCTTTGCCAATGAGGTGCAGAACAGGATCCATCACCTCAGTAAAGTTTCAAAAGGCTTGAGAATTACCATGCTGGGCCATGCCGTCTCTTCATTATTCTATTATAGGTCATCCTCACTTTTTAAAATGCTTTCCTTGTACTGAATCACCCCACCCATGGATTCAAACTCCTCTAAATGTACTGTCCAATTAAAAAATGTCCAGTCTCTCGCAGAACATCTGGCCTGAGAACAGCGGTAACTGCAGGTCATTAGGAGGAAAAGCACTCAAATATACAGTTCTGTCACCCTGCAGGGTGGACTTTTTGAGCAGAGGATCCATAACCATCAATAACATGAGCACTAAAAGAAAGGAAAAGAAAGACAGACTTGCTACACTGGAGAATTAATCTTAGAGCCTGCAAAGAAAATTAAAATAAATAGCACAGGCTCTTTGGCCACAAAAATGAAAAAGCAGTAAATAAAGTAAGGCTATTATACATGAAAGACAGAATTAAGATTAAATTCAAAAATCAAAACTCACAAGAGCTGAATGCATTGCACTTAGCAGTTAAGAGTAAATCAACAATTCCAAACTCCCAGAAGAAAATAAACATAAACCCTGTGTCAGCATTTTGAATAAAGTTCATTTGGCTTGGTACCTTATAACTGAAAAGTATCAAGCTTGTATTTAAGTAATGTAAAAGGAGTGCAAGGAATCTGAGTGACAACAGGCCTACTGGTTTTAAAATGTATTTTGAAGGAGGAAAGAAGAAAACCCTAAAAAAAAAATCTGTTTGTAGGTAAGAAATATAATCTTTGTTTACCAGAGGCAGACTAGGCCAGATACAAACCTTTCTTCAGTAAGGAAAATGTAACAAGATCTCATCAATATGGCCTTCAGGAAAAAATCTGCTGCAATGATACACAGAAATGTATTAATGAGGCTAAAAAAACCCCTGATTAAATGGTAAAGAGAGAGAACAGGCAGCAATGACACGAGAACTGTGGGACAGAAGAGAGGATCTGTCTGAGGGCCCTTCTTATTCACTATTTTCTTAATAACTCCTGCACAGAGAGACTGAAAAATGAGTATGGAGTTTGTTGGTGATGCCTAAGTTGAAAGCATCATCAATGTGAAGAACTAGGATATCACATAAGAAAAAAGCTGTGGTGTTCAGGAAGAAATTAAGAGAAATTGAATTAAAGTTCTTAGTAGATGGCCAATGCCACTGGAGAATAATGACAAGAATCTGTTCTACAAATTGGGAGTTTCACACTTGCAAACATCATAGAAGAGTAGGAGCATTAAGACAATCATAGAACGACTGTAAGGAAACAGAGAGAAAAGATTATTGATCTGAGGATAAACACTGGCACAGTAAGAATGACTTTGAAAAGACCTGTGCATAGCTGGGTCACCTATGTTGAAGAAAGTGAATACTATAGCAGGTACAGAGGAAAAAAAAAAGCAGATAAGTTGTTTTATAGGAATAGCAAGTCTAGTACAGAAAAAGGTTTAAACAGCTGTGCTTGTTTAGTTAGACAGTATAAAAATAATCACCAGAGGAAGATTAAGCTGGAACACCATATTACAGAACAAGAGCAAATTAGTCCAAATTGGCCATGGAAACTAAGCTAGCCTACCAACAATAGCAGCAAGAGTTAAAAATCCTAGCTAGTTTAAAACTGGATCTCAGTCAGATCATGAAGGAGATCATCTGATATGCTTGTTAGAGAAAGCAGAGAACTCAGCTAAATGACTAATGATTTATAATCACATGTTCTTTTATTCCTGTGAATTGCCCCTCATCATTCTGGATATCAACAACAGATTTGGGAAAGTACATTTATACATACTTTTACTTATTGACAGAATGCCAAGTAAATATCTAACACCTCTGTAGATTTATTTTCTCCTTAAAAGGCAAGAATTTAAAATCTCACTAAAAGACACAGTCAGCAATTTGGGAGCTTTTCTCTTCAAAATAACATTGCAAGCCAAAGCTCTCCTTATTGGACAAAACACCTCTTTTATACGTTTAAGGGCAAGTGACAGTGTAACACTAATGACAAGTGTAATACTAATTAGACATCATTCAACCGTTCATGATCAATACCAGCTTTCATTTTTGAGTTTAGCTTTGCGCACTTTACAAGTTCCCAAACTAATTCAGCTCTGAACTACACTAGTGTCACATGGTACCAAGGTCAATAGTACCAAGGCCAATGGTCCTAGCACACAAAAACATACGAGACTGTTCTCTGCTACTCACTCTTCCTTCCAAATGCTTGGTTTTGCAAATATCTTGAAGATCAAAACTGTCAGAAGAAAAAGTTTTGCAGGGAAAATTTGGTTCATCAGAACATTCTCAAGGGCTCTGAACACGCTAAAGTAAAAGAAAAAGTATGATTCTTACTCTGCATAATAATTGATAAATTAGTTCAAGATGGTTTTCAACTTTTCCTGCAGTAGATTCTCATTTCCATCACCTGCGTCACCTGACTTTCAATGAAAGCAATCCGGTAAGATTTGCACCCAGACTATTAGTGACAAGGCAATAATTAAGCTCTGCTTTCAGGGACCTTGACTTTCTGTCAGTGAAGGAAAATGTGTTACACAACATCCAGTCTCTGAAAACTTTCCAGGTTACTGGTAACAAAATTTTCTAAGATTTGAAAAACAAAGGGTAGCAGGAAAGGATTTTTTGTTTCAACTTTAAACCAAGATTTAGCACAGGTGAAAGAAATGGAATTTACTTTTATCTTGGCAGAAGTGACGAAAGAAATAGATAAAAAGTACACCTGGAATGTGAATGGAATACCATTCGCAAGTGAATGGCAAAGATTCATAGATGATCTAGCAGTAACAACAACTTAACTTGCAGTTTATGGTACCACTGTCTCTTGTGCTATTAGACCATGATCACAAGTGTCTTGCAGCAATATTAGCTAAGGTAGCATCACCTTCCTCCCCCAACCCAGCTGCCTCAGCTAGTCTAGCTCAAGTGCTTGAGAGCCGCACTATGAATGGGACCAGAGAAAACATTTTAAAGTTTTGTACGCCCTCATCTAGTTCATAGTACACAGAATGGTGTCAGTAACACCTGCTCTGATAATGCTGTCAAACATCTCCTATTATGAAAATGTAGCTGCCTTGCCTTAACACTTAAGCAAGAAAAAAAGGCATTTTGTTCAAACAGCAGAATGCCATGGTGGCACTTCATTTTCTTTCTTGTGAAAGTAAGTAGGATTGAAGAAGTCAGAGACAGAATTAAACAAGGTAAAAAGAAGCTGGATGGAATCTGAAAAATTAAAACTCTCCATAGGGTCACCACATGGACCTTGTTTCTAGTCATATCAAGCAACAAAAAATTAAAACATAAATCCTTGAACTCAACATTTAAGTTTAATATATCAGATGTACTACTGGTGCCAAAAGAAGTTTAGCCAAAGTATTTAGGCTTTATTTCCTTTTATGGAAAAAGAGTACTACTAAGAAACTACTGAAGATTATTCACTTAATGTATTGAACATACTATTTTTATAAGGTGGTTTATAAACTTCTGTTAAACGTCTGCTCTGAGGGTATGTATGGATGCCCTTTGAAACACAACTTTGTATGTACTGAACAGATAGCTAGAGCAGCTAGCATTGTTAGTTTGCTTATTCTAACAAGAATACTAGTGCAATAAAAAGTGTCATTTATTTAGCTTATAAAATTTACTGCTTCTACTTAGGTTTATACCATTAAAAATGTCTAACAAAGTCTTTCCAATGTAACTAAATAGAGCAACTAAGGAAAGAAACAGAAAGTGAACCTTTCTTAAGAAAGACGGCAATAATTTGCAATAATCCTCCTTTTCTCATGTTTTATCAGGAAAGACAGAGTTGCACATGACCTTGTCTAATGATGTGTTCTTTCAGTGTAGAACGGGATGTGTTTAGGACGAGGAAAGAAAGCAACTGCCAAACATGTAGTCCAAACCTTAAAAACAAAGTTCATAAGCAGTTTGTCTTAGGATTCTAAAAACACAGTGACTGTTCACTTCCCCTCTCTCTGATTTACAACTCTTCTCCTTAGCTGAAACACCTTCAAAAGATTAGAGAGATGGATGGGGCAATCTGCTGAGTTGTTTATTGCAACAATTTCTGACACACTGACAAATCTGACCCAGGGAAGCTCCCTTCTCCTCCTTGTTTATCCTCTAAACCTTTGAAACACCAGGAAGAACAGCAGTTCATCCTTTCTATTCACCTTAACAGAACATTAAGAAAGAATCTGACTGACACAGAAAAGGAACTTGGAGGTTTTTTTAAAAAGGTTGCTGAGTGGCAAAGAGAGGTGATACCCTGACCATGTCAGCTGCATTAAGTGCTTACCCCTTCCTGAGCGTCCTGTCACAAACGAGTGACCAGCTGTGTCCTGTGTTGATGAAGTTCCCAAAGTTTCCCTTTCCTTTTCCATTGGCATCTCCTTTCCCTTCTTAGTAGGACTGCCAACATACATGCCCACTGGAATAACCAAGGATTGCAAAAAAGCTTTGCCCACATGGCATGCCTGAACTGTGACAAGTCAGAACGGGTTCTGTAATCTAGTCTCCTCCATTTCTGCATACAACCTTCGTTCCTAGTGAGACATTTGAGACGGAGAACTAGAATGAATTTCAACTCATGAAGGTCCAATCCTTCTTTGTACTCCTCAGGCGAGACGTGCCTCCTGTAAGCCTATAGGATCCCACACCATTGGTCAAATTACACACAAACTACCCTAAGAACTACCCTTTTTTATCCCCTTGGAAACTATCACAGAAAAGGAAATTGCTGGGTGAGCAGCATGGCGACACCACTGCAACACTGTCAATAAATGCAAGGAATTGTCTCATTTTCCCATGCCTCATCAGTAGGTGCCCGTTGCCTCTTGCCCTTCAACTAACTGGCAAGTCTTTCTAGGACAAGGACTGCATCTTTTTGTTCTGCATTTATGCAGTGCTTATGACTGGGACTCTTAACTGCCAGCAGTTACAGTGTGGTTGAACCCATACACTACCTCCCAAGCTCTTCAAGGGGAGGGACAGAGCCTTGTGTCTTTAAGAACACCCAAAGTTCAATGTCTTGTGAAATTTTTATTCCCTGTACTGCAACATTTTATGTGGCAAAATATAATCAAGCACCCTTGCCTCCTTAAATAGTGTGATCCTTAGAGTTAAAATCATGTGTTTCATATATATTATGTGTTGTGTTGCTTCAGACACGGAATTTCTGCTCTCACGGAAAAAAATATTCATTTAACACAATCATTCTAAGCTAGACAGCTAGAGACCTGGTTAATGTTCCTCTTTGCTAATACTGCAATTACACATCTAAAACAATCAAAATCTTCCTGACTAATACTCAGAAAGCATGGAGGAGAGAAAGAACAGACACAGAGGTAATTTCAGAAAGTACTTTTCAGCAGATCAAGATATACTCCCCTTAAGTGTGAAATAAGAACACAGAAAGCACAAGGAGAAATTTGTGCAAAATTAAAACTTTTACAGAAGCAGAAAATTTATCCTCAAGGCTGCCAGCAAAAACTTCAGCTGCAATTTATACCAGGCTTGGCCCTCAGTATTAACCAGCTTTGGTGGACTGGCCTTGAGTTTCACATTGTGAGGACAGAGCAATGAAGAACTAAAGGAGAATGAGAGAGGCTGACACCACAAAGAAAAACAAAGAAGAAATAACTGTCTAAATACAGATAAAGATATATTTCCCCACTCAGTCATAAACAGAGGACTCCGACTAAATGCCCAGCTCCTTTCCCTTCCACTTTGCGGAAACATCAGCTGTCCTTGCAGTTCAACAATCAACTCCAGCCACAAGGCAGCAATCTAGAATCAGTTTAACAAGCCAATTTAGGCGAACTTTCACACAAAGGGAAAATTAAATGCCAGAAAGAGACTGCAGACTGCTGCCAGAGAGCATTACGAGACGTGTGAGGGACTGCAAAGCTCTGAAAGCAGCGGTGAAGATGAGTACGTCCCATCTGCTGCAGCGCGTGGCTTCCCAGGGCTGCGCAGTGCGCTCCCCCCGCGGCCTCGCTGCCGCGCAGCCCGCAAGCTCCTCACAGGTGCCAGGCGAAACCGGAGACGGCCCGCCGAGGGCCTGGCTGCACCACGGCCCCACGCAGCCGCCACGCTTGCTGACAGCGGTGACAGGAGGAATTTGCAGTTAAACGGTGCAGGGAAAGAGGCATGAAGCAGTAAAAGGCTGACAGTACAAACAGGCGAGAGGCACCCAGAGCTAGCTGAAACATGGTGCTGAAAATGCAGTTTTCTCTTACCCAGGGAACTTAAAATTAGAGCAAAAGGACTTTGAATTGTCAGTACGTAACAACAACGCTCTGGGAAGAGTGAATGGTCAAACTGACCTAAAGGGCTTAGGCTATCTTGAACTTGGAAGGAGCTGGGATTGCCTTGGATATCTGAAACTGAAGTGGGGAATGCCTCGAATTAGTTGATATTCACAACAGGACTCCAAGGTTGGATTTTGTTTAGATTTGTTTTTTCATCCAGACTGTCTACAATATTGTTAGCCAGCAGTATTCAAAAGGCACAGCAAGCAGAAAGGCCAAATACCGTAACGCCCAATTCCGTATGCAGAGCACACAGAAAAACAGGCAACAGAGTGTGCATGCAAGAGAGAAAATAAGGTTTAAAAATAAATTTTAAAAGAAGATTTTGGGAGAACTTTTATGCTCTGGCTGCAGAACAAGGTCACGCAAACAGTGGAACCTGCACAAATGAGACTGGTTTTTCACTGCTGGCTGTCCCAAATCACCCCCCCCCTGCTCCAGCTCTGGTGTTTTTGTGACTCTGGGCTGAACTGCTTCTGTGTTAAGTCAGCAGAAAACTAAGCCAACAAAAAGGGGAATAGGTTTCTGCCGGGATGTCATGCAAAAACCCTTCAGCACAGGCTGGGAAAGGAGACAGGCTTAGCTGCTGTGGCACTGCAGGCTCAGGCTGATTAGCTCTTGCATCCACAGAGTTTTATTGGCACTGTAAAGCTCCAAATGAGACTATAATTTTACAAATATTTATTTCAGCAAAAATGCTAGCTTATGCAGCATATCTCCTCTTCCCCTTGCTGCATGTGCAACTGTTTGCCCAGCCAGTGTGCGTGAGGGGAAGGAAGGGGAATTTTTGTTGTTGTTGCTTTTAATCAAGATCAGTTCCCCAGTTTAGTTTATCATGTGGCTCTATAAACAGGTGTGTTGGCAAAGCCAAGGGGTTGCACAGGAATGGAAACAAGCAGCTGCAGGGAGGAGGCTGCTTAAACCATCACAGAAAGAAATAATAAGGAAATATTTGTGAAACTATGTTGTAAGTTCAGGCCACGCTCTTCTGCTTAGCACAGTCCAGATACCTAGCAGGAGACAGTTCTGCTCTAAAATAACTTGGGTTTAATAAAATAATAATAATAATAAAAAAAATCAGAAACAAAACCAGTCCCCACCCCCCACACCCAAACCCGAATAATTTCTCATGTCCCTGCTTTGGGCACAGCTGCAGGAGGTTGGGAGCCAATCTAATAGCTCACTATCCCCAAAATGCCTCTCCGGGCCATGAAGTCTTGCGCTTTACCTTATGCTATTTCCAACACCACTTGGATCATTTCACAAGCTTTTGCAGCTAACCCACATGGCAAAACATGAATTGAAATCACTCAAACAAGAATCTAACAAGTGCCAGATCCAATGCTAGGAAAGGACTGGGACTGCACAAGAACCAGTTGGGGCAAGAGAAAAATGGCGCCAAGTCATGCTAATGTTCCTTGCTCAGCTGAGAAGGAGGCTGTCTCATTTTGATGATAGTTTCATGAGAATTTGTTTTGTAGAATAAAATCTGGAAGAAGAACCCTTAGCTGGCAGCACAGGAAGATGAAACTATTGCAGCTACGCTGCTCTGTCTCCCCATAGAGAAACCAGGACCAAAGACAAACAAATCAAAAAGAGTATTAAAGACAAAACAGGTGGATAAAGAAAAAAAAAAAAAAAAAGGAATGAAATGTAAGCACCTGCTTGCAGTGCCAAAGGGAGACACTGAATGGAGAGGAGTCCAAACCCACGGCAATTCTTCTGGGCTCCAAAACTGGATCAAGAGGACTGCGGCCAACCTGCTTCCATTGAGATGATACAAACCAGACTTCCCACTTGAAAAGGTTACTTACTGTAGAAACGAAGTCACTGGATCCAGTCTACTAAAAATGTTAGGCACTCTAACTGCTTTTGCTTTTCATTCCACAAAGCCATACAGCAACAAATGGGCATAGTGAAATATTGATTCCATTTTCTTAGAATAATAAAGGTATTCAGAATGCAAAATGTGCTCACTTCGAATGGATGACTATTACAGGGAAATGAACAGATGTTTTTCAGCTTTACAACAGCAACACAGGTGGAAAAAAATACCCTTTCTTTGAAACGATGACGCATTTTAAAAAGGATACACAAAACCACCACACATACCCGGACTACCTTGAAAACCTCATGTTTCATCTCCTTGACTACAGTACTTCCTTTTCTTATGCAGTGCAGCATTTCTTTAGTTACCATATCCAACCATAAGAGGTGAGGGCAGAATATTGAATCAAACTCTTCCCAAGAATGCTCTTGCTAACAAAACATACATGCAAATGTCCAACAATCTTTGCAAATTATATTGAATCAGAAGGGCAGAATTAGTAAAACTGACTCTAGCTACTATTGCTGTTAATAATATTCCACAAGGATCTAAAAATCATTGTGTGCACTTTGCTGTGCTTTACCAACTTAAAAAAAAGAAGAATGGAAAGTATTTGTTCTAGGCACAAAAGAGTAAAGGAGTTTTGAAACTTACTTCTATAAAGATGAATAACTAGAAATGAGAAAATAGCAAATAAATAAATAATAATTTTTAAAGAAAAAAAACCCTCAAGATAATGGAATTCAGATAAACCAAGCAATTTCTACCTGTTCTACCTTTTTGTTGTTATTCAGAGAACGAAGGTTACACAATTTCTGGAGGTTTTTTTCGAACTCAGCATGGTCTACAACAGGTTTTAATCCTTTACTCTTTTTACTGGTATTAATCTTTGCTACTTTTTAAAATCCTTACAAAAAGATAACCCAATATCTTCTTGTTCACTGACGTACCATTTTGTACAAGAATTTTTTCTAATCTATACCGGTAAATATGTAGGTTGAATTGCATATATATATAAAATATATATATTTATACACACACAGTTTATATACATATAACATATATATTTATATATATATTATATATACAAATGTTATACACAGTCTATAAAACAATGCAAATAATCTTCCCATCCTCTCTTGGATTACCAATGAATTTAAATAGAGACAGCACTTCCAAGTAAATTCATTCTCTTTGTCATTTATAGCGGTATGTAGGTATGACATAAGCATATACATATGCTTTTCCCTGCTAATTTCTGGGCAGTAGTATAGGAGATAGGAAAGCTCATATTTCACATTACTGCACCTCTTCAAAAGCACTGTTCCATAGGTAATGAAAGTGCAATTTTAGGATTAACTTAAGCCAACCTGGCCTGCTGCCTGCTCTCCCACTGTTCCTAGCTGCATATTCTTGCCATCACCTTTGCTCCAACACTAGCAGTAGTGCAACTGTGGTAAGGAGGTTCAAGAAAGCTCATCCAGTTGAAAGCTGATCACTTATTCTCACTGGATTATGATATAGTTCTAAGGCAATTAAAACAACTTAAATCGGGGTTGCTCTGGTCCCCCTTCTCTCTCGCTCCAGTTTCTCTTATATATGCATTTCTTAGAAATGCAGTTAGCAGGGTGCTCAGTGTACAGAAGAGGGAATGGTTGCAAAAATGCAAAAGTCACTGCTACTGTAACATGTCAATGTCCCTTTTATTTTATTAAAACTGAAGTTTAAAAATACAAAAAAATATTTATAACATCTAGCTCACTGTTATATACTTGAATCACAAGTTTATTTTGTCTGCCATACTACAGAAGATTCCCCAAGTTTCCTGCTCTAGAATCCTACTGTTATTGTTCAGATTCGCAATGTGGCAGAATATTTAAATAGCAACTATCCTCTAAAGCAAATGTCACTAAGCGCAGCATTGGATGTAGTGCTTGAGCCTCATACTAAAAATAGTCTGTTTACATATTTAAGAATCTTAAGCTTCTGGAAGTCAGCACGAAAATCTCAGCACCCAGATTCTAAAACAAGCCAAGTTTCAACTCTGATATTAGTTATGACAATTTCAGTTTGAAAGAATCCACAGTAAGATTTAGCACTTCCTCTCACAGTAAGTTCTCCATGTCTGTTGTGCATCCTTCTGCAAGAACTTTGCAGGCAGAACTATTCATATAAAAATTGTCCATCCATCCACTTGCTTTCACAGGAAGATGACGACCTCATGGTGAGGTTTCACAATGTAGCTGAACCAACTTAATGGCTCACTGCCACCAAAAAAAGGCAGTCTCACTCTTTTTCTTTTACCACCTCCCCTCTGCTCCCAGCCTTGCCGTTGCCTTTGTGCTGGCTCAGGAGCTCATCTGACCCCTGATTTGGCTTAGCTTGCTGAACTGGCAGAGAGACAATCCAACAGCAACAACAACAACAACAAAGTGAATGGTTTCTATCAGTTTAGCAAGAGGGATCAGATGAATACTAATACAAGGAATCACAGGACACCTCTTTCAATGTAGTCAAGTCATTTAACTGGTTCAGCTATCTTGCGGAACCTCAAGCTTAGTGGTGGGAACACCTGAGACAAAGGGTGGTAAGAGTAGTAGTGTTTTGTTTTGTTTTTTTAACACATTCTCTTTAAGATTATTATTAATATTAACATGAAATAGAGTAGCATTCTCACTTTTCACTACTATTTTACACTTTCACTTACATCATTGTTTGCCAGCTTATCAAAGAACCATAATGTAATAAATGAAACAATAACTTACCAACAAATCCTTTTTCTCCAACTAATTTAAGGGCAATTTTATCTGCCAAAACAGAAGAATTCCCATGTGCAATATTAGCAAAAGGTCCAGCGTGAACAAATACCGGTGTTCCCTAAAGAATAGAAAATACATATATTTTAATAATATAACAGATAGCTAAGAAGGCTAAACCAATAGGCATATGCAGACTGATCAAGATGCTATACAAATCAAAAGCATATGTAACAAATAAGTGCTAACTGTCAGATAATTTGGTGGTTTTAGGCACATCTCAGGTGCTCGAGATATCACCTTGACTGTCTTACTACAAAATACTTAAACAAATAAACCCCATTGTCATACTAATGCTTTTAAAAATGTCCCGCTAGCGAAAGAAAAGATAAGAAAACAGCTCTGGATTATCTACATCAATGTTCTTCCCACATTTGGGATTTGGAGCTACTGCCAACCCTCAAAATTTCAGGCAAGCTACTGTGCAATCTTCCTCAATTTTTGAGCAGAAATACCATTTAAGGAGGATAGGTTTCCATGGATCAGCTGCAGGTCACATCCAACAGCCTTATGAACCACAACGTACTTCTAACCATATAATAAAAGCTGGTTGTGTCTTTTTTTCCTCCACAGTATTTTAAGAAAAGAACCTTTAAAGGCAAAAATATTTCCATGTTTTCCATAAAACATCAGAACAATTGGATTACAATGGCAAAATACTTAAGTTACTATAATTAAATTGAAAGATTTAATTTTTCTTACACTATTATAAAATAATATCCCCCATAACTTCTTAATGAAAGAAAGACCACTTAAGTGAAATTGACAGGCACCCAAATCAAATCTTCAAAAAACATAATTTTCTTGTTTTAGTAAAACTGAATACAAATCATATACAAAATATCAACAAATATCTGTTCTTATTGTTTTATCCAGAAGTGATTACACATAAATAATTGTTTTGTTCAAAGCAAAGACAAATAACTTTTTAGCCACTAGCACATTAAGCTTCAGGTTCCTTCTAAGAATTTTTTTTTTTAATTGAGAGTGGGAAAAGGAGAATATGCACACATATAGGCAAGGATGTTCTCCAAAAGTTAGACAATGAAGGCAGAACCCAAAGACAACTCTGCCTCCCTTCATGGGTGAGAGAAGAAACAATGGAACAGAAGCAGAAAAAGTAAGTAAATCAGAAACTCATTCCCTGTAACAAGAAAAATAACGTAAATTATCATCACCATCACAACACACTGACATCATCATATTTACTCAGAGATTTTTTTTCTTCTTGCTTTCTGTCTGTTAGTGATCACATACTGCAGTATCAACAGGGGTTTTATATACTTATGCAAAAATTTAACTGGAACTAGGTACGCTTTCAAACTACAACTTGGTTTCCTCTGAAACAGAGTTTCTTATTGACATTTGGGCCTCAATATAATGAGAGGTTGCCTACAACATAAAAAATTACTCCTAGCCCAAAGTACTTATAACCTGAAGTAAAACAGCAAACCACTTCTACCTACCTAAACTGATCCTTCCTCAAATTTTGCTTCTACTTTAATCCAGCACTTACCCTTCCAGCATTTAAATAAGTAAGACTGCTGTCTGTTTTCAGTTACTGAATTTAAATTAACTGGAACTATTCTGATTCGTGTTTTATTATTCATTAGCTTTAATTCTACTCTTGTAAATCCTTAATTTCTTGTGGCAAGCAATTGCAGGGCCGCTCTCATTAGAGCCCAGCATGCACACCAGCAGATGCAATACGTGGAAGCATGAACACAGCTGGTGAGAGGGTAGCCCAGCTCATACTTGCAGCAGCTACACACTGTGTAATAGCCAGAGCCAGAGGATCTCCCATATCATTCCCTCAATTGTGCTTCAGGGTTTTGCCCACATGGTGTGGTTAGGAAGGAGGTTTGGACTGAAGGATCTAATATCACAGAATGGTTGAGGTTGGAAGGGACCTCCAGAGATCATCTAGTCCAAGTTCCCCTGCTCAAGCAGGGTCACCTAGAGCACGTTGCACAGGATTGCATCCAGGCAGGTTTTGAGTATCTCCAGAGAAGGAGACTCCACAACCTCTCTGAGCAACCTGTTCCAGTGCTCTGTCACCCTCACAGTGAAGAAGTTTTTTCTCATGTTCAGATGGAACTGTCTGCGTTTCAGTTTGTGCCCGTTGCCTCGCGTCCTGTTGCTGGTCACCACTGAAAAGAGTCTGGCCCCATCCTCTCGACACCCTCCCTTCAGATACTTGTACACATTGATAAGATCTCCTCTCAGCCTTCTCTTCTCCAAACTAAACAGGCCCAGCTCTCTCAGCCTTTCCTCATAAGAGAGACGCTCCAGTCCCCTAATCATCTTTGTAGCCCTTCGCTGGGCTTGCTCCAGTAGTGCCACATCCCTCTTGTACTGGGGAGCCCAGAACTGGACGCAGTACTCCAGATGGGGCCTCACCAGGGCTGAGTAGAGGGGGAGAATCACCTCCCTCCACCTGCTGGCAACACTCTTCCTGATGCACCCCAGGATCCCATTGGCCTTCTTGGCCACAAGGGCACATTGCTGCCTCATGCTTAACTTGGTGTCCACCAGCACTCCCAGGTCCTTCTCCGCAGAGCTGCTTGCCACCAGGTCAGCCCCCAACCTGTACTGGTGCATGGGGTTATTCCTCCTTAGGTGCAGGACCCTGCACTTCCCTTTGTTGAACTTCATGAGGTTCCTCTCTGCCCTCTCTCCAGCCTGTCCAGGTCCCTCTGAATGGCAGCACAGCCCTCTGGGGTATCTGCCACTCCTCCCAGTTTTGTATCGTCGGCAAACTTGCTGAGGGTGCACTCTGTCCCTTCATCCAGGTCACTGATGAAGAAGTTGAACAAGACTGGACACAGTATTGACTCCTGGGGGACACCGCTAGCTACAGGCCTCCAACCAGACTAGACTAGACATCCAGAAATTTTGTAGCCAAGAGGTTCCCTTCCACTTACTTTAAGTAAAAACAGTATTAAACTGGCACAGAAAGATGATCCCCTGGGGCTCCACCAGAAGAAAAGGGGGAGTTATGTGAATGGTCTTTTTACAATGGCAATGCTGGAAGAAAAATAGTCTAGGGACTTAAGGGAGTGAACTCCAGCAGAACCTTGGGAGCCTCAGACACACCCTGGAATAGAGATGATAAGGTGGTCATAGACCGACTTCAGCAACTATGATTGGTCCATCCATCCCACTCTGCAGAGTGCCACTTATTTTTGTTACACTCTTAATAACCTGTAAGTGGAAAAAAACAGTGGTTCAGGGATGCATTCTGCTGACTGTTTTCAGTACAAGAAATTTTATTATCAAAGTTTTAGTGAAAGAAAATAAACTCTGAATGCCAATAAATATCTAAAATTATCTGGCAGCTAAAAGGATGTTTATAATACTTATTATCACCCTCCCCTCCTCTTTTCTGTGAGTGGCACTTTACATGTAAACATGAGCAGACCATCACAGAGCAGCCACACTGCAACTACAAAGAGCTGTCCTGTACAGCAGCTGCTCTGTTGCACATGGTATAAATAAATGCTAAATATTAAAGGATCAGTTCACAAGGAAACAAATCTGTTATGACAAACATGAATAAACATTATGAAATCATTACGTATATTTCAAACTAATCTCAATTCTACAGCATTAGATGTAAATGCTACTGAAGCCTACAGTTTTTATAGGTGGAGTCAACAGCACTATGCTAGCATTCCCTGCCATGTTTCCCATTTCAAGATTTTACTGTCATAAAAACCTGTCAATCACTAACTCCTTGAGGTAGCATTACTGGGGAGGGGGTGGCAGGGCTGTGATGGAAATCAACCTGCCTCTGAAATCAATCAGCCTCTTTAAAAAAACAAAATAAAATATACACATCAATTCACACATAAAAAAGCATTCACACCTAAGTTGGCAGTTCAATTCTGCGCAAGCTTGGCATTCAGTCATTTCTGATTGATGAACCTATAATCCTTTTCTCCAGTGCATGCAGAGGCCCCCATAAAGCTAATTTAAGTCTACTGAGCTGGCAGTTCTTTTCCTGTATTTCATAGGCTCCTTAGAAGCAACTCCTCAGATTGCCACAGCCCACAGTTTAAAGAAAACTCCTCTAAAGGCTCTTCTCCAGATCACAGAAAGGAGTAAACAGGGCTGTCTCTGCAATGGCTACTTTCACCTGCTGCTAACAACAGACACTACTACTTACAGATCATCCCAAACCAACTGTCAGTATCATCTAGAAGCCACCCTGAAGATCTCCTGCTCCCCCTTCTCAGGGGGTCTTTTTGCCATTCTCCAGTGCCAGTGATCTGGAAGACCTGCCTCCATGAGCAGTTTCATCCCTACTTGCAGGACAAGTGCCCTGCACAGCCACAGAATCAGAGAATCACAGAATGGTTGAGGTTGGAAGGGACCTCTGGAGATCATCTAAGTCCAACCCCCCTGCTCAAGCAGGGTCACCTAGAGCACATTGTACAGGATTGCGTCCAGGTGGGTTTTGAATATCTCCAGAGAAGGAGACTCCACAACCTCTCTGGGCAACCTGTTCCAGTGCTCTGTCACCCTCACAGTGAAGAAGTTTTTTCTCATGTTCAGATGGAACTGTCTGCGTTTCAGTTTGTGCCCGTTGCCTCGCGTCCTGTTGCTGGTCACCACTGAAAAGAGTCTGGCCCCATCCTCTCTACACCCTCCCTTCAGATACTTGTACACATTGATAAGATCTCCTCTCAGCCTTCTCTTCTCTGGGCTGAACAGACCCAGCTCTCTCAGCCTTTCCTCATAGGAGAGACGCTCCCGTCCCATAATCATCTTCATAGCCCTCCTCTGGACTCTCTCCAGTAGTGCCATGTCTCTCTTGTACTGGGGAGCCCAGAACTGGCCACAGTACTCCAGATGTGGCCTCACCAGGGCTGAGGAGGGGGGAAGATCACCCTCCTCGAGTCAGAGTTGCATTTGTGCTTAGTGCAATCATATTATTCAGTTTTTCACCACCAGCATGGTATAGACACTGGACATCCTTGTCACAGGATCTACTGATGCAACTGTTGTCAAATGGAGAGCATTTTTATTCTTGGACAGGTGACCCAAATTGGCCTGCACACCAAGAGGTATTCAAAGGGTGACAAAAGTTCATATTTGAGATTCAAATGGCAGGAGTGGAGCATAAAGTAGTCCTTTGAGCTGCTTTAGTTTGTTGAAGTTTATAAAAATAACTCTATAACAAAGAATTTTGGGAAAAAAATATCTTTGGCTACTGCAGTCAGGAACCACCTAATCAGCAACAGTTTTTGATGAAGGTTGACAGATGTTTCAGCCATAGCATAGATTAGACCAGAAAAGAGTACCACACGAAAGGCAGAAACTGTACTGCTTAGAAATGTGAATATAAAGAAATTCAATGAAAAAAAGTGTGAACTTCCCAGAACCAAATGCCTATCAATCAGAAGAAACTATTCTGACATTTATAATTGTCCATTAGAACACTACAACAAAACCACATTATTTTCTAACAGATACGCAAGGTGCTAATAGAGTGGCAGATTAAATACTCAGAAGCAGAGCTACTTTGTGACTGATACTTAATGCACACAAACATTATCTAAGTGGCAATTTAATACACATTTCTGGCTGTGAAATACTTCTTGATTCTACATGATCTCCAATTTCAGCTATTGGATGTTACAGTAAAGTCCTGACACACACATACGTTCTTCATGCAGCCACATGAAAAAACGAATGAACTTTGCAGGAGAAGTCAATCAAGCTGGCTATAGTAAAATAAATAAAAGTAGCATGACTTAAATCCTATTTTTCTAATATGCCCTGAGAGAAACAAGTTGTCCCCATCCAAACACAACAGCAAAAATGTAGTTATCACTTTGACATGCTGTAGAAAATGAGATATTTTTACCAGTCAGGGACTGCATTGGTATCCTTCTAAATTCTCCAACTTTTCACCACACCAGCAATTGCTGTGAAATATTCCAGCTATGTGTTTTTGACAGTCAAGTTTGCAATAATATGCATTATTCTAGTTTTTCCACAAATGCCTTTGGTTTTCAAAATTCCTTTGTTATTTACCCTCTTTTCTTCCTCCCTCTCCCCAAGAACACTGTTCAGCATTGGGCTTACTATTCAAAAGCCAATATTGGACTGGCCAGTCCCAAAGTTAAGCTGTACTCTTTCTATTTGTAATTCTTCAAGCTGTTGGAAGAAAGCCCACCAGGAGTAATCATAAGACATTACTTTCAAAAACCAGCAAAGCTTCATTTGGTCTCTGAAGGCACTCTGAAGCACCAACAGGGAGAAAAGACCCTCATGTTTCTCTGAAGAGCACAAAATATAACTGAGAAGAGAATGGCCTCAGAGAAGCATCTGCCTTCCACTGAAAACAGGGGGCTGTGGGAACCACCATGGGAACGTAAACGTAAAGCAAGCGACATATAGGAAGGAGATGTCCCTAGCAGAGCAAGATGGGAAGCAGAAGGGGGTTTGGGCCTCAGAAACCCAACCTGCTCTTCTGGTGCGCACCAGCAGTTCAAGGGCACACTGCGCCTTGCTTGCAGCTCTAGGCAGAATTCTGACTGAAGCCAGAAGTCTCCCAAAAAGAAAGAAGCAGAAAAAAACCACCAGAAGTGTATCAATGCAGCTTGAGTTGATTAGTTAACATATACAAATGAACATTTGTGCTAAAATGCCTCTATAGAGTTGACCCCAGCTTGGACCCTGAAAGTTAAGCGCTGTTGCCAGAGAGTGGCATGACAAGCGCTATATGGAACCTGAAAGCCGGCGAAGAAGGGCAGGCATCTCGAGCTGTACTCACCTCTAATGTCTGCATTAGCGTTGGCTTAATTGCGTCTTTCATCAAAACTGCCAAAGCACCTGTTACTCCCTAAAAGACAAAAAAAAAGTTCGCATTTTAAGAATATCAATTTGAAGGTGGAATGTTTCTGAGTTATACTTACGCTTACAGTTAAATTAAGAAACCTTATAGTTCAAAGGAGAAAAAGACAGTGTGTTGAGAAATCATGATGGATGAGCAGCGTTACATTGTTATATAACAACAAATTTATTCAGCTCAAGACATCTAACATACTGTATTTTCAGAATGTTCCAGAAATATTAATGAATTTAGTCTGAATACCCCAAGAGACAGTAGGTAAATATTCTTCTCATTTCATAGAGAGAATAGAAACAAAGTTATTAAGCAACCAGTGTGAGGATGTGCACAGGAATAAAAGAGGAAGCCGAAGCAAAGGCCACTGAGAGACTTGAGAAACCAAGAGGGCAATAACTTGCTAAAACTGCCTGAAGAAATGAAAGATGTATTTCACTCATGACAGAATGGACATCGACAGACCAGATCAATAGCTATCAACAACCAGAAAGGGTATTTTGCAAGACCTGTACAAATATATGAGTAATAGACGCAGGATGAAAGCAGACACAGATTCGTCTAGGGATAAATAACTAAGGTACCATGAGATTAAACATGAGAACTACTTCATAGTGAGGAAAGAGGACAGAAAAGCTGAATGAATTGCCACATTGTAGTTGCAAAGGTCTTACTCCTCCTTAAAAATTTTGCTGGATATTGAGTATACATTTCACATTGACTGAATTTAAACTAAGAGAAAAAACATGTTGTCGCTACCCAACATTTACACTAAATATCAATGTCCATTTTATAAAAACTGGCTACAGACCATGCACAGCACTATAAGACTACAAGCAGAGTGCTATCTGGAAATCACAAGCATATATTCCAATTTGTTCCCAAATTACTTTGATTTTGGGAAGAAAATATGTTTGTCTTTAAAGAACTAGTTCATGGATTAAAAAAAAATAAAGTACCACTATAAGGAGTGGCTCATAAGCCTACCAGAGAACATGAAAAACAGATTTTTAATATATTATTGTCTTCAAAAGAAACATTAAAACCAAATAAAAAGAGCAGCTGCTGTAAACTGTCTAAAATGAAGGTTTCAAAACGTGAATCTATTCTCTGATTAGTTTATTAAGAGCTGAACAGTATTGTTCAAATAGAGAACTAATTAACCAAAATTTGAACAATCAAAATATGCATGAGAATCCTAATGACAGGAAGATGAAAGTGACATTAAGATAGGTGGTCATTTTATAATGACAGTGTTTTATACAAATTAAGTTTCCCCTTTCTGAACATAGCGTCTGAACATGAACTTCAGGAAAAAATGGGGCATCATTTTCAGCCCTGACTGAAAATGAATTAAAACTAACACAGTAAAATTGGTTTCTACTAACGCACAGCAAGTGTTTCATTGGAGAAGACTGAACAGCAGGGAAGAGAGGAGGGAAAGACTTTTTTTGTGCTTTTTATTTTGCAAACTCCCATCATCTACAACTATGAATAGACCTACAAAGATGTAATATGAGAAACTGGTAGCAAGACGGTATACTTCTCTCTCATCTGAGTTAACACACACTAGATTTCCAGATGTACATGTTAATTTCTAAAAGTTCTACTCCCAGTTTTAGGATCAAACCCCAAGGAAACTCCAGAATCTCAGCTATCACAATGGGTGGCTCCATCACTTTCTATAGAAGAAGCCTGGCGCTCTTTTGTACATATGCCCAACTACTGTCCCTTTGGATGTGAATCCAAAGCTGAAGGACTAAACAAAAAGTAGAAAATAAGTTAAAAAGAAATGAAATAGCCATTCCTTCTCGCTTCCCCAGGTTCCTTTATAGCTACAGATTGTTTTAATTGCTAAGATTATAAAATACTTATTCTAGACAAAGAACTTCAAAAAGAAATGGAGACCAAACCTCACTAGAAAACTAATGTTTCATAAAGGTTCATTTAACGAGTATCCTGTAAAATTTTCTGCTGTTAGAATAAAATGTGACTTCAATATTTTGTCCATAAATGAGTTTTGGTTTTATGACCCTGCAAAAATAACTGCTACTGCTGTTGCCTTTGATTCCTTGTATTTTAGTCATTTTTTAAAAGTCTTTTTAAAGTGAGTATATTTTTTAGAATATTAAATTTTAAATCTGTTCAATATGACTACTTGCTTTATAAGGATGATTCTACTCATTTAGAAATCTGACGCACTTACAAAATACAATAGTGACTTCCCCAGCCCCAACTCTAACAATTTAAAATGCAACCAAACGGATTTCATTGTTAGCAATATTTTCATTAAAACACAGTTTTAATCCTACTAATTTAGCAAAACAAATACATTCTTTCTCCTGTTTTAATGAGTTCAAATTTTGCATTGGGATAAAAAGAGTTTTCAGTGTACTTAATTAATAGATCTATAAGCCTGTTGCTCTTCTGCTGTATGATCCATTCCACAAGCACCTGGGACAGAGTTTCTCAGACCAGAAGCACAGTCCTTCCCCTCGACCCTCAGCTGAGCTAAAGGATGCTCCTTCACTAGCTGTTAGCAGCACAAAAACATAACAACTAGCTAAGTTGCTTGTATTCTATCTCATGGAAATCTGTACTACATACACACACTAGACAGTAGATTACAGGTAACAGAAATATTATCGGAAGAAAAAATTTGGTTAATTTTAAAGCTTTTCTTCCCATATCTCCATTTTTCCAGCATCACAGGGCATGAGCTATTCATTTGCCTTCAATCATTACCCTAAAAGAGAAACAGCTGCTGATATTCTCAGTGGATGATCACTGAGATATTTTAGCATATAAGAGGCAGTTGTAATAGCTAGTCAACTTTCTGGAGAAAAAAAGCCAAACGGAAAACTTTACATCAGACAGACCTTCCACCAGGTCAATGGCAAGGTTAACTACCTGATCAGCCACCATCAGCCCTAATGCTTTTCTGGGGAAACCGGCTCAAGGACTGACAAGTGTTAACTCATGCCAGCTGTGGCCATCTAATCAGGGGATTCGGTTGTGTGCTCCGTGCTGGACAAGACAACCAACTCATTCAAAGCAAGCATGCAAACAGCTATCTGCTGACTCAAGTGAAGTTGACTGGAAAGAAGCAAAGAAAAATGCTTTGAGGGAAAAAGAAGAAAAGAAAAAAAAATGACACTTTTTGTCCTCCCCTTCCTAGTCAATAATGGCTCAGATCCTCTCTCCTCTACTTCCTGATAGAGCTTTATCAATATGATAAAAAGTGAAGCAAAAAACCCCAATAAATCCTACACCTTTATCTTCATGGTAAACTTCATCCTTCCTTAACAGACAAGCATCCCTCCACAACAACTCATAGTATCTGAAGCAGAAAGCAAAGAAAAAAAGATGGAAAAAGACTCCAATTAGCACACATTATGTCTATCTGCCTTCCGCAGTTCTTAAACTGTTTTGCATCAACAACAGTCTTTAAAAACTAAACAGCCAAAAAATTTTCAAATCTGGCTGTCATGTCTCTGTCATAATAAAAGTTCTCGTCGTTCCTCCTCATCCCCAATCTTCCACGCAGCTAAGAAACAATTGCCACAGCTAGTTCAAAGTCCTGGATCTGATTCTCAAAACTATTTAAGGAATCAGGCTCCCATTTCTACTTCAGAGGGGATGGATAAAATTTTATTAAAGAATTCTACAAAAGAATTAAGAGGCTTAGACACTCACACACCATTTAACCATTTTAACCATGTAAAAGCCTAAGGATTGTTAATCCCCACTAACTAACTCATTCTCAGACGAAATAAGCAGGATGCAGAATCAAAGGAGTATGGATGCCCAGCTCTCTTGAGTTTCCCTCCTGGAACTGATCCTAAGCACTTCTGAAAATTACACCCCTCCGATCTATCCATGAGCCACTGGGGCAGGTATACTCCCCAGGATAGCAAAAATCAAAGAGCACAAAATAAGTTGCACAAGTGACAAAGGAAAAAAAAAACTCAGATGGAAAGCTCATACTCTCAAACCGACCTTCAGAGAAACTGTCTCTGAAGTCTATCAAAAGTGGAAATGAAAGCCAGCATCAGATCAGGAGGAGGGTGATTGAGAATAACTACTGTGAAATCAATAAGGCATACACTGAAGGACAGAAAAAAACCATCAGATTTCTTTATAAGAAAAAAAGTGCAATAGTTTTAGCTCTCCTTTGTTTGAAACTATAGCCTTTAACAAAATTGATAATATTTTTCTGCAATATCAGTTCTGAAAAATACTAAACTCCAAATCGTTAGCTGAGAAGGACTGCAACTACTTATGTTTGAAGTAAAGGATGTGCACAATGTTTCTGATGAATTGGGGAGCAAAATATATTCAGGCAATAGATCATTTATAAAAACAAATATGAAGCCATCTTCTTTTTTTTTTCGTCCTAGAATTATTGACATCTAACAGCATGGTAGAGAGAGTAAACTGAGAAGCAGCCTTATTTAAAAAAAATAGTGACATATTTATTTAATATTCTTCACGGTGATGCAATACTAATCTAGGGCATACATACCCATTTAATTTAATGTGAAGATATGGCATGTGTCCATCAAAATTCTACTAGACTGTAAAAGCCAAAAAAGCAATTTAGTCTTTAAAATACTGTGCAATGAACACCATATTTTGGTAGAGAATTCTATGTGTTCCACTATAGAGGCTACATATTTAATCCATTACTCTTATGGAAGGAGTCTTCTCAATTCATGAAGTATTCAATTTTTTTTTTCCTGACTCCTAGCCTTCCTCCACATCTGGTTTATATCTGTCAATGTGTATTTTACATTGTGCTATTGTATTATGATAAATACATTGCATATAAAGTCAAAATTAAGAGGAATTGTATTTTTGTGAAGTGTATTTTGTGTACATCTGGAAACAAATGATAGAAAAGGGTTTAGTGGTTTTGGTTCAATTAGATAGATTTCAATGATCTGAGGATTATTGTCAAACATTTAAGCTTATAAAAATTAAATCTGGGCAACATATAAAACATGATCCCCAGAAATTTTTTTAGCTTCAGGTAGAACTGACCTCCATCACTCATTATTAAGGTTGTGTGACACGTCCCATTATAAAGCTACCTTTAAAATTTGTTAAAACTACAAGCAATTGCAGGTCCTGGGGCTAAAACATTCCATGCCAAGTCATTATAATAGATTCAAGCTTTTAATCTTGGTTTTGTTTTATGAAAATTCAAACCAAAATGATTGAGTTGCTCCTGGAATGACAGTATTGTTTTTCTTACATTCGGCATCTTCTTTTCTTTCCAAGCTGTAGAGCTTTACCTCCTCTCTTCCCCTGATTTGGAAGAAGGATGAAAATTCAGGAGGAGAGCAGCTTTGTATCAAACCTCTTATCACCTCTGAAAATTTGCACAAGATATAAACCTTGGGGAAACCAAAATCACAGTTCATTGGCATTCATTAGTAGCGAGTGCTTAGCACTGCCCCATGCTCCCCATCAAGCTTTAGCTGCAGTGAGCTGTGAGCTTTCAGCCTACATTTGGCTGCAGCAACTACAGCAAGAGTCTGCACCAGGCTGGACCAGCTCAGGGTCTGGACATCTGGACCACAAGCAAAGATCCCTTCTCCTGGGACGCTACAGGAATCCTCTCAATGACAAGGGGTCAAAAGCCGGGCCTGCAGCAGGCACGGTAACAGCACAGGCAGCACAAGCAGCAGGAGGAAGAGTTGATTCTGCAATTGAAGGCTGGAAACAGTAGGTTTAGTTGCAAGCTGTTGCAGGAGACTGAGACTGACAACCAATGGGAAGAAACCAGGAACAGAGATGAAGGAACAACCCCACAGAACTGAAATTTATCTTTTTTGTGCATATGAATCTGCTATTCCTTCCAGAGGATTCAACTTGATACAGTACACATCAGCTATTCACAAGGTCTCTCACCTTGTACAAAATATCTGATTTGATAAAGAAATCTTAGTCAGAAGACCATCTACTAATTTCCTTTTGGGACATTTCTTAAATCCCAACACCACAGCATCTGAGTGCTTCACCACCATTAATAACCCCTGCCTGTTTTCAGAAGAAATAACATCATACACAAGGATCAAAGTTGAAAGTATTCACTAATTTTGGGTGCTCAACCTGAGACATGTTAAAAATCATTTCACTTAGTTCAAAGTTCTTGATGATATTTCAATAGATTTCCACTGTTTAGTTCCTGGGTATCAAACCAAATTGAGGAACACACAGTTCCTCATGAACTGTAAAAATCAGTTTGTATGGACACAACATTACACAGAAGCTCTGTGAAAAACACATGAATAGAATTCAACTCTCCAGAAAGGCTCTTTTCTGCCTTAACTATGAAACCACCTTCCTTTTTTCCTACAGTTCTCATCCTCATTTGTAACACACTGTGCAACAGAGCAGGCAGGAACTTTTCCATTTCATAATCCTGATCTGCACCCAGATCCTTCCTGTGCACTGTTTGATGAAGAGATCTTGCAGACAACGAAAAACGCAACGGCATAGCTACAGATGGTCATAATATTTGTGACCAATTTTTTTTATCAGGCAGTTTTTCGTTTGTATAATACAGAACACTGCTTTAAAGAAGCCCTGGAAGCATATGTTCAGCACAAGTGATACTATTAAGTGATTGAGACACTAAGCATAAGAAATTTGTTAAAAAAAAAAAAAAAGGCCAAACAAAACCTAATTAGTAACACACATTTTACTGAGTGCTACTTTCATTTTATGGGCATAAAAAAATTCAAAGCTTTTTGTGCACTGTTCATAGTTTCAGCCCTAACGTTCTACTTGTACAGAGCAATTAGGGGAAAGAGACTATGGAAAAACAACTGCTTTCATTTAGCAAGCTGAAGAGCATTAAGTGGTTGAAAGGCAGGTTAAATATTTTGTGGTATTAATATCTTAAAATACGAAGGTAGCATCAAGATTATTTTAGTCTATTTTAAGTGTACAGTTTTAATCCTGACATTGAATTATTTTAAAAGTTTTTGCACATGCATTACCAGGTAAGTAATTCCCTCACCCCCCACCCCATTGGACCAAGACTAAGATATGCAACTGAAAAGGAATATCAAAACTTTAACAGCTCAAATATTAAATGCAGTTCTTGCAGTTATTCATGGTTACCGTAGCAAAATTTAAGGTACCTTGCACATGCAAGGGTACCTTAAGATTTGAATTTCCTGCATAATTTTCCTGCATAATAGTTGACCTCATTTGAATTTTAATGATGACTGTACTTAGGATATTTTTTGCACCCTTATCTTAATTTCAATCTTAAATCCAAGAGAGCTAGATATTATTTTTTCATTTCCTTGTTAAAATGGAGGTCATTAGGGTTGTGAAGGTATTCCTGACTCACAGGTATGCTATCTTTGCTGACAAGGCAGGATCCTGGTTCTTTCCCTCGTTCAAGAAAAAAGCAGTAAGCTTCTGCAGATGTCCATACAAAAGGGACAAACAGGAGAATACACTATGCTTCATAAGGGAAATTAGTCTGCGTGATACAGGCAGCTATTGTCAGCAGGGTGGCACGAAATCACAGCTCCAAGGCATACTGAAGTTGCTACAAGGACATATATAGATGACAGGTAACACAAAAAAGGAAAGCATTATGGTTTTTATTATATTTAGGGTGCACTGTCAATCTGCAATATATGATCTTAATTTGGCCATTAGGCTTCAGCATACAGGTAATGTAATGTTACAGTAAACTAGTGGCAATCACGGTGAACTTACTCCTGGCATATGGGTCAGATGACAAAGACTTACTGGCAGGTTTTGGCTGCACCAGAACTTGCCCTACCCAAACGTGGTGAGTTTTCAACCATGGTCCACTGACTCACAGCCTGGCTACAGGGTAGGATTCAATGCAAAGGACATATGGACTTCTTTCAGAAGCTGAAGTAGGAAATGAGTAAGCAGCAACTAACAAATATAGGTGGGAAAAAAAAGTCTTAATGATGTAAAGAGATAACCCTGTCCCTAGCAGTAACAATAACTTATGAATTAGGAATAGCTTGTTTTATTTCAACTTAGCAGTGTAAGCATTCATGTGGTAACTATCATTGTAACATCTGAGCACCCTTGGCAAGTACAGTAGCAAACATTACCAGCTTTCTCAAATAGGAGCCTATACTCTTTGACTCCCCCCAGCACCAAATTTGTCTGCCTTAAGAATTGTGGAAATCTATCCAAGCAGGTTCTTGAGATCAGACAGCTCATGAACCAGATGTTACCAGAAGACTTGGACAAGTTAGTTTTACATCTTGTTCTCACTGCAGGCAAGTTTTACCCCAGATGATGATCTTTCTTCGATATCTGACTGCACTGTTCAAAACAAAAAACCTTGGCACACACCTGCTCTTCTAGTGCTTCAAGAAGCAAAACAAATGAATCAAAGGTTATTCACAGGTCTACAGCACTGTACATACCAAATCCTCTGCTGTTACCGGTTGTCCCTTTTTATCATTAGCCACCACCATTTTTCCCAGCCTCTCCCTCATATCTGCCAGGCTGGTGGTAAGTGCCAGGATGGCCATAATTTCACTTGCAACAGCAATATCAAACTGAGCCTGTAAAATAAAAATGAGAATCATGAACCAAATCAGAGTCAGGTCAAATACTCACAGGGAATTGTCAGGAACAGACTCAGGAAAGACAGATGTCACACTGAAATTTAAACAATACTAAATTGTAACCCACTTCAAACACTTTGTTTGTATTTCCTCATTAATGTTATATGTTACACTTCATTTACTTGGGGATCAGTCTTGTAGACTGCTTAGCCCCTCAGCTCCCATTATCCTTAGCAGAATTTCCCTGAAGGACCAAGATTTTTTTTTTACTGTGGCAAAAAAAAAAAAAAAAAAAAAAAAAACAGATGTATTTTCAACTTTTTTGGCATGAGCACAGCATTGGTTTTTTTTTCCCCCTCCTCTATCTGTAATGGTCTCCAAAAGGTTTTTTTTTTTAATTCCAGTTTCAAAAACATTCTTCTTGTATTTGATCATTCTTTTTCTATACAAATTCAAAATTTGGAGTTTAGACTTCTAGGTCCGGAGCTTGATCTATGATGATGTAAAACATATCCACCCCTGCATCCCCCTTGTTCATGAAAAAATATATAAGAAAAAAAAGAAGAAGAAAAACGAGAACTATTTGCAGCATCAGACCTATTGCTCTTGTAGAAATAGATTCATATTGTGCAGTACTTCAACATAATATGAGCCATGGTCCTTACTTTTATGAATTTGCAATACGCATTAGTAATGTGTGTAGTATTTTACTATTAGAAAAGCCCAGGCCACGTGCTGCTAGAAAACAGAGAAGAAAGGCACAGTCACTAATGTATTATGTGACAGGAATGCAATGTGGGGGTGAGGAACTACAGCATCTTTAATAATCTCTCCAGCTCCAGTAAATTTAAATCTATACCAAATTTATTAATTGACATCACACCATTACCCATGCAGAAAAAGACACCTGGACTGGTCCCTATTTCAGACCAGGCTCACCTCTGAGCACCTGCATGTTTTGGCAAAACTTGTGACAACGCCTAAGCACTTTCCTGGATTGGGCCTCAGGCAGGGAGAGATATATACCATAAAAAATGAAAACTAATTCTGTAATAGAGATATTCAAGACAGGGATTCAAATGAAATGCTGAAGTTATAAAGCAAATTTTTTCTTCCCTGGAAGCAGTAGAACATACAACAAAATAGTTGGGTACATTGTGAACATTGTTATTGCTGGGATGACATGGACGCTACAGTTTCTGAAGGTAGAGGAATACACCCTGGAAGACATTGCAGCATATGCAGTACGGGCAATAAGCCTGAGAAAACTACGCCCAACCCACATACTGGAATATTATCTGACTTTATCAGGATGTTCATCAAGAGACAAAAATTTAAGTTTTTATTATACATATTACTGTTTTTACATGAAATATAAAAAGGACAGGAAAAACAATCCCAGGTAGATGCTTGAAGAGTGACACAATATTTTATTGAAAAAACAGGCACAAGATTGTGATAGCAGGTGCTGTTTTAACTCTAATAAACTTTATACACCTATGAAGTGCTGACAGAAGCCTTAGCTGTAAAGTCAGTTCTCTATTGACAAAAGGATCCACTCACATGTATTCAATTTCAGGACCAAGGCCATCAGTCATGTAATACACTTTAGAAACCACAGCATCCCTGTTCGTTAAAATGCAGGCTTTTGTGCCTGCTGTGCTCCGCCATTTTACACAGGTGTCATTGATTTTAAGAGTGCTCGAACATCACTCCAAATATTTATAAAATGCATCTGTTAGCTATGAAGTCCTGTTTTATCTGGCTCTCTGGCTAGGCTCTGAAATGAGTTTCTCTAACTGCTCTTTATTTCTCGAGTCAGTAAGATCATGTTAAAACATGAATGGATATGTGCATCAGTCCAGTACATCAAAACTGGATGCATCAAGGTCATTTTAGCCAAAGCAGTACAGGAGCAACCCTTGACAGTCTTATGTCAACTAGTACTTTATAGTAAAACAACCCACGTTGAAGTCAGCAGCATAATTATGGTAGTGAAACGGTGCACAGTAAGGCTGGCAGAACCTGGCTCAAAGCTAACAACCACAATGAGTCACTGAAACAAATCTAAACACAGGAAAACATCTCAAGTGTTGAAAGAATGTGTACCATATTTTATAGTCCCAGCCCATTATCAAAGATGAGTATTAGCTGATTTGCATTTTTGTAAGTTACAGAAAGAAAAGTCTCTACTCCAGGCGCTCAAAAACAAAACAAAGCATCTCTCTCAAATTTGTCTAATTTAATTGACTGTTCTAACTATTGAATTAAGCAGAAACATTAAAAATCCTGTAAGACTATTTTTTTTACTCTTTATTGAGGCACAAAACCTAAAGGAGTTCTGAAATGATACAGAAAAATTAAAGATGTGAGTTCCACAAGAAGTAAGGCCTCATCTATACCACAATAACTATTTACTTCACCTCAAAGTAGTCAGAACCTCAGGTATTTAGTTATCCAGAGTGTTAAATTACAATAATCTTCCTTGAATTAGAAGCAACTCCACATTACAATGAGTTTGCTCCACCTAATATTGTTATTCTACATTGCATTGTCTCATAACTGGATTTACCCACATGACCCAGATATACTTGTTCAGATAGTGTCAGTGAAGTCTGGCCTTGAATTTAGCAGTAAGTTCTTTAATAAACTTCCAGTGTTCCGTAATATATGCAAATTTTTAAAGTACTTTCAACACATTGTGCAATATACATTGAATTATTTCTGAAACTTCAGACTCTGTTATTCATTAACATGATCAGCTTCACTGCAACACTACTACACAGTATCAGCAGATGTTAGCATGGCAATTCAAAGAAATTTGCTGAAAGAGTTACAGACCAGCAAACATCTCTCAGCCTCTAAAGCAAAGTTTGTCCAGAATAAATTATAGTAATTGCCTTTACATACCTGACGGACAAATCCTTTCTCAGTATTTGCCTGGCCAATTGTTACCTTTCGTAGGAATCTGTCGTTTGTATCCACCACTAAAATAAGGGAAAAGCAAAAGCAAAACATATTAACAAAGATCCAGAGATCTGGATTCTTTCCAGGCATTTTACACATTTTTACCACACGTAAGATTCAGCTACTTGCACAGTACAGTGTAACCAGATAAACATGCTTCTGCATGTTAGCAGTGGCACTGGCTTGGTTTCTCCCCTCTATTTGATACCTTTAGACAACAGGTTGAAATAACACAAGCACTATTTCTCTGAACAATATTTGAGCCAACAGATGCTTAACATTCTAACGTACATCTTAATATTTTACCTACACAAGAAAAATCTGCCTTGGTAGCTACAAAGCACCTCAGACCTATCTCAAATCATTTTCCTCTTTATTGACTTGTTAAAAGTTGATTTTTAAGACTACAAGATGTAGCTTAAACTTGGTCTGTTCCTCTTTATAAGGATGATTATGTTGTCAAATTGGTTCCTCCAGACAAGTCACTTTATTGCACATCACAGTAACTAACTCCACATTCAGCTGGGTAGCATTCAGAGAAAGCTTTTTCCAACTGCCAAGACTAAGCATCTGCTATTTAACATAACTTCAATTTCAGACAACTGTCTTCCTAACCTGGAAACACTTCAGGTATTGCAAGGGCATGTCCAAACCATCCTGTGGAATTGTTAACTTCGTTTACATCGCAGCAATCCAAGTTCTCCATTTTGCACTGACAACAACTTTGGACGTGCCTTTGTAGGAACCAAAAGGAAGGACTGCAACCTGATGACGATGTTTCTTAGAAGGAAACATCAGGAGGATGTTTCTCCTTGTTAGAAACAAAGACCAGACTGCAGGACTTCTCCTTCCCTGGGATGGTGATCCCTACACACTGGCTCCCTCTTTCTTACAGTCTCTTTGGCCCTACAATCCTTTCTGCAGAAACCCTAGAAAAAGAGGTGTAAGGTTCTCTTGACAGTTTAACCCACGACCTGGCATTCAGGTCATTCTTCTGGGAGATGTAGATTTGAACCCTGTTCGATATAAAGCAGAGAATCGAGGACTTCCCTGGGAGTTGCCTGTACTGAAGGCCAGTGGCATCACTTCCTCCCTCCATCACTTCTCCTGCTGTTTTCAGAGATTAACAAATTTGTCTGTGCAGAAAAGGCCAATGTAATTACCCAAGAACAAGAGGGATTTCAAATCTCAGTTCTACACAAGCCCCAGTAGGCTGAGAAAAGTAGGATTTCAGTCACATCCCTTTCTTGGTCATCTTGCATGAGGCTGTCATAACCATGCCATATGTGCTTTCTTCCACGGTATTCAGGCCCCTGATTTCCTCAGGAATTCCATTTAAGGGATGGTACAAAGCAGATGTGGTTAACATATTTTGGTTTCCATTTATTTATACAGTTAACTTATCCTGGTTTCTACTTATGCACAACCATACTCTAAAATACTACAGTACTGGCAGGAACTGTGACCAGAGCTCAGTAGGAGGAAGCAGCAGGCTTGCACCAAGCTGTGGGACCACATGCCACTGCAAAGCCATATGGCAAGCTGATCTCTCAGACACAAGCTTATCCCCTCTCCTCATAGGAAACTCAGTCTCACGACAGCCTTAAGCAGACCTGACTGTCCCTCCTGCCTACCCAGATATTGCTGGGAGCATGAATTAGCCTTCACACCAGCTTGGACAGCCAGTGGGCTGGTTTTTATCCAGTCCTTTCTGGGGGATTCATGCAACCTGAACACCCTTACCAGCAAATTATAACCACCACCTGCAACACTTTCTGGTCACTGGATCACACCAGCTCTCTCACCATAGTCAAAATTAATTCCTCAGGAAGATTCCAATAGCTGCACTTAGAAGTAGAAAAATACAGAAGAATTTTCTTTGCCACAGAAACAATTTTTACTTCTCCTCCAATCTGCCCTCTTCCTTACCCAAAGTAAACATTCAAGATTAGGTTCAACCAAGAGCCAGTGTTAGGTTCAATGCGTCTACTTCCTGATCCTCTAGAAATATAAACAGGATCTGGATACCATGAAAAGGGGCAGGAGAGGAGAACTTTCCTTCTTTTTAGTGTGTTGTACCTGTTAGGTCTTGTGTAAGATGACAATGAACTTTAAGGTTGTGACACTTCTAAGGAGACAGATCCTGACTGTAATTCATTTTCAGACAATCTGACAGATCTCTCTTCTGCCCTATACAGTAAATTTCTTGGTAAGTACCAACTTTCACAGGCATATGGATTGCAGAAATAGTCCCAAAACGAACACTTTCAAAGCTATCTAAAGCATTCTTAAAAACAGATTTTTTTCTGTAATGTTTAAAATATGCACATCATACAGATTTGCATGGGATAAAACTTTCACTAGCATTTGTTTGAGATGAACTGAATAATTTACTTGACAGCTGTTGAGTAACATTGCCTCCTCCCAAACCTGTGCTGATAAAAATGATGAGTTGTATTACACTATCATATTAGTCTTTTATGCCCATACAGGTCTTTTCCATGCATAAACACAGTGTGACTAATAAGAAACATCTTACGCCACGTTCCCCAGTACTATCTTGAGAAAATATCCCAAGTTTGAGACAGTATGCACATGAAGGGTACAGTAAAGTGCAGCCAAGGTTCCTGACTTCTCAATAGATTTAGCTTATATTGGTGATGCTCAGTCAAATACTCCATTTAACAATCAACTTTGATGGTTAGGAAGAAGAGGTGAAACCATACTGCATCTTTCACCTCTTCTTCCTAACAAAGTAACAACTCAATGCTTTTTTTAAAAAATAAAAAACAAAACAAAACAAAAACAAACAAGCAAAAAAAAAAAACCGGAGGCCTATTTAGTCTCTGAGCTACACAGGCTGCTGAATGGAGGTGAAAGAGTGACCAAAAACAAGTACAGTAAGTACAAATAACCTAAACACACACTAGACACACTTAAAACCAGGTAAGATTTATACAATGCAAAAAGTCAGTCTTGTATGTTTTTAAGATGATTTACTGATGTGTAAGAAACAAGGGACGTACTTAAACTTTCACAGAGTAATCTATCCTTCAGAATATTAGCAAAGTCTCTTGAATTACTGCAGATATTTAACCAAGGTTAAATAAAAAAAATCCTAATTTAACAGCCAAAAAGCGAGCCTTTCTGATTACATACCTCTTTGCCATGTTATGGTAGACGGGTCAATATCAAGGCGCACAAATTTGCTGATCTCCTCTTCTGTTAAAGTACTAGGATCAGTCTTATTTATTCCCAGCCTCTGGAGAAAAAAAAAGATAAATAAAGGCAATAAAGTGGCTCTTTGAAAGGTATAGCTGCTTTGGCTTATCTCCTTCCCCTTAAGCAAGCATTTGGGAAAGAAAATAATTTAGGACTGAAACTATTTATAAAAGCACACAGAAAGAAATCTGTTACTAAAACAGGCAAATGTGGATGGAGAAGGGAAATAAAAAACGAGAAATACTCGTAGGCTATTAAATGAGATCTCTTTCTTACACAGAAGAAGCCCTTAACATAAGCCAAGGAGAAAAATCAACATTATCAGTCACTTTGAAAAAGATCATTAACTGCTTGCCCGATTTTGAGGATGCCTGTGAAAGACCCATGCGTTGTCTTGTGTGAATGCTCTTTGAATGAGAGAAAAACTTCTACTGAAACAGTCCATCACCCATAAACCCAGTCATTTATAATGAATGGGTCAATACATCCTGACTTTTATATAGATTCATTTCAACAAAACCAAAACTTTTTTTTTTAAAGTGGATCTACAGAGGTGGATCAGAAAACTGTGTTCAAGAACTGTTGTCTTTCAAAGTCTTTATCCTCTGTGGCATGAGAAAGCATTCCTCAGTGAATTAACCAGCGTGTTTACACTTCAGTATTAGAAATAAACCAAATCTAAATGTCTATAGATACTAACATTCTTGCATTTGAACACAGGCACTGAGTGCCGATTAATTATATTATGTTGAAAGTAAGCATGCAGGCATGTAGTGCTGAGCACAATGAGCTACACCAGCTATTTCCCTATTTAAACCAACACTTATTTCCAGAAAGTTGAGGACATCCTTTTGAGAGTATTAAAAGTGTTTCCTCCATGCTCCTTATTGAAGATCAGTCTCTCAGACTGTCTGTGAAGAATGCTTCAAAAGCAGATGCAGGCACTGGGGCATTTCCCGCTCTACTGAGAAGGAGAAAAAGCTATTGAGAACAGCCTGCTGTTTTTGACACTTGGTACCCCTATGGAAATTGCTGCTTACAGATTTTCACTCTGATTTTAATGAAGCAAGGCTTATGTGTTCAATGGTCAGTGCCTTGTTAATATTTTTTAATCCACTTACTGATTTTAATCGAATTTGACAGAGTTAGCAGAAGTCTTGGAGATTGTTTCCTACATATTTCATGCAAATAGGCAGACAGATAAAGGAGAAATATCCCCGGACTGTCTCCATCAAGGGAAGGTGGCCAGAAATCAGTGTCCACCTGCTCTGTTTGGTGTATCAGGCAGCGAGGAGGTACCGGCCAGTGACCCTGCACACACATTGCTCCAAACCTGTCACAAGACATGCAACCTTGTGCATGTTGAAAGCCAAACACAGTAAGAGGAATAAGAGGAAGCTAGTATTGCGGGAATGGGTTTAGGGAACTTTAACAAAAAAAATATAGGGATGCTGTGGAAGCAGGGGGGGCACTGGAGATCTGGGACAGAGCTGAGGTATGTGTGAGGGGAAACAAGGAACATTGATGGAGAGGGGAAGCTAAGAGAGGGGTGATCATGAATACTATGGCGGGGAGTCACACTGGAGGGCAACAAGAATATTGAAGACTCGCAAAAAGTCGGAGGCTGGGAGCTGGAGTTACTGCCTAATGCCTTAATTAAGGCCTAGAACAAGGTATAGAAAAGAAAATCGTATTCAAATTCAAAGGAAACCAGGCTTCATTAGTTCTGCCATCTGTAAGACAACTTAGTTTTGGAAGACATTATCCAAACAGTGTAGAATAAGGCTAGCACTCAAAAATTACGGTTTTACAAATAAAACAGCCTTCTCTTTAGGAGGCTCCATTGCCCCATTCTTAAAACCAAGATCATTCAAGTGAGCAAAGTTCATTACAAGGCATGCTTTTTACCACCATCCCTTACCCTAAACCCAGATGAAAATCCACTCGCATACTTAGCCAAACAATACATCTTGTACTTTTCTTCTTGGGGTATGTGTTTAGGCAGGGCCTGTTAACTTTAGTGGCTAAATTCCCCAACGATTACATTTGTACAGAGCATCTTTCAACAGAGGCTGACAGCAAAATTTTCAGTTGTTTTATAGCTTTCAACTGTTATCCATAGGGAGGGCTGGGTACCGGGACTGAAAAGTGAGCAGACCATCCATCCTGCAGTCTCAGTGACATCTGTGCTGAATCCAAGCAGCAAGGAAAAAGCTGACAGAGAGTAAGACACAGACTTGATGTGGACAAGGAGAGAAAGAAAAGCCTGGGACAGAAGCAGTGAAGGAGAGGTGGTAAGATAGGGAGTCTTTGGCCAATTATTAGTGGGAAAAAAGGAAAAAAATGAAGAGCAGGAAAATGAGAAAAGCAGTCCCTGAGGTTAGACAAAGAGCTAGTAAGAAACAGCATGGGACCTTCTGTACTTACAAGCCCAAATCATGTATGTAAGGGAGGAGTCTCAACCTTAATAATCCTCTTTGGACAAGAATGTACCCTCCTCCCCCATAAAGTTACATTTTACCATCTAAATTTTATTTTTATGTATAAAGAATCATCAGATTAAAAATAAATCTCAACAAAATAATTCACTTATAATGGAAATTGTAATGTACTTATTTGAATCTTACAAAGCTAAGTTGCAGCTCATTTGACAGACAGAAATCTCTCTCTACTACAGAGATGCTTGGTATGCTATGAACAACAGAAACATCACCTCCACCTTGTACCCTACACACCAGCGTGTGAACAAGGGCAAAATGAAAACATCTCAATGTTTCCTGAAAACTTCTGCAAGATCTACTCTGCCACAGAGGCAAACAGGCATCATCCACATCTTTGTCTAGGGTCATGCAGACAACTGAGCAGCCCAAAAGCTTAAAATGTTACTAGCAAGTATCTTTTAAAAACAGAAAGCTGATATTACCTCCCTCCTCCTTTTCACCCCCCATTCCCAGTGCAGCTCTGTGTGCACCTGGCAGCCAGTCATTGCCATCCACTGGCTCTGAAGCAACTCTGGTCAGGCTTACACACTGATGCCTCAAAAGCCAACAACGAACACGGAACTGGATGCAGAAGACTGACGAGGTCCTTAAGGTTCACATTCAAAATTACCCTTCCCCAACAGCAGTGGATTGCGCTGTTCTCCACTTATTTATCTGATTGGCAACATCAAATCTGGATGTGTTATTCATATATGAATTGCATAGGAAGCTCTTCTGGAAATATTCAGGAAGCACGATGGGATGCAAAAACATACTATGGAAACAAATGCATTTCTATCCCTCTAAGGGAGAACACTGTCAAATAGACTTCAGGAAATTCCCAGAAGTATATGCTACAATAAACTTTCAAAACCAGAAAATATTGCAGCACCAGAAAATCTGAGCTTTCATATGTGACTTTACCATAATAGGAAAAGAATTTTAAAAATTCTAACCTTAATATTTCATCAGGAAAGACACAACATTTACAAAATATTATTGGTTTATTTCAGAGGACAAAATAACGAAAATACTAGTTACAAAAATAATATCAGACCCAGATCCTATTACTGCAAGGAGGATGCTTTTAGAAAAAGTCTGGACTCAATAAATTCTTGAGGAAAGTTTGTATAAACTCAGTCCCAAACCTCAAATAATTTGCAACAAGTTGCAATAAGAGAATATGTTTTATGAAGAGACACTATAATTGAGAGGAAAATACATTAACAACTTACTCTCAGACGGGCAAGCTGAATAGCAGAAAATCCTCTCACACCATTAACTACTGGAACCAGTCTATTATACAAAGCCTAGAAAAACCACATGGCAAGTTAATGTAAAAAAAAGTTACAACCAAGAACTATTTATATGAAAACCTGATGTTATTTTATTTTATTTAGATTAATGCCAGTAAGAATTTCTCAACTGTCTAAGTTGTGGACTTCTGGTTAGCCATTTAAAAAACAATTCTGAGAAGGCTGGTAGGCTTTCAGTAATGCCTATGATTTAGTAGTCTAAATTCAATTAACAGAATTATTGTGTTTCTATGTCTCACAAAAAAATTAAGTATTTCTGAAATTGGGATCCCCTTTAAACCTTTAACCAATTTAACCAAATTTTAACCAATTATAGTATTCATACTACTAACATTGTTTGCAAATTGGCTTAAATGCATACTTGTGTCATACCAAGTAAAGAGGACAAGACAGCTCTGTTCATTTTTATCACAGCAGCCAAAAGGAGGAGGTTGATTCCCTTCCCTTCTCCCTCCAAAGATTCATGTTGTATTTGTGTTAAGGTCACAACAACCTTAGTGGAAGGGGGAGAATCTCATTTATTTTCCTCACAGCCTCCCTCTTCTTAGGGTACAGCATACCCAAGAATACATCTTAAGTCTAACTTCTGGCTTTAAAAGGAGTTTACAAATTATTAAGAACAACAAGATTTGTAGGGAGAGATAACATCTTTTATTAGAGTATTTAGTACAGTTTGACAGCTTTGTCAACTATTGTTGACAAGCTTTTGGGCATATCTTAAACACTATCTTAAGACAGAAAAATATATTCTACAACCATCATTTCCCAGCAGAATAAAGAATGGCCCTAGCAGTAATTTTTGTTCACATGGTGAAATCATAAATAGATAATCCTATTATTTTACTTTAAAATACAATTCTATAGAAAAACTGAAAAGAAAAAATGTCATGTGGATATTAGAAAATAATTCTCACCTTATCAGACTGAGTATTTTCATGCAAGATCCTAGCATCAATAGCAGCAGCCAGCAAATTATTCGCAGCAATTATAGCATGAATATCTCCAGTCAAATGAAGATTGAACTATAGGGTGAAAACAACAAAAAAAGTGTTAAGAGTTTTAAGAGTTTAAAGTTTCATTCTGTTAATCCCAGACAGATTAATGGAAACAGCTCAGATCAGCCACCTATCAGTGTAGATAAAGTATCATTAGGACTGAAAATACACTGAGCTATATGAAAGACATGTTTTCACCTGAGCAGGTGATAAACTACCCAAAGCCAAACAAAGCCACAGAGGTCTTTATTCGTTACTAAATGATCCAAGAATAGAAAGCCTAGGGCTATGGTTCCACATCATTAATACTAAATCAGTCCAAATCAGCAGTACAAATTTGACCTGGATCAGATGTGAAGATTTTTGCTGAATCCCCCTGACTGCACAGTTTGTGCTGGCTTTATGCTTTTATATCAGCTTTCTCCTAGCCACAGGAGAAAAGGCCATGCCTGATCAGGCATGAACTTTGCTCATACAGAGTTTGCTCATCAACATTTTGTGGAAAAATCCGGTATCAGCAGAGCTAGATTGGATTAGGATGTGCGTTACATAGGCATTGTGTTTTCTATCTGATCAAGGCGACAGAAAGCCAGCTGTAATTGCGCTGTGGTACTGAGAGCATGGAGGCAGTAGCTACAACTGACCCAAGCCCTGGACTATAATCATGCTGAAGTGCAACAGTGGATCGAAACTGTAACTGCTACATTAGTGCTTTGTTCAGAGCAGCTGTGCACTTCCAAAGTGCTATCTCATTAGTTCAGGTTGCAAAATGGTTTTGGTGAGCTCTAAATTAGATTCTTTTTGAATGAAACCCAACTGCAAGATCTGCGTAAGGTACATGATTTATGCACTTCAGCTCCTAATGGGGACAGCAGGGTCCAAACCAACCAGTGGGCTATATCGACACCATGTCCTCCAGCACCTACAAAGCATACATACGCCAACGCAATGCTCTCAAATCAATGAGTGCCCTACCACACTTTCATGTGGAGACTTTGGCACTTAATACTAGTTTCTTCCCCTCCCTGAAAGCAGCAGGGTGAAGGCTGAGGAAAGGGTAGCGGTGCCACATAAAACGCCACTTTGGATCCTATCCCTAGATGCACAAACAACTAGATGATGGGATGACGCCCCCACAACATCCTCCCCATCTCTCCTTCCCTCTTCCTAAAGTTCTAGGTGCTGTTAGTATCTCCCCTCCCAACCCCCAAACAAACTACCTTGTGCCCACCTAAAAATTATGGGGCATATCTGTCCTCTCGGGAACCAAATTTTGTTGTTGTTTGGATGCTTTTGCTTACCCATTTCTGATTAGCTAAAGGTTTCCCTCCCACTCAGATTTTTGGGCACTGCCTAAAGAGACATCCCTTCTTCCCTTGTTCCTATTTAGGGATGCGAGGGCAGGGATTCAGGGCAGGGAGCCTGGGCCACTGAGAGCTGATGGGCCCATAAGGGTTGGCAGGGTGAAGTATCTCTGAAGGGATTTCTGCCAGTCAAAAGCTGGGACAGCAAGACAGAAGGATCAATTCACCTGAAAGCTGAAAAGGGCAGGAGAGAATAAAGGACAGAAGCTCTTGCCTCACTGGGGAAAAAAGGAAGGGAAAACTTCCTTGGCAGGACGGTTTGTTTTCCTCCTACAGGACCTAATCAGCCAGCTCAGCCCCTCAAGCCCTTCTCCCTCTTCTAGGCAGCTTACATAAGCCTTATGCTTTCTGCCTTCTCACCCCCACCATCCCTTAATGGTTTAGAGAGATTTACTCCATCCCCCTTCTCTCATGAGTGATGTGGTGATACCAGTTGTCAGCCTGCTCCTGCGCCCTGGGCACGCTCACACCCCTCTGCAACGAGGGTGCAGGTCCTGCCCTGGGTGATCCTGTTGATGTCTCCCACATGCATCAGCCAAAGGCGGAGGAGGGCTCCAGAAGTCTTGATCACAGCTTCGCTCCTGTGCCACACACCAAATCACTTGCCCACACCAAACTGATTCAGCTGCTGACCAGGGAAAACCAGGGTCACAAGGCTCTGCAGAGGAATGCCGGCCACTAGAGCAAGGTCCAGCCTCCTCAAACCACCTACCAACACCACTATCATGACACCTGCTCATGGCACTGGGCCTCAGCCAGTGCCCTCCCTCCGCTCATGCCCGTTCTGTACCCGTCACTGGTCATCCCAAGGACTGGGTCATCTTCCCAGCCAAGAAACTCTGGGGCAAAGCAATTGCTGTGGGGAAAACTTACAGAAAGTCACCATGTGAAATATGTGTGCGTTCCCAAATAAGCACTGTGAATATACACATAGGCTTAACTGTATTACCTTCCTTTGCCCCTTCATCCAGAAAACCTGCTTGCATTTTACTCTTTGGAAAACAAAACAAAATCCCACTGTCAACTACAGCGTACTTAAGTCCCTGGGCAAACAGCTAAGCATGCTGAAGACAAATGAGAGAGACTAAATGAGCCACGTAGTACAGAAAATGACAACAGCCAACCAACAAGAAATACTGGAAACAGCCTAAATTTCATCTAAATCCTTGCCTCAATCTGTCCATAAAATGCATGGATTGCTTAGATTAGACATCTTGAATGTTGTACTAAGGAAGGATGAAAGCTTCAGTCAGAACATCACTATTTTCACAGTGAAAGTATTTCAAAAGCATACATCCGTCTGGCTTATTTCAAAAGCTAACACATGATTTTCAGAAGTACTTGAAGCCTATGGATAATACCATCTTTAATAGAAATTCACTTACATATGGGCAAGGGAAAGTTATAGATTAATTTAATAAAACAATTCTTTCACTTTGCCAGCACATGTGAAAAGAGCTTTTCACAGGACACTCTTTATCCTATTACTGTTTTTGGACTAAATCATCTTCCTATTATTTGCTTAGCAAAAGTTCTGGTATTTACCTCTCAAAAATATTTTGGTTCTGTCTCACAATAAGATGAATCACTACCTGAGAAGGGCCAGTCAAGCTAGAAACAAATCCATTTTGCCACAGTTAGTGACTTCTGCTAAAAATAAACATTAAATCTATATTTGAAAAAGAAATTTCTTCTACCGACCAGCCCTGGGTCTCCTTGCCTTTTTCTACTCCACCAGAAAGGTAATGCTTTCTCAAGTCTTTTTCAAGAGATGTGGATATAAAAGGAAATAAATAGCTTCAGTCAGCTCTTCATCTTGTATCTTATGCATGGATACTGGGCTTTCTTCTCAGAAAACTTCTGAGTGATAGCTGAAATGTTACAAATATGTACACTATGCAATGTTTTCATGCTCACATTCCCCAGACTCTGGACTTCATAGAGCAGCCATACGAATATGCCAAGGATCATGTCAATTCACTAGGCAGACTATCATAACAGATAAAACACTGCAGCAGCCCCCTTGGCCTGCCACCTCTCCCAGAGAGGGCCTGGTACGTGTTGTGTTGCCTTTTTCACTGTGAGGGTGACAGAGCACTGGAACAGGTTGCCCAGAGAGGTTGTGGAGTCTCCTTCTCTGGAGATATTCAAAACCCGCCTGGATGCAATCCTGTGCAATGTGCTCTAGGTGACCCTGCTTGAGCAGGGGGGTTGGACTAGATGATCTCCAGAGGTCCCTTCCAACCTCAGCGATTCTGTGATTCTGTGATTCCCCTCTCCCCAGTCTCTCTCTCTCACCTCCTCCATGGGAATCACTTGAGCATATCCACCTCCTGCTGCTCCACCTGTGCAAGAAAGCATATGGTCACACTGGATTCACACCAGTCTGGGGAAAAAATCCTTCAACACACAAAGTAAAACATACAGCTTTGTTGATACATTTCTTCATATTTTAATTTCTATTAGGGAATCCATCATACACCCAAATAAAAACGAATTACTTTAGCCTTTCTGGCTTTCTTACACAGACAGTAAAAAGGGAATTCTTGAACTGAAAGGAAAGTCTACAGCTGATGGCTGGCCCAGGCTTTGGCTTGATAAGGGTTACTCACTGCTCCTGCCCAGATTTAGGACACAGTCATGCACATGCAGCAGCTGGGAGGAGAGACACTGCAGTCATGAGCAATCACTGCTTCCAAATGAAACCTTCACATCCTTGCCTGAGTGCTCCTCCCCCACTGCCTCCCAGCGTACAGTCAAGTAAGTTCACTGTAACCTACACAAAAGTTGAGCAGAGGGATTAAAGCACTCACATGCACCAGTCTTGGCTGAGAAGTACCAAGCACCCGGAGCCTTCCAGCTGAAATCAAACTTGTTAACTTAAACTTCAGCAAAGCAAAGTAGAGCAGATGGGGAGTGCTTGCCCAGTTAGGCACCAATCTCAGCTGAGAAATGGCAAAAAAAAAAAACTGTATTACTTCCTATCAACACTGAAGACAGGCTTGAACTCTAGCTGGCTCTTACTTAGCCCTCAGGCCCTTAGAGGATTTCTAGGCAAAAAGTCAGCAACCCAGGGTTAGGAGGGTCAACTCGGAGAATAGAAAGAGGAGACTCATACCTAGCCTACAATGCAGAAATAGCTGAACCACATACCAACACACCATGTCACAACCATGACTGCCAACTTCCTTGGCCTGGATATTTCAAGTCAATATGGGTGGATTTAGGATTCCTTCTCAAGGAAGAGTTAAACAGCAACATTTAGAGACATTTTTAGAGTGTCTTCAGCCAGCAGAGTGGGTGGAAGGGTGCACACTCAGAAAACTTCTTGGTTAACTTATCCTGATGCCTTTCATTATGTGTGGGTTTTATATGTATTATCAGCACACATAAATTCATGAACATACACATGAACCTTGGATGGGAAGATGTGTGCAAGAAACCTTTAAGCATTAGGTGTACACTTATCAAAAATACAAGATAGTACTATTCAGGCAATCCGCTGAGTTAGTGAAGTAACTAAGTAGTTAAAAAAAAAACAAACAGAAAGAAAATGCAGTACATCCTTTTAACCTGAAAGAGGTCATACAGTTTGCAAATATTAGGTACCTTTAACTCCAAAAGTAGGTCCTTGGGAAGGTTGTCTCAGACAGGCAAAGGAATTAATGTTAAGATGTGCTGTAAGAGCCTGGACAAGACCGATTGTGACTGTGCTTTTCCCTTCTCCTAGGGGTGTAGGAGTTATTCTATCAAAACAAGAAAAAAAGATTAATCAGATTCTTTACTGATGTCATCCTGGCTAAGGATATCAGAACTTACGGCTTTTGATTTCAGTGAAGAATATTTGTACAACAAATTTCAGTAAGATTACTCTATCTCCACAGAAATACTGCCACAATGTTATCCCCTAGCTCAAGCTGGAATGCTAATATACATGTGTCTTCTATTTAAGTAATTTACTATGATAGCAGAAAAAGAGAAGATTATTTTGGCAAAAGTTCTAAACAGAATATATTGAATTTAGACATTTTCATTGCAGCACAAAAGTCTCACCGATTTCATTAGCAAACCATCCATCAAAACACTCTGAGCATGTATTAATATTTTTGTGTAGCAATATTTTTGTGTTTTATTCCCACTGCTCAAACTATGAATGAAATAATAACATACTTTAAATCAAAGAACAGACACTTTTGTTTGCAAAGCTCAACTATCCTTTCTCTAACTTCCATGTCATCATAACCCTCAGCAACTGATTTTTCAATAAAACAGGACACAGAAGTCACTATATTCAATCGAACATCATGTATTTTACATTTATGTTTCTTGATAGTTTTGCAGATCTAAGGCCCAGGATGGACAACCACACTCACAGTCTGACCTCCCACACAACATCTCAAAATCTTCATGCTAGGGATTCCCACATCCACTCCAGAGAAACTGTGACTGAACCAGGACAGTATTTTAGAAAGACAACCAACCTCAATATAAAGACTCTATCTTTGTTTCTCACTATTTAGCTGTAACAGAGGGACAATGATGGTTGACTTTGCAAATGAAAAACTCCATCAGCCCCTTCCCCACCTTTGCTCTGGGCAATGGGTAAAGCAGGGAGCACTTCTACTGGATGGGAGAGGAATACTGCACACTGGATGATAAAAAACAAACAAACAGACAAAAAAACCCCACTCAAACACCCCAAAACAACAACAACAAAATGTAAACAGAAAAACCTTCCTTAACCTGACCCTCAGTGTCTGATCAACTCTGAATTCTAATTATGTCTGATAAATGCAGCCTTAGGGTGTGCTGTTCCCTCAGCGTAAGCACATGGCTTTCTTTAGCAAAAGGGTAGGCTCTACACACACTGCCTTTTTAATCTGTAAAGGACTGTGAATGAAAGATACCTCAGTTTAAATGATGTCCTTCCTACTTTCAAGGTCATCACATTTGTTTATGATCCATGTTTATATATATATATATATATATTTTTTTTTAAGTATGAACACATCTTGTGTAGAGAGTCTCCAAAATGAATTCAAATGATTCATTTGATGCACTTCTTTCCCTGATCGGCAAAAGAAGAAAGCCCATTCCTTTTTCACTCACGCAACTCCTACACAAGCCTTGAAGTTTTACTTTTTGGCAAAGCATAACCATTCATACCTTTGCTGTCTTCACTACCTGCAGCAAGTACCTTACTTAGCCAAGGTGACATTAAGAACTAATATTCATTCCCAAGGAAATACAAGCATATATACACATCCTAGTCAAAGAGGAATTCTTATTCTATGACCACTTCAAGACTCGAGCTAAAACATCTAGCTCTAATTAGAAATATTTCCTTTCCCAACTAGCAGTTTTCCAAAGTACTGCTATCCTCAGGTCACAATACAAATGGCATAAAAAAGTTAGTAAAATTGCCCAGTGCAATCTTTATCTTTAAAATACAATCTGGTTCAGTTAGTTCATAGGCTGTCAGTCTTTCTTTGTCCCACAAATTATATATGCATGAAAACATTAACTTGTCACAAATCTATCTTTTACATTGTTGGATTCTGGGCTTAAAAAAAAAAAAAGCTTTGTTAGATATGAATTTACTTCTCATCATAGTTATCCTGAACAATCTGGGCACCAGAGGCAAGCCTAATTAAGATCATCTATACTGCTGAAGGAAAGAATTTGAGTACATGGTATTTTCCTATTCAGGAAAGTAATGTTTTAACTAAAGTCTCAAAGAAATCTATGGGATTTTAACATGCCTCTAAGAGATTCCCTGAACTGCGACTCTTCAGAAATAGTATTCTGTCTACTGATAGCTTTGAACTGCTCTTAAATGACCATGTGGTATTTGTTTATTATGGGCATTTGCTTTTAGTCATTTTAGTCATCTGTAACAGCATCATGTTTGCCAACAATCAGATTTTAAAGAGCAGTTAATAACTTAATCTCCAGACTATTTTGAAATAGAGCCTTTCTAGAATTGCAAACCCTCCACTTAAAAAGAGAATTCACTTATTGCTAGATGATTCCTCTCCCCACACACACACTCCGCATCACATGCCAATAGAAAAAAAACCCAAGGTTGTGAGCACTGTAACCGAGACTTAGCAAATACCCCAAGGGAGTTTGCTTGAGCAGAGTTAGGGCTCAGTTAGGTCAGGTTAGGGCTGAGTTTACAGGCCCATGAGGAGAGCACATGAAATGCTCTACAGAGAAAATTGGGAAGTCAAATGATTATAGCGTTTTACTGAAGGTATTATCACGAGGATACCCGTCAGCAAAAATCCTGCCACAGAGCAGTAAAGCTTTTCATTCATTTAGAAAGATTAAGACGTCATCCTTGTAAGAAATGTTAACTGAATTAATTCAGTTAATTTTCTTTTGATATGGATACAACCCTAACAAATACAAAAGAAATATCCTAGAACTATGGCTTAAAAAGATGCAAAGAAGTGCTATAAGCCATGACAGATGCATTCAACTTGGGTTTTTGCACATCTCTAAGATTAGTCTCTAGAACTAAATTTTTTTAAAAATATGGAAGTTCAAGTGGGGAAAGAAATTTCAATTTCACAACCTGCAAGATTCTTCTGCAAGTAACAGATATGCCCTGCCATACACTCAAAAATTTGAAAGCATGTGTAACATGACATTTAGTAGTAAATTAATTTTTTGTAAACACAGGAAGGCCATCAAATCCAGTCCAGAACTGCTGATAATCACAAATCCTTTTCATAAAACAATCTAGCTACTTTTTATGCTCTCCTTCCTTCTACACATCTCTTTCCAGCAACTTCTGTTTAGAAATAAGAAAAAATGCTAACCTTGGGAAGAAACTAACACATCTTCTAAACCTAACCAATGCGGGGCCTGTTCATAATTCATTTTTAACAAATTTGTAACTCATCAGGCCTTTTGTGACTGTCCTTTAGCTTAATCAACCCCATCTTTCTGCCACTCCTGACCATGCCACCCCAAAACACTTTCTGAAAGCAATCAAGAAGCCTTCTAAGTTTCTTCCTTGCTTGCCTTTGCCTTCTCCTGCAGCAAAGGCTCTTTGCTTACCCCATGAGTCTAGTAGCCCACTTCTGCTCTTGCTTGCACAGGGCTAAAATGCTCCAACTGCAGTCCTGCTAGAAACTCGTATGGAAAACCATGAACGCTTCCCTGTGTACTCAACATATCTTCACTGGTACCTCCTAGGAGTGCAGTCACCGATTCCAGTTTCACAGATGCACTATAACCATGTTGCAAGCATTCTGTCATCTACTCCTATCTATCAATCCGTCATTTACAAACTTTCTCCCATGATCTTATTGCAGAAATTCTTGTTCAGTTCCAAAATGCACCACCTTTCACTGTGTTATTATTTGAATATTTTTGCATTTCTCATACTCTGGTATGCATCAAGGTTATTCTGTAAATCCGGTACTATAATCACAATCCTTCTCCATATCAGAAAGCCTCCCAGCTTTGTGTCATCATCAAATTTCAGAAGCACTGCCTCATCTGCTGTGCAGAGGTCATTAAAAATATTTAAAAAAATATTAAACAAGTAAGCCCTCAGATCACTAACTACAGTGCCCCAAGTCATCTCCTCTTCCCTCTCACATTCATCATTTTACCACAGTAAAATCCTCACATGACTACATATAGAAAAGTCAACAGTTTTACAGGTTGTATAGCTACCCTTATCTTTTCCTGAAAACCTAACCTGTTTCTTATGTCAATGCCAATACATTGCAAAAAAAAAAAAAAAAAGTTTCTGTCTCAATGAAAGGAGTAAGCTACCTTGTCTCTACTGAGAGGGTAAGGTCACACACAGATATTCACCATGGAGAAGCTAACAATTTAAGAAGCTAATGCTGGCTTACTTCACGCTAACCTGTTCATAGGCCCATATCCTTAATCTATCACAGGTTGTCTTTCTGAAACAAAAACCTCTCTGTGTTTATCTTGTCATGTGATCATCTGATTCAAGATCTTTTTGCCACAATCACTTCTGTTCTAATGTTTTTACTATTTAAACTTGAATTTAGAAAAACAACATCAGTTCTTGTTGGTTTAGCGACAGCAGAGTGCAGAAATCTGCTGCAGCAGCATTTTGCGACATCTGACCCCTACAAGCAGTAGCTGCACTTGTTCTCAGATCTCTCTGCAAGCCTTTCCTGAAGCAAAAATGGCCATATTCTCTCTCTCAGAATATTACCAAAATTCCTATACAGAGCCAACAAAAGCTGAGAAATTTAGAGCAGATCCTGGGAAGAATCCATTTTACCTACGCTCAAAAGTGGTTTGGGCCCCCATCTTCCTTCTGATCTACTGCAGGAGCACAGAGTGCTACTCCATTTCCTTTACCTTCATTTTTGTATTTCTAGAAGAATGCTTACTTTTCAATCCCTTTTTAATTCAGTCATGACACCTATCCTGTGTGTTTTTATTATTGCTATAATGATAACTTCCTTTCCCTACCATTATTTCTGGCAACTCCATGTTGTTCTAGGACCCTTATTTTTGCACAAAGACGTTTCTTTCAGAGGACCATAGCCAGATGAACTCACTTTCACTCACGGGGCAATTTGCATAATGTTTCCTGTTGGTGGTTACCAACATCTCTGAACATCAGACACAGTTCACATTTGACAGAATTCAGAAACACTGTCACTAACTTATTTATTCAAATGCAGCTCCAAACACAGCAGAAGACTGATTTTAACTCCTCAAGGACTGGCAATTGGCATCCGTGGGAATATGGGGACTTCTTAGGACTATCAGGAACAAGCAAAATCAAAGATAACAGTCTACTGCTCAGAGTAAGAAAGGAAATTGGAAAAGACAAAAACTTCAACAACAGACAAAAAGGAAACCCAGTAGTTGCATGAAGAACAACATCTACTTCTCCCAGAAGATTCATGTAATCAAACACCACATTAAAATGCTCACATAACCTGCCTGGCCTCTTTGAATATAACTGTGTAAAACAAGCCAGAAAGCCCTGGGAATTTTCTAGGGAAAAAGTTTTTTTTTTTCCAGATACAAACAGAAACACAGCCCAGTGCACTGATCAAACCGGGAGGGACTGGTGTTCCCTTTGCTGAATTTCCAGTATATTGATACTCTGCACTACTCCCATCCCTATTGTGAATGTGGCATCCTGTGGGAACCAGCAACCACCAAAGCAGGGGTAAAAATGCACTAAAGCAAGAGTATTTTCACCAGTGAACTCATGCAAGCACATAATGGTTTGTGACAGTGAGGGTGCATGTCAGGTTAGGCTGAACCCTGACTTACACAAATCCCCCTGGCTTTAAACATCTACATTTTCAAGGTATTCCTCAGATTGTTCATTTTAACCGGTTTCCTCCCTTCTGAGAAGTCCTGTGATCCTTAGCTTTCTTGGAAGTAGAGTTACTCAGATGAATATCTAGAGGCTCAAAATATCTAAAAGGCAGCTGTGACGGAGGAAGAAAACCAAGAATCAAACCTCCATTAATGCTCTACAGCACTCGGGCGAAGCACTTTCCTATGAAAACTTGTCCACTGTAGTAGGTAGGAATAGGCACAACCCCCTGCAAAGCCTGGAACAGCAACCTGACTTTTTTGTCTCTTTCCACCTAACTCACAACCAACAAAACATCACACTATTCAGCAAAGCCAGATTCATCTGGACAATTCATTTACCTAACCCTAAATTCTCATCTAACTTGAGAAGACTTGTTAGGACAGCCCTATTCTGAGAGGTTCAGCAGTGGCCTGGAGATTACAGGATAAACCTTAAAAACTATGCAGTTACTGGAGTGTCCGTTTTAAATATAAGTCAAAAAAAGCACCAAAATTAAAGCAAGTTTCTATTCTAATAATTTCTTTAGTAAAGCTTACTTTAAATTCCTTCCCTTTTGCACCCGGCCTACTTTGATCAGTTTTTATACATAAAATAATCCATCTAAGCTTTTGTGTAGACATTTAGATGTTATTGGCTACACTTTTTTTGCTAGCTATACTACTGAGCATACACACTTGCAACTTCTGTCGTTAGCTCATGTAAATATAAAATTACAGCTGCCAATGGCTAACTTTAGCTCAGTTGTGCATTTTTAGATAGGTATGCAATGCTGTGTTCTGATCTTATGCAAATCTAGAAAAAAAACACTTTTAAATACATTAAATTTTACTGAACTTCAAGAGACTTTACACACATTTGCATTCTTCCTCAAATTTCTTTAATATGTTTTCAATCTAAACACAGAAATCCCACAATCATTTTCCTTCTTAAAACTTATTTTGCCACCTACCAAGCAGTTACTAGCTCCTTGGCGAAGTAAGTTTTCCATAACATGGGAAAGACTTCTCTCTTTATATATATCAAAAACAAAGATAAGAATATGCAGACTTTTTGTTTGTTATACATCACACGAGCTTACAGTGGAGTTATTTCTGTGGGAAAGCTACATGAGGTCTGACAAAGAAAAAATAAACAAGCAGTGAGATGATACACTGCACCAGCTGTAACCTCCTTGCAGTTACTGCAGTTGTAATGAATCCAGCAAGTACTGTAGTGCTTATTTGACTGTTCTTTTCCTTCAGTTTCCTGTATTTAACTTGTCAGTACTGGCAAATTTTGAAGACTGTAGGGAGTTCATCATTCCTGCGATCCGCACATAAACCTGCAAAGTCTTGCCATTGAGAAAGTGAGAAACAGAGTTCTCATAAATGACAACCTCACCTAGATACATCCTTCTTTCAAGACTACAACTGCCTGAAATTTATTTCTGAGCACAAAAGTGCTGCATCTTTCCATTTTGTCACGAGTCCTCACCTAGGTCAGGTTATGGCAATGTTGCAGTGGCATCCTCAAAAAGGCACCCTGAACTTCTGGATATGAAAGCACAGTGATCACTATTAAACTAAAATGACTGAACAAAGCCAGTAGTAGACTAAAGAACCCACAACTACAAACTGTTAAAGGGTGATAAAGATCCAACCAATATAATTCCAGCGAGTAGCTATACAGCTATATAATGAATACATGACAAACTGTCTCAGTGAAGACTTTGTTTTGAACTGTCAGAAGTTTCAGGGCATCAACAAAATGGTATTTTTTCCATTCATTCCTCCTTATAATCTCCCTCTTCTTTTGTCTGCCCTTTTTCTTTTCATTTAAGCACTTCAAGGGTCAATAAATACAGTGAACACAAATACAATCCAACACTTAGCCAACAGAAGTAATTCAAAATCTGAAAATTTCATCCCTAAAATAAGACATTAACCATCATACAGCCTGTGCAAGCATTAGACTAGTATCTATTACTGTGCATTTTTATCTTGCCAAAATAGTTTAAATACATAATAATATCTTGGTTCTACTCTTTAGTTCATCACAGAACAATCTATTACTGTTAGGAAAGAAGTATTATGTTAAGTTTTCTAGCATTTAAAAAGCAACACAATTGTACAAAAACAAAGCATTAAATTTCATAATTTTTCCAGATTCTAATATTCCTCAGGCTTTACTTCATTTATCTTCTTGCATTTTTGAAGTGAAGAAGTTACCTAAACTAAGTGATAAAAGCCAGAGCACTGGAACATCTAAATTCAAAATAATGGAAGATACAAAAAGTCTAGCAAATTTTAGATGTAGGTTTCATACTGTGTTTCCCACTATGCTATCTAGATGCTTAAACACATGATTAAGTTAACCCAGTGTACTAAACTTAGTTACTATGTCATACACAGGAATTGTTCATTTGCATACTCTTAGCTTGCAGTGAATGGGAGGCAGTTTGAGATAACATATCCTTCAATATAATTTTAACATATTAAGAGCATGTACACAGGCAACCGATGCACAAGAACTAATTGCTTCACGGTAACTTCTGGGTCTGACCCCAAGGTGTCTTGACAGAAGCAATCTAATAAGTGAAAGACAAAAAAAGAAAAAAGGGAGCAAGAAAAGAGTAGAAAAACAAGCTCTTCCACACAGAATAAAGTGGAAAAGTTTGAAGAAACTAAGTCTTCATTTGTGTGACTATTTTTGAGCGACATTATTTGTTAATCAAATTGTAATTTTTCCACATACAAAGCATGTATTAGATAAGGCATTTAGCTGTATTTGGGTACATTCAGAAGCTGTACTCGGGTGCATTTGGAAAGACTTCCCAATTAGTAGCAACTTTTTAAAAAGTCATAAACGCAGCTATCCTTAGATATATAAAGGTACATACTGGTTCCTTTTTGCTATTCAGAAAAACAACTAGGGAATCTCTAGCGCACCAGAAGTAAACCAGAAGATGAGAATTTGCACCAAATATTCATAATTCCAACACATTATGAAATAGTTACACTTGATTGTGGAATTTTAGGCACAAATATTGCCGTCTGCATCATGGACAGATGATGGAGATCCTGCAACTTACAGAATACACACATGCACACTCACTGTTAACTTTGCTTAGGAAAATTAATTAATATTCACATCAGATCGAGTACCCAGAAGTAAAAGCATAAGCCTTGAAGTTTCTTTTTTTCCCCCAATATTTTCTTTTTTTTCCAATTTTTTAAGTATATATAATACTTCAAGGTCAGTCTTTGAACCCTCTCAGAAGAGAAAGATCCCAGTGTTGCAGCCATCTTGCCCAAGCCCTCCATGCTAACCCTTATGTGGCAGACTGGTACTGGACTCACTGCGTGAGATGCAGTGACTTCAGAGAAGTTACAAGTAGCAACGTGTTTCATAATAAAATTATACTGGTACCAAAACCAGCTATTTGTTTCTGAAACATTATTCACTCTTTATACTCAGCATGTAAACTTACGAAGACACAATTTTCTATTTGTTCCCAGTTGTTCACCTTGCTAGTCAAAATTTTGCCCTTTCTTCCGCACATATATACATTTCTGTCTCTGTGCCCACAAAGCAGCAGAGAACTTCATGAGATACTGCCCTTGAAAGAGAAGACTGGGAGACATGAAAAAGTGTGAAAAAAACAGAAAAACTGGTGCTTATAAACCAGCAAAAGTAAAATTCATCTGAATGCAGTCTTGCATTATGCTATCCCCCATCTCCTGATATCTTTAAATAGTCTCTGCTTATGTGAGACTCTGCTGCTAGAGAACCCTACAAGCCTGCTAGGGACAGCCTACACCGTGCCTAACTGATGTAGTTGACAACATGAGCCTGAAAATACATGGTAGCAGCTTTCTTCCTCAAACTCTATCAAATGCTGAATCTACTTTCCTTTCTCTAAACAAAGAAAATACAAAATAAAATCTTACTGAAGGAAACCAAGCTGAATGGACTGTTATTTTCTTCTCCTAAACAACTGTTCCACATTCCTACAGGAATATCTTTACACATCATAATTCTACAGCATAGCTTTGAAGACAGCTTCACAACTTGCCTGCCTCAGCTTCATAACTAACATCTGCTAGCCAAGTACTAACTGAGGTGTCTCAGTCTGCAATATCTCCATCTCAGATGATGACAGAAATCCAGGTTTTCCCCACATGAAGGTACTAAAACAAGCAGTTTGCAAAACCCTATCTGACTGAGGAATTGGTAGATCAAGACAGTTAAGAAAGGCCTTCTCCCTTTGGATAAGTCTAAAACTATGTTTTAAACTTGACTGATTCTATTTACAAGGAAACAACTATATAGATTATTTTGGAATGTAAAGCACACATTGCAATTAAAATATTAATGAAAACTTTCACATATCTGTTCACAATAAGAAATTTCCACTTTACAAACCAGATAAATTAAAAAACAATTGTGTCACCGAGCGCAGAAAAAACTGCTATTCAGAAGCACAGCACATAATTCTTGTCGAGCATAGCATTTTCTATAATCGTGGGAACAGAGAGCAGGATAAGCCTGCCTGGAGACATGTCTACATTTCAGAGAAAAAACATGACTTACTTAACTATGTAATTTGTTCTTCAATAAAAAAAAGTATTTATTATTAATATCAACAGATTATCATGCAGCTTCTGTTAAGGTTTGTTTATAAACAGCCACCATGCACACAGACTTAAATATTCAAGTTAAACATTTTAAATTCTGATAAAACAATAGAAAAATGCCACACAGCTAAATACAACATTTAAGAGGCTTAGAACAAACTACCTTCTACAAAAGTTACTTCCGTAATAACACTTGCTTTGGAAGACAGGTTGTGTTACTTCAGAAACAATGTCAAAAACTGCCTGCTTTGAGAACAGAGTGACATACAGCACAAAATATGCAGGGGTCTTACTTGTGTAGGACATTAAGAAGATACAAATTGCATGTTTATATTACTATGAGTGGAAAGGGTGTACATTAATCACATTACTGCACATTCTTACCCAGCAACTAGAACATATTTTCCATCTGGTTGATCCTTTAACCTTTCCAGGAGGGACAAACGTACTTTGGCTTTGGTTTGGCCATAGATTTCAATTTCATCTGTAAGCAATCCTATCTCCTTGGCAAGTACATCAACAGCTTTTGGACTCTGAGCTCGGGAAATCTCAATATCACTGGAAAAGAAAACAAATAGGAGCCAGGAGATTTCTCTCAGCTTAGGTGGTCAACGACAAAGCACAAAACAACAGCAAACACTCCAACAATGGGGTTATTGTAATCAGTTTTCAATCCTCTCTCACATTTTATTAACCAAGTCTAAATATTAGCTAACACCTAATATAATATTGAAAATCACATGCAATGTTTGTTAATTGTTATAATTTCATGGAGTTCTCTTGTTTAATCAGATTCCAAATATTATGTAATTCTTTCATATCAAGCTAGAGACATGTCTGTTCGATGCTCAAGCATGTCCCGCTGGAACGGATCTTTCTGGTTTTGTTTTTCTTCTCCTCTCTCCCAGTATATTTCAGCACATGCACTTTACTAAAAAGCACATACATTCCTTGGCCAACACTCGCATAAACAAATTAGCTAAACATGATACTTGCATATGTAGCGCCTTTCATCAGAGGATGCAGCAAAGCAAGCTGAGCCTCCCTACTCCCCCAAGAGGCAATAAGAGGAAACAAGCAGAATCACAGAATCACAGAATCACTGAGGTTGGAAGGGACCTCTGGAGATCATCTAGTCCAACCCCCCTGCTCAAGCAGGGTCACCTAGAGCACATTGCACAGGATTGCATCCAGGCGCGTTTTGAATATCTCCAGAGAAGGAGACTCCACAACCTCTCTGGGCAACCTGTTCCAGTGCTCTGTAAACCTCACACTAAAGAAGTTTTTCCTCATGTTCAGATGGAACTGTCTGTGTTTCAGTTTGTGTCTGTTGCCTCGCGTCCTGTCACTGGGAACCACTGAAAAGAGTCTGGTCCCATCCTCTCGACTCCCTCCCTTCAGATACTTGTACACGTTGATAAGATCTCCTCTCAGCCTTCTCTTCTCCAGGCTAAACAGGCCCAGCTCTCTCAGCCTTTCCTCATAAGAGAGACGCTCCAGTCCCCTAATCATCTTTGTAGCCCTTCGCTGGACTTGCTCCAGTAGTGCCACATCCCTCTTGTCCTGGGGAGCCCAGAACTGGACGCAGTACTCCAGATGGGGCCTCACCAGGGCTGAGTAGAGGGGGAGGATCACCTCCCTCGACCTGCTGGCAACACTCTTCCTGATGCACCCCAGGATCCCATTGGCCTTCTTGGCCACAAGGGCACATTGCTGCCTCATGCTTAACTTGGTGTCCACCAGCACTCCCAGGTCCTTCTCCGCAGAGCTGCTTTCCAGCAGGTCAACCCCCAGGCTGTACTGGTGCAGGGGATTATTCCTCCCCAGGTGCAGGACCCTGCACTTCCCTTTGTTGAACTTCATGAGGTTCCTCTCTGCCCACCTCTCCAGCCTGTCCAGGTCTCTCTGAATAGCAGCACAGCCCTCTGGTGTATCCATCACTCCTCCCAGTTTTGTATCGTCGGCAAACTTGCTGAGGGTGCACTCTGTCCCTTCATCCAGGTCATTGATGAAGAAGTTGAACAAGACTGGACCCAGTCCTGACCCCTGGGGGACACCGCTAGCTACAGGCCTCCTACTAGACTCTGCCCCGTTGAGCACAACCCTCTGAGCTCTGCCATTCAGCCAGTTCTCAGTCCACCTCACTGTCCACTCATCTAACCCACACTTCCTGAGCTTGTCTGTGAGGATGTTATGGGAGACAGTGTCAAAAGCCTTGCTGAAGTCGAGGTAGACAACATCCACTGCTCTCCCCTCATCTACCCAGCCAGTCATTCCATCATAGAAGGCTATCAGATTGGTTAGGCATGATTTCCCCTTGGTGAAGCCATGCTGACTACTCCTGATCACCTTCTTTTCCTCCACATGCTTGGAGATGGTCTCCAGCATGAGCTGCTCCATCACCTTTCCAGGGATGCAGGTGAGGCTGACTGGCCTGTAGTTCCCTGGGTCCTCCTTCTTGCCCTTTTTAAAGACTGGGGTGACATTGGCTTTCTTCCAGTCCTCAGGCACCTCTCCTGTCCTCCATGACCTTTCCAAGATGATGGAGAGTGGCTTAGCAATAATGTCCGCCAGCTCCCTCAGCACTCGTGGGTGCATCCCATCAGGGCCCATGGATTTGTGGGTGTCAAGTTTGCTTAAATGATCTCTAACCCACTCCTCCTCCACCAAGGGAAAGTCTTCCTCTCTCCAGACTTTCTCTCTTGCCTCCAGGGTCTGGGGTTCCTGAGGGCTGGCCTGAGCAGTAAAGACTGAAGCAAAGAAGGCATTCAGTAACTCTGCCTTCTCTGCATCCTTCGTCACCAGGGCACCCACCCCATTCAGCAAAGGGCCCACATTTTCCCTAGTCTTCCTCTTGCTGCTGATGTATTTGAAGAAGCCCTTCTTGTTGTCCTTGACATCTCTAGCCAGATTTAATTCCAAACGGGCCTTAGCCTTCCTCGTCGCATCCCTGCATACTCTGACAACATTCCTATATTCCTCCCAAGTGGCCTGTCCCCCTTTCCACTTTCTGTAGACTTCCTTCTTCTGGTTGAGTTTTGCCAGGAGCTCCTTGCTTTTTAGGAAAGACAGGCCAGGAAAGCGAGGTGGTGGAGTTGCTCTTTATGTGAGAGAGCAACTGGAATGTATTGAGCTGTGCCTAGTGGTGGATGAAGAGCGAGTCGAGAGCTTATGGGTAAGGATTAAAGGGCAGGCTAGCATGGGTGACACTGTTGTGGGTGTTTACTACAGGCCACCTGATCAGGATGAGGAAGTCGATGAGGCCTTCTACAGACAGCTGGAAGTGGCCTCACGATCCCAGGCCCTGGTTCTCATGGGGGACTTCAACCACCCTGATATCTGCTGGAGAGACAACACAGCTAGGCACAAACAGTCCCAGAGGTTCCTGCAGAGCATTGGTGACAACTTCTTGACACAGGTGGTGGAGGAGCCAACAAGGAGAGGTGTGCTGCTGGACCTCGTACTAACAAACAAAGAAGGACTGGTGGAAGATGTGAAGGTCGGGGGCAGCCTTGGCTGCAGTGACCATGAGATGGTGGAGTTCAGGATCCTGCGAGGAGGCAGCAGGGCACCAAGTAGGATCTCAGGACAGACTCTCAAGACTCTCTGCAGTAAGTGGGAGTCCTTTTCCCCTCGCCTCTCCCACCATAACCGACTCCCTCGCAGAGTTTCCTTCTGAAGAAAACTATTGTGCTTTTTCCATCCTGCACACACCACTACTGGCAAAAAGTGGAACAAGCAACACTGACCTGTTGTGCATTTATGAATAAATTAAAGGGTAAAGAATTTCTAGATCAATTACAAACATTTTTAGGAGTTAAATAAAATTGACAGTGGATGTTACAGTTCTCCCTTGGTAAGACCCATTGCTGCCATCATTTCTTCACTTGAAGGTCCCTTATGAGCCTTCAAGGCAAATATATTTTTAACAGAACAGAAACCCTTTAACAACAGATTACATAATGACATATGAAATTAAGTTAGTTGTAGTCTGTCCCTATTTCCAAATACTACAGAGTGAGACCATCATTTAACAAGTTGATGAAAGGTGTAATTTGGCAATGAATTGACATCTATGCCTTAAATACTAATGGAGCTAAACAATGTACACAAAATGTTTATGTCTAGTCAATTATTTCAGGTAAAAAGTATTTTCTAAAAAAATATGAAATTACAGGTTTGATATTAACTAACATTTAGAAGTCTACATTTGTACCTAAATGTTTTAGTTTGACAAATAAAATATTGTATATATTGGAAATATTAGATTTATTTAATAAATTATGTAATTTAATATTAAGCTGAAAAAGCACAACACCGGTTCTTTTGCCTGAACAAGAATCATTAAAACAAAAATTCATGCGGACTTTTTGTGTGTGCTGGAATTTTATTACTGTGTATTTATAAGAAAATCCTCAGTTCATTTCCAATATGTTTGGAAATGACCCAAATTAACACCCAGAGCTCACAGAAATCAAAAAGCTGATGCTCCTAGTTATAGTGCTTAAGCAGCTTTCCCTCATTTTAAATGAAAAAAAATCTGTTTCCATATAAAGTTGTGTAGTATTGTAAGATTATATTTTCTTGCAGTATAGTTTCCATCAGATAAGCTACTTTACATTTAAAAGGAAAAAAACATGGAGCTAGAGTAATCAAATATATGAAAGTCCTATTACTGGTTATACTACATACTATTATATATTAAGTACACAAATATTTACGTACTAAACACACACAATACAATGCCATAGAGGGTTGGGAATTTTTGGGGGGGAGATTTTTTTTTCTCCATCACACTCATCACACAATGCATGCTATAATCTACTGCTTCACTATATTATTTATGGACAGATCTTTTCCAAGATTTAAGTCTAGGAATGTTACATATTGGCCCAGAAAAAGCCCTAGAATTTCTCCCCATCCCACCCCACCCCTACACCATAGAAAATGCTTGTTCTTTTGACAACTTAAATTACAAATTGCCTCCCTACCCAATAAATTGTTAGTAAGGGATGGTGAAAACTGAATCAAAGTGCTTAAAAAGAAAAACACACTTCATTACTGCTTTCCTAAACACAGCAGTGGAATTCAGAGGCAAACATACAAATAACCACACACAAATTTCAAAGCCTTCCTACTTGCCAGCCCCTCACTTACATCCTTGTTTTCCCTCTATATTGCCCATAACAACTGAGAGCAGCATCTTTAGCACAGCAACAAGCTCAGGCTGCTTTAAATGCCAGAGATGACGGCAGTGGTAACAGCGCAGACCTAGATCCCTGAGGTCCGATCATGGGCCTTGGCCGGTGAATGAAAGGAACTGATTGAAAAGATTCTGTTTCTGAGAATAAACACGCTTCCTGCTCTTCAAGTATACGCGGGAATCTGAAAGCCTAATTCAGAAGTAAACACTTCTGCTGAGGGAAGAAAATAAACACAAGATCAAATGCCATTGAAATCACTGGACCTTAAATACATCCATAAGTATCTTCCTACATAAGGCCTTAGCAATTAGGAACAGTCTACATTTTGTATTTCTGTTGCTGTTCCCCAAAGCTTCACCTCCCTTCCTCATGGAAATGCCTTCACCTTCCAGTTTTAGGACTTCACCAAATAAAGTTTGGCCCCAATGCACATACTAAAAAGAAACACTGACAGGAAACACCAGAACATAGTCACAGTAAGGCATACAACAAAACGGCACAATCTGTAGTCCCCATAAGCAAATGAAAAAGAATCAGGCATAGACATTTTTTACATTCGTTGTCACATTTAAACACTTGGCTACCTACTTTTTTTTTTTTTTAACATTTATTACCTGGGCACTGGGGAGAGGGGCTGAAGTTTCAAGCAACGGAGGTCCCACTTCCTGTACTGCTGGGCTCGGATCCATCTCTCTATGTTTTTTACCATGTTCTGTTTTTAAACAAGAAAGACAGCACACACCAGCTGCATCATAAATGCTGAACACTAATTTCAAATGATCCCAAAACTGCACTGCAAGAACATTTAGGGGAATGGCTAACAAAACCCAAATTTAAAAGTCTTTTAATTTCACGGTTTTAGGATGAAAGAAAAACATCTATTGCACTATTACGGTAGTGTTGTTTATCCAGATTTCAAAAAGAGGCAAGACTATTTACATATAAATGGCAGAGAAAAATCTTGAATAAGGCACTGGAAATTTTATTTGGGTAAAATGGAGAATGACTATTATTCTCTCACACATTAAAAAGAATGGAAGTTCACCGACTGCCTCATTCTCTCTCTTGCTTTCTGAAAGACAAGTTGCCTCCACATAAAACAACACATTTTTGGACCCTTTATCCATCATGACACAAAATCATACACAGGTATAATTATTCCTTAATTGCCTTGCAAGAATAGGTAACATTAGTTTATTGATACAAGTGCTTCTGGCAAGCTTTACTATAATTATCAGAATTATGATAAATATGATTTTTAATTTACCTTTCTCTAACTAAATGTAACAGGCATTAGTCATCCTAATTAACTGCTTACAGAGTTGCTGTTAAAATGGAAGGTGGGTAGGATTTTCAAAAGAGCAAACCAAAAACTAAAAAAAAAAAAGTCCAATTGTAGAAGCAATTTCTACAACTTAAAAAAGAGCACCAAATTTTACAGTGTTTGAAGTTATACTAACCTGCATTCGCATTGCTATTGCAAGAGAACAAACATCATTTTCAACAGGATGGTTATTTTGCTGACCACAGTGGTGTTTCTCTGTAAAATGAAAACATTGCACTAAGAAATCGAGAAGCTTTGGCGAGTGGGAGCATGTGTATTTGAAAGCTATCCCCAAACAAAATTCTGAATGCTGGTTTGCAACTTAATGTCACTGCCAAAATTACAGATGGCTTCTTTTATACTTAAACAGAAATCACCCAGGAAGATTGATAAGGAAATAGTGTGAAAATCAGACACCAACTGTAAGCCCTAAACCATATGATGCAAACATACACTTGCAAATGACAAAGCATGCACATACTTGAAAAGAGAATAAGAAACAACAGAAACTGATTGCAGGATCCAAATAATTGCTTTTGGACAAAAAGAAAGAGAGAGAGGAATAAAAAAAAGCCTGATAGGTACTAGGATTTGAAGAGCTACCTATATTTTTAACAGAACACCCAAATGAACTCAATAAAGACTGTCGTCTTTTTCATATGCCTATTTCAGCGAGTGAGAACAACAAAAAGATCACAAAGTATTAAACACTATTATTATCTAATGAGATTTAAAATTTGAAATCAAAATATGCAAAACTTTGAGTGGCAAAAGTTCTCTTCACTGGTATGACATTAAAATTAAAAGCAGACATTCTTAAGAGTCTATACAATTTACGATGACTCCAGTTTTACCGACACGTGAGTGTTTCTAGTGGCAACATGTCAGGTGATAATCATGCGTTAGCTACTCTAACCAAATATATTATTTTGTCTCCTTCCCGCAATCCTCCTTTTGGCTTGCTCTTCTGTTGTTGCTTATTAACTTTTGTCTAGATGCAATTTCTCCAAGATAAAATTCACATCTTAGTCTCTGTGGGCCTATCAAGGCCTTAGTCTTATTCTGTAGGGCACAGACATAAGTTTAATAAAAAATAACGATTGTGCACTGACAGCTTTAGCCTTCCCCCTTCAGGGTAACTGTACTGCAAATCCCAACCTATCCGAACTCTCACTCTAGTTGTCCCTTCTGTACCCATCATAAAATACTTACATTATCTTGCATAATTACCTCTCCTAACGAAAGTCCCCATAGTGGAAGATCATGGAAATCACCAGCTGGAATCATCAGTGCTGCAGACAGAAGAGTGCAGAGGAGCCAGCACAGCACTGGGCCATGCAATACCCACTCTCACCCACGCTCACAACTATCACTGAGAGACCAAAAGACCCTGTTTGCAGACTTGCTCAGCCTTGTTCAATTTGCTTTTTAATCCTTTCTCAAACATTATTGCCAGTTGGCATCTGTACTTCAATGACAAAGCTAACCAAGGAGTAAGATGACAGTCCTAACATTAAACTCAAAATAAGAAAGCATCCAAAAAGGCCTTCTTACTTGTATTAACACTTGTTATGTTTAAAACAAAATTTCTGGAGATGCTGAGTTTTAGACTCAAAGACAGAGTTTTACTGGAAGTTATAACAGTCTATCACAGTCATAAGTTGACTATTGCTGCTTTGAGACCAGACTGGGATAGCTGCCAAAGGGACAAATGAAGTAAGAAGAATGAAGCTAAAATCCCCTTACAGACAGCTGTGCTTTACAGAAACATTTCAACTTTTTATGTTATTTGGCTTAAAATGACTTCTTTATCAGGGCAGAGACAGCTTGTGTGTAAATATATATTGGAAAGGAGATTTCCCTTCAATAAACTACTTCTCTCAGCTTGCCTATGCTACACACTCACTACGCAAAGACAACTAACCAGGCTTTTTCAAGGGGTGAAGGTGAAGCTAGAGGTAAAACTGATGCACACATGAGCTAGTAAGATGACTGTAGGATTGCAACAACTCACTTAGGATAAATTTTTCAGCTGCAGGCTAGAATAGTTCTCTAGGTGCTGGATTTAGGCCAGAAAATCAGCTGGACCACAGAGGTTGTGTGTACCCCTCTGATTCACCCTAATAAAGTCCCCTACACCCATCTATTTGTACCCTATTGTGCAGATGGGTAAGAGCTGCTCTCACATGCAAGTTGGCAGCCTGGTAGGGTCACAGTGGAGAAGCGGTGGAGAAATGGTTGAATTTCCCACTAAGATACTTACACAGTATGGGCTGGAACTTTCAAGCGACCTAGGAGGAGCCTGACATCAAATTCCAAATAATTTTGGCATCCTTAAGTTTTGTTCAGAAACGTGTTCCTAATTTCTACAGATTTACATATAAAGCATTTTGCTGTAAGAGGCTACCGCCACTCACTTGATTCCAAAATCATTACTACAGCAGAACAAGGTGTTGCATTGATAGAAATTGTATGAACATTAAAAAAAAAGAAAAACAAAAAACCCCCCAACAACTTTGAAAAAGAATTCTGTCACAGTAGAGCAAGCAATTTTAGTTCTACTTTCCTGGCTTAGATCACTACAGCTGCCCAATATAACTATGTCTTTGCAAACTCTGAGTGCTTTTAAAACATACATGTGTGTTAGGCCGCATGCATACCTACATGAGACAGAAATCTAGTCACCAGATAGCAAGAATAGAAGACATTTCATGGCCATTCTTGCCTTCAGGCTTCATTTAACTCCTGTGACCCTACAGATGTTAAGCTGGACATTGAGAAAACCCAGAAAATTTTCAGAGCACCTCAGCCAAACAGATTTCACTGTGTATTGAAAGTGAAGAATCACTTAGAAGACTGTTTTCTCCAAGGTCATAATTGTTCCACAATGGGCTTTTAATAAATATCTTGCAATTAAACTAAGTGCATTCTTCCTGTCAAATAGATACCTGTGTTTCATGTACCTCTCTAGTATGTCTTCAGGCCAACAATTCTTAAAGCTGCTAAAATGTGCTTCTGCTATTCTTTCAGAGTTTCTCCAAGATTCTGACAAACTCAAAAGCAGAAGCATAAAGAGAGACAACATTTGGTAGATAAGTTCCTATTTACACTATCTTGTTAAAATCTCATGCTGCCTTTCAAAAGAATCGCTATACTTAACACACAGCCCGCTGCCACAACTAGATAAATGGAGAGGAATCTATAGGCTCATGCCAAATGTTACTACCAGTCCATTTCCTGCCCTAAGGACAAATGTTGCTGTGGTATGTGAACATCTTGCAATGTTTGAATGCAATTGTCCTAACAGCATTCTTTTAGGGACGGGAAACACTACTATGATCTTGAGATCTATAGTGCAGCCGAGCCTTGAAGATACTTGAGACATGCCATGCAGTCATAATGCATAACTTTTAAGTCCCTGAAGTTAAGACCCAGGCTCCCTCTGCAATGAAAGGAGAAAACAAGGTATCTGAAGGTGTTTTGTTCACCAGACAGCATGCAGAGCTGGGAGAGGTCAGCTCTGCTCCTTCAGACTATACGGTAGAGCTCATCTCCAGCCTGTGTTCACAGGCCCACACCCTCTCCTCCAAGTCTGATACCTGAGCGGTTTCTGCTTAAAAGGATTAAAATGAGGAGGGGCCATTCCCTTCTTTTAGACACTACTGCTGTATCACCATTTCCTCCCCTCTTCGCCCCTTTCCCCCTCATTCCTACTTCATATAAAGAGTACGTTATACCAGCAGGTTGGGTGCCAGCTGAGGAGACCTACGCACCAATTCCTGCTCCAAGGATACTTAACAGTTATGTCCAATGATCCCTATGCGGGCGCTAAAGAGACATGGTTTCTTCTAATTACTAGATTACTATGTCAAAATTTCCCTCCACCCCTTTTTGATTTAACAAAGCATCTTTTTTTTTTTTTTTTTTTTAACCAACTTGCACAGCATCAACAAAGGACAAGGCTCAGCACCTGTCCCTCGAATATCCGCTATGATCAGAGCACTGTTCTGGGAGATGGGTGACGAACATCCAAACGCCTTCGGACAGTGGAGTAAATTTAACCCAGATCTCCCACATCCACAGTGTGTGTTCAAACCAAGAGGATATCAAGAAAGAGAAGGAAAAGATCTCCTCCTATTGCCACACTTTGCACAGGAACAGCAGCTGCTTTAGGACAAGCCTGATCTTTCATTAGCTCTGTTTAGACTGTCTGCTGAATTTGTCCTCAGGACCATAAAATTTGTTTTCCTTGGCCTCATGCCCGTTATCCCAGTTTTATATCATTAGATGTCAATAAGCACAGGTATGATAGATTTAGAAAAGCACATTAACCAATCAGACTACCTATATATTTCCTTATTTTCCTACTCATTCACAATATAATGCCATCAGGATACTGAACAGCCAAATTCATATGCAACATTCTATTAAAGATCTAGAAAACATCTAAAGATCTTTACAGCAGTTTAAAGAATTTTATAGGAAACACAGTGCTAGCAGTGGAATAGAGTAAATTCTGGGAAACATTCTTAGTTCTATCCCTAATAGAATACTGAGCATTTTTCAGCTGAGAAATTAATGAACACATACCTCCCCCCAAAACTGTAAGCTAAGTTATGTTTAATGGGGGGAAAAAAAACAAGATTCTTTTCATAGGAGTAGCTGCTACAGAAGACACTCTGCCTGTTCCTGGCTTCACGATTTTTCTCTTCCATCCTGCACAGTTCTCTAAGCACAGCTTTGCAGCACGTCACAGTCGACATTTTTGTCCTCCTTCCTTTTCCCCCAGGCTCCAGGTGAGGCCACAGAAGTCACAAGACAACATGCTGAAATAATTGCGTATCTGGTGACCCAAAAGTCTTCCCTCTGAATTCTCAGAATTCACAGGATCATCACTTATTAAATATAATCCTGGTATGATGAATCTATTCTAGCATTTCTTCCCTCACCTGACATCTTTTTCCTGTTTATATATTAGAGACACATGTATATATCCCTTGTACACAAACACCCACTTTAAAGGGCCCTCTCCCAAATACGTAGCTTTTAAATCACACTTTGTTGTCCCCAACATGTCATACACTTACTTCAAAGACTCATCACACATTACTTGCAAGAACTATTCAATTTTAGCTCCTCTTACCTGATTGAAAGTCACGAGAACAATTGACAATAACAGTTCCAGGTTTTATCCAGCTGACTGGAATATCTTCAGGTTTTGTACTGCCAACTACCACCACATCTGCATGATGAAGCTATCAACAGCCAAAAAAACCCCCCCCCAAAAATAAAAAAAAAAGCATTTTAAGATTAGAAGTACATTCATGAATATGCAATTTATATTAGACTTGTATAATAATGGTCTTTTGAGGTAAGTATTTGCAGACAAAAGAAAAAAATCTAAACCGATGACCCAATTTATGAACAATTGCACTGAAATTAAGTCAGGAAAACAAATCGTGAAGTTGGGCAAGTGGGGTCAGTCAGCACAATAAAATTTAATGGAGATTACATATTTTCAAAGAAAAAGCCCTGTCATGTCCAAAGCACTGTCCAACAGGGTAATCTGGAGAAACTTAAAAAAGAGAAGGGTTGAAAGACAGTAAATAGATAATTATGAAGAGTACAGTCAGATTATCCAAAAGTAGAAAACCAGGCCAACTCACTGGAATGCAAGATGACCTGATCTGCAAACACTGATGCCTTTGAAGAATACCAATTAAAGCATTTTTTTGCCTTGTCAATTCATGCTTGCTACTCAATGCCTCTGATTTAGTTCAACCTTGCAGATGTTGGGCAAAAACCATCAGTAAAAAAATTCTCATAATCAAAGACATAAGTGTCTTCCTTTCCTCCCTACTCTCAAGCAGAGCTCTGCAACAATTATTGGAATCAACAGGAGAAAAGGGAAAGCTCTCATGAGAGGCAAACATATAAAGATGCACTAAAAAAGGAAATATAGGCACAGCACTACCTTAAGCCTGAGCATAAAAATTATTCCAGAGATACAGTGATTTTGGAAATATTTTGAAAAATGTAAACAAATGTGAAGTGTCACAAACTCTGCAAGCCTCTCTATGAATTGATTTGTGACTGACAAGCATTCCAGCTTCTTTTTTGGCCAATGGTGCTCTGACGCAATCCTGCCTGAGATTCCTGCCAAGAAACAACAGCTAGAAATTCCATCAGTATAGCAGTTTTTGGCACAGCTGAGCATCAAGGAGAGGAGAACAATATAATTGTGGTGGAAATGGCAGAAAGCTAAGAAAGCTCCGTCTTCTCCTTAGAGGACACAGGGATGGTCTAACCCTCCTTTGGAGACCAACAAGTGGAAACAAAGCCAAAAGTGTGGGAGAAAGTCTGCTTGCTTGACAAATGACTAATGCTACAAGCTGGTTCAGCCTTCAGTCAGAAGTCCCTGTAACACTCCTATGATTGCCTGCAAATGTACACAGCAAACAGTCATTCAGTCTTAAAATTATCTAACTCCTGTGTCTGGTGCAAGCACTAACTTAGATGCCACTCCTAGAAGGTCACATAAGTAATGCTTGGCCGTTACATCAAATTACACTGAGGAATTTGCAAGTAACTTTGGACAACAAGATGCTGCAGTGACTTGCGTAGCAAAAGTACTTTGCTGAAGTCGCACCTTCCCAGCAACAGCAGGCAGCCACTGCCATTAACACACTCAAATCATCAGTGTCAGCAAACAAAGACAAAACCAGTGATTATCTTCAGTTATGTGAGTCCAGACTTTTCCATAACAAAAAATGATTCATATTCTAAAAGTTATAATTCATATACTGAAAGTCAGGTATATCATCCCATGCAAAGCCTTTGGGAGAAAGACAAATAACTTTGTACAGTGCTTAACATCATAAAGTCATGATCCAGTTGAGAGCTATATGCAACAAGTAATAATTTCGAGAAATGTTCAGCCAACATACATTGGATCAATTCTGTCATAAGAAACTATAATGCCAGAACAACTGACCTGACCAAATACTCATCTCTATGACTACCAATTGTAGTCATACAAATAGCAAAATGTTCCTAACAGCCTAACACAATCATTTTTCTAGCCAACATTAACACCGTTTTGGATGGCTAAAGTCACATGTATCCATAAATATATCAGAAAAAAACAGCTGTACCTTTCTTCTCATCTTTGCCTTGTTCTACTTCCCCCAGGAAAAAATTTGTACCATGTGACATAGAGCAGTATCCTTTGGGATGAAGATATACTGATCACAGAGCCTTTCCCCATACTTTCTCTGTTGTTTTCCAAAAACAAAGTATAGAGGAAAAGAGAAAAAGGTACAGATATAATTGTCACTCTCCTGCTATAAGCAAGTATTTTTACCTGCAAGTACTAAAATAATTATTGGAGAATCAATAAAGTATACATAACAAACACTTTATAGAACATTTATTTTTTCAGTGAAAGGGTTCTTTTTAATTATATCCAGAAACTTGTTTAACTTTGAGAGTGAGTTTACTGAAAGCAAAATAGTTATTTACAGAATGCTGAGAGTCCTTGATTGATATTTTTATGATCTCCATTGGAGCATTTTGGTTTCACTTGCAAGACATTCCCCCTACCCTTTTTTTTCTTTTGCCATAACCTATTCTTTTGACTGCCTGTAAACCACTTAAAAAAAAAAAAAAAAAAAAGGCAAGCATTTGGAGGCATGTGGGCATGTGCAGGACTTACCTCCTAAATCAGAAATAAATCACAGCCATTAGAGATGGAAAAGACCTATGAAATCATCACATGCAACCTCCCTAGCAAAGGTACTGCACAGTTCCCAGACAGAGGATGCATCTGATACAAACCAGATGCTACAGGCAATCATAGCCAACAGGCTGAGAAGATACTGACAGGCGCTAACATGCAGCCACAGGGTAACCAATTATGCATTGTTAAGTTGATAAACCACCGCATCCCACCACTCAAGCTAGTGGAAGGAGAGAGCAGCGTCACACCAAACAACCCACAAGGCAACGGGCAGCATGAGGAAGACAAAGGAAGCTAATGCTCACGGAGAATTCTGCATTCTCACTGATAAATATTTTTTCAGTTGGGAAGAGCTGTGCCAATAAATAATCTGAAACCTTACCTCATAACAAAATTTGACTCTCTCCAACAAGATTTAAGTAGAAGCAGATTAAGAAGAACCACCCATTCCCAAGACAGAACACCAAATGTTAAAACAACAATACCGATATTCAAGCCAAGCATTTAATGATAATGATACAGAGTAACTGCACATTCCAGATAACTGAAGACCTGTTTTGCCATAAGGGCTGCATAAATATTTCATTTCCCCATAGTTAAAAGTGACTGCTACAAAAACCTTTTTTAAACACATGATCAAAGAAAAAAATAATTTAGTTTTTGAAATGCACTCAGTTTCCCAGGTCTGAAGTTAGGCTAGTTAAAATGTAATAGAGATGATGAGCAACAGGAAGCAGTTGCAAAGTTTTTTTCACAACTCTGTTGATGAAAAAACTCATTTTATACATCAATTTCCACATCAATTTCCACTTCAACCACAGCAATTTTAATTATGCTCTGTGCAGCTCATGAGCAATGCAGCCACACCACGCACATGCAGTATCACAGAATCACAGAATCACTGAGGTTGGAAGGGACCTCTGGAGATCATCTAGTCCAACCCCCCTGCTCAAGCAGGGTCACCTAGAGCACGTTGCACAGGATTGCATCCAGGCGGGTTTTGAATATCTCCAGAGAAGGAGACTCCACCACCTCTCGGGGCAACCTGTTCCAGTGCTCTGTCACCCTCACAGTGAAAAAGTTTTTCCTCATGTTTTCCTCATGCAGTAAACGTGGTGCTTCTGAAAATCACCACCCTTCTTGGATATATGGTTACACAGCCAGCCCAGCCACAGGAGAGGGAGCCAGGCTGTGCAGTAACATACAGCTGGCTACGGAGTTCACTGAGGTACACAGGTCACCACTACCAAAGCTACACCAAACAGTATCACTTATGTGGTGATTAACCCCCCCCAAGAACATTTGCTTTTATTTTCACATATTAAAAAAACAAACAAACAAACAAAAACAAAACCCAAAATCATTCTTTTTTTTTTTACCAAAACAAAAAAAAGGAAAAATAGAGAAACCTACATAACATTGCATATCACCATAACATACTTGCCTTTCTGAACAATGCTAGCACAGTGCTGAAATCCAAGAAATTCCACACTTTAACTAAGGATTAGCATGGCATCATGGCATACTTTTTGGTGGGGGGGGGGGCAGAATTGCAACGATCCCATATGCTCTATTCTCTGTTCTCTTAGTCTTGCCCATAATGGCAATGTGCAGTCTCTTCAACTGCCTGCCTCCAACTCGGGCATTTCGCAGATCTGTTTGGGCCTCAGCAGCCGCAGTGTCGCGGCAGCTCACGGCACAGCACGAGGCACTGACTGGGGACCCGGTGCCACCTGCCCCTTCCTTTCCCATCTCCCCGTCAGTCCCACAGGACTCTGCTGGGCATCTCTACTGCAGGCTCACACCTACCTCCATGATGCACGCTTTGGCATACTGCGCTTCAAGCTCACAGGGTGGGAGATTAAGATTCAAAATAAAAGGAACAGATATGATGCACACAAAATGTCGAAAGAGAAATATTTGCTTAGTTTCCAGCATCATCATTAGAAACTCTCACATAGGCTCTCTCTCCTTTCCTTTTACGGGACCTGTACAGTCCTTCTCATGTACTTGTTTATTTCCTTGTGCCCAACAACATGAACTGTCTTCTTCTACCAGGACCAAGATTCTTGGTCTTATCAAGATAGCGAAAACAGGACAGCAAATGACTAAAACATGCCTAATAGACTGAAACTCAAGTGCTGACTTTAAGAAAGAGCAGACTGTGCCAAAAGAGACTCTTATCAAACCTGAAAAAGAATCTCCCCACCTTCCCAAGTCACTCACTTTAGCTGAATCACTGCTGCACTTTTTAACCAGTCTTTTGCAAACAAGTTTTCCATCCCTAATTATGTTTAGATAGACCAATTTTTAGTTCTCTTAAGAAAACTGTAGGACAGCAGCTTCCCTAAACTAGGCATAATGTGGTTCACATATGGACTACACATAAGATGACTCAGTTGATTTCCTCACAGGTATTCATGTTTTGGCAAGATAATAATCTGTGTTGGCCAATTTGAATCCATTTGATAATCTACTTTCAAACTACAAAGATACTCTAATCCTAACACAATAAAAGATGAAGCACATTCTAGTTTCCATTCTTCAACTGTAGCACTGAATCAAGTTTTGGTTATCTTTTAAAAACACTACTACTAAGTGAGATGTTCCTGAAAATCCATCACTAGGTCATTCTCAAGACACCCTGCAGTGACTGTGCTTTCAAGAATTATCTATACAAAGCGTAACAGAATGATAACATCTTACCTATTTCCACCTAAATGCTCAAGCCTTTATCCCTTACTTCATAATCCATTTTTAAGTATAGCACATATTGATGCAAAAAGAACAGTGTCTCTTCATGGCAACTATGCACAGCTGTGCCAGAATCTTTTGAAATATACTGCTTTCTCTCATTAGTGATTTTATTTGAAAATCCAGAAAGCTTAAGAGTGTTAAAGGACATAGCTCAGCTGTACAACGACGATTATTTTTAATAGTTAAAGTCAAGGAAACCCAAAATGGAAAAAAAGGAAATATTCATTATCTGTTCACCAAAACAAAATACAAAGCAGAGAGGGAAAAGAACACGTAAAGTGTGTCAATTATTCATGCAAGTCAAAGCGAGGGAAATTAAAATGTCCCATTATTTCTTTTATTTCCTTTTGCTGACATGGGACACAAAAGACCTGCTTTAAAAGAGCACAACTAGTAAATGCCAAGTCAGACGGTAGATGATATTATACTGCTCGTTGGCAGAGCTACCTCTACAGTGCTAATATTTTTCTAAGGTAAACTAAAACATACGGGTGTCTTGATCATTTTCAAAGAATTCTTGCAAAAGTGCATGAGCAAAAGAAGCAATAAAAAGTCCATGGCAATACAAAACCTGATCCAAAGAATCTACAAAATTGGCATTACACATCTCATCAAATCAGCAGAATTTTTATAGAAAACAGTTGTTGTTATGCTACCCTTTAAAGAGAAGAACAAATCAACAGAGCTAGTCTAAGGTAATACAACACCTGCTTAAAAAATGCATTACATCAAGTTTGGGATTAGGGCTTTCAGTGCAAATGGGCCTGGCAAATGGATTAAGGTAAAAAAAGGTACACCAGCCTTAAGTTTTGTGTTTGTTTCATTGTATATACTGCCAAACGAATGCATCTCAATGAAATGCTCGTACAGTTAAGTGAAGTTATTATGTTACAGTAGGTTATGCCTCTGAACAGTAGGACACAGAATGTTATTGCAGAGGTATCACATTCAGAAGCAGAAAATTAATAGGGCAGTCGTGTCTAAAGTTAGCATATTATGCACTAAAACCAAAATGTGAACTAATTTTTCCAAAGTCTTAGAAAAACCTTTACACAGACTAATATATTTGCTTACTTGAAATTCAAACTAAAAACCTTAAGAGAAACCTTGTGGGCCTTTGACCTGTTTTTACTTAATTTCAACAAAACAAACTAGGGTTTTGAACTAGCAAGAGAAAATAGTTTCGTATCATTGGTTATAATCACATTATTTAACAACATTGTACTTCAAATACAGGTTGCCACTAGACAACAGTGCCTAGCTGTCTGATAAGAAATCTGTGCTTGGTTTCTGACTCTTGGGCTGCTACGAATATGGTACAGGGCAATCTTTTGGGCATGCATTAGATTTTATCTATGAGCTCTTCCTCACAGAGCTGCATCCATCCAGGTCCATCAGCACTTTGAGGGCTATTGGTGACACTGTGCTCCAGGCTTACAGACGAGAAAGAGGAAGGTAAGCTTCCCCAGAGCTCTGCTGATTAGACCTCCAGGCAAAGCAGAAACTCCTTTACTGCCAAAAGTTAAAATGAACTCAGGAAGACTGATGTGTAAAGCCTCAAACTTCTTCCTGCTTAGGCCTCATACTCTGTTTCCCATCAGTGACCTGCTGTGAGAGGTAAGCTATGGGGAATGCCAAAAAGCAAGGCATGATTATGGGAAAGCATCTGGATGGAAGGAAATGGATCTTTCTACAGTATATAGGCAGCACAGCGCAACGAGCTCTGCCCTGGACCAAATCTTGTGCTGTGAACCAGTGAAAATACCTCTAGCTACCCCTCTCACTGACCCACTAGCAGAGAAAGCAGTCCTTAAGCACAAATGCAAGCAATGAGAAATAATTAAAGAATGAGACAGAGCTAGTGTGAAGTTTATAGCACTTCCATCTCTGAGAGAAGCATATGTTTCCTAAGAGCTGTCAGTCACTTAAAACGCAGAAACGAGACAAGCCTAACAAAAACATCAGCAGCTGTGAAAACACAAACTTGCCAAAGAACTTTCTAACTATCACAGCTGCTCAAATGAATGCAAACGTATTTCCTCATTCTGTCCCTGAATTCGAAAGCTGAATGTTTGACATAATGATTTTGACTTGGCTGCCACCTTGTGGCATGTGCAATGAAATACAACATAACATTTTATTCGTTGTACCTTACACTCGTACATGAATTTGGAAATGAAGCCACGGGAATAATGTGCACTTCCTCTATGGCTAGTAACTAGGGTCTGTACTGTGGTGTACTGCAGGTTGAATTGGGACCCTGTGCACACACACACATTCCCACTTATACTGTTCTATGAAATGTGTATGAGAGATTAAAGAACAAGCCGGGAAGTCTGACAGGAAGTTGTACTGACTTCCAAACTGTTGCTAAAAGCTCTGCAAAAAGCAACCAGAAAGTCTAAATGAAATCCTTCAAATTAAACCCCATGAATTTCACTGAATCCTTTTCCATTTTTTTCCAAGGCTAAAGAAAAGATCTTGGTCCTCTTTGTCCCAAAAGATGCACTCGCAAAATTCTTTAAAACACAAATTCAGTATAGATAACTCTATATAGATCACTGTGTTGCAGGACAAGAAGAAAGCAGGTGTCTTTTTCTTGCACTGAGGGAAAGAAAAAGGGTTTTCTAAAAATGTTCGTTTTAAACTTCGTGAATTCTTTCTTTCACACAGCTACCGCTGCAGAACAAAGAAGTTCACAGCTGCTGCTACATATATAATATTCTGGTATAGAATATACAGAGTATCTGTTTGGCTGAGTAACAATTTTTGAACATGCAGGAAGGACAAAAAAGTGTCCCAACCCAACCTGGCCACTGGGTAGCTCAGGTGCTGTTGTGCCATCCGCTACCAAAACGGTGACAATCTGTGCTGAAGACTCCCTCTGGTAAAGGGCAGCAAGCTGGACCAGCGCGGCGCTCGCTGACAAATGGACCAGCCAGACGTGGAGATGTTGGGTGACCCCTGAGTATTTGGCAGGCAGAAAAGTGCACTCACCTTGTTCTGGAGCTGAGGACTTTTCCACTGGCAGCTCATGGTCATCGCACCTCTCCGCTGCAGCATACATTGCAAGGAGGCTCCCAGGACCCCACTGGCTCCCACTAGTAGCACTTTCTTTCCGTCTGCGCGACACAAGGCAAGCAAGTCATTTAAGCTCCCATTTATTGGGATTGTAGCATCCCATTATTGTATTGTAGCACCAAACTCCACTGGATCACAGAGCTGGAGCATTTAACTGGACTTTCCCTCCCTCCTCCGCTCTTTTCACTTAGGCCACAGATTTTTTAAAAAAATAAAAGCAATAAAAAGAACCCAATTACTACAAGACAACTCTTGTGTTTCTGCACAACCATGTTAACCGCAGCATTAAAGCCAATTCTTTCAGAGTCCATGAACTAAGACGCAACTAGAGGTTTTAAGTTGTGTCCTGGTCATTCTTTAATTCAATTAAGTGGATATTGCTTTTCTGGTTTTCTGGTTATTTTGTTTTCACGTATCCTTTCATCCATATTTGTAGTTAAGTACATTTTACCACATGTTTACAGTTCAGTTAGATAAATCCTTGTCTCAGCAATTCTGCATCACCACAAGACAGACTATTTCTGAAACACTGCCTTAAACTAGCACTGTCTTTACAAGAGCTATAACCTCACTTGTTTACACCTGCCATTTCAATATTAGCATTTATACAATACAGCCCGAAACAAAAGATTCATCCATTAGTTATTTACAGACAGACCTGGATTTGTCCAAATGTTCACACTAACCAAAATTGCCACATGAAATCCCTAGTGATGTTTGCACTTAAATTATTTTTGGTTCTGGAGATGGCTCAGGTGACTTCAGTGAGATTAAATTTGCTGATGGCAGGTAATCCCTTCCTAATCTCCAAATACTGTAAAACTGAAGACCTGTTTCTGAGAATATTGCATTCAAATGTCACTGAGGTTCTTTACCAGGAGACAAATATATTAAAGGTGGGAAACAAAACAAAACAGAAGACACAAAACAAAATGAGATTATACTTGTCTCACAGTCAGAATTATTACAGAGGAAAAAAAAGATTTCACTAATGCTAGAATTATCACAGAATGTCTCACCTAAATTTTCAAGAACCTCCAACACAGCACAGGCAGTAGGAGAAACTAAACAGTCATAGGCATCTCCATGTATCAAGCGTCCTAGGTTTACATCAGATAATCTGCAATGGAAAAAAGGTGGGAATTAAAAAAAAAAAGTGCAATATAAATCCTCAATATTGTTCTTGCGATTAGCTATTATCCATGCTACAACAGAGCAAACATGTCTCATAAAAGTAAATCCTTCGATAGTGATGTATGGTAGCTCATTTGTATCATCCCATATTTTAGACAAACACTAAGCCTCAAGAAATACCAGAAAAGGGGTTTGTGAGTTAGAACAAATAAAACGAGGGCATAATATACAAACAGCATGTTATCCTTTGTGGCGGGCTAGCTATAGCACATATGCAAAAAACTTCTAAGCAGCTTTCTGTGGAACCAGATCAGCAAAGTTGAACCAGAGGTAAAACACCCTTTTAGGCTTAAATTGACTTGCTGAGGAGAATTCAGATGTTTCTGCACTGCATTCTGTCTCCTATACAAGTACTATCTAAATTTTCCATTCTCTATCAATCTCCAGGACTCTGGATAACGGAAAGTCCACTCATTTGCAAGATTTTCAGATTCCACTCTGACAGGATAGAAAGGGAGAAAGGGAAAAGAAATGATAGATAGCAGTCTGCAGTTGAGAGCAAGAAGACTGCAAGAGGGTAAGAGCAGCAAAATGGTAGCCCAGACATCTAAATTATGTCAGTGGACTCTTCAGACAGCAGTGCAACTCAAGACTGACTGGAAAGTCATGCTCATAGATCCAAACTATTATAGCTCTCTCCCCCATTGGGAGCGAGTGCTGTAGCATTTAAAACCTCCCATGCAACTTTTCCATCAATCCCAGTTGCAGAAACCATATTTTTGTGTGACTGCCATTTGTACTACTGAAGTACTGAAATAACTTAATTAAGTATATCAGTAGCATTTTGATTTCTCTGAAAGGACCACTTCCTGAATATACAGTACATGAAGATTAAAACCATTATGATCAAAATGACTTCTGATAAATCCTTTATCACCACTCAATAACACAGCTAGATACAGTGACTGAGGAATCCATTAGCAAAAAGTAGTGGGGAAAATTGATTTTACAGAGCAATCAGCCTTGCTTCTGCTAACATTATTTCTCACTGCTTCACTTACCCATCCACATCCTTCTCTGGTTTCACAGCATTTAACACCTTGCTGCTATATGCACTTTCTGGGAGGTCAAGGGCAAGGCCCTGCACATTAGGATCCTCATTAAGTCTCAAGATTTCATTGACAACCTAGAAAGTTAACAAAAGGTATTACAGAACAGAATAACAGACAAAAGAAGAACACTACAATATAAAAACAAGCTTCTTGTTATTGTGGAAGAAACTGATGATTATTTGTCCGATGACCACATCCCTCACATTTTTACTTTTCAATAAACAGACACTGGGGCAGATATGCAGTATTAAGCAGTAAAAAAGGGACAGAAATAACGCTCTATGTCTATGGGGGGACCTTCACGTATATGTAAGAAGCCCACCAAATAGTCCAGTTTCACTCTGACAGCTGATGCGTCAGATTAGTGTCCCCTCTTCCACAGCCCACCACTTTCTACTCTTGCTCTTCACAGTTCATTCAAAAGCAGGCAAAGGAGAAACAGTCTGCACACATTTAGTTAGTCCAGCATGTCACAGAGACCATAAATTCAGCTGTTGCATTGAACCAGCCCTAACAATCCACATCATTTTAGTCTAGGACATATTTTAATGGAAGTTTTTTTTTCAAAACAAGACAGACAAAATTATACTAATTTTTGCACGGTGCTGAAATACAAAGCTTGAATGAAAACAAAATGCAACACAGAAACATGGTGGAGTTAGAAATACCAGAAGGCAAAAGTGTATTTATATGATAACTCACTCCACACAACCTAATTCAAGGGGGATGCAACCTATTTTTTATAATTACCTCATGGCCACTTTTGTCTCCCTTCCATATTATTGCAGCTTTTACATAATCTGCTTGTCCTGTTTTATATTTCCTTGGCCTATCAAATTAAGCTGCCCTGACTCTATTATATGATAAACATTTTGCAAAGCCAACACTTAGATTTTCCCAAGCACGGATCAGGGGATGTTAGAATGCATTAGCATTAGGAGCATTTTGCCTTTCACTGTGCCAAAGCTTAGCAGCAGCTTAACACTAATGGCTTCAGAAGATGCCTTTAGAAATACGAATCCTTGGTTAACACACCGTCCAAGATATGACCAGTTCATGTCCCAGCACAGAACATGGATAAAGTTGTCACAAGAACAATTACACGAGTAGAAGGGGGAAGCAAAATTTATTTTTTTAAAACAGTATATATTTTTACTGATTACCTTTCTCAAAGTGCTCAGCTCCTAACAATCGACAGTCATCTTAGGAAGAATTATTATTTTAAAAAGGCATTGCACAAATGTTTGTGAGCTGCAGGTACTGAATCCGATGTGAGTTCAGACTTAAAACATTTTACGATTGGTCACACTCAACATCCCAGACCGCATTACTTACCCTTGATTGCTTCATATCTATATTACAATACTGATCCATAGTGATATATGCCCATTTTGCAGTGGTCATGGAAAATATAATGGAATAAAAGACACCGAAGCTTTTTCATGCGAGAAATGTCATGTCATGCACATATTTCTCCATTACGTAACTAAAATCATTGTGCTGCGAACTACAAAGAACAATCAACACAAAGCTGTATAATTTAATTGGGTTAATATCCAACAGAAAACAAATATAAGAGGTTTTTCCCTTAGCTAATGCCATGCCTTCCCAAAATGCTTTGCACGTAAACTATTCTGTATAATTGAGAGCTATATTGCCCAAACACTTTATACTCAATCAACATTACGTTATGGGAATTTGGTAGGAATTAGATCATCTGCAACACAGGACTAAGAGAACATACTATGTTCCTGTTAATGAAGACTGTACCAGCGTATCACTGGTATATAAATATCCCTTTAGTTTGCTGACTTCTGAAATACATGCGCATATACACACACACACAGAGATATATATATGTATAGATCTTATATGCACATAAATATGTATACAAAGAAGTAAGACACAGTAATCTGCATGTTATGAATGCAAAGAGTATGTACATACAGGGATGCTGAAATGGAAATTTCAACCATTCCAACCCATCCTCTTTGGACTGATAATGTCAAGTTAGTTGATTATAGACCAAATGAATAAAACTTCAGTGATAGTAATGCAAATCATCGCTCCTCTTCAGATGATCAAAGCTTCATTCTACCCCACACTGGGACCAAACTGTTACATGGAACAGGGCAGGTCATTTAAACATCCTGGCTTTGAGACACTGGTTAACGTATCACCCTCCTCTCAGCAGACAGAGGAAGTAAAGAGAAGCTTCAAATCTTCCGATGAAAAGGATTAAATGTTCTGTGTTGTTGATGGCTGATAATCTTAACAAAAGTCAGCACCATCTCCTTCTTAATTTTGCCCCATTACATTTCTTCCTTTTACGAACTTTTAGATTTGATTTTAAATAACAACTATCCTCCAGACAATCCCAAAACTTTCTAATATCCAACTCATGGCAATATCATTTATACTTACTTCCATTCATTAATTTATACATTAAATATCTCTCCTTTAATACAGTGCATCTATGGGACCACAAGAAGGCAGCCCAAATCAACTACCTTTTAGTTTTATGTTTTAGTCAGTAGTTCAGTCAAGTATTAAGGGGAACACAGAAGTTACATGACAACAGAACTTCTATTAGTGGTTTACGAAGTTCCTAATTTTTAATTATTATTATTCCTGTTAATGTATAAAAACTCTTCCTGAGCTCTTGGCTGTTAGAGAACACTTGATAGCAATAGGGCTGGTAACTATTCTAATCAGAAGCAAGGATGAATGTGTATGTCAGAGTACGGATGTAAAAAGTTTGCATTCCATTTAAAAGTTCTGATGCTGCAAAAGATTGGGGGCCTACACACCTACTAAAATAAACATAGTTCAAATAAAGCCTGAATCTAAGGAATTTTATTCCTGTTTCCTGGGAAAATACTTTAATTCAGTTTTCCATTATTACTGCATTTAAGAAACTTACAACTCTGACTCCAACTTAATGTATTTAACAAGGTTAGAATTTAGCACTCTGGCAATTTGGAATGTATTTTTTAATATGTATTTTAAATGCTACACGATCAATAAATAGGCAAAATAATTCCAAGAAAAACAATTCAGCTCTAATTTCCCTGAATAAAACCTGGCAAAGAATCAAGAATTCCACAAATAGATACACAATGACAACAGCAAGAGTGGGAGATTGGATATCGGATGGGAGGCCTAGCCCAGTGCTTCCACCAGCATGAAATGCACCCAGTCTGCCCTAGTACAAAAGGGCGCTGCAGTTAAAGCACCGCACATGAAAACTAAACATGACTCTCTCGGTTCTGTTTCAGGCTTCCAGGGGACGGCAGAGAAGTCACTGATTCCCTTTATTCCTTACTTGCCAAAGGCGGATGACACTGGCTACTTTACTAAGCCAGTCCCAAGCCTAATTTGAGTTAATAGAGATGAGTTCAAAGTAACAATGAATGTCCGCAATAAATATAAGTTTAGAATAAAAGCAGAAGGGAAGAATACTTCAGGTACTACAGTTACCTCATCTTTGCTGCTGCCTTCAGGGAGACAGATGTGAATAACACGTAGACCAACCTGCCAAAAGAAAACAACACTTAAAATTATCAGGGGCAAATAGCTCATGCTTAACAACAACTGTATCAGCTAAAGCTTACCTCTTCAGCAAACTTCTTGTTTGCTTCTTGAATCAAATGATGGTTATGTGCCTTTGGGGAACAAAACAGAAACTAAGTTTTAAAATAATAAATTTATATTTAAATGTATTAAGTGCAGTAAGACACAGGTCTACGTAAGACGCAGGTCTACGTAAGAAACGTGTAGTGAGGATGTTTGCGTCTACCAGCACTAAAAAAAAAGCCCAGTAGTTCTGGGCTTTTTTTTTTTTTTTTTAATACAAACAGAAAATCATCCATTAAATTTTTTTTGGCTTCACTGATTCAAGTCTGTGTTGACAGTAGCTTGGCTTTTAAAAATAAGACTGGACATTTCCTTAATGTAAGTTTACCATTTAAGAAAGATGCCAGTCTGTATCTGAAGATACAGCTCTCCATACCTCCTTTTAAGAAAGAAGAAATGGACAATGGCAATAGAAGTATTTTCTGCACTGTTCCCATATTATCTAACAACGCTGGTGGCCTTACCACCAAAAATGATGCCAATCATACATCACATATATGAAACAGTGAGTTCTGTGTTTTAGAAGGAAGACAAGTTATCAAGTCCTGCCAATTGCCATCAGACACCTGCCCTACAATAAAAGCTTCTCCCGGGCAGATTTACCTAGGACAAGCTCCATCTCATTCAGGAATCCTCCTCCCCTAAGGTCCCTGCAACTATTTGCATTGCATTAACTATTATATTTGATTTTTGCTTACTACCTACTCTTGAATTTTAGAAGGCTTTTGAAATATTTTCATATATTGTAACAATAAAACAGGAATTGGATATCCAGAACTAAAAACCTCCTAGCAACAGATCAGTAGGGTTTTCACTTCACTTTCAAGAATGCCATTGTTGCTTCATAACAAAATGAGCAACACACTTCACTTATAACTATAGTAATATATTTAAAATGTTTTCCACTCCAGACAATGGGGCTCAAATAAACCACTTTAAAAGGGTTTATTGCAACTTCATTCTACGTATTTTTTCCTTTCCCCTGAAGATTTAACGCCAGTGACTTCCAGTCACCTAGAACGATTTTGGTTCAAGCCAGAAACAATCTACCAACCAGTTAATCCCAGATGGCTCAAGACTGTTCACACTGGAAAAACAGCATTTAAAGTGGACAGGGTGCCCGGAGAGGGGCAGCTACTGACCTTCAGTGGGGAAGGCCTTAGTCTCCACTTCGCTGTGCCCCTTTCAAAGCTCGGCACCAGCAGCATCCCTGGCGCTTCTCCCACTCCCTAAACCCGGCACTGGGGGCGAGGGGCCAGACAGGCTGCTGCACTGGGAACACGAGCAAAGCCAACGTGGTGCAGCTTCAGCTCAGGTTCAACACATACTAACCAATACAAGTACTAATCACGCTAACAATTCAGGTTCACATGATCTGACGGGAAAAGAATGCAGCTAAAACCATTTTCAGAGCAGGTTCTGGCTGAAACTCCACATTCCCAGTAGTGCCACGGGGAGGCCCTGCATTACACCCACCGCCACGTTACCTGTACGCTGTCCCCAAGAGGGAATGTGCCGCTGCCGTCCCCCCCACCTCCCGGCTCCTCTGGGTGCGCCGTGCCCCTTGGAGAGCTGCTCTGCCCACCTTGCCCAGCAGCGCAGTGCACCACCACAGCATTTGTAGACTAAAACAAACATTGTTCATACCAAGAAATATACATTTTAGGCAGGTTTTGCTTCACTCCTTGGAACCAGTCTAGAGCTAGACAGCTGGTGAACATCTTCTGGGTTAACTCTGTCCAGCAGGAATCTGGTTCATGTGTTCTGCAGCCACGTTCTCGGGGATTATGAGATCATAATGCAAACCAAGGAGTGCAAATGGGGACAACAGGGACATTGACTTAAAGCGCATCCGTGATCCAAACTGCAACGTTAATGTAGACACATCCTAAATTATACATACGAGCAGGAACCTCCCCCTCCTCACACAACACTTGGAAGTGGGTCACTTCCCTAATCCAGCTCACGATGTGACTGGATGGAGACAAAACAGGAGTGAGAAACAGTGAATCATGGAGAGGACGGGATTACGGATTTATCAGCAGTTCTTAGACTTACAGCCTTAGGGGGCTATTTGAAAATGATACCTGAAAGTACCTGCGGAGGGTAAGAGACGGCAGAGCCTTCCCACTCTGCCTCTCAAGAAGATGCACTAAAATAAAGAGTCAGTGCATTGTTTCTCAGATTTACTACTACTACTTTAGAAGTGTTCATAGTCAGGTTTTAAAATTCAAATCTACTGAGTCAAAGATTCAGTATGCCCTGATTCAAAACCAACAAGACCGTCCTAGGAAATGCAACAAGAACATCTCTACCTGCACAGGTCTGGGTCTCACTCTGAATGAACTGACAAACATCCCCAGTTTCTTGGCCTTGAAGCCTTATGAAACCTGAAGAGGAACGTCTCTCGACTTTGTAAGGAAAGCAATTCTCACCTACGATTTTGCTTGCATATTTCAAAAGATAGCAACTCCAATGAAAAAGGGAAAAAAGTTGTTTATAGGTTAGCAGCAAAACAGCTCTCAGTTATTCAAAGAGATTGTGCCACCTTAGAAAGCACTGCTACTTTTAAGATACTGACAACATTTCACACAGGGTATTTATTGCATACAGCCCTTTTTGAGCTGACTGGAAATTTTCAGTATGGTTCTCCTTTCATTATAGTAGTAGTAGTAGTAGTAATACAGTCATAAGCTACAGCAATCTAAAGGTAATAAGCAAGGCTTGCAGGAAGATGCAACATCTTTCATCAGTCCTACTAATATAATTTGGGGATGGAGGGGGCAAAGAGAGGACCAGGTTTTCAGACACATAAACTCCTTTTTCAGGACTGCAGCAAAAATTTCAACCTAAATAAAGGCTGAAGACAAAAGCTTAGAGTTTAACCTGATTATATCAATCAGCCAGACAACCTGAGAGAAAAGGCAACTGGTACTTACAAAGGAGAAGGGTGTGTTTGCAAGGGGAGAAAGGGATAAAATCACTATCTTTTTTCTAACACTCTCTTTTCCACCATCTGAAGTTTGCTGCAGCTGCCTCAGGCCTGGAGAAGGGCTCTTGAGATGGAAGAACATGAGATTCCTTCCTCAGTCCACACTGACGGGATTACCTCCTCCTGCCATTTTGCTTGAATAAAAGTTACTTTCTGCACCATGTGTTTTTAAAGTTTCAAACAAGAAGCAGTACTGCAAAGTGATCTCTTACGGCCAGCTAAAATACAGATTTACTTTACCTGAATAATGGCTAGTGTTGGCTCAAGTCGAGGGTTTTCTCTCTTCAGTGAGGCCAGGGCTTTTTTTGCATTCTCAGTGATTTTGCTGCAACACAGTAATAACACAGGCAAGTCTTTTACAAAAAAGGAGTCAAAACATCAGTCAGCAGAGAGAGACCTATGCTAGTTAGCAGTACTGAATACATGCTTAGGAGCATAACTACATATAAACTTTGTGGGGTGGTGTCTGGCAGTCAGACACAGAAAAACTGAAGTAGCAGACCAAAAAATCTTTGTTTTATAAGTATGGTTGTCATTGCTCCGACATGCCCAAAACTTAGTTAGCCTGGATTGCTTCATGAGAAAGCTTGTCCAGCCCCACAGTGCAAAGTTCAGGCAGGGAACAAGCACGAAATCACCACCTCGGGGCCCAGAGCTCTCTGTTTGGCCAGTTCCTTCATTTCTAAAACATTGTCCTTGCAGTGACAGAAGCAGAATTTTTTTCCACTTGAACTCCATTATACCTAGGGCCACCGCAGTTTATCCAGACATCCCCGGAATTCACGGTGGTAAAGCTGCCACTTTCGGGGGTGCTATTCAGATCTGCGGGCAGCAGGGAGACAGAGGCAGCTCTGTCTGCTGCACTGCTTCTTGGAAAAAACAGAGGCAGCAGCAGCCACCAGGCGCTGGGAATATTTTCCGCAAAAGTTTTCTGGAAAAGTAGTTGTCGGCTCTCCTCTGTCACCTCTTGTATATATATATAGGTGAAAGCTAAAAAATGGGGAACTACGAAACACCATCTCCACACGTGGAAGTCCCCTTGAAAAGGTGTCTTATTTGTCGTCCCCCTACCCCCCAGCAGGCAAGAATAACTGGAAAAACGAAGACTAGAGAGAGTTTTTACTACCTCATCCCTTTGCAGGAGCCAAAGGCCAATTCAGGTCAACGCCGTGGCGGACAAGCTGTCCTAAATGAGGGTTGGGGGGGGGAGGGGGGGAGAAGCCGGAAGGGGAAGCAACGCTTTCCAGCCCCATTTCCATGCCCATCCTTACCTGCACCGCCGCAGACCCTTTTGTTTCTCTTTCCCTGGAAACGCGACCGTCGAACAAAGACGCGGCCAAAACATCGCTCCCCCAACCCCCTGCCAGCCAGAGCAGTGTATATATATATATGTTTTTTTTTTCTTTCTTTCTTTCTTTTCTTTTTTTTTTTGCAGGAGGCACCCTTAAAAGCAGCGCCGCGCACTGGCGAGAAACACCCACGCGGCCCGGGGGGGGGGGGGGAGGGGAGTGAAAATACTCGGGGAAAAGGAAAGGGCACGTCCCGCCGCCTGCACGCCTCCCCAGACACCTCCATCTCCCCCCCCACGCAACGCCGCGGTTGCATCAGCCCCCCACGTGCGCCGCGTCCCGCTCACCGGGCGGCCGCCGCGCCGTCGCCCCGCCGCTCCCCGCACAGCCCCCGGCACCGCCGCGCCCCCGCGGGCACCGGCGCCGCCAGCCAGCGCCGCCGCGCCGCCGCCCGCATCCTCCGCTCCGCCGCGCCGTCGGGGCAGGCCCGGGGCCGCGGCCGGGGCTGGGACACGGGGGAAGGCGGCGCTCTGCGAGCACCGCCCTCCCCCGTGCCCCGGCCCCGGCCCCGGCCCCGGCCCCCGAGCGCAGCCCCTCGGTCATCCCCCAGAACGAAACCCGGCGCTCCGCCCGCCTCTCACCCTGCCCCAAAGCGCCAGACCAAACCAAAACCAAACCAAACCAAGACCCCCCCAAAACAGAACAAAACAAACAAAAAAAAGAAACACCCCAAAACAAAAAAAACTCTGCGTACTCAAAATTTATTAAAAATAGTATGAAATGGTCCCCTGGGAGAAGTTACACGCTAGTAGGACTCCCCCTTTTTTGTCCCCCCCCCCTTCTCTTTTCTCTCAACTCCAACGCTGATGGCGCGAGATGCGAGCTGAACGGGATTCTCTGAACAAATCTAGGCGTGCGCGGGTCAAGCACAGATCTATTCGTATTTACAATACTTTACAAGTTCTATTAAATAAATATGGGCTCCACTAAATCTCGGTGTCTTAAATATGTACAGCATTATTTCTCGGTTGTATTTGACTAGGTGCGGGTCCTATTACAGTGGATGTGCTGACTGTAACAAGTATCATGGTTAGACCGTACAAGCTAATAAGTACAATGACAAACCAACCCTCAAAATAAAAATTCCTAGCCAATGCAAGATAGGTGCAGTAGATAATTTAACCCATTCTAACAAATTCATGTCCTTAAATCTTAATCTAAACAAGTAATTGACTGTACATTGATAACTTCAGGTTTTCCTCATGATAACTGATGTTGTAAATAGTTGGCAGTTCTGGAAGTACAATGCTCTGTAATCTTAGGGGAGTAATACGTTATTACTAAAAATAGTACTTCACTTAAACTCCTGTATTTAGTGATATGTTTAACTCAGTACTGGCTTTATATGCCTAATCTGAAGGATTTAAGCACCAAAAAAGCCAATCACACAAGATGATCAGTGGCTAAGCAGTAGACATATTTAGGCTTTCCTTTAGGTACGCCGTTTTCAAGTAACAAAATCCAAAGCTGTGCAACAAAGACGATAAAAGTAAATGTTTCATACTGTAAAGTCTATTCTTGTTGTAAATGGGAGCATTTACTGTACATACCATTTGCAAAAGAATGGAATGTGTTCTGATCTTTAGCTACTTTTATTGTACATAGATAGGATAAGATTCAGCCCTGGCTGGTTTAGAAAATGCAAATTTTACTTCTCTGTGCTGGGAAGGATCACTTTCTGTTATGGGAGATGCATTCCTTCAGGAAGGCACCTTGTAACTCAACATGTAGTACCACTGAAACACTCTACTGGCCAAACCTGCAGCAGGATTAATGTTTCACCCAAGCATCTCGCCAAGTCCCATTCTCTCTTAGTGTTACTGACTTTGGGAGTTGAACAAATTCCCGACAGGCCACTGCATACAAATTACAATTACTTGGCATATGCACACAGCACGCTTTCCATTGCTGGGCTCTGAGTTACAGATACACAAGTTTTTCTGCCTGTCACAAACACTGCAGTCACAGGAGGCGCAAAACCAGCACTCGGTCTTGCCATCTTCACAAGCAGCAGGGTTCCCCTGCTACTCCCCTGAAACATCCTCCAGACAACGATTGTGTCACATTGACAAATTCACATAGAAAAAGCTGCCACAGCCTGTCCTCTGTCTGTTATGCAGTTATATAAAGTAGAAGAGGCTTCAGATCTGGAGCGATCAGCCTGGCACCATTCACAAGCACTAGGCCTAGATTTTGTTTAAAACATAAGAAGCCTAAAGTAGTGTAGCATATTTAGTATCATATGCATTGGTCCCATAGACTTTGAATCTGTTTATCAAAAAGTAATGTGCAAAAAGTATGTGCGATTGCACACCTAGCATGTTGGTGTGATTACCAGAAATGTGCTCAGAAACCCACAGGCTTAGGAGCAGCCGCTCAACTAAATGCTCTCATATGTAACCAGAGAGTAATCACATGGGTATTTTGGGCACACAGCTGGTTTTCACATAGTAGCACAATTTAAGCATCAAATGCAATATCACCCCTAACAAGAAACTGAGCTGTGGAGAAAAAAGGGAAAAGACATAAAGGTTAAATATGAGATGAGAAGTCCATCTGCATTATAGAGACACCGGACAGTGTACACACCACCTTTTCAACGTTCAGGATTCTAAACCATAAAAAAGATACATTTCACATCTATTTACAATATTACTGGGATACAATGCCTGATTGTGTAATATTTTTGAAATACATGATGCCAGCACTGATTGTACTAGTATATACTTAGTCATGTTAAGGCAGTACAACTAGAAATTACTGAAAGCATCAAGCAAAGCTACTTGAACTCAGACACTGAAACTTTTCCCTTAAAGACTGGACAATATTCTGTTGATTAGGAGATGGTACTCTCCACAGGTAGTCATTCAGTTTATCTGAATCACTATATGCAGTCAGATAGGGCATAAGTGCATGTTTGCTGTTTGGCGACTTTGCCGGAGTACAAGACACAGTTTTGCTACAGAGAGTTTCAGAAGGAGCAGTGTCTCTGTTACTTAATTTAGGATATGATTTCCTTGTTTGGTTCTGGGAAGTCTCCGAGTCAGATCCGTCATCTTCAGATTTGATTTCAACGTAGTCATCATCATCCCCTTCTTCTTCAGTATCTTTGAAATTAGAAAAATAGTTCTGAGTGGCCACCTGTGCAGTCAGAGTGGAGGTCCTGTTTACTCTCAGAACTTTCTGAGAATCCTGCAGAATCATATCTGAATAGTTCTCAGGGATCTGCTTTCTCATGTCAGGCCCTGTACATCCTGGAGCAGTATCTGGTGCTTGATGGCTATCAAATCGGAAGTTCCTATTTGAATGAAGCTTTTTCTTGTCCATTTCATTGGGATAAGTGATTGATTCTCCAGATCTATTGACCACAATTGAGGACGATGACTGTGACCTGCTGTACGCCTGTGGTTTTATATTGCTTGCTCTTCTCCCAAGGGAGTTATAGGTGTGACCTTGATGCAAATTTTCTTTGTTAGGTTGGCTTATAATGGCACTCCACCTCTGCACTGGGACATGCAAACTGTTAGAAATCTGAAGGGATGGCACTGAGCAAACTGATGGCAACTGCCTTGAATTGCTTTTTGTACCAGTTTCTGGATATGAGCTCTTGGCCTTCAGGTCTTGGGATTCAGGCCATGGAGAAAAGTCAGCCAGCTCTCCGTTACTGTACGTAGAATGCAAAAGCCAATCTTCTGCTCTTGAGCATTCACTGGCTAACTGAGAATGGGAAGGAGGTGCAGCCACAGGTGTGGAATACCTTGAGGCTGATGGCTCCTGAGGACTGGACCAGGTTTCCTTTTGGATCTTAGGTGGACTTTCCCTAAAGACAATCTGGTCATAGAGCTGTGAATATTCAGCAATTCTGGCACCTAGAAAAGAGAGAGATTTAGCTTACCAGAGGCAAACAATCCATACAAACAAACTGCATGGAAATTAAAAAACAAAAAAATGCTTTGTATCGGTCAAAAGAAAAGTTTACAGCTGTGTTCACATCTTCAGCCTTACAGTCCACAAAGTAACATGAAATAATGGAGGCTAGAAGAGCCATGCCTCAGTGGCATGTTTGCATTGTTTTCATGATAATACAACACAAAAACAAGAAGCATGAAACATCTTGTGACGGTGAACAATCATGATCAAACACTCAGGAAGTAACATGACAACAGCAGTATCATCAGTAATTGTGGAAGAAAATAAAATACAAATAAAAGGCTACTATAAAATGTGAAACTGTTTGGGTCTTTTTTGCTCCAATATTTCAAAATCACTACAGTATTAGCTTTTCATCTTAAAAGACAAGTATTTCACCCATCTAAACCTGAATCCTACATATATGACACAGGCACAATTATTCTGCCCTGGAGAAAGAAAGAAACTAGATGATCTCCTGAGGCCCTTCCAACCCTATGCCTGTAGATTTGCTTATTGTATCCACTGGTTTTGTTTGATCAAACCATCACTAACATACTTGTGATTGCAGTCTGTTTGCTATCTTGAAGATTGCCTTTTCTCCTGGTCACATTGAGATAAAATCCTTTTGGCTAAACACGGAAAAGCATGTGAAAAAGCATGAAGGAACGTGACTTTTAGCTACCTTTCTGTGTTATCTTTATGCTGGAAAAAGGCAGGAAGTGCTAATGACCTACTTGATCTCTCTTCCTCTTCCTTTCTCTCCTCACCCCCAGGAGTCTGAGAGCCTCAAAGTCAACAATTAAGAGACTCAATCAGGCCTGTAAAGACCTTGGTTTTGGATGGGACTAGTTTTCATCGCAGTATCCTAGGCAGCTGGTTGGGATGTTGCAGATACTTTCAGTCCCCAAAGCCTTCTCCTGCTGGGCAGACACAGACGCACACTGCTCTTCGGGTTTTTTTAATTTCAATACTTGGCTTTCCTAGGCAGGGAAACTGCTCTCAAAGAGCCTACTCAAAAAAAAGAGAGAAGGCAAAAAAAAAGAAAAAAAAAAGAGGAAATAATAAAACAGAGGAAAGGGAATAGGACCACTATTAGGACCAGTAATAGAACTGAGAGAGAGAAGGAAGTGAACATCCTGTGGAAACGCTGGAAATAGGAGACAGGACTATGCCTCAAAGATGCCAGAGGGAGCAGGTTCACAGCTGCCTTCAGGTCACACCAATTCAAGGAAATGCACCCCTGGGCTTCTCCAGAGATGATAAAGAAGCCAAAAATAGTTTTCTGTGAAAACCGGTTAGCTAGGAAACAGTCAAAAGCCTTTTAGGAACCTCTGAAATTTGGTTGAATATCTGCATTCTGGGGAACTTATTCAAATGCTAAATTTTGGAATTTCTCACTGCTTAATTCATGAGAAATTCTGCTACTATGACATGATGGGTGCTGTTTTAATATATTTACTACAACATATGTGACTGCGGCAAAGTACAGCAGGCTGCACAGTATGACGCAATGTAACACAATTCTGATAACGTACTGTTTGTTTTATATCAAAATGGAAGAGAACGTTCTGAAAATGGCCTGGTTAATATGATATTTAGGGACTTTTGAAAACATAAATATCACAAGGCAAGAATGACATGCTAGTGTGTGGAGTCCGTTGGCTCCGCATCTCTTATTTGTTTCAGCTGACTATGGACAGAAATAGCTCCAAAGCCTCAAGTTTCCATCACTTTGCACATTCACTAGAAAGAGTAAAAAGACCAGCTCATTCTTATCTCATCCTATGCCTCATGCTTGCAAGTGTGATGTGGATGGTATCTGAGCAAATCTATACTACTGGTTAGGAGCTAAGTCTACTTGAAAATGCACCTTTTCAGTAAAATTCTGAAGATCACACTATTTGAGGAAATAAAGGCTTTTCTGTAAAGAGGCCAATGATGCTTCAGGCATGATTTCTATTTCCAGCCTAAGCTGAATCTATTCTTCCTGACACTATCCTACTCTTTCTTCTGAATTTTATCAAGTAAGGGCAAGAATTTATTGAGATATAAATGACTATTCATGTTAAAAACAGTCACAGAAAACTCATCTTAGCAATAACACAGGAAATGCAATATTGATATTCAACTAATAGATCAAGGAGCAGAAAATTCATAATCTTTTAATTCAATAAACAAATTTCACTAGAAGTTATTAAAGAAATGAATCTGTATAAAAACAATGCATGTCTTTAACATACCAATAGCCGGACCACCTTGTTTCTTTTCTTCCAGTATGGCAGCGAGATCTTTGTGTTTCAGTTTCTGTTGTCGGCTAGCTGGCTGTTCCTGCTCTGGACTTTTAACTTTCAAAAGCTGGTTAGCCTTCTTAATCTTCTGACTGTATTGCCTTGCCATCATGAAAACTCTGTTCTTTGTTTTATCCACAATATCGAAGTCATTTTCAATGCCCTCTGGATGAGCACTGGAAAGAATGCTATTGGCAGACTCATATGGGCTGTCTACAAAAGGCGTCTCACTGGAAAAGGAAGATCTGTTCAGACTCATAAAAGAGCTGTCCTTGCACGGTGTAGTGTCTTCAAGCCTGAGATTAGCCTCACTCAAGGTGGCAGCCCTGGGCTTCAAAGTTTTAGGGAAAATAGGAGTTTCTGGCAGAGAGAGAGTAGACAGCGAGTATTCTACATCTTTACTCAGTTCAGGTGTACTGCCAGCATGCAGCCTTTCTTGCATATCATCTTTACAAACAGGAAAGGCTGCAAGGAGACGGTCCCTTGTCTTTTCTTCATTCTTCTTGATGTAGTTCTCCAGGTCATTCCAAATCTCATCTACTTCCTCTGAGAGTTTATCTGCTGCAGACTTATGGGAGAGTGAATCGGAGTTGGAGGAGCTATCCACCAAGCTCAAATAGTCATTATCGAGAGGAACACGATGGTAAGGACTTTCATCTTCACTGAACTGGAGACTCTCTTCAGAAACAAACTGCCGTAAATTGTCACAGCATGCAAAGTCTGTTTCCAGGCCCAGAAAACTCCTCCTTTTAGAGCATTTTAGAGGTTTACACTTAAAATTCAATAGTGGTGTTTCTGGAAGCACTATGGTGTCATAGATATTATCTTCGACGATCCTGAGCTCATCCAAACTTGAAGTAGGTGCTTCTCTACTGAGTAGGGCCTCATCTCTACTAGCACAAATGGAGGCCCTGTTTTGATTTGCTGTTCTCTTTTTGGAGGGTGAATCTGAGCTGCATTTGTTTCCAGCCTCATAGAGAGAGTCTCTAGCAGATCTCTGGGGGCCCTGGTCAGTTTCCTCCCTTCTTGTCAGGCCCATCAGCTTTAAGTCTTCATAGCTTATATTGTCATAAACATGTTCAATGCCATCAATGGTCAGCTCTTCTGAAGATTCGGGATAAGCATTCATATTGCTCATCTCTGTTCTTTTCACTTCCCTTCGAGAACTGCGCTGGCCAAGGTCACCAATTTTATACCTTGCACTGCTTGGACATGTGTTGCTTTCACCAGCACTACTGGCTCGTCTAACAACTTTATGATGATTGGAGCTGGAAGCCTCATTTTGATGCCCTACCCCCAAATGCCAGCTGCATGGTCGACCAGAAGGACCCCTCCTTTCTCCACCAACAGCTGAACTGGAGTTGGATGTAGACACTGATGGTACAAACATCTGGTAATCGTCTTCATCATCTTCATTCTCATAAGGTGGTCGTCTGCTGGGAAACAATGCCTGCCTGATCTGATGGTCAGTCCAGATGTTTCTGACAGAAGTAGTACCCCCCAGGATATTCATGATTAATGAGTTGTTCTGGGGGGTGCTAAATTGTCTAGGTGACTGTCTAGCTGAGCAGGAATATGGAAGATCAGTATTCAGTTGGGTCAACTCTTCATCTGAAGGATCTTTGGAGCTCTGCAGAGATTTGAAACATGCAGGTAATGTTAGCCTATTCCCTGCAATAATACAAGGATCCCCACCATTCACAGAAGTGCCATAGTAACCATGGTGTCCTGCAGCATGGAGCCTGGCAGAGATGAGTGGGCAGGCTCCTTGCTGGTGAGCCAAGGAACCAAGGTGGCAGTGCCTGACTTCTGTGCCTCCCAGCCCTTACCATTGCTCAGAATTGATTCTTGGCTTTTAATAACACATTACTTCAAAAGATACTAGCTCATGCTAAAGCATGAGTAATTAAAAGCAAATTTATTTGGCAGGGGTAAGGTTAGTCCTTTTATGCTAACTCTGCTGTTTCACAGTTGGTTTAAGCTAATTGACTCCAGGCTCCTGCCAAAAAATTTTGCTCTCCTCTCTTTCCGCTTGCCTATAATCCAAGCAGAAAGGTATGTTGCACTCTCTAGTACACGTCACTGAAAATCTGATTTTCTTTTTGGAGTGAGTTTTCATCTGGCTCAGCCAGCAGATCTAACACATTGCAAGGCTGCATGCCTGCTAACGGTAACATGAAAGATGCTGTAGATGTACACGGCCAGAGGTTGGGAAAGAGAGGAAAGGATCTTTTGGCTTAAGTTAGTGTTAATTGTTTTTTAGCTTTTTTTTTTTTTCCTTTCAAGAGAATACTCTCTGAAGTACATACAGATATAGACGAGTATCTCAATGATACAAACATTAATGTATGACAGAAATAGAAGTTGCCTTATCTTTCTACCCAGAAAAAAAAAAAAAAAACACACAGATTTCTTTGACATATGTTTGATGGATAGCAAGATAGAAGGGGAAAAAAAAAAAAAAGGTACCTGCATTTCACATTTGTTGAGATTAACACTTCTCCGTTTTTCAACATTTTGAGCAGCTTGACTATTAAGTCTTTTCCTTCCTCCTTTTGCTTTCTGTAGTGAATTTTGTTGTGCTCCCTGTGATTTAAAAGAACAGAGCAAGGGAGGGATATTAAAATTTATAGTTCTTTGTACATCTTTGTTCAAAAGAATTACTAGCTGCTAGAAGAGCAGAGCCAGGTCAGGTATACACACAAAGGATGAAATACTAGTGAGTAGTCAAAGCACTGCTGCAACAATGATTTAGAGCCTAGAAAACTTGCTTTACAATAACCAGTTTAACCAAGTCAATCCATACAGCTTGTCAAAAGGGGAAGAAAGCAGAGTCTGTGTGCAATAACTTAGATGTAGAAAATAAGTGATAGCAAAAGAAGGCAATCACAGAAAAATTCAAATTTTAAAGTTTTTTTTGTTTGTTTTTGAACAGGGAAGGGGATGGATTCACCATCACTTGGAGCCATGAAAACCAAGAAGAGGTCTAAACCAGAAGATATGATGTCATCTAGCTTCCCAGAAAAATACAAAGCCACAACATCACGTTGGGCAGTGTAGGAAGTAATTCAGAGAGAAGGGCATGCATAATAGGAACAGGGCTACATGGTTCCTAATACTAGATTCTAAGAATGCATCATTGCCACATATATGGTTAAACACTAAGCTACTCTTGTACAGTTTTATAGTGGTATTCTTTTGTACTCCCTCATGTCAGGAGGACAGTGAATTACAAGACACTACATTTCACTGATACAAGATACTATTTTACCAAAGATTTACAATTCAAATAATATAATTTCAAAGAGCAATGGTGCAGTGGGCTTCAAGAAAAAATTTGCTAATAGGTTTTGGACAACTTACAAAACAGATCGACCAGAGAAGGATGTCCAAACCCTGTATTCAGATATTCACACCAGCATCTTAGAGAGCTGAGTGTTTATATAAGCATAAACTAAACACAACAAATTGAAGATGTGGATTCTTTAACACACCCACATTTCAAAACTGAAATTTTAGCCTTTCAGAAATAGCATATATGCGGGGAAACATCATGTAGCGTGAGGAAAACTACCACCTGTTCAATGATTGTGCAATAGTAAATGATAAAGATTCTTACTTTCAGAAATCCTATTCACAACAGCTCGTATTAAAGCACACTTACTTCTGTTCACTGCCAACAGATCACCAGTCTAGAAACATCACATCGCATCTTTCACTGTCTGAATCTTAACCTAACATTCAGGTCACTGCTTTTGAGACCCAAGAACCTTGTCTCTGCATTTGGCCTAGAAAGGTCCTAGTTTCTTTCAAAACATCAGCTGGAGGAGCAAGGAAAAACCAGTTGTGCAACAACTGGTTAAAAATAATAAAGCTACTGCTTTCTGTCAAAAGTAGGCCGGAGGCCTATAAAGGACTAAGCAAAATCTGTTTCAGCAGTAGGGGTTTCATATACTCTCATCTGCTGCACAGGGGCTAACTTCACTTCACCTCTGTTACAATGCAAGAGAAAACTATGTGATGAACAAATAACACATCTGTAAGGAGAAGTTGCAAGCAGTTTACTTTTAACACATTCCTGCCTCCTTGCAGTTTTACAGATAAAGTTAATCCCTCTTCCATCCTCCCCAGGATGGAAGGATTTTTTTTTTAAACCTGTTCAGACTCTTCTTCATCATCAGCATCAATCTGTTCTGTAGCAGAATTGTGCAGATTTTCATCTTGATCACTGATGTAGGCTGGCTCAGTGGACTCTTGAAACTGGCTCTCCAGCCCAGGGGGTTCCAGTGAATCCTTCTTCCTTGAACTCAGCAGGGCTTCATTTGATCCCAGTTTGGTGGTTTGAGATAACAGGGCTCCTTCGATACTGATCCGCTTGAAACAACATTGATTAAAAATTACATAGACTATACCATTTTACAGGTTTACATCAAACAAAGTCAAAGCCACCAAATCCCCAAAGCACAGTTTTAGCTACATTCAGTTAGCTGCACTAAATGAGCTGTATAAGGAAAGAATTAAACAGTATTCTTCCATGGAATATAAGGAGCTGGAAAAACAAGGAGGTGAGGAACCTATGGGCTTCAGTGTTAGGCATCCCAGTGAAGTCATATGTAGTGTACCCTGTTCATACATTCTCCCTGCCTTAATTTCCATCCCAACTAAGCCTAGGACCCAAAATTCAACAAGAGTCCTTCAAACTGCATTGGAACTTCATTAAAAATTCTTACGGAAAATGCAGAAATTAGAAGTGCTCAGCTCAGTCTGCTTAAGCTGTATTGGCTTTGCCTGGTTTGTTATATTTTTTATTTATATATATATGTATATCAGAATAAGCTGAAACTCTTACATTCTCATTTAATAAATACAAAGCAAATATCCTTCAAAGAATAAACACCATCTTTACATAGAACTTCTGTGACTGTAGCAGTATTTTAAGTACCCTATAATATTAGGAATTGATTGTGCTGTACTATAAAGTACAGGAATATACAGATCAGTCAAATTCTTTTTATTAGATATTGCTGAAATAGTTAGCTATATTTCTATTGCTTTCATTTTAGTAATCTTATCGGAGACTCTAAACAACATTTATGTTTCTGTTTCCCTTCTTAAAAAAGCAATACAATATCAAAGTCATGTGCCATTTGAATGTGCTAAAATATGAAATGTAAAAAAAGAGGCTTACCTTCTGCATATCTGGATTTATATCTGAAAACACAAATACATTATAAGTGAATACTCAAACTGGTGTCAGTCTATGCCACTGTTCTAATGCTACATTAATATCCCAATTATGAATTCCCAAAAAGGAATTAAATGCAACTGTAATATTCATTTGAGGGTCTCTGATAAAACAGAGACAACATTGGCTTTATGACAGTTCCTCCTAAAGATGTGATTTTGCAACACTTATGTAATATGGATAACTACCCATAGTGACTAAAACACTTAGTGTTCAGTTACCAGTTGCTAGGATGTTTACATGATCAGAACCTAATCATGGAAAAGCAAATATTAGGATATAAATGCTAATTTTGTTTTCTATGCACACAGGTTATTTTTTCCCCAAATATGTACTTAGGGGTCACACTCTACAAGTAGGATATTCCACTTACATAAATCAGCATAGGTCCATTAAATATGACTGAAATAGATAAAGTCACTGGAGAAGAGGATCCGGTGCTTAATTGTTTTGCAAAATATATAAACACTTGGACAACAAAATAGTAGGCAAAATAACTTACCATTTGACTTCAAAACTTTATGGACTCTAGATGAGGGTTCTGAAAAAGACAACGACAGCATTTAAACACTACAGCATCCCAAAGAAAGTTACTGGTATCTTGGCCAACTTTTTATAACACACATACCAAAATTTAACCTCCTGAGCCCATGCAAGACAGCAGGATTTACACTTCTTAATCATCTAGTTTCCTCAGACCCTTGGAAAAAAGGGCTTAATTTGTTGAACCTACAACTGTTCCAAAGGTGCATATGTGTCTTTAACGGAATAGCGGCTCCCCCCTGCCATACGACCACATATGTAAATTTTAATCTCATGTTAAGGTTCTTGCTTTCCAAAGACACAGTCCTCATCTAAGTCATTGCTCTAAATTGCTGGAGATTTCCTATATTCAGATCAGAAATACGTATGAGATACTGGCAGCTTAGCAGTGCTTTAATAGCGTAAGTAGCTCAATGCTACAGAGGAGGCCATTTAATCAGTATTCTGTGGTATTCCTTTTACAGGCAAAACAGCACCAATGGAATCTTTCATCTTAGAAACATAGAGAAGATGCCTGATTAAAACTTGATTGCTTTTCAGAGACAAACTCTGCTATATGATAAATCACTACACCTGTGCTCTCATGAACCTTAAGTCATTCTGCATAAACAATATATTTAAGTAGCTGAAAAAGAGAACAAAGCGACTGCAATGTAATGTCACTCCAACTACACAGACATTTGTAATGGCTTCAGGAGAGAAATAACTGTAATTACGGATGTTTGTTAGAGCTAGGAAAAAGAAAAAGAAGTCAACATTACTACCTGTCAAATCTCCATTTTTCATAAGGCAGACACTTCAGTAAACAGAGATAGTAATCATGTTTTACAATAATCAGGATGGAACCACTTCTGAGATAGTAATTACCAAGGGAAAACGAGTTAGATTTAAATAATTTAACTGGCTTGCTTTGCATTCTTTATCCATCAGAAAGTACCAACTGTTCTCTATGCATCCACCATTAGGAATGCACATCCATGAAATGAAAAGCAAACACTACGTAAAAATCACACAAATAAGAAGATCCTCTACTCGTATCGTGCTCTGTAAAATCTGAGCAGAGTGCAGGGTAAGGACCAATTCCATGTGTCCAACCTCGACCAAGCCCTAAACAATCCTGCTTGTTTTTCTCTTGTCATCTTGATGGAAAGGAGTTTATTCACCTGATTTCCTTCTCACTCGGTGTGGAGTAGTGCCTTCCTTAGGATGGTACGATGATTTCATTTCTCCCTCGGGGCTATAATGGAAGCCTGGATGATCTGCGAGACAAGCAGAGGCATCAGTATAAAACAGGGTGTTATTTTACACGCCTCAGCAGCTCTGTTTGGAGGCTGTGCCGTCTTCCCTTCATGACTCACATAGTGGCACTTCATCAGAGCTCAGTGCAGAATAAGTGAGCAGCGCTGTTGTAGGGTGTTACCGCTTAGCCGTGGAAACACTTCACCCATTTAGTTATGCCTTGCTCTGGATTGCTAACCCAGCAACATTCATGCACAATCGCGTTTAATTGTTAGCCAGTTTCTCAGCAGAGCCTTCCTGACCCATTCCCTGGGACAATAACTATGTAAATAAATAACAACCTCGCTTTACACTGAGCCTTCTTCAGCATTCGTATTTTAAGGTTGTTCTCATTGCCCTGCATAGGGATCGCTGGCGACAGGAAGAGCTAGCATGGCAAGCACCAAGAAAGGCAGCAAAACAAAGACTGAATGGAAGGGATGGCACAGGCGGGACTGGATTCAGATGCAAGACAGCGCCATCATACAGGCCTTCCAATCCGGGCTCCTGGGACACACACATAAATTCATCAGACTTATGGCAACCATAACCCTGCTGGGTCTCAGCATAGAGTTTTCTTGGGGCTGCTTCTTAGGTGCAGTTGCTTTCTGCCATAGCCATGAATTCAGCTACTGCACCTAATTAGATTGCCAGGCGATAGCGGGCAGCCACCCATGCTGCCGCAGGGGCACAGGGCTCCCTTGTTCAACTTCCACATAGGCATACCAGGGGATAAGCAGCCGGCAGCTGCCCTCCCCTTCCTCCAGCTGCAGGCTTTCCAGCATAAGGAAGTCGTAAAAGTGCTCGATGCTTCAAGCTGCATTACTTATTCCTAGCCCTTGAGTGGATCCTGGCCAGAAGGAGCTTTTGCTGCAGAGGTTAGGAAGATCATATGTTTAGTCAGCATGGAATAAGCAAACAGAATGGCCAGTGTTTACAAATGGCCTAATCTGCCTCTTCCTTGCTAACCATGAGACATATCCTGTTGGTTGCAGTTCAGTCAACCCAATGCTTATAGAGTTCCACAAGATCTGCACACAATTATTTTTTTTTGGCTACATCATAATTCAAGGAACATAAGCATGGTCTTCTTGCATCTTAGAGGAAAACAACAGTTATATGTGAAGTGTTAAAAGATATTTTTATTAATTTGTTTTTTAATGAAAGTGGGGAAAAAAAGAACTTACGTATGGCATCCATTTCTAAAATTGCCTGTTTGGCCTGAAAGAGAACAAAAATTGTGCGTGAAGATGTTAAACTACACCTAGAAGGGTAATTATGTTGCACGTTACAGATAGTAGGCAGTTTACATATAGAAAATAGCAAGTTTAATTTTTGATAATAAATACTGTTAGTATTGTTTTTTGTCTCTTTCTGTATACCACATACATACACATGTGGACAAGAAATTTTGCAGGTAATAGTCTACTAGAGTTAACTTTCAGGACATCCTTGGTTGTTCACTGCACACGACAGCTCCACCTTGCTCACCCACTACCATTCTGGCAGTGCAAGGGGAGGAGCGTGCAGCTGGGGCACCTGTTGGGATGAGAAATTTTTAGAGGATGGAGTGATAGGGATCGTTGACTCTGTGAAAATGAGGGGCTGTGCTGAGATAATGCTGCGCACTCTGGCTCTCCTCCACAGGGATACGAACCTCCAGAGAACTCCCATTCAGGCCCAGAATTTAGAGCTGTCCATAAGTCTCACCATATTCTTCTGGGATTGGCACCAAATTGGCCCTACCTTCTGGGAATCACAAATACTTTTAAAGCACGTTGTTCATGATTCATGGAACATTTCCTCCCTGAAAATCACATAGCTTAACTCCTTTATTATTTTGCAGTTCTAAAATAGTTGCCCACCCAATCAGAACCCTCCAAATTATTTCTTTAAGGTTTTTTAAGTACAGGAAAAACTATCACAAGGAAGCAACCTTGCTTCCTTTAAGAGCTTTCCTGAGGAATAGCTATTAAAAAATTTTTTTTATTTGTATAAGATTGAACCTGAATAATAAATCATGATTGCTTAGTTTAACGCATTTCTTAAGACTTCCCACTTATTTTTCCTTATCAGGCATATCAGCCAATAAGTAATAAAATAAAATAGAGTAGCCTAGAGAACCTGCTTGCCTTTCTATAGGCGCAGTTCAGTTGTTTTCCACTAGCTGTCACATGTGGACTACCATTAAATCCCCCCAAACGCTGGGTAGAGGGAAGTACCAAGACTATAAACTACTAGTTTGTCAACATATATGTGCAGACAACTTTAATGATTTATTTGATTAGGCTTTTCCGTTCTTAAATCAAATGATTTTTCAAGCTGCAAACAGCATTATGATATATTTGGGTTATACATTGCTTTTCATGCTTAAACAAATACATTAAGTAGTAATGAGAACCTTGATAAAAAAACTAAATTCATGCTATAGTATTTCTTATTACAATCTAATAAACAGCAACAAGTATTTGCATTGTAAACAGGGATGCTACATAAATATTGTACTGCTGATAAACTCTGATGACACAAAACAATAAGAAAGAGAAGAATTACTAATAGCTACTGCTAGCGCTTTTTTATTCCATAATCCTTTTTGTTGAACTGTTGAAAATATTAGTCAATATTCCATTGTCTATGCCAGTGACAGGTAACATTTTTAGCCATTACAACATAAAACTTGAAAAAAGCGTTAGTGCAAAACCAGAAAAAAATCCTGTTTCCACATGAATCAGTGGCAGTTGTGTCATGGTAGGAGTTAACTAGGATATTGCAAGTGACTCATCATTCTGGAGGTGCAAGGAGTTACAGTGGGAAACATCACCTAGAGGCCCAAGATAGGATTTTTTTTTTTTTTTTTTTTAAAGGACCAGACATGCTAGACATCACAGCTATGAATATGATACTAGCAGGTAACTGAGATCCTAGCAGGTATCTAAAAATCGTTACGAAACTCGCAATTGTGACTCATTTTCCAAAGCTTGCTAGCTATCTCACAGAAAGGGACCAGCTGTCCCAACCTACGGTCCAGGATGGATGCGTGTATTTGTAAAGTGAAGTGTGGGCTGCCAGTGTCTTCACTGCTATGAATCCAAGCTGGATTAAAACTAGCTTGGCAACGCCTACACATGCTGCAATTACTGCATCTCAGTGGTGTGCAGGCAGCAGCTTCAAGCCAAGGTAGGGTCTTCTTACCCTAAAGCTTTCTAGAGTTGCATCTCTGTGATAAATATTTCAGTGGGTAAATCCTAATGGACAGGGATGCTGATAACCCAGGTAAATTCTTCTCCCGTACCAACCCTACTAGGTACTTTTAATGGAACTTTACCATTATTCCTAAAGAAATTTTGAAGACAAAAACCAATGTATTAATCAATCACTGAAGAGATCACCTGGAATCTAATTTGCCATGTATCTTGAAGCTAGTAAATGTGTCTGGATTTACATACACATTCAAGGAGGTATGCTTTTTGTTGTGGATTTTTTTTTTCTTTTTACCTTGGCAGGAATTTTAGCAGGATGATTTTCTAGAATTAATCTCTTCAAGTGAAGAATCCAAAGGCGTTTTTCTTGCTGTGACTTTGCCTGTTAAAAATCGTAGCAACATGAGAAAATTCATTACTGCAATATGTAGGATCAGGAATAGCACACGGCCATCAGGCTATGCACAGGGCAGGGAAGTCTGTCATACCTGGACAGTATGCTGCATCTTGGGATTTTTGTAGTGGAAGACACTAAAGCTAAGTGGTTCCTTTGGTATTACTTCAACAAGCATAAGATTCCCACACTGTAACAGGCAAAAATGTGAGTCATGGAGGGGTTTCAAGGAGATCTGGAGACAGCACATTACAACTTGCTTTCTGACATACCAATATGTGAGCTTTGTATGTAAACATTTCGTCTCTCTTTTTTGTAATAAGCAGCAGCTTGTCAAAGAGGAACAACGTGCGCTCGTTTTTGGCTCGCTGAATGCGGAATGTCCCTTCCAGCACCAGCTCCCCGTAACTCGTGAGGTCTGGTCCTTTCCAGTTAGTGAGTAAACTTTGTATCTCCTGCAACAGATTGAAAAAGAACAACCAAAGTTCATTCCAGATGTCATCTTTATTTAAACGAAGTTTCAAAAAGGTCTGCTGTGGCCGTTCCAAGTCTCCCATATAATGGTGAGCATTGGTCAACAGTATAAAGTCACCACATAAAGGTTAGCAATGGTAAATGGTATAAAGTCACCCCACAAACGTACTGAGGCTGCTAGGTACGGTGCAAACACTGCAGCCAGGTACCTCCAGGACCAACACTAAGCCCGAACTAACATGCTCTCCTAGCATGCTCTGGTTACTTCTGTGTAGACCCAGCAAAGAGCACTGAGCTCCCCAGGGCAGCATGCAGAGAAGCAGCACAAACCCATCTCCCTTGACTTGCGGTGATGGAGAATTAACTCTAAGTCAGCCATCAGTCTCTCATGCCTGCTCCTCTCTCCCACGCTTGTCCCTAAGCAGTCCCTCTTAATGTTTCCCTCCCTCCCTAAGTTGTGTGGTCCCCAACTAGATGAATTGTAATCCTATCTCCATACCTTGTAGACCCATCACAGATGATGTCTCTGGGAGGTACTCAGAAGAGATGTTTCCCAGAAGACTAAAGGACACAGTGATCTGACCAACTGATCATTTGAAGATGCCAAGATTTATTTGTATTGCTAATGTTTTATATACATACCATAGATATTTCTCACCTTATTTATCACTTAAAAAAAAAAAAAAGCTGGAGAAACATGTAAGAACTTTATAAATCTGTGTTACTTTGTTACGACTATTCTTGTTTCCTTCAGTTGCTTGCTTCTTCTGTCACTGGCACAGACATTCGATTTATGCATGGTGCAGCAAGCTCTAAGAGTAGATTGAACCTTAAGTCAGGCAATCTTTAAAAATGTCCATCTGACATTTACCCTGGCTGTGTTAGCAAAGCAGGGCCAAATTTCCTTGTCCTAGGCTGGTCTCTCTAGGACATGACTCTTTAATACCGCATTCAACTACAAAAACTTGTTACTATATTTGAAGCATAAAGCGCACATTGGAAAAAAAAATGCATACAGCAGCATACTTTGGGCTATACACAAGACAGCTAAAAAAAGAATAAACATAAGTAAAAGTTGTATTTGATCAGATCACTCCAGTAACTTGTAAATAAGTGAACATAAAGCACTGACTGATTTCACCACTTTGAGGGAGACTGTGCAGGAACTGCTGCCACAATTCTTGCAGAATTACAGACAAATGGCAGTGTGATAGCTCACAGAAGACCTATCCTTATGACTGCAGAAACAGATTTTACTGTTAAAAGGAGTAACCACAAACATAAACATTTTCCACAACTCCATATATTTGCCAGCTCTGCTCAAGAAATTACGAAATTCACTTATTCAAAAGCCTTTGACCCTCTTTATTGCTAAATATTACTGGTTATGATTATTCAGATTTATAGCAAACTGTTTGTAAAAGATGTTAGTATGTATTTCCAGCAAGATGTGGCAAAGGTTACACTGTTGCAGGCAAGACATTATCAAATGTAACCCTGTTCCCCTATATATAAACAAAAGAATGAGGGCCAATGCACACCATTTATGTTAAAAAGAAATAAAGGAACAAACATGACATAGATTTCAGAAATGGTGTAAGCCTGTTACTTGCTCCTTTTTATATACTAAAAACAATCAGTTTTCTTAAAGCAACAAAAAGGCTGCTGATGAAAATGTAATGTAAAATGGTGATTCACTGGGAAGTTTGAAACAGACTGATGGTTCTGTAAAGATTCTACAAAATAGCTTGCTCTTGATGACAAAAATTACTCGAATAGCTTTTGTTTTTTTCCTCAAGAGTTCCTTCATTTGAAGTGAAGTTAGCCTTTTTCTAAATAGCATATTTCTAGGTTTATACTTTCCGTAAAGCAACTGATAATGAGTCTTCAGTAGCCCAAGAGGAAGGTACTTAAACAAGTAGAAGCCCAAGAAATGTCTCAAAACAAAATTAATCAGCACAAGAGGGAGAAATAGGAAACCACAGGATTTCTGAACAAAGACATGCCCTAGGGTTGTACAGCAGTGGTGTACAACTGAGGGAAAGGAAGAAAGAAAAGTTATCTTATGTTCCAGATTACTGCAAAATAAATGCTTTACAGGATGCTGCTTGTAGGGTAGAGATTTCTGAGATTTTCCTGCAGCAGCTATGACCATGCTTTCTAAGATCAAACAGCCAGAGGCATACTCAACAGGAGCCTAAATTATGACTGACAAAAGATAAAAAGAAAAGATAAACTAAAAAATGCTGATGGCATATTTATTGACAGAAACAGCTCAAAGAAACACCAGTAAAATATCTTTGGGAACTTACTTGAAGCCTGATGGCATGCTCATGTTTCCTCTTCATGTCATTTATATGCCATGCCACTCTCTGCATTGTATCTATGGCATCTAGCACCACATCATAGCCCTCAGTGTCCTTGTCAAGGTGGTTTTCTATTTCCTAAGATAGGAAAAAAAATCCAATTATTTCCAAATAAGTTTTCCAATCAGATATAATACTGACTGTACCTTTATCTGTACTATGTTGTCTTTGCATCAAAATCACACAAATGTGTCATTTCTGCCTTTTTTACTATTGCAGGTTGTTATCAATTTGGTTAACACAAGATGATTGACAAAGCAAAGCCTTTTTAGTCAGTTTAGTACTCATCCAGAAGCTGATGTGAACACAGATGCAAGAAAGAGAGCAAGGCACACTTAAAGAAAGAGACCTTTTCAGACAACATTTAATGGCTTTCTGAAAACACAGAATGTATCTATACGCTTACAAAATACTGATGAAATTAGACTGGGCATTACATTAGAGTTGGAGAGAAGAAAAGCACCAGACATTTTAAATAAAGGTCAGTGTCTTTACACTTCACTAGAACATGACTCTGTAATAGGAAACATATGTGGAAAACGTTAACAATAAAGCAGGAATTTCCGAAACTGTTGCTTAACTCAATTCACTGGCTATGGAAAGAGTTCCCACTTCCTCAATCATTCCTCTCCACAAAAATCTTACCAATCAGGGGTGTTTATATGTATTTATTTCTTCTTTCAGCTACCCCCAGCATTGCAACATGTGGAAAAATACTGTTTCTCATTGGAACAATAAGTTTTTCTACAAAACTGTTTATTCATGACAATAATCTCCCAAACAACTTCAAAATTACAGACCTGCTTAAAAAAACAAAAAAACAAAAAACCCCAACACACACACCTGATTATTTGGACACACAGGCTGATTCAATGCATCTAAAACAATTGTTGTATATCCCCCATTCAGAATGCATGCATATGTTATGAAGTGATGAAGATACAAAGAGTCTCCATATGTAAAAATTGAATACTCACAAAAGTTTAAGTGTCTAAAGAAATACAGAATTGTTCCAACTGCCAAATCTTGTAATAGAGACAGGAAAATAGAAGTCCTGCAGCCCTTAATGGAAGGTATTTCTAATGGATGCTTACATGCAAAAGTAGGTGGTACTTGAGGATTCGCTGGACAGGTTTTAAGAGATAGGAGCCCAGGGGCAAAGAGTGTTGTAGAGCTTCTTGCCGTTCTCTAAAGAACTTGGCCAGCATCTTGTTCCTCATGCACTCTGTTAACACAGCTACTGACCTGAAAATATCAAACATAGATCTTTAGGACACATTGTCTCCACAGGTCTGTAGATAAAGTCAAGAATTGTTTCTGTCTTCCCTTGTAAAAGGGGCAGCAGGTTCCTAATCCAATCATTGCCCCCCCCTTTTTTTTTTTTAAAGTTTTCTTGTGCTTTCAATTACGTTTTCCTTTGACATGCAACCATTCTCTCTTACCAGTGGGAATTACATATCCAGAGCACTGCAAAATGAGACCATCGTGGCAATGAACGACAAGAACAGTCAAAATAAGCCTTCAGATGAGCATTTTTTTGCTTTTCATTGTAAGTTAAGGGAAAAAAAAGTGAACTCCCTGTCCCGCCTCCCAGTTTGTAAGGGGGTGGGGGAGATATTTTTCGAGTGGGCTGAAACTCTCATTACATACACATGCCAAGGGACATATCAAGAAAGGGAACCCAGAATTCCTACCTTGGGTAGTTGGTGCAGTACTGTGTATATATGTGGAAATCTTCACTCTGCATGGGGAGAAAAAGGGTTTCAGATTCAGATTTTGTCAAAACAATACAAAAATTTCAGCATCAAACATTTTTCATTTGGTAATGGAACTTCAGCAGTACTGCTGCTGCTGTTATTCTGATTATCCTCTATCCTCTCCCCTATTGATGGATCATGACCATCTTTGATCACTTCCTTTTCCCATCTCCTGACCACATACCTGAGCTCACACCTCTCTACCTGCCCAGGTAAACAGTCTCTGAAATACCTACCACACTTCAAGTTCCTGCCCTCTTGAGTAAAGTCAAACAAAGCTAATTTTTTCTATGAGCTTTCACATGAAAAGAAATAAACTGCCCAGTTTTCTATATTTCTTTTAATCTTTTTTTCTGCATTTATTCTGCCTTTTTTTACTGATTTGCTGGTATACCTTAAAAACAACTCTGTAGTTCTGTTCAGTGTCTTCAATTCCCACTCAAATCTTTCAATCCCATTTAGATCTAGCTCTTATACCTCTACTTTTTAACTTCTTCTGATTTGCAGGGCCCCTAAAAGTTTGCCTAGGAAGGAAATTTCCAGTGAAACACTGTAGAGCACATTTAAACCCACAGACTGTGGTCACTGGCAGTAGTTATTCTCTTCGGTCACCTTTTGCGGCTCCCTTAGGAGCTGTGTGCACATGACAGGCAGACACCCACTAAATGAGATCAACTTCTTTGAGGACAGGGCAACTTATTCACTTCCCATATTTATGTAATAAAATACAGCAAGAAATAAAGAGTAAGAAATTTAGCTTACAAATCAGATACAAATTGGTGTGAAAAACAAAACAAAACCCCATAACTGAACACTGTGTTACAGTTGCTACACTTGACATGAGAAAGACTGATCTAATGTAATACAGCATTATTGTATGTTCCTTACTTTACATCTTACATAAAAAGATTGCATTTAACATGCTTAGAAGGAGCAGCAGCTAACATATATGTGCAAGACAAAGATGGTGATGTCAAGACATCTTCTGCATTTCCTGATCAATGAATCCTCGCACCATAAACCTATTTATTGAATTTCATTCTAATGAAAGGTCATTCAAGGAGTATGCTCTTTAGGAAAACTTAAAAGAAAGCTGAGGCCCTGTGACATACAGGGAGAGAGGGAGTGAATTTTAAGTACGATTTTAAAGATGGAGTGTCCTTCTGTGGGCTAGGTTTGGGCGTGCAGCTGTGGAGATAAATGGCTTTGTAGAGAGCATCTAAGGTCCTTTAAAACAATCAATGCATCAAAAAAACCCACAAACCACCCCAAAACAAAAAACCACATCACCCTCAAGCAACCAACATGCACATGCCTAGTTTCATCCATGTTAAAGCACACACCTGCAGGCTGGGAGAAGTTTTGTAGCATATGCTCACCATGTGATTTTTGAACTGCTGTGAGTACTTTCACATTTGAGCACAGTCTAAGCATGAAAATTAGAAGCCACAAAAGTGATTTTTTAATTATGACTCTGTGGAAGCAGAAAGTTATTACTGAAAATAGTTTGTAACTAGATGTATGTGTGTTGCCACACTTGCCTGTCACAACAGAATTGCCCACTTAATGCCGATGAGCTTCTTAAGAGTCAGTGCCAGAGTTTCATTTCTTTCTTCCTTGGCCTAAGGTTCGTTCCTAACCATCACCGTTTTATTCTACGCAAGACTCTGGAAACATTCCTCTGTGTTTTAAGTTTCCATCTGCCTATCAACTTCTATTGCAAATGATATGTAATTTCTGCAGCTTGTTGTTGTCCTAAAGACCAAGAAAGCACTTCAGGACTGTGAAGTGTTTCTAAAATCTATTACTTTTTCTTTCCTGAGCCCTAGACTGGTAGGAAACAATTCTCTGGTAGCAAACAAGGCCCCAATCTCCACTTGAAGCATCTTCAAAATGGATTCTGATGTACTGCAACAGCAGCCATGCTCCACGAGGGTTTTTTCTTCTCAGCAGCAGCTCATGAACAGAGAGACCAAATATCTGTTCCCTCACAGAAGGCAACAACGGCTGCACTTCATGCTCTGAGGAGCAATATTATGGGGGAGAGGGCTGGCGCAGGCTAGGGGTTTTGTTTATCGTTGTTGGATTTTTTGGCTATTCATCAGACAGAGCAAGCTCAGTCAGTAATCTTCCACATTTCCACCAGCAGTCTTCTCTTCTCCCCTCATCTTTCTGTGTCTTTCTTGTAAACCACATTGCGCCACTTATTTTTCCAATGAGCAGGTATTTTTAAAGACCACATCTAAATTAGGCGCTGCTCAACATGAGCAAAAGGTACTGCAGTTCATTTCAGCATCTCTTACTGGATTTTAATATCTGCTGTTCTAAAAAAATAACTCAAGCAAACTTCTAATACGCCTTTCTCTGGGAAACTGCAATCCCCATTTGCTCACTGGTGTGCTGTAACCTGCTATCACTTTAAACTGCTCCTATTTTAGGAACCAACTAGTTAAATTTAGTCCTGATATAAATACAGTTAAACAATTAAGCTTAGCCTTTCATGCTTGGGCTAATTTTGCTGTTACTGCTAGTTGTTATGGCGGTTTACGTACGCCCTGTGTCCACACCCAAAGACAATGAGCTTGTGTCATAACCTATTAATGTTCATGCTTGGAACTTACAGCTACAGCTAAAAACCATCTCAGCTCAAACTAAGAATTAACAAACCTCAGGCTGCTGCAGACATTACACCGTGTAATTTTCTTAGGCAATCATTACCAAAGTAGCTAGCGCTCATAATAAATCAGGGTGCTAAAGAGAAAACACTATGATGACATTCAGTATGATGGAAAAGAGTGACTTAATTTATATACACATATAATAGTATAAAGTTTTTGTTTAAGGGATTTTTGGTGTAAATTATAATATATTCCCATGGCTACAATCACAGAATAATGCAATTTATAGAACTACTTCATAAGCAAAGCTCAGAATCAGAAAAAATTTTGTGACAATTTTTATGTATGTGTGTGTATATAGATGCATCTCTCTCTCTCTCTCTCTCTCTCTCTAGAGAGAGGGATACACATTATATATATATATATGCATATATATATTTTTTCAGCTCTTAAATATACTCATGTGATTGTTCTGCTTTTCAAACAAAATGGAAAAGAATATCTGTTGTGAAATTTTAACAACTGAAAGCATTACTTGTAAAACAAACAAGACCAAACATTTTGGGTTTTCAAAAAGGATTAAGCGCGCATTCCCCACAAAGTCAACAGCAAGTCTGAAATCCCCAGAAGCTTTTTCAGAGCCTCTTTCACTTTTTCTTTCTTTTCCTGCCCAAAGTTGAAACTATTTTAAATGAGATTTTTGGTTTTAAATGAATTTTAGCCTAGCTATTAACCGGAACAAACTTTTATTCTCCCCCCAACACATTTCTCATGCCCTCAACCCTTTCAAAAGCTTTAAGAACAGTTTTTCAAACAACCTTGTTTTCTGTAGAGGCAAGACTCAAAAATTTCAAACTGCACCTACCTGTACATTCACTTCATTTCACCACAGTTCATTCATCAGAAACATGAAACTATCAGATTGCATTTAATTTTACTGAGCTATGTAAGCATAACACCAGTAGAAAGTCAATCGCATATATTTTGCCTTCAGAATGAGATTGTTGAGACTCATTCAAACTTATGAAGCTGGTATGAATCAACACCACACGTATTCCTTAGGCCCCAGGAGGATTCATGCGAATATGAGGGCCGAGCATAGAGAGGGTAGCCAATATAGCTGTAAATTTGCATTTCATGACTTAAAAGAATCCTGATCTCTTAGAAACACTGAACATTCAGTACAAGTAGAACCCAAGCAAGTATTTTGTGTAAACTTTTGCAGGTTTATTTCCAAACACAGCTCACCCATACAGTTTAGCAATTATTTTGTTCCCCGCCACCCCCCTGGTCAAAGGATCAGGACTTGATGATAAACAAATCCATTCCACTAATCTAAAATACACCCTATAATTTACACGCCAAAAACTACTTGACTGCTCATCTTAAGACTCAGTAACCAAGCCACACTGTTCAGGACGGTCATTCTCCCACAGACTGCACAGGTACCGAGCACTTCTGCATATTCAGAGAAGGGACTTTCCGTTCTCATGCTCAGCTGATTGTATCTACTTTACGGCTGACTCCACAGAGAGCACTGTACTACTGGGAGCACCAGGGCACAAGCCCTGCAGGCTAAAGCCAATGCTGTGAACTGTGTTCAGAAGAAGCAACAGAAAAGTCAAGACAGAGATGGATTTCATGCATTTCTGTCAATACTTTCAACGCTGTAAGAGAAACCCCAGCTATGCTAATCAGTATTTCTTTGGATAGTCTCATCCTTACTCAGCTTCAAGATCATTATGGTCATTTCAACTCTCTTCAAACCAGGTTTAAAACGATCTCTGCCAGGAGACTGGAATCACTCCAAGTGGGCCCAAAGCTGATATGGCAGAGGGTGCAAAAACTGACACCAATGCCAAGACTTCGTCTGCACTGACTACGAGTCACCCTGAAGAGCAAAGCCAAGCACAAGAAAATACCAGCTATACTTAGCTTGTCCTCTATTGCTGAATCAATTCACTTTGCATCTCCTACACATGAAGTGAAATGCCAAACACATGGCTACATCCCTGATCTTCTCTCAACTCCTGGTGCACTGTGCTTTTTTATAGTCATAAAAGGTGCTTTTAAAGAAAATGGAGACAAAAGCTGAGCCACAGCATAAGCTGAAGCCAGTTGCCTGGATCTCCTCTTCGTTAAAGAGATGCTAGATTAGAAGTAATTCTCCCTTCCCCCATGTTTAAGCTGTTGGTTTGTGTTTCAGAAAACATATGTTCTGAATTTCTGGGGTGCCGAGTGAGAAGAGCAACTGCCAAAATTAAGCTTTCCTCTACAACTCCTCGCTGAAATGTAAATGTGTGGAATACTGAAGTCAATCTTCTAATTAACACTGGCATCATTACAATGAAAATGAAAGACTCCAAGTTGGCAAGAAAACACATAAACAGACTTTTATGTGAATAATAAAGCTAGAGTTAAACTTGCACTGGAACCCTTTTATCAGCCTCTGATTACAGTTACCAGCAAAACATCTCCAAGACATTTAATGTATTAAATTAATAGAGTTCTTCTATAGACAGAGGCAGGACCACAGCTGGTAGAAACTAAACTAGTACATCACTACCATCAGTGGCAGGTTATTTCAGTGCAGCAGCCATCCCACAGTGTTTAAATAAATACCCACTCATGATATTTGCATATTGGGGCAGATACTTAAAGGTGGCAATTCAAAGTTTGACACACACAAAAAATTCTGTGCTTTTTACCATTTGTGTCTCTATTTGCCTGTAGGTTATTGAACTAAAAGATCTAGAAGCAGAGGGATTTAATACAATGTTGTATGTTGTTATTTAATATTTGTTTAGTGTCATAACTTTGCATAATTACTTCATCTGTTAGGGAGTTTTATGTTACTGACTGGTTCACACCAAAGACATTTTGCTGAAGTCAACAAACAAGAGCTGCCATTTTAGGAGGTATTTACTTTGGTAATTCTGCACTACAACCATTAAGATAAAGACTTAAATCCACAATTATGAGTCTTTGCTCAAAACGCACTAATATGATTTGATAATCTTTGGCATATTGCATTTCCCTTACAAGTTGCAAGTCTGTCTTTATTACTCAAATGTTAATGTTATACATAGGAAATATGACACGTGATTGCGTGAGGGGAGTATAAACTGCTATACATCAAATTTTATTTAGCAAAACCAAATGATGAATTCAAGTTCAATGACACAGTTGGTCAAATATGGACCAACACTAGACCTAACAAAATTAAGCTCACTAAAAGCTAATGTAAAAGATGTTTTCATGAATATCAAACATTTCAGTTCCAATAAGCTCCAGGGTTACTTTAACCATAACTATCCTGTGCTATACAGGCAAATAAACTTTGTGTCATTTCACATGAATCTTGAAACAAAAAACAGCTATTACATAATCAAATTTCAATTTCTCAGCTTCATGAAATGCAAAAACTAAACACAGTACCTACAGTGAAAAATTGATTATACATTTAAATTCCTAAATTAAGATAATTAAAACTGAATCAGTAGGGTTTAAAAAAAAAAAAAAAAAAAAGGGCTTTAGAGTTACAGCTAGGATAACCTGAGTGCAGTTCCACTGAAAACATTAAGAAAAATCTCCAGTGGAGCTACATTCATCATCTAAGGCTGTGAGCTATGATTTCAGTATGATATTATCCCTGTGCTTAAGTTACAGCAAAGATCTAGCACACTCAAAGCAATCAAACAGTAGATGGCAAAAGTCCTATACGGATTTAAAGATTGTACACTGCCAAAAAAGGCAGTTTTATTTCCACTGCTCAATGCTGGGAAGACATGAGCAACCAAGAATGGACAAGCAGAGTCTGTTAAGACCTCCAGCAGTTATTGTAATGACATCTTCACGGCCAAAAAAAGAACAGTGGGGTATTTTGGTATGGTTTGATTTTGCTTTTAAGTGTTTGCATTTGTCTGGATGAAGTTAGAAGACTGCTTCTTAGGACTGCAATCTCTAGCAATTTCTGAGCCATCAGGCAGTTGCCTGCCAATAATACAAATGCTAAAAGCATTTGACTAGGGAGCAAAAAGCACAAGCAATGATATGCAGATGGATTTTGGAATTAATGGCCAGGAAGTTTAATCAGGAGATTCTTTTCAGATGGCCAACATGAATGAAGGAGCAACTTTTTACTGGACTTGCAATCATCACTTGCACTGCCTCTGCTTCTTGCTTCAGCTAGGAGCAGTCCCAGTGGCTACAAACATGCAATATGACAGAAAGTCTGAAAGACCCAACAGCTCCAAATTGCGACATCTGCAAATATCCTGAAGGCCTTGCAGTCAAGGCTTCAGCACAGGAACAACTTACATAGCAAGGTACCACAACAGTGTCAACCCTTTCTCTAGCAGAACCCACAGTGACACCTGAGAACCCTTTCCTGTGAAATGTTCCAGTAAAAGCATCAAATCATAGGGTAGTTTATGCTGAATGGGACTTCTGAAGGTCATCTAGTCTAACCTCTTGCTCAGAACAAGGTCAATTAGATCAGATTGTTAAGGTACTTGCCCACTAGAGTACCAAATATCTCCAAGGATCAAGATTTTACAACCTCTGTGGAAGTCTATTCCAGTGTTTGACCACCCTTTCATGGTTAAAAAAAAAATATATATATATATATACACACACACACATATATATGTGTGTGTGTGTGTACACATTTTATTTATATATATATTTATATATATATATATATATATGAAAAATTAAATCTAATTGGAATTTCTCTTGCTGCAATTTGCGTCGACTGTCTCTTATCCTATCATTGTGCTCCTCCAAGAAAAGTCTGGCTTTGATATCTCTATACCCTCCCACTAGGTAGTTGTAGACAGGAATAAGTTTTCTCCTCAGCTTTCTCTTCTTCAGGGTCAACAAATTCTGTTCTCTCAGCCTTTTTTTGTGCACCATGTTTTCCAGTCCCTGACCTGCTGGCTCACTCTAGTAGGTCAATGTCTGCCTCCTAACTGAGAAGTCCAAAATTTGTCACAGTATTCCATAGTTAGTCTCCCAAGTGCTGAATAGAAGGAATTAGTTCTTCCCCTCAATCTGCTGACTACACTCGTGCTAATGCAGCCCAAGATACTGTTGACCTCACTGCAAGGGCACCCTACTGGCTCATGTTCAACTTGTTGTCCACCAGGAACCCCAGGTCTTTTTCTGCTACCCTGTTTCCTAGCCAGCTGGCCCCAGCCTGTACATGGGGTTATTCCACTGCAGATGCAGGACTTTGCATTTGCCTTTATTGCATTCTCTCCCCTCCAATTTAACATAGGCTACTCAGGGTGATAACAACATGCCGCAAGCCCCATTGCAACATGATAAAAATACATCCTACTTTTGTAGTAGCGGTGCCAATGCTAATATCTCTCAGTGCTTAAAAAAGATCAGTTGCTAGATAAATAACAGCTTGCTTTGAGCTTGCTCAAACTCAACTGAAGCAAGTAATCCAGTAAAACTGCAGCACTAAGCTGGTATCATCACTTTTCTTTCCAATGAAATCCCCATGTCACAACAGTGCCAAACAAAATAGAGCAGCTTAGTTAATCTTAAGTCTTTTGTGTTAGAAACAATTATTAGACCAATTCTTTTGTTTTATGAGTGCTTGGTGCTGGCAATACTGAGTCTAGGACAAAGCCCAGAACATCGCACAGGTTACTTTTTAAAAACAAAGAGAGGCAAGCGTATCTATAGAGAGATTATCTAAATATAAGTGACTAGATTCCCCCCTTTCTGCTCTTCCTTCCTCAGAAATGCCACTGAGATGGCATTATTTCTTGACACATTTGGCCTCTACAAATTCAAGGCAAACATGGGTTCTATGGTAAAGCCTGCAGTGAGTTAGAGGCATCTGAAGTTCAGATTACTCAATATCTTGTTGTCCTACATGTTATAGCCATTCCCCTTCTTCTTCCTGACTGGCTCTCCGGGTTTCCTACAATGAAGGACACTACTACCACCTACCTTGGTTTCATGCACCTGACAACTTTGCTCTCTCAGTACCTTCTGGGTTCTGAATTATGCAGTAGAATAACAAATAGGATAAAAAATTCATAGTATTTCAGAGACACTGAGATTTGAATCCTAAGGTTGGACTTTAGGCCATCCCCATTAAAAGGGAAATTAAACACATGGTTGCTGGAATTAGAAAATGCATCTCAGAAAACAATACGGCCACAAATCCGTTAAAGCTATTGCCTTTTCTAAAAATTCAGCCATACAGTATACCTTGTCAGCTTAAAAACAAAAATAACTGCTGTGCCACCGAGTCACCTACATTAAAAAATGGGGTGGGAAAAAAAAAAAAAGAATCACTGTGGTATTCTGCAAAAAACGAAGTCCTAAAAATGAACCCTAGATCAATAATTCCATCAGTTCAGATACATTTCTTGAAGAACACAACACTTTTTTCTTGATTTTTTTAATGCAAACCAGGGTCATATCACTACTACTTGCTAAGAGAAATTATTTCCCTTTCCATAGATTTGCTAGCTTTTCTTGGTTGAAATCATGCAAACTGACAAAATTAGGTCCTCAAAAATTAATAAATTAATCTTATTCTCCTATACTATTCTGCAACAGCTGTTATGCTGCACTTACCTTGGAAACAAAACAGTCTGCTATAGCCACAGGGTCATTTTCACAGTTTTCCAAGTCTTGCAGAAGTTCACTAATAAATAAAGAACAAGAAAAGGAAAGACCATTATGACATAGCTTAGAATAGGCACACCTATGTATTCAGGGCCAGACACAGCTCCGTCATTTGTTGCAGTGATGCCCAAAGCATATATGTCGCAGTGAGTCCTAGAGAGGGAACTAGAACTCCTTTGAGTCCCCAGTGTCCCACCCTCCCCCCAGTAAACTGGCTTCTGTAAACAGTCCTCTTTGCTTCTTTTCAAATTATAATAACCACTGCATTTTCAGCCAGGGTCAAAACTGGACTGAGTCACACATAGTGTTCTGCTGTTTCCTCCCACATAAAACACAACTGTATTTTAGCTCTACTCAGTGCTGCGGCCAGTGCTCCTTCTCCTTTATGGGTCAGATATTCATATTCAGGCATGCACAGTCACATAACATCTTCATGTGTATGATCAAACAGATATTTTTTCTTATACACAGTCAAGCTGTTACCTGCATATGCACAAAAATTCCAGTTCTGACACCATAACATGTGATTAAAATACAGAACTGCATATCTTTCTACCAACACTTTGAGCCACATTAAATTGCCTTTATGAATGCCTCACTTGATTCTAACAAATTCTGCCTTCATAACAGCTGCGGCCCTGGAATACCTACCCCTTCAACAAACTAGCAAAATCAGATGACCACTAGACTTTATGGTCTCTTTCCCCTAGACATAGAGCCATTGGGGTTTTTTTGTTTGGAGGGAGATGAGGACACTGAGGAAATGGTAGTCCCATATAGTTAAAAATTCAAGTCACCATGACGGCCATGGAACATTGATCTCCTAAGCAAAGCTGAGTTCCTTCCTTCAGATCAACAGTTCTTCTACAATACTCACATTGATGAAGCTGAATAGTTATTTAGTTTGTACATCAACTAGCACAGTCAAGTGAAACAAATATAAACCATACTGAAGTACATGTCCTGTCCTGTAATGACATTCTACGTTCTAGGAGCTTTCCTTGACTGAGGCAGATGAGCTAGTCTAAAAAAACCACAAATGTGAAAGAGGGATGTATTACACGTACAAGAAGAATGGTAATAAGTTCACCAAGGAAAACTTGTCTACCTTTAGTGGGTCTCTTCACTGAAGGAAAATGGTTAGCCTGGAAAAAGTTTTCTGGAAGCTATAAATTCTACGTGCATAAAAATAAAACCCTACTGAGAGGATTTTATATTTTTGACATGCCAAGCAGGAAATGAATTCATTACAAGAGGAGCAAAGCAATAAAAGAACATGTTCACTATTGTATGAAACTCAGTTCTTGGAAGCTGATTCAATGAAAGAAAGATAATTCAAGCAGAAGAGGAAAACCTCAAAGGCCTCTCCTTGGTTCTAACATTCTTTAGAGTCTTACTGAAAGATGCATTCAGAAAAACAAGAACAGAAACTGAATTTTCTGCCAAATGGTTCTCTATAGAATCTTTTTTAGATCAGATGATTTTTTTGTTTAGTGCTACTTTTTTTCCCATTTCACAGATGGCTCCCTGCATTAATTTCGCGTAAGATTTCCTAAGCCTGTATCTAGGGAACTACCCTTTTCCCCTCTAGGCAGAGGCAATTTCCCTGCTTAAGTAAGAAAAGTAGTAAAATGGAAAAGTTTCATGACTTGTTCTTTGCTTCTTTAATTACTGGAGGAAAGAGAGGGAGAAAATGAGTAGTCACAATGATCATAGTATAACAGACACACAACTCAGGTTCACTGGTCACTAAGCCAGTATGGATAGCAATAATATAACCCACACACCTCAATTTCTCCCTTCACCAAAATGGGGATGAAAATATGACTCTTGCTTGATACCACACATTCATGAAGGTCCTTTAAATCAGCCAACAAAAGAAGTTGCTGTAATGCTGAGCATAAATCTTAATTTTATTAATTGACTGTTTTCTGCAAATGAGTTTTGGAAATAACACCAAATGCACTGAACAGGCCCAGAAGATTCCTGCTGTGCAGCCAGCAGACATTCTCCTGATGGCTTAGGATACATAGCATCCATTAGCACTTTTTTCCTACAGGTCTCCATTAATACCATGCTATTTTTTCCTTACAGGATATGATAATGCTGCATTTAAAGATTTTCTATATTCTTGTAGTTGAGTCCATCATGCAATAAATGAGTCAATAGTTTGTGTCTTCAGCACAAGCCCATTACAAAGGAATACTGCACTTCTAACAGTTTTGTTAGCTGTATTGCAATATCTTCTGTCTCATCTGGCTGATAAGAATGGGATTGGTAAGAGCAGCCTGCCACTGTGTAACAACAAACAAATCAATCATGCCCAGGAATCCTAAAAAACTTAAATAAATCCCTATAATATCAAGCTGACATGTGAAAGAGCAAATCTATTATTTTAGGCTACATCTAAGTACCTGACACAAAGCAGTAAAAACAATGGAGAGAAAGCAGAAGCTCTCTTCACCTATATAGCCAGAGCTTTTCCACTGTTCACGGATAAGCAACACAGCTCTCAGCATCCGTGATGCACTTAGGTTAATTGCTCATGCAGCAAGAGAGTGCAAAGAAGTGGAACTTGTTGCTCTTGCAGCTGAATAGCTAAAAAACTCAGACTGAAGCATGCCACAAATGCCAGGGCTGTTTAAGACCATGTCACTGAGTTATACAGCTGGAGTTATTATGGGCTGGAAAAATCTGAATCTGCACAATCTTAATCAACAGCTAATATTAACTGGCTTGGGAACAGAATGGTAAAAAGAAGAAGATGGACAATTTTTCATGCAATGCTTTCATTATCATTTCAAGTCAAATGAATAAAAGTCTCATGGCAATGTCTCTCAGGATATTTTGATTTTGAAGACAAAATTCTGTTATCTTCCACCAATAGGTGAGGACTTTCAAAGTGACAAAGTGCAGATTAGTATCAAGCTGTTAGATATGGGAGGTTGAGAGGAATGAGATGAACACATTCATAGCTCTGCAAATAACTAGCATATTTGCACACACTATTGAAATGAGGCACATTTTCATTTTATTTATCATAAATCTTCACCACACTATTTTAAAACAAGACATGAGAAAATTTTTCCTCCTCCTTCTTGATCTGAATTGGAGAAAATGAAAGACGATAACAACAGGTATGTAAGAGAGGCAATTTTGGTGGGATGGGAGGAACAGAAAGAGTCAGGAAGTGAACATTATTTGTCCTGAACCCAGGACAAAAACAGTTGATCACTGAGTACTGTGCATCTAAGCAGAAACGCTAAAGTAACTGAAAAATTTCATCCTCTTGATGCCTAACAGAGCACAACAGTCAAAGTACAAAAGGGACAGAGCAAGCACAGTCTGGTCATAATGGTTGAATACTTCCATCATATCAAAATATTTGGAAAATGAATCTGAAGACTTCAGGCTTCCAAAAAAACAAAAACAAAAAAAACAACAATCAAACGAGAAATTTAGCCTTGGCATTACTTAATTGCCACAAAAATCCTGTGGCCAAAAATAATTTTTTTACACTCAAAAAACTACTTTTCCATTAAAGGGGAGCACTGATAGGTTTCTTGAAGGCTCTTCATGACAATGAGTCAACTGTTACCACCATGAAGCTCAGAACACAGGAATTTCTGAATATGGCAGAGCTGTAGAAAAGAGCCCTGCCCAGTATTCACATACTTTGCAGTCACAGCTCTTCGGGTGCTCAAGTCTGGCCAACAGCGATGGACAAAGCACGTGCAAGACCTGGTCTGCAGCACAGTTTTCACCTTAGCCTCCCACTGGTGTGGCCGAGTGTTGCTAGAAGCACTAAATCCATGCACATTTCTCCCATTTCAGAAGCAAGTTGTGGTATCTGGTCACAGATGGAGAGTTTATCCTAAATTGACACTGGAGAGAATCTCAACAGGAGAGGCCAGAGAAGAAAGGCACCAAATGCTGACTTCAAGAAAATTTTCCCTTTCCATCTAACTAACAAAATAAAAAGCAGGGAAGCTTTTCCCAAGCAACAGAGACTGGGGAAATACAGTCAGTGCTTCTGCCTTAAGAAATAGCTTTCCAACAAGAGACTGCAGTGACAGGGCTAGCAGTTAGTGTCATGATCATCATTTCTGCCATTTGATGTAATACCTAAAAATCAGAATTAGTTTAGCTGAGAGAAATTTCCATTTACTGGAATGGTATTTCTCAGATTTATAAAGTCCACAGAATTCCAAGACTAAAACCTTCCATCACTGATAAAACCTATTGTGTACAAAAAAAACCACTTTCCAAAGTGAAATGAAAGCTACCTCTTTCTCAAACATTCAAGGGTATAAAAGTCCACACATCAGAAAAATGGACATTTTAATGACCATGTTTTTCTCAACTTTGAATATGGCTATTCTGAAAGTATAAAATCATGCTCACAAAAAGTATCTGAAATTACTAGAACAGAACTGTCAGATGGAACTTTTGCAAAAGTAAAAATAAATAAAAAGACTCTAGAGTACATTTAGGACCCAGAAGCTACATGCCAAATTTCACTCAGGAGTGAACTTTATCCTTGAAGCTATATTAGGATCTACAATGAAAGTGTTCACTCTTAAAAGCTCACAATTTCCATGCAGAATTTTAAATTAGGAGGCCTGACATACATTAGTTATTTACTAGAAACTTTGGACAACTTTCCAGTGAGTTTTAACCATTTTAACATACCAATCTCTAAAAGTGCCCAAAGATTTTTTGTTTGTTTGTTTTAACCTCTGCAAATCTTTTTTTGCAACTCAATTTTCTGTATAATGATTGATCATACTAAAAAGTATGTTTATTAGCTAATATTTGCAATGACATTGGTATAAATGTGTCCTAACTACCAAGTCTGCCATTTCTCTATCTTTTGAAGGATCAGAAAATACAATGGCCAGGACTTTTTTTTCCATTCTACGTCTGCTGGGAAGCTGTCAGCTCACAGTCATTGTCTTGTGGCTCTAAAACATCATGATCAGGCTACTGCTATGTATTTTCCATCATGTCATATATTCAGGCAAGTCAGATGTTGTAGCTGAAGCAGCATACAGCAGCTTTCCTGACAAGCATGTTTGACCAGCATCCCAAACTCTGCAGTAGCTGTTTAGGGTTTCAGGAAAACATTTTTAGGTTTCATCATTGTCCCTAAAGCTCTAAATAGATCTACCTCCATTCTTCCCTCTGATACTGAACCATGATCCCCAGAAGCAGAAGTATTTTAAAGTAGCATCCCATGATGAAAAGATATTGATGAAGATACTCTTTGACATGAGTCCTTCCCTTCAGAATGCTCTTCTGATTCAATGAAAATATCTATTGACCTCCAAAGAACACAACAGTTTGAGAAGTCTTTTGCCCACTACAGTATAGCTAAGAGAACTTTTCAAGAGCTGACATAACAGAATCACAGAATCGCTGAGGTTGGAAGGGACCTCTGGAGATCATCTAGTCCAACCCCCATGCTCAAGCAGGGTCACCTAGAGCACGCTGCACAGGATTGTATCCAGGCGGGTTTTGAATATCTCCAGAGAAGGAGACTCCACAACCTCTCTGGGCAACCTGTTCCAGTGCTCTGTCACCCTCACAGTGAAGAAGTTTTTCCTCATGTTCAGATGGAACTGTCTGTGTTTCAGTTTGTGTCTGTTGCCTCGCGTCCTGTCACTGGGAACCACTGAAAAGAGTCTGGTCCCATCCTCTCGACTCCCTCCCTTCAGATACTTGTACACGTTGATAAGATCTCCTCTCAGCCTTCTCTTCTCCAGGCTAAACAGGCCCAGCTCTCTCAGCCTTTCCTCATAAGAGAGATGCTCCAGTCCCCTAATCATCTTTGTAGCCCTTCGCTGGACTTGCTCCAGTAGTGCCACATCCCTCTTGTCCTGGGGAGCCCAGAACTGGGCACAGTACTCCAGATGTGGCCTCACCAGGGCTGAGTAGAGGGGGAGGATCACCTCCCTCCACCTGCTGGCAACACTCTTCCTGATGCACCCCAGGATCCCATTGGCCTTCTTGGCCACAAGGGCACATTGCTGCCTCATGCTTAACTTGGTGTCCACCAGCACTCCCAGGTCCTTCTCAGCAGAGCTGCTTTCCAGCAGGTCAGACCCCAACCTGTACTGGTGCATGGGGCTATTCCTCCCTAGGTGCAGGACCCTGCACTTGCCTTTGTACATTACAGTATTTTTTTTAAGCCGGATACAAAAGACACGGAAACTTTATGTCATTATATGTCACATTGATTCATTAGAATGTTCAAGGTTCAGTTCTTTTTGATAAGTACTTCAAATATTTTCATACATAAATCAAAGTAACTCAGTTTAAACTAGATTAGGAAAGTTATGCTTTTCTATACAGGAGGACTGTGACAGTGTGCTCCTTCCCCCCCTCCCCCATGATGTGCGCTTTCCCCCTCGACCTGACCTCCCTGTAAACAGCACATATGTAGGGGCTAATTCAGCATGCGCCAACTAAGACCCGTCTAGCATGCAAATATGACTATGAGTCAATCATCTCCCTCCCATAAATAGGGGGCAGCCCAGAGCCCATTGAGCTCTCCTGCACGGCAGCGGGCTGCACTGCAGAACCTCCTCTTGAGCAGGGACACCTCTCAAGGTTACTCCTTGAGGCTGAGAGATTCCTTACCCACAACAGATCCTCAGTAAGTGATTAATAGCATGCTGAACTTTTGCGAACTTTGCGAAACTTTGCTAAATTATCTCTCTGATTAATTGTGCGCATAATCCCTTAGACATAAACCATTGACCTGAGACTAGGATCAGATCCAGCCACACCCAGGCTCCTCCAAGGAGGAGTTTAGAAAGCAAGGAGGTCTAGTCTGAACCTCGTGATTCAACAGGAGGGTCCCCTTCGCACACACTCCTTTAGACATGAACTGTTGACCAAGTCTGGGACTAAGATTGGATCCAGCTGCACCCAGACTCCTTGCAGAAGGAGTTTGGAAAGCAAGGGTCCCAGGTCCCACACAATCTGGCACTATCTAGTAGAAGCAAGAGAAATTTTACTTCAAGTTTCCAATAATGCTAAAATCCCATTCGCAGAGCTTTAGAGAAGTCTGTAAAGATACACAACAGAAGTGTTCAATAAATGGAAAGGTACCTGAACATAGAGTTTTGGCAAATTAATTTAAGGAGGCCCTAGCAGTTTAAAATTCTACAAAAGCCAGAGGCGATCAGTATATATCTGCACACAAAAGTAACCAATATAGCAGAAACAAAATGATGTCTCTTTAGGAAGACAAAAATTTCATGCACAGTGGTCTTGCATTAGGCTCAGTTAGAACACAAAGCAGGTTAAGCTTAAATTTCTGCAAATACTCAGCATGAAACAGAAAACAAAGTAGATGAAGACCACATATGATTCATAAAAATCAACAGTTAAGCAAACTGATATGAATAAAGACTGCCTAACCAAGTTTCAAAACCAACCCTGCTGAAAATCAAAGAAATACCATTTCCCAATTTATATTCCTTGGATATATTAAAGTGATAGAAGAGTATTTGTTTGGTTTGCTCCCTCCCCATTAACACAGGCTATTGACCTGTTTTCATTTAGTCAAATATTCCTTTACCTGTTGAAACAATAGATGTCCCGTATGTTTCCAAATAGGGCTGATCGCTCTTCTGGCCCCAGGGAGAGCTTGGATTGGTCACTGATGCAATCAAGGTAATCCTGCAAGAGGAATGAGAAGGATGCCTTAGACATTCCCTCCTTTTCTAGATCAGTAAATGGAGCTGTCTTTAATTGTGCAAGATGAGTTCCTTCATATCGGTTTCACATTATTATTACAGTAAACCCTTCGGTAGCCCCTCTGTGAACAGTCATTCTATTATGAAAGGTAACAGTACTTATCTGTTCACTGAAACCAAGAAAAATAACAAAAGATTGAATGCTAAGTTATAGTCCTTAAACTGGACAGTGAACATTCCCTCTTGCTGCTGATATACAAATGTATTCAGGTTTCATTCACCATGACAGCTTAATTGATCATTTAACTGGCTCAAAGACAAAAAAAATGGAAAAATAAAAGATGAAGAATGTAATTTAATGGAGTCTTAGCAACAGAAAACCTATACAGTCAACAGCACAATGCACACAAGCAATAGAAGTTCAGAAAAGTAACCACTACAAGAGGCTTCTTTCTTTTAAAACCCTAGCTGGAAAAAAAAAGCAGACTTTGTAGAGAACAGGAGATCTCACTGTATATATGTTAGTGTGCAATTTCAGCACACAGAGTTACATTGCAATGTATATATTCTTGTGAAGGCTCACTCTCACTTTTAGAAGTGTGATGGCATCACATCCAGTAAATTTAACTGAATAGGAACAAGACAGCTCAAGGGAAAAAAAAAAAATCAGGTCAGCATTGTTCTTGTAGAACAACAACTTTCCTATATCTTCCCTCAGTTTGATAAGGGCTCAACTCCCCAAAGTGCCACCTTTCATTCTGCTGTTGCTACAGTATTAAAATTTCTCAGATATAGGGCAAACAAATCCACTTGACTATTTAACAAATCACAACTCATAAACCAAGAAACCCAATGGGCTGCCACATTCATGAAGAAATTCTGCTGGAGGAAGGATAACAATAAAGGAAAAGGGAAAACAGCTGAAACAATGCAAAATAAAAATAAATAAAATCCCTTAGCCTAAGGTTAGACAATGTGGTGTGGCAATCTACCAAAAGCAACACAGCATTCCACAACGCTACAAGGAAGGAACCCTGAAAAACGTCAGCTAGACCATGAAAGGTTTTACAATATAAATGCATTCCAAAGTCATAAAGAAAAAAATATTACAGAATGCATGCATTGGACAAGATTTATTCTTTGTAAATCCAGTGAAGAGAGAGGGTTTGAATCAGCCATTAATCTGATCTCCAGATTTTAGATGTCCTCATGAGGAAGGTTAGGAGTTGCAGTGCTTGAGTGTCCAGACTCATATCCTTCTTTCCAATTCAAATGGTGTCAGCAGAGGTATAGGTGTAAGCAAGAACCAGGTTTAGACAGCTGCCCCTAACCCCCAATCATAATACTCAGTAGTCAACATTCAGTCTTTCATTAAGCTTAAAAGACAAATTGGAGATAATTAATACCTTTAATTAAATGCATCACTCACTGTCATCATAAAACAGCATTTTTTGACAACAGATGGGAAAGAAAATGACCCTACACAAAGGCCACCTCAGCGTCTTTAAAAAGGACATCCATACTTTACTTTCTCTCCTGGCAGACAGCAGCCTTGTAGTCCAAGCCTGTTCTTGAAATACATTTGTGCAATAAGTCATTGGAACTGCATTCCTGGGACTCCCTAATTGTGGTTGGCTTTTTATTCATGCTCAGAAGCTGAATAAGAGTAAAAGGTTTAAGAAGTCTGGTGATGCAGACAGGATTGCAACATGCAATGCTCTAAGTCAAAGAGCCAGAAGTAAATGCAAGACAGATTCAGGGCTACTCTGGGGCAGTTTTAGACTGTTCTTTTTCTGCAGAATGTAAAGAAACCCAACAAACAAGAAGAAGAAAACCCACAATAACATACCATTTCTGCCCACTACTAACACAAATCTGCATAAAAAAAACGAAGAACAGGAAAGCCCCAGTGGAATCCTGATCCTCTGAGGACACTTTTAGCGCTGCAGGAGAAAATGCAACAGCATCCCAGGGCGATACAACAGGGGAATGGAAAATGGTAGCAGAGGAATGGAAACCTCACACAGAGCAACTCCATACAGTGCATTCATCATATAAGGAGGAGTTACTTTCAAACTCATCCATCTCAGCATAGCTGGAACTTGGATTTCCTCAGACTAACAATAGCTCACAATTATTTTTTCCAGTATTCTTGCAGACAGTGTTATAAGCCGGACCTGTTTTGTGTTCCCTTTGTCCTCTCATCCCAGTTTTACTCCACATATATACTTTTTTTTTTTTTTTTTTTGTCTTTTACCAAATCTTAGTAAGAAATAAGGAACTAAGCACTCTCTAATGCTTCTGCCAGGAAAAAGCCTGCAGGTGCTTTGGCAGTTTTCCAGCATTCCAGTAGCATATGCCAATATTAGGTTATACCACGTACCCACAACTTGTCTTCTATTTCACTAAAAGTTTCTTAAGACTGTATTTCAGGCTCCCTTCTCCTCCCTTCCGCTTGCATAGAGTAAGGGAAGCTGGTTATTTGTTAAAGAGGTTTAGAATTACGAGGTACCCAGTACTTGTACCTTGCCTCACACAATTCAGGAATCGCTCAAGTTTCTGGGACTGCTTTCATGTTCTAATCTTTTATTTTTGCTAATGATTCGAGGCTTGTGCAACAGTTCAACAGCTACTGACATGTTTACGTTGCCGCTAAATGTGTGAGCCAATACCTGAGCTAGATAGGAACTGTCAAATGTGGTACTGCCAGTGGGGCAGTCACAGCAGCAAAGAGCTCCAGATACCTCCATTTCTGCGAAAGCGCTGGACATTGGACAGTCCTGGCTAAGTGGTCTGACAAAGTCCAGGCACAATGGAACCGCACACCACTTGCACAGTCAGAGCAAGCAAGACCCTTCTGGTTATATTGCTTTATAGAGTAGATGTGCGGCCATAAAGGCTTCATGAATTCATCCAGGAAACAGATGCACTATTGGCATATAACCCTCTGCAAGGACAACGACAAAAGCAGATCAAAGCTACTCAGCCATGCTTTTCCCCCTAATTATTTCTTAGAAAATGATACTTTACCCCCATGTTAGTCACTGCAACCTACTACAGCATATCAACAGCTGTTATCATCTGAAGCCATAATGAAAGGTTTGGAGCTATGCGATAACAGGCCATGCTGCAGCTGTAATGACATGGTGCAGAAGTCAATGAAATTTATCAGAACAGAGTACCGGGTTCATTCATTTTATTTGTTTCTTGTCAGCATCTATGGTCCCTCTGTCGGCACTGAATGATTTGCTTATAACCTTTGCTTTTGTTAGTGTTTTATTGCCTCTCAGCAGTTATGGCAAAACATCTAGCTCACTTTATAGAAGAAAAAACCCAAACGCCAGTCTGTTTAGATAGATTTACGGAGCAAGGTTTGATCTATAATGACATTGCACAATTTTTCCATCCTATTTCCTGAAACTTTGCAACAACTAGAAGAGTCTTGCCAAATTGCTCTGCCTTCCTCGCTGGGTTGGACATTCTCTCCATTTATCTTTCAGTACACATCATCTACCAAGAAGCATGTCTGTTAGAAGCCTCATATCCGACTGCCGTCTCCTCCTCCAGAATCAAATGAGAAAGACCTTTAGGGGAACAAAACAGTGATGACACTAACTTCAGGTTTCTCACAGAGGATAAAATATAATTATATGAATTAGGAATGAGAGAAAACTGTCAAGGACAAAATGAGTAAGAATAGCTTCACATATTGATTAAACTGATTTTTCCACGACCAAACTTTAGAAACTAAATGCAGATTAACACGTGACATTTTCATCTAGCCACCCAAGTCTTCCTTGGAAAACAGACATACATTTAGCTTAAAAAACAGATTACAAGCTGAATAGTAATAATAAATAAGTCAGGCATACTGGGTAAAAGCTATATTGTCTTGTAAGACAACAATCAATTTTTATTCTGTCCTGCAAGAAAAATACATAGTAGAGAAGCTCTTAGTAATTCATTTACAGAAAGGGACTGTGCATATATGGAAAGCACCAAAGATAGGCAAAACTGTTGAAAGAGCAGTGTCACTGCATATGCACATCCTTACCAGGAGGTAGGAACACAAAACACTCTGAATATTTGAATAAATATTGGGGGTGTCTGGGATGGAGACTTCTACCCACAAAGCAAACTGTGCTTCAAACCCTAAATGAAGGCTGAAGGAGTAAGCACAGTTGCTGTAACACCTCTGGACTCCAACAACACATATCTGGGCTCAAGAGCTGAGGACTTTCTCCAAGAAAACTCAGTCTCTGACCAAAAAATGCTTAAAATTATGTACTTATCAAACCTTCTGATTTCTAGTGTTGCAGCATGAGGAGGAAAACATAGTATTAAATCAGGCAGGACCCAAATCCAGGCAGTGCAACATCACTCAGATCCCAGTTTTCTGATACTCTCTGCATATGTGCTACACTGCTAAGGCAGCTCTTTCTCCTAAAATCACTGGACCACACGCATGAGTCAGAATAGCCACCTCTTCAGCCCAACTCCCCTCTAACCAACACAGATGCAAACCAGCAGCAAATCAGATGGTTGTGCACAAGAGGAACCATTGAAATGGTACCGTGGCCTGGGCTGCCTGAACACTATTCCCCCGCTACTCTGCAGGTCAGAAAGAAAGAAAAACTCTCAAACTGGATTTTGTTTATAGAGTGCTAGCTGGAACCACATTGACCAAACCAAACGTCATGCTTATAATCAAAGAGAAAGCTAGGGCATAACTGTACAAGAGGATAATTGCTATAACACACTCCTCCTTGCTAATTCTGACGATTAAGTAGGCGATTATCATCTGTACACCACATTCCCTTTTTTACCCAATTTTTTTCTGTTCCTCTCTCTCTCTCTTCCTCTCTCTTCTACTGCAACATCCTCTGAATGTCTCGTGAAAAAAAAAGTGTATTCTCCACAATAGGTAGGCAGGACACTGAATTCTGGTCAGAGCAGCTCACTGCAGCTGTTAGACTACTGAAAGCGCAGCTGCAACTTGTAAAGTGAAAGTGCAGCGGTAAACAACACATACATTGCCTTCTTGCTCTAGTTCCTTTGGCTACATCAGCTGCAGACTCAGAGATTTAAATCAAATTCATCTCCATCCCATATCAAAGCCTTTCATCAGGATTTCTCCCTAAAACCCAGTTATCGCTATTGTCAGCACCTTTTGTGATGGAAGAAGACAAGGTCACTACTTTAGTGCAGGTCTCATAGCCTGTGCAGGCTTTACTTGGAGACACCTGTTGCAAAACATTTCATGCAGCCAAAATTAACACATTGTTCTGTCTGCTCTTATCCCTTCATCATGCATATTCTGCCTCTTTTCTCTCTGTAAGGAGGCCATACTGTTCACTTATCTATAGGCAGTCTCCTGTTAGCTGAAACCATCTTTACCTTCCAAGAGAGAGTGTGCTCACTCAACTGCTCTTAAAGCCACTTCCCACCCCACCCCCTTGCCGTTTTCAGTCCTCCTGAGCCAGCCTGACATGTTCCCACTTGGGAGGCAGAAATCCATACCTGTCAAGATAATTAGTGCCCTTAAATTCCCACTTCTAAAATTCCCTTGCAGGAGAAGCAGCAGAAGGGGCAGCAGCTGGGCTTCAATATCTTACTTGTATTGACTCAACAAGAGAGAGAGGAGGAACTTTTCAAATGCTCTTTCCCCCAGCAATGACAATTTGCAGCTTGCAGCTAGCAGCTCCAGCTCCCTGTGATACAAGTGCTAAATGTACAAGTAACACAACAAGCACCTAGGCTGTAAGTTTACCCTGTGCTCACACATGCACAATACTATAACATACAGTTATTGTATCTCCAATTCATTACAAAATTACATTGGTTTTATAAGAATAGCAGCTCTTTTCTCATGGCATTTTGCATTCTGTTCTCGAATATTTTTTTTCTTTCATTTTCTAATACAGCAGGAAATGACTATACAATGAAATTCTACAGATAAAATACTGCTTTTACTGTTTTTATATAAATACTTTTATAAAATACTGTTTATAAATTTTTTTAAACAAGTAGTGCTTAAGAAGCACAATTAAACAACACTTCTGACTTCATTTTTAACCTTACACAATCACACCATCATACAGTGAGCTAACAACTAAATATTTATTTTACCTATATGAATAGTTTAAATTGTAGATAGTCTGATTGCCCTTAAAATCTGAGCTATATTTTATTTCTGCTACAGATATGCACATTAAAGATGCCAGTAAATCAAACCTTTAAAAAAAAAAAAATGCTTGCACTATCCACTGTCAAGTTTCTCTGCATGTAAAAACATTTAAAAATTAAAGAATGAAATACTGTAATAAATGGTTGCTTTAAAAATAAATGATAGATTTAGAGAACGAAAGAGAAGGAGCGTGTCTTTCCACCTTCTACTTTTTAGGGGAAAGTGCAGATCATTTTTTTCTTTGCCTTTTTTTTTTTTTTTTTTAAAAGAGATCTGAAGCAGTAAAACCCTCATGCTAGCCCAAGCAACAACAGGTCTGAAAGAGCAAGGCCTGTCCAGAGCTGATGCATGGCACAGCACGGCCCTGCCACCAAGAGGACCAAAGCCAGGACATTCCAGGCCAAAGCCATGTCTTTCCATGGACATTGCAGATGCTTGGAGCCCCAGGCAAAGCCATGCAACCTCTTCTGCTTGCTTCAGCAACAAGAGCAGAAAGGTCCTGGGGGGCTCCATGCACTACTTATCCCCCTTTGCATTCCCTTCATCTCACTCAGTACTTCATGCACAAAACTGCCACTTGACAGTGCTAGTAGAGAAAATGGTCCTCTACTCTTCTGGGAAACTTGGATCGACGGAGCCTGGGCGGCAGGCACCAAATTGCCCACCTATGTGCTTGCAGGGCGCTACCCACGCTGTCGAGGGAGTGAGGGCCAGGAGAATACGTCCTCGGGGATGCACCATCAACAGTCAGAGAGTCTCCAAACAGGAATAGTCTAAGTAATCCGTATGCTTTATACAGTCTTTTATTATACACAGTTTGTGATTCATTTCCTTCATCTCTGATTTACACGCAGAACACTAGAGTCTCTGAATTGGCAGGATGCCACCTTGCCGACATTAGTCTTCTCTCCAGAAACCACATGGAGCTGTTGGAGGAAGCATTACTAAGTGCACTTTTGTTTATGACTAGCTTCATCAGAATTAGCCAATTTACACATGCAATCAATTTACAGCCTACAAATAACAGCGACACAGCAGGCATCGTGATACAGTAAACCGATACTCCAATGACTGCCTGTAGAAAGGGCAAAGACTGATGGCGAGAGCACTTGTGAGAACATGATATGAAGAAAGACTAAAAATAGAGAAGCATATTTAAGTTTTTTTCCACTGTTTAACATTGCTGAGTAAGGTGATCATGATAGACTTCCCCATACGTTTTCCACAGTTAGGGGCCTACAAATTACTATGCCTACAAAGCATAATATAAACTTAACTTTCACCTGCAGGGGGAAAAAAAGTATTTTTCTCATGTAGTTATTTCCAAATAAGTGACAGATTTTCTATAACCAACATGACCCACCTATCTTATAGATGTTAAAATACTGCCCCATTTATAGACTGTAAAACAGATTCTAAGGACTGGAAGTAGTGACCTCTGGTAGGTCCCCCCTTGGCTTCATCCACATGCATGGAAAGCCACAGGGGGAGTATGTGTCAGCCAAAATTAGCAATTCCTAAGTCCTAACACTATGCCTACACCTCTAAAACACATTCTTTCTTTGTTTTAAACTGTCTTTGAACAGTTGTGCCTATGCAGAGCATAAGCACACACAAGGCAGTATATAAAGTCAGCAGGGCACATCAATGCCTAAAAGAAAAGTGTAGGGCACATCAATGTCAACAACAACGATCACAAGATCATGTTGCAGGACCTCAAGTTTTCAGAGCAGAGTTAGTCCCAAGAATTTCACTGAAGAATTTGACTGGAAAACTCAGCAAGTGTGAGGCCTCCTGAACACTCCCCTGGCTACTGGCCTTACATTATCTGTGGGGACCTTGGGACAGGACAACAGATCGGCCACTGTGCATGGTGGGGGCAGCAGTATTGCTTTCTGCAGCCTGGGGCCCCCCACTCATTACTTGCCGTGTCCGTAGTCTGAGCCTCCAAAGCTGGCTCCGTGCCCCGCTCTCCCTGGCCCCAACATCAGCAGATGCCGCAGTCAGCTTCCAGGGGCACAACTGCAACAGCAGCCTGCAGCTCCCTTCCGGGGCAGGCGGCAGGAGGCTCGCACCCTACGAGGACTACCCCACCGGTCTGGAGGGTTGTGTCTTTTCTTTGTGTCCAGTGCCCTTTCTTCTTTTTGAGTCATCTCTGTCTCATGACACATTTTAGAAGGAATGCTCCTTTTATTAAGCTCTCTAGAGGGTCAAAAAACCTGGCACCAGCTGATCCAGTGAATTGCCAGCCTGCTTGGATGAACAGCTTTTGTGGATTTTGCAGAATTCACTAATTTTTACTTGAATGAAAGACAAGCAAGGTTTAATAATATTCCCTTGTTCATCTGCTATCACCACCTTTGGGAATCTCCTGCTAAAATTTCCATCCTGAAAAGACATCCTGGAAGACAGACCACCAATTAAATCAAGTTGTAATTTGACACAGAGATGCATTAAAAGCACCCATAATCTGAAACTGGGATTCACAGATTGTACACAGACAAGTTCCCTAAATTGTCCATCATCTATAAAGATGATACGGGCAAATCATTGGGAACAGAAGTTCACACATAACCCCATTTATATGCTTCAGCACACTGACTTAATGAAGTTGTAACCCACTGATTAAAACCACATTCCATGTCTATCATCAGACATGAGCCAGCACCAACTGACAAACCACAGCTACAGGAATTTTGCCCCGAAACTGGCACTCAGAATTGTTACTGAAGAAGGCGTGTTGAGAGATAAATTCAGAAAGTAGGATGGAGATCATGGGACAATATGCTATCAGTAGCTTACTGACATTTCACTGAAGAGCTATGTGAGGCCACCATCTGACTGACCTCCTAAAGATAAGAGAAAACACAAAACAAATAAGCCACAATAATGTTTTTATTTGCTGTCTTCATTAAACAGCAATTAGGATGTCAAATAGTTTGTGGTCACTGGGCATAGGAAGTAAGCACTCTACAGATTTCTAAATCTAAGGTTTCAACTGAGTGTCAGTAGGAATCATCATCATCATTCAATAGCCTTGAGATTAAAAAAAAAAAAAAGCTAAAAATGTGTAACAATGATAAGTTCTACAAAAACTTGAAGTTCTTCAGGGCACATACAGATTAATTCTCACAAGGGGGTCTCAGCTGGTCTGATTACAAACTTTTATACCACAGTCAAACAAAGCACAGAGAACTAAGTCTTTGAATATGTGGGTCATCCAGGAAAAGAACCTGAGTCTTGTGCTTGCAAACCTTTGCCCTGTCAAATAAACTTGCCCCAACTTATAAAGCAATGAAAGTTAACATCTTTAAAGGAAATCTTAATACACTTACATGTTCAATGAGACATTCCAGAAGAGAAATATTTATTTTAAAACAGAAGAAGGGAAACTGAAACAATCTGTTTTGCAAAGAATAAAAATGCAAACACAGCATAATGGAGAAAATCTGCACGCATCCTAAACACATATATATTTTAACCTTACTAACCATATGATTCCCAGAAACTTATGAATGGATATTATTAATATATGAACAACAATAAAATGGAAGGTTATAGCAGTGGGTGGTTTCAAAAAGAAATTTAAGTAGTGTCTTATTTGCAAAATGGTCTTCTCATGAAATCACAAAAATAGCAGCTACCTTCACACCTTAATCCCTGGGAGTGGTGAGGGGGGGAAAGAGGGAGAGACTGCTGTCTGTTTTTTTTAAGTTTTCAGGTTTAAAGGGTATGGATCACTAGAAGAACAGTGTTCACTGACAAGTAATATTTGATAATAATGATATAACAAATTTAAAAGTGATATTTTCATGGACTAGAAAGGAAATGACTATTACAAGCACATAGAATTCCAAAAAACATGGTTTGGTGGAGAAGTCTCAGCAGTGTGTTTTGCTTTAAGCAATCACTTCCAAGTTTTGAAATTTCTTCACAGAAATCTCAATCATTCTGCAAAGGTGCATCATCTTATTAAAACCTTTAAATATTTACTGAAAGTTTTGCAGCATAAGCCTGTACTTCCTTTCCCTCGCTCCTCGGCTCCCATACCTCCTCCTCCCAGTTTTGCTATCCACTTTCTATAAACTTACTTTCCCAGAGATGCCACACTGCACTTTGGAGCTACTCATCAGCTGCCAGGGAGCAAATCAAAGCCAGAGAGCAGAGGTTAACAGATCTATCTTTTGTTACTTTCTAAATTACAAAGGGGCTGTATATACCCCACTAAAGGGTAACACAACCTCATGCTCCAGTCTCAGTTCAGTTACAGGAGCAAAGTTTCACTCTCAGAATCCCTTGTGTACCACGAGCACTCTTCAGTGGTGCGTCCCATATTTAACTATCTTTTTCTCCTTACCTTCCCCCTCCAAAAAGAAAAGAATAAAGTTCTCCAGAACCAAAGATTAACTTTTGCCCTTTTATCTACATTCATTTGCATTTAGAAAGCATTTAGGAGGCTGCAAACAGACAGCACGGTTATCCAACAGTGCAAGAAAAGCGAGTACAATAGAAGTTGCAGTTGGTCTTTTCAGCAATTCTACAGTTCACTGGAACAGCAGCAGCTACCCCTGACACTTATCTTCCACTGAAGCTTAAAAAAAAGAAAAGATTAACTGTGCGTTTGTAGACACCTCATTTATAACAGCAGTATAACTCACTCTTCCATGCTGTCCAAACACAGTGTTTGTTTTAAGGTCAGGTTTAAATTATGATTATATATTTGTATTGCCACAGTGAATGCAGTCCCAGTCATATATTGAAGCTCTGCAATCACATGACAAAGAGATAGTACCTGTCCCAACAAGTTGCTACAGTCTAGGTATAAAATAAGATATGACAACTGGATACAAAGTACAGGTAAAGAAACACAAGGTAATGATATTTTATTCAGTGTCTTTCAAATACTCAGCAACATGCTGAATAAAGGACATTTATGAATTTTACTAACAGAAATAAGACTGAGTAGTAATAATGCATATAAGAAACAAAAACATGCATCAATATATTTAATCATGGCTTTACAGATTTCATATGAGGTTAGTTTACAAACAGCTCCCTGTTCATGCCATAATGTACACCAGTTCCTTTTCACCACGTAAGTGACTTGTTAGGTTATTTTTTGGTTGTTCAGAATATGAATTATTCCTACTGCACAACTGTAACACATCCCTTTCCAAAGTCCAGAACCCTTTTCTTGTGCCCAGAAAAATAGGGGCCGGGGGGGAAGGTTTTGGGGTTTGGGATTTTATAAGGGTACATACTATAGGAAGTTTAAAGCATATATAGCTGGCAAAATATTTTCATTTGGGATCTTGGAGATTGAGGAACAACTTCATCTGAAACTATCTAAGACACAAACATTAAGACACAACAGTTTGTGTAAACTTCCATCACTTTAGGTTGCTTTAGGATGTTTAATATGACTCACATCCAGGAAGCAAGAATTCCATCAGGAAAACTGAACTGTCCTATTGCCTCAGAAGAAAGAAGTCTGATCTACTTCAGCTATTCCTCAAAGGTAGCCAGAACAGCTGTTTACACCTGTTCAGTAAGATACCTAGTGTTGTTATTAGACACCTCACCTTTCAACATTCATTTTTTTCAACTGCAAATCCAAAAACAAAACAAATCACAAACGCTGACCATTGTAGTTCTCCAATACTGCTGCTTCCAAATTTCTTACAGATTTTGTGAGTGGAACATTTTCTGCTCTAATTTATACTGCTGTAACTCCGGATAAAGTCCACTAACTTCAAGAAGACCTTTAAGATTTGTACCAAGATAGTCAAACAGAATTTAGTTTCAGCTATCATATCTCAGTATTATGGGAGGGGGGGAAACACCTCAAACTTTGCTTGCTTTTAAGTCACACTTTCCATGAGCAAGTCGATGAGAATTTGACACAGCTCTTCCTCAATGAAAACACAAGCGGTGAGAAAGTTCATCAGCTCAAAAGCATACCAAATACTAATCATAGTTCTAAAAGTTATCAGTGTCATTACCCTAACATTTGTTTAGCAAGTAATTTAAATCACTCATCCAAATCTTCTAAAATCTTAAACGGATCAGTTCCTGGTCAGAAGGAACAGCATGTGAGCTAATGGAAAACTAATCTGCTTTTAACTGCCTTTTAAAGCCTTAGCAAGACAAATTTCCAAGTAAAGCTAAAAAGGGAAAGTAGCACTAGGAATCTCATTCTGAATATTATTGTTTTGCCTTAAATCTAAGCTGCTTGTCTTTCCTCCCTGTACAGGGTAGGCACTGTAGCTTGAGGTGGCCCCACAGAGGCAGAAAGCCCGTTTCTAAAGCACCTCTGTTCATGAGGAAATTAACATAAACCATCTAAAAAGCAAGCATCCATCACCTGCATGCCCCCTTTTGTACTGGGGAGTTAAGACAAGCAAGTAAAGCATGTAAGCAGTCCTTGTGCAGCACAGACTCTCAAAACTGTGGTGCCTATACCTGAAGCTGAGGTACTGCCCCACAGCTCTATGGCCGCTGTTATGTACTCTGTTACTAGCTTTTGGTCTTAATGCACTCAAGAAAAATACTAACTGCGAGACCATACATTACTGCTCCTGATACTGAGTGAAATAAAAATGCTGGCAAACCAAAGAATGCCATCATTACTGTCCGCTGATTTCAGCGGTGCCATAAAACTCAGGGTGCTTAACACAGGAGGGACCAGTACATCTTCTCATGTCGCAGTTCTCTTCTCAACAGCATTCAAGAAACTTTCCTTTGAAGCACTCTGAAATTTCTTATCTAGGAGACTCTTAAAGAAGGGCAGCTCTACTAATAACCATTTTTTTGCTGGGTGCCTGAACTTTGCATTGTGAAACAGAGGCATTCTTTCAGTTCTAATATCATTTTCACACACAGCTTAACATCAGCAATCTAAAGGTGCCTTCCTCAGGCATACAAGTGGGAGCTACAGAAAAAAAAACTGCAAACAGAAAGGGGAATTAAGTATAATGTGGTAGCAAACATTCTGGGATGCACTAGCTATATTGTGACTCTCAGCTTTTGAACATAAATGAATGAACCTTCTCTGAGAGTTATGCTATCCAACAGGCCAGTGCACAGGCAGCTACACTTTTACCAAAACACCACAAGAAGTGATAATAAGCACACTGCAATCTTCCAGTCTTCCAAGTTTTTTGGTTTTGTTTTGTTTTTTGTTTTTGTTTTTTTTTGTTTTTGTTTTTTTGTTTTGTTTTTTGTTTTTTTTTAACTAAGTGCCTAAAATGTAAAAAGAGGCATCCTCTAAATAAAGAGCCAGGAGGCAGGAAACCCTGAACAAGAAAGCTGAGACACTGGCTTCCTGTCAGAAGAGCTTCCCTTAATCATTCGTGGCAAATCACTATCAACTGCAAACGTCCAATATCTCCCTTTACAAGGCTTGACCCATAACTCTCTCAAGGGGTTTATAACTTTATCCGACTTTACCCACCTTGGATGAAGCTTTCCATGCTAGAAACCTGCCTCCTTGCTGAATTATTTTAGGAGATTTCAGCAAAAGCATTCCCTCAGGCCTTTTCATGAAAGAACTGAAAACATACTTCTTTTGCTCACGTTGAAAAATTTTGGTGACCTTTCCCCTGAGAAGACAAGCACCCCCAGGCTGACTAGCAGGGACATGAAACATACTCTCCTATTTCAAGGATGGGCAGTAGCAGATTGGAGCATAATGGAGACTCTGTTTCAGAGAGTATGCCTTTTGCTATCTGGGTGCAAATCTTCCCCTATTTGACTGCATTGAAAGGAAAGGTGGTGGCAGGGGAGAGAAAGAAAACCCTCATATTAGTAAATATCCAATAGAAACTTCTAGCAATGGTACTTCACATGTCTCAGCTCAGGCCTCAGTAGGTCTTAACCCGCAATTGCCATTCTTGGTTGCTACAAGTCACATCTGGTTCAGATCTGCTCCTCTGAAGCAAGAGTAGAGAACAGGCTGTTCCTGTGCCTCAGGGACCCTGAGCGGACTTTCTGCAATGTGCAGAAACAACCTGTGCAACTCCAGGGCAGGGGACACAAAAGAGTCCTCCAGAAAGATGGGAAGGAAAAAACAGGAACTAAGAGCATGATGGACATCAGAGATTGAGACTGAATGTCAGCAGAACACAGAGGACAGAAAAATTAGGAATGGTGATGAAGGAATGTTGTCAGAAGAGGAGACAAACTTAACATGAAGCTGGGGTACAGAGGGAGAACTACAATGGACCTGGCAAAAAAAACTGTGACAAGCTATTTGAGAGGCTTGAGATGGATTTGAAGCTTCCTGAAGCTCAATCTCCTTTTGCATCAAATATATGTGCAATGCACTGACAAAGTGTGTTTCACTCCCCTCTAGTTATTGGCCTATGTAGATGCCAACAGCTTTTTACTGATACTAGTTATCTCTTAGATCTAATGGCAGACGTTTATGCAGTGCATCTGAATGTTCTCAACCTGCTGATATTGCTATAAGAGTGAATTTGATGGAACATGCTGGACAAATGTACTATAACAAGTGCATTTGCATTCTTCCTCCATTTTGCACAGGTAAGAAACAGATTTGGACATCATTTTCTAATTACAAGCATTTGTTCAAGTTGTGAATACGGGCTTCGGACTCCTACAAACCTCCAGAGCAAAACACATTTTCATTTGTTAATAAACTCAGGCAAAGCACTTTACCCAGGGGGAGAAAAAAAAAAAGTTACTTGAATAAGTGTCTCTTATTCAATTTTATACATTTTCTAAATAAATTACAATTTAAAATAGTCAGGTTGGGTCCTGAAGAGGACAAAATCTGCAGGGTTCACCCTGATCAGTACACCTGTCAGCATGACACAAGCAGCAAGTCCAGATATCCGACTTCTCATCACAAACTTGCCCAAAACACACTTCAAGCTGCACTAATTCAATATTTTAGTTACTTTTAACAGACCACCTGATAAAAACATACCAAACAACAGAAAAGTTCACTCTCTTCTTATTATAAACCTTGCCCATGCAAGAATCACAGCAGCATTCCTCAAAACAATAATAATTCAACTATGCTTCCAGGTCACATACAAAATAGCTGCATTGGCTAGAAAAACTGCTGTTTTTAAAGCATATCCTAGGGCGGTGGGAGCCACGTAGTGTCTGTACGGCCTCCTGTCGCTCATCCTAAATCACTGAAACACTTTTCATCAATAATTTAAAGAAAACTGGAGAACCTCAGTAGGTCCCCAGTATCAGTTAAAGATCACATCAGCCATATGCAGTGAAGTCTCTTCTAACTCCGTCCAACAATTTGGTGCTGTTAAGAACAAAGACCACACAGATACTTAAAAGCCAATGGAAATCTGTGCCTTTTTAATTTATTTTAACAAGGCTAGGTCAGTAAAGTCATCGAAAAAGGTGAAATTTTATTTTTCTCCATTCACTTCATTGTCTTTTACACTGAGTATGCTAACCCTATATGTTCTACAGGCAACAGGGGCTGAAAGGACACTGCCTAAAACACTATACTGGGCTGAGTCTTAATAAATGTACTTGGGACAAGATGAATTGTATCAGGACCCTACATGCAATTTCACAGCATCTATGTTAATGAGTCATTCATGTAGCTGTGAGTTGCTGCTTTCACTTTGTAGTCAACATTACTTCCTTGATGGTGCTGCACTTTTCTACCTCGTTAGATCTCCTTGTACAGGCAATGTCACAAGGGCTTAGGTGTGTGGATGTATTAAAACAAACAAACAAACAAACTGCTTGGAGATGTATCTCAGGGAAACATGCTTTGCCCAGCACTAAAGATTTAGCAAGTGGATTCATGCACATGAGTTTTGAACATCTAGTCTAGAACCTCTTGGTTCCAGACTAGAACATGTTTCAAAGTGCTGGAAAGAACACTGAGAACAGACATGTCCCTTTTATGTATGTTTTCGCTGCCTACAGAGAAGGTACCATGAGCAAATCCCCACTCCTGGGGACAAAAAGCAATAGCAGCTGGGTGTAGGGAGCGATTAAAATAATACTTGTTCCTTCCTCCCTTTTTGATCCCATGTCATCTTCCCAGTCTTACAGCTCTCCAGTTTTTAAACTCTTTGTACTTGGGTTGCCTTGCTTTCCCCTTGCCCCCTGAAAACCCTCAGGACTATTTTTAGTTTATGTGCATAAGCCTCTGCTGTATTGTAGTATGTTGCAAAACTCCCCAGAGTGCTCTAGTTCCACTCTGTTTCATACCGCCCTCAACTTTCCAGTTCCTGGGTTTCCTCTTATTTCCTCATATTGTTTTCCCTCTAATGATTTACTCTCTCCACTTAGCACTAGTTGATTTGCTTATGCTTTCCCCCACCAGCTCCCACTCTTCAGTTCCCATACCCTTCATGGGCAGCACTCGTCCTCTGACCTTTCCCCGGCTCCCCTTTTCCCATTCTCATCTCATTTCCTAACAAGCTGCCAAAACCTGACCAATGTTTATTTAGGAAAAAAAGATAGATTGAGCTGCTTCCCTTCATCTTAATTTGGCTCTGTGCCAGTTATCTGGCTGCCAAACTAAATGGCCTCAAGTCATAGAGGCTCAGATAATCAAAATCCTCAAAGGGTGCAGCACTGCTACAAGTGCTGTGAGAAGGATGGGAAGACTCCACAGACAACAACCCTTAGTTGGGTAAATCACTGCAGCATTGCCAAGGTGACTAGTGGAGAAAGGAGTCCTGAAAAATGTATGAAAATGTATGTAACGTGTTTCCAAACACACTTCCCTCCCCTGAAAACAAACGAAGAACATGCGCAGGCTGAGATAGCTGGTTCCCTCCTGTCCTCTTCATTTGGGAAGGAGCTCCTTTGAAGCCCTTGAATCCTCAATACCTACCTAAAAGAAATCCTGCTGCCAGTCTCCTCATCTCTCAGATAGGCTGCTAGAGCCACACAAAGCTTTCAAGAGTCTTTATTTATTAGATGCAGTACATGCTTTGGCATTTCGCAGGTAAGTTCCTGAAGTTCTTTCATAACTTCAAGAGCATTTGCCTCATTTAATCCACATTTACAGTAGTGATGCTTAAAGTGTTTCTAGCAAGCAATAGTTAAGATTATGTTAATGACAGTTTCCAGTTTCTCAAGTTGTATAATCTACTGCATAGGGGAAGGAATGAGGGGTGAAGTTTTCAAAAACATGTAGGTCATGCCCAGTGAATGGTGACTATGTATACAGACTGACTTGCTTCAGTAGCATATGACAAACAGTCTTTAACACTACCAAAATGAAACTTAGGCAAAAACTGAATTTAGTGAAACAACAGCAGCTATAGAAATGAAGACATTTCTGCAGAAAGACTTCTTTGTGAGAACATTTCAGGGCCGGGGCGGGGGGGAAGGGAAGGAGGGCTGAGAGGAAATGATCACATGCATCTATGTGATCAAAATCTTAGCCTTTTCCTCCTTATTTAAGTACTATCTGGTCTGGGGTGTCAGGGTTATTAATTTTTTATTTATTTTTTTTTGGCAGCAGCTAACTTGTATGTTCTTTTGCAGACTAGCACATACAGCTACCTAAAACCATTTACACTAGATATAGCTACAGATGCACCTATCAGGAAGTCCTTCTTTGTGGGTGGTGGTAACATATGCATGTAGGTTAGGTATATAGACTATAAAGAACAACCAAAAGACTTGCTTATAGTCTTCATAAACACAAATATGACAGTGATGGGCATAGTTAAAAGTACATGAAGCAAGCAGAACAATCCACATAAGGACAAGGACACATTCCCAGTACTAAAAAGGGGTAATCAAAGATATTGTTAGGCTGGGGACTGAACTAAAACTGCACTCCACTAATAGATGCAGCAGTCACCACCCTTTCATATCAATATTAAATAGAACCTATTTCATCCTATAAGAGCCAAAACAACAGGGTTTTCCATCAAATACACAAGCCATATTCATGCTACAGGCCAAGGACTTGGAGTGAACAGACTGCAGCTGTCAGTTTGTATGAAAGGGAGAAAGAAAAAGGCAAGAAAGGACTTGCAAGACTAGGATTTGGGGGGAAAAAAGTCTAAGAGGGAGACCCTTCAGATGAAGCATTAGAAGGGATGTGGAACTACAAGCAAAGAAGTTGTCTCCTGTTTGCTTCTTGCTATATTCCAGGAAACAGAGTATTGTACATTCTTTGTAAATAAACAGTACTGCAAAGAGTTCACCCCTCTTTGTTCACCACCACTACCATCAACTGTAAGATGTTTTTATCTATTACTTCTTCATGAAGAAGTAGTAACAGCTCAGATTTATCTAACCAAATAAAAACTACAAAAGAACAAAGATTTTACTCATGCTAATTTATAAGACCTTTGGGTTTACCCACAAATGCCAATTCCATTGTCAAGTCCATCTGTCTTGCTGTAAAATCAGAAATGATATAGAAAGAGATACCCCATTCTAATCAAGAATCCTACCTTCACGATGCTTTTGAGATCCTGCACATACATCCTCTCTGTCTCCAAAATCTCTTGGACAACTCTGTCTACGTAGAGGAGCTTGGGACTGGTAGGCTCTGTGGCCAGGGACATTGCACAGTTTTTGCCCGCTCCTTTCGGTTCTGCTTTCCTTGGCATACTTAGCCTTTTTTCCAGACTTTCCTCAGTCTTCTGTTGCTCTGCAGGGGTGTTCTTGCGTGGCTTGTTGCTGGAAAATCGTCTGGCTGGGACTAGTTCTAGCTTGATGGCACCCGTTTCTTTATCTTGGTTAAACAAGCCCAAATGGCTGTTTGAAACTAAGGTCGTTCTGCTTCCAAAGGAACAGTGGCTGTCCCTGGAGGAAGCAGAGGAGGAAGTGGAGCTAAAGCTGACGGGACGGTCGCTATCTGACAGTTCCATGGTTTTTCTTTCACAGTAGCGGAAAGGTCTGTTCTCCTTGTGCAAATCTTCCCCTTTTGTCTTGGAGTCAAGGGCCTCTGTCACAGCCGGTAAAACATCAAGAGGCAAATGGAAGCTATCTAAAAAAATAAACATGGAGAAGTGGTTTCACTGTTGTTACTCCACATAACAGAAAAGTTGACAACAGACATTTTCAAAGCTTAGCATATGGATATAATATATAGCGACTTACAAAAGATACCCAGAACAACATGGCTTTGGCTATGGCGGCTCTAATGCTTTTCAGCTGGTGGGGACCCCTCCACCGGGGGCTACTACCTAGGCACAGCATACTGCCTGCTCACATACATGCCACTGGCATACGCGTCTCGTTCCAGGGTGCTGTGGTGCTGGTCTTGATACTAGCGTGTGCACAGCACAGGAGAGAAGTAAGACTCAAAGATTTTTCCTAGAGTTAAAAAAATTCTGGTGGGAATCCCTGCTATCTCCAAGCTGAGAGCTGACCCTGGTTTGGGAGGTTTGAAGGTCTAAAGAATTGTGTTTGTGATATGCAACAGTATCATTTTCAGTGTTGCAGGCCAACATGGTCAAACAGAAACTAAAAGCACCTATCCATTACCAGCTTGTGGTGGCTCATACAATAACAGAACTAGTCTGAAGTTGCACTCAGTTCAGAACCATAATCAGAATGATTTTGCAGTAAAAAAAGTGTGGCTTCTGAAAAAAAAATTCACACAGGAAATAATACTGCCAAATAATTCAGTTTTCTACTGGGAAAATAAGTTGTTCTGAATCTGTTCAGCCCAAGCCAGAATATTACCCCTTGTGGAGCTGGCCCAAAGCTATTTTTCAAATCAGTACAACAAAATAAGATGCCTTTCTTCCTGTCAGCATATCAAATCTACTTTCTTTTTACTGACCAAATGACCTGAAAAAACAGTATTCAAGATGCAAGGCAGATTTATCCCTAGCCAATTTTTGTATGATGCACCATAAGAATTTGTAAGCCAGTTGCACCAGAGGTAAATTGAATTTAATGAAGGTTTTGTTTCAGTAAGTAGTGTCAACCCAGAATTTCTCATCCCAAACTCAAAAAAGTTCAGAGTGTCTATTCTGTAAAAAATATAAAGTTGTGACAATTTTTCCATGAAAAGAAACATTAAACCTACCTATAGAACAGTAGCTCAGCCCCCCCCCTTTTTTTTTTTTTTAAACTCAAGTGACAACTTCATTTTTTCAAAAACCACATTGGCAATCAGCATTCTAGATGGCAGTTTCAGTTAGAAAACCGTAAAGCCAGTAAGGCTGCAAATTAAACCCACCCACCATTTAAGATGGCCATTCTTAAACTAAAGCAGATTGGTTATGTAATTACAAGGAAAAAAACTTCCATGACACTGCTGCTGTTGTACTTGGTCTGTGGACAGGAAGAAATTCATTCAAACCAGAATGCCAGTCTCTGATCTTTCAAAAATCAAACATTTATTTAAAAATAAAAAACCCCAATCCAAAAACAAACAAAAAAGCCAGAAAAGAATGTTTGATTTATTTGGCCTTCTGAATGCATAAGATTTTATTTGTACATGGGTAATTAATACTATCATTACATGATGATGGTATTAGCTTTCTCTTAAGGAAAAATTGCCTTCAAGGCAACACACAGAATTAACATACAGACTAGAGATTAATTTGTTTGTTACACGGGTCACAATTTGGCCATTAGATTAAAACCTGATTTCACACACACACACACACACACACACACCCTGGTTTTATCTTAAACTTAAAGTCTTAAAATCTATGGCCTTTCTGTATGTCATATCCTTCTTCTTTTTTTTTTTTTTTTCCTTCAGGGTAGAATCATGGTTTTGTACCTTTCTTGAATAAACTGAAATAAACTCCAAAACAAAGTATAAAGCAAAAAAATCATAAAGATATTTAAAACTGAGAAAGCAGTGAAGTTTCTCATTTCAAAATGGGTACAGACAAAGATGTTTGCCTTCCTGTTGCTTGTGATAAGAAAGTACGCATTTTTGATAAGGAAGAATGTATTTTTGTTATCAGCTTTGGATCATTTTTCAAGTTCAGTTAGAAAGCCCAGGATAGCTGTGCAGATGTAAACCCCCTTGAAAAATGCACAGGATAAACAAGATAACAGGAATACTCTTCCGCTAACTAGCTCCAAAATATTTTACTAAAATTACATGACAAAGAAACACCTGATTAGCCATGTTTAGCGGGAAAATAAAGGGTTCTTGTTACATTCCATTACTCCATACTCTTTTTTTCCTGTTTCACTGATACGTTGTCTGCATTTCAGATAACCTGAAGGTATTAATATGTAATATTTGCTTCACAAACATTGTGAGGCTCATTAATACAAAAAACAAACAAAACAGTTCAGGTCACTGAAATTGAATATTTTTTCATAGAACATACTCGTAGCCAGAAGCTATAGGTGCATTTTAACATGTTAAAAAAAAAAAAATCCACAATATTCTCTTTCCTTGCTTAATGACAATTTCTTTGCCTATTAAAAACACAAGGATCAGTTTTGACAGTTAAGATGTGCTAGCTCTTAAAAGCCTATATTCTCATGTCCTTGGCAAACCCCAGGGCACCTGGTAGGCAAGGGTAACTGCATGCCATAAACATTTGACTCAGATTCCTCCATTTTCATACAAATCACTATTCCCATGCTTCTATATAAATTACACCAAGCAAACTATTTTGTACTCAAAAATTTTGGTCTGTTTTGTCCTCATAGCTTCATCCTGACTACTTCCCTCAAAATTACGTTTTATTTAAATTAATTCTTATCACTTTTGCAGGCAAGTGCAAATTGGCCATTTGGCTTCTCTGAAAAGATTTTTTTTGCTAAAATTCTGCCCATTATGTGTGTGATCAGTGAAATGCGTGTCTCAAAGCTCCCACAGACACTGTTCAAAGCTTGACACTCCTGCAGCCTCAGCACCAGAGCTGCAAATCTCTGCCAGGCTGCTCGAAACTGATCTCGGTTTCACAGAAACCGTTTGGGAACCTCAGCAGAAAGGCACGACAAACCTGACCGGGGATTTCGGTGTGACACAAAACCAGGAAACAGATTACTTTCCTCAGCTTTCAAGTTCTATAATAAACACTTGGCATCCTGCTAGTTTAAGTCTGAGCTTTGGGACAAGCCCTGGCTCTGTCTGTCCCTGAATCTGTTTGATCTACAGGTAACTGTTGCAAACCCTAAGCCCTCCCCAGTAACACAGGATGGGAAAATCTTCCAAGAGTTTTCCACTTTTCCTTCAGGAAACCCCTCTGGGACAAGGCAGCACTAGCTCTGCTGCTGGATATTAGATGATTTCTCCAAAGTCCAAGTCCATCAGAAAAGGCAGAAACTGAACCCCCTTCATTGCCACAGTCACTTTCCCATCCTTCTTTTTCGTCATAGGCTCTGGTACAGTCTTACTGTAAAATAGCCTCTTCTGTCAACTGCCTAAATTTTGTACCTATTGACTGGTGAAAATTCCACAAATAAATAGATGAGGGGGAAAGGAGAGGGGAAACAACCACCCGAAAGATTGGTCTCCACGTGCCATAATTGAAATGGCTGCCTTTTCCTGGTGGCGCCTTTGAAAACATCGTGACCTCTTATGAGTGTCTGTCTTTGGTACGAACCTCTCATTGTAAGAGGCAAATTCACTTGGGTACCTTGAGGGACTGATTTATAAGGATCTACCTCCCTCCCCTTCACCCCCCACCCCAATTTCAGCAGTATCACCAGGAGCTAGGTAGATTTATCTTTAAAAAAGAAAAAAAAAAATCAGGCTGTAAACAGTTTGTGTAATTCTAGGTGTCATCAGATCTTCTGAGAAGTACATACTTTGGGTAAGTCTTTTACTCCCTGACCCACATCTGGCCTGGTTCACTACTTATTTTATTAGATGTTCTTTTGTTTGCAGAACCTTTTCAGTAACGAAGCAAAATAACATTGAGAACTTTTATGAGTTGTGAATAACGGTATTTAACTTGCTCTGGGAAAAAAAAAAAGATCTTAAATTTGCATACTTCAATTAAGGCATAACAGTAATCACTTGTTAGTTCAGCACTGAAAGGAGGATAATTACATATTTGTCTGTACTTGCAAGGAAACGTGCTCCCCGAACAAGGTCACTTCTTGTTTGTGCCTTTGCATGAATTCAGTTAGCCTCCCCCATCCCCTGCAGACCTCCCTGCCTCCTTCTGCCCCCCCTCCCCACGACACAACCCCGCACAACAGGAGACTCCAGCAGAAATAACAACGTGTGCCTGCTCTGCAGTGGTGCAAGGGCAAGAAATACCTGCATTCCACCCCAACTGGCAACTGCAATATTAGTTATCACATTAAAACCACATGGAAAGCAAATACCTTAGCATATCTAATGTTTTCTGCATGCATTCATCAACAATTTCCCACCAAAATGCATAAACTTCTATCATTTGCTATTCTTTAATATATAGCTCCTTCCTATAGCTATATCCATAGCAATGGTAAATGGTCTTCCATTTTCTCTATAGCTTTGGCTACTCTAAAACATAAGCATATAATAAAAGAGAAAGTGTTTTCAGTCAATTTTATTAATAGATACAAAGACCCCCAGCCCTGTCTAAATATAGGTGTTTATTTCTCCAAGTTGTTTACAGCATGTGACATTTTAATACATAATGCATGACTAAAAACTCACAATTTATATTCATAATTAGTGTTGTTGCCTTTCTTCTGGTATGAAAAAGAAGACCTAAGATGGAATCTACAAAGTCAATATTAACAGAAATTACAAGCTTCACATCCACTGAAAGTTTAGCCAAATAAAAATGATGAGACTACAAGAATTCTTTCCTTTGTTTTGAAATATGCTCACATTTCAAATAAACCAACTATGCTGTAGATACAAATAAGCAGGGCTGTTTAGAGCAATTTCTACATTTTGATATTAAATTCAATTACAGCACTGAAACTCAGAAACATAAGTGTTATACAGCTGCCTGATTGAAAAGATTAAAAAACATTCCCTACAATAATCCCAGTACAATCTTCTCAAATATACTCCCCATATCCTCTGCTTTGGATATTACTAAAGTGAAGGCCAGCAATTTTTTTATTCTTTTTTTTCCAACTAAATCTGAGCACGAACACACATCATTTCTAAAACTAACATCCTCCGTGAACAAAATCACATTAGAGAGCTACAATATTTGCAGGATTAGATCTCTGCATATTATGAATTCACTCTTAACTGACGCATACAATATCTTGCCAAGTACTTTAACTGAACTTTGAGCAACAGAAATCCCATTTATTAGCAATCTTATAACAAGGAAAAAAAAAAACCCATCAACTAGTGTGCCTCTGTCAAATCACTCTCCCCACCATGCCATATTTAAAGCAGAATAGCCTCTGTCATAACTAAGCACGCTAACGTCCGAGAGCATTATTGCAAGGGAAAATCCTCTGCGACAGTATCTCACCGCTGTGGAATGTCGCTGGCTCCTTGCACAGAGAGCGAACAAGTCCTCTCTATATTTCAAATCCTCTCAGAACAACCCACAACCTACCTGTGTAACAGAGGATAAATGCACACTCCGCCTTCAGCTGTTCCAGAATTACCTCACTGGGCACTCAGGTAAAATGAGAAGCTCTTACTAGTCTGTACAGCTCCCCCGCCAGAAATATTGCATGAGTCAGCTTTTATCTATCAAAACCCTAAACACAAAGGCTTTACAGAAACCTGATTCACAACTTTCTTACTGCCTTTTTCCCAGTGCACCGGCAGTCTTCAGCATCGCTAAGAGCCTTAAATGAAACATGACATCATTCAATTCAGGGACGGGACAATGGACATCACTGTGGGTAACTTTAAAGTGCACATTTCACTGAGCAACACCCAGTAACTTCCATTTTTCCAGGCACAGCGCTATAAAAACATCAGATAGAGCCCACACTTCCACAGCATTTCTTATGCTTTGCCCCTTGATTTGTAGACAACATAGATAAGCGTGCAAAACAAATACATCACGTGATGGTATTGTGTAATATCTGTATTTATGTTAAAAAATCCCATAAACATGCAGCACTAATTAAATAGGATCATTCTGGATCCTATGCTTCCTTCACAAAATCAGGAATACGTTTTTGCAGTGCCTTTTTTTTTTTTTTTTTTTTTTAAAGGGGGAGAAGAAAGACTTTTGGAGGAAGGTGTTAAAACAAAACCATCAGATGCTCTGTGCTACATTGCAATGAAGCAAAATACAAGAAACAAACAAAAAAAAAAGACCATGGGCAGGGAAAGGGAAAAAGAGAGGAGAAACAGGAGAAAAGACATGAAGAAACAGAGAAAGTGAGGAAAACAGATAAAAAGGGAAGAAAAAACAGGGGTGGGGAGGAAGAAGCAACAGCTACAAGCAGGGGAGGGGAAAAAAAAAAAAAAAAAAAAGAGTAACGCAGACCTTTGCTTGCTCACTCTCCGATTCTAGCTCTTCCTGCAAACCCAAAGCTTATTTTGCCTTAACTGCTTGCGAATTCTGCGGTGAAGTCCTGCTCTAGCTCACTGGGTTGGATAACAAGGAAGAAAGAGCACATGATGCCAGGCTGGCTGACTCTGCATTGACTTACCTGGGAAAATGAATACTACAAAGCCAGAAAGATGATAATTTTAAGTACATCTTAAACCAAGGCTGGATGCAGCTGCTGTGTGGATGGCAGTGGCGATGGAAAAAATGTGATAATTCAACTCTTCCAGAGTCCCAGGCTCTCAGACTGGTGCTAACTGGTGGGGAAAGTGCCCTGCAGGTGGTGGTACATCCCATCTCTGTGTTGAGAGGCAGAAGAAATCAGAGCTCCCAGCTGCTGGCACCACTTCCCAGGTGTGCTCCCACAGCTGCACGCCCAAACCGAGCCCACAGAAGGATACTCGATCTTTAAAATTGTGCTTAAAATTCACTCCCTCTCTCCCTGTATGTCACAGGGCCTCAGCTTTCTTTCAAGTTTTCCTAAAGAGCATAATCCTTGAATGACCTTTCAGCAGGAAGCTGGAATTAGAGATAGAAAGTGAAAATGGCCTTGATACCATCCTCTAAAGCTATGAAACACTTTGATCTGAACAGTCTGGGCTGTCAGGATGAAAGTCCCTTTTACCCAACTTTAAAGACTAGGTGTTTAGAAGCAATTACTATGTTGCCATGGCTCAGGTCTTTGGGACATGCTCTACTCTCCTGTGGATTTTGATTTTTTTTTTTTTTATGTTGAAAAATATACATACACACATATATATGCACACACCCCTTGTTGAAAGCTCTCCACAATACTTCAGACAGGACCACCTTATATCCATAAATCCTGGACACATTCAGAGGCACAGGAAGTACAACATTGGTCCTAGCGTCCTTGGTACATGCATACTCAGAGTGCAGTGCATGGGTACTTGATCATGTATATGTGAATGTGGCAAATTTACTGTACATTTGCTATGCTGCACATTCACACACATTCCTGCCCGGGCAACGTGACAGTTCCTGCAGACATCAGCTAGAGCCCATCTGTATGGGAAAATGTACAACCAGACACTTAGAACATCATATAAAGAAGATCTGGAGATGTTTAGAACTGGTTAGTAATTTACTTCTCTGAACATCTGCTTCCCTTGCACTGTTCGCCCTCCTTGCCTGTGCAGCTTATATTGGCTTTGAGGGAGGTTTCAACTAACTCTGGGGCAGACCTGCAGAGTGCTAACCAGACAGAGGGCATTGCTTGTTCACTTCTGCAAACTATTGTCCTAATACATATGAACAATACTATCAACAAAGCAAAAAAGGGGTTGTCATTTCGCCACGAGGAACCTCCTGAATTCTTAAGGCTTGAAGCAAGCTCAGTGCCAAGCTGACCAACAGGCAGCCGGCTGCAGAGACCTTCTCCCCTCTGCTTCAGCAGGCTGGGAACAAGCGGAGGCTGCAAAGACACACAGCATTAGCTTCAGCCACTGGTATGGACTCACACAGTGGGTCCTCATGAGCCTTATTTGGGGGGCAGAGGTCCTTGCTCTCTTCTACCTTGCTCTTTTATCTCTTCGCATCTGCATTTAGCCTTAGCTCTCCCTTAGATGCCACATATAAATCAGCAAACATTTACCCTACCCACAGGGATTCTCTGGGGTTGGGGGGAAAAAACAAAATAAAACAAAACAGCCTCTGACCACTTTAAATACATATGACACTAAGGTCTGTCAATGCAGGAGAATGGAAAGTCAAAGCCTTTTTTTAATCTGTGATACACATTAGCCAGTGGAAGGAAAAAACAAACAGAGCAACACAGTCCATAGATGTGCTAGAAAAATAATGGTTTTGCCCCATCTCTCCTCACTTTCTAACACTTCACATTCGCTGGGTTTGGCCTTTTGTTTGTTTGCTTGTTTATCTGCATTATCTTTTAGGATTTGGCATTCTGTTCCTTTCTCTGTCCTGTCCTCTCTCCTACTGTATGTGGAGTGCCATAAGAATGCATTATTAATGCATCAGGATGAAGAGCTGAAAAAAGGTGACCTGTTTTTGTTTTGAAGCAAAGCCTTGATTTCTCTAAACTTAAACAATAAATGCAGTTTATTGAGGTTAGGAATAATGTTATTCTGTAATTCCCACCTGGCTAATGGTTTACTGAAGAAATAAGTTCTCTTCAGCAAAATTTAAAAAACAACAACAACAACAAAAACATAACTCAACCACAGGGTACATTCAATCTTAAGTTCTTCTAGAGGACATGCTGACATCTTCACTGAAAGTGCAGTGTAATGTATTAACAACTCTCTGCAATGCAGTAGCTATTTAATCTGTATACGGTACTGCAGAGACTCCTAACAAAAGAAACAACCTGTCACGTGCTGCTGATGCACTGCAACACAAATAGAGTATATGGATCCAATGCCCCATTTATAGGCATTTTGAAATGATTATTTTCCACCTCCCTGTGAATTTGGGGGGTTTGCTTTCCCCTCCCTTTAAAAAAGATGGCCCGCTACAGTTAGCAAATCTGCAAGTCAGACAATGAAAATTCAGTGAAAACATTGACATACAAGTGCATAATAAGAATAAATACACCATTCTTTTCTCTACCTCAGATTAAAATGCAGTCAAAACTTTTACATCCTTTCCACCCATATCCACCCATACTGGCATTTAGTGAAGACAACTCTGTAAGGCTAACAGTACATGTTTAACAGGATGCTGCTTGAATTTTAAGCCTTTTTATATTCAAATTTCAATGCTGTGGCTTGACTGAAAATTCTCCTATGCATACACAGACCCTTCTCTCTGTCCAGCACCATACAGAAGATGCACGGCTGCTGGCACATTACTGATATGGTGACGTAAGGTAGGATGGCAAGGTAACAGTGCTCAGACATCAAGCCTGTCTTTTACTTGCTTTTCTCCGGATTAGTCTCCTGCTCTAAGCAAGTGTCCTATCATGTCAATAAATGAATGATGATGTGAGCACTCAATCTCATCCAGCCAAGCTGAAGCTGTTGTTGAAGTTCACAACCTTTTAAAATCTACTGCAGCTCAAGGGCACTGGAATCCTCGTCTAGTCACTCCACGTATAGCACAATCCACTGGTTGCTTTACTGAAAATACTGTGAGGTTTTTAAGATTAAAAATTTTTAAAGGTTCCTTAGCTAGAAATATAAAGTAAGCAAAAACCTCTGAAGAGGTGTGCACAGTTTCATTAGAAGGAAATACGACATCTATGAGCAGTTCTTACTAGATGATTTACAGTTACTAATTTAATTGTGTGACTACAAAAAAGACAACTCTTGGTACAACTCATCTCTTCCAATGTAACAAGAACTCACAACTACAATATTTAGCACAAACTGATTAGTACTTTTAAATTCATTTTAATAGTTTGCTGTTGTCTTTAAAACCTTGCCACTGAATTTTGCGTTGACTTCTAAGTCCTTCCACTGAAAGTCATCTCTAAATAAATGTATTTTGTAAAAGCCAGTTCTCTGAAATAGGTGACTTTCAGAATAGAAATTAGTTTCAGAAACATTATATAATTGATGCTTTCCTTTAAATTCACTGCAATGATTTCTCCCAACTCTTTCTGAATTGTAAACACTTACTGGAACCTCCTCTGCATCTCAGAAAGTTTAGCAACAAAAATTTTGAAAGAGAACTGAAATAATAACACTAGGCTCATACTAACAGATGTTTGCATTTAAAATAAAACTTTTTCTTTGGATTTCTGTCTTGGACAAAAATAAAACCTACAAAAACCAGCATGCGTGTTTGTTTCGTGGGGAGGAGAATCCTTAAATTCCATCCAGGCTGGAATTAAGACATACTGATGGTCAGTCTATGTCTGCTACAGGCTGGCTCTGTCATTTCAAGTAATCGGTCATTTTCTATGCCCACTCTGCTTAAAAGGCAACCACATCTGTTATTTTTAAGGGGTATTATAACACTGAACTAACAGCTCTTTAAAAACCCCGATTCAGTAAGAATGTATTCAATGACAGATAAAGGACTAGGGTCTCAGTGAATGACGGTGACAGATTTTTGCAGCATACAATAGTTGGTATTTTGAAATCTCACAGCATTTGAAATAAAAACAAATAAATAAAAAAGAAACCAAGCATGTCTTCAAGTTCAAAGCACTATAAATACCACAAATATACCACCGTTCCTCTTATTCTGTTGTTTCTATAGCTAAATTATGTACTTTACATACTAAGGTCCAGAAGACTAAGACTACCAAATGGCACTGAAGTAACTGGTCACTGCAAAAAGTCAAGATGCTCACAGTCTCTTGTATGTGGTAGCACTGAAATAAGGCAATTGCCCAAAATTTTCACTCCTACTTTCTGTTGCCGATTCTTTTACATCCTGATCTGTTGTTTATCTTGTTTTGATTGTCCCCTGTTGTATTGACATTAAGCTTTAACAAATCCCTATAAAAGCTAAAACACTGTAATCGCTTTTGAGATGAGAAAGTGGCTTAACAATGCTTTAGAAATTGTTTTAAGGCCATATGCACTATTTACCCCTTGCTACTACTTTTTAGCTATTATTTCATGAAGTCAAATCATTGAGAGCAACAGTATTCCTGTCACATACAAATAATAATTTCCTTAGTGCTTTTGTATCCAAGCAGCAAAGCAAGAGTTAAGATGATCTTAGATCACTGCAGAGTCAGTGTACAGAGCAGTTTAGCATCTGTATCCATGCATAGATGGTATTAATGCCTGCAATACTTACCACATATCAGTATCCAAGATTAACAACACCAAGCGTCACCCATCAGAAGTTACAAGGCAAGATGCAAACATGAGAAGCTTGGACTTGCTTAGAGCGAACATTTGGTGCACAACTCAAGGACTGACTCACTGAGTCACGAGCCTTCCTCTGCACTTTCTTCTTATTAGAACAACAATATGTTTAATCTGAACCAGAAAGGCAGTCAGTTTATTAAAAGCTACATGTAATGCAGAACCTGTGTGCCTTCTTTGCCAACAGCTACAGAAAAATAATTTCATAGACTTTAAAGTTTTAATTTTGTAACATTCATATCAGGAGGTAAAGATATGAATATTTAATTTGAGCTTTATATGCACATAATACCCTACAAAAAAAGTCAGTGAAAAGAGGTCTTTAGATTTCTACTATTTGATTTATTAGGCAATATTTGTCAATCTGGGAAAATCAGAAATGAGAGGGGCACAAAATTTCATTCATAAAAATGTACTGCTACATGCCATACAGTAAGGTTGGGTAAGAGAAATTTAAAACATTCATGAAAAGGCATCACATAACAAATGCTTGCAACCATCCTTCTGCTTCCATTTTGCAGTTACAGTCAATACCATATTAATTCTCTGTTACAATCTTCAAACATTTCTATATTGGCCAATTTTCAGACAGCATGTTAACTATAATAAAAACCATCTAATCTAAATCTGTCCACGTGTAGAATTCAGTAAACAATTTGGGTTAGCAGCTCAGCGTTTATATCATAGAGACAGAGGGAAAAAAAGAAACTTAGATTCCTGTTCAAATCCTCTTAATACAGCAAAATGGAGGTATTTAAGACTTCTCTTTCACATGGGATCTTTCTTCCAGAAAGTGATATTTAATCCCAACATTTTTCCTGTTGTTTTGGTTTTCCACTTGCTTGTTCTCTGTGAGAAGCGAGTACCAAATCCCTCCTTATTTAAATATTAGAGTTAGGATCCAAATCAAGATCTCAAACCCAAAACACACAGCCCAGACTTTGGGAAACTTAGCTATGAAGGCAAATGCTGTGATACAAAAATCACAGGGTGGGGAGTGACATTAACTATTTGTGTTATAACTGCAGGTTTTTCTGAACAAGCCATGCTAGAAAATGATTCATTTTGTTATTTATATTTTTAATGAAAAAAATGAAAGCTTTCTCACCTCCACATCATATATACATGGGATCTATCAGCTAATTCAGTGCACGGCATAGTATTTAAGAGCCATTCTCACTACTTACCCATGGTCACCGTTTCTTTAAAACAAAACAAAAACAAACAAAAAAAACCACACGCAACACAATAACATTTATTTTCTTCCTAAAGCCGCAATCAAAATAACAACATTAAGCTGTAAATCCTCAGTGAAGCATCTCCTGCAATGTCCATGCCTTTCCTGAACTTCAAGCATAACTTTCTAACTTGCCCTTGGACAAGCTTTCTCTTAACATTCAACCACAGAGCTCATCAAACAAAGAGAAGTGGAGGGATCCTGCTGCTGCCTCTTGTCTTCTCATGCAGGTAGACGGGTGACCCGAAAACTCTCCACAGGGGATTCACCACCTACAAGTCCAGAGCTGGCACAGCAACCTGTTGCTGCCTGCATGGCAAGAAGGAAGGACTCGCTCACCTGCCCCTGCTTCCTACCCCTGATCTTCTTCAAGCCCAGGTACAAGGGGGCTACAAGCTTCAAATCAGTCCCCCTTGCTCTGTCCAGACATACTTAGCGCTATGAGACTTTTCACTGCCGAACAATGCTGCACATTCACTATTGAGCACTGAGGCAAAGTGAAACACTGAGAGGCCACTACACTGGTATTATTCCCCTAAGTTCAGCCTGTTACCACAGATATTAGCTGGCATGTTCACTTTTCAAATCCCAGTCTCTTTGGAAACCCTGACTACCATTATTTTATTACAAAAGAGGCACAGGTTAAAAGACATTTAGCTGGGCATTTTCATACTCTCCTTCTTTTGCATTACATATAATGTATTACTCGTGTAGGCAGGATGTCAGTAATAAGCATCTCTTTTTTTAAAGTTACTCAGAAATTATGCAGCCAGGATTTTGCCCCCCCCCCAAAAAAAAAGTTAAATTTGTGCAATTTAATCAGAACAATAACAGAATGAAAACAGATGATCAGCCATGACTATGTAGTAATATATTTGAACTATTCAGGGCTTGCATTTCTTCATTTAACTTTATTCAATAAAACAGAATGGTGGTTCCTTCCCCATGTCATTTTTCTTTTGCATCAATTTTTGCATGATAGTTATGATAACCTCAGTTATACTTTCTTCTGCATCCAAAAGCATTAATCTCTCAAGTCACAGAAATGGCTATATTCTTCCCCAGGACAAGTAGTGTGAGGAGAGTAGACCAGGTCCCTTCTGCAACTGATCAGCACCATTTAATAGAGCACCAAAAGACTGCAAAGTTTCCACTCCAATGATTTTTCAATGAATACATGTTCTTTATGATCTGAACTAAATGACTTGAAACATTTTAAACCTTGAAACTATGTACAGGCCCTGCCAATTATAAACTGATTGCAAAATATTTTGAAGGTTACAAAAAACAATCTGGGAGAAACCTTCCCCTCCCAGGGAGATTAGAGCAGAATTCTTTGAAAACAACGACAAAAGCTTCTAGCGCTAAAGGCCTCGGCACCATGCAACAAGAAGAGTCAAACTGCCTGCACTTGTATTGCTGCCTTTGGTACGGCAATTGGGGTAGCTGACCACAACTCAGAGCAGTGCAGCATCCAAAACCAAAAGAGCTCCCTGCCCACTCCATAACTTTCCTGTGTACTTTAATAGACAGGACGGAAGCCTACCACCGTGGTATGAAAGCTCAGGGGTGGAATTACCAGACACAGCAGAGCCTAATCCATATGAGTAAAAGCATCTCAACAAGTATAGCACAGCTTCACTAGAATTATCAAGAAGGGGCTTTTCTTTTGTTTTGTTGAGTTTTTGTTGTTTGGGGGTTTGGATGTTTTTTGTTTGTTTTTGACTGCCATGGTGAACATGTGAAAGCTGTGCAAGACATCAATATCCCCTTTGCACATCAAGGTAAAACTACATAAATTCATTTTAGGGCTTAATAAAAGGTACTGACACAAGCTGTGTTCCTAAAAGTTCTGCTTTACCAGAAGAGTGCATAATATCTAATCTAATTTAACCACTACATTAAATGTATGTTTATTTCTTCATATGCATGTAAAACAACTATTCAATGAGGAAGGATTTCCTGTGTTAGGAGAATATTAAAGAGAAACTCCTGATAGTTGGGATAATTTGTTATATATTATATATATATATAATATGTGTGTGTGTGTGTGTGTGTGTGTGTACATATATATATATATATTTTTTAAATCTGCCAACAACTCTGTCTTCAAAGAATACTACACGCAGGGGTGTGTGAGGATGAAAGCACCTGAAAGTCCCAGCCACTCAGTCTTAGCCAAATCACCTTTGTCAATTTATAGGACTTTGAGTGGTGGTTTTCATTTTAAGGATTTTCTTAGCAGTGACATGCTAACATGACATATCTAGGGATGGAAGCAAAACATATACCATAGTGCTTTGCCAGAACTCTTATTAGAGGGACTGCAGGGTTTTATTTGTTATCAGGTTTTCTATACCCTGAAAAGGATATTTTGAACTTCAAGTTCCACTATGTCAGCACTTTGTCTCTCACATGCAGAGGTGGCAAGAAGCGTATTTAAGATAAAGGACTTGATTATCAGCATTAGCAAACAGGAAAACAATTATGGAATATGCACTGAGTGTGTTACACTGGGGCCCACCATTTGCCCCACGTATTGACATTCCTTTCTCTTGTGTTTACTTTTCACTTTTCAAACTAGCATAGTTAGTTTAGGAGCATATCACTGATACTGCTAGTTCTGCTTTGAAACTACAGCATTCCTCTTCACATAGTGATGTAGCTAGGAATCCATCCTTAACACTCCCTTTTCCCCCCTCCATTTATCCCCTTTGTTACAAAGATGAATGGGCATGTGAAGTGATAGCTTACAGTGTTAGTTTAAATAAAGGTAATTCACTAGGCAACTCCACATTCTCATCTGAAATAGATTCATTAAAAAAGAAAAAAAAGAAGTCTTCAGACTTGCCAAAATGGAACGGAAGGCATACATATAGAGCACGTCAGGGTTTTCAGATTTCCAAAGTGTTTAGCCATGGACTTTTCCCCTATGAGTTTTAAGGAAACGTTTACTGAATTTAATCAGAAATTGAAAGAAAAAAAAAATTCTACTAATATTAAAAAAAAGATACTTCTCATTGCTAGTTAGGTACCAGTAGCCTAAGAGAATCATATTTACCTACTTAAAAGACAAGCTGTTGTCACTGGGATTTACTGAATCAATCATGTGCTAGGGCACCCAAAAAGTTTAGCTGATATACCATCACTATTTATAGCTAAAACTTTAAAATTAAACAAACAATTCCTGAAAAGGGAGTTTTATTCTAACCTGCCATAAGTTAAATGGATTTGGCACATCTTTTCAATGCATACAACTCCTAAGGTCTTAATGCAAATGATTTGTTTCTTTCCATAATCAGAACAAGTGAGAACAAGCAAGGGGAGTGTAAAGCCTTGCTTCAGCTAATATTCTGGAGTCTGTCTCTTAAGACTGGTTACATGAGAAACTACTTAAAAAAAAAAACAAAAACAAAACACACACACACTGAACAAAAATGTGATCATTTGTGCTTTCTCAGATTATCTAGTATCAGAAATTAGTTACATTTATTCTTGAACTTGAAACTGTCATTAATTAATGACAGCCATATATTTCATCAGAAATTCCCACTTTAAAAGGAAGCTATTTATTATAAACCTAAGAAATAGAAATAAAGCACCACAGTGAAGGCAGAGGTTACACATGATGAAATTTTAGCATTGCCTTTAGCCTGGTAAATTTGCCTTTCCTTTCTCAGAGTCCTGTATCATGCCAAGGTATTTAGGCCCAAATTTTCATAACAGTCCTTTGCTGACTGTTTCCAAATTTAATGCCTCTTGTCAAAATGCTAAGCACTCAGGACCGCTGGGAAGGGGAAGCTGAAGGAATATGATAACTTTAAAAAAAAACAGGCCCTGGAGCTAGATACTTAGCTTATAGAAAAGAACTGTAACTCATTAACAGACTACCAAAAAAAATTTAACAGCTACTAAGTGCAGAACACATTGCGCAGCCTAACTTCCCTCTGCCACAGCTCTTCATTTGCCCATTAGAAATAACAGCATGCATAAGCTTGCTAGGCAGAAGCGTAAAGAGGCTACGATCCACTTTGAAATCCCAGAAAAAAGCTCCATTATTGTTGTTTACCTTCTTTACACTGTTGCTGCAAGTCACACCAAGTGACCGTAGGGACGAAGCAATTCTCAGCAGTATTGCTGAGCAGGACCTTCTGAATCCAGAAGTCCATCACAGCAGCCCAGAGGTAATGCTGCAGCTTGTGCCGGTGTCCCTGAGCTAGTGCAAGACTGCCTCTCCATCAGCACAGCCAGCATTCACACTGGCAGCAGAGGCTGAGTACTTAGTCAGGAATAGGATTACGCCCATTAGGATACTTTTGTTGCAGCAAATATGCCTTTATCTATTCCTAAGCTAGTTAGTTCAAAAACTATCTTGCATATGCATATATGATCTGCAGTCAGGACTGTGTTCTTTGGCATTGCAACATACTCGATCACATTTTTTATGATATAAAGGAGAGAAAAAGAAAGAAATATCTTTCAACATTACACATATACTTACCTGATGGGCAAGAACTATTAACAACACATCCTGCTCCAAGATAATACAACTTTACTTTGAGGTTGAAGGGAGAAGGATGAAAACTTAACCTGTTGTCACACCACACTGCTACAAATCTCCACTTTTACTGGGAAAATACTGAAAAGGTTAAGTAGTGTTGCTATAATGTTATGCTTTCCAGGTGTGATAAAAGTCAGATTGGTGTTAAGTTGCTGAAGACTAAAGGTTTGATGAACATAATACCTTGATTGAGAAGACAGATAAAACTATTTCTTTCTTCAGCATCTACACGCACCAGTGATTTGGGACTCTGTTGAGCTTGGGGTTAAAGACAGTATGCCATCAAAAACACTTAGTATGCAGTTTCTGTAAACTGACTGCTCTGTGAATGCTTTAAACTTCTGGATCTGCCTGCTTCTTACAATGGTAAGGGCGCTTTAGTATAAGTCAGTTGTCTTGACTTTTCAGACCTGTCTCGCTTGCTGCCATGAACAGACGGAAGAGATAATCTTGACTTTGTTGAGCTTTCTTTCAAAGGGAAGAATTACTGGTTTAACTGATTGCAAATGAATTTTACAGTCCTATGTCTAGGGTACCTCAACAGAACTTTTAAAGCTTCACCTTTTATTACAGTAAATAAGAATTCAACAGGCAAGCAGGTGAAGGAAGATGAGGTCCCTTCTTTTTGAGGCTTTTTTTGTGGGAATCTTTTATGTAAGCATACTACCCCCCTGGTGCGCTAGGCTCAGCTTACACTCTGATCATAACAAAAGATGTTTCCTTCTGTAGTTGTTACTCTATACTTCAATCCCCCACCAAAAACAGCTGGGCTTGTAAAAACAGACAAGTCAAAAGGTTAAGAAATGAACACATACATTTTCTCCAGCTGTACAAAAGTAGCTGACAATCTCAACTCTTCAGATCGCAGGAGATGGGCATTACTAAACCAAATGTCCAGCACTGATTTAAAATGGAAATAAAGGAGTGGATGAAGTTAAAATTAATCTAGCAAAAGAGTAAATGACTGCATGCAGGAGTACTTTCAAACTGAGAAAATTGGATGATGTCTCTCTAAGTAGGAAGAAAAGCATCTTAATATATCTATAATGTAGTATGTACATTAAGACTACAAAACCAAATCTATTATAATAAATATCTATTTTACATAAGCATTATTGAAACAGTAAATAGAGTATATTAGAAATAAATCATGTGCCAGAGTAAGGGCTGCTCAACTGTGACCACAGACATTTTCTAAGCCTGATATATATTCATGTATTATGTAGGCTGTATCAAATTTACAAGGCTCCTAAATATTTGATGCTTTACTTTCAACATTTGGGTTTCTGAAGGATGCAATATTCTATATATTTTTGTCACTTGCTACCTTACACCCAAAACCAGAAATACAAGGGAAAGTTCTTTCTTTCGGCAAGGTGAGGAAAGGGATTTCATAATGCCCTTCTCTCCTTGTCCTCCCTCCGCTCTACCCTCCAGCAAGTAAAATTAAAGGGCAGTAAGGATTCAGTGCAGTAGAAATCAGCAGTTATAAAAATAGATGAATGAGAAAAGGTGTCCAAGACTATAAAAACTGGATAAATTATATCTAGACTGTTCTCAAAAACCTGACATGGTTGTGAAAATACACTAGGTACCCTGACATTGCTAGCGAATATGTGATTCCAGTATATCTGTAAGCACTATGGGAAGTGCATCGTATACAGGCAATGTATCACCCCAAGTATTTGCTCTTGTGAAATCTCTTGCTCTTGTGATTGCTCTTGAATGCAAAGGATTCCATGAAGGGAATAATCATAAAACGCATCTTCCATTTGCTTCTTTTCCTTCCCTACTTTAAAGGGGCATGAATAATACCTTTTTAAAAATAGAAATTATTTTATGTATTTTTTCTTTGAAAATTTTCTTACTGCTTTAAACAGGCCAATTATAAAATACTTATCTGTTTATGTGTTTTTCAAAATCCTTGAGAGAGGATTAAATGCTACTATGAGGCTACCATAGTAGCAAAATATATTTCTGTTCTTAGTTTCCAAACCAGCTCAGTTTCAGTACGCTGTTCCAGAGTCACCTTAAGTACACCTGTGGGCTTGCTTCTCTCCCCTTGCTCCTGACCATGTATTCCCAAACCAGCACTAATGCTCCTGTGGCCACACAGGTTGGTTTTCATCAACTTCTGCTCAAATGGGGTGCCTGCGCCAATGCTCCGGCCAGGCCAGCGGGAGGGAAGTAGCATGAGTACCTGGCCCGGAGACGAAAGGGAGAAGGAGGTCGTCCCCTCGGTCACTGTACCAAAGTGTTTGGAAACATTTGGAAGAATAAAGACACCCACGCTCTGGGACTACCGAAGGGATCATGTGCAACTATCCATGAGACTGGAATCCTGATTTTTGCAGGTTCAACTAGAACACACACTTGTTCCCTTATCTGTCAAAAGACTCTTTGGGGGTTTTTGTAAGTTATTAAAAAGCATGAGAAAATAACTCGATGAAAAAGAGAGACACACACCATATCCTCTAGAAATTTAAACTCAGGCTTAACTTTTGGCATACATGGTCTGATTGCTTTAACTGGAACTATGAAATTAACACAATGCATGTGCATATTCATGTGCACGCACACACACTCGCTCACTCTATACATACTAGTTTCCGGTCACTTCCCATGAGCTGATTCAAAGAAAACTGAGTTGCAGTAACTGTCAGCGACTTCAGAGTTGATGTTTTGGGATTTCTCTCCTGTTAGAGCTACTTCCCATGGGTACTGTTTAAATGCATCCTTTTCCTTTCTTCCTACTTCCTCCCATAACAAGAAGTATAACTTCATTTCAATCCATCTTCTGAAGAACAGTAATTATATGGAGACCAGGATGTACAAGCAAGATATTTTGAACTAGAGAAAGATAAAGTATTGAACTATTCTTTTTCCTCCTGAAAGTCTGTAATTTAAAGGCAGAATGCTTCTATGAAAACTTTAGAAAAATTAATGAGTAATTTTTTTTGTTATTGCTGACAATTTTCAGAGAAAGCAAATCTTCCAATCCCAAAATACCATGATCTGCTTTATCTTTGACTATACAAGACAACTATGCTTTCATATGCCCCTGTGCAACACACACTTCCACAAATTAATCGCTAGAGAGAAAAGTAACAATCGTACAGGCAGGAATAAGGTATTACACTGATAAAAACTCAAGAAATTTTTGCACTTCTATAGTTTCTGTAAAAATGCAGCATAAAGCATGTCTGAAACATTCAAAATCTGCAGTTTCTCTCCATGTCTTCCTCCTTTTCCCCTCAACATTTCAAGAGAAATAGCAAATGAAATATCCAGAAATATACTTAGGATTGTAACACAGCTTTTGATTCCTACATAGCTGCATAAACCCACACAATATGCAGTTATAATGATAATTGAAATGACCTCATAACATTAAATATTTGCCAGGCAGGTTATGAGTTAAAAAAATTTTGGTGCATGACTGAGAAAGCAGAACACGCACATACTTAGATGAACAAGTACAATGGTCAAAGGGACTCCATGAACAATTTAGGAAAAACCCTCCTCAGAAAACTTTTGGCTGAAAAATACAGGGTACTACTGTGTGTTACTTCCCTTGCTACTTAATTCTTAGAAATTAAAATTTCCTTTTCTTTTTTCCAAATAAATGAAGTATCACAGTAAACTTCCTATTTTAAATTATTCAGAGTCAACTAAGTGCTTATTAAATTACATTTACATAGCTGGCCAATGATGAAGATGACAAACCAGAAACAATGCAGTAAGACTAATTTAGAACACAACAGAAGCATTATCTACTTCTACAAAACAGCATTACAAGATGCTCTGTTTTAGGGTTTTATAGAAACTACAAATATGGTGGTAAAAACTGTTGGAGGAAGGAGAAAAAAAGTGAGAAAGATGGAAAATGCAAAAGAAAGGAAATGCTTACCCCAAAGTCTTGTCCTACAGCAAAAGCACATGCATTTTTCACTGGATGCATAAGCCTGAATATACTATATATCGCATTTAGCCCAACAAATGGTTATTTACTTTCCAACAGATAATTAGCTACTGCTATTCTTAAACATTTTAGAAATGTTGTCATCCAGAAGCATGTCTGCAAAGTGAGCCCCCTGTGATTACTGCTGCACTCATGAACAGTGCCACTGGTTATCCTCTTGGAGACGTTTAGCACAAGATTAACAAGTGGCTGAGGGCCATCTTCTCATTCCGAGTTTAAAACCCGCAGTTTTGATACCACAGCTGGCCACCTGCCATCACTGCAGGCCTCAAAGAGGGATAAGGTTTAAAAAAGAAAAACGTCTTTCAGGAAAATTCTTCCACGTCTGCTGCTTTGCAGCATCTTCAGCCTTCTCAGGGGGGTGCTTATTCCATGGCCAGTTTTGCATTCCAACTCCAGATTGCTTTAGGCATACCAATATCTTTCAATTATTTCAGTTTGGGAACCCTCCAGAATTGCCTTCCATAAGCTGTCAGGGAAGTGCTGCTTATCAAATTATTTGCGCTATGGTTAGGTCTAAAACCCCCTGTACAGACTACATAAGAACTGATGAAAAAGAATTTCTTAAAATAGTAATTCATGCATAAAATATTTCCCTGTCTTCCCATCCCCCCAAATGCATTACTAGTCTACACTGAAATAAGCTGGCAAGTGAAATGGGAAGAAAAATCCTATTTTCTCCCATCAATAGAGGAAATAACCTTAGAATTTCAGAACAAAGAAAACCCTCAAACTTCTTTTAAGTGCATGTGTATGTTTATATATTCAATATCTTATCTTTCTCTTTCTTCTCTCTTAAGGTCTAAACATGCAGTTAAATTACTGAAGTTACCAAGCATCACCAAAGGCTCAGAAACTGCATGCACGGACATCTTTTTTAGCAAAAACAGAGTAAAATATATCCAACTAGTTTCTTTCACCAAGTTAGTATGAATATTACAAATATTTTTTCAAACTTCCCCCCCCCAAAGAACTATTTCCCAAACCCAAAAAGCAAAGCTTGCAAAGTCTTTAGAAAGAGTAGAAATGAGAGAAAAGAAAGAAAACACTACTACAGTACAGCTGCATAAGCAAGAAAGATTCTTTTTCTTTTTTCTAAGACTATTTTGAACAAAAACATCCTTTTGAACTGAAGCAAACTGAGCTGTAATCTAGAGCTAAAAACCCTCTAACAAAAGTGAGATTTAAGCCCTACTCCTCTATGAGGGAATGGGCTGAAGTTGCTAGCATTACCAGCTGTTTTAGCAAGTGGTACAAATAGCTTCCAATTAAAAAAAAAAAAAAAAAGAACAAACAAACAAAAAAACCCTTTAAAACCATGAAAAGAAAATGGCTACATCATAAATCATATGTGGTGTCATAAATACTACACCAGAAGACTATGTATCAGAAAATGTTGCCTAAAAAAGGCACTAGGGATGATTCTCAGAACATGAAACAGTCTAAAATAAGCAAATTAAATTAACAGAGGAAATCAAGAGGGACTTAAGGCCAGGGGAACAGAAATCATGATGGTAGATAAAACTCATTGCTGGCAAAGAAACTCATTCATGTTGGAGAATGGTATCAGTACTAATTAGTATTAGCACTAAACTAATACAAAAGAAAGACCTATGCATTACAAGGAACAAATCACTGACATTTGCTTAATACATGCTAATAATAAATACTGAAAATCTTTTATATAGGGATAAAAACCTTTAAAGAGTACAGGAGTTTAGATCCTAGAAGCATAAATTAGCTATCCAATGAGATGGGACACCGAAAGATGCAAGTACTATATCTTTTTCTAAAACACCTGCTATCAGCTGCTATCACTGGTCTTGCTTACTATGGCTTATATTATTGATTATATGATAGATACCTGAAGAAAATGGCCATAAGAATCAAAATATCACTTAGAATTTTCCTAGCACTAAAAGATAAGTTCTAGCTGTACTGGGGGGCAGTGTGCATACTGCCCAAGCACTACGCTGAATTACAACCTTAATTTATAGTCTTAAAGATGTTTGCCAGTGGCCATCCCATGCCATGCATGCCCAACAGCAAGGTCAAAAGAAAACTCCTGGGAAATACAGTGAACAATGAGCTAAACTTCATCAATTATGAACATCATCAGTTACGCACTTCCCTGCATTTATTAAAATGCACTGCACAAAACCAAATAAAACACTTTGGGGATGGGGCAGGGGAAGCACCTTATTCATTTAGCTTCAAGGAAAATACCTGTCCCTCCTTTTAAGCATTCGGATCAGATTTTGCAACAAAGAAATTTCAACTGGCAAAATACTAATTAATGCAGCTATTTCATTAACTCAATTTAAACTGCAGAGCTGTATGACTTGAAGATAAAATAAATGTACTCCCCAGAAAAACTATTAAAATATGAAGTAAACCAAGGACCCTAGAGAGGTAGTGGAAATTATGGCTGCAAGCACAAGGCTCAATTTTAAATTAAGAAAACCTGACAAATCCTGAAGTTTAATTAGCACTGGCAGCTCTGGGCTGCTGGGAACTTTTCCACAATTTCAAATATCAAAGAAATCATTGAAGATTTTAAGGTTGGATGGAGGGGAAGGAAGATGGGATGGCAAATGGAAAGAGCGAAGGATGCAACTTGTTTCTCACTGCCAGCATAGCAATTTTTTACTTTTTCTCAGTTCTGTACCCAACTTTGATCAAAAACGGAAAATAAACTTGACCCAGTGATAACATTCTAAACCTCTGCACAAACAAACAGAAAACTAATATAACCATCTTCCAGCTCTCTCCCTCAGGCAGAACTAAGCAAATGAACAATATCTTTCTGAATTCAAATTCAAAAGTAAATACATGGTTTACATTTTCAAATCTCTCCTTCCTATGTGACCAATAACAGATTTGTTCCTTTCATTACTGTAATCTGTATCCAAGCGTTTGGGGACTTTATATCATACTTGCTTGAAAATGGATTATTTTTAGGTATATCATGTGTTTTTCTAGTACATTTGAAGAATTTTGGGGGAGGGAGGCTTTGAATTTCAGCTGTGTGTATCTGTCAGGTAACATTTAGCCCTGACCCAATTCTGAGCTGCATTTATTTATTTTAAAACAGCCCTAGATTTGGCCACCACAATCAAATATTGATAATGGCCCCAATTCAGCAAACAGTACTGTGCACTTTTATCTTAATCACATCTACTTAACTTTGTTCTTGTGAGCAAAGAATGAAGGTCAGAGCAACTGCACTTTCTTTTTAAGCAGAGTTTCTCACTTAAATGTGTTCTACAAGTTATCTTTGATTAATTCACTAGCAACACTTTAACTGTGCCTCCCCCCACCAGAATTAAAAGCTCTTCCATCACAATTCCACAGCACAGACACACTAGTTAATTTACTACTTGCCTGTACTGTGATTATATCGCAGGCCTCTGTGGGCTGTATTTATCCTACAGAATACATTTTTTTTGTTAATGTACTCATTTTACAGAGTAACAATACAAACAGTAAAAGTGATCCCCCAAATACATAGAAAGACTAGAGACCAACCTATTAAAGAAGGCACTTACACATTCTAAGAAGAAAACATAGATAAGCTCACACAGCTACAGCCACCACTTTGTGAGCAAGCAATTACACCACCCAGGTGCAAATACAGCAACAGAAGGGCCCCAGTCCACAGCGCTCTTAGCAGTGCCCAGGCTACAGAAAGAGCAGCCACAGTACCACTAAGTTCCCCCCATCTCTGCTGGTCTGCATCTAACGCCATTTTAAGCACATACTGTCAACATTGCACAATATCTATGTGTTTACTGTGTCTTTTAAGCTTGATTTTTATCAGCAAAGCAGTAAGCGTGCTTTTATTAATGAAATGCTTCTTTTAGTCAGAGTACATGGGGAATGCATATCTGAGTACTGTCACTATTTTTAAGCTAGATTTTGCACAAAAGCATGCTGAAGGTCTTTTAGACAGCAAAGGATAGAAGCCTTATTTTTATAAAAACTAAGATTGAATGCTAAGTAAGGTTTTACATTTTTACTTGTTATATTCATTGGAAAATCCTCATGTCACCTCCTGAGTTATCTTTAATACACAATACCTTTTAGCAAGTCCAAACATGTTAAAAGCTGTCTGTATTGTATATGGACTATTATAAGTACAGCGATTATTATTACATTATATCGGGCTAATACACAGACAAGCTCACCAATTCTGTATAGAAACAGGCAAGTGCTTAATTCTAAGCATATACAAAATGTTCAGTTATCTTCAAGTTAAGCATGTATCTATCACCATTTACATTATACAACCTAAAGGAGATGAAACAAATAGTAACTACAGAATATATATCAACTGTAATCTATATCCTTATATTTTTAGCTTAAGAACTAGTTCTGACTACTGATAGCAACATAACATAAAACATTTTCCCCCGACTTCCTCATAGCTTTTCTCTGCCAAAACCAATTAGCAGCACTGCACCTTTTGGGAGTGATGAGGAAGGGAGGGAAGGCTTGGTGAGGTTATGACCCTCTCTCTGATAAAAAACAAAGATCTCTGGGTACTGAGATCTGGTACAGAGACACTGGGTACTGAAAACTATTACACTTCTACTTTTCCTTGGAATTGGTTCATTCTTCTTGTTTCAAGTCCTACAGCAGTCTTAGCATTGAATTCGGGACTGGATTATTACATTCTAAAAATCATTGATCTCTTAAAATCTGAGTGAATCTTTTGGCTAAGTTCTCACTTTGATCTAGACAAGTCAACTTGAAATTGTTATATCCCTCTGAGCAGGCATATTCTGTATTACCATTACATGTTAAACTCACAACAGAATAACATATTCATGAGCACTTGCTTTTATTGGGTTTAAAGCAGCATTTTTCTTCCACTTGGATGTACCTTCCTCTGCCAGCTGGAGACTATATGATCACTTCCAGTTAAAACATCTGCAGTCATGACACCTGTCCATTCCTGCTGATTCCTAAAACGCCACAAAAATCTTTGAAAATGGGCATACATAATTCTTTCTTTGGACCCTGAATGCAAGAGATATTAGAAAAAAACACAGAGTTAATTATCCTCCACTGCACAAAGCAAATATGACATCTGAGTCTAGTCCAATTACACTAACAGCAATATTGGTACTGCAGTATCTTTGATGAGAAAAACAAAAGAAACCACAAAAAACAAATCAGAAATCATTTTCTTCTTGCAGGCAAGCCATATACCATGATCTAATCTGAAATGACAAACTATCAGGCTCTTGGGGGACGAGGGGAAGGCAGCTTCCTCAGATATGATCCCTATAAACCTCTCCTACCGTTGTGGGGTATACCTAAGTCAAAATTATTGTGATTCCTTTAGCTTTGGCCGATTCAACTTCCCATCACTAGTACCTTTATAAAAGGTCAGTCCATTTCCTTCCACATTTTGTTTGATACAGTCATCTGTAGTTAGCTCTTGAGATTAGCGTAACCATTAGAGTCTACTTTACCAGGATGGCAAGAAAATCCAAGTGCAAGACACAAGTTAGATATCTAATTGCTGCATAAATACAGGCCATGACTTCAAACCTGCAGTTCAATTCATTTTCCCTGGACATCTCTCTCCACACACGCTTCTGTGTGCAGACTTTCTTGATAACCCTCTTTCGGCTCTAGTCAAGATGACTACCCATAAGTAAACTGAAACGGTTACTCTTCCGCCTACTTGTATGCTCACATTGCCTCACACATCAGGGCTGAGTGTCTCTGATCACTCTCCACTGTAGGGTGATCACTTTTAAAAACATCCTTGAGGCAGGGGCTCAAGGTAGATTTGGTTTTCCCAGTCTGCCAGCACAGGATTGGGAATGAGCGAGTTTCCAGCTGTGAGTGTGGGAGAAGAGGGTGTGCTGCAAAGAAGTCACAGAAAAATCCCCCAGTTTTCTCTCTCTGGAGTCAGGGACAAAACACAACTCCCAGGTGGTTGGGTCATGGCACGAGAGCTTGTACGACACAAGGACCAGGCACCCTTATTCACCGAAGCCCCAAACCCTCCATGGCCCGCACTGGCATGGCCTTCCCACGCTCCCCACTCTCACCACCATTCACCACCAGCACCTCACGGTATCACACATTTGCCTCATGTGTGCACTTCTGCTCCTGGTTTTCATTTCTTTAACCTGACCAGGTCAAAGATTCTTCTTTAACCTAAGGATGTGGATCCTACCAGAAGAGTGGACACAGCTTGCTACAGGTATTTCAGTTAGGTCAGCTGAATACACAAGCTTTAAAATTCACAGTATCAGAGAGAAGAAAGCAGTATGAAACTTCTGACATGTTCTTTTTTCTCCCCTCCTATGACATGATACTCTCAGTTAACCGTCAGTGCAATCATACACTATTATAAAACCAGAAACTTGAGAAAGAGAATATAATGGTTTTACAGCTTTTCTCTTTCGGCCAACTCTATCAGGATTCTCTAGGATTACCTTTATTCCCGTAATCAGAAAGAACATTTTACAATGGGGCTAAGAATTTACCTAAAACAAAATAAAACGATACCTTTTTATGCCAAGAGAGTAAATGTGAATTAGTTCCATCATGGTAAAATGGAAAGAGGCTACTGCTTTGTTTAAACTGAATTGGAGAATACTTGTGATCTCAATTTGCTTCAGATGAAAAAGCCTACCTGTCCACTAGGATTTCACGCTGAGATTACTATCACAAATTAGCTATTGTGGTTTAACGATTCCCTTCTTTTTAGCACTTAAAAGATAGCCTTGGACATTTGGTTAACAAATTCAGTCCTCCCATGCATAAACACAAAAACAGATTTTTTTTTTTTTTTTTTTAAGTGCTGCAACAAGAGGTAACAAATCATATCACAGGAACAAGCATGACACTAGCACTCTCAGGTTAATCACAGCCATCCAAACTGCCAATGTGCAGAAACTTACATTCATGTATTTTATTAATTTGCTTACCTGCAGCCTCACTGTTTACCTGACAGTTCACTTCTCATTTATATTGCAAAAGGTTACAAAAAGGCATTTCAAGGAAATTCCAAAGCTCAATATAAATAGAGGATTAGTAGTGGATACTGCTTTCAAGATAAGGAGGTATACCAGCAGTAAAGGCATCTGAACTAATTAAGCTCTTCTAACCACAGAATGTTTACTCTGTTTAAAAATTGGCTTCAAATGCTTTCGAGGTGATTGCTAGCTACAGAATAGCCATCAAAAGCACTACCTGTTTGCACAAAGTAAAATGGAAACTGAGTGACAAAGAATAGAAGCTTGCCTGGGTTTGAAAATACTGAAATCGAACGAGTTTGCGTTAAGTTCCTCAGTTATGAATGAGTGATAAAGCAATGGTAGCCAGACAGAATATGCTAGAGTAAGCAAAAACTTTTAAACAGGATTATACCAACCACTGAGCAAATATTGCTAAAAAGAATTTTAAAAAATCCACCAAAGAATATACCTTAAATCAGAGGTCTTAGTTTGCTCTGCTTAGAAAGAATAGAGTTCAGATTTGGGGAGTATAGACTATAGTCACAATTTTTACTTAACTATCATTGCACAAATGATAAGTTAGTTCAGGCACTGCAGTTTAAATACAACCAGAGGACTATGACAAAGAATTTACAGATACCATCCTATGTCTTTGAAAAGCAATACTTGGTTCTGTATAGCCCACAGATTTCCAGTGTAATTTTAGGGAAATCCATTTCTCTATGTCATTTCCCAATCCTTAAATTAAGGATAGTGACTTCCTTTCTTCCACCCTTTAGAGATGCAGTTTCATGGTAAATCCCCAGATATAATTCCCCCCCCCTTGCAAAGTATTTCCACATTGATTCTAAACTGGCACAGAATAATCTGCCAATAAAAATGACACCTGCCATTCTTCTGTTAATGATACTGAGTTTTGGGTTTTTTTTAAACTGTGTATTTCATGTTTTCCATTTTGGACTTTTATCTGCAGTAAACTAGAACCTTCTGAATGCAAGTAATTCTAGTACCACTGTGCTGCTTCCCTTGAATTCAGGAGGAAGGAGCCTGTGAGGGCTTGAGAGCTGAAGTATCTAACTTATCACTGTAAAGATATATTTTTAAGATGAAGGGTTTTTTTTTCTAATATGAAAACCATCATTGTAAAGGCATAACCAAAGAGTAATTCAGCTATCATTTTAAAAAATCTCCCAATCAAAACTGTTAAAGTTTTGAAACACTCATCTGGGCCATAGCATAGGAGAACCATCACCTGCAGAACAAACAGCAATCAGTTCTCTAGGTTTTCAGTCATACTCAGACTTTACCTTGTTCCAGTTGCAAATAAACTTAATCTCCTTTAACAATACTAGTAGTAGACATTGAAGAGTTTTATGACAGTGGAGAGTTATTAGCTTGTAAAGATATGATTGGCAGAAGCTTTTTTTTTTTTTTTTTTTGCCTCAGGATAACACTTGGGAAGATGGGAACAGAGAAGGGAGGTAAGCAGAGTGAAACATTAAGTACCAGGTATGGAAAAAAGAAAATTCCCGAGACGACAGGTTAAAATTCTTCCTTTTGGGTTGCCTATAATACAGTCAAGTTCCTATCAGGTTCCTTAGGCAAGTTAGGGACTTGTTTAAGTATTACAGACAAGGAAACAAACACACACAGATTTCAAAGCACAGCCTTCGAGCCAATGAAAACACCACTTTCTCTCTGCAGGCTGTGCGTGTTGTTCTGTGTAAAGCTATCATTTACATCCTCTTGCAACTCTGCATTCAAAGTATCATATTGCCCTCGTTGGAAGAGGTACAGCCCCCCCCCCATTTATTTCAGAAGCAAAATAAGCTTCTGCTGCTTCATTCCATTAGCTCCATTATTTCATTCGCGCAGAGTTAGCATCACAGAGGGGGAAAATGAGCTAAATTCATTTCTTAATCATGCATCAAGCCAAACAGTTTACCAAATTCTGACTTAATCTTGAATTCAGTCTCTCCCATTGGACAAAGTTGGTTAAATCTGCTGTCCAAATATGCTGCAGGGCAAATCATATCTTATAATCAGCATGGATGATCAAGAGCAAGTTGTTTCAGGGAGGCTTGAACAGTACAGACAGTGAAAAACAACGAGAGAAAATTAGTTTCTTGCTGGTCTTGCTCCTGAAACATTGCGGGCCAAGATGCATGCTGTGCAAGACCTGCAAAGGTGGGAGAATACCTAACCAGGGAGAGGATGGGACTGTTCCTTTTTATGGCACTAGTGCTAAATCTGCTTAGCTCTATCATGAAGTTGCACCTCTAGTCCTTCACGGTGTGGATCACAACACAAATGTTTAGCCTTGAGCATGTCAGTCTCTATATCTATGCAATCCTTCATTTAAAGCTAAGGACTTGCTTAAATGTTCTGCTGGATCAGAGTTCTGAGAACTTTGTAGTACTGAGTCCAAACATGCAGGCTGCTCTTGCAATAAGCACATTAAAATTGTTTTATCCACGTCAACACTAGACTTGCTGTTATTGGCAGTATAACTTACAGGAGGTATTTCAAACCTTTTTTTTTTTTTTTTAAGCAGGGAAATAGCACGTATAATGTGCAAGTTTTCTGTATGTTCCACTCCCACATCTCATAGAAGTACTCTGTATTTAAATAACATCTTCACAGGAAGATCTCAAAGCATCTTAAAATACACCAAATAAACCTCAACAGACTATTCTGTGATTCAGGACACAACCATACTGGAGATACAAGGACACAGCAGAGTGATATTAAGTAACATGCCAAGGTCACACAAGACAACTGTGATATTGCAGAAAACAGCACACGAGCCTCCTGAGCGACAGTGCTGTGACTGAGCTCCAGCTCAGCCATCGCCTCACCCATGGTGGTACCTTTGCAAAATCCAGCTGTGTTACCAGAGCCTGCTCCTGAATACAGCCTAACATGGATAGGCAGAAGAGAGGGAAATACTGTATTTAAAAACATTTATAGCACTTAAATTGTCAAGTCAGGTCCCAACCTTAACTGGGTGCCCACAGCAGAACCTGCCTTCCTCCACTCAGAGCCTCTTCAGAGTCCAAGTTCTCTGCGCAGCCTTAGAAAATCGCGCAAATAAACTGGAGACAGAAGAGGGTCTATAAGCATACAGAGAGACGACTATTTTCAGCTGGCCTGCAAATTGCTTAACCATCCCATGGCTAACTAGTAGAAAATGCTAATTTCCCAACAACTGATTCAGAGGTTAGTCCTTGGGCAAGGACTCACTTAGCAGCTGGAAACGTTACACAAAGGGACTTGGACGTAACGCAGGCCAACTGAGTGTAACCTTGCATAGAGCAAATACACTATTTTTTGTGTTCATCTACTTGCTTAAAAACACTGACAGTTACTTCAGTTGGTCTTTTTGTTGTTGTTATAAAGTTTGTGGTTCACAGATTAGCCTAAATTATTCAGGTTCCCATATTAGTTCTCTGAAAGGCATGTATTTTAAGCAGGAAAGTAGAGTTAAATGCAGTTTCTTTAAATCTTTTCACTAGGAATAACATATATTAATTCTAAATGTAGAACTAAATGCAGTGGGAAATAAAGCCTGCGAATTATTCTGTATCTCGAGCACCCCAACATTTATCGCGTCAGACAATTTAGCAGTATTAATAAGAAAGAAACTTGGCACTTTTACATTAATTTTGGTCTAGATCCTCAAGTCAGAAAAGAAAGTGTCATCTCCTTGTAGAAAACGAAGGCATAGAGATGCCACCATTGTTTACAATAAATATAGCTGGACTTTAGTTTGGAATAGAAGGGAGCAGGTAGAAAGATAGAAAGGGTTTAAATATCAAAGAAATATTTAGAAAGAATATTATATTGGGAGAATCTGAAAAGACCACAAAGGAACTGTTAGAATCATAAGTCATAATTAGGAATGAGCCAATATTATATTTAAGAGCAATTATTTTAAAATAATATTTTTATCACCAAGTCAAATGTGCAAGATTAATAGACATAATATGCAAAATCACACTTGAGTACTTTGAGGAAGCAGATAATACTATATATATATATTCGCAACTAAGTAACTAAGTAACATCATAGAACTGGCAGGGTTTTTTTGTCTGTTTTTAAAAATGAGTTCTCTTGCACGACTTAAAGCAATTTTGCTTTCCTTCACTGAAGACTCCTGAGTCTAACTTGCAAAATCTCATTTAGCTTTAGACCAGCCCATTTCACTTCTGAATGAGCTTCATAAGGTTCTCATGCAAGGAAAAAGAAACAACAACTCCTGGCTTGATCAAATAAAGGATCTTAATTCATATTTCCCTGTTTAATAGGTTGGCTATAGAACTTTCCTTCTTAAAAAAAAAAAAAAAAAAAAAAAAAACACAATCTGGGCTGGTTTTCAAGTTTCGTTAGGTATTTCGATTTCAGTGGGACATATTTAAAAAACAAACAAACAAACAAAAAAACCCAAACCCACTCTCATATTGTGTTATTAATATTATGCATTCAATATACATGAGGAAAGAAAGTTAGACATTTTCTACAGCTTCAATATGTCCTCCTCCCAGTCTATGGAAGCAGCACCTCTCAGCCATGAGGCACACAGAGTAAGCCAGAAACACCAAATCCTTCATTCCTTCCCATTTCTCAGCCACTCTGACTTTCTGGTTTTTAAGTACTGTGCCAAGGTACTGAGAAAAGATCTCAGGATAGTTAAAGGATAATGCTAGCAACTACGACTGTGTGACTTAAGAATCAAAGTGATTTAAGTCACCAGGTACAGCACCATTTCCCCTAATTACTGGATCATTTCCTATCTGGACATTCATAGTTTCAGATTATAAATCTACTAAAATACCTGCGACCACAGATGCCTGCTATATTCAACAGCATCCAAAGTTCAAGGTAACAAACTGAGCTCAAAGTAGCTTTTATCTTTCTTTCCTTTAACTCCTTCAGAGTCCCTGAAAGATAGCTATTTTAATGGAAGAGACTGGTTGTCTACAAACTGCCGAAAAAACCTGAAACAAACAAACAAAAACCCTCTGAATTTAAACATCTTCCATAATAAGGCCTTTGTTATTTAGTAATTTTACTCTATAATCTGAACTCTGTTCAAAACCTTTGAAGTCACTTTGGATCAGCTCAGAGCTTTAAACCAGGGATTGCTCCATTTTTCTTACTGAAAAGAAGAATTTGTATTAATTACAAGGTACTGACTGACCCAGATTAGCCTTTATCTCACGTCAGCAGAAAGCAATTCCTAACACTTTCATCAATTAAGATGACAGAATAGACTGTTCCAACTGGATTTCTTGTGGAGAAAATAAAGTTAAACAAGAGTTGTTTATTTTTGGTGCTTAAGTCTAACACTGTGTAATCTACTAACAAGACAGTGCCTTTGTTGAAAAACCTGTCAAGTTATTTTGGGAATGCAGCAATATTTAACCTCATCAAGTTTCTGCTAGTGCTGTTTAATTATAAATTGTGGGGAGGCCAGTTTTCCCTTGTTTACAAATAATCATAGCATTTTAATCAGGAGGGAGTAGGGAAATGGTACTTCTAGTCACATGAGAAAAGATGCCAGATTCCCAAATAGTCAAGTCCTAGCAGTTACATTTCAAAAAGAGCATAGAAAAATTGTGAAGAGTGCAAAATAAGCCACAAGAATGATTTATAGTCAGAAAACCTACATTATACCAACAGACAAAAGAGGCTTGATCTGTTTAACTTGCACGATCCGTAAGTACCTGTCTGAGGGTGACAACCATTTCTTGGTCTAACAAAAACAAGTGTTACATTGGAAGCCCAGACATGTTCAGTCTAGAATTAGGAGTGAATTGATGGCATAATTAGGGATAAATTCCCTTTGTCATGGTTGATTCTCCAACATAAATTCTTTAAAGATTAAGTTCCTTTCTAAACAGGTATGATATAGCAGAAAAAAAGCTTTGCAATTCAGGCCTTTATGCAGAAGATGAACAGTCACTGCAGTCTTTCCAGGCTTTAGAAACTTCTAGTGACCTTTCCAGTAGATGTGTATTTAGCATTTATTATTTCTGCCAGGAAGTCCACATATTTTCCTCAGCTAAAGCAGAACTCATTTTAAACCAAAGTCCCCACCTTTCTTTCTGTTCTTCAAGTCTACTAAGTAATATTTATATCCACAAGAAGGATTATCGCTTGTAGACATTGAAATCTAAAACTGGATTTAGAAGGAAGGCCAATTTACACTTACAATCAGGACCAGATAACTAGAGCTTAGTTTGTTTGTTTTTTTATCATAAACAAAAAAATAGCTTTATACAGGGAAGACAACTATTCAAACAATCCCCTTCATATACAGAATGTCTCAAATGTAATGATTTTGCAAATCTTCACCAAGCATTAAAAACAGATTGAACACTTCAATCCAAGATATAGAAAATCTTGTTAAATTGAAAAAAAGGAAGGAAAAAAGAATGACTGTTAATGACTGAACAAGTGTTACTACATTTATTTGATTACCAAAGCCACATACTCTTAGAAACTTCACCTGTTAAAGTGCTTCAGCTGAAACATGTAGTGGCAAAATACGACATTTTCAAGTGGAAAATCTACTTCCAGATACATAATACTCAGTAAGAAAAATGTATAAATTGAAATATCAATTAGTTGTGCTTCTTGGCAGATTGTAAAAACAACTATAGGTTCAAACATTTGAACAGGCTTCTCATTTATCTCAATGTAGTAACAAACTAAATCTGCCAAATACAATACTTGAATACTTCCAGATCTGAGGAAACTTGCCAGAATGCCTAACAGCACAAAAGAATTAAGCAGGATCTAGTTTGGTGAACAGTCGATGGTGTTTTCAGTTCTACAAGACTTTCAGGGTTTTTTTTGTTTTGTTTTGAATCCATTTCATTTATATCATTTTTCTTCAAATTCAACAGAAAACAAGCAAGAAAAAATGAAACATTACAGGAAGTTACATTTCTTTCCTTTCACACATTACCTTCAGTGTGATTTTTCTTTTTACTTTTTTTTTTTTTTTTTTTTTTTTTTGTGTCCATGCTCCTTTCTGTATCACAGATTTCCTGGTATGAAATTATCAGCGTGCCCTTTCCAGTTCTTTTATTCTCATACAGAAGAGGGTGTGGGTAACTTATAAAAGTTGCTGTAAAATAAATAAGTCTATAAACTTTGACAATTTTATAAAGGGTGGTTATTTGTTTGCATTCAGAAGTGACAACAATATGGTGACATTTTCCCACCGTAGATAAGTGCAAACCTGCTTCATATTCAGTCACAAAAAGTAATTCCATAGGTTTTAAATTAACAAACTTTAAAAAGCATGTATACTGACTTTTTTCTCAGCAAAATCCTGATTTCACAACCTCCTGATGAAAGGATTCCATAAACTGCAAGAACCCACCCAAAATCACACAGATCTACATACGGCCCCACATCTCCAAAGGAAAGGAGGGAAGTGTAAAAGTACAAAGAATAGAGTATGAGAGAACAGAAAAATAGTTGTTTACTAAAAGAAAGATGAAATCCTCAAATAGCAAGAGTGGAATATAAAAAGCTGAGCCAGATCATCCCCACCAAGACTCATGAAAATAAATAAAAGGCAGTCGAGCTGGGGGAGGGCACGGATAAGAAGAATTTATCCGCCTTCTAAACAGCAGTCTCACCAGCCATCATAAGTCTGTTCAAGAAAAGGAGGACTCTGAACACAACGCAGGTAATTCTGGTGCGTTTGGCTCACTCTCCCAGATCCCTCACTATACAATCACAGCTGAAGTTAAAGGCTGCTATTAGGACTGTACAGATTTTTGCTTGGCAAGAAGAATTCAGTGTAGCATTAAACATAGGAACAAGCACATATTGTTGTATTTTGAGCACATAATAATTCCAAGTCATGATTTGAAGGGTATCCGTGTTTCTGCAAAGCGTATCCAGTTCTCTTATGAGGTAGAATGTTCCCCAAAGCATTACAAGCATGAACATATTCCTACCAAAATCCTCTCATAAAACCACTGCAAACATTCAAGACACAAGGTAGGACACAAAACAAAAACAAAAAACGAGCTTTTAAATAACATACTTGTCATTGCATTAGCACTTTTGAAACTATTGCACAGACAGCACTGTTCCCTTTTAAAAGGGCCATTCAACTCCCTTCTATGTGTAGAAGGATAATTGTCCTCCGTTCACACGCAAAAACAAGGTGTCTCATCCAGTTGAGAGAGAAGCATGTACATATGTGACAGTATGTGCCACAGCCACATAACTAAACACTACCTGTCAGAAAGAGAGGGTGACAAAATGGACTGGCTCTATTGCGTTAATAACGTGGATTCCAGCTAGGCCTGAAGTGATGAGCAAGTCACTGTGGTAAACGCATAGGGCATCCATGTAGTATGAAAGTTCAGGTCACGACAAAAGATTGCAGAGGCACAGATACATTCAGAAATAACTGCTATCAGTGAGAAGCTGGACTTAACATACAAGTTTCTGGAATTGGTGTACAGTGCATTTTCCCCAGAATAAGATGCACCCTTCACTGTGCATAAGTTCCAATTCCTGGTTTTCCAAAGCAAATGAAACTTTTCATATCACTGTGCACTCCTTTAGCTTTGGGGCTAGGCCAAAAAAAAAAATAAAAAAATCTCATTTCTCTCAATACATTTCCAAACTGGCAACCTTGCAAAGCACACAAACTCTATTGTTAGGAAAAGTTAGGCATAAACAACATGTGAAGACCTGTTCAAAAGCTACCCAGTCCTTACTATCACAGCTGTAGCCAGGAAACTTGCAGGCCTTGTAGCAAAAGTAACATAACTGTAAGGAACACAAGAACTCAAGTTCCAAACTGCATTAGATTTAGCTATATGAAATACATGCATTATTTTCCTTTAGCATTTCTCTCATGAAACACATGACTTAAAACATTTCTAAACACTTCATTAAATACATAGCATTAACAGAAAACATACAGCTAGCCAAACAATAACATTTATATATCCCAAGATCATCATTTTAACATGCAAGCTAAAACCTCAGTCCTGCAATGCAGTTGAATCGTATAGCTCCCCGCACCCCTGACTCCATAAACTGCAGGACCCCACATCGTTAGAGGTTGGTAGCACCATGCTCAGGTAACACAGAAGTCTAGGGAAGTGGGGGTATATGTATATAAAAGACACAGGTCTGGGTTTTTACTTTGGGGAGGTGGGAAACAAGAGGTGATGACAAGCAGCAAGACTAAACAATTAACTTTTATCATTAAATTGTATTCTTTAATAAACTAGGACATTCTTCTTAACTATTTCTGAGGATAGACATGGCTAACAAGTTTATGATGGATTTCAGACTCAAGAAAAATCTTTCCTCTGGCATGTGGGAGGACCAGTTAACATCTGTCAATGGAACAAGCCTTTAAAATACTTCGCCTGCATTAGCAGCTCACAAAATAAGTTGTGGCCAGGTTGAGGAGGGCACCTCCTGGGCACCTTTAACTTCATATTTGAGTATGAGGTACTGTAAGAGTAGATCAGCACCTCTACTTAACACTGCCACTTCTTTGAAAGTGGAAAGCCTATGATCTCCCAAAAGCTATTCAAAGATGAAAAAACTGTCAGAAAATTTTGAGACATGAGAGGAAAAAATTGAGTTTATACCTATCTATACTTATAACCCTAAGAAGGTTATCTTCATGTTTCATTTTGAATGATTACACACTCCTAGGGCTGGGATCTAATCCTAAACCAAGACTCTCTCATGGGGTAGGGATCCTAATCAGGGACAAACCTTGAAATGCAGCCATTTTCTTTCTGGGAGAGTCATAGCAGAGTCCTATCTTCCTAAAGGATTTCCTGTTGCCTATGAACTGTAAATTTAATTAGGAAAGCATTCAAGACAGGACATCCCATCTTCAGAAATGCTGGCTTGCTTCAGACATGACTAGACAGAACCATCTCCTGGCCAGACATTAAGCAAAATTCCCTAATGATTAGCCTAGTACTTAACATGATTCTTAAAATATTGCTTTCCATTATGAATGATAGGATAAGATTTAACAGTTGACACAAAATTTTTTTATACAGTGAAAACTACAAACATTTACACTGATAACCACCCTTCTTACAAACAGACTGGAGATCAAGCATGTGGTTTATAACTGTCTTGACAGAAACTAGACATAACAGAAAACAAAAAACTTGGATTGCTTAGCTCTCCTGGTGAACCATGACAGTCCAGGCCTGCTAGCATAGAGGTTATATTCAAACTCTTACCACCGCGAACAATTTTAGTCCTTTCATGATCTGAAATACAGAGTACATTGTGTGCATGTGAGAAGAAAATTCTGTATAGCACCTGGAAGTTGTGTCCATTTTTAATTATTCTATAAAATATACCTTGTGGAGACCACTGCCAATGTAAATTCCATTACACACATCTTAAGTGCTGTTCCACAAAACCCACAACTAAGAACAGTTACTATTTTTAAAGTATTTGGTAACTTTTAATGCTTCAAACTACACAATCAGTTTTACAGCATGTTCTGACCAAAGGGGCTACAAGAAAGTAATGTGGCTTTAGTTTAAAGAATAAAAGCCTCCTATGTGCTAAACCCAACATTCTTTACTTTGTCAAGTAGGTTAATGTACCTGAACACTGCACAACAGAGCCTATCTCCCATCCTTCCCCCTCTTCAGCTTTTCCTTTTGTGGTCAGAAAATATTGCAGTAGTGCTGCAACGAGGCCCCAGTTTGCTGACTCCTCAAGAAGTAGACTTTAGTAGTTTGACATATCATTCTAAAACATGTAAAAAGTTTCTATTAATATTTTATTGCTCATAAAACATCAAAGCTAGCTCTCTTTCTGGTCTGTCAGCAAGCAGCAGTTTCCCTTTTTTTAAGCTAAATTAAACTACAGGGAGCCAATTAAAAAAGCAAAAAAGTAACAACTAAGATTTCCTTTGTATTAATCTCTTTAAATTTAGGATATATCAAGGCCTCTCAGCTCACTTCTAATGTAGCTGGCATAGTTTGAAATTACTGCTAGACATATAATTAGGTGACTGAAAGACAAAAAAACAATAACTCTTAACTGATAATTAACATTACACAGTCTTGAATTTGCTAACTATGTCGTTCTTGTCATAGGTCTTCAGAGTCAAGTAGCAGACAACTGGGGGTTACCTGTGCTGCTGCATGCCTCCTCTCTTATGCACAAAGCTAAGAGGGCAAAACATCTTTGTATCTGTTTATTTTTACCACTTTGGATCTGCTGGTCTTTAAAGCTGTGGTCATCCCAAGATGGAAGAATGCAACCTTCAGAATCTAATTTATCTTTATAGTTCACTTGAAATGGTAGTAAGCAGCCAATTTTCCCTCTTATCCTTTTATGTCTTTCAAGTCACTTTGGAAGATATATGGCTCAGGGTGTTTGTGGGGGGTGGAAATCAGTAAATCTGAAAACAAATTTCTAGCATGTTACTTGAATGAAGAAGCAAGATAAAATATGGAGGAAATTTAAAAAGGGGAAATAAAGCAAATTTGGGGAATGAGAGCTGATCTATGTTTAAGAAATATTGCTGACTTTAAAGAAAAGTACTTATATTTAATTACATTTTACAGCCTATTAGTACAAGTAAAAACCAATATTAATACTGACAGAAGGATTAACTTTAACTGTTAATATTTATCTTCAGTATTTTAAACCTGTGCAGTTGGCAGCAGTTTGGAGTTCTCCTTCCATTGTCTGTGATTAATATGGGGAACAGGAACACTTAAAACACTACAATATACGGTCACCCAAAAAAAACTAAAACCAAAACCAAAAAAACCTCCAAGCCCACAACAAAACTGGCAAAGGAAACTACTTTTTGTCATGATTTCTGAGATGACAGATTTCAAGATAAACGGCATCTTTTTAGGATGCTGTAAGTACTACTGACCTGTAATTTAAGGCACAGTAATTGCTTCTAACAAAAATAACCGTTCTGTTTGGTAACAAGGACCTCCCATACAGAAATTTCAAGAGAAGCAATGGATTCCTGACCTATAAAGAGCAGACGGTAAAGTACACTGCAATCATTTGTAATCATAAAATGGGACTTCTGTATTTTCACTTTCATTCCCTTTGAAGTACTTTATATAGATAGCTAATATAGAAAGAATAATAATTTTAATAATCAGACACCTTTTACCATTCCCGAGGGACATCCACTATAAAGGGAACTAGCTTTGTTCACCCACTAAGGACTACCAAAGGTTTAGTTGTCACTAGGAGAATGCTCAAGTCATATATGAAGTACCAATAAATTCTTTCCCAAAACTTCAAAATTTTGATAGAGTGCTAGAGCAAAGAATCAAAGAAGAGCTCTAGAAGTATCTGAGCTGAATTGAAAACATTTAAGGGGACTCTTAAACCTAGCAGCTTTGACATTCAACCACAAAGGATTCCTCATTTGTAGGATGACAAACTGAAAAGCTATCAGTTATGACTGACAAGATAAACAGATGGGCTTATCTCTTTTTAACTATGAAATGAAGAGCATAAAGTCCATAAATAAGAATTTCACTACTAACAATTTGAGAGCAGGATTACAACAGTCATTGGGATTCAAGCTCTCATGATGGAAAGGATCAGAGCAGACAGAAGAAGGAGCACTGCTTTGCTAACACAGAGAAGAGGGAAGAGACAGCATCCTTGATGCTTCCTACTTTGTTTAGCCACCTAGATCACATCACTTTGGCCCAATTGCTGGGCCAAATTAGCAATTTAGTGCAATGCTAGTAGACAATTAAAATTTCTATTCTGGAAGCTGAAACCTAAGTTATGGAATCTATACATTTTACCTCAGTTTGTGGAGCAATTTGGGAGTGGGGTCATTTGTTGTGTAAATGTGATAAAGTTGATCATGATTCATTTTGTTAAAAAATGTCACTGGCAATATTTATTCTGGACAAGCAAGCACAAATTTAAGCCAAGCTAACAGCCAAATTACAGTTTGCAGCTTAAATGTAAAACAATTTAAAAAAATAAGCTCACAGTTTGCCTAGCTTCTGGAGAGGGCCATCTTCAGCCAGTTTTAAATAACATTCAACTGAGAAGAATATTTACACAGGATACACAGTAAATTATTATGCCACTTGTTTCTTTGCTTTAACAAGGAACCTTTGCTCCTTCCAAAATATTTCGATTGTTTTGGATCAGGATTAGGAACATCACAAAAAAAAAAAAAAAAAATTAGACAGATCATTAGCATTCAAAAATGCTTTAAAGCCCATGGCCCAAAGTGGGTATACTTCTTCATAACATACCACACTTGATTGTTTCACAAAAGCTACACTCAGTTTCCCTATTTTGCATTGCAAATAATTGGTTATTTAATACATGTACATTATGTATATCATTATTTTATATAATTTATTTACACAAAAGGAAAAAGTATCAAACTGAAGTGCACCACTTCATTTCTTGAGAACTAAGAATGAATTACCTTTGAGACAGAAAAGCAAAAGGTAATTTTTTTAAAATGGGATCAGCAATATTTAGGGAAGAGGAAAAAAAAAAAAAAGGCATAGCTTTCCAAACCTAAAGTTTAAACAGTTCAGGCCACATGAGCTTTCTAGGTCTGATTAAAGGAACATAACTCGCAGATGACTGGAATACTGATCTCCGACTGGAAAACAGCCAACCAGAACACCATGGAAACTGCTGGGCACTTAAAGAACACATTATTCTACCAGTTAATAGTCTAACCTTTGTAATGTGTGATTTAATCACCACTATATTACAGAAGCTGCATCTTCACTTCTAATGAAGAGTGGGCTTCTCTGTACTCAGTCATTTCACAGTGTCCAGAACAGTCTACCTGCTACCGCTCTCCATTGCCCTAGATCAACGGAGCAAGAACAACCACCCGACCACCTCCTTCACACTCCACTGAGCTGTAAAAGTTTAACAGAGCCCACATGGTTAACATCCTGCTGGCAACTCAGGGAAGGGGCGGGGGGGAGGAAGGAGTGGGCCCCAACTAGTATGCCCTAGTGACTAAGACAGTTCATCAAAATGCTTTCATGAGGAAAGCAAATTCATCTGAAACTATGCTTTAAAGCATCGTAAAACTATTGGAGATGTTGAGCCTAACTGTACAGCATGAGGACTGGAAGCAAAGTGGAATACCATGCAAGTACAGCAGAGCAAAATTAGCTTTTACTAAGCCTGTTGCCAGTACTCATGTTAGGTGTATTAGAGCTAGCCCAAATTTCTCAAGATGCATTATGACACAGTCAACGATCAGTGTTTCAAAGAAAGATGTGATAACTTCTCCCAGTATGCAGAGAGAGGATGGCAGAATAGTGACGTGTCAGAAACTGAATACCTAGTTTCGTAACCCTTCTGCTTTTCCTTTCTCCCATATTTCAAATCTACTTTTGTCTCACCAACTCCTTTATAAGTGCTAGGGTTAAGCATTTCAGATATTGTCTTCACATATTCAGACACTGCATCTTCCTTCCAAATATGACTTTTGGGGTTTAAAAGCTGCTAAAAAATGAGGCTATGAATAGTGGGTAAGGAAAAATAATCTGGCACAGGAAGATTACATGGAGATACTTTGAGAAACACCATGCTGACTCAGACTAAGAGTACGATATTCTGTCTTCAGTTGCAGCCATAAACAGATGGCTGGGGAAGGTAAGAATGCAGCAAGCATCCATGATACTTCACCCCAGTGTTTTGCTAGCTTCCAACTATTTTCAGTTAAAGGGATTTTCCTTGGTTTGCAGTGGCTTTTCTATTTGGAGCTGTTTCCAGGTATTTCTCTGGTCTCCCCTTCAACTCATGAACTTTTTGCATTGACAATAGCCTTTGGCAAGGAAGTCCACAATGTCTACCACCTTCTACATAAAGAGCCAAGATCTTTTGTTTGTTTCGACTTCCACACCTCTAGTTTCATTTGATGGCGGCAAGTTCTTGCATGCAAAATAACACAGTCAGACAGTTTCTGTAAGTCTCACAAAACACACTGTTTATTCCAGACACCTCTTTTCCTCAGTTAGGCAGCAAGGAGCTGGAGGAAACAGAGGAGGGGACAAGGAGCAGAGAGAAACTAGCTCCAATAAACAGGAGTAGGGAGACAGAGTATACAGTCAAGTATCACCATCCATCAGCACACACATGCTCCCCTCCCACACCAGTGATAAACCATTAGGCCTAGGAGTGCACTATTACCATAGTTATCTGTGACTTCACATACAGTTAAGATCTGAAGAAGCTTTAGAAAAGATGCTTCATTTTCCCATCTACTTTTGTATTACTTGAAAAGGGGTAATAATAAATTGTAATGACAACTGTATGCCACAGCACATGCCAATAAATACGGCATGTGACAGTACATTGCTATGCGTCCTATGAAAACCTCCACAGTGCTTTGCAGAAGGCAACATGTAGTATTTACTAACTTGAACAACCTTACCCTGGGATTCCTGCCACAAAGGAATAGGCCTTAGTGGAATTTGGAGGTGGAAATACACTTCAAATGTAACAACAACAACAAAAAATAGCATCAGTATGATCTAGCAGGAAAAATTTAAAATTTACAGGGCTATGTTTACATGTATTTTCTTGTGCAACAGCCAAATGTTACAGCAGAAATAGCATGCAAACGTGTTAGAGAAGTTATAAAACAAATTTGAGTCTTACCATGAATAAGAAGAGTAACAGCTGGTAGGCTCCCACTAGTATCATCAGGTACACAATGCGAGGAAAAACATTGCTGTTACTGTAGGATATTTTGCAATGATATAATCTTTTTCTCCCCTGGGACTTGCCTGTTTATAAAGCACAGGTGTATCACTAGTTTCCTTCAGGATGCTAGTATGAAGGACAAAGACAGTAAGGGAGGATCCAGGTGGGGGAAGTAATAGCACTTGCTTAATGAAAGAAGGGGTTGGGGGAGAGAAAGAAGTGTACGTGGGAGTTTAGCTTCATCACATCTTTCTCTTCAAAGATTTCTATTTAAGGCATAGAAAAACAACCAAAATACCCAATTAGGTTGATCAGAGAAACCTACTACAGGTTTTCAGAATGATGAAAAATATAGCAATCATCCCCCTCAGTGTTGCGAATGAATAACTGCCAAGCTCCAAATACCATTCGGAAGCAGCAGCTGTGAACTACAGCAGCCTCTCTACAAGCGTGAGGGGGAATCTGCACAACAGGCGGGGCTCTACTGTCACAGTCTAATTTCCAAATGTTGACTATACTACAAGTTTAAGAGTGACTTTTCAGCAAACATGAGATTTGCTCTGTGGCACAGAACAAATGGCAATTCTTTTGCAAGCTAAAACAGAAATATGCTCAGTCCACTTCCTGGTATTGACACAGTGCACTGTTCTAACTGCATCTATTGTAAACGGAATATAATAGCTTTGCTGTAGGAAAACAGTTAAGAAAGTTATATGTGGATCATGGTGGGGTGTTTTTCTCTTAAGTTGTTCGTCTACTATTCCTTGATAACTACACAAGCTTCTTGAAAAATATTTTTCACATGGGATATACGTATTACATCTCTGCAGCAACAAAATCTCCAGGTACTGTTTTTTCCTATAGCACAAAGCAAGCAGTGACATTTATAGATGTAACTGTTGACTCTAAAGGGTTTGACAGAAGAGGCAGCAGAAAAGCAAATAATCTGCCCACTCACTGGGGACCCTCCAGTCAAGGACTAAGTTACAGTAACTTAATTACAGGAAGCTCATTTCTCAATTGTCTGCTTCTGTGTGCTCCATGGTTTAACTAGGGTATATGGAGCAGTGGGTCAGGGGGTGAGAGGCAAGGAGGGGCACCGCTAGGTTAAAGCAACACTGACTTCTGAAAAGTTTCCAGCTAATCAGATACCTTGCCAACACTTCGGTCAATCCAGTTTCACCCTTACAAACGTGAAAGTCTAATTGTTAGAAGCATGCATCAACAAATACACCTTATTTCAAAACCAACCATAGCAAGAATATTACTTTGAAAAGAGAAGCAGCAACAAGATGTCTGGAAATAAAGTTCACATAAATGTTTATGCATGTAAGTAGCAGTGATACTTCATACATGAGAAATTAAACACTCTGTTCTTAATTCTGACTCGGTCGTATTTTGGATCAGTGAAACATTCCTACAGATAAGTAAACTGTATAAACACTAAGTAAATACAGAGATGCATATGATCAAAGACTAGGCAAGTGTATCTTACAAGTCAGTGCTAAAGCTGTTACTGCCATATGCCTGGCAATTCTTTTCAGCAAACATTATCATAACATTCTTTAAAAGCAAGAATAGCAGAGTACTTATGAAAAAAAATGAAGCCTCTCAAAGTGTAGAAATTCTAACTTGTAGCACTGTTGATTTCATTAGAAGACATTAGTATAATGTTTGGGGTTTTTTTTTTAGTAGAGCAGTTTCATCAAGACATAAGATCAGGTTTCTAAGTAAAGATTCATTTTTATTTATTATTTCATGATTAATACACACTTATTATAGAATGATTAAAAATAAAACATCCAGATTAATTCATATTTTGTTTTTAGTAAACAAAATACCTGTATTAAAGTGCATTTTTATACAAACTGCTTGAAAAATGTCAAAGGCATTATCACAGCAAGATACAGTTATAACTATATTTTGAACATGAAGACTCAGCATTATCTCATAAGCTTTATTAGCTATATTTTATGCTATAAATGGCTTACTTGGCCAACATCACTAATTTAGTAATTGATCTAGAGTACCTCAGAATGCACTACTTCGATCTGGTTAAAATCATTTCCAGTTGTTGAAAGTTATTCAGCTTTGGGCCTTTCTCAGTCCAGTGGCTTATAAAACATGGAGTGTCATGAAAGTTAATATACTGCAGCAAGTTTTACCATGAAATTGCAGCTGAAGTGCAATGCGATTCTGCCACCTTTTATATATAAATATATTTTATATCTGTATATAAAAATACACAGTTTCCTGATGATGTAGACAGTCATTTTTGATGTCTTCTGCATATGTGGGAGATTAAGTCACAATCTTGTATGAATTCCAAAGCACACAACTTGGAATTTGGAATACACCCCCCAAAAAACAAAACAAAAAAAACAACCCCACACAACAAAAAAAACTAGAGAGGACTTAATTGTGGTACTCCTAAACACTGTAGATAAATTTGGCGTCAGGAAAAGTTTTCCAATTTTAGCTTTCCTTGATAACATGCATGACGTGATATTATGTGACTGCTTGACCAGATACACATCAGATGCTACTGTACAACACAAAAATGTACATCAGGCGAGCACAAAGGGCAGCTAGAAGAGAAACTACTATGAGAAAGAGAACAAGGCTGTGGAAATTTCAGATAGGAGGAAAGAATAGTGTGCCATGGAGTAAGCCTAATTACTGTGTTTAGACTTCCTTGCAATTTCAAGTCATAGACCTTTCCAAAAGTTTTATTTTCACATATGCATCACTTGCACAGCAAGCAAATATCCAACAACTGCAGAAGTTCACATGGAAGAACAACTCCAGAAGCATAGTATGCATGCCACACTTGCAAGCCAAACTTGGCTTATCTGTGCTTTATAAAGATATATGTTCAATTTGTCAGAGTCCACCATAGTACTAATTGAAGATACTCTTCTATGAATAATAAAAATTACTTGCCCAAGTTACAAATATCTGCAGTTATCCAAGACCCCAGTTTTTTAATCATTTGACACCCTGTGCCACTCTGCAACCCATGTAAAGGAAGTGTCCTTAAGACTGTTTCTGACAAACCAAAGTATTTTGAAGAATTTCAAGTTCCCTGAAAAGGAGAATTCCCTGAAGAGTACACCACTAGAATCTATATAGTTTGAGCTTCCATTGCTAATCCTTCATACAAGTCTGCACAGAAACATAGGTATCATGCTGTTACATGCAACATGCATGGTTCCAGCTGCAATAATATGAAATTTATTTTTTCTTATTATATACATTAAGCAATGTTTCAAGACTTTATTTTCATCAAAAGTTTTGAGGTAAAGCTCTGAGGTACAGCATCTAGCACAGGGTTTGCATAAATGTAGAAAACTCATCTCTCTGGAAAAAAAAAAAAAGGAAGCATTTTTTTACTCAAAGTGCTCTTGGTGTCAACAGCACACCTATGAAATTCTAGGGGGAGAACGTTGATTGTGAGGAGAAAAAAGGAAAAAACTGAGACCTCTTATAATACACCTCCATCCCTTCCTGCCCTGAATTCCAAACCTGCTGGGCACACAATGAGCCTTGGAAATAATGCTTCTCAAAAGGACCATTTTTCAAGCAAATTGAAAGTCTGTAGCTACCTAAGGGCTTTGCGCATATTTTGCAAGATTTACTTTATTTTTCTGTCCCTTAACACCTTTCTTAAGAAGCAAATAACCTACAATTGATGTGAGGTATTGAACAAGACCCTCTGGGCAGTTTCTAGACTGCAAAAATGTTTCTGGAATGTTTCTTTACCTGTTGGCAATTCTGGTAAAACGAAACCACGTTTACAGAAACCGAGAGACACTGCAGGCTTCATGGGAGTCTTCCAAAACCAAAATGAAACAAACAGCTCCCTGCCTCCCTCACCCGTACCCAGGCATGAACAAACTGTTATTCAGCGCCAACCTTGCAATTTGGGGCTGGAATGAGCAGGAAATGGCTGCGAACTGGTAGCTGGGATGTCCTCTCTAACCTCAAAGACTGTCTTTTGAGTGTTTAACAGATGCGTATGCCAGCTCACAGCCCTCACCCATCTTTCTTCAAGGATGGGAATCAATCTGTGTTTGATGGCCTTTGATATGGCTCCAGCCTTAACGATGTTCTGCAGCTCTTTCCACCTACTCCCCTTCCTTCCCCTGGACCCTGCTCCAGGCCGCTTAGAGCTCTACGCTATCACAAGTCCTGTCCTCTGTAACTCCTGACATAAAGCCAAACCAAACCTTACAACTCACACACTGGCAGTTGCTTAGGTGGTGAATTAAAATGCAGTAAGAGAAAATAAAGTCACCTTTCACAGAGCATGTGATTTTTCCCCCCCAAATTTGATCTTAAGTCTTTGAATCATCTCTATGTTTAACTGCTGGTTTACCCCAGTTCCTCTTAGAGGCTGGAGAACTGAAACTCAGCAATATTTGCTATCTTCTCACAGTCAAAAAGAAATTCTGTGTTTCAACACAATTGCCTACTTGGTAATTTATATCATAAAACATTCAAACTTCATTACTACTTAGGAGAACCAAGGCTGTGATCACGTAGGCTGCTTTTAGGAAAGCAATCAGCAAGATACTAACTGGACTTTGGTTGCAACTGGACTTCACTGCAGTATTTTTAAAGTAAAGATTTATTTATAAGGTGGGCCCACAGAATGTGAATCATTATAGAGAGAGTGAGAGACAGACAGACTGACCGACCTCAGTCCTTTGAAAGACTAGCTCTAGCTGTTTCTAATTCTTGTATTGAGAGTTCTCATAGTAATATCTATTGAGCTATATAGTAAATAAAACAAGAACTGGATTGAAAGGCTCTTCGTAGTTCAGCATAGCTTAAATTTCCTTCCATGTAAAGGGAATTATTTCTCTGCTGTTATTGATGTGCCTATTGAAATTATTATTGCAGTTTATTCCACGATTCCTTTCCAAAGTTCAAATTAATGTTTAAGTGCAACTATTTAAAAATAAAATTCTGAGATGTGTAACTTTAGGCTTGCCCAGAAAACAGTAAGCAGCAGCCTGAGCTGCAAGTTTTATTCAAAACAAAATACATATTCAAGTGAATTTTCAAATTTTGTTTTTTTTTCAAACATTTCAAGTTTTCATATATTTCTGTGTGGGAGGACAGCCATGACACAGACAGCAAGCGTAGACAAGAGCTACACAAAGACACCTCACAACCTTGACCTGAAATAGTAAATAAATTATTTTATAAAATACTTTAATGAAACACTAATATTCCGGCAGTGGTTCTGAAGAAGGACTCAAATATGCAAGATATTAATAGATTTTAAATAACAAGTTTTCCCTAAAATCAAGTACCACATTTTCAGATGTGGGTATCTAAAGTTAATGGTCCTGAAAACAAACAAACAAACAAACAAACAAAACAGTGGTCTGATTCTCAGGCAGACCGAACACTTCAAGATTCCACTGATTTTAGTGAAAATCATGCACATTCATTCCTCCTTGCATCAAACCCCTCACGCAAATGTTTAAATTTCAGCTTTGGTTCTATGAGACTTAAGTATCCCATATAAAAAAATGGACATCAGTCAATGAGATCTCCATATCTGAAGGGGACAAAACATCTTCTCCAAAGAGGAAATCCTCGCTAGCCACTGGTCCTCTCCAAATCATATCACCTATTTTGGTATTATCAAGAATAATGTGGTAGATACAGGGAGAAAGTAAGCAAAATACACAAATAACTGAAAAGTTACTGCTATTTAGATAAATATTCAGACACAAAGTTAATTCAGCTCTCCTGTAGTTTTAAGGACAGGAAGGAAAACTCATTTTTGACTTAAAAATTCTTCACAAAATTTCAATGCTTCTTTTCTTCAATATTTAGTCAAGAAAATAAAAGACTTCTCAGGGAAAACAAACAAAAACTAACCTTCACTCCTGCAGACAGGTTCTGTACCACCTGGTGTTTTATCTGGCATCTCAGCAGAGACAGGCTGAGCAAGACCTAATGGACACAAAGCAAAGAAAGCCTTCTCAAGCAAAACCAGCATGTTTCAGCAGCACACTCCCATGCCCCCCATGAAGGATGCATTTTCAGCTTACATCATTTCCATGTTTAAATGTTAGATATATAAACAAACAAAACTCACTAGACACTAACCGCAATACTGCCTGGTGGACTTTTGTCTTTAAGTGTGAATATTTTTACCCCCAAGTGAATTCCCAGCTGGAAGTCCGTCAGCTGGGGCGGAAGGGCTGCTCACCCCCAAGTACTGCTGAACAAAATACTCACTCAGAGGGCCATGCCAGCCTGCATTCAAAAAACGCCGTTTACTTCAAGCTTCAATATGTTGTACAACCCTGACATTTCTTCCATCCCAGCAGTGGGGAGGGAGGAAAAGGCTTCTCAGGCAGGCAGTGAGCCCACCTTATCTTAGCAGTTTTACGCCCCTACTCCACTATTGGCTGATGGTCAACATGCAGCCAGCACACAGTGACTGGGATTTTGTATCATGAATTTTTTTATTTTTTTTTTAAAAGCTCTTTGGAATATTTTCCCATCACCAGTTGGACTGGCACGCCCTCTTATACAAGCAAACCTCAAGGTCAGACAGATGATATGAAAACAAACGAAAAAGCAAGGTTCTCTGGCCCAAGGAAGCTCTGCTCCACTTGGGACAGGGACTTTACCTGGGTGACAATTCATGTGTACAGTGCTGTATACAGTATTATGCAGAGTGTATAGCATGAGATGCATTAGCTGTACAGTCAGAGTTCCTAATGAAGTCACTAAGTCTCCTGTTTGTAACAATGTTGTCACAAAAGAGCAGATTCAGTGCACAGAATTCTGGAGAGCAAATACAGAGCTCTGGGAGGCTTCCCCAGCTTGTCCTGTTGCAAAACCGAGGGGGAACATCAACAAAATAAATGGCTCACAATTCTTTTTTCAACAAAACTATTTTGCTCTCAAATACATCAAGTGTGCAGGATTTTTTTAAGCAATGTAAGTGACAAGGTTTATATCAGGTGTCCTATCCAGGGTGATTATATTTGTCATGTAAGATTCACATATGTGTAAAAGGCTTAGAAAGACAATAGATACTTTTGAGGTTAGGATCCACCATCATATCCTGGGGGACAAACTAGTCTCATATTTAGTTGATGAAAACTCTACTACATATGATTTTCTACACCACCTCCACTTGAGATCAAATCCACCAGCTCCTGTTCAGGAATTAGCACTGATTCAGTATTTTGCTTAAGGACTGCAAAACTTCATCCTTAACACAGATGTTTCATCCACACAACATTATACTACTGAACATTTGGAACGAGCTGAAAATCTTCTTTCAACTGCCTATCACCCTAAAATTAACAGTGATAAACCTTATCCACCTAAATATCTATACATGCGAGTTCACGGATCACAGAGCTGGACACTGTCACAAATTTATTAAACAAATGTGGCCTCAGCAGAGAATTTAAACAACTATAAACACTTAATGGTCTCCAAAATCCTTTATAAATTTGCTGTAAAACAGAAAAATACTCTCCAGAAGGGAATTTAAAAAAAAAAAAAAAAGAGGAAAAAAAAGAAGAGCCCCAAAAAACCCTGCATCTGTTTTTCAAACAGGTTGCTCAAAGTTAATTACCTATGTTTATCATCATTAAACAGCTGGCAAAAACAAATATACTGACCAAGACTAAAGACTTGGCAAGCTCACCTCCAATGCTTTTCATTCAGTGATCTGATACATACTGTTTGTGAATATCAAGAAAGTTTATAAATCAAATTCCAGCTATCCAGCGATTTACTAGTAAAGTTGATTAGAACTGGTGAATCACACAGAGCATTTAGGTAGTCACGTGAATAAATACAATATTTACTACTATGACTCATTTCAAAATTCAAGGAAATGCCTTCTGTAAATTCTAGGTTTTAAATAAATGGGTTCATATTACAAATTCAGGGTATAAATTGATACCTATGTACTTTTTTTTGGAGTGGGGGGAGGGGAGGAGGAGAGTTGAGTTAACACAGAATTAAAAAAATATATGTAAGTGGATTTAACCATGAAAATGCTCATGCAGTAAGTCAGTGAAATGTTAATGAAGTAAGATCAGTAATCTCAGAAATAATTTTGGATTTTTATTGACCATTTGTAGAAAATCTAAATAGGAGCAAGAAAAAAACCAACACAATATAACCTTCTTCCTGGGTTTTTCTGTCCTAATTTTTATTTATATAAGTACAAATTTCCTTCTCTAACACAGACCAACATTTCTTGCTACTTGATCTTCTAATAAAGTTACAACCTTGCTTTTGTGTCATCAAAATTCAGCACCAGAAAGCATTACGCTTAAAGATGCCTGCCAACATTCACTTCGCAGGCATTTAGTGCAGTGCCTGGGCTCATCTCTATGGAGCATGACCTATCATTTCCTGCACAAAACCAAACAGGATTCAAAGGGGCATTGAATGACCTTGGCTTTCTTAATAATGGAATGGTAGATTGAAAGCTGGATCATTCAAATACTGCATGTGAAATAGGGTATTTATTGAAGAAGTTCAGACTTTCCATAGCTATAACAGCTGTCTGTTTCAAGAACTCATTTGGGTAATCTAAGGCAATTTGACCTCTACCATTCCACTAATGGATTTTTTCACAGATTTACCAATTCAGCAGCTCTGCAGCACAATAACAGACAGTCAGGGAGGCCTAACATAGTGGCTGTAAACTAAAGAAAGCAGACCTCTGCACCCAGAAAAATCCATCTTCAAAACACTGTCATGAAACACTTGTCACTATCTCCAGAGATTTTCAGTAATACAGTCCGAAATGCGTTGCTGTTTCGTAGCTTCCTCTAGACAGCAGGTATAGCGTATGTTTAGAGGACCAGAACAGTTCAACCAGATGCAAACATGGCAGTACCAGTATACAATAGCCTTCAACATTTCCCCTCAGTATCATCTGCAAATCTAAAAATTACACATATAAACTGAGGTCAAACTAGGTGACCCAGAGTAGTATTATAAGTGATCACTTTAAAAAGCATGGAAATCCATGTATTTTAGTTCTCGAAAGTTTGATTTTTCCCCTCTCATTAATGTAAACTGGCTCCACCCTTTTGCTAAAAAATTGCAGAATATAATATACAACTTTAAAAAAAATCCACGTTTTTCCTCCCCTGCTCGTCATATCATCAAGTAATTAAGGTACAAGTTTTCTCTTTACGTAACCAGGATAAACTTAATTCTTGAAGGATTTGTTTGCTTTTGTTTTCTTCTCTGAGAGGTATAGCAAAGCTAGTGGAAGGAGGAGATATTTATTTTAAAAAAATTTAAAACTGTGCTCTTGCCTTCTGTAACATACCAAATTCTAAATGAATCAAAAACCAGAAGAGAGAGTTTTAGCATTCCTTTATTTATTTATGAGGTTCATGAATTTAAGCTAGGAGGGAAATCTTTGACAAATACTATTAATCCAACCAGGAAGGTAAGCCTCTCCTCCTTCAGTGACACCAAGCAGGACTGATGTAAAAATCCAGCAGCATCTGGGGTATAACCTTGTTAATAAAATTTAAGGGAATGTAAGTCTTGCCCACTTTCTAAACAAACAGGCTCCACTAACTCAAAGAATCTTATTGCAAACTTTTGGTTACCAAAAAAAAAAAAATCAATATGGATCATAAAAGGACCTTATAAAAACACTTCTATTGGATGCTTCCAATGCTTTTGTGATATAATTATTGATATAGCTTTAATTATTCCTTCACCTTTGACTCAGCTATTCTCGTAGTCCACATGGTATATACTTAGTATTTCTGAATCCATCACTCAAAGCTCCATTTTTTGCACTGCTACCTACTGCTCACTCCTCCAAGCACTTTTTCATGGAACACCCCAGTAATAGAACTTGAAATGAAATATGTATGCATCCATAATTTGTGAATAAACACAGCTACACTGTTTATGTTTCTTAGGTAAGTAAGCAAAAACTCTTAACAGTAACCAAAAATATTCAGAGCTGTGACCATGCATTTTCACATGCCATAATCAGCCAGGGCCACCCAAATGGGCATAGTGGGAGGTCCTAGTTCAAAAGAATTCATTGTTCCTCATGGTAGACTGGTTTGCCTTTAAAATCCTGAGCTGCTGCAAACTGCAGATCAGCTTTAAATTTACGAAAAATAAGACCTCAGTTCCTTTAAACATGGGTTCCACCACAGTATCATGCTATAGCTGAATTCATGAGAAAGCATTCAAAACTATAGCACACCAGTGACTAAAAGATATTTTTTAAAAAGCATGCTCAAGAAAAATATTAGCTACCTGTATTTCAAGACAAATACAATCCTAGTCTCTCAAATTAACTGTACTTTGCTAAAAATATATCAAGTATTTTCAAATTATTCAAAATAACTATTAATTGAAGTATTGTGCTTTTCAATTTTCAAGTTTCATGGAGTTTTTTTCATTAGAGAAAAGGCTTCTTCTGTTCCATTTTTATTCTCCCAGCAATTTATAGCTGTACTCTAAAAAGCAACTAGTTTGAAAGAAACTATTGTTAATCATAGCAGTATTTGCAGTCGTAACTATGGAGTCAAAGTATGTATTTATGTTGAACAACTAACATCACTAACCAAAAATCTAACCTTAACCCCCTTCTGTGTCAGACCACTAGCCTCTAGACCACATCTAACCCCTAGACCACATCTATTCCAAATAGCTGGAAGTGATCAAATTTAAGGAAGTTGATTGGATTTCTTCAATACTCTTCAACATATAGTGCCTTAAATAGACACTGCACTTTCTGATTTTCCAGAGGCACAACCAGCACCACTATTATTAAGATCTGCTTCTGCTGTCACCACTTTATATTCCTTTAAAATACTGTATTTCATTTTTAAAGTCAGCCTTTTACAGATTAAAGAGACAGTGTTTCATGAATACAGATCAATATATGTAAAACAACTGAAACCCTTAAGTTCCATGTTACACGCTGTGCTGTTAACAGTAAAGCCAACTGCTGGTTTATTAAAAAAAATAGGGGGGGGGGGAGAGAGAGAGAGAGTTCTTCCTGCTTAATTTAAAATACCCCCCCCAACATTGCATTATACTGTGGGTGGGGAGAAAAGGGGTATTAACAGTTTTTCCTTGCACAGAATGCCATGCTTCTCAGGTGAATGGTACAGGACTTTTCACTTTCTAAATGCAACATCATTTGCAGATCCCCAAAAACAGCAATCAGAAAGTGTCAGGTTACAGGATGAACTCCAGATTTCAAGGAAGGCTATGGAAAAATTCTCATCTACATTAAAACAACCAGAACTTGAAATTTGGCTGTTTAAGACTGTATGCAACTTCATTAGACAAAAAGGACATCCACCCTGGACCTAGTTTTTGCAGTTTGTTTGCCTACAAATCCCTTCTAGATCAAAGGCATTGCTGCTCTGAAACTCATGGGAATAGCTTTGATCCTGGGTCACATAAACCATAAAAATGAGTTTATATGCTAACACTAACACAATTCTTTCACACGAACTAAGAAGTGACACTGAAAGAAACTCAAAATAAAACAGAGGGAAAGGAAAGAAATGAGGATGCACAACATGCCATCAAGCCTCAGTGCTGCTTCAATTCTCCACCACCCCTAAGTAACATAGCAGTACCTGTTTAAGATTAAAGTGTTATTTCACGTTAATATTTATTCCTTCAAAATAGCACAGAATTCTAATGGCTCCTTTCATTCCCTTCTGGAATGTGTGTCTGTGATGTGGGGGTGAAGTACGGTTTCCCCGCTCCACCAGTCCTCTCCTTCAAACTCCCGCAAAGATCTCTTGGCTTTTTTCCACTGCATCTCAACACATACTGAAACGTTCCAAGCTGTCTTTTATAGGATGCCACATATTTCACTGACACTGCCAAACCAGGTCACCCTTGCAGCTTATTTTCCACAGAAAGGCCTGTAATAGTGACACAAAGGCAACTACACCAAGAGATGAGCTGCTCCAAACAAGACTATCTAAGCTATGTTACCAAGAAGGTGCCAAGCCTCCTTTGCATGTCACTTTCTCTGTCAATGAAAGTCATGGTAACATCACCTATCTCTTCCCTCATTCTTTAAAACAGTACAAGGCTGCAGCATCCTCTGACTATTTTCTGGGCCTAATCATTCACATTGCACCAGCACCCAAAAAACCCAACTCTTTCCCCTCAAGCAAAGACCGAATCACAGAGTTCCCTTCACCACCTTCATTCTGGTTTACTGTTAGACACTGTATTTGAATATGAAAAATATCATAAATGTTCTACTATAAGGAATGAGGTGTCTGGCTTCTCCGCAGTTAAACTGCTACACATAATCATCTCCTTCCTCCCGTCCTTCCACTAGCTCTGAATCCGTTCCCAGTGCTACCTCAAGGCTTTGGTCACGGTTTTTCAAACCCACTAACAGATCAAGTTCAGCAACTAATCACTGTGTTTCAGTCTGCAAGTCAAGACAGCGTACTTTTACAAAGTAATAGAGGATACGAGGTCTAGGAGGGAACATGACCAAAAAAAAAAAAAAAAAAAAAAAACTTCAAATTTTGTGTAGAATGAACTTCTTGAAAAGATGAGATTTATTCAACATTTGATCAGTGTCCAATCATGCTGCAAGATTTTTTACTTAACAACATATACGCTGCCACTATGCCAACTGAAACAAAGAGGACACCTACCCCGCAGAGTCTTCTCTGAGGAGGAAGAGAGATTAAAACTCAATTGACACTTTTCATCAAATAACCTGTATATCCTCTGGTATCCTTGCTGAGTGTAAGTTCAAAGTCTAAACAGAAAGATGCTAGTTTCAAAAGGTGAAATACATATACTTCTGGTTACTTCTGGTGCATTAACCCAAAGTAAATCACAGGAGGAGGCCCTTATCAGTTTTTGCAGGAGTAGTACCTTTCATTCCCAACATAAATCATTTCTGTGCAGGTTGCATGAAATTATTTTAGCATAAGTAAGCACTAGTACTCTTCTTTCTGTAAAGACAAACCGATAATGAGTATTTCTGAAAACATCACTTTTTACATGCACAACTTTGGTCAGAGTTCATTCCTACATCGCATACTATCATGCTGTACTATAGCAAGCCAATAGAAAACAGCATAATGTCTCTCCTGTGATGATATTAAATTGTGATAGTACTTCTCCCATCTGGCTTTCTAAATTGATGCTGCACCTCTGAGCTATAAAACCCCCTGTTCTAGCAAAGCTCCCGCAGGTGGCACTAGCTATTCCTGGCAATGCAACACAATGCTCAATTCACAGAAAAAAGTAAACATTCGCAGCAGAAACTGCTTGTCCTTTCCGGTCAGTATGCCAAGCAAGTGCTATGAATCCTTACAATTTGCAGGTATCTGTGAAGTACTGCCCAGCTTTAGAGTCTGGATTTGGGTTTACATAGTCTGACAGCCAAGCCATGATCTCACCTTTTGCCTATTTCAAAATTGTTATCATCAGAATAAATCAAAGTTCCTATCTAAAGTGCTGTGTATTTTTTAAATACATACCCATATATTGCTTCTCTCATGCATTTATACAGTGCAGCTAAACTCAGTGGCCCATACAGGTCCTCACAGAAGTTATCCCCCTCCCCCTGCCAAACCAAACCAAAACACCACCTCCATCAAGAGACCGCATTTCATCATACGCACAGTATGTCAGTCCCTTTGGATGCTTGCTCTTGACCCTAAACTTGCAAAAAATAGACAGACTTGGATGAGAAGGTTCAGTGTAAGACATTCCCAAAATACACTGTGAAGAATGAAAAACAAGGATGGGCAAGTCAAGTAGGTCAGTCCCAAGATATTTAGGGACTTATAGGCAAGCCCCAGCACTGACTGTGCGAGCAGAGCAGTAGCTAGCCATAGCTATTGAGTACTGCTGTCAGTCATGTACTAAAAGAAATATGTTCCTTAACAAGCAGATTTAAGGAATAACACCATGTACTCCATCATGCCTAGGTACTCCATAAAAACATCCAACAATGTAGTTTTCATTATTAAAATTTACAAAAATGAAGATTGAATATTTTAACTGAGCTCTCATTACATTGTTTTCTGATTTCCTTTTTTAGATAATATTAGTTCTACCGTTAAGTGCTATTTAAGACCACATGAAGAAAACCAAATTTAAAATTATAACTTACAACAAAACCACTAGAAGGCCTCAGCACAGACAAGAATTAGCAGAGTTTGACATTTTAATTAGCCTTTTTAAACCAGAAGAGCAGTTTGGTTTACTTTTAGTGTTGGTAAATTGTCACTCTTCAGTAATGCAAGTACAAAGTGCTGACCTAGCACAAGAAAAGGCATTATGCACATATATCACCTACAGTACTAAAGAGACTAAAGGATTTTAGGGTACAAGTCTTCCCATAGCAAGAGCAGTCATACTCAGATCCAGAACCATGACAGTTGCCAGAAGAGCCCATATGACAATTTTTTTTCCCTCTGCAATACTGTTAAGGACTTAACAGTCACTGTCACCAGAGAGAGTTACGACCAAACATAGTCTCTAGACATTAGCTCTATGACTGCACTTGTGCCTCTCCATCCTTCAGCCCACTACATCCCACTACCACAAACACACACAGCCTCACACTCCAGCTAGGTGTTTTGACTTTGATATTAAAAACTGCCCCCAAAAAGCAAAATAAAAAACATTAAAAAACCCTGCCAACCTACATTTGGTATTCTCACTGGTCACCAGCATCTCCCTTTCTTATGAGATGTATCTGTAGTTGTTTTCCTTGAAGCTTTTCTTATGAGAAAATACACTAGGCCTCCATTTCCAATAGATTTAATAGTGAGATGCACAACATAAGCCTCACTACTAGACCAAAAAGTGTAGTTTAATAAATAAATAAATCCCCACACCTTCCATAGCTGGATATGCAGCTGTCAAACTTCAGCAATAACAGAAGTTGCTTTATAGTACACATGGTTAAGGAAAGTAAACTGAAGGGGAGAAAAATTCAGTGTGGATATCAAGTTACTCAAATTCCTTTTAAAGCTCTGAACTTTGCTACAATTAGCAAAGACTCTGACTGGGCTAATAAACAATCATGCAAGCGCATGTGCAAAATTTCCCTCTTCAGTCTTTTCCACATTCGATTCCCTGGTGCTTGGCAGCTGCAACTGCAGACTGCGGATGAGGGGCAAAGGCTGCTGCCATTTCAGCTCCTGTAGAGCATGGACAGGATTAAAGAGAAAAAAAAACCAAACAAGGGCAATAACCCAGCATCCTAGTAGTCATTTTGTAATTCTATTTCTCTGTTAATGAGACAGAAAAAAGAACCCCTGTAAAAACAAACAAACAAACAAAAAAAAACCCCAAAAACTAACTAACCCAAAATAAAACTGCTTCTATGTCTGGCATACATGAAAAAGAGCCCCTGATACTTGCTTTTGCAAGCTTTAAAGTCTCCTGCAAATTAGTTTGCTATTACAGGAGTTGTGTGGTAGCACTTAAGACAAACTTCTCTTTTTGCTTGATCCCTGTACTTAGGATATCATGGCATACTCTCATGGAAAAGACCACTGTTGTGCAAATTCATCATTTCACCACAGGATCAAACAGCAGAGGAAATAAAAGCAAAACAGACGGAGGAAGCAAAGTTATTGTTGAAGCACAAAGAATCCAAACACAGCAAACAACATAAATAACAGAGAAAGTAATTTATAATATGCAAAGCATTAAATGGACTTGAATCCATTATTACAGGCTGAAGAAATATTACAGGGATGGATTACAGTACAGACTATATGTTTGAAATATTTTCTCATAATGGGAGAACCACATTTACCCTTTCTGCATGCATTTCACCTTCTGACACTTCCTTTTCACATTCGCATTTCCGTAACAGAAAGTTTCTTGACATCCAGCTACACTGCTCACCATCACACTTATTTTATACAGAAAGGGAAATAACATTTCTGCCAACTTAGCAAGGATATCAGACTATGTATATTATGCAAGGCAGCCTTTCTCAAAATCACAAGGCTACACTGAAAAAAAAAAATCAATTTTTTTTTTTAAATAAAGTTTTATAGCCCTCTTATAGTTGCAGAGAAACTCTTGGTGTTTTGAGGGTTAACACAGAAGATCAATATCTATGGGACAAACGAAATGCATATGTATTTTAGTTTTGTGTTGGCCCGGAGTCAAGATACTGAGACAGGGAAGGAAGTTTTCCTAAACACACATGAGCAGACTACAATGCAAGCCTTCAAACTGCAGTCATGGACAGCTTAAGAAATAGGTAGGGTGCATTCAAGGCTCAAAGTCTACAGAACAACCCAATGCTTAAGAGTACAACACCGATGCATCCATTTCAAAGTAGGCCGCTTTAGGGGAACCTCTGCTCTCCACTTAAATACAGGTTTCTGAAAATGAAGTCCCTTAACAATAGAGTTGATGTGTAACAATTGTTTTAATTAGGCTGTTTTACTTCTTAAATAAAATGCTTGTAAAACATTCGGCTTCACTATATATTTTTAAAGAAATAACTCCGTATGTCATTATGGAAAAAAATATAGATCTACCAAAAGTAAATCTTACTCATGAATGACAAAATATCAGCATTGTGTAGAAGGTCCATTCACTTTGCTAAAAACTTTCCTAAACAAATTAAATTCCAAGTAAACAAAAGTTAAAGATATTTTTCCCCTCAACTGTAAAATTTTTTGGAAAGCTGGACAAGAAAAGTTACAAAGAATGTTTGGTTTGGCATTGCTGATGGTAATTCACAAGAGAGAAGTCGGCTTAAAACCATGATAATGGATAACTCACTTTACACTTGGATCTTCACTATCTTATTTTTTTCTCCCTAACAAATGTTGACTCCATTATGCTTTGGAAGTAGAAGAATGGATACAGCTTGACAGATTCATGCAAGAAAACAGCTCCTACAAACCTGGTTTGTCTGTTTCCTGTAAGTACAATTGACCTGTATTTCTGAGCCAGCTACTGCATCAGCTGAAATGAGGGCTTTAGATAAGGTCCTCATAATAACTAGACAAGTAATACTCAGTTGGCTTTTCCAGAAATTGTCATTTGAACTGCTAGCCAAAGTACAGCTGTGTGTAACAAAGTTACTTACATATACCTTGTAAAACACATTTTTCCCCTCACAGCCATCAGAAAAAGACCATATACGTTTTGATTAGGGTAAGTGTGATTAACAAAAACTTCAGGATTTTTGTTTTCATCACAGAGTACATAAAATTAGAAAACCAACACAGCAAAGATCATAAAATATTCCATGGTTAAAGCTTCCAAAATTCTGACATGTTCTAGTTAGGCAAATGCTGATTCTGGCTGCTACCCAGATTTGGTTTAGGCAGTTGACTGGAAGACCACTTCACACTTCTTTCACTTCTCTTTATCTTAGGGATACATATGTATGCATATGTGTGTGCGTGTGCATGTGTCCATACACACAAAAAATAGGAAATAAGAACAGACAGACTAACAGCACTCTGCACCTTCACTTGTAATTTGTCAGAATGAATGGCCTCATAACTCAGATGACATTTCCTGTAAAAACACTATATTATTTAATCAAACCATTCCAACGGAGTGCAACTGCTGGAAGTGTGGCTTGAAAATAGTATATTTTCTAGAGCCAAAGTTTGCAGTTATCTACAGAACACTCTCTGACTAATCGTTACAGAGAAGCCAAGGTCCCCTCTCTGTACATTAGCTTAGAATTACCTGTCCCCAATTCAGCAGAGACCTGTAATTACATGCTTAGTCCTATTTACTTGTGTGGCATTTAAACGCATATGTCTGTTGTGGAATATAGAGAAATTAAAGACATATGCATATGGCAACATATAGAGAAATTAAAATTTAAGATTACATCCATGCTTAACCACTGGCAAATCATAGTTTTTGTGTGTGTGTGTATATATAAATTCACTGTAAAGTATATGTAACTGGCAATCCTTAAATATGACTAGAAAGAGAAAGGAAATATAATTTCACCCATCTATGATCAACACAAATATTACTTAAGAGACTAACACAGTTAAAAGCAAAAGCATACACATTGAAATCTAAACAGCCACAATTTCCAAAAGAATTTGGATGACCATTTTGACAGAATAAGTTGACTTTAACTGCTGAATAAGCTTTTTTTGTTTGTTTAAAATGTAGCATTCTCTAGACGAGGAAACTCCTTCTCTAACACCATGAATGTACAAAACTTTTTATCTCCACCACGCTTTCTTAGAAAGCTGCATTTATTACTAAACATTGCGTTGCCAAATAGAGACCTTTACCAGACCCATATGAGAACACTAGTTCCCTTCAGAAAAAAAACATATGGGGGGAAAAATAACATCATTTACAAATGTTATAGTTGGAAAGGTGATTTCCTTTAGTCGAATGCCTTTTTTCCCTCCTTTCTACACTAGTCAAAAAGACATGGTTTGAACAAATCAGTTGTTTATAAGTAATTCACAGCAACTGTATGGAGTCTGAGCCATTGTGTCTTTTGACAGGGCTTCCTAATAATTTAGGCTTAGCTTTTAATCACAGAAACAAAGAAATACAGGGTTTGAACTAAAGTAGTAGTCATCTGACACTGCTTCATGGACAGCATATAAAAGAGTAGGCAAGTGTGGAGAGTCTTTAAGGGTTTTGTAAGATTTTTGAAAGAGCTCTAATTACTCGGTCTGTACCAAAAGAGACACGCACACACACACACCCCCGACTGCATATTGGTTCGAGCTTTCAACGAGATAACAAGAGTCATCCAAAATCCTTTAGCAGTTCAGACTTAATTTTATTTCAAGTAAGAGACAATGATTTGACCATCAGGAAATGTTATGCTTGAGTACGGATTGCTAAGGGGTAGTCAGTGAAGAGCTTCCATTAACTTTATCACACAGTTTTAGAATGTATTAAGATTCCAAAGCTTTTTACATTTCTACACTATCAGATTCTTTCACCCAGAAAACAAGTGCAAATTCTCCTCTCTTCTCTTTCTCCAGCCCAAAGCGGTGTGGACCAGGGCAGATGAAGGTCAGCTTTCTTATGATTCCCTTTTAACTACACTGAACAGTGGAGCTTTCTCCTTTTATACGTTTAGCAGAGAATCAAAAACAATCATGCACTGAACAGAAAGTTCTCCCTGCTCTGACTGATATGTCAGAATTACCATCACTATACAAGGGTGCCTTACTTCCTATATCTTCCCACTGAGTAAGATTTTATTAGTGTGAAAGATATATCATGTACATACTTTAACAATGCCAGAAGGCATAAAGGGTAATCGGGTACTTCATTTATATCCTGAGAAAGAGAAGATTATGAAAAAGAGTAAACAGCTACAAAAAGGAATTTGGTTGTCCTTAATTAAAGAACATTAAAACCAACATAATTCCCCAAATGATGTTAATATTTACTTGTCTTTGAAACTTGTGTACTATATTAAAAGTGTGGAGGAAGAAAAATAAACGAACTTCAAGTCACTGTATATTAAATCCTATAGCAAAACCTGCGATAAGAAACCATTAGACGTATTTCTTTAAAAGGTTAACTGGGTCATTTTTTATAACATGCATTTCAACTGTTTGGTTCCAATAACAACTAAAATTCATGCATTACACTGCTTTCCTGCTGGCAATGCAATACGTAACTGCAGTAAAACAGAGATGGGTACAAAACCCAGTCTTTCAAGTTACTTCAGTTTATGTAAGCACAAAATAAAATCAGGCCACGGGAATAAGACTGACAACTCCTGAAGTACCTTTCTTTAAGAGGTGAGGCTTTATATTTCACTGGTCATTTGATCTAGTACTGGAAATAAATACAAATAAGGAGAGAAGGGGGGTGGGGGGTTAAACAGAAAAAAGATCTCTAAATAGACTTGACTAAAGTAAATATTCAAGGAGATATTACCCAACTCAGTATCAAGGGCTTCAGCCAACAATTTCCAAAGCCTTTTAAACTCTCAGTGTTAAGCCCAGTGAATTCAGATGAAAGTTTCTTTTCTTCCACTTTTAAAGGAAGAAATACCTTAAGTGAACCTTCTCCAAAACAGCCTCCCAAGTTTAGTAATAGGAGGACAAAAAACTAAAGCACTGCCAAACTATGGAACTATAGATCTATATGTTTCTAAACCTTTATGGTTTACTTAAACATTAAGTACTGATCTGCTGAAGCAAAACCACAGCAGAATTCCAGTAATGTTGTTTTAAGTTATGTAACTCCATCCTTGGTACATAAAAATCCTAGTACTTCCACTCGTTTTTTTATTCCACATTTTATATGTGGAAGAACATTGGCAAACAGAGTGCATACTAATGATGCCAAATTTCAACAGAACTCAGTGAAAGGCACAGCTAAGCAAGAACACCATCTGCCCATGCCTAGGCCGTGAGATGATGTCAGGATATTCAGTAGGGCAAAATAATAGAGTCCCCTCTGCATTTCAGAGAGACGGAGGGCCATGCATATTGCCACAAGACGCAGGAAGACATTCTATCTCCTGAGCAAACGAGATTCTGCAGCCCTCTGAGCCTTATTACATGTAAGCAATGGGAGCAGGTGGAGAAAAAAAGAGTATTTGCTTGCCTTAGATTTAATCCATATTTTTTTCACACACCTCCCATCTTATCCTTCTCCCTGTCACTACCCCCACAGCCTGCGCAATGCTCCCAGTGGTATCACTGGACTGATGTCACTTTTTGCCTAACTGGTATTCTCATTCCCTAGTAAGTGCTGGCCTGCCAGGGCACATTGATTTACAAGTGCCAAGTCAGTTTCAAATTCTTAGTTTCTTTATAATTTTTTTCTTATCCTTGGTCCCTACCTCCCCCATTCTCCCCTACAAAGCAAAGAAGCCAAAAATTCACTTCTAATATAAATTATAGTGATGCTGCAGAGTGAGCTTGTCGCACGTCAGGGAGCAGAAAGTCCGCACAGCAGAGAAACGCTGACTGAGGAGCAGATGCTCTCATATCAAATAAAAGGTGAACCTTGCTTTTCCTCACAGCGAAGACATTCATAGGTTCTCTAGACCAACCTGTGGATTCTCTGATGTCATATAAGGGCTGAGCTCAAGTTGCAGATTTGCATCAGTGCAGACATGAAGGCTATACTCAAAATAGTACATTAGGTGTGCCCAATCCTGAGTATCAAGGCCAGCTGGCCCAGATAGCCTACATCTATGCTAATGAACCATCTTAGTCTCCAAATCGGGGCACAGAAAAACTGTCTCTCAGCAATGGTGGCTGAACCGGACCAAAGACTCAGCTGTGCCCGGAAACTGTTTGGGGAGAGCACTGACTAGAGTGCACCAAAATCATGCCAGAAAACGTGACTACCATAGACAAATTTCTTCCAGTACCTGGGAACAGTCCTAGCCCAATCTAAATTCACCAGTACAGATGCAGCTTTATACGGATTTCTCTGTTCTCCAAGGCCACCTGTCTTCAAACTTTGCTGAAATACAGTTGCTTTGAGGATTTTACTCTTGCTTGACTTTGTTTACAAGCTCCAAAGATTTAGAGTTCAGAACGGAGGGGGAAGAGACAGATGTGCGCACACACACACGCAAAGACAAGAGAGCAGAAGGTATAATCATGCTTACATTCAACTGAAGTACTCTCCCCTCATGCATATGCCATTGACAGTGACAGGGTTCACTTCAACCTCTCAGTCCTGACCTTTGAAATGGTTCAGATAAAATCCTTTCAATAAGGAGCACAGTTGTTGCAACACTCAAACACTTCTCTCCAACATCTCAGCTCCTGCTTAGACCAACCACAGGTAGATGCTTCCTTTGACTGTGTAAAAAGGAGATGTCTCATAAGCAGAGTTCAAAGAAGGCTTCCTAGCTCTGTCCTAGTGACAGCAGCCAAAAGAAGACTTTTTCCATGACCTCACCTCAGGGAACACACAAGTCTGAAGTCTGATCAGTCCTTATCACGCTAGGAGGGTTATACTAACAAAATTTAAAGCAGACCTTTACTGGAAATGAGGATTTTTCTTTTTTTAATCTAATTCCAGTACCGTTTAAGCAAAAGTCATTAGAGTTGGGAAAGAAGCTGCAATGCATCATAATTACACAGAACAAAAGCCAATTTTTTCAAAACTGATTAGTCATTTTGGCATCCGGCCTAAATGGTGGAAAATAAGCATTTGGCATACTTTGCAAAATCAAGGCACTTCAGTTCAGGTTGAGGTATTCAAAGCTACCAGTTATTTTTTGAAAGTCTCGGGTCTAAATGCAAGAAAAGTTTTATCTATTTTAAAATATATATACATAAATATAATATGGTGCTTCTGTTAAATAGTTCTTATTATTTGCCTTTCTCTTCAAAGTAGGTATGAAATAAAATGGGAAATAAAATAGATTATGTAACACCCAGAGGGTTAAAATAACATCACTTTTATATTTCTTCTAGAATTATTTTGTCTTTTTTCAAAGTTAGCTTTGGGCAAAATTTACACACAAACTCAACTATCTAATTGATTTGTTATAAATTATTATTACTGGTTAAAATAGATTACCTATAACTACCAATTTCAAGTCTCTGAAGATTCAGCATACTTCTTTAAGGAAATAAATGTACCTACTCTACTTTTCAGAGAATTGATTACAAAAATATGTTTTTCCTTTTTCAATTTAAGCATGCCTTAAAACTGAAATAGATAACTAGTTACTCATATGTTCTGAGAGGTTTTATTGTAGTTTTGTTCTGCCCCCTCCGCCCAGGACTCTATCAAACATCTACTTCAACTGATGTATCAGTGTGCTCAGATTTCAGTCACATCATATTTAGCAAGATTATTAGAATGTATCTAGTGAAAGGTTGAAGAACTTTATTTCAACTGAAATAAATGAAAAAGACATATTAATAACAAGGAGGACACTAAAGAGCCTTATAGACTCCGAACTGGTAGCAGATAGCCTGTGTGTTCCCGTATGCCTTATTATGGCACAATGTTTGACACCCCAGTTTCCCTCCTGGTTGCTTTCATCTATCCCAGGAAGGCTGCATTCCACAGAAGCTCCACGCATGCACTGTCACTTGTATGATGCTTTTGAGGCTCTTTAGGATTAAAAATGCTATATATAAAGCAGAATGGTATTCTAAAAGTGGCATGCACATGCTATTTCTGCCCACATCTAAATAGAAACTACAGCCCAATCACAAATGCGAACTAAGTAGAACATGTACTGAAAAGCTATTCATGTATTTCTGGCAAACAATTTCTGAGCAGGTTTCCTTCAATGTGATGATTCATGAGCATAGTACTACATATTAAACAAGGTTCATCAGAAACGGAACAGTCTTAAGCCAAGCAATCAGTTATGGTAATAGGAAATATATAGCAAGTAGAATACATGTTAGTTTGCTGGAACTGCACAAGGCAGCTAATTAAAAAAAAAAAAATCCCCATTTTTTTAGTGACAGGGAAAAAAAGAGCCTGTCAGAAAACAAACATTTGGTATGCTGGAAAATGGACAGCCAGTGCAACTGGCTAACACACATGGAATTAATTCTATATAAAAGCAAACTGCAGAATTGCTAGCTTCGCACAGTTCCTTGTACAATATTGTGGCATGATCCAATATGCAATAAGCCAATATATCACTTGATTTAGTTTTGCTAAGAAATATCTTTTTTTTTCCCCCCAAATAAGATTTTATGTTTCATACATTAGGCATTTTTAACAGTTCCCAGACACTGTTCACTGCAAGTGACACCCCTCTGACATCTGGGAGATAGAAGATGAGGCAGAGACTGAACAGGAGGAAACTTCCTTTAATGGACCAGATAACTCACAGCCACATTCTTCAGGATCACAGTCACTATTCTGCCTTCCCTTTACAACAGACCGTTGCACTCAATGCACGCTGGATTTTGAGGAATCCAAAGAAAGTCTGAGGAACAGCAAATCAGAGGATTTGTGCCCAACTCTTGCTACATATACTAGGGGACAAGTAATAGATGTTAGTTTAACTGTTTCCAGTACTTCAGTATAGACAATTGTTAATTCCTATCTTCAGACTGTACCAGTGTAGCTCATTCAATCAGCATAATAAACAGTCAAATACTGGTCTGTTGTAAGCTGCAGGATTGACTAGCCACTTTTATTGAAAGCAGTGTAAAAAAATAGTCACAGCACTAATTCAACATGTTAAGATTTGCAAAGATGAACAGGATGATCTTTAAGTAAAAATAAACCTCGATAAGTCTTTCCACATTCCAAAGTTTCTAAATTTGATGAAACACAGCCAGTCAGGGAACACACTGCTCCTTTCTCTCTCTGCCAGCTAGCAGAGCCGCTAGCCATTGATGCCCTTCTTCTCATCACTTGCCTTTGCTTTTGTTCCTTCCCCTTTCGCATTTCCCAATATTTCCCAACAGGCCCTCTTTATTTAATAGAGGTTTTATTCCCAGACAGAAATTTCTGTTCTGCCTCCTCTCTGCTCTCCCCCCCCCCCCCAATATCCTCGTCAGCTTTTGTGATTTGATTTTGGACCCTGCTGAAACCAATCTGGTTCATGAGAGAGCAGCTCCAACACCTATGTGTGGTTGAGTCTCTCTCCTATGCTATCCTGCTCTGTTTCTGCAAAGCAAAAACTAGTAGAGCTGCTGCAGAAGCAATTTTTTTTTTTCCTATTTCCTTTTGGGCACTAGCAGAAGCTTTAGAGTAGAGAAGCAAAGTGGAAAAGAAAGCAGCAGGGCTGAAATTGCATTACTTGCTAAGTTAGAAGGCAAAACAGACTATGATAGCTTCCCTAAAAGTCATCGGGACTATAGAATTATATACAAAGATTGTTAAAATATTTGGGCTAGGAACATTGTTTTCAGAATACATGTATTTTTGTACACATCTTATTGGTAAATATGAGCCTGCTACTGTAGACTGCAGTGAAAAAGCTATATCCAAACAGCATCAATTAAACACCAATACTTTATATAGAGCATAAAGCATGCTTCAGAAATTTTTCCTCTTTTAATTCATCCTATCAAATCCAAACACTGTGGACACTGGCATCTTCAAGACATTTATCATAAACAGTATCTTTGAGAACACAGGTTTGCAATGCTAGATTAACACACAAGAATCATCAAGGGAAAAGGATATGTTTACTTTTACTGATAAAGATCAACTGCAGGAAGTACATCACTACATAGATAGTAAAACATTTATATATAAATAGATGTAATATAAATATTTATTTACATTATGCTTTTCACAGGCACAGAATGAAGCATGGATTTTTCTATTATTACTGCCAATTTCAGTTTAAGGAAAAACCCCAAATACTAATCTCGTTTCCAGCAAGCATTCAACAGGCTTGTGACATTCACCTTGAAGACCAAAATCCAAGTTACCAGGTGAGGAAACTTCTCATGCAGGGCAATTAAAAAACAAACAAACAAAACAAAAAACTGAATTAGACATGCCTTCATCATTTATACAGTTATTTATGCTAAGGAATTTACTGAAGCATCTATATCCTGGCACCTAATATGGACAGAGATAAGACAAAATATGATTTGACAGTATCAAGAAATGCACACTGCTCTCAGCATTGAAAGGCTGTAAAACAGCCTTATGAGAATTACTACTTCAGGAACTTAAACAACATCTTGGGTTGCAACCTGGCTGCATGGAACAAGCAGCAGCACACATAGAGTTGAGGAATCATCCGATTCCCGCATGTGCCCTGTTGCATCACAGCCAACGAAGTGCAACAGCACTCGCATGTGGGGCTTCTCCAGTCCCTAAAGTGAAAAAAAAACCGTAGTTCTTATGCCCTCTCATCTCTTCTGAAAAACAAACCACAACAAAAAACAGTTGTTCCCAAGACTGCAGAAAACTGGAAAACAGAAGATAATACTGAATGGGAAGTTTGGTTGGTAGGATTCTGTGCTCTTCTGGCACAATAGTCACTGAGTGCTCTCAACTCCTGTGGCAGAACAGGCAACTTCCACCCCTGCTCCCTCACAGAGGCATCTCACACCTGGCAAAATGGGGCCACTAGGTCTATGATTAAAATGATTGTTTTTCCAAGGAAAAACAAAAAACCCAAAACACACTACAAAGCTGGAGAAGACAGTCCTCTCACAGAACAATTATTTTCCTTATCTGAATTTTACGCTTTCACCCAGCTTTTGTTTCTTTGTTCTACACATAACAACACACATATTACCGTTAGCAGAAGTGACTTACAGAGTCGTCAGCATCTCTTGAAGTCTGCTGGCCTTTACCAACACAGCAGATGGTCATTACTTCAAACTTCCCACCCTTGAGCATCATTAATTCAGGAGCAAACTAATTTAAATGGACTAATCCTACCCAATTCATAAAGAGCCCATTGTCCTATCCAAATTAATAGCATTAGAGCTTGTGTTAACAGATGTGCTTCAGTAAGACAACAAGATTTTAAATCATAATGTACAGTTTAAAGTCCAGTTTAATAGCATTTTTCATAATATTGATGCATAAGGCAAATTTTAAAACCATGAATTTATTCCCAGAATAAACACAGAAAAGTTTGATCATAATTTTGCTTCAGATTCTAGACAGAATTGGCACAACTTCTTCAATCATCCTGTAACTGATTTGATCAAAAGCTCTCTACTCTGAAACTGAAAGTGGTGCACAAGTCTTTCGAAAGGCTTCACTTCATCACGAAGATTATTAAAGCCATGACACTGGCGCTGTCCAAAAAAGAGGCAGGCAGTTATGGTGTCTATTACATAAGCAACACAATTTAGACCCAAAATAATAAGAAAGGACTCAAACCAAATCTGTAAAAATTTGGAGTAGGTCTTAACTTCTTTTATGAATCATCAGCGGACATTTTAATGCATGTCAAATGGAGAACAAAAAGGAGTAAGGTGAATATTTTGTCATGAAAAATAGGCAAACTGTTCACAGTAAAACAAAGGAAGAAAAACGTGTTCAATACGAACAATTTCCATAAAGGAACATCAATACACAAGAAGCAGCTAGAAAGGTATCTTTCTATCTCATGGGAGAAAACAAAGAAAGTAGAATTTTGAAAGCATCCATGCTCTTTGTGAGAAAGAGGTAGCAAACTTTGGAAGACTGTAATCAAAGCAATAACCAAAAAAACCCAACCAGCAACAGAACAACCCAGAGGGAGAAAGAATTTGCTTTAGTTTTAAGTTACATTGCTGCTCCTCCACAGAACTGGTCCACATTTTCTTACAATCCTGTATCTCAGAAACTTCTCTTGCCGATAGTTTGTGTGAAAAGTTCTGTTTTCAATAAATTGCCATTTTCCAATAAAATATTTTTGGATGAAGAACTCCTAACTAGCTTCACTTGTAAAATCATTTCTCAAGAGTAACATTTCACCAAGTCCCATTCCTTTCCTTTTTAAAATGGGTACATTGTGTGCTTTAAAGATACCCACTCACCCACATATTCCCACAAAACAAGTAATGCTAGTATTCAAACCGATATGTATGGAGGACATTTTTTCTATCTATTTCCTTATGGCAGAAACAAATATAAAAGTTATGATTGCTAAGGTTTTTCTTATTCTACCTTGAAAACAGGATTAGAAGTCATATCTCCAGTAACAACCCCCAACTGTCATTTAATCACAAAAGACTGATATCCAAATACAAAATATAACTATCTTTACTAAGTTAGGTTACACACCTAAATTTTTATTATATAATATAAAATATAATTCAGACTGCATTTATCCTTGAAATACAGCTCACAGCAATAGCTGAAGGAAAGAAGTTAAGTTGAAATGGTGGTGGGGAGGGGGAGGAATACACTCTTGGGACATGATGGGGGGGGGCAAAGGAAAAGAGGAATAGACTATTTAAAATAAAAAAAAAGAAAGAAAGAAAGAAATGTTAACCATAGTTATTCCTCCTGTCAAATTCCATACTGGAAAATTTTGAGTTTCAGAAGAAATTCATGAACAGAAAAAAACCCAGCATTTGATACACTGTACTTTTGCAACTACAGATAGGTATGCAGATTGCATTTATTTTTTCCATGTATTAAATATTTTCTCAAATTCCTACAAAATGCAGCTAATAAAAATATTTACAAAGGATGAAGTGGAAAAAATCTAATTCTCCCAGAAGGAAACCAAATGTTTAGTATCTTCAAAGCAATGCCAATGCTGATAAAAGCAGTAATTTTTTCTTTTAGCAGTTGAAGTTCCTGCTATATTTTCTTTTACTAAACAGCTACATATCACAACACTTTAGTGAATATCTGCCTCAACGGACCAAGTATTTTTACATTTTTCTTGGGATTGTTTTGTGTGTATAGTAATCAATGCCTCAATGCTCAAGCTAAAGAGCTTTCTCTGAACATTCTGTAAAACAATAAATAGGCCTGCTATAAGTCATCTATTGCATCCTTAGCTCAGTATGAAAGAAGTCACATCTGTTCTCAAAGTCAAGATTCCATACTAAAAACATTTTAGCAAATTTCTATACAGCATTTTGAATATGATTAAGCCTCGCAAATATTCAAGTGTTTATCATGAGTCATGCAAGAGGCAAGATACAAGTCTTAAGTACTACGCTGAAGTACTAGATTGCAAAAATCTCAAATTAAGGATTTACTGTGTTTCTTAAAACTTACCTTAATATGCTAACAGTGTCCCTTTAAGACACCTATGAAATGGAATTCACAAACACTTGTGCAAATAGATTTCAACCGATTCTATGGATTTATCCTGTATTACTTGGCTGGTGCCACAACGAATATTTAGCTACAACATAATGCTTGCCAACAGATGCAAGATAAGTCCAAAATCCTATGGGAATAGACTAAATGTTTAAAAGGCTTTGGAGGCATGAACAGGGTCTCTGTGCATCTCATTCAGAAAGCAAGGGATTATTTAATTGCTTAAATTACCCTTGGACAAGATTAATTAAAAAAAAAAGAAGAAGAAGAAGAAGAAGAAGAAGGACCAGCTTTACAACTAGAATGAAGAAAAAAGAAAACCTTAAAATTGTTTTTATGGTCCCTGTTTTTCCAGGAATCTGAAAATTTCCCATTTTATGATATTTGATCTGAATGTACACGTACATTTCATCAGTAGTTCATCTGCATGCATTTGGCTGGAACAGATATAGTCATGCTTTCTAAAATAAAAACAGTTCACACTCGCATGAAAAAAGAGCAAGTGATAAAAGTTTAACCTTAACTATGCTGGATTATTATGTGATCGATAAGTCTGTATTGTTTGCAAACTAGGGGTGGAAATCAGAGCAAGAGAGGGATCCCACTTTTGATCAGTTTTTATGCCAACACCATAAGGGCACATATATCACTGGGGCATTAACTGCAGCATGAATCATTTATGATGTTGTGAATTTGGTATTCATCTCTGTTGAGGACTATGGCATGGTATATTCTTACTCACTTTTCCTATCTCCAGTGGCCATATGCACCTGGTTTTTGCAAATCACATTTAACTTAATAAAGGCTATAAGCTTCCAGCTAAAAAGCATCTCACAGATGCAAAACTGCGTCTCTACACCTCCTCCGTTATGTGATGGGAGATGACAGGGCAGGAGCAGAGAAGCCCTTGCGATAGCCAGTGACAAGAGCGAGCTGAAAAAGCAGTTTATCTGAAAAACATCAGAAACCTCCTGGGAAGAGGGCAGCACTGTTGTTGTGCACTAACTTTAGTTGACCAGCCATGTCCAAGCTCAACATAAACACTGTCAGTTAAGGCACCAAAATATTTAGACTTTGTAAAAGCAGGCTACTGGCACATTGCTTAAAAGAAATGCTGCAATTAAACATCATGGAAGCAACAAGAAAAAATAAATGTATCAAAGAATGGTTGAGGTTGGAAGGGACCTCAGGAGATCATCTAGTCCAAGCCCCCCCTTCTTAAGCAGGGTCACCTAGAGCACGTTGCACAGGATTGTGTCCAGATGGCTTTTGAGTATCTCCAAGGATGGAGACTCCACAACCTCTCTGGGCAACCTGTTCCAGTGCTCTGTCACCCTCACAGTGAAAAAGCTTTTCCTCATGTTCAGATGGAACTGTCTGTGTTTCAGTTTGTGCCCGTTGCCTCGCGTCCTGTCGCTGGGCACCACTGAAAAGAGTCTGGCCCCATCCTCTCGACACCCTCCCTTCAGATACTTATACGCATTGATAAGATCCCCCCTCAGTCTTCCCTTCTCCAGGCTAAACAGGCCCAGCTCTCTCAGCCTTTCCTCATAAGAGAGAGGCTCCGGGCCCCTAATCATCTTAGTGGCCCTTTGTTGGACTCTCTCCAGTAGTGCCACATCCCTCTTGTACTGGGGAGCCCAGAACTGGACCCAGCGCTCCAGATGCAGCCTCACCAGGGCTGAGTAGAGGGGGAGGATCACCTCCCTCAACCTGCTGGCAACGCTCTGCCCAGTGCAACCAATGATACCATTGGCCTTCTTGGCCACAAGGCACATTGCTGCCTCATGGTCTACTTGTTGTCCACCAGGAATAAACAATAAATAATAAAAACATAAAACAATGTTAAGTGGTAAGAATTCTGATTTACAGAGCTCTTTCAATTAACAGTCTTCAAAGTACTTAGTGCAGTAAGAGAGAACAAAAAGGTTTCCTGTAGACACACTCTAGGTTTGCACAGAGGGCAGCCACCGACTTGCGTACATCCCACTTTCACTCGCTCCTTTCCAATACAAGAGTCATGAAGAAAAGTGTCCCCCATGTCACACCAGCAACAAGCTCTGATACACTCCACCACCTTGTACCTATTTCACCCATATGTTTCATTCTCATATCTCAACTGCTCTCCCAAACATTTCTCCTCCCCTCCTCCAGTCTTCAAGCCCCCTTCTGCTCACCCCTGTCCCTTTCCATACTTCACTGCCCCTCCATCCGACACACTTCCAGCACACTTCCTTCTCCAGTCTGTAAAATTAGGCAAGGATCGTCCGCTGGCTCCATCCCCGAGCCCTCTCCAGGAAGGCAGGGAGGCTGAAGCAGAGGAAGAGCTCCTGACACCTGTATCTAAGGTTTGCTCAACTCTCCTTGAGTTATGCTGCAACACACCAAGCAAAAGATGTCCAAGTAAGAGATGGAAAAAGATCCAAAGCACTTAAAAACTACATCCTAGAAGTCATAGCAAAAGCAACACGAAAGTTTCAACCTTAGATCCATGGTGTATGTGCTATTTTGTTTTTCCCTTCCCCCAGAGGAAGCCATATTCAGCATCATTTTGAAGTGTTACACCTACAATACAGTTAACTGCACTATGAAGACATGACTCATCACCTACGCCGAGTAATCAAAATACAGTCCGTTCCTGAAGTCTTTACAAGATGTGGGGTTTTTTTGGTAAAATAGACTTATTTGGAAGATAGAAACAAGTCATTCTGCTCCAGCTTGTGATTTGTTTTTCTGTTCTGGCTACACCTGTGACAAGGGAACAATACTGTCCCTTGTCACCCATATCCCCTCTATTAACTAGCCCTGAAGAGGGGGTGAGGGGAAGGGGGGTGGGAAAAAAAAGTCTTCAAGACGGTTTCACTGCTGTACAGGATGCTCAACAGAAAACAACAGATGTGCAATAATCACTACTGCCCATTCATTTCCTTTATGTCAGAAAGAAAGTAGCAGTCATCAATTAAGAATCGCTATCTACTGGACACAAAAGGAAGTATACACTTTGCCTTGATCATCTGACCATAACAATAGGAGATGTCAGTGGGAAAGGACTGACCACTTAGGGGGAAGACAGGGGTGAGTGAGCCTGGGTTTGTGGATTTTAAAATTAAGACAGAGCTGAGATTTTTTGTTTAACATGATTTTTTTTTTCCAAGAAAATTCATTTTGACCACAGAATATACAAAATCCTAACAGTATTTTCCCAAAATTTTTTCGGGTAATTCTTTTCATTTGATCTTTTTCACAGCAAAAAAAATCCTAGTGTGAACACTCAAGATGAACAAGCAGCATCTGGTAAAGATGCTTTATCAATTAACAAGGACATTTTTGGAAAATGGTTATCACAGTTTTTATGAAGCTGTTAGTCTAGATGTACAAACTTTAGACTGTCAATAGGTCACTAGCATAAACTGTTTGGGCTAGTGTTTTGAGAAATCCAGTTAGATCTGTGGACATTTCTGTTAAAGATTATGTTCACTGATCAGCTTTGTTATTCTGAACTGGAACAACAGCTTTAATAAAATTGTCAGTAACAAAACACCCAAGGATGTGCTTTATGTGTACTGCAGTCTGACTGCAATCAGCAACAAAGAATTTGGAGGAAACTTAATAGAAATTGCTAGCCTTAATTAAGGTATTAGGTCCTAATTTAGTATGCTAAATTACCCTCTGAATATTCCCATGGATACTAAGGCAACTGCCCTAAGAACCAGGTAGGCATTGTCTGCCAGAAAAACCTTTTTACAGCCCTTCACATCACAACCAAATCCCTATTCTCAGACTGTACCTCTACTCCATCACATAACCAAAAATAGAACAGACTGATAGAAAAGCTTACATGTGGGCATGCATCATTCCTCTCCACCCCCATGCAGATTTTCAAGCTCACATGCCATTAAAGATATGGCCTAAACAAAGAATTCAGTGATCCACAGATGCTCAAGGAAGTTTTTTTTTTGTTTTTTAAGTACTGACCTTTAGCATACACAAACTCCATATTAAAACACATCCTGAATTCCTAGAACAAGTATGTCAATCTTATGTTTCTTTCTCAGCTACAGAGGTCATGATTTTAAGAGCTACTAAGGCCCACATTAATTCTTTCCAAAGATCAGAGCATTCTAAACAGCAACTTATTGAAACAATTAAAAACATGAAATTGTTAGATAAGACAAATGGATAATAGCAAAACATAAATCTATTTCATAAAAATATCTTCCCCCCACTCACACACCTCCAAATTTTTTCAGAATGCAAATATTCTAAAACCTTCAGACTTAATTCTCTGGCACATTAAGGAAATTTGGCAAAATTATTGTTGGTTGTTTTTTTGGTACAGAGCTAACATGTGGCCCTAAAAGCTGTATCTGCCCAAACAATTAAGCTATCCCTTTTAAAGGGCATCACTCATATCTTAGTTTTCTTTCTTTTTCCCCATGAAATTAATTCCATATTATATACACTTCATCTAGTGCTTGAATGACCTATCCCTTTAGTAGATACATTCTCACACTCCAGTTCTGTTGATACAATAGTATTTCTGATGCACTTCAAACTGTATGTCTGCCACGTTTCCCAAAGGACTTTAGAAAATCCTCTGCTTCTTTGCATACATATATACGCCATGTTATCTCAGCTTTCAGCAAAGATATCGAGACTGACATTCTATTTTAGCTTTTCTGTTTATGACGAAAACACATTAAAATCACCACAACCCAAAGCAAGGTCAAGCAGAAGATTTGAAATGAAATGTATTGGGGAGAGGGGGGAATTTGCACAAGTTGCTCACTTTCTAAAGGTCACTAGGCAAATACTTAATGTGCATTTTAATATGTGCAAATGTCATGCTAAATAAATAAAACATTTTGATGAGTAGAACTTCAAAATATATGGTCCCTCCACATTTGCAGACAAGAAAATATGTTAGTAATTAACTAACAGCAAATAACATAGGCAACAAATGTAACATACATTTAAGAAGTGGTATGACCTAAACTGAATACAACATGTAGTAAATTATTCAAACCTTGCTATTTTAAGAAAATACTGAAGAAGATTTTCTGTTCTTTCTTCTCTCAGCCTCTTCAACACGCTTTACTACTTACAGACTCTTATCCTTTGGATCCAAAGGGCAGTAAGATCTCTCTAATGTATATCAGAGGTAAGCTTTAACTGAATGCTATGCAGTTCTGTTAGTTCCTATCTATTAAAGCTATGCAGCCTCAGTATATTGGATCTGCCATAAAATTGCCACTGTCTTAAAATGGCATAGGTATTTGAATACAACTGGATCATCAATACATACTACAAAAAAGCCCTAGTATCAGTAGGAAAGAATAAATATTATTACTTAGTGTTCTGATATTGCATATTAGTTGGGGGGGGGAATTATGTTAATTGCCACTGGCTTCTATGAGCTGCAGAGGGATACTAATCCACACTGTACTTGTTTCAGCATTATGTACTCCAGCTGGAAGGAGTAAAGCAGGTTATTTATAAGTCATTGAGTTTTTCCAAATACCAGTGTTTGTGCAGTTATCCACAAAGCCCGTCACTGAATACCCTCTTTCTTCAGAGAGATGAGATGGCTCCTTTGGGTTGGCACTGGGAGTGAGAGATTTGTAAGAGTGGGGGAAAGGCGGGAGAAAGGAACCTTGCCTAAATCTATGCTTTTGTTGAACATTTACTGTGGAGCTTCAAACCAGCCCAACTGTGAAAATGTCTGGAAAGTTAATTTGTTTTAGATACTTGGCTGAGTGAAATTGTTCTATCTAAGAGACATTTTAAGACATCTAAATCTGCTTTTCCTATTCTCTAAAGTTCCTCAGGTCCCCCAAGACTTTCAGGTAATAAGAGTATATAAACAACATGAAACCCCTAAAAAATATATAAACTCAGACAGAATAATCAATTTGTTTCAAAATGACATAAGCAATATAGGAAAACTCTGGAGAACACAGAACTAAGTCCCAAATTTCTAAAGCCCTACTACTTTGCTTAATTACAAGACCATTCTTGCTCCATAAAAATGGCACTTTTAACTCCCAAAAGAAGGAATCATGCAATTACGCAAAACTTTAGTAAGAAACCAATGCTAAAATTGAAGATTTAGCCTCCTCTAACTGCTTAGGTACCCAAGAAATCAACCCATTTAAATTTAGACACTTAATTTTATTAGCATAAAACCCCACTAGCATGCATATTGAGGAAAATTGCTGTCTTGGCTAACTTTAACATTTCAGGCCTACCTTTTACATACAGCTATTTGGGATTTGCATATTAAGCAGTCTTATAGTTAACTTGGAGTATGTTCACTAAATGCCAACAGTATTCATCTCAGCAAGAGGCACAGCAAAAATGGTCTCTTTCCTTAAATAAGTAAATCAATGAATAAATACAATCTACCTGGTAGAGCACTCACCAAAGAAGTCGCCTTTAGGTTAGGCAAAGTGGAGTCACTTTTCTTCTCTTCTGTTGAATCTATTGCATTCTGCAGAAAGGAATGTGAAATTTATGGAATTAGAAAAAAGGTAAAAGGGAGCACAACTCCATAATCCATGGAGGGGGACATGCTCATCCAGATTTATGAAATCCAAGCCACACTCACAGTACTGCCTTTGCATATTGCCTTACGAAGTAACTGGATGAAACGCGGTATGGGCTGACACTGGTTCAGACAGACTAAAGAGTCAGATTTTTCAACAGGGTTTAGACACTAATGTGATTCTGAAAATCTCATTACAAGTCTTACTATCTCTGTGAGCACCTACATACCTTTAAAATCTCAGTGAAACAGTTTATTTAAGGTTACATTTTAAGTCTGTGGCAGAGCACTTGGATTCCCAAGCTCTAAACTCTGAGAGCTTCAAGTCATGCTCCTTCTAAAAATTGCTAACATTGATGTTAAACCTAAGCATCTTTAAATTAATGTCTGGAAACCCCTACCCAAAACGGATCCTCCCTTTCCTGATGAGTATTAAGAACATATCACTAGCTGTTCAAGCAAAATCAGAGCCATGAGTCATCTTCCAAGATTCGTCTGGTACCTGCATCTGATCTAGATGTTCTCAAGAAGCCAGCAAAACATGATATATATCCAAATCAAAACACTGTTTCCTCTAGCACTTAACAAAAGGCAATGCTTTTAATACAGTTGTGATGCAGGCTCTCTATAGCACCGTTCATTAGCCTGTTTTGAAGCCTTTGAAAATATGCGTTTCTTGATTTAACAAGGGAAAGGACTGATTTCCTTTGCTAATTACCCAACCGTCCCCAGCTTCGGAATATCATTCAGAATATCAGTTACGAACCGAACAAGGTATCAAAACACACCATTGTTATTATTTTCATTTCTATAAACCATCAGTTTAGGTTTATCTATTCTAGAGCACTTCAGGATAAATTTATCTTACTTCTCCGTCATAACTTTTTGTGCTTACGACTCAGCCAAAGGCAACAGGGAAGACTCCACAGAAACAGAACATCAGATGTTCTTGCTCTGAACTTTTTAGGAGTTATTGAATGTAAGACTGGACAAAAAGCAGGGTGTTTTTTTTTCTTTTTTATATCACCAGAAGGTATGTTTATATACTTGGAGTGGGAACTGCGCACATTCAGCTGCAATTGATTTCCTGTATGGCAAAATACCTCAGGCATTCAGCTGGCTGGGGACATTACAGAGGCCTCTTACCATTACCAGTTTGAGACCAGGAAGCTCTGCCCAATGCTTGTTCCTACGCCAGAATAAACAGAATCCTTGCTGGGCCTCCAAGATAATTTGGTCTAGGAAAACCAAACCATAAACAGGCAGGATTTTATATTTAAAAAAAAAAAAAAGCTTAAAAATATTCATCTACTTTCAACTTAAACAGTAATACAATCGATTCAATCTCACTGATGCAGCATGATGTTCATCTACAGATTTAAGTACAAAAAAGCTCTTCCATCAATGAAGAGATGCTTTTTAATGAAATATCAATACATTTCCCCCCCATCCAGTTGCTAGATTTACAACAATAAATCAACACTGAACACTACAAGGCAGCTTCACAGATTAAAGGACTATCTATTTTTTCCTCTTTTAGTATCATTGAGTGACATTAACATTATTAATTTTTAACTACAGCATTTAGTTTTTTCCACGTGTAGCAGAAAACATGGAATAGCCTCCACTAACGTTTCTGTGAATCTGAAGAGGGAAATACATGAGTAGTTTTACTCGGTTCCTGCGATTAGGCTGTAACAGTCATAACATTCAAATGCCCACCTACCTAACTGTACCTCAGACTGCAAATTAAAATAAAGCCAAAATACAAGATGAGCTGTAATTACCATCCTACTTTCCATTTAGTCCATGTGAGTTTCTTTATTCTGAAACCCTCCAGAGGCAAAGGTCTCCATTTCAATTGCTACAGAAAGCAGTTTCTTTAAGAACCCAAAAAAAGCCAGATTGTCAACACATGTGAAGTAGGGGTAATCGTGACCACTTAAATATAAATAAATGTATTAAAAAGAAAAAAGAAAAAAAAAAATCAAGAGCCAGGCAAATCTGAAGAAACATGAACTTTTTACAGGGGTACCCTGGTTTGATAAAACTTCCATCGATAACGGCTTCTTAGCTCCTGAGTAAAAATACTGGCATAAAGCAGAGAGACGTTTGCTAAACTCTAGAGCACCCAGTGGTCTTTCAAAGCCTTTGGATCAGCAACTTCAGCCAGGGTCCTATAATCACATTAGAACAAACTAAAACACCATCTAATGGATGCTGTAGAGCGAGCTTCTATCAATATGCTTTAGCTCATTAGCTTTTCCAAGAAAGCTTTCTACAGATTTGGTTTTATCATGATATATAGGAGGAAAATCTGAACGGAAAATGTTTTTTTCATCCTGTGACATTTTTGACCAATCAGGCCAAATATAAAATTTATTTCTCAAACATCACCATAAAAACCATTCCACAGTACTGTAAAGAAAACATGTGTATGTCCACTTAAATAAATTGATTATCCAATATATTGTGAATTGTACTGCAACTTCTATTTCACCTGAAAGAAAAAGTTTGCATGTTTTAAAATAGCTTTAGTTATTCTGGAAATATACCACAACTATTAATCAAAAAGCTTTACATGCTTAATCACTCTCTTAGAAAATATACAGGATTTGAGATCTTAGTGATAGATATATCTAGCAAGCCTCAGTTTAATGCTAGAGTAAGGGGCGGGGGGGAAGTAAAAGCATTCTACAGGACCAAGTTAAACATAACCCCCAAAGAAACCCACATTCAGATACAGAGGTATACTTAAGTTCACTTGGACCATAATGACTGGCTGTTCTATATAAAACATTCTGGCATCTGGAGAGATTTCACTGTAACATAAAATGAAAAGCCCAGAAACTTGAAAACTATCTTTCTTTCAAAACTCTGCTAAATCAAGTTTCATTTTCTGGATACACTCTGTATGGGAGGCAGCCAAAATAATTTACAGCAAAAGTATAGGTGGTTTATGTTATTCTCATAGGAGTCTTTGAAACCATCCTCATCTCAGTTTTCCTAAGAAGCATAAGTGACACTTAACCGTTTCGCGCTATACACTAATGGTCCAAAACCAAGGTGCTGAGTGAAAGGCTAACATTTTTGCTTTCTTCCAGCAAACTGGTTCCCTCAAACAAATACATTTTTGACTTTTGAAATCTCTGCTCTTAAACTTCCCTGCCCTACTTCTGTTAATGGAAAAGACCAAAATAAGCCAAGGCCACACAACTACATATAAATTAATTGTAAGATTGTGGAATGCAATTAATCAGATTCCAGTCACTCCTACAAGCAGCATATCAAAATATTTGATCAATTTATTAAAGTTATCCCTACTTTTACCTGGTCCCCAACCACCCTAAATCATACCTCACATCCAGACAACTCCACCTTTATCATTTGGATCATATTGCATTTTCCACATAATAAAATGGTGTCAACATTTACTATAATATTTTAAAACAAATACTCTTCTCAAACAATTCCATATATTGATACATTACAAAAACTTGACAATAAAAATCTTAGTAAAAGTTCACATTTGTCAGGCAGCAAACCACACTTTGTGTTTAATCACCAGCAATGAGGACTAAAGTAAGAAATTATTGGGTGTGATTATTACCAGGTAATGTAACCAGTACTTAGAGTCCAGCCTTTCTGGCCAAGGAAAGCAATTTGCCTATTCCAGCATCAAGGGAAGGCCACATGCTGTAGCCCCTCCTCATCGCATGACATAACTGTGGTGAATGGACAGAAAGCCTGTCGCTTCCCAAGAAATTGGATTTATTCCACATGCAATCACCCGAGTGCTTTCCCAGATTAAGTTAGTTGCATGGGCCAAACATATGCAGTGCTCCTAGGGTTTCCTTTACTCGACTCAGTCACAACAGTGAACAACACAAAGGCAGAGTTACATGAGAAAGCCAACAGCTAAGAGTGAGCCATTGCCAGAAGAATTCCTTCTAACCATCCCTGGTATTACACTGATTTTTCCTGGGGACAGCTTGAGGTATCAGCAGGTATTGGCACAGACAGGTAACTCTGACCCAAGTACAAAATTAACCACCTGTTGATATGACTTAAAGTTTATAACCCCCTGCTCCTCCTCCCCCCCCCCCAAAAAAAAAAAAGCGCTCCAGTGCATTTTTCTGAAGTTGTGTGAAAACAGGCACTGCCGATCCCCAGTGAAAAACAGAAAGGACTCTTCATGCAGCAGAGGCATGGATTTAAAGAAAAGGAAAAGGGAGGGGAAAAGAAAGAGGTATATAGCAAACAGAATACCCATCACCATAGGGCAGAAATAGTTAAGAGGCAGGCAGCTGGCCCTGGCAGCCATCCCCTCTGGGAGCCCGACTAGGTGGCAGGGCAGCCAGGTGAGTCTGTCCAGTGTGTATGGAAGCACTGCCCCCTAGAGATAAAAAAGACTAGAAAGCAACAGGTCCCCAGTGCCAGAGGCTGAACACCAGCTTTTCTTGTGAAGACAGCAAACCAGATATCCGTGGGTTTGTTTTCCAGAATTCTTCCTTGAAAAGCAGCCACAGCTCCTATCCTACCTCAACAGCACATAGTGGTGTGTGGAAGAACCCCCTTCTCCTCCATGCCCAGATGTGTGCATCATGTGTCCCATCAGGTCAAAGTTTCCACCAGCACAGCGCAGAAGAAAATGCCTATTCTGCATTGCTTTGGCCTCGTGGGAATCAAAGTCAGTGTCTATGCTGTGCTCTGGGTGAACAAGTTCCTTGAAAGGGACCTGAGGGCTGCAAAAGCCAAACAGATCAGGAACGGGTGGTTTTATTGGCAGGCCACTCTGCTGCAGAATTGCAGGAAGAAACTCTTCAATTTGGCCTTTTTTTTTTTTCAGATCTGCACTGTGCGTGGAGTAGCAGGAAGAACACTTCACAGATGAGCTGTGAGACTTAAGGACAACAGGGACATTGTCGTCATGTACAGCAATGACCACAGAGGTGCGCCTGTGTTGGTAATAGGCTGTACTGCTAGAAAAGGATGACATTGCAGATAACGTGGCAAAGCGCACGCTGAAGTAATGGAGATCACCAGGCAGCCTCACCATGCAGGAGATCAGTTTTTCAGAACTCTGTTCAGCACAGTTCATGCTTTAGCAAACTACTTTCACACAAAAAGAAGGAAAGGAGAAAGGCTTTTTGATCTTTTATTCCACATTTCCCTGCTGGCAGACTTTATGAAGGAGGAAAGTGATTCTTGGTGGGAAGGTCTGCAAAAGAATCTGGTCCTTCTATCTGAAAAGTTTGCCTATCACAGATTCTCCTACATGCAGACATTTTTGATACCAGTTTAGGAACAATGTTATCTGAAGCAATAGAGGAAGAACACGCCAAGATATTGTCCTATAAATCAAAAGGAAACCTTAGTGATTAAATGACTATTCATACCCTCATGGATTACTTAACATCTTTCACTTAGTAACAGATCACATGCTTCAGCGGTGGCTTACTGTGGGTTTACTGAAAAGCCCACATTATGACTGACCCTTGATGCTTCAGGTAGGCAGAGAAAGAGACACTAATGGTTTTCCTCTGGAAATCTGGGAAAGGCTCACAAGATTAAAATGGTTCAAGCTTGGGGGGGGGAGGAGATAGGGGAGAAGATACCCTCCTACCACAAAACAGAAGAGGCTTCACAATACAGCCCAGGCGAGGACTGTAAAAGGCTACACCCAGCGAGGAGTGTGGCCTGGCTGCCTGCAGGACGGAGACACTGACTCTCTCAGGCAGCAGGAGCACAGAATGACCAAGACAGACTCCTGTCTAAGGGGACCAAACCAGAGGTTTAAGACTTGAGATATCTACAACTTGAGACTGACAATTTTCAGAGAAGACTGACTGAAAGGAGAGGAGATTACAAACACCCTATGCTGCTAGTGAATGAGGGAGGGGGCGAGCTATCTTTCTAAATGCAACCATGACTCACTCTTAAATACATCTTTGTTTATTGTTCAAATAGACTAAGACTGCTGATTCTTCAGAGGAATTAATGTTTTTGCAACAGACTGAAGTCTATGATGTCATTCAGACACTAAGATATGGCAGCTCCCTGAGCAACACCACAAGTTATGTTATCAGGATAATGAAAAGTACCTGGGAAATAAACAGTGACGCAGTTTCACAAACACTTGAGTTGCAGCATACTACTAATCTCAGCAACACCAAATTGGAGCATTTCCACTTGCTTGCAAGCTAAAATATTTTTTTCTGCTGATATTAACCTGCTGCAGTTTAAACAGCAGGTAAAAAGCTTTGTGCATGCCAAAGTGATGGAGAAGATGACAGACCTGCACAATAAGGAGTATGTCATCTCACCCATCTCTTTTTCAACATCCCTTAAAGAAGGAACTACAGTTTTTCCTTCATATCAGGTACTAGGGAACCAAAGCACAGCGTGACTTTAGATCGAAGTACCATAGATCAGTGGTGGCAGCAGCAGAAAGCAAGTAGTCCTGCCACTGTTTATTTGTATTTCTGCAGTGCCTTAGAACCCCAGCTATAAACCTGGACTCACTGTGGTAGGCAACTTGCAAAGACAAGACAAGACAAAACAAAACCAGGTAGGTAGAGTAGAAATCACAGCAAAGGTGCAGCAGACAGTTGTTAATCTTGGGAAAGTGGGGGGCTGGTAAATATTTTAACAAAGAGTTTATAGGAGGTTAATGATGACAACTTGCCTGCATTTACAGATAAACCCACCTAACAAAAGTGGAAACAAGGGAGAAAGCAAAGCAATGTAGGCTATGTACTAAACCTGGGAGATATGCGGGCTGATCAGAGGCAGAAGTTGACCTTGAAGCCCACACCCAGATGACAGGCTGAAAGATGTCAACCATGACTACGGAAGGAAGCTGGCTGTCACACTGTCCCTGACAGTGTTCCTTAGGGCAATATAAACAACCTTCTCTTCCCTGCTCTATGGATCAAGGCTACAACAGCTATGAGTAAGCAACTGAGCAGGTGATTCAACAACTGTTGCTGTGACACCCTTCTTACTTCTACTCAGTACCTCTGCTGATAGGATGTATGCATCCTATCAGCAGGAAACATTAGCTGCATGATACTAATGCCTGGGGCATGATCCTAAAATGCCTGGATGGACACAAGTTCAAATACTTCAACGTTAACATTAATTAAGATCGATTTTAAAGCATCTGGGCAGGGCTCACATGCAAGTTTCTACAGAACACATGCTTATCAGAAGAGGCTTGGCACCACTTGCCGTCTGAAATTCAGTGGCAGAGCAGGCAAGCAAGATTTACAGGATTCAAAGATAATTAGTACTATTTCTGAGTCACAGGTTTGCATGGGAAACAGCTGCCAATCTGAATATATCCATTCATTACACTTATAAAACATACATGCAATTTCCACCAGTGTAACCACCCATGGTCTTGTAAAAGGTCTAGGAAGAAGGACTAGTGGAGTTCCTGCTGCGGAAGCAAGGCAAAGAAACCAGGTCATATGCATCAAGTCTCTGTTCCACATAAATTGTTTAAACTGACATCTTGTTCAGTAGTTTCATGGCAATGCTATGCATCATGACCGGTGAGAACAAGGACAGTGTCCACTGTTATATTCAGGTCCTTCAGAAGGCCCAGGCAGCTGCTGACAATGGTTTTAAGAGGCCAGTATCTTTGCTTGGACAGCTGCTTTTTTTGGGCCTCCTCAATTAGTATCTGTGGCTTTTCCCTCAATTTCCTTCCCCAGTGCATCCTGACTAGACTCCTTTCTTCTCCTGCATTGGTAATCAAATTTGCAGTTAAACCTATGTTAGGCTAACTTCATTTAAACTTGACTTAGTGAGCCAGACCAGACAGACTTACTTGATACTACAACCATAGCTGTAAAAAGGTTTTATATCCTTAAGACGACTAGAGAAACTTTTAACACTGAAAAACAAAGAACAACAACAGTTTCCTACACACTCTTTTGGAAATGGAATTAACATGAACAGCCTTTGCTGAAACTTTAGGTCATTAATCGTGTCAAGGTTCACCTCTTGCATTTTTAACCACATGTGTAAGAGGCACCAGTACTTCCAATCTTAAGCATTGCTACAGTACTGTTGATACCACTAAGGCTAACTTTACTTCTTTACTAGCTCTGCTCCTATTCTCCCCTTCAGTTTTGCAGTTCCACCAACTCACTCTGACATGTGATCCTTTTCTTAAAGACCTACATTTTGGAATCAAGACCTGTCATGGAAATTTCAACTCTTCTTTCAAAAAAGTTTCTGTGCATTGCAGTTACAAGAAAAGAACATGAAAATATGACTTCAGTGGGCTTAAAACCAAAAGGAACTGAAAAATGTTGTAAGATTAATGGTTAATAAATCAAACACATAAGTTTGGGAAGTATGAGCTTTTTTTTCTTTTTTTTTGGACTGATTGTGATGCTGCACAACTCTCTAAAAAGTTTTGGTTAGCTTCCCAGATAAGAGACTTCATCAACAGTTAAATGAGCATCTACGAGAAGTGCTCTGAAAAGCACCTTTTATAAAAGGGGTGGAAAAAGTATAGATTCCGTATCAGCCTCTGCATTCTCAGTTTAAATAAACAATGCTTTCCCCACACACACTTTTCTTCCCGAATTGCCAGTCCTAAAAACTAAACTCTTTTTCTGTGTAACCATAGTAATGCAGATTCTCAGACTAAGCTATCAGCAAGACTCCTGCAGTTCTTTCTCCCACTCCAAATTTTGTTGAGGGCTGGTCTACCCCCCCTGCACTTTTTAATGTTACAAAATGAAAGTGCTGCTTAAAATAAGCAGCAGTAAGTCATCTTCATCGTCCCCATTAGCAAAGGATCATTCTGAGTAGACTGCCATATATAATCACAGCTGCTGTGGCAACAGAGCACAAGAAAAAAAAACCAACCAAACCAAAAAAAAACCCACCAAACAGTTAAATGAGTCTTTGGCATGGTTTGATATGTGCATGAAATAGCTGTTAAAATATATTTTTTTGGGACTCTTAAAAAAAAAAAACCACACACACCAAAAAACTGTCCATTGTCACTTCACACATTTTATAGCATCCTCCCTTAGGAATTGTTTTGGGTTGATCTTAACACACAAAGTTGAACAAGGCTTACTTACATCTCTGTCCACAGGTAAAATTGGATTTTTTTGTAGAAATTAAGATTAAAACAAGCTTTTAGAGGAGTATCTCAGGTTAATTTGTAGAAGTATTCTTTAAAATTGCTGCCAACAGATTTTTGTAATTGTATTCTTGTTGTCTTATGTCTTTATGTTGATCTTAAAAGTATTCATCAGGGCCTACAACTTGTATTCTGTGATAACATCACTGATTTTGGCTAATACCATTAATAATAATCTTTCGAGTAAGGTAAAATGAGAAAAGCTGCTATCACAATTAGGGTTCTGTTAGAGCATTATATGGTTATAGAAAACAGATCAACTTTGCACTGCAGAATTTGCATCCAACAGATTCAAAAGCACCATTTCAAGCATTTACCTTTATCAGTTATCGTAACTCTATCTGCTTGGTGGGTCTCAAAAAGCCTTTCTTGAACTGGAGACAAGAAGTCACAAGCACATGAAAGGCAGAGGAGAGGTATATGGTGATCCAAGCAAATGTGTATGAGGAAGCTTTCAAACATGTACACTGCTCCAAACAGCACAGCAAAAATACTAATACTAGTGCCGATTGTAAAATTACATCAGTGGAGGGTTCAGTCATATCCACCCACGCAAGTAAGAGCAGCAGAAAGTACCACGAACTCATGACTAGCTTAAATTACTTGTTAAACAAGTAAGCAGGCATTTTCAACTCCCTTCTAGCTTTAACCTTTCAGGTCACAATAAAGGTTATTAAAAAGAACAAAAACAACAACAACCCTGCACCCACATGAGAAAGATACCAAGAACCCAGTCTGTTAGCCCCATACCTTTTCTACTAGTTTATATCAAGCCTTCACAGTTTATATCAAGGCTTCACAATCAACTGCTTTAGCCTCAAAGTATGTCTTTGGACAATTAACTTGCATTCTCACATCCTGCCCAGGGAAGACAAGATCACAATATTAGTGGATCGGGTTGCCTCCCTGAAATCATGTGAGTTTCCAAGAAACTAAGCTCACTGTCTGAAGACTTCTGAAGCTGTACATTGCTAACATCTACCTATCTTTCTCTTAATAGTTACATTTAAAAATCAAGACAATACTGTCTTTGCAAGAAGTTATGAAGTAACAATACAACTTACAAATCAATCTGACTATACACTTTTTTTTAAGAGTAATTTTTGAAAAACTGTGAAGTAAAACAAGAACAAGAGTGGCACATTAGCACCTACTGTAAGTATCACAGCATGCCTTCACACAGATGCACCCACAATCCTACACCCAGAGACCAACGCTGTTTACCTAGGGCTCCCTAGGTCTGCGAGAAGAAGCCAACATTCCAGTAAATGAACCCATTTAAAACTGAACTGTTTATCAGAGCATTTTGCATCATTCTAGTTTGGGAACTTTAGAGCACAGAAAAGAAGCAGAGAGTCAAAGTTTAATAGCTAAGCATCTGGACGGATGAGAGAACAATACCAATATTCATCAAGAGGCTGATCTCAAACTGCCATCTCACATTTTCAAGACAAGCTCCCTATTAATAAATTTACTAACCTTCGCATAACTCTTATGTTTTCATTTCAAAGCACCCACGTGCAGACTGGTAAAGAGTTCTCAAAATTAAGACAACTACGTGCCACACCAAAAAAAAAAAAGTTTAAAAATAAGTCTCAAGGAAGTTATATACTGTGCCTTGTCAACCACAGTGAATTATATAGCCAGGAGTTGCTACAGCCAGATTTAGCTTTGTACAAGCTAACAGGATTCCTTTATAAATTTAGCCAGAGGCATGGGTAACAAACACTTGTGGAAATTTGAACCACAAGTTTCAGACAGCAAAGATTGCTCCCTCCAAAAAACACAACATTAACAAAGGAAGACTATTAGTAGGCTTTTATTACATAGCTTTTAAGCCACCGATAAGTCATCAGTTCCTCTAGGTAGCATTATTAAATAACTAAAGTATCAACAAACTGCATCAAAAGAAATAAGCAAGGCCACAGCTGCTTTTGAGTCTCTCAATTAATAATTAAGGGGGATAGGGGAAGCCAACCAAAGACAGACCATAGTAGAAGCCAACTCAACGTACAGCTAAATTTATTTCAGGTCCTTTTCTTCTCATACTTGGAGTACCATGGCTTGTGCAGAGAAGAAAATGAGTGCTTCAGGTTTGTCAGCACCAACCCTTTGACTAGCTGAAGGATGAGGTCTGAAGGACATCTCATTCAGCAAGAGGGACAAGGATTGTGCAGCACAACCAGCAAAAGCAGGGAAGAGGCACGGACAGGAGATGGGGCAATATATTCAGGCTTCCACAGGACAACAGGATACTGCTCTGCTCCCGTTGCCTCTCTCCCTTCTTCCCTTCCCAAAATATACGTTCTTGCTGCTTAATTGATCATATATATATATATATATATATTTTAAAACCCTTTGGGCCACAGTTATCACAATCCAATGAACACTGTTTTAAAACACCAACAATGGAGATATTTGGAACAGTTTCCCAAAAGGCACCACGTTTGCTGTAACATCTGTGCAAAACGAGGAACACGGTGCAATCCTGCCGTTTGTCAGCAGCAATACGCGCTCCCTCCCCAAAACGACTCGATAAAGCCCGGAGACCGCAAGGAAACCCGGAGCCCGGCGCGCTACAGCGCCGCATTAGCGGGCACGGACGCCCTCTCACCCCGGCGGGGCGGCGCAGCACAAAGCAGCGCCGCAGGCAGGGCCGGGGCCGGCGGGAGCGCGGGGCCGGCTGCCCCCGCCGCGGCGGCCGGGGCACAAAGGCTGGTGCCGGGCTGCCCCCAGGCGCCCCGCGCCGAGCCCCGCCGGCGCCCCCGCGCCGCGCCGCGCTCCCGCCCGGAACAAAGCCCCGCGCTTACCAGCGGCGGCTGCAGCCTCTCGCCGCCCTCGCACACCCTCTCCTCCTCCTCCTCGTCCCCGTTTAAAATCCAGGCGCAGGAGCACGGGGCGGGGAGGCGGCGGGGGGACCTGCGCCGCAGTTCATTCAGCGCCGGGAGCGCCCCCGCGCAGCGCTCCGCGGCCGTGCTCGGCTCCCTCCGTGCGCTCGGGCTCTGGCTTAATCTCCAAACTTCCTCCTGCTCCTCCTCTCGCCCGAGCAGGGGAGTTTGTGAAACTCCCCTCCTCCATGCAGCTCCCGCAGCCGCGCCGCTGCCTCGGCCCCTCCCCAGGGAGGCCCGGCCCGGCCCGGCCCGGCCGTGGGCTGCTGCTGACTCCTCGCCCCTCTTTTCCTCCTCCCCCGGAGGCTGGAAGAGGGGGAGAAAGATTAACCACTTGGACTTGCCTCTGGAGCCGAGCCAAACAGGGCAGTCAAATTACAGCCCCGGGAAGAAGAAGGGGGGGGGGGGGAATCAGCTACTGTTTTCACGCGCAGAGCAAGCGCTTCGTTTTCCCTCCCTTCCTTTTCAGCCGTCCCTGCGCTCGCAGGGCTCCGCCTCGCCCGGGCTTCCCCCTCTCGGTGGGAGCCCCGGCTGGGGCTGGTGGCGGCGCGGCCGGGGGCGCCGGTGCCGCGCAGCAGCCCCAGCCCCAGCCCCGTCTGCCTCGGGGAGCCCCAGCCCCGCCGCTGGGTCCTCTGCGATACCACAGGTTTTAAACTCGGTGCTCGGAAGCACAGCATTGCTGTTAAACGGTTCGATCTTCCATAAATGAGTTTAAATTACCGCAACGTGAAAGAGGCAGGTCAACCCTGAAATACAGTCAGTGCGTAAAAAGCAAATTCAAAGAGGTTTTAGAGATTACACCTGCCTCCTGGCAGTTTGCCTGGCCTTTTTTTTTTTTTTTTGGAAAAGGTAAGTTGAAAGTAACTTTAAAAATACTTTTAAAAAAATGCTATATGAGACATGCACTAGCAGAGAAACTGCTTAAGTAAAGCCTGAATTCTTCATACATACTCAGTAATCTTTACTCTTCTGACTCCTAACAAAATCCTTGGTTTCCTGTAAAACCCTGGTCTGTAATTCTTATTGAGTAAAGCTCTATTGCTTTTGTTCTATAACACAGTTTCTCCCTTTGCTCATGCTGATACAGAATGCGTAAAATATGAGGAAATTTAGGAGGTTAAAATATCCCAGATTTTTAAGGTGTCAAAACAAGCAGTTACAATAGTAATCCAGTTAACCAGTAATTCAGTTAAGCAGGAAGTTTCACTGTTTGCCTGCATCTTACCTGCTCTCACCAGAATCTTTTTTTTAAAAAAAGCTCTGACAGGGTCTGTTTCTATACTATTAATTTAAAAGCCCAGGGCACCTTCGCAGCATCCATACAGCATATGGTTCAGACCAGTGCTGAATTTTAAAAGATTAATACATTTATAAGTTAATTTTGGCGGTGTTTCAAACCAAAGATTTGCATTACATAAGTGGGAATATATCAACTTCTCAACTAAAGAAAAAAAACTCCCAAGGAAAGCGTCTTAATGACAGCCACTTGTATTTATAACACTTATTCACTTATTCACTTATTATAGCAGAATTACAACATAGCTATCACTGAGGGGTAAGTCCTGCTCCACCCCTCCTTCCTTGTGAACCGTCATATCGCATAGGAAAAGCAGATTAGAGAGCTGGACTCTGCAGTTAATGTTTTGGAATAGCACTCCACAAAATTGTTCCATGTGGCTCACATGGAAACGGCAAATAAGTTGGGATGTGACTGGTAGCTCCACTAACCCCAGCCCACTGGTCATGACCTCCTGCAATGCATGGCTGCTCCATGTCTCAATTCAGCATCCAATTGGGATGGCCTTGCCTCAGAATGCTGCACAAAGCTTGTTCATTCTGGCCTTGTGCTAGGGACAAAAGTCTGGCTTTAATTGGCACACTGATTTAAAAAAAAAAAAAAAAAAAGCTAAAATCTCTCTAATGAAATTAGAAGTGTTTGGAACTTTTCTCCTTATGGGAGAATTGGGGAATGTTTTTACTTTGTGAATAGATCTTTCAAAGATGATAATAAAACAAACTACTGGTTGATGTATTTAACTCAGGCCAAATTAAAACAAATGAAAATGCATACACGTCCCCAAATGGGAAATATAAGAACAAAAAACCAAAACCACATAGTATTCCAAGTTCATTTACAAAACTCTACAGTCTCTGCAAATATATTTTAAAGGCCTTACATGATGTGTTCCATATGGAGCTTATTTCTTCTCAGTGCTGTGACTAACAGGAAAAATCTTCAAGAAGAGAAGTCTCTTCCTCCCTCCTCATCTTTTTACCTCCCTCTCCCCAAAGGGGAAAACATGAGCCAGTCTGGTTTCTGTTTGCTTGTGCTAAAAATAGTGTTCCAGAGGACTGACCTCCAGTTTTATGTCCACTGACTGATAGAATACAATCATTGCTGCAGAAAGAATGATAGAGGTTTAAAGGTCAAGCTTTATAACACTGTAACACAGAACAGCTAACATCCATTCAAAGAACCACCCATTTTTGGAGGAGTTACATACATGGATAAACTGTGAGAGCTCACATCTCTGAAGGTAATCCAAGTCGCTATCATTAAAAGCTCCAAATAACCTGAGTATGAGTAAAAAAGAGTCTTTAGGCAGAGTATTTCCCCTGTAACAGAATGCCTATGGTAAATGTGAGAGCTCTGCATATTACAAGGTTTCCCAAACGCTATATTCAGGTACTGTTGGCATCTTTCTTGGCATGCACTTTTTTACACTTGCTTTCACAGTGTCTCTCACACTTCTACCACTCCACCACATGGTAGGACCTCTGCCTTCCCCTGCTCACATAACTTGGGATCCAGCTCCATCCACTACCTGTTTTCATCTCTGTCCCTCCTGCTGTCCCCAGCAGGCATTGCCAGCATTTGGGAACTGGTGCCATAGATCAGAGCATCACCTTCCACACAGGTGGTCAGGACTTGCCATCATGAATCACTTTAGAGTAGTTTGCTTACCACAGTTGGGGATCTGTAACCTAACATTTTTTTTTCCCTCTTTGGGATTTTCCTTTCTCCTTAGAAGCCTGCATATATCAACTTGTCTACCTATAGGACTATATATATATATGTATGTATGTATGTATAATCTCAAACATCATCACATTTCCTTACATCGTCAGCACTGAGTTGCACCAGTCATCATGTTAATGCTGTCCTCATCATGGTTGCGACTCAGCAAACCTCTATGCAATTATTTTAAACGAACAGAAATCCATGTCACTTCAGCTTTGCTGACCGATGATGAATTTCAACATTCACTTGAAGAGAAGCACAAGTTTACACATTCTGCTCACTTAGAATCTCTGGGGAAAAAAACTCAGTTGCCCTATGAGAGCGGAAAACTGCTACCTGCAAAGAACCCCCTGCCCCCAAATTAAAAGACACATCACAGATTCCATGGTCGGAGATGGGAAGGGGGGTCTGCAGAAGCAAACAGCTGTGTGCATGCCATAAACAAGGGTATAACACAGGGAAATGGATGTAATCTAAGCCTGGGCACTCCCCAATCAGCCTAAATGAAAAAAAATTGTGACGTGCTCCTTGTCTAGCATCCAAGTTAATTATTCCACCCACAGTATAGATTAATTGGCAGGCATAAGTACACTTGTTTGCTTTGCAAAGCAATATTGTTAAGCAGGTTTTCTTAGAGCTGTGCTACTGCTTAACTGAACACTCTCTTTCATGTATGCTAACTCCAAAGAGCACACAACCGTTCCAGTAATTATATGTTCCAGTCGAATCATTAATATCAAATGAAATGCAATCATACCTACTTTATGCCAGGGTCCTGTAGGTATTTAAGTACCTCCAAGCTGATGAGATATCTGTGTGAGAAAAATTAAGCATATTTAAGTCTTTACATCAACAACTGCTAAAGTTTCTTACCACAAAGTTCAGAATTTCTTACCGATCTTATTACAAAATTTAAGTGGAAGCACTTTAAGTACAAGGTGACTCTATGCCACTTGCATCTACATAAAAAATAGGAGTCAAATGATGAGATTTAGTAGTTACAAGTAGGAAGACACTGTCAACATAGGAAAAGAAAAAGGTATTGTACAGAGGGAATTGAAAGAACTTAATCTTTATTGGGATAGGGCTTAATTCCTCATTTTGGGGGAATGTTTCCATGCAGGAGCAAACATCTTTGAGATTACTTGATTTTCTACATATCAGTATTGCTTGGATCTACCACAAATGGAACTATATTTCATATCAAAGCATTCAGTCTAGCTGCAGTTTTCACAAACTAAACTTCTGGTAAATTCGAAAGCTAACAGAACTCTGCTGTCAGTCCAGATCTCAAATTCCTAACGAGTCTTGGTCTTTAAGCACAACCTCCACTTCATTATGCTTTCTTAAGCATTTTGGTAGACAATAGCCTTCTAAACTCTGTTCTCCTACAGAAAACTTTTCTGCTTATACCTTAAAACATTTTTATCTACGCACTTACAAAAAAATCCCATGTTCCAGCCTTACAGGGGTTTATCCTTTTCCTAGTGAATTATTGCTTTTGAGTGTTTCAGGTTATGAGGCTAGAACCAAGCAGTTAGTTTCAGTCTTGTGGATGAGGAGAACATTCAATCACACCGCTCTGGGAAGAGAGTTACCATCAGTTCCACACTCCTCACATCAGGGCCACTGCCTAAGGATGAACTGTTGCATTCCCTCCAGGATACAGGATGCTTTTGTCTTGCCAACACAGCTTCCCAGCACTCAATGGGAGGCTGAACCAGGATCACACCATTCCCTGTTTTTCTCTGTTCACTTGCTCACACAATAGAAGGGCCACTGGGCATGCGGCAGGTGTTCCTTTCTCAATGCTCAGCTGCCCTTTTTAGTTCAAATTGATTATTCAGGAAAAGAAGTTTAATAGATGTCACAAGGAGGCTTTTGGTTTGTGTGTTTGTTTTAGGGGCTGCGAGAGCATGCCCTGTAAAAGAGTTTATTCATGCCGCATGCTTTGTGGTGAGTCCATATGCACAAAGAAGTAGGACCAAATCTGAAATCTTAAGAACACAACAAAGAGTGCATTAGAATCTCTCTAAGCAGCAACTAAGAGCTACCTTTCAACGTTGCTAACGCAGATTCCTCAGAAGGTGGATGAGCTCATCTGATTACAGGAATCCACTTCAACTTAAAGGAAACTTCTTAAAACATATAACCACTGGTTTATTCTGGCTCATCTAGATTATTAAAAGAACTTTTACCACTAAAATGAAAAGCTTGTGGTTCTGCACTTTCAGCTGTGCCTTTCAAAGCACAATGCACCATGATAATTAGATTGATTGTTTTAAAGTACTGTCTGAGTAATGAGTAATAACCATTACATTTTTTTAAGCAATAAACTAAACTCATCCTCTGGCTAACTGCTCAGAAATCACCAGACGATCCCTGATGTATTTCTCTTAAGCACTCTGGCCTGAGATTCTTCCTTGCTTTTAGTCTGGTTTGCTGCCATCAGAGAGTGACCCTGGAGTCCATTTACGAGTTTACCAAATGTAACGCAGTTGTCTGGGCATGGACTAGGGTGGTTCCTGAGGGGCAGGCTTACCAGCAAGAGCTAAATGGGTTGTAATCTCCTTTGTTTTATCAAGTCTAATGCAGCACACAGTCACAATCACGGGTCAGATAATTGCTGTGCCACTGTTCAGCTATCCCAGTCACATTGTGATGCACTGGCTGGGCCATGGGGCCGCCCCGGGGGCATGGGATTTAGATTATAACCAAAGCATGTCCAGTCCAATAACTTCTGTAAAGGAAATAAATGCAACCCAATTTACAACGCACACCAGGTTTCTGTGTAGCCCCACAGAGGCGATGCCTGCTGGCCTTCTGCAAAGGGACTCCTGAAAGGGCATTCCTCCACCAGTTTCAGAATCACAGAATCACACAACACTTGAGGTTGGAAGGGACCTTTGGAGATCACCTAGTCCAACCCCCCTGCTCACACAAGATCAGCTGGAGCAGGTTGCCCAGGAGCATCACCAGGTGGCTTTGGACTATCTCTCAGGATGGAGACTCCACCACCTCTCTGGGCAACCTGCTCCAGTGCTCAGTGACCCTCACAGGAAAAAAGCATCCAGGTCTGTTCTAAGCTACTAATGAAGGAAAAACTATCTTGGGGAAAGACTTTACTGTGTTTTAGTGAACTCTAGCAGCTGCAAAAGCCAGTCAGGTCACTGACTGCTGGCATAATTTATCACAGTCCTTAGGCAGGTTTAAGTTACGCTCAACAATTCATGCTCAGCCACTGCAAACTGCTCAGAGGAAGGTGATATATTAGATGCTATCAAGCCAGCAGAAAGATTTAACAAACTTGCTCTGGTTTCATTCTGCACATTTATACATGAGTACAGACAAGGCAGTGAAAAAGGAAATCCCAAAGCTTTATCAGAAGTTGTAATGATCAAGGCTGTTAACCCCCAAATGAGAACTTGCATTGACCTCAGTCAGTAGCTATCTGGAAGAAGGATATAAGCCCTGCAGTGAAGATCTGTCTTTTGATAAAATGCCAGAGAATCTCTTCTAGTTTTTACAAAATTAGTTGCAACCTACGATACAGACAGATGCTTTTGATTCTTTGTGTATGACAAAGTAAAAATGCAAAATACTTTAAACAGAAGGGAAAAAAAGACAATACCTCAACCGCAGGTCATGATGTTTAAGTGCAGAATGCAGACCACAGTGAAATAATTATATTAGTAATGAAGAGATACAGCAGAAAAAATTAAAGGAAAAAATCCCAACTCAAACCAAAAAAACCCAAACCTAAAATACTATGGTCAGTGGCTTGTTATGATACATGATGTTAATTCCTTTCATTTAATGTAGAAGATTAGCACAGAAAGCTGGTACAAGAGAACAAGCCAAAATAATAACCGGAAAACACATTTTTTAGAAAAGACTATGTATTACAGCATCTTGTAAATATCTCTTTATGTTACATGGTCCTCTTTCCTCGGTCATAAAGGAGTTCTCCATACAGAGGAGTATGAAATTTGAATGTGAACAAAACAGAAACAGTCTCTGATAATTCCGAGGGATAACTGAATACCAATTTTCAATATTTTGGAAGCAGAATTCTACTAGTCAAGCAGCCAGCTGATCCACCAGTCAAGCAGCCCACTGACATTGTGTTATTACTGTAGATGCAAGACTTTGCAAATAGCAGATCAGAGACTCCCAGAGTGTATTACACATGGCAACGACGATGCCCAACTTTCACTGAATACTGCTACTAGATTACTGTGAGAACGGACTATCTCAAGGTACGGCAGATGAAATCCTCTTTAGAATATTTTTCCTTAGCCACACACAATGCGGCTGATGCAAGAAAGAGACAAAGTCTGTTCCATTTCCTCAAGCCTGGTTGTTTGAACTTTTTGATATATCTGGCCCATGACAGTGTCCCACTACATCAGTTTGATTGAATAAAGAAGCCAACAAACACATCTGTTAGCTGCCTGTAAATCTAAGCAGCTGCGTTGTGAGTCATTTCAGGCCTGGCTAATTGAATAAACAATTGTAATTGTGCTCCATGAAACTCTCATGTCTTCTGTGAGTCTTGGCATCTCTTCTCAGGAAAGCTGTACAAGTTAGGGTGCAGTCACACAAATTCAGTCAGCTATAACAACACTTACCTAAATCATCTAGTCGAACAAACATCATGAAGTACAGCCACCTTCTGGGCAACTAACATAAATAATTTCCAACTATTCCAAATCCAGTTATCAAAAACTTACTTACAGTGACATTTTTGAAGGCCCTCAAATAATAGTGCCATTTGTTATTTTTACTGTTGTAAGGCTTAGAGGGCACAGTGACCAAAGTAGTGAATGCAGCACTTGAAGAAAATGAAAAGGTGATCCCTACACCAGAGTGCTTTCAGTCCAAGTGTTACTCAGTGTGTCCTGGACCTTTATGTACATATAGCTTCGAATTCAACCAGAAAGGATGCCTTTCGAGACCAGTGGTCTTCAACTTATAGTCTATTTTTAGGAGACCATGAAAGGTAACTCAGAAAAGGAGGTTTACTTTGATAGACTTAGATTCAGTTTACAGATGCCCATAAATTTAAAACAGGTTGAAAATACTAACTTAGACAGATTTTTAAATTATGCAGTGGAATTGCATCCTTTATAAAATGGGATGAGAACCATACACCTGGTTAAACCAGAGAGAGTTATCCTGGGAAGTGTGCTAAGAGAAATGCTAAAAGGGGGCAATATTCCTAAGCCCCACTGACTTCTGCTACTTTCCAGTAAAAGGTCATAGACTCACAGTTGCAGACTGAGCAGTTAGCAGCAGCAACTGGGAAAAAAGCTCACAGAGAAAGGCCTAGGAGCCAGAGGATCTCACCACAGTTCTGGTATTGTTTAGTAAAATCAAACTCCAGGGTCTGTAAAAATTTGTAGATTTTACTAGTAGATAAAGTGATTCCTATTAAACCTCATGAGATTTACAGGAAAACTTAGTAATGTGCAGATCCTCCACTGTTGAGGAGATAGCTTCACTGCTATAACTTATTCAGTCTACATAGTTTTGCTGAGGCTGTAAACAAAATTTCAAGATTTTTATTGACACAAATATTTCTGGAAAAAGCTCTGACACCACTCCAGCCCCCCCCCCTTTTTTTTTTTTCACCTAAAGGACATCTTTATAGGTTGCACATGACTTCTTCTTAGTTTATCAAGGCAGAACACTAAGAGTGCTTGTGCCTGGAGACTAAATGTGCTCTGATACCCAACAGCTATCTGGTCTGCCATTTCTGGAAGAAGATCCTTGCAGCTGTACTTCCCAAGAGACAACAGAGTCAGTGTGATTTTCCCCCTGTTGGGCAGAGCGTCCCTTAATAAGACTGTACATTTATAAGGTTAGGAGAAACCCTGGTAGAGGACTAAGTCCAAAAGTGTAGGGAGAGCCATGGGACAACAGAGAGTTCCAGGACTGACTAATAAAGAAAGAGAGACAAGCTAGCTTGACAAGTGTGTAAATTTGTTTTTAACCTGCAGAGTGAAGGCCTGCTTTAACTATAACTCATTGTTATGAAAAAAAGTGACATTACAATTATTTTTCTGAATCTTATGGAGTGGTATGAGATAAAACTCATGCACTGGATAAGGTGATATCTGAAAATGTAGACACTGTTATTTGCGTCTCTGTAGAAAGACAGGTGAGCTGCAGAGATCTTTGTCTACCATCCATGTAATGTCCCATTTTTTTCAGTATCTGTTTTGCTGAATGTGGTCCTTTTTGCCAATGGTTAACATGCAAAGAAACATTTTTATTTAAATCCACATTAGAGGCAGAACATTTGCCTTTTCTACCCTAATCACTAGAACTATGTGCAGTAGTCCTTTTTTCCCACCCTTTTTTCTTTTAACCCCCCTCTCTTTAGGCCCAGGACCATGTGTTTCAACAGACTTAGCACTATGGGCCTATCAGATGCTTTCAAAAAACAAATTAAGCCAAATGCATGTTACAAGTCAGCTGTTCCAGTTAGAGGAAAAAGATTTAACAACTCAAAACAAAGAGGGCTGTCTCACAACACTAGATTTCTCAAGCAATAGTCTCTCTCTCTTGCTCTCTCTCTCTGCAACCTACCCTTTCAACCCCTTTCTCATTTTTTAAGTTCTTTTCGGTGACTGTGAACAGATCATGACTATCATATCACTACATTGATTAATGTTGAGGAACTTCTTGGCAACAGCCCAGTAACAGTGATCTTTAGCCCACTAATCTTTGCAAAAGCTTTTCCACAGGCGCCTGACCTGCTGCATATGTGAAATGAAACATTTAGGTAGCATCCTATTTGACTAAGGTAAACAGAATAAAATGACCTAATTGTATTCTGAAAGAAGGCATCTTTCTTGCTGAACTTTGATGACAAGTGTGCCATAGTTTTCAAGAGAAGGTAAGTAAGGGAGGAATTTTTAAGGCACCAGTGGTAATTAGGAGTCTAATATTTGATACTCCATTCTAATACTTTCCTCTTCTCTTCCCATCTCACATGCAAACTGTGACCTTTCAGTCAGAAGTTCTGGCATTATGAAGCAATGTGCCCTTGTGGCCAAGAAGGCCAATGGGATCCTGGGGTGCATCAGGAAGAGTGTTGCCAGCAGGTCGAGGGAGGTGATCCTCCCCCTCTACTCAGCCCTGGTGAGGCCACATCTGGAGTACTGCACCCAGTTCTGGGCTCCCCAGTACAAGAGGGATGTGGCACTACTGGAGCAAGTCCAGCGAAGGGCTACAAAGATGATTAGGGGACTGGAGCGTCTCTCTTATGAGGAAAGGCTGAGAGAGCTGGGCCTGTTTAGCCTGGAGAAGAAGACTGAGAGGGGATCTTATCAATGTATACAAATATCTGAAGGGAGGGTGTAGAGAGGATGGGGCCAGACTCTTTTCAGTGGTGCCGAGCAACAGGACGCGAGGCAACGGGCACAAACTGAAACACAGACAGTTCCATCTGAACATGAGGAAAAACTTCTTCACTGTGAGGGTGACAGAGCACTGGAACAGGTTGCCCAGAGAGGTTGTGGAGTCTCCTTCTCTGGAGATATTCAAAACCCGCCTGGACGCAATCCTGTGCAACGTGCTCTAGGTGACCCTGCTTGAGCAGGGGTGTTGGACTAGATGATCTCCTGAGGTCCCTTCCAACCTCAACCGTTCTGTGATTCTCTGATTCTCTGATACTCTTGTGTCACGTACATTTGTATCTCCTCTAAGATTCTAAGACTCTTCTCTCAAGTCTCTAAGAAAGTGACTGGACTTTGTTTCAGACTAAATTAACTGGCTAAATAAAATCAACCAAACTGCACTGGAGATTGGTTCTATTTCTAAGAAAAGCTATAGGTAAATAGCTCCAGCACTTCCATTTCAAGCTAGGTACCTTCTTGTGTTATTACTAACTTTGAAACTTTCAGGTCTGGATTTGAAGCTGTCAGTAAAGAGCATCAACAGGCTGGTGAGGCATTCATCTGGGAATGCCATTAGACCCAAAGTGACCATGCTATTGATATGAGGAAAAGGTGCAAGATCATGAACGAAGAAAAGCTGCAAGAAACTTAACCTGAAGAAAAATACAAATAATGCAGGTGGGCAGTGGAACAGACTGTAGTAATATCTTAGACATCTCTGGAACAAGGAACACATCCCATGATAGGTGAGCATGATCCATAGCTAAAGAGAGGCCTGAGATATTTCTAGTATTAAACTTCTATCTAGCACCTGCCAACAGTTCTTTCTGACTGTTCATGAGAGTCCCTCCTACCCTAGCTGATGTTGAGCTGCTATCAGTTATACATGCCTTTCATATGCTTTCTAGAAGCCAGTGATGCTACATATCCAAGCACATTGCCACATGTTCTCTGAAGTAAAAGGCTACTGTGACAGCATCAAACCTGTCTTCTGTTCTTTACCATTACAATATCAAATCAACATGTAGGTCTTCAAGCACCTTAGAAAAGGACAATGGCTTGAGTAATACAGAGCTAAAAGACTACTTCTCACTTCAAGGAGATAAACATATTCATTGACTTGGCTTCTCAGGTGTGATGTGACTTTTTACCCTGAGTGCCAAATTTTTTTGCATAGAAGCAGGACTGAATTTTAGAAGTAACCAAGAAAATAGAACAAACCCCTCCATAAAGAGCCCTCAGAGTTTTTCTTATACTACATGCCTTGTTTCTTTTGCATTCCTTTTGTGTATTAGCAAACATATAGCAGCACATGCTAGATAAAACACTGGGTCTTGAAAACACTGTACTGCAAGCAGATTTTCCATGTAGAAACTCTTAATGCACTGCAGAAGACACTTGAATACTATAGCAACAACATCCCGTTGGAAGAGAAACAGGCTAAGAAAACGGAGGAAAAAAGCACCATTTCTGATCTACTCCATATGTCCTTCTGGAAGGCTGGGCTTCCCACTTAGAAAGAACTCCAAAGCAGAATCAGAGTTGCACAAAAAAACTACTCTTGAAGGGGCAAGCAGAGAGAGGACACATACACACACCCTTCCTTTTGAGTAGACTTTCCTGAATGTTGCCTCAGCTGTCTGCTGAGTCCTCATGGAAGGACTTTCCTTTTTATTAAAACAAATAATAAAAACCTTCCTCTTTGTATTTTGGAGCCAGAAGCTTTCCTCAGTGCCAGTAGTTTCCAAACCTTTTATTCCACAAACCCCTCCCTGCTCCATACAGACTTGCACTTAGCTCTGCTTCTGTTTCATGTCACTGAATCATCTGGGCCTCTGTGTGTCATGCAGCACTGGAGAAGCTCACATGCTGAATCTTGACCATTTGTCACCCAACATGACCTGTTCCAGGACTCTGCCCAGTGCAAGTTATGTACCTGCCTTGATGGGGATCTTAAAGGCTCCAGCTGTTCTGTCTAATGCCCACCAGTCATTAATGTTGCAGACTTGCTCTTCAAGCCAAGCACTGCCTGAAGAAGGCAGTTCCCAGGAGCCACATGCTAGAAAGGGATGTATACTCATTGTAGGTGTGCTGCTTGCACTTGCTTTAGTAGGCTAGTGCTAAATTACAGGCATATAGAGAATAAGGTTAATCAGAAAAAAATATATATTCTTCTCTTCGAAAAACACTTTGTTTCAGACAATGCTGCTAAATCAAGTAGTAGAAGGAAATTAAAATTAGCCTAGGATATTTCTCGTAAGAGGTTCCTTTCAAAATTCCGAATGAAAATTGTTTTTGACCTGGCAGATTTATGAGGCTTTGAAACTTTCAGTTGGAGCCTAAGCAATAGTTTGTTTTGTGTTTAGAATAATAATACTCCTTAACTGAGGCAAAGAGGGGTGGTGACACCACTATTTATGGCTTGTTGTCCCTCTCAGTTTCTGCACAGGGAATGCAGCTGGACTGGTTGTTGCTTTACAATTACTGCACACTTTCTGTATTAGCTACCCCCATATACTGAAAAACCATGAAAATGCCCCTTCAGAACAGAGGATGAACAAAAAATGAAAAGGGAATTTTAAAATAAAGTTTTGAGCTATTTTTGCTTGTCTTCCAGCTTGAGTCATTTGAGTACATTTGCTCAAAGTTTCCAAATTTCCCCCCAAACCATGAATGCTAGAAATTTTTGAGTGAAAGGTGAGATTTTCATACTTTTTAGGATTCTGTCATCTGAGGCCATATGAAAAGTACCAAATAGTACAGTATTAGTGATAAACTGCCACTCAGCAGCATAGAAACTTGATATAGGTTTTGTATCTTCTCACATATTTTTCTACATGAAGTTCTGGAAACTTAGAAAGAAGAAAACATTATGAAAAGGTTGTGTAACACTTTTGACAGGTGGGCATATAAGTGGCTTCAAGTTTGGTGTTCTTGCCTTTCTTTTATGATTGCCCAAGGTTTGTATAACTCTATCCTGAGGTTTTTTAATGTGCTGCAAATATTTCTTTCTGTACAACCTCCTAAAAATTGGCTCCGAAATTTAGTTTGCCTTTTTTAAGTGGTGATAGTGAATAAAATGGTTTTTATTTTTTTCTGTTGGAAAGACAAATACCATTGTTTCTACTTCTGTACACAAATTCTAGAACTGCAGAATCAATAGGCTGTTTCATATCCCAACATCAGCAGATACTGGGCTGAAAGCCAGTTTCCTCACGATGGCTTTGTTTAGCCTACAGTTTTGGTCTTACTGTAATTCTAACTAATTGATTGCCAGTTTGCTTGAGTTAGCACAATTGAAAATAGCAATGCAGACATCCAAGAAATATTTGGGGCAGAGCAGTTCATTAGTCAAAGTTACGGCATGTCCAAAACTTTAAAATAGACTGGGTTAGGCTGGACATAGTCCCTCCAGCTTCTTTCCCACCTGACACTCAAGAACTATACATCTCCCTGTGGTCTGCTCTACTGATGGAAGACCACTCTCATCACATTTAGGGTGTAGTACGTCAGCTTTCAATTATAGACTAAAGTATACAGGAATCCCCACAGACAAAGCAAACCTTCCACCCATTCCTCAGCACCAAAGGGAAGCGAGTGATGCAAACTTACTAAAAAAGCAAAAGCAGATGCAGTCAAGCACCTTACCTCTGTTAGAGCAGTTGAAGCAATAAAAGTTATTGCAATTAAATGTTTCCCTTCACCTTTAGTTTACTTTTGAATGTGAAGGAAGCTGTTGGTATTCTGCCATTTTACGTGTAATGAACATGGCACAGTCATGGATGGCTCCTCATGCAGGACAGAACCGCACAAAGCAGAGCCATTGCTCCACCAACAGAAAAATTGAAAATGTGGATAGATACATACAATTACATTTATGTACCTGAGTAAAGAAGGATGATGATCATTCTGAAATGGATATACCAAGCCAGATTGCTAGATTTATTTTTTAACATTGTCCTATAAAACGTAAATAGTGAATGAGAAAAAGCATACTTGATCTGGACACTCATCATGGTATTTTGGACTGATGTAATCAAATGGGTGAAAAAATGGTACCATACTGTAGGATGGATGTCTCTTAAACTGTATGAGGACTTGCAATTTAGGATCTCTCAGTGTACTTGCAGTCCCACTGGTGGATACTGTAACATAGCTGGGACTTGGGTGTGTTTACTATCTCATTGTCTAGCTTTACCCCAGGTAGTATGGTTTACTGTGTGACACAACAGTTTGAGTTTTCACTACAGTTCAGCTTTCACCACCTATAGAAGAGATGTAATGATAGAAAACTGCAAATCTAAATTTCCTGGTGCAATGAGTTAACAGAAGCAAGTTGGAATTTGAGCACCAGTCACTTGACTCCTAGCTATGTGCCCCAGAGCTATCCTGTCCATTGATGAGCTTACATACCACCAGATGTTGCTGGTATATGGGATGAAGATGGTGACAAGAGGTTTCATCTGGCTTCAGAAACCAGATTAAACTATACACACGACTTCTGGAGAGGGGATGTCAGACTTGACTATCTCTCACTTATCTCTTTGGAAACAGCTGAAAGCAGTTCACCATAAATGGTTTGGGAGAACTAATATTTCTTATCTTTTCTCTTATACACATCAATAAAAAGCTTTACTGTACTTGGAATGGACTGAACTCAGAAAGAGCTGCACCCTGCTGCCTAAGCTCTGCCCACCATGGAGAGCCATAAGCAGTTTTCAAAGTGTAGAATGATTAATGAGAGCTCAGCACTTGGATGCTGAGAGGCTCTGACTCATGACTGATGCATGTGAAAAGACTGGTGAATAGGGGGTGGTCAGGTCTGAGAAAACAAAATCCATCACTGAAATCAGTGAAAGCTGCTGACGATTGTTTTTGCACACAGAAGCTATTTCTAAACATGAGAAAACCTACTGCTACTAACTGTACTTCTGTGTTTCCTCTTGTCATAACCACCATTCTCCTATCGTGTTTAAAAAGGAAACCTGAAAATAGGAAACAAATCAAGAGGCACCTTGACTGGTGTTCCATGAAAATGTCATTTTTAAAATAAAGGGAGTGTTTCTTGTTTTAATAGCTTTTTAATAATAAATTGATCTACACTACTTAGTCATTATAGTGTCCTAGGATATCAAACACCAAAAACAAACAACAAGATGACAGATGTGACCCCAGAGGGTTTATCTAACATGTGAGGACAGAGAGAGCAGATGGCTAAAGGTGAAATTAAAGAAGCAATGATAACCTTTGGATGAGCAGCCATTTGGTTAACTAGTACAGAAAGCCAGTAGACTCTTTTGTCCACCATTCTACTATTGTCTCCATTTCTGTCACACAAATTGCTCTCCCTGGAGTACAGCAAAGAATATACCAAAAGTCAAGAGTCAAAAACAAAACTCTAAAGGCAGTAGATTGGCTAACCGAAATTAAAAATTGCAATTCCTTCTCCTAGAAGCCTCAGCCCCAAATGCATTGATGCTCTTTTTTTTTTTTTTTTTGACAGTCTGTAATGTTTAAGGTGTGCCTGGATTGGTACAGCTTCTTTGATATATCAAACATTTCAAAATAAGGAAAGCTTTAAGATACTGTGGTTCCATGTCAGACACTATCCTAGCTAATCAAGTTAAACAGATCATGCCATACTTTTTTAGTATAATCACAAAACTGCATACTGCCCTAAAGAGAAGACTAAACAGAAGACCAGCAACTGTTTGCAGTGGCACTCAGATGACAGCACTAGTTATTTTGGCAGTAGGAGGTAAGGGAGATGGTAAGTTTGACTCTCAGAGTCACAGTTCACATGCCTTCCTCAAGGGCTAAGTCCCATTTTCAGTCAGTGTGAAGCCTTCAACTTCCCGGTTCTTGGAACCTGCCAGGAATTTCCCCTGTTTTCATGGAAGCCATAATGAGCCAGTATCCCAGATATTCTAAAAAGAGCTTGTACTGTAAATGGGACATAGAAAAAATCACCTCGTGTAGGAGCCAGGACAGCATATCATTTGAAACAATGGTCAGCAGCCCAGCCAAGTGTATGCAGCATGGATGGGAAATCCCAGCGCTGAGACGAAAACCTTCCTGACTGTCCCTCACCCACTTGAGTGAATCTTCTGTTCCATTGTGCTCTCCAGTGCTTTGTCCTTCATCTTTAAAACACTTCAAGAAAAACAGATTAATAAGAAACATATGTTAAGCCTGCCTGAGAAAGACTCTCTCTTTATTAGAAGATGCTACAGGAAGGGACTCACACACCATACTATGGAAATCATTCTCATCTTTTTGAAGCTTCAGTTAATACTAGTATTTCTGTTACGTAGTGGAATAACAATTGTCTATGCTGAAAAAACACAGAACTCAACAGCAAATTTCAATACATTTTTTTTTCAGAAAGATTTACAGAAATGGTTTTTATTTAGTTAAATCCATGCAATTTTGTATATAAACAAGAGCTGAAAATAAGAAGTACAGAATTTATTCTAATAGAAAACATGCATTGTCTTTATAACATTAAAGTCATTCTTATTAAATAGATACTGGTGTAAACACCATGTATCAAGATGGGTGGAATTTTCCTAGAGGAGGTTCTGAAATTGTTTCCTCCTAACAAAACCTTGTAATTCTTTTATCAACACACATGATTTCCTGTGCTCTTTGCTGTATTCCAAAAGCCAAAATATGTATCTTATCCTGACAAAACTCCTGGTTTCCCAAGAAGAACAAACAAACAAACAAACAAACAAGCAGATCTGCATGGTGTCAGTACTTCAGGCAGTTTTTTTGTATTTTCTGGAAGATCTCACTGGCTTATGGAACAGTAATTATTTGCAGACATGCTCAGACATTTTCAACAGAAATCATGATGAAAACATCCAAGACCTTTCCTCTTGTAGCTGCAAGGTTGAAATCCCCAGTAGTAAACTTAAAACTGACCATTAGTTCAACTTTGTCACATGGTATTCAGCTATGCAAAACAAAATCTGTTGATAAAGTGAAAATCAGCATCTTAGAATAACAAAATAGACTGTTCTCTCCACACTGAAGACACTCATTGCTCCATTAGTGAAATATGTTTTTTGCTCTGGGTCACTGTTAATAGGGATATATTGGGGACAGAATTTATGAAATAAAGTCTCTGGTAAAAACAGTAAGTGGACAGACTACAACAATTCAGATGGAATCTGGGCAAGCCTAGAGTTTTAAAAGATTCTAGGCTATGGCTCCATAAAATGTAATGAGACAATTTAATAGTTTATTAAGCTGTGGTTCCACAGGCTACCAAGCAAACCTAGTGTCCCACTGGGGTCAAAAAAGGGGAAATCCCACCCTGCTCTTGCCTCTCTTCTCCCCTGCCCTGCTCCCATGCAGCACACTTGACACTTATCTCGTGATGGCCCCAGTGCTCCCTGGACTTTTCTGAATATTGCACTAACTTAGAAGAAAACTGCCTAGCTCTCCTGCTGGGCTAGTGAGTTAGTGTGGCCAATGGAAGCATCCCTTGAGCATGGGAATGGACGCACAGGAAGGGACTGGGCAGCAGGTCTATGGGCAAGGGTTAAGCTTTTCCATCTTGGCAGCAGTGAGCATTAGGTTGACCAGCTGCCCATGGAGCCATAAGTTAACTCATGAGAGAGTCAAGGAATAAGGTCTCCTGGAGTTACTCACTTCAGCTGCTAAAACAACACTTGCTGCTGACTTCAGCTAACAGATTTTACCACTTCCAGGAAATTATAAAGTGGGTAAGATGTCCTGCAGGCAAGCTTAGGCAATCCCCAATAATAGCATATTATTTGGTTTGCACCAGGGAACCTAGGCAGCAGCCTTCTAAGCTCTAGCTTAGGAGGATTGCATTGTGCTAGACTATAAATATGTAATAAAAAATGTCTTCTGCAAATAGATTACAGCTGAGCAAACTGGATAAAAATAGGCAGAAGTAAAAAATGACTGAGGTTATACTACCAGTTAACATCAACACCAGAACTAGAATCCAGGTCCCTTGAGTCTCGCCTGGCACTTTATCCATTGGATCTCTCTCTTTTTCCCAACAGCTCGGACCTAGTAAGAGCTCCACTAGCCTACGTTGTAGTGTCCATGACCCTTTAGCAGTCACAAGTCAAATCCATCCTGTCTGTGGAAGAAACCATTCAAGTGAAACTGCACTTCAACTTTTCTAAAGTGAAACTACAGTTCAAGTGAACTGAAACTACACACTAGACATTGAGCTTAAGAGAAAGATTTGGTTCAATGACTATTTTGAGTCAAACAATACACTGCTATCCCAGAGATGTCAATTGTTAGAAGGCCCTGTGGGTTTTGCAGTTTTGCTTTCTTATGTTTTGTTATGGATTTGTGTGGGACTGAATGGACAACAGTTGCCTGCTACTAAATTAGGGCTACGGAGAATACTCATGCTGCTTAGCTTCCATGAACAGGCTGGTTCCCCTAGGGTCTTTATGCAGTCAATATAGAGAGAGAGGTTACTCCGGAAGGCAGCTCATCTCTTACCATTCTCTAAATAGACAACACACAGAGAAGTTGGCATCAGTTTAGGCACCTTACTTAGATGTCTATTGACCTGAACACCTCCTCTGTAAGAGTAGACTGCATTCTACTGATGCCTTTTGAACTCCTACTTCTGTTTTTGGTTTGCAGACCACACAAATTTCCCAGAATAAGGAGGACCTACATTGCATTTTAATTTATGAAACATCTGCAGTCCATATGAGAAAAAGTATATCCCAGAGGAATGGAAAATTATAGTATGCACAACGTATAGATAAGGAGCAACCAGTGTTAAGAGTAATTAAATTTTGACACTGATGACTTTCAACCCACTGTGTGCACTAATTAATCCACACAATTCTCCTGTGAAAGAAATTCAGAAAGGTCTGAGATTGAGGGTTTATCTATACATGAAAACACATACCCGATATGGACAGCTATTTCAGACTGGCTCTGTGTGTGGATATTCCTATTCTGGAGTAAGTGTGACTTTTTCTAGTTAACTTAGTGCAAATCCAAAGCAGCTTGAACTCATTTAGAAAGAGAGAGAGAAAAAAAACACTTCTATTCCAAATAAGACCATCCAAATACCCTCAGACCAGTTACTGATTATAGACAGGCCTCAAAACCTGTATTTTATGTGGACCTAGAAATATGGGGTCCTTCAGCTCTTGCATGTTTTTCACATCTGTTAGTATAATTCTGATCACTCTCCCTCCAGAAGCATACAGTGGAACTAGGAGTACTCGAAAGAGTGACTAGGATGACAGCAAGTATGGCTCAGCATCTGTACATGGAAAGGCTAAGCAGACTAGCTTTCTTCATCTCTGGATGGCTTGAGTGTATGTGGAGAGGATGTTTCTAAAATCATAACTAGGATGGAGAAGGTGGTGAATAAGGAACAATTGTTCATTATTTCTCACCATGTAAACAAATGAATTTATCCAATGGCAGGTTTAAAAACAGATAAAAGCAAAGGGAATACTTTTCCACACACCAAGAAATTAAACTCTGTGACTCATTGCTACAAGAAGTTTGGATGCCAAAATTATTAACAGGTTTGAATGGGATTAGACAAATCAATGGAAGAAAGGTCTATCGAGGATAACTAAACAATGACCCAAATGTAATAATGAGGGGAGGAAATGCCTGCGGCACTGATTACTAGAAGAAAGGACAGAGGAAAGGATCATTGCTCTATTTCTTAAGCTCTTTCCCAAAGCTGTTGGTGCTGGCCACCGTCAGAGACAGGCTAATGAGATGGATGAACAAGCATGGCACTTCTTAAGTTTGTTTTTATGCATTTCCGGTGATTATATTTGTGCTTAGATGGATTTCAACATTAAATCAAAAGAAGTAGCGGTAATATATTATATACAGAGTGTAGAGCAACAGAGGCGGTTTTGGATCTGACCTATTTAGGTTACCTCGTTAGTAGCAAGTATGATGGCTTGAGTCATGTGACTTTGATGTATTTTGTAGCTAATGAGGTCTGCAGCAGTACAGGAGGGATGGCAAGCACTAGCACTATGAAAAAGGTGACTATAAATAACTCAGTTCCTTCCACACACTATATTTACTGAAGTAAAAAAAAAACCTCTTGATTATAATAACCCAGATGAGTGAATGATTTCTTTATGAACATCTTGACATTTTGTTCACATCTGATTAATTCAATGTTAGGGTCATTGCTTCAGAAGCTGTATATTGAAAATGAATTTGCCTTGTAACTATTTGGCTCTAAAACCTGATTGAAATACACAAGGAAGTCTTTATGGCCTTGCTGTGCTCTGCCAATTCAACAGTAATAAAAAATGACAAAAAAGAAACTACTTTTGCTTCTCTGTTTACTTCCACGTTTCATTCTGCTTTTTTGACTTGATAATGCCTGTTACAGATTAAAACCCTCTCCAGTCTATTTTTGGTCCCAGTGCTACTAATGCAGATATTAAAGAGTTTTTCAATTAAGGATGGACAAATTAATTTTGGGATCAAAAGTTTAGTTTGACATTTTTATGGTATTATTTGTATTTACTAATGAGAAAAGAGCTGGTGAAAAATAGATTGTAGTGAAAACAGAAATCAGAGGAGAGAACGTGTAATGAATACAAAGGACACCCACTTGTGCTGGGCCAGTTTTCTGTGGTGGGATGGTGGAGAGTCTGCTATCTCTACTACAGAATACAAGGCTCAATTTAAAAACAAAAGCTGTTCAGTAAGGGGAAAATCATGAGTTTAAACTGCAGGAAAAATATAAATTCATATTAATTACATGAATATAAAGGAGAGCCGTAATGAGTGAAGTGGACCACACTTGCTGCCAAAAACCAAGATTGTTTTTAATCCAGCTTTATATAAACAACCAACAGCTGGTTTTCAATATCTATTCATATATTAAAAACAAATTAATTCTTTGGAAAAAAAAACCTACATGAAGTTGTGAAGGGATTAAAAATAAATCTAGCAAAGGGACATGTTAACCTAAGTAAAACTGCAAGGAAGAAAACCACAGTGCACCAATTTATAAGCTATCAGTATTTTAATTACATTACATATTATATATGGTATATAATTTAGATGTTATATAATGCTATATGCATTATATATCCTGTAGCATTCAAGTTTTTTTAGAAATTAATATACCAACACAAAACCAGATTCCATTGAACCAGCTGAGGAATCATTTATTGGGCTGAAGTAATCACTTTGTGATACTATTCAGGAGATATTAAACAAGCAATTTATAAATGGCTTCTAAAAGTAAGTAAGATTTTTTTCTTTTAAATTCTTTGGGCAGTAGAGCCAAAGTAACTTTTTTCCAGGACATACTATAAGCTTGTTAAAAATAACAAGAGAGCTATAGGAACAAAACTAGAAAAGAAGGAGGTGAAGCTTCTTGTTTTCCTCAGAAAACAAAGCTTATACAGTCAGGTTACCCACTCCCCAGTATTTTGAGGCCTATTGGCACTTTCCAACCAAATTTAAAAGTAGGCTAAATATAAAGCTTGTAGGTATGTAATTATCTTTGGGATAAATTGGAGGTTGCATAGAGGGATGAAACCAAACAAATACCTTCACAGCAGTAGAGATATGTAGGATGCACCTCTTCTAGACTCCCACTTCGGGTCTTCCATTCACCACTCACCTGGCTGCAAACTAGCCACTGCACTCCTTGCTTGATGGGAATACATGGTACTGCACACTTTTTTTTTTTTCTCTCCACTGATATGGGCATATGAGCTCTTCTCCAGGATATTGAAAATCTCAATCTAGTTCCCTCCTTGCTTGAGAGAACTTGAAGATGCACTTACTTTCAAGAAAAGGCTTAGAGCACCAGTTATGCATATAACTTGTATATGGCATGCAGATATCTAAATTTTCAGTCTATATTCTATATGAAGTAGAAAATGAGACTGGAACGTGACAACCCCATTTCCCAGGGGAATGGACTAAAGGCTGAAGCCCTTCTTGCTCAAACACCAAGGGGGACAGTTCTAACAGGAGGGATTCAGAGTCTGCTATAGCCTGGGAAGGCCTCTCACCCCTGAACCATTAGGAGGGGGTGGCATCACTGAGGAGGTATGAATTCAAACCTCTTCAGTAGGAGGAGAAATGTGAACTCAGATCCCAGGACAGTATTGCAACACAACAGTTATTAGATAAACAAGCATTCTGACAAGCTTTTTAAAGCCAGACCTTCCTTTCCCTCTGCTCCCTTCAACCACTTCCTGAAATAAAATATTCCAATAGGGAAGAACTCATTTTACTTTGAGCAAAGCAACTCTTCTTCATCTTTCCTTCACTGTCTGTACCACACTGTAATCTGAGATGGCTGTGCTGGACTTCATGCATCTGCTAGACACAATGATGAACATGTTTACGTATAAAGTCCTATGAACAACAGTGGTCTGCGAAATACACTACTGCAACTAGAGATGCCAAAAATTTCTTTTCTATTGTTTCTTCAATCAATGAACAAATACGGAAAAGACAAAAAGAAATGGCATTAATTTATGCCTCTGACTGCTTATACACACCCACGTACCTCAGTGGGATTTCTGGAAATAATGCAAGGCCTCTCCAGTGCTTAAGATGCAGTGTCTCCAAATGCAACAGAAGATCTCTACAGTCAATAAGCAGAAAGATCTGCATAGAAGTGGAAACGAATTAATTTCATCATGAAGAAAGCTTTCTATATCTGGAAGGCATTGCAAGTGTATGCAAATTCAGGCTTCTTTAGGGATAGTACTACAAGCACTGTCAGATGCATTCTGCTGTTACTATGACAATAGCAGATAGCATTTTTCTAAACTGTTATTTATTGTTTAGCGAATGGGTTGCTTTAGGATGTACCTTAACAAAAGACACCTACCTTATTTCAGATATTTCTGAGCATAAGCATGTGTAAGGCATTATAAGAAAAAAACATTTTTGTCAACATGTTTTTCCATTTACTCATTGGTTTCTTGATTTTGCTGTGCAATAGCAAAACAAAGCCATGTTATGTTCTCAGCAGGGCTATTTTTATAGTGGAACAAGTTTCAGAGTAGTAACTTGGTATTCTTCCACTATTAAAAACATAAAAATAAAAAATTTATTCCTTGTCCTTCCTTCAAAGGGCTGGAAGACAGAATTTCCAGTGATATTCCTGGTATCTTTGTGAGCAAAAAAAACAATAGCAAAAGTTTATTGTACATAATAGAGGAAGAGACAATGAAAGCAATGCCTGTGTTTATTTTATGCAGTGTATACACTCAACTGCCACTGACTTCAATGCAAATTCCATTTTCCACAACATCTACAGTATGAGGCTCATGTTGTAGGAGCCATACACTAAAGTGGGAAGCACAGCATAAAATTAGGTAGGCAAACCATCTACAGTCTCCTTGGAAGCTACTGGTGTGGGATGGCAACATACAGACTCCTTCTACCCAATCTGTCTTATTAGAACTGTTACAATATTCATTTGTTCTCTCATTTTGTATTTAAATAAATGTAATGAAAGGAAAGCAATAGGTCCCCTGGCTACTGTAAACACAGGTGAACAAAACAGATGAAAAATTCACTTCTTGCTATCTTATATTCAAAGAAGAAAAAAACCCCTCATGCTGGGACTTGGTGTGATATTCTGGAACACAGCTTGCTTTCACTGCTTCCTTGTTTGACCTTTGTGCAAAATATGGAGAACTATCAATACAATATGCAGAAATGATGTCAGCCCTTTGATATGGAGGGTGAGGGACAGCTCATTTGGGATATTTGTTTTAATGATATCACAATTGCACATTATGTGGTTTGAATTAAATAGATGCCTTTGAGCTTAAAAAACTCTATTGATCTTTCATAATATTCCTTTATTTTTGTCTGGCACTCCACTGCGCTCCCAAACACTGTTGCCGTTGAAATGACTTAACAGTTGATGCAATAAACCCATTCAAAGACATAAACACCTCAGTTATGTTTTAAAATTGAGACAAAGATAGTTAAAAAGCGACTTAGAATTAAAAAAATCAGTTCCTGGTAACTGGAATGGAAATCCAGAAGTGGCATGAGGAAGATCATTACAAATCAAACTCTCATGGAATCAAATCTGTCAGTAAGAGCCATCTGCCTCATAGTAACTGCATCTCCAAAAAACAAATTCCCAGTTTTTACCTTTGTCCACAGTTGGAGAGAATGAGACACAAACAGGTGTCTGTAGCTTCCATGCACTGAATGGCCACTAATGTCAATGCAAATTCCACTTTCCATAGCCTTTACAGGTAAGACTGATGCCACATGACCCAACATTAACTACTGCTAATGAGAGCGAGATATAAACAAAAAAAAAATCTCTTCAGAAATTCTGATTTATACAAGATTTTAAAACTTACTACTCTAAAGATCATCTCAAAACAAAATTTAAAATTTCATTCTGGTTTCAAGTTTTTACTTATACTTACCTGGTTTATTGCCCCTATTTTCAAATAAATTAAAATAATATTTACACTAGAACTAGATTTTTGGTTTGAAACTGACTGTGGAAAAACAAATATTTTTCTAGTTGAGTGGATTATCTCCTCTCTCTCTTCCTTCTCCTCATGCTTCTAAGACATCTACAAATTCTATTTCAAATCTTTCTTTAATAGAGGCGCATTGACTGGAACAAAACTGCTTTAGAAGTAGTGATGAATTAGATGAACTGTTTTATTTTAAATTCATGATATTCTAAAACTGTATTTTTTAATCTTTTAGGTAAGGAATAAATAAATGCAACCATTCTGAAAAAGCTGATCTTTCTTAGAACTGGAAAACTATTATGCAGAAATCTGATCTTTTTGCAAGACCAGGGAGAAAGCTGTAGAATTTAGTCTTAAACTTCATAACAAACTTGAGAGGAGGGATTATTTTCATTTTCAGGTTGGGATTTTCAAATGGATTTAAAGACATTCAGTGTCCACTCCCCAATGAATTTCTTTACATCTTTGAAGCATCTCAGACTCTATGTTTTCCATGCACTGTGATACTGAGCAGCAGGGACAGGACCATAGTTGATGCCTGAGCCCAGTGTGTTATAAACAGCTGGAAAGAAAGAGCACTGCCAGAAGCATGAGGTGACTTTACCTTTTTAGAGTAATAGTGTTAGTGTTTCAGATGGATCTGTGTCAGGAATGAGTAAGACAGCCTTGTCACATCCTGTTTTCTTTAATTGCATTTCAGTTAGGGAGAACTTGAATGTAGCCCACACATCTTTTTAGGACTGTATATTTGCAAGTGATCAATAAAGAAGAACATTGATAAAGATCTTAAAGTATCAAATATCACAAAAAACATTAAAGGCACTGGTAGAAACCTATCAAAGGCATTAGCAGCCCCCAAATCTTCCCAGCCTCCTTGATTTACTATCTCTGTCCGTCATCAAATGTTCCAAATGAAGAGAATGAATTAGTTCAGGACAGCTCAAAAGAAATCCAAACATACAAAATCCTTGTTCTGAAAAGTAACAAAAAGATGAAGAATCTAGATCATTAGTACTTGTCGAAACAACATACAAAGAAGTAAGAATACAGGCTATTCCCACAATATAACAGAAATTGAAACCAACACCTTCCTTTAGCAGGAACTTTCTTTACAAAGGAAACTACAGAAAAATGTATCAGGAGGGATAGCTCACATATAGCTTTATAACAAATGGACTGTTCTAATAGAGGATAACTTGCCCTACTCCCAGGTAGTGTATGTATGTGATTTTACTCTTGGTTTAGTTTCTGTTGATGTGCTCTACTGAACTCTATGTGCCTAGATAACACAAGTTTCTGTGGGTAAAACTTTTATTATATGGCATTTCGTTTTATTTATTGTGATCTATAAGTATTTTAAAAATGCCTGTAGTACAAGATCGACTTGTACTGGATAGATGGATAGAAACAAGAGAGTTTTCCTGTCAAATGATGGTCTACATCCAGAAGGTGTACTGAGAAATAATTCTATTTACTTTTAATTAACTATAATTGTCCTTTGGTTCCAAAACTAATCTGACTACAACAGTTCTTGATTCAAACCAAACTGCTCTCTACACATGTGGATAAGACCATTACTATGATAGTAGAACACCTGGAGTAAACTACTGATCATTGGAAAAAAAAGCTTTGCCAATGATTTCAAAAGGACCGGTATTTAGTCTTCTACCATATAGGACAATAGATAATGAAGCTTTTTAAAAAATATTCTAGCTCATCTCTGTTCTCTTTTAGGCTTTTTCCCTGGCGAGTTTGCTGCCTGTCACAGAAAAACCTAAGCTGATTCTTACCAAAGTAAAAAAAGAAAAAAACTATAACTTTACACCACATGCTTCCTTTAAAAGAAGATAATGTGTTTACCATCTCTGTGCTTCCTCATTTTGCTTCAGCTTCATCACCTTGGCTTATCTCCCATACATCCTGGTATTTGCAAGTTCAGTAGTTTATGCTGAAAACAGTGTAGTCAAAATATTTTTGCATTACCCAGAGAGAATTTAACATGTGCTCTGTATTAATATCTTTTCCTGCAACCAGAAACAAGGACAAATGAGCTGATATCCTTTGGCACTTCACTGATATAAAAATATACCACCTCACTTTTGAAAAACAGTTCAGCTGAGTCGATTTTCTGAATGAGTTTCACACAAATGAGAGCATATGCTCCTGATGTAAAACCCAGATACACAAGTCATCTCTGATGAGAATGCAAGACCAGCCTAAGTCTAAGCCTCAGGGAACAGAACAGTGCTGTGTGAAACATGGACAAATAAAACAGGATTACAGTAACAATAATGATGCTAGAATAATACTAGTGAATTTCTAGTAACTTGAGGCATGATCTAGATGCTAGATAGACACAAACTTGTAGAGGCTTAGGAGACTCACAAACACTCATCCCAAAACCTGACCAGTTATTACAGCTTTTGCCGTATTTCTGCTGTTGGTAAACTGATCTCTTCTAATTACAAAATTGTTAAAGGGCTGTGCTTCTCAGCAAAGTATATTCAAAGAAGCAGAACCTTTTATGCTGTGTACCTACTCTCTGCACTCAGAGCAGCCATGATCTCTATAGAGAATCATTCCAAAAAGCTGTGGACAGTCAGTACAACTAAGATGCTGTTTCTTATACATCAGACCTCTACCTCACCAGCATCACAGGTATTCCCATTAATGCAACAAGGGATCAAATTGTTCAAATTCAGCAAGTTGCTTCTAGGAAAATCCATTGACGTGGTAGGGGTGCTGCTGAGGAGGTAGTTGAAGGCAATGATGACATGTGGGGTGGATGGCCTGGTGTGAGTAATTTGGAAGTGATTAGTTGCCCAGGTGTCCCTCAGTGGGCACCCTGGCCTGCAGAATCTGTCTCAAGCAATGAGAGACCAGCATAGCCTTGGCTGTCATCTCTTAGGCTGAATAGAGGATTGGTAGTTTAAAACGCAATAATCACAACAATTAATAAAATAGGTGCTGAAGAGCAATAACCACACAGGGCTATTTCATCCAGTTATAGCCTTTTTTGCATGTTAGTAAATAAATATTTTGTGTTTTGATTATTTCCATTTTTTGGCATTTTAGAAGCAAACAGCACTCATTCCAACTGTCCTCTGAATTACTACTACTTCCATCATTGCTGGGATAATGATGCTGGTTCACTAAGTAGCTCCTGACTTTGACTGCCCGATGTTCAGGAGCAGGCATTTGGCATACTTATTGGAAATTAAAACTTGAATTCCAGATTCTCAGTCCATCCAAAAGTCAGATCCCAGTAGCCTCCGTCTAGTGAATGCTTTGGCCTGCATGAATTATCAGTAAAACCTGTAGCAAAGCCAGAGGCCTAAAGGTCTTTTCTCAAAGAAGGTAAAAGGAGAAAAGGTGGATACTTTTTCATCTTCATTCTGCTTTACTGTTGTGGCCTGCAGGGAACACCAAATCCTACAGTTGTCCTGACTATGCTATTCTTCTTTTCTTTTTTGCATAATCTCTCTTACTGCCAATGTTCATCCTCTTTCTCATTTCTGCGAACTTTCCACTAATGGTTGTTCCTCAGATATCAGCACAGATCCTGGCTGAATCCATCCCATAGATTCACTATTAATTTTCCCTTTCCTTGGCATGTAACTTATGTGAACATTTGGGATTTACAGGTTGCAAAAAATGCCCAGAAAGCACAAAATACCCAGATAGGTGTGAGATACAAAGATGACAGAGAAGTAAAACCCAATTTCTCCTAGTCAAAGATGGCAATTTCTACATAGGCAGGTTACAGCCTCCTTGAGGAGCAGAAGAATGCTAGTGATAGAAGTAATGAGGGAGAGATCACCATCTCACTGCTTTATGAAGACAATGGAAAGAGGAATACTGTGATGGGATTTCCTTTTTTAGTGCCTGTCATAAAGCTATGACTAGCACAGAGATAATGAGATATAAAAGCTCATGCTACTGATCTGAAAAAAAAACCTCCAAAAATTAAATTAAAATTAATCAAAAATTAAATCAAAATTAAAATAAAAAAGAGAAAAAAAAGTTTATGCCAGTGTTCAATTGCGGATAGGTGAGCTTACATACTTCTTCCTAGAATACTAATCTCTATTTTATTTATTTTTGTTAAAGAGATTTCAAAAATTCCTCTTCAGCCATGTCTCATCATGTCATAATTATTCATCTTCATGAAAGCTTCTAACAGCCTCTGGTTACAACATAGTGACATTCGCTAATAAATTCTAAAGTGAAAGGATAATTAAGTCTCTATTCCGAATTAATCTTTAGCTTCTTAGCCAAACTTAGTGCCAAAAATAATGTGTCCACTAGTCCACAGGGAGCTAGACTCCAATAATCAGTCCACCTCACTTTGCCTAGGAAATAATCAGCAGATCTGGATGCTTTCTAGTTCCTACCAAACAGGACAAGCCTTAAAGAATATTTGAAAAGGGAATCTGAAGTATTTTCTTTGAACTCTCTGCTCTTCTTCAATGGGAGAGTGGAGCAAGGAATGCATTAGCATCTTCAAATGGAGACAAAGGAAGAGTTGTAATGAGAACATGTTTATATATTTTTGCCTCAGGCTTGCTTTGAAGCAGAATCTCATGTATTTTTTATAGACCTTTGGCTAATGCCTACTGACATAAATAGAAAGAGTCCATTGACTTCATGGCTGTTGGTCTGCATGTTAAGGTCAGGAGGCACCATGTTATATAAACAGCAGGGAAAACCACCAGAAACTTTTGGACCTGTTACAATACAGTAACCAGATTATTTTTTTAATTGTAGGTGTACAAGGACCAGAAGAAGGTATCTTTAAGGAAAATCCAGTTTTGTGGAGACTAGTCTAATCTGGATCAATCATTTATACACGCAATTTTTCTCTGTGTGTGTGTGTGTGTGTGTGTGTGTGTGTGTGTGTGTGTTTGTTTAAACTCAGGTATCTGCAGCATCTACGAACATGTGTTCTGTCTCATGCAGACAAGGTCAGAGAGATGTTTTAGGTGTCAAGGGGGAAAGTTCTCACATTTCTGGAATGGTTGAGAGAAGATTTATAAAGTTTTTACTGGCCTGAAGGAAAGAAAGAAAGCAGAAACATCTGCCAGAGTCATGAGTGGATTGTTGGCTAAATTAATTCAGCAGGGGGAGTCTGAAATAGATCATCTCTGCCTTCAGCAGTAGGCGTTAGTGGAGTCATCAAAAATAATTACTACAGAGGAGTCCAGGACATCCCTATAGGGAATAAAACCAATCTGAAAATGTAAAATAATTCAACAAAATATGGATAGAGAAGCCAGCAGTTCTTACACTCCTGGGCTCACAGAATGTACTTAGCTCTTATGAAACAAGAATAGAAATACTTTTGATTTGAATCTGGAATAGTACTTACAAACATGCGAAGAAAAAGAGGTGAAATCACAGACAGCATAGGTGGCTATAGATCCTCCTATGGATTGTACTGCCCAGAATTTCTGTGGTAAATATCTATGCAAAGACACAGGCATGGACTTCAAACACTGATACTGCTTGTGATGTTTCTAATATTGTGTTCTAGATGGAAAACTTACCTATGCTAAGAGTAGCAAATGTAAGGAAAAAAAAAAGTTTCAAACAGTTGAATAGCAGCAACAGAGTTGCAAATTAAAACAACTCTCTGCTTTTTAGGTTTTGAACAAGATCAAAAGGAGACTTTGCCATTCGCAGGATGAACTGTCACTGCTGTGTTTGTGTGAGCCTCTTGGCACTAACCTATAAACAACATACAGAACACCATAGGAACAGTGACGTGTCCATTTCCCACAGCAGTTCTTTTTTTCTCCTCATAAACAAACCCAAGGCTGCACATATTCTTCAGAGCCACGGCCTCTCCTCAGGAGCTCACATGAAAGCACTGTGACTGTGTTTTGCATTAGCTTACTTCTAATGCCAAAACAGCCTCCAGATTCCCAAAGCACATACTATAAAACCCTCTTCTGGCAGCAGCATGAGCAGGGTCACAGGCAGCCCATGGCTAGAGGCTAGCTCCAGGTGCATGGAGACCTGGGGCACAGAATCGGACCCTCAGGCTGTCCGCTGGGGTGGGAAGACCTCTCTGATGTATCTTACTGATGGCAAGCATTCCTAAAGACGTGCTTTGCTGGGGAGTATGGAAGAGGTTCTCCGTTAACCCAAGGGTGTGCTCTGTAATTCTGCATTGAAGCAGTTCAAGCATCTGGAATAGGCTATACCCACAGCCAGAGCTGCTTGTTTAAATTTGGGTGTTAAAACCCTGGCCCTCTGACTACATTAACAAGTTTTCACAGTTAAACTGGTCAGGCCCTGGGCACATGTAATTCTTCAGGGCTGTGGGAAATTAATTTATCCCACTTTAATGATGGTCAAACTCTCAAATCAAATGTCACCTGAAAATTATTTTAGTTCCTCCCTCTCTTTGGGGGAGCTGTTCCTATACCATCCCTTCATTGCTACTATTACAGGGAACTATTTTACTTTGAAAATGGCAGAAAATGGTGATTAGGCTTATATAAAATACTTTGGAGCATGAAAGGTATTCAGAATTACTTTTTGTAGTCTGTGCATCCTCTGTCCTCAGTATGTCAAACAAATAATGAAAAATACCACAAGCTCACTACAGCAATTTTTGCAAGAAAAATCCATTCTGCCCATTATGCAAAATTAGGTTCTGTTTTTCTTCATTTTGATCTTTGCAAAATTTCCCGCTTGGCCTTTCTTCTTCTGTGAACAGTAGTATCTTTCCACGAGAAAAGAGTATTCTGTGCGAGTATTCTGACAGATGTATATGTTAGATGACTCTATGCCCCCTTTCCCAATCCCCAAGGTGCTTATCATTATCTTTCCAACAGAAATTACCAAGAACTCAGATATGCTGTCAAAATGTCACATGCATTTCCCTCCTCACCTACTTTTCCCTGAATGGTCTAGGTTCAAAATCCCTACTATTAGACACTGAAGCTACCAAGGATCATTTTAACTGAATCAGATCAGGGAATAACTGTATTTTAAATTATCCCAGCATGTCAGAAGGGGCAGTAACCACTAATTTCCAGCAACACGGGGGGGGGGAGTGGGGGGGGCAGTGGGAGAGACTTTGGGATCAGGTGGTAATGAACCACCAGAACTCAGGATGGTAAGAGTAGCCTGTTAATAAGCTCAGCTGTATCCAAAACAGACCTGTTTCCTTGCATTTGAGTGGATTTTAGTAGCTGAGCAAGAGCACTGAGGCAGTACTGGGAGTCTGAACCTTGGTTTCTTCTCTGCCAAGCAGGGCCTTCTGAAGCAAGGAACATCCCAATACCATGTTCCATAAATTATATATGTATTCCAGACAGTCCATACTTTCACAGATAAAGCAAAAAGGTGACCACACAGAACTGAATAGAAAAAGATTCTAAAACTGTGAAAAATAGAAAAAACCCTCTAAAGCTGTGTTCTGACAAGGCTGGTACTACTCTTTAGCTTAGCTTTTGGGGGGAAAGTTAGGCACTTTTCTATGTCAAAAATCTTTCTACTGTCATAGCCCATAGCCTTCCAACAGAGTCTTTAAATTTGCTACACAAACATAAAATGCTAGACAGCTCAACATTAAAAAAGAAAACAAACCTTCTTTTCTTGTTAAGAGTATTTACTGACTTCTCATCACTGTGGTTCAAACTGCTTAATTTGCCATCACGTGTTTTGTGTGTTTTTAAAGTAGGTACCAGAAAGGAGTCATAGCTATTTGAAATACGGATCTCAACCCTGGTGAGTTATCAAGGTCTGAAGACATCTGGGATATTGTTTCAAAGGGAGGTTGGGGTATATCTACACAATACAATATATTACTGTATAAGAAGCCAGGACAGCTCTGGACAGACTAGTTTCGATACTAGAAGTATGCAAAAGTAGCCTTAGTTTAGGTCCCAGAGGGAGTATAGCCATGCCAGCACAGCATGTCTGTTAAGCTAATACACCCTGCTAAGCCAGTCTGCAGGGGCAGAGAGCTACAGCAACGCTGGGTTGTCGCTTCCAGTATGGAGACTGCTTTGGGCCTCTGTACCTGAAACTGTGCAGACATGCCTTGTACCCATGTGACTTGCCAGGAATCTAGGGTTGTAAAAGCACACTCTTTGCTTTACTCACAGCCTGTCTTAAAGACTTGGTAAAACACAAATTTAAGGGGCAGAGTAAGCATTCCACTACTGCCACCCAGACTTTCTCCAGAAAAATAGCCATACAGGAAGTTTCATATGTTCACATCTGGAAGAACAGAACTTACTGTCTGAGAGGAAGCTGGGAAGAAGACAGTTAAGAACACATGTATTGCCAGCTCATATTACATTTAGGTTTCTGATTCTAACACTATATTCACCTAAGACCTGGTTCCATTGGAAAAGTTCCATCTGTTTTGATAAGAACAGGATTTGAAACTCGGTTGTGGTGAGAAAGTGATAAAAAGTTACAAATTTGTTTTAAGAGCTTTCAGATTCATTTCCCTTCTGGCTTGATCTGGAGCTTGAGGGTGGAGGAGGGAGAAAAATAGCTCCTGTAATTGAGCTCTTCAGAGTAGGACTTAAAACTATGTCCTGCCTACTCCCAGCAGCTGAGTAGGACAAGTTTTCACTGTTCCACAGGGAAAAGGGTGGGAGTGATCAGGAAGGTAGAAGGCATCCTGAATTATCAATAAAAGTTGTTTTGGAGTGGAGGGGGGAGGAGAGAGGAAGAAGCAAACTGCACCAGTTGGCCAGGTCCAGAGAAATGGCCAACATCTGAAGGATGGAATCCTATTTCCATCTGCCAGCACAGAAATTTTTTTAAAAAAATCAGGGATTTGAGGAAAGTGAAAGGTTAAATCAAAGTGGGTAAACAGCTCCAGCAGCGAGGAGGCCTTGAGGACAAGTCTCTCCACTGGAGTGCCAGCAGAAATGTACCGGGGGAGAACTAGGTGCAAGACGGATGACAAGAGCAAAGTAGATTGCAAAGTCTGTTTCAGGCACGCAGACATCACCTGCAGGGGCAGAGAGCCTGCATCAAAATTTAGAGCCTGGAAGGTAGTCCATGGAGGTCCATGGAGAGGAAATGGTCAGTTCTTAACTTGTCTTAATCACTGCCAATCATGGCTAATGTATAGACTTCCCTTGCACTGGTGTCAGCTTACAGGTCACAGTTTTCTATTCATCCTTCCCACAGGCTAGCTCCAAATAGAAAACCATTACCAAATAATCTCTGTCTGATCAGAGCATTCAGTGTAAAAGCAAAAATGCTTCTGGGTTAATAAAGAAACTAGCAAGGTGGCATGAGAAGCTATTATAATTATGTGTGTCTAATATAAGGAAGAAACGCAGCTGCCTTTAACTCATTATATAAAACTGAGGATCAAATGCCATATGTCTGACCTGGGCTTCCTGCTCAAAGGGATGGCTGAAAGTTTGTTCTGCAAGCTAAAACTGGAAACTCTACAGAGTGACTCTACTGAAGCACTGTTTTACCACAATTTCTTTGGAGATGCACAATTGCAGGGGAACCTTTCCTCACTAAACAGGGAGCAAAGGCTGCTACAAGCATGTTAGAATATTCTTCCCCTTCACATACCAGGGAAAAAAGTCTATGAAATGAATGCAAGGCACAGAGGGACTTTCCTGCATTATAAAAGATAACTTCAGAGGGTCAGATCAATAAACCTGAAGTAGGTCAATAAGCTACTCTACATTTTAACAGTCCTTACCCAAACAAGACTATTTAATTTGGATAGTTTTCCATCAGAAGGGCAATAGTTTAATTACATTGCATAAACAGGAACCTAACTAAAGTTACCTCAGCAATGTAGAGATACAGTTTAAATAATTCACCCAAGCAACATTAATGCTCTTAAAATGGCACCCTTTATTTTCACAAAGGAGATCCTTCAGTCACCACTAGAGAGATAAGAGGTGAAAGACATAGCCCTTTACCCACAAAGTCTGTTTCCTTGGCCTTTATAATGCAATTATATCACTTTCAATACTTTGGCATATTCTCAGGGGTTTTTCTTCTAGCAGTACAGCGAGATCAGGCTACACGAAGAAGAACACCATGTTAACACCACAGTTTTTTATGGACTATTTTTACTGTTCCTGATTTATTTCTGACCTCCTGTTTTTTTTCTGCTTGACCTTTTACATGAAGACAGGGAAAGCATTACATTTCATCTGCCAACTGAGTGTATTTTCTTTTCTTCACTCACAGAATTATAGGGTTTTAGGTGAATGTCAGCTATTCTGCCTGCAGGCTTTCACTTCACAGAAAGAGTATACCTGGCCATTTCATTCCTGACTGGTAATACATTTTGTTAGGAAAGGGAATGTTTACCAAGTGAAAAACAGCATAGTTCCTCAGGGTTTTGCTGAATGACAATGTTTTGGAAGTTAGTTTCCCCTGAGAGTCAAAATTGGTGACGTATAGTGAAGTATTTTCTTAGTGCAATTAGCTTGTTTACCAAACCTGCACATTTCCTGTTCCTTTGAACCATGATAATGAATGGCACACAAGCAACTCCCTACGTACAGGTCAACATCTTTGCCTTGTACCTAGAAAATGCTGTTCTGTTTCTCTTTCCCTCACCATCAACTCACTCTATGGGTCCAAGTTTACAGCCAGATGCAGAAAATTGTGTGCTGAATCTATCCATGAGCTGAACCAGAGAGAGATACAAGGACACTCAGGTTTGGGAACCTCATCACTGTATTAGCACCAAGGCTAAGTTAGCATCCTCACATTTAGGGAAGCTGAGAACATGTCATCCTCCCCTTTCCTCCTCTCTTTGCTCTCATGGTTCCCTCAACTATCAGCCCTCAGTCCTGTTCGTTCCCTCCTCCTCCTGCTTTTTACACTTACAACCAGAGCCTCTGGAAAGAGAGGAGCACCAGGTGAGTCACAGGAAGGATGCTGTAAGCTGATGTGGGTGTTGCACAGGAGCAAACAGGTCCAAGTCCCACAAGCCTCAAAGAAGGTTGTTGACTCTGGGAAGACTGAGGGAAAGCTGAACAGGCCATGGCACAGACTTTTCTTTTCTAATCCCATTCTTACAAGACACTTGGACTCCCTGCCTCAGTACCACTGCTGCTTCCATGGCCTCTGTTCTGGCAACTCTGCAAGACAAGGGCAGAAACAGTCCAACTATTTGTCTCTACAGCCTAAACAGGTAAAAGAGGTGGAATCCTATTCCCCCCGTCCTGCAGTACAAAGGGGGACAGGGTGACAATGACATTGGTCAGGGTCAGGGAGGTAATGGCCTCCCAATGGCTACAAGTTGTTCCTGAGTTTTCCCATCCCAGGTACTTGGTGCCTAGGGGCCTTGAAGACTGACAGGAGGGAGGGAGGTACCAGGGAAGGTGCTGGGTGTAGGAGATTTGCCAGTGATGCCGAAGCTCCTCCTTAGGACTCCATGGATTTGTCATTAGGACTCAAGATACCCCCGGTGCCAGGCAGTGGTGGGCAGCATGGTGTTGTGTGGTTCTTGGGCAAGAGGAAGAAAGGATTCTCCCTGACACTGTTGTGGGTGTTTACTACAGGCCACCTGATCAGGATGAGGAAGTTGATGAGGCCTTCTACAGACAGCTGGAAGTAGCCTCACGATCCCAGGCCCTGGTTCTCATGGGGGACTTCAACCACCCTGATATCTGCTGGAAAGACAACACAGCTAGGCACAAACAGTCCCAGAGGTTCCTGCAGAGCATTGGTGACAACTTCTTGACACAGGTGGTGGAGGAGCCAACAAGGAGAGGTGTGCTGCTGGACCTCGTACTAACAAGCAAAGAAGGACTGGTGGAAGATGTGAAGGTCAGGGGCTGCCTTGGCTGCAGTGACCATGAGATTGTGGAGTTCAGGATCCTGCGAGGAGGCAGCAGGGCACCAAGTAGGATCGCAACCCTGGACTTCAGGAGAGCAAACTTTGGCCTCTTCAGGGACCTACTTGGAGGAATCCCATGGGTTAGGGCCCTAGAAGGAAGGGGCGTTCAAGAGAGCTGGTTAATATTCAAACATCACTTCCTCCAGGCTCAAGAGCGGTGCATCCCTATGAGTAGGAAGTCAAGCAAAGGAGGTAGGAGACCTGTATGGATGAGCAAGGAGCTCCTGGCAAAACTCAAGCAGAAGAAGGAAGTATACAGAAAGTGGAAAGGGGGACAGGCCACTTGGGAGGAATATAGGAACGTTGTCAGAGTATGCAGGGATGTGATGAGGAAGGCTAAGGCCCGTTTGGAATTAAATCTGGTGAGAGATGTCAAGGACAACAAGAAGGGCTTCTTCAAATACATCAGTAGCAAGAGGAAGACTAGGGAAAATGTGGGCCCTTTGCTGAATGGGGTGGGTGCCCTGGTGATGAAGGATGCAGAGAAGGCAGAGTTACTGAATGCCTTCTTTGCTTCAGTCTTTACTGCTCAGGCCAGCCCTCAGGAACTCCAGATCCTGGAGGCAAGAGAGAAAGTCTGGAGGAAGGAAGACTTTCCCTTGGTGAAGGAGGATCGGGTTAGAGATCATTTAAGCAAACTTGACACCCACAAATCCATGGGTTCCGATGGGATGCACCCACGAGTGCTGAGGGAGCTGGTGGATGTCATTGCTAAGCCACTCTCCATCATCTTGGAAAGCTCATGGAGGACAGGAGAGGTGCCTGAGGACTGGAAGAAAGCCAATGTCACACCAGTCTTCAAAAAGGGCAGGAAGGAGGACCCAGGGAACTACAGGCCAGTCAGCCTCACCTCCATCCCTGGAAAGGTGATGGAGCAGCTCATCCTGGAGGCCATCTCCAAGCATGTGGAGGAAAAGAAGGTGATCAGGAGTAGTCAGCATGGCTTCACCAAGGGGAAATCATGCTTAACCAATCCAACAGCCTTCTATGATGGAATGACTGGCTGGGTACGTGAGGGGAGAGCAGTGGATGTTGTCTACCTCGACTTCAGCAAGGCTTTCGACACTGTCTCCCATAACATCCTCATAGGGAAGCTCAAGAAGTGTGGGCTGGATGAGTGGACAGTGAGGTAGATTGAGAACTGGCTGAATGGCAGAGCTCAGAGAATTGTGATCAGCGGGGCAGAGTCTAGTTGGAGGCCTGTAGCTAGCGGTGTCCCCCAGGGGTCAGTCCTGGGTCCAGTCTTGTTCAACTTCTTCATCAATGACCTGGATGAAGGGACAGAGTGCACCCTCAGCAAGTTTGCTGACGATACAAAACTGGGAGGAGTGGTGGATACGCCAGAGGGCTGTGCTGCCATTCAGAGAGACCTGGACAGGCTGGAGAGGTGGGCAGAGAGGAACCTCATGAAGTTCAACAGCGGGAAGTGCAGGGTCCTGCACCTGGGGAGGAATAACCCCATGCACCAGTACAGGTTGGGGGTTGACCTGCTGGAAAGCAGCTCTGCGGAGAAGGACCTGGGAGTGCTGGTGGACACCAAGTTAAGCATGAGGCAGCAATGTGCCCTTGTGGCCAAGAAGGCCAATGGTATCCTGGGGTGCATCAGGAAGAGTGTTGCCAGCAGGTCAAGGGAGGTGATCCTCCCCCTCTACTCAGCCCTGGTGAGGCCACATCTGGAGTACTGCACCCAGTTCTGGGCTCCCCAGTACAAGAGGGATGTGGCACTACTGGAGCAAGTCCAGCGAAGGGCTACAAAGATGATTAGGGGACTGGAGCGTCTCTCTTATGAGGAAAGGCTGAGAGAGCTGGGCCTGTTTAGCCTGGAGAAGAAGACTGAGAGGGGATCTTATCAACGTGTACAAGTATCTGAAGGGAGGGTGTAGAGAGGATGGGGCCAGACTCTTTTCAGTGGTGCCCAGCAACAGGACGCGAGGCAACGGGCACAAACTGAAACACAGACAGTTCCATCTGAACATGAGGAAAAACTTTTTCACTGTGAGGGTGACAGAGCTCTGGAACAGGTTGCCCAGAGAGGTTGTGGAGTCTCCTTCTCTGGAGATATTCAAAACGCACCTGGATGCAATCCTGTGCAATGTGCTCTAGGTGACCGTGCTTGAGCAGGGGGGGTTGGACTAGATGATCTCCAGAGGTCCCTTCCAACCTCAGTGATTCTGTGATTCTGTGATTCCGGGCTTCCTCCTATTTCTAGAGCCCAGGGAGAACTGCCCTGGCTTCTCCTAGCTGATTTCTGGCATGGGCATAGGTATTCATTAATCTGTCTTAGCAGCTTCCTGTCTATAGCTTGCACATGTCCTGCTGGACAGAATGCAGGCAGATCTAGCAGGTCTGCATGTAACAGTAATAACATGGCTAAGGTCTCATCTGTTGTGAGGCCCACTTTTCCTGTCTGTGTCATACCAGAGGACCCACAAAGGTGAGTCTATGCATGCAGTGAATGTACTGTAGCCCTTTAGCTGTCAAACAAAGGAGAGTACCTTAAACCATCCTAGTTACTCTTTGATTAAAATGACTGGAAGGCCTCTTCTTCTCTGTCTGCAAGAAGCTTCATCCAGTTTTCTTCCAGCCTGAGCCCTGTGGTGTGCAAGCCATTAATACTGCCTGCCAAAAAGATAAAGTTTCCAGTTAGTCTTTAGAAATAGCTGCTATGATTTTTCTACTGGCACTACTGTGACAGCAGAAAATGAAGTCCCAGTTAAATTAATTTATCTGGTATCTACAGAATAATAAAACTTGCCTTATAACAACTCTGAATGTCTCCTGTTTTCCCCATTGTCAAATGCTAAGCAATGCTTTTCTTTCCTCAAAACAAGTCACTGAACTCTCAAAATGGCTGTTCTGTGTAAGAGGGTTAATTATTCTTTGTCATATCGACTTTAAGCATTAGACTTTTATTTCCGCTATTAAAAGTTGTACTTAAAAATATTTCCTACTAAATTTCTGTTTTTCAAAGCTTAGGCTGGAGGGACTGTTGAGTTAGCCTGTTGTTCTGTTAACATCCTGTGTGCTGGTACTAGAATGCCTTTTGCAGTCTCATCCACGCAGAGGAACTGTGTCCCTTAAACAATAGTTAAAACAGTACAGCATAGTCCCATCTTCTCCATGTACAGACACAGTACTACTGGTAAAAAGGTGCCATATAACAGTATAGTTAAGAACATAAGAAAAGCCATAGTGGGTCAGACTAGAAGGACATTTAGCATAATGCCCTGTCTCTGGAAGTGGCTAACAGTAGATGCCTAAGAGGAGTAAAAGATCACGGCAAGCTCAAACTGACATTCTGCAAGATTTCTTATCCAGTTTCCAGGGATTTGTGTATGAGAGACTCCTTGAACCAGGGCTGCGATCTTTGTGCCTGTTAATCCTCAATGGATTTTTCATGCATGAATTTACACAGTCAGTTTCTGAACCTCTGGAAACTTCTGGCACCCACGACAGGCTGTGGTCAAGGGTTCCACAGTTTAAACATACACTTTGTGAAGAAGTATGTCATTTTGTTTGTTTTGAACCTGCCATCTGGTGGTTTCATGGCATACTCACCTGTTCTGGTAATGGAAGCAACAGAGAACAACTCTTTCATATTGATTTTTTCCTTCCTGCTCAGAATTTTATTGACACCTATTATAACCCTCCTCATCCACTTTTTTTTTCTTTTTTTCCAAACTGCAAAATTATAGCCTATTGTTTCTGGTGAAGAAGTCTCATAAAGCACCTTTCTACCAATCATACACTGAAACACATGCTGAGTTAATTCTTTCAGCAGAAAAATCCCATTTCTCAGGTTATTAGTTAGTGCCAGATACTTTGCACTAACTGCTTATTTACATGCTACTTCTCTGTGGAAAATTCCAGGTACATTATCCTTCAGGGAAAGTGAATCATCACCAAAACAGAGATAAAATTTATCTTGCAGTAAGAACATGCACCCAGGCAGGTACTGAGGAGCAATCCATGCTGCAAATTCACATCTTGCTTTATCCCTCAATGCCTAGCTTGACAGTTCGAATGCAGACTTAGTTAAACTGAAGGGGCCTCACTTGGAGATGGTGTGGTATGGTTTGGTCAGGCAGACCACTGACATCCCGCCATCCCAAACCGTCTTAAGCACATCCTGCCCCAGCCTTTGCTGCCTTATCCCCCCTGAGCTGCAGACCAACATGCAGGCTGGCAGGCAGCCCCTTCCTCTCCACCCACTCACACTCACACCCAGACGTCCCTGTCCTCCTCTGCCTACTGGCTGCCTGAGCTTATTTCCACCCCACACTCAAACCAGATTGTACTGAAAGACCAGAACCCCCTGCCAGGTGCTATAAACTCTGGGAGAATACCAGAGGCTGATCAAAGGTCTTAATATTTATGGTTAGTTTGTCATCACTTCAGCTATTACAGTCTGGCACTGGTAAAATGACAATGTCACACTGTGCTGGTGCAGATGTAGCTACACTGGCTACTACTCATACCACTGTGGTCTGTTCCTGTTATGAAATGACAGGAATGACAGTGAAATTCATTACACCTGCATCTTTGTGCAGTCTTGTAACTTGGATCAGCTTAACTCTTTCAGTGATATGTCAAACCCTTAACTAGGACAGAAAATTTGGTGTATGTCTGAATAATAAGTTTCTCAGAACGATTGTAGCGCTCAGCATTTAACTTCAGAAGCAATGTGCTCTGACTTTGTACAGTTAGAAACAAAATGCTCCATTTGCTATTTGGAATGCAAGTTAATATGCTGAAAATACTCCGATTAGAAGAAAAAGAGGAAATATGACAGAGCTTTGAGGAAAGGTGAAGCCAGGCTCCCTAGAATAAACAAACATTTCTCTGGTATCATCCAGCCTGGTTTGCCAACAACCAACCCTATAGCTCCAAACTGTCCTTATTTGTATATCCTAAAATCTTGACTGAGATCAGATAAAACCTGTCCTCCTAATCACAGTCTTCATGGAATTGTGGAGTAAACAACTGCAAGATAACTATGACAAATAAAAAACACTTTCTATTCTTTTGCAGATTACATTTCCTTCTATTGAAATAAAAACATCTTTGTACGAGATGCTGAAAAGAAGGGACCAGCATTCTCTCTCTTCATGACCCACAAGGGTTAATTCATTTATTTATTTATGAGGAGTCACTGGATCGCTGCCCCTCTTATTATAAGCCTTTTGATTGGTCATTAATACATCTATCTAAAACCTGTCTTGCCTATTTTCTGGTTGTACTGACCTGAACATGCACATTCCATTTCTTCCACTACCTTCTCTCTTTCACAGGAGGCTGAAATAAATGACTTTAACAGTCATCTACAACATTACAGAAAAGGAGCATTATTGAACAAAAAATACATACAGATAGCAGACTAATGCTATGAAATTCCTGGTAGGAAGTAAACCCATATGGTCTCTAGGTATGATACCTGCTCATTTTATCAAAGAACCACCCCCCAGCTTCCTTATTCTGTTCTGATGAACAAAAAATTCAGTGATTTCATCACTGATGGCCATCAGAAAGTGTTTCTCCTTAAATCATAAGTAAAGTGGACTTTGCCATTCACCCAAATAGACAGGATTCCTAATGTTTTTTAATGTTTTCTGATGTTATAATAGACTCAACCAAGTAGCTCTTTCTTTGAACATGTCTTTTTGAAGGTTTACATAATGGATTTACTGCAGCTATTACAATTTTTAGCTAGTTTATAGAGCAGTGTTCAATCATGTGGTCAGTAAGTCATGTGGTAAATCCAGAAAAGCACTTCTTACAAGAATATACCCATGTGCAAATTTTAAAATAGGCTCTCTGCAGTTGGCACTTTATGAACTTGACAGACATTTTCTATTAATACTTTGCTAGCGGAACTTACCCACTAGATTGCTCAGTACAAATCAGAGCTGTGTAGCTGTGAAGAAGTGATGTGGTAAAGGCAACTTTCAGTCTTAAAACTGGTTATCAATGCAGTCCAGCAGCTAATGAAAGTCCTCTCAACTTTCCCATTCTATGTGTGGTCATGGGATACCTCTTGCTAAGTAGCTAAAGAGTTATATATTTTAGTGTCACAGAAACATACACGAGGAGGGGACCTCAAAAGATTATCCAGGTCATCCCCCTGTAAAGAGGGAGAATCAATTTTAGATTGTTTCAGTCAATTAAAAAACTCCTGGATGTTTTGCCAAGCTTGTTCTTGACCCAGACGGTCTAGACAAGTAAAGTTAATCTGCTGTTCTTCCTCATCTCATTTGATTATCTTCTAAATAATACTTTACTTACATAATTTTCCAAACCCTTCGTGAGCTATACAATCTTGAAGAACATTTCAGTCTTTTCTAGGAAATTCAGGACCAGCCTATTCTACATAAAACATTTCAGGTAATTACACAAGCTCTTGGGAAAAGCTGATATCTGACATCACTACAGATTGATCAGAGATACTGGAGTGAGGAGAGGCATTGAAGGAACTGGAAGAGGAACATCCTGCAATTGCTTTTGAGGCCACAAAAACAGCAACAGGACAGGAAGAATGTCACACGAAAGCACGTCTCCTCCAGACAAAATCTATCCAGATGACAAAAGAAATTTAAAATAAATGTTTATGCCACAGGAAACAACAGGAAAACAGGAACTGTCCAGCATAACATCAAGGAAGTAAATGTATGCTTCAGAAGGCGGCTCTGATTACAGCTTTTTTTCTATTTGCAGTCTATTTAAGCTTATTATGTTTCAGAAGCAGAAGAGGAATGTATTGTCAGTGCACAAGTATGTTGCATCTAGTCTTTTTCCTTTTTTTGCCCTCTGTATTTCTTCTTCAGAATCTGCCAACAGCTGCCCAGGATGTCTACAAATAAAACAGTGTTTCCTGGCATCCTTATACAAGTTAGGCATTTTGAATAGCTTTCAGATGCATTGTTTGGATGTGCTTTAAGTGCCTTCAGTCATAGCCATACCCCAAACTTTCGGTGCTTCTTTAATGCTATCTTCTCATGGAAGTCTGGACTCCCACTCTTTTCATGAATCAAATGCTGCTCCTCTATCATTAAATCCCCTGCTATATGCAACCACATTTACTGTACGTTACTATATCATTGCCTGCCTAGCTTTTTTTATATTGTCTTTGTCAGCACCGTATCTGAGCAGGTTATTTATTTTAAAGGCCCCAAAAAGATAATCATAGCAGTTTTTCCATGGTATTTGGAAAACACTCACACGCCTAACTCCCATCAAAATGAATTCAAAGTAGGCACCCATGTCTAGACAGCTTAAATGCCAAAGTATTGTTTCCTATAAATTAAGCTTTTCTAAAGGCCTACAGCCAGACAACATTCCTGAAGGCTATCTCTCCTTGACTGTTCTGTTCACTTCAACTTTGACCATGGGTTTCCACTGACAGGTTCATCATTCCAGTGTGGACTAACTTCTGGAAGCTGTCACAGCCTAGGGTGGGACAGTCCATCAGCTGTGACCAATGCTACCGATGCCAAACTTAAGAAAAAACAAAATCTTGTGGTACTAAGAAGTTGGCTGATATTTTTAGGACTACTTGAATACTTTTTCTCTTTTTTTTTTTAAAGTACATTTTTAGGCATATTGTGCTGCAGCAGTCAAGTCCCAAGATCACTATTTAACCTTGGCCAGATAAAAATCAAATAGAGTGGAGTGAATTGCATTAGCCAGGTTCAAACAAAAAAAAAAAAAGAAAAGAAAAGAAAGGCCATAACTAGCTCTCCAGAAGGAGGACTAACAAGCTGCAGACAGCTAGCAACAAATGACCAAAAATGTGAAGAAAGTGACAGAAACCTCTTTGAAGTATCACCTTTAATCTTTAGCCATTTGGCCAGCTTCTCTTGATCCAAAGGTCCTGAAGGCTGGTGGATGGCTAGGAGGCAATGCTCCTCCTCCTTAATGCACACAAAGCTGGGTGTTGCCTTCATACCACTGGCATCTGGAGTCCATGAGAGCTTATGATTTCACCTTCTAAGTCCCCAGGGATGCCAAACAGGATGCGAGAATCTTGCTCTGTGCAGTTGGTGACATCCCGAGTTTCTACACCTGGAGTGTATACTCCCCTAAAAGTCAGAGTGCTTCTGTCAGCATATATTCAAAGTGAACAGATGAATCAGTGGTGTGTCAGTATTTTTTCCATCAAGGCAGGAAGCAGGAAATTCTGTCTCAGAAGTAGATCTGTCAATATTTCCTGACATGTTTGGCTATAATGAAGTTCTGGTACATGTTCTGGTTTTTCAGAGGCCGCTGGTAATTTGTCCCTTTGAACTAAAAGAAGGCAAGAATTACATTGTCAAACTTTAAATAAATTTTTGTTTGTTCTTTGAAAGTTTTATTACAGAACCTCTCTCCTCTTTTTACCATCTGACTGATAGGAAATCAAAGGATTCTAAATTGGGAAACATCTGATTGTAGGAATGAAGCAATTAGTTGGCATCAATAACAACAGTATATTATTACTAACAAAAGCATGTCTGCAGCCTAGACTCCTTAAATAGAAATTGCAAAAAAATGCACAGCAACCAGGGCTAAGATCCATGCCAGCTTAATAAGAGAAAGCAATGACAAACTAACTGATGGTAGCTTTGCTTATTACAGTAGTATAACATATTTGCTTTTTGCCCTCGGGGCATTTTATTGTATATGATAATTATGGAACAAGTAAACATGTGTCACTTCAAAATGCTTTAAAAAACTGGAAATCCAGTAAAGTAATTCCATTTTTATTAGGCTTATTATTCCTGCATTCATTCAATGATACTACAAATTCAGGAAGCCAACTTGTCTTGCACATAAAATGCATAAAAATAACTTTATTCCTGGGCCATAAAACATGCTAAATATCTTCAACAATGAAACCATTAAAATCTGTTGTGTCATGGATGATGAAAAACATATAATTAGTAACACATTTATTGGAAGTTTGAAAATATATCTTGGCGGGTCAGAATTAAGGCTATTTTCAAGAGTTCCATTACAACAGAATCAGTGAGGCAGTTCTGGTCCTCATCTTTTCTCTCTGCACAAGCTCCTGAGCTCCAATTTCAGAGTCAATATTGCAAAAAAAATGTTAAGTCTTGCTCATGCTGACTCTCATAAATCTCTGGATAAGTCTTATGTGATCCTTGACATAGCAATTAGGCTACAAAACTCTCACACAGAAGCCAAGAATCAAAACTGTGTTTTGCTTGGAAATGTTTTTCAGTTCCCTGGAATTTGAAAGGGTTAGTACACAACAGTAATAAAACAGTAATAAGAGCTTTTCAGTTAGTCACTTTCCTTAGCAAACCAGGAAGAAATAAACAGAGTGGCCTTGGTCTTTGATGTTTGAATAAAAACGCCAAGAACAATCCCTGTAGCCATATAAGTGGCCTTGGTATAAACAAGGACCAAGAATATCTGTTTGCTTAACCTACATTATGTGTTATTTCCACGTGATGGACAAAAATGTGCCAATCTGCTTGGCTTAGTTCATTACTGGAAATAAGTGGCAATAGATTTGAAGGTAATTTTTAAAACACACTGGGAAAGGGAGGAAAAACAGAAGAGTTTATTTCATTCTTTGCCTTGATACAATGTCACTTATTACATCACTTTTTTTATCTACTAGAGTAACACCTCTACTTTCCTTGTGGAATCACTCAGGGCTCTGTCCTGCCACAAGATCACTGACAGGTGATTACCAGCTTTTGCTCTGTCACTTATCACTCTAAATCTTGTAAAAAATCAACTTTTTCAGTTTTGTCTTGTTATCAAGAAAGTCACTTGAGTAAGACCAATTTCCTGGGCACCTCTAACATCACATCCTCTCCCTCTGCCTAGTAATTTTCTCTGAACTCCTGCTAGGTTTGTCTCTTCAAACGTGGCAGAGGCTGGCTGACTCCTTTACTTCGGCCCAGCTTTGCCCCTAGGCGCTCTCTCCTTCTGAAAGAGCAAGGGCTGAGAAGGCAATAGGCAAAGCCAGGCCAAGTCTCCTTTCTCTCTCCTCCCCCCATTGCGTCTGCAGGGTGTGCAACAAAGGCAACAGCTGTACAAAAGGAAAAGGAAGAGAAAGGAGCTGAGGAAAGGGAGAGATAAGGAGAAGCTGTTGTGCAATGGATCACAGTGAATAAACATGCAGGTGTGTGAATTGCTAAGACAAAATGCTTGAAGGCAAGATAACTAGTAGGAGACATCAGGATAAATCTAGGCAGAGTATAGTGTCATCTCTGTACAAAGAGATCTAACTGAACAGCTCTGTGTAAAAATAACAACCTGCCTTGCCAGCCACGTTCTCCCTTTGGCCCCCAGCTGTTTCCACTTCCTTAACATATGCTGAATCAAATAAAGTGTTTACTAATTTCCCATCCAGCTTCCCATGCAGAACATGCACTGCCAAGACCGGAAGAAGGTGAAAAAGAGCAGGCAAAAATAATGGTAGAAGATAAACTAAGGCATTTAATCAGTGCTTTTCTCTTGGGTTTCATGTAGGTCTGACTTAACTGCTTCACTACCAGAGCAGGCATCAAGAAGAACCTTTATTGCTCTCAGTTTGTAGAACCCGAGAGGAAGTCCAGGGCAAAGGTATCTAGGTGGGAACTGTTCCTTCTGCACAGAAGCCAGTGTTACCTTCAGAGTAGCTAGCATGACCCTGACAAAATGTAACTAAAACATATCTGTCATTCAGACTCTAGAGGAGGTGTACTAAACTGCAGCCCTGCTCACAATCAAGAGTCAGAGAGGAGATGCAGCTCTTTCCACTTTTGCTCCTTTTAGTAATAATAATAATAATAATAATAACAACAACAACAACAACAACATATAGTCAAAAACTATCAGTGTATTCGCTGTTCTTTATCACTTTTCATTAGGAGAGCTCAAGGGTAATTACTGGATGCTTCCCCGGCGCTAGTCATTCTGCTTGTTCAGGAATCTGAAACAGAAATCCCAAACTGCTAATTCCCACCCACTGTTATCACATATATAGTAACATTTTAGATGTATTCATTCATCAGGCAGGGAGGAGAGGACTGAGACTGAAGCGAAGGTCTTGTTCATATTCAAAAACTCTGCTGCTGAACTTCAGTGGCATAATTGGTGTACCTCTCTGCATGCTTCATACTGATACGGCTAGATGGGAGAGAACATACTGTACCTGTAAGAGCACCTCTGTATCTTTATAATGATGTTTATATCCTAGTCTGTTCAAATGTAACTCTTTCAGTCCAAAATCACACTCTGATCAGTGTGGAAATGAGTGAGGAATCTCTAGGTAGCACCACTTCACACCCTATGAGACAACAGAAACAAATCTCTGTCAGTTCCTTTCCTCATGCTTTTCCCTGTGAGCACAGCTTTGATAGAACAGGTGAGTTAAAAACAGCAATTAAAAAGTAATCCTAGGATTAACATATTTAATGATGGGTCCAAATCCATAGAGTTTTGTTGAAGTTAAGAGCTGGCACAGCAGTGTTAGTGTGAAGCTAAGTACTTTCCAGTACCTGGAGAGGTTTGGGTTGTGTTTGAAGCTTCAGCATTTAATGTAACTGCTTCACCTTTCCTGCCCTTAATTAATGTGATTCAGTTAATGAGGGAGGAGAAGAGAGTCTTCTATTGTATGATTTGTTCTCAGCAAAGTTCCCCATCAGTATGTAAGAACCTCAAAGCAGAACAACAGGGAAGAATTATTTTTCCTTTTAATTATAGAAGTAAGTAAGTGAGGATCTTGGTTGCTCCCACATCTGTTGTGTAAAGGGGTAGAGTGAGATGGCCTCATTCAAAATCTGTGTCAGACAGCTCCGTACCCTAAATCTGCAGGTATCTAGATAGGATACAATAACAGACAATCTCGTTTCCTTCTTTCAATCTCATCCTTGTGAAGAGCCCTACCTCTCTACCCTGGCACACTCCAGGAGATCAGATTCCTTGGAATTCAAGGAAACCCACCTAAAAACAGAGATACTGGCTTTTTTCCTTCCTCTTTTGAGTTACTTCTTCAGTCCTCAGTTACTTCAGCACTGCAGAGTGTATGAGTGAGAAGGACACAAGCTTGCAGCATCTTTATGTTTCTGTTTCCTGATATCATTCAGAGCTGACTCAATCTCCAGTGTCCTGTAGAGCCGTTTCATGGCTGCTCTGATTTGTTCCCATTCCACCACCGGGGCTCTTTGGCTCTGGAATGCACCGATCTGCCAGAACACAAAGCACCCCAGCCCTGACCGCTCCAGTCTCCTGCCGCCACTGGTGTCTCTACATGGGTGGCAGAGTCTCATTAAGCAGGGGATATCCCTTGAGGCCTCCTTCAGTACTTTCTGTTCCCTTTGAGGGTTGTAAAGGAGCCTGGACAATGAGCCCCAAAGAACTGGTTCACAATAGTTTGCTACAGAAGGCAGATTGATTAACAAGGACTAAAACACTTACACAGCAGCTGCCAGTCCACCAACCAAAAATTATTCTCCATACCAAAAAACATGGTGTGCAAGTGTTGGAGCCTCACATCAACTACAACCCTCTATGGAATATAATGAAACAAGGATAATACAAAACACTGGATTGTTACAGTTAAGACACTTCCCACAGGAAAGGAGAAATAACACACACACAAAAAAGAACAAATGCTACGAAACAGTCTGAAGTACAGATCCCTCATGTCTAGACAACCCCGTAACTGTTGTCATTTTGCTCAGGTAAATCCAGTCTTCTTTTATTCTCTGATGACTGCAGCCCATAGTACTGGACTTTATTCCACTGTGTTAGCCTGGTCACAATCTCCCCAAGAGCTGGTGTAAAGGAATACCTTATTCACTACCTTATTTGACTCTGAATGAGTAAGTGTCTCATCAGTTGTGTTTCTGATGTGGTTTATACTTAATCGATCTAACATCCCTTTGATTTTGCTTCCACACCTGCCTGATCTTGTACTGGCTGTACTCCTGTGGCATGTATCTTAAAGCCCCAGCCTTCAATCTCTTTTTAATTTATATGCTGTTAGCATGTTCTTAAAACACCTCCAATTAGAGAAAGCTGACCTTTCTAAATCACCTAGCTTATTCTCAAGAAATTTTCTTAAGGTCTAATATGAATCTCCATGGCTGCAATTTAGGCCCACTTTTTATCATCTTGTTTCTAATGGAGAAGTTGGAGGAAAAGGAAAGCATGATGAATTTACAAAGGTAGCAAGACAAGTGATATTACTCATTTGCTCCGGATTAGCAATGCCATAACAGTGTCGTATCAAGTTCGCTGTGTTATAGCAGCAGCCTAAGGCTGTAAAACAATCTGCTTCTGTTTCAGAGCAAATCAGCTACATTTCAGCCAAGGAGCACACATGGTGCCAATGGCTGATGAACTCTGGGCTTTTTCTCTCTGACAAGGGCTGGCAGCATCTTTGCATTCAGAAGTTGCTTCTCCTGTGCATTTCACAAAGGGCAGGTGGGAAGTACTGCTGGGGGAGGAAGGGGGGAATGCTGCACTAAGGAAAAAAGGAAGAAAAAACACATTCCACATTATAAATTATTCTGCATTTTTAAATCACCTACAGGCTGGTATTTTAGCATTAGCCAGTTTTCAGAACTTGGTGACACTTCTGGTGACACTGTATAGTAATACATTTGTGGTAGATTATATAAACAGTCTCTAACCCCCTCAGGATTCAAAAACCATCCTACAAGGACCATCACCAGTCAGTCATGCCCCAATTCATTCTTTTCTTTCTTTCCCACCTTCTTGCAAACACTGGTATTTTCCTGTTTTTCTCATTTTCCACTCACAATTACCATAACCTCATCAACCACCATTTCACAGAATCACAGAATCACAGAATGGTTGAGGTTGGAAGGGACCTCAGGAGATCATCTAGTCCAACACCCCTGCTCAAGCACGGTCACCTAGAGCACGTTGCACAGGACCATGTCCAGGCGGGTTTTGAATATCTCCAGAGAAGGAGACTCCACAACCTCGCTGGGCAACCTGTTCCAGAGCTCTGTCACCCTCACAGTGAAGAAGTTTTTCCTCATGTTCAGATGGAACTGTCTGTGTTTCAGTTTGTGCCCGTTGCCTCGCGTCCTGTTGCTGGGCACCACTGAAAAGAGTCTGGCTCCATCCTCTTGACACCCTCCCTTCAGATACTTGTACACGTTGATAAGATCTCCTCTCAGCCTTCTCTTCTCCAGGCTAAACAGGCCCAGCTCTCTCAGCCTTTCCTCATAAGAGAGACGCTCCAGTCCCCTAATCATCTTTGTAGCCCTTCGCTGGACTTGCTCCAGTAGTGCCACATCCCTCTTGTACTGGGGAGCCCAGAACTGGGTGCAGTACTCCAGATGTGGCCTCACCAGGGCTGAGTAGAGGGGGAGGATCACCTCCCTTGACCTGCTGGCAACACTCTTCCTGATGCACCCCAGGATACCATTGGCCTTCTTGGCCACAAGGGCACATTGCTGCCTCATGCTTAACTTGGTGTCCACCAGCACTCCCAGGTCCTTCTCCGCAGAGCTGCTTTCCAGCAGGTCAGACCCCAACCTGTACTGGTGCATGGGGTTATTCCTCCCCAGGTGCAGGACCCTGCACTTCCCGCTGTTGAACTTCATGAGGTTCCTCTCTGCCCACCTCTCCAGCCTGTCCAGGTCTCTCTGAATGGCAGCACAGCCCTCTGGCGTATCCACCACTCCTCCCAGTTTTGTATCGTCAGCAAACTTGCTGAGGGTGCACTCTGTCCCTTCATCCAGGTCATTGATGAAGAAGTTGAACAAGACTGGACCCAGGACTGACCCCTGGGGGACACCGCTAGCTACAGGCCTCCAACTAGACTCTGCCCCGCTGATCACAACTCTCTGAGCTCTGCCATTCAGCCAGTTCTCAATCTACCTCACTGTCCACTCATCTAACCCACACTTCTTGAGCTTCCCTATGAGGATGTTATGGGAGACAGTGTCAAAAGCCTTGCTGAAGTCGAGGTAGACAACATCCACTGCTCTCCCCTTGTCTACCCAGCCAATCATTCCATCATAGAAGGCTGTTGGATTGGTTAAGCATGATTTCCCCTTGGTGAAGCCATGCTGACTACTCCTGATCACCTTCTTTTCCTCCACATGCTTGGAGATGGTCTCCAGCATGAGCTGCTCCATCACCTTTCCAGGGATGAAGGTGAGGCTGACTGGCCTGTAGTAGATCTCTTCTGATCACCTTCTGTTTCTCTTCCTCAGATTATTTTTTCCATTTGTACTCCCCAAGATCTTTCTTTCATGAAGTTTGTTCCCCACACGTGTTCTCTATCTGACATGATTTTCTCCTCCTCAAATATTTTCATATTTTCTACTTGATTTTCCCCTTGCCATCTCCTTCCTTCTCCTTGTGGTCTAACACTGGCTGAGGTCCTAGTCTTTTCACCCTCCAACCTCACTTTCTATCCATCATCAACCCCTTCCATTTGTGTACTGTCCTCCCCCATTCATCTCCAACTTGCTTTTTTCTCAGGCAGTCACCATTCATCCAAGTTTTGTTTATACCTCAACACACTTCCCTCTTCTCCTCATCCATCTCTGCCTACTCACCCTAGCATTGTGCCCCAATCCTCTTTTTGTGTGTGTGCCTTTCATCCAGTTGCTGACATGAATTCCATTTTCTCTTATTCACTTCAGTCCACTCTTTCTCAAGTAGTTCTACAGATCGCAAAGGAACTATAATGCTTCCTAAACAGTCATTTACATTTCTACAGTGCCTTCTAGCTGTGTGTCACACAGTCCTCTGAGAAGAGCTAAATCAGAAACTCTGCACTTCTGAAGGCAGGAGTATTAACCTCTTGCCTGAATAGGTGAGATTAGTCACAGAAAGGCAAACTGACATGTCCAAGATGGTTGATGCAATTTCATCGCTAGGCTTGCTCCACAATCTACATTTCTTATCTTTGCCACCACCTACTGTGGTACTGTGCTCTGTTCTGAACTCTCCTTTCACTTTTCTCTAGAATTTCTTTATGATCCCATATTTTATTGTGCTTCTACAATTTTACATAGCTCATTCATAGAGCTGATGATATCAAATTCCTCTGCAATTATCAGTTCATAATTTGCAGTGTTTCTGAAACAACATAGGGCTCCATGTAAATGTGACGTTTTTGAAAAACCTTTCCTTAAAAAATTTCTTACAGTAAAAAATCAGTGGAACTCATGGAAAGTATCCCAAAAAAAACTGTTAGTGGCTCTTCCAAGAAGAGATGCACTTAAATTGTTGGATTACACTGCGTACTTATTGCTTTCTTGCTGGGAAGACAGGTGACCTAAGCATTTCATAGCAGTAGTGTGCTAAACACCCAAAGGGAAGGAAGTTAGTCATTTCTCTTTTCTCAGCTGACTTATGACTACCTTGGAAGTGATGTAAGAAGTGGGGATACTTGTCAAGGGGGGGAGGAAGAAGGAAAGGGGATGGGGCTAAGATGGGGAAAGGTGCAACAAAGTAAATTGTATTTCAGTCCCAAGCTGCTACACAGACAGCACTGTCCAAGAGGAAAAGCAGATTTTAAAACTCAGCATACCAGTTTTTAAGACAGAAGTTTACTTTTGATCAAGGTATCTAAACTAACTCCACAGCCTTCCCCTCAGCAATATGTCAGCAGCTTCTTTCCATAGTGTTTGCAGCACTAGCACACGCAGGCTAACTGATTTCCTTTTTAATGCTTGCTCAAAATCCTACCTTTTTGTTCTGCCAGATTGCAGACAGCAGGCATATTACAAGCCACACTCTGTAAGCAGGTGAACTACAAAAATCTGTTTTATCTGTTTTCCTATGGATTTATATCTTGTGTGCCACTGTTACTTCACCTTTACAGTATGAACTATTTCTCCATGAACCTTGCTACCACAATGCTCTCATGTCTTCCCCATATCCTCACATCCACAAGACTTTTACTTCCCCATCATACTAAATAAAGCTTCCACCATACCATCAGATTCCTCTTATGTCCCGCAAATCCCTTCCCCTATAGTAGCCCTGGCTTCTCAATATCCCATATTGCACCCTCACCCTCCTCCCTGATTTATGCAATACTTCCATTTCCCTCCCATGTTCTTTACCTGTTTGATGGGGCAGGAGCCAGCACAGGCCATGGCTGATTCAGACCATGAGGGCTGATAGCACAGCTTGCGGATGGCACAGAAAAGATAATCGATCACTGAACTCAAACTTTCCCTTGGTGGTCTTCCTAGCAACAAATTTTCATGAAATTTTTAGAAACTTGTTATCATCATTGAAGCCTCTATTCCTGTTGAATTTGGTAAAAATCTAGAATTTATTGATAAAATTGGAGAGACTGACAGGCAGACTGTGTAAGCCTTGTACTCACAGAAACTTGTCTGTTTCTAGCTCTCTTTCAGATGTTCCACTGGTCCTGGATGAATCATTCTTTACCTGATTCTTTCTATAACATAAACAAACCACCAAACAGAAAGTGGGAGAGGGTGGAAAAAAGAAAGTGGGGTAAAGAAAAAGCAGCTAGCTCTTACATCAGTCTTTGGTAATTCAGGCATCCCATTCCTTACTGTTTAGTCTCATTTTCTGACACGAATGCCACTGATGTCAATGCACAACGTGCAGTTACACTAGGTCAGATGTAGACACCTCCTAAATAATGAAAGCAAAGAGAACCCTGTAGCAAGCTCCAAGACTCCAAAGAGCTTTTAAGTCAGCAGTGTCTTTTCTTCCACAGATTCAGCAGGTTGTTTCAGTGTGGTAGCTAATAGCATTTTGTAATGTTAGATGTAAATCTGCAGTCTCATTAGTCTTTAAAAATGGAAAATAATTCTTTGATGCTTTTCTTCCTCCCATTTTCTCTCCATTTCTCAGGTTTGAAAGCCAATAGCTGGATAGTAACATAAAGGTTACCACTCAGGTCTGTATTTTGCAGCTGACCTGTGACTAATTAGGAGACACCTTCAGCACTTCAGCATCTTTCCACAATCTTTCATTTTTAAAACAAAGTTAATTTTAAATTCTTCATCGTAACTCAGAGCCCTTCAGTCCTGAAAGGTCCATGCCCTAGAATATGGGGGGAAAACATTTTTTTAAACAAAATTATGCAAAATAATGAGTCTTGCTGCTAGTCTACCTGTAAAATTTCATTTTCTTCCTACTGTCCTATTTTCACAGTTTCTAAGTAAAAGATGACAAAAAGAATATAACTTGATGACAACCAGTTTGCTGCAACCTTCTGAGGAGGAAGAATGGGAGATTGTTAATGTTGGGGGAGTGACTAGGAGAATTTATCACCTCGTGATTTTTATAAGGACAATAAAAATTGCTCATGAAGAACAAATTCATACCAGGAACTCCCATTCTTATTGGCTGTTATGAACCTAGAGATATACCTGTCATTGTGGAGGTAATGAGCTAGAACAGTAGAAATTCTAGACTGCTGCTTTGAAAAAAAAACAAGGTCTGTTACAGTGTAATGCGGTTTTTCTTTTTCATCAAGAAGTTTGAAATACTACTTCTTAGAACATGGAATAGCCTCTTCATTTAATGAATGACATTCTGAAAACTGATGCTAAAGATATTTTGCCTAGAAACCGTAAGGGATCTCTGTAGTTTTTCCTGTCATTCCTTTTTTACCCATCCTTTCTCACCCATTCATACCATGAAATATGCTACACAGCAAGTAGTTGTCAGGCAGCAACCTGCAGAGAGCTTTGTTTGTATATCATAGATTTCTCCCCAGCACTCCCCAGAGTCAATCCTATGGACACTACATTACTGGTAATCTGATGGTGCATTTGGAATACATTGCATCCAGCTGCCTTGCTCCATCAGCGGAACGGCTGCAACTGGAACACAGCAACATGCTCCCTGACTCCCCTCAGCTGAACTGGTAATTGGCTACCAAACTGTTTACACTCACCAGTTTCATATTCATCTCTGAACAGGATAAAAAAATAAAAACTCTTCAGCCTGATTTCTGCACAGAGCTGATGAACTTTGTTTATTTTCTGCTTAATTATGAGTTGATCATGAAGTCATATGTTTGTTATTCAAACATATTCAAATATTAAAAAAATATATTTTACATTATGGAGTCATATGGCTGCTTGAAATTCAAGGTGTAGTGTTCCAGTGTCATTGTTCAGGTAAGTTATATTTTCTGCTCTTCATTTTTGTCCCTGATTTGATGAATATGTAAGCACTTCCAAAGCAAATGTTTGCATATATGTATATACCTAATATTTTTTGCCTGAAATTTCTGAATTTTGCCTGAATTCCCACTTAGGTGGGAATATAAAAGAGTTGTTTTTGATGAACTGTTGCATCAGTAAATACCGGCTGACATTCCCTGGTAGGCAAACACAAAATGGGCACCTGCATAGAACCAGCAATCTAGTTTAAAAAAAAACCAAACAAATGAAGATACAGATGTGTATTTTTGCACTATTCAACTCTGCTTTAGTAATATGTCTGGGAAGACAGATAAAACTGAGGAAGCTGAAAAGACTTGTCATACAGCTCTCAAGTTCTGTGACAGGCTATTAAAGGAAGGTTATTATATGTCATCCTAAAGGAAACTTTTTTTTAAAAAAAGGCTATTTTTGTGTTTTATTCAGTGCATGTGCAAATGGTATTTTGCTATCAGCTTGCTTTGTTCACTCAGTGCTGCCAAAGAACATCCTATGTTATAAACTTGGCAGAATCCTAAATTAAGCCAGGTCAAAGCAGGTCAGGGCCCAGCAACCTTTCCAGGATGGCATGCCAGAATTCTTTTTTTTTTCTAACAAACTAGATAAAAAGCACAGACTCCTTCTCAAAGAGGCAAAATGCTGCTGACTCCCGCATGCATAAAGCTGTACATTGCTTCTGTGCACAACAGATGCTTTCACTGAACACACCTGCCTGCCTAAGCCGTGACAGAGGTTTCTGATTCCTGGAATAGAGAATCACTAGGCAGGGCAGCCCCTCTTAAAAAAAATGGCTATGTGCAAAAGGATTTAGAAGCAAGCAGAGGTCTGCTCCCTCAGACAGTGATGTGGAGCACACCGTCTTTAGAGAAGATCATGTCACTTTATGCTTTTTTTCTTTTAACACATCGTTTCCTTCCTCTGTGGCGTTGCCTCTGCTATAATGAATAGGGGGGCCATTACTTCATAGCCTCATCTGCTGGCCTGAACTACTAAACTTCTCAGTAGCTTCCGCATCTAGCCTGGGGGGTGGGTGCTGCCCTTGGCACACCCTGCAGTCTTGATTTCATGACTGTCCACACTGGGATATCATGAAACTCTAATCATGCCTATGTGCCTGAGTTTCTTATTGCTGGAAACTCAGCTGGGAAAACTCAGGGGACGTGGGGAAGAAAAGGTGGAAGTTAATTCATGATTGAAGTCAGGAAACAGCCTGGGCACAAATCTTTACACAAGACCTGGGAAGCACTCCCGAGTCCTCCAGTTTTGATTTAGCCTTAGTCTAATATACTGTCACAAAATTGTTACATGGAAAATTCATTGTACCACGCACTGAGCAGAACAGCAACGTGTGGAACAATCCACATTAAATAGATGCCTGTGGACTTCATGACATACGAAGTCCATTTTAGCCTTAGCATCTTTTTCAGATGCTGTAGCCAGATATCATAAATCCCTGAACTGTCACCATAGAAAACAAAATGTTGTAAAAATATAATGTGGTGCTCAATATTCATTCTGTCTTGCTGATGCTCTAACAACTGCATTTAGTTTACAAGGATAGGGATAAATTCTGTAACTGCCAACATTACAGACTTACTGGGACTTGAAATGCAATCATATTCCCTGTGTCTTTTAACATTAACATTATTAATAGTTTCCATTAAAAGTAATTATGCAGTCAGAAACTGACAGACAAGGTCTTATTAAAACACAGAAGACAAGCTAGTCCACACATGAAGGGACACAGTTGAAGTGCACATGCTAAGCCTTGCTTGACTTTGTACAGAGAGCTAAAAACATTTGGGGAAAGAACAAATCTGCAAGCTTGTTCATTCTGCAAACTCATGTACCAAGTGGAAAGCCATGCTGACACAATTGTTCTGCTGCTGCCTCTGCATCTTACAGTAGGCAACCATTTCAAATGTAACAGTCATTTTAAGTAGCTTCACAAAACGCTTTCCCACTGATGCATTTGATGAAGTTATATTAAATGAACTCATGAAAAAGCTGTTTTAAGAAATGATCCTTTGAAAGCTAATACTGTTTTACTGGAATTAGAAATTAAATAGGCTTCACGTATACTTTCAGTTTGATTATGCAGGCCTTTCTTATAGTCAACATCAATACAGCTGAAATAGAACCTCACAATTATGCCTTGCAAACGTGTCTGTCCATAAATTCTCTGTCTACTGTCACATTTTCCCCTTTTCCTTCACTTAATATAAAACTCAAACTGGCTGAGTGTACTCCTAAATTATAGCCATTGGTATTGAACAATAATGTCCAAGAAAAGGAAATGAAAGCAGACAAAAAGGATATTCTACAATGCAAAGAAAGCATTGCTGGCGTTCCACAGGAGACATAAGGGACAACAAAAGACATTAAGGATAATAAAAACTTCAGCATGTCCCTGCAGCTGGTGAGTTTAAGCTAACTAACTTCAGGAAAGATACAACAGAGTAGAATGGAAATTAGAGGTTTAGTTCTCATAGCCACATCGACACAAAGGTATGTAGGGTCTTTGTATCAAGCACACACTCTGGTCTTGTCCTCTGGATACTTTCTAAGTTAGCAGGCATCACCATCAGAAGCTTAGACTTGCTTTAGATTCTGTTACAATCCCAAACATTAGTATGAGCACCTTCATTGCCCAATCCATTAGTAGTAACACCTGGAGGAGCAACAGATATGGTAGCTACACTAGCTCTGTCATCTCAGAGACTGTAGTGACCAAAGACCAGCAGTCCTATTTGTGTATGAATTTGTTTAGGAGCACCCTGTGGGAGAAAAAAAAATGAATGCTCTTAGTCATGTGTGAAACATCTCTGCACCGTTAATGCAAAAAGACTGAAAATGAAATGCAAGTGCAAAGGGCTGCTAAGCCTTAGGTTTAAAAAAGAAAAAAAGTAGGCCCAGATTTGCAGTCTGGTAATGTGGACTATAACAGTGACATACAGATCTAAAGGAAAACATCTAATTATGGCTAAACACACTTTCTCCTCAGAGTGTATTCTAACACTATTAGAAACCAGCACAAAAACTAACTGAGTAGAGAAGGTATTCAACTGTGCAGAAGGTTATAATCTCTCTCCCTTCTCTCCATTAAACATTGAACTTAAACCTACTTTGGACAAAGCATTTGAAAAAGACAGAGTAGAAAACAAGCAGTCACTAGTCAGGGGGTAGACTTTCCTGTCTCATGTTGGTTATTTAGCGGGGGAAGTATATGTGTGAATCAGCTGATCCAAAACATGTTGTATTAAATATGAATAGCATAAAAAAAGATAAGTGGGAAGATGTAAATGGGCAGCAGATGAGAAGTAAAAAGGAAAATAAGACTTGAAAAATACAGAGGCAAAGGGGACAAATAAACATCGATAGAAAGCTCCTTTTGCACACAGGACTATTCATTATTTCATATGGAAGAACTCTACATTCATACAACCTTTTTCTCAAAAGATGTATTTTCATTTGAGAAGTACACAAGGAGATTTAGCAGAGTCTTATGCATACTGTAGGTCATTCACAGAAAATATAGAATATTAGCAAATGCTGCTCTTAAATACTAGGGAGGTCATAGAACATTATTAAAACTTACATTAAAACTGCATATTCTCACTTGTCTTTGCTCTCTATTGCTCTCTTTAGCCTATTTTGCTCCTTTCCTTCTCCCATTCTGCAAGGATGGTTTGGTGTAACAAAGAAGAAGAACCATTATTTATCCAGGTTAAAAGAGAAGCTGGCTTGCATGTCCTCCCCTCTGCAGTAACATCAGTAGTTTCCAGATGGGAGTAAAAGTATGGATTGCAGCCAGCTTCCCCATGTCCTACGCAGGATATGTTCTGCTGACTGCGAACTCCCAGGAGTGCACCTGGGACATCAAGTGGCTGCCAGCAGCCAGATTCCCAGGACTGAGAGGTAAGGGCCGCATTTTCAGGAAGAGGCCACATTCAGGTGCCTACTTGTGCACGCACAGATGTCCTTCCAGTTCACAGTACTCTTCTAATTTGTGGCCACATATGAGGCAAGTTTAAATCAACAGTAAGGAAGGGCACAACCCCTTAAGAAGGATTGGCAATGACTACTCAGGTACAGCTAAACAAGATATGTTCATTTAAAAAAACCCTCCTTAACTGAATATTGAAATACAGAAGCAAAGGCCTTTTATGACCATTCCATTAGGTGCTTTTGACAGTGTAAGACAACTTCTTCAGAGTCCTTCAGGAAACAGAGGAAGGTGGTCTGAACATTGCTTTGCCTCTGGCAAACTCCACCTTACCCAACTTCCTTCCGAACCACCTTTCTTTGGGCCTTGTGACCTTCACATCTATTTGATCCGTACTCCAGAGAGTCAGTGCTCAATGCAGGCTGCTAGCACAGTCCTCAGAAAAAGTTAATTTGCCTTTCTGTTCACACAAGCTGAAACAGTGAGCTTCAAGGACCCTCAGACAGCTTGTATCTCAGATTAAGACAACACTTTAATCCATTCTTTCACCTAGAAATAGCATACTGAAACCAGGTAAGCTAAGACAAGTACATTGCACATGAAGATATTACAGAATTTGTCCCCAGTGACAAAGAAAAAAAATCACAGACACATCATTCAGATGGAGAAAGAGAGAGATGGAGATCCACAAATTATGAAAATTATAAAATGCAAGAAAATGAGAATTCATGCTGATGTGTTACGTGTGGTACCGGGTACTTTGAAACTGAATGTACCCAGCTAAAATGTCAGTTTCTTGTTTAGTCTACAGACAGGCCCCACAGAAGGAATTGCATGCAGATGATTTAAATTAGAGGACATTATACTAGAACAATACACATTCATTCTCAAGCAAATGTTAACTCCTGCCAATCTGAATCTTGACGAAGATATATTTCCTTCTACTACATTGGAAAAAAAGATTATACCTCTAGCATCCCATGACAGAAAAGGTACAACTCAGACAGGAAAGAAGCTGTTTGTTACCCCCAAATTCTCTGATGTTTGCTGAAATATGATGGCTTTTGAAAATGAAGAACCACTTGAACCCCATCCTTGGAATACTTCAGTCCATCTGCTTTAGAAGCAGAATAAGCTCATACTATCAAAAACTGGCTGCCTTGCTTATATTTGGACAGTGTATTTGCTAGTGGGGATAGATTTTTAACAATACTATTGGCAGTGCTACCCCATACATGTTGATTACCACCTAGGTCCTGATCCCTACTGGCATGGACTTCAGAGTGATACTAAAAACTATGACACAATGTATTGGAACCACAGTGATGGGTGCAAGTGAAATTTAAAACACATTTTTCCTAAAACCCCTTAGATGAGTTTCAGAGATAACGTGTATTGGCCCCAACAATTGAAAATGTCTGTGAGTTGTTGCAGTGACTGTATTCAGCAACACAACTGGACAAATACCACATGGACTATTTCTGCTAATGGTACAGAGCAAATTCAAAACAGTGTCCCTTCTCCCTTCTTGCTTGCGTTTCGCTGACAGTCCAGTCATCAAATGCTGCCTGTGTGACTGTTCACCAAAGTTCATTTTAAAGCTACACACATTATCTGCAGATATTACACTTAAATGTATGTTCAAGAGCTCATACACCCCACCAAACAGGGCTAGAAAAACATATTGCACAGACTACCTGACCCATTGCCACTCAAAAAAGCTAAACCTTACGCACACAAAATACAGCTACAATTTTGAAAAACTAAGCATTTGCAGTGAAGCATTTGCCCTCACAGAGGACAGACTCCAATTACTGAATAAGTTCAAATAATGATGACATTCAGGGAAACTGAAATTGGCTCACCCAAGCCAAATTAACTTCCCATTCATTGTTTAATTCATTAGGATATATTTGTTCTGCTCTGTTCAGAGAGTCAGAAAGAATTTTAAATACAAAAAGGAAGAAAGCTTTATGGAGAATATACCAGAAAGCTATGGGCCATTGAGGAAGCACCCGGACAAATCATGAAGTACTCCTCATGACACATTCCTGCAAGTAACACATAAGTAGCTGGTTTGTACTACATTTTCTTATGCTTACAAAAAAAAAAGACAGAAAAAATGGTTTGGACTGCAGCTAAGGATTTCAATGTAACTGTATCCCATGCAATTCAGATTTATTCAACAGAACCATGTGGACATTCTTAAATCATTCAATTTGAAGCAGGTTGCTGGCTGGACTATTGCCAGTGGCCTTAAAAATTACGTAATATTGGAGGCCTTCTCAAGACTTTGTCAGAGACCAAATACCTTCTTCCCCTCCCCAAGACGGCCAAGCATTCAAACATAATCCCAGGAAATCCTGTTGTATTTACAGAAGATTCTGTCATCCCAACTTGCACTTTACCGTTCTCCCCAGATGTAGTTCAATGTTTCCAAATGAAGCCACTGGAAGACTGGAAGTGCAGGCATACCTGAAGGTTGCAAAGTACTTTCCTGATATCAAATACCAAGAGGCAAGAACAACACATGGCCTTTATGCTCAATGTTTCAGACCAAGCAGCTAACCCTTCAAGAAAAATTTCTGTCTGACAGTACTATTAAACTCTATGCCTATCTGTTCCCTCAGACTGTGCTCAGTCTCACCCGCAATAAAGAGGAAGAAATACGAGGCTGAAGAATTGTCACAGTTTTACACCCTGATCTTAGATTTCCCATAATTTGTTTACTCATGCTGCCTAGCAGAGAAGACAGCCCCACTGCCTATTTCAGCTCTGTAACCCTCTGTGCCAGATGCAGTTAAGTCAGTGGATCTTTCAGTTCAGTGGTTACCTGCATCTTATGCCAGGGTGGTGGAGGAGGGTGGAGGCTGTAGCTCTGCAGTCCATCCCCACAGCACTAGCCTAGATCTGTGATAAAGCCTGGGATTTAGGGGAAGCAGTTTGCATGAAGATCCAGGAGGGAACTCCCCTTCTATTAAATAGCAAATCTTTCCCACACAGCATCCTGGCTCCTGCCCACACACAGTGGTGTTCTCTTGAAGCCCCAGACCTGGAGAGATCTGCCTTTTTGTATCTCTTCAGGCCTTCAGAAGTTCTCCTCCCCCATTCTTGGCACTGACCCCAAACTGCAGCTGTTCCATAGTAATACAACAGCTCCTCTTTCCCGTCTCCTCCTCTAACCCAGGCTGATCTCAGACATTAACGTGTGGATCCCTTCCCAGGAAGAACATGCATGCAGCTGGAGGGATATGAGCAAGAGAAATAGTTGTGCTATGGCTCTGCTCATCGGATCCCTGCTCCAAATGGAGATGGTTTGGCTGTACAGACACAAGTCATTTACATAACTGAAAGCATGCACTGCAGCAGCGGGTGCAAATAGCAGTATTTAGAGCCCTTTTCTACACACAGTGTACCCAAAGCAGTCTACAGAATCTTAGTCTGACAATTCCCATATTTCTGTGAAAGCAACTAGTGTCTTTCATCTCTCCTGCTTTTTCCATCTTGGAAAACCAAGGCTTCCCCTTAAACATACAAAACCCCAAGGCCATCTGTGATGGATTTGGAGATGCCTGTAATTGTACATAAGATCTTTTTAATGTTTGTTTGATTACTGGAAGGCAATTTACTGTACGAATACATGGCGTTAAACTGAAAAACATACTGCCTGCATCAGGCAGGAAAGAACATAATTAAGTTTTATATAGCTCAGCCATTTACCTACCAGTCCTGTGGAGGGTTATTGCACTTAGGAACTTTGGGCCCTTCAGAAGCTCTAGAGGGGCCTGATCTCTCCCCCCATGATGATAAAGGAGGTGGGGGAATACTCTAGTATAAGGCAAGAAACATTCATTTTGAGGCAATGGTGCAAGAGCTTCCTGAGGTCAGGCTAATCAGGTAAGCAAGCAGGAAAAACTTTTGGAGGACAGGCCATACGATTAGATTTAAAGGAACAGTTCCTAAAGTAGTCAGAAAAATTGTCAAGGGAGACAGATTTCAGTCCCCCCTTCCCTCCATTCACAGTTTAGGGTCCCAGTGGTCTCCATTTTTGAGCTGGCAGGCCTCTAAAGAACACAGGTCTGTATGTGGATTTTTTCTTTTTGTATTTCTTCAGTTCTGTGCCCCCCTCCTTGCCCCTCAGCTTTAGTTCTTTCAAAATATATAACATTCGTTTTATATTTAAACCTCTGCTTCCAGACTCAAAGGTTCAAAGCTAGGGGACCTATAAGGCAATGCAAAACTAGGGTATGGTCCAAAGACAAAAGAATGATGGGAGTCTTCTGTGAAGGGCTGTGACCTAGAAGATTGAACAGAAGAGAAGAGGAGAAAAGAGGAAACTCAGAAAGGCTCAGACTGTAATTCCCAGCCTCTGGAGATCCTTTCTGTCTCTGTAAGCCCCCCCACTCTTGCTCCAGATAAAATGAGTCAGCTTCTGTTGCCACAACACCTGCAAGCTGTCAGGCCTGGCAGGCTGAAGCTCTAGATGCCCTCCCAAATACCTTCTCTCTCTAGGGCATACATGCTCTCTCAGCCTCCTTCTCCTTCTATCTGGGAGAGAAGACATGCAACAAAGCCAGGAAAAACTAGCTGGGAAAGGACAGCCTTGAACATCCTGTCCTGGCCAAACCACCCATGCCATCCCACCGTGACCAGATGCCTTTGAATGATGTTTGAACATGAGCTCCAAGGTCAGGTTAGACAGCACCTGGCCCAGAAGGGAGGAGTCCCCTAGCAACTGTGCACCACTGTATTTCCTGCAGCCTGGCAGTATTGCATTTCAGGAGCTGGATGCCTGGGAGAAAGTAGGGGTAGCTAGAACAATTCTCCCAGGACTAAGAAAGACTAAGAGGCCCAGAGGGCTTAAAGAAATGGAGAAAACAACCTCCCACTCCGTCCTCAGGCTTTTCTGGACACAAAGATCTATCAGCACCACTGCCTGCAGGAAGCCAGGGTGACGACAGGAGGCCAAAACACTTTGCCCCAGGATGATAAAAAGCCCTCAGAGGCCATCCTGGGGATTACCAGAAAGAAACTGGCATAAGAAAAGCTAATGGGGTAAGCAATGGGAGGAAAGAGTGACTGCATCACTGCTACTACTTCAGCTCGCCAAGTACAGCTTTTCCCTCCTCCACATTTTTTCCCCTCTCACACTTTTTTATTTCACATCAGGATGCAGGTGTGATGGAAAGGAAAGTGCTGGAGGAGAATTCTGGTCTGTTCTTAACAATGGTTTAATCTATTTGACAAGCCTTCCGCCTAGGCTCTCCCCCACTAAAAATAATCATCTCTGGAGTCTTCCATGGGAGTTTAGCCTTAAGACTGTGGGATTGGTGCTTTATTTCCTCCTTCAACCACACATTTTTCTTTCTTCAGGTGGCAGAACTAGTTCTTTCTGCCTTGCACCACCACTAGCTTTCATTAGCTGCCTGATACTGAACATGAGGAAGTTCCCTACGAGCCTTATGCTAATTTCTGAGTGAGGCAGTGGTCAGCCCTGCATTCCTCAGTGTTGATAGGATTTCTCCTTCATTTTACCACTCCAGGCATAGTCACATTAGTCAAGGCAGGCTTGTTGCCAAGCTCCAGGTGCAGTCTATAAATGGGCAAGGGGAGCTTTCCCAAGAGCACTACAGATGTTGATGCTGGGCTCCTGTTCTGAGAGGGTACTCTTATCACTGACCACACAGCCCTGGGAGCCTCATTACACTGCAGTTAGCTTTTGTAAACACATCTGTGCACCTATGATCCTAATGTGTTCAAGGTATTGTGGAAACTACCAAATTCCTAGCTAAAGTTATTTATGTGAAGCTTCTGCAAAGGGTCATATTGCACATTGACTGCAGTTTAGAAATAGACCAAAGAATACCTGGTGAGATTACTGTAGGACTGTATCTCTTGAGTAATAGAGATCTGCAAACTAGTGACTGTTCACTCCCATATATACCATGAATTAATTAGACACTTTCCTTGTCTAATTCTCAGAGATCTGTCTGCTCTGATTTTTCCCCTTAGCAACTCTTTCAAGGTAAAAATGAAACACATTTTACTCTGTGTGCAAGTCTGCAACTTTTTTCCAACAACTGCTCTGTATTGCCTCTAGTGACAAAACAATACAGTGTACGCTAGGTTACATAGGAAGTGCAAATTAACCACATATTAATGGAAGAAACTTACAGGCATCATATTTATCTAAGCATCACACAAACAACACAGTAAGCAACCTTTCATTAGATATCTGAGCTCCACCTTTTTTTTTTTTTTAATTTATGAGTATTCCAGCAAGTGCCTGCCCTTTGTAAGAAGTTATTTTCCTCTTTGTGGATACAAGAACACAGAATACAGGCAGAAAACTCTGCCTAGGAACATTTTATATTTTTCTTAAGTAGATTCTTGACATCCTCCTCAGGAGGAACTGAAATGCTGAAAGTAGCAATCAAGACAGATTTGAAGTTCAAGCTTACATACTTTATTTCCCCAAGTGCATAGAGTTCACTGCTGTCAGAGTCTTTCTGATGTTAAAGTATTTCTGCAGTGTTTATCTATTCCTTCTCAGCCTCCCACTTGCCTCCCACAGCTCCTCCACAGCTCTTCTCAGTCTTATGTTACATACTTCACTCACAAGGTACCAATGTCTGGAGAGAAAGGAACTCCTTTGGAGTGGTTTCCCTCTTTGTGGTTACCTCCTCCCAAGCAGGTGGCAGAACTTAAAACTAGAGCACCTGCATGTCCTACCCAGAGCCAAACCATGCCTTGTGATTTGCATTAGCAAGTGAGAGCCTTTGAGTAGACTGGTGTTGGAGCTGCTTCTCAGGAGAAAAGTGACAGCCCGTCTGTCATGACCTAACTACTGGTTAGCTGGGATTAGAGAGTTCTGAACATGAGTATGAAGACACACAGGGGGAGGAAGGGAAATAAATGGGGAATTAATTCAGTAAAAGGAAATAACAGGAAATTTGTGACCATTTTCTTATTTAAAGACACGTGGTGTATGTGACAGACTGCCAGATGACAAATATGAAACCTTGTGTTTATATCTCTACATGAAATGGTAAGCAAATGGTAAGGAACAGGGACACTGCATCAAGCCATAGCCATCTACAAAGTTAAGGGACTAGACAAAGCTTGGTCCGCTCTACAGTCAAAAAAAAAAAAGAATCCCTCTAAGCTACCAGAGCTTGAATGAGGTGAATCTCAACCTTAGCATTTACAGTGAACTCTTAAGGTATCTAAGCATGTACTACATTTTGTGCGTTCTGTGCACTCCTTTTTGATCATAGACAGAAAACTCTAGGTTTTTATTCTCAGATCCAGATCACTACATCTGTGAGCTGGGTTATAGGATATGGTAAAATGTAACAGGAGGAAGGGGGACTTAATGATCCAGGAGTTCTCTTCCAGGCAAAAGGCCTGTGTTCCTACATAGTGTCATTATGCCATCTAGTGGTCCCCAGAAAATGACAGCAAATGTAGTGGATGGAGCACTCTGTATTTTCTTGCTAACAACTAGAAGTAACTTGAGATGAAAAGATCCATAAATCTATAAAAGATCATGGAGGAGGCCTTTCCATCTGACTAGACTTACTCTGAGAAGTTTAAAGATTTATAAATAATAAATAATAATAAACCATCATTTTTTAATCAATCTTTTTGTATTTACCTATCCAGCCCTTAGATAACAGACATGCTTAGGTAACTACACAGTCCATAACTCACCTGCAAAAAAAAAAAAGGTTCTGTAAAATATTTACTTTTTCTTACAAAAGGTATTTTATCTCTAGGCATGGATACTGGCCTACACGCAGCACAGTACCCTTATAGTTTCAGCTGAATAATCCATGCAGAGGATATTATTCCCTCTATTCAGCTGCTCACATCCACTCTGTTTTCCTATGTCTATAGGATAGAAGAAGAGACAAGATACAGGTCTGCTGAGCAATTATGGAGGGGAAGGAATAGTGGCCTTCAGTCAGTAGGGACATCCAGGCTCTGCAGGAAAATCCTATAGATTAGGCATTTGTACAGAGGGTCTTCTACACTTCATGGCTACTCTCCATGCTGATTTTGATGTATCATCAGTCACACTTAGTCCACTCTGCCCTGACTCTTCAGTGAGATGCGAAACGATGAAGTGGGAACCCACTAACATCTGACGTTAGCAGAGTGAGAATTAACAGGAAGTGAATTCTGAAGCGATTTTTGATCCAGACCTGTTTGCAAATTGTTCATGTTTGATTCCTGCAGATGACCATGTAGTCTTCTTTCATAAGAATACTCATTAAAAAACAAAATGAAACATTAGTTTTAACTTGCACCTCAAGTTGTATGTTTGGTTATGAAACTTGCCATTTGTTCAGTGTAAGTTAGAAGTCATGCTGAGCTGACTTTGTATTCTGGTTGGATAAGTGGGTCTACCAAACAGCACAAATTTAGAATACTGTAGTCTCATTTAGAGTGAACACTGTGCTAGCTAATTACAGCATCAATTACGAACTGTGTATTCAGCTGCTAATCAAATGATCCACAGAATATCAATTATGTACTAAAGAAATTCACTACTAATTCTGAATAATTACATTCTTGAACTTTGTAATTTGTTCATCAACAATTTACCAAATGAAACTGGAAGGTAATACTCACAGAAAGAGTTATTCAATTCTATTTGCATGAAAGGAGGTGCTTTAGAACCAGATTTTCTACTGGTGGTTAACATAGACAACAGCTGACAGCAGGTTGCTCTAACCATTGTTTATTACCTCATTCATACTTTTACTTTGTGCTTTGTTGTCTAATTATAGGCAGATGATGAACAAAATCAGCTGAAAAGATGGCACAAACTTCTGGATGAGGATCAGCTTTTTGTTATATATGTGAAAAGAGTCCAGATGCTGTACAGACTTATAGAAAGATCTCAATACAAAATTAACATACATAAAAACAAAGATCTCGCTACTCCCTTGGGCTTGCTTTATTCCTAGGTTTTGGATTCTGCCAACGCAACACATTTTGCAGAGTACTCATGCTTGTTTCTGTCAAATATTCCTGAAAATGTACATCACGCACATCAAGTGTAAAGTCATGTACACTTTAAATAGAAATAAGTTACACAGGGGAAACTCTCAACTTACCAGCTTTGCTAATGGAATTTATATCTAGAAATGGCTTGGTGTTATTGAGTACAGGGAGACTAAGTCATTTACTACTGTGGTCTGACTATAGCCCTGGAAAGCTGGTATTTCAACTCTGTTATTAAAATTGCACATAGCAGCCTTTTGAGTAATGAAGGGTGATAGGCTATAAAGTAATACCATATGTAACACAAAAAGGGCTAAGATCTGTGTCCAGAACCTGTTCACAGAACCTAAGAATTATGCCATAGCTCTGTTCCACTTCACAGTAAATACCCCATCAAAGCGCTACATCAGACATTGGTTAATATTACAGAAAAGCAGTAACATATGCGAATACACATTGAAGGGAAGAATGAAAACACCTGCCATATTGCTTACATGACAGCTCTTGTTCTGAACCTAGTCAGTAACAAACAACTTGATCTGCAGGTAGGGAAAGGTCAGGTCTATAAACATACAGGCAGCGTGAATGTAACCAGATCAAGTTATTTGGCTCAGAGATCCTGATACTGAGTTTGAATCCAGTTACTGAACACAGAGTAGAAGTAGCCTTAGAGTTTACAAAACCCTGAAGTAGTCAAATGGATGAAAGTTCAGTGTCCTTTGGTTAGCATCCAGTGGCTATTGCAACATTTTGTTTCTGTTACAGAGAAAGAACAGCATGCGCAAACCTAAAGAAGTACCTACAGCAAGACTAATATAAAATGAGAGCGCTGCAGACACGAGGCAAGAACAATTCCCGTATCATATACTTTACGTATGCATTATATGGCTACATATACTCACACCTTTTTATACACACATTTACATATACTTGTACAGCTGGAGTTACTGGTCACAACAAGAAATCTCCCTGTCTAGTATTATCTGTTGACCACTTTTCATTTACAATGCTATTGTAGCAAAGTAAGACGTTCAAGACACCTATTTAAGTTTTGGTGTGTCAGGTTTGTCTCTCAGATCTCACTGAGCTACAGAAATGAACTACCAAACCCAGTTCAACATAACATACCTCTAACTGAAATGCAGTCTGGAATCCTACACATGGATGATCGGTTAGTTGTCAGCCTGATATTACAGCACAGCAGACAGCTTGGAAATACAACTTCTCATTTCAAAGGCAGTCTGAAATACAGTTTGGCATAAAATAGATCCTAAATCTCTTTCAAGTGATTACACTCATGCATGCTGCCTTGGTTTCCAAAGCAGTACAAGGAAATAATCACAATTCTTTTCATGCCCCCTCAAAAATGCAGTTGACCAAAATGAGTTGGTATCTCCAGTGGCTTTTGATTTCTAAATAGATAGTGTATTTATAAATATTTCAATGCTTTCTTTTGAAGTCTGCTTTTGTTCCCTTTGCAGGACCAGCTACTACCAAAGTTAGTGGATAATTTATCTTTGTTTAAAATTTAGGATGCTCTGTTGTTGAAGAGCCTGCAATGTAGATGGTTACTTAATATTTAAATATGTAAAGTTATATATAACTGTTCAATCTCTGCTTATTGATTTTATACCACCTTTCTGCTTTGACTAACATTTATATTTCACTGCATTTGAAGATAAAACAATCTTTCCCATTGCATGCTTCATCTCCATTTTATAGCAAAAAGTGAAGGAAAGAACCAAATTAGAGAATGAGAGGCTATACCACGTCAAGCCTAAAAAGCACTCTGAGAAATAAAAGGCACCACATCAAATAAGACACCACACCAAAAGGCACCACACCAAATAAGAATGGTGTCGTAACTGCTCTGCTTGGCAGCAGCTAAATCATTACTCATTAGTACCTTTTACACGTAGTCTCTGGAATCACATAGATTTTTCAATAGCCACATAATCTCAAATTAAGTCAGCTCCAAATTTAACATATCTCAGCTCATAACTGGGAAGCTACAGAACGGCCAGTCTAGAATTCATGCCCCTATGATTGTGTGGGAAAGCTCTTTTTCACCTCAGCCCTTTGCCATCTTTATATGGATATTTAAGCATTGGATAGTAGTTGCCGCTTATCTCTCTGCCCTTTGTTTTTCCTCAGTTGTAAAATCCAATGAACAAACTTACTGGGGCACAGAGGTTACGCTACTATGGAAAGCAGCCTAAGATCCTGAGACTGAAAAAGGGATGATCATGATGGTACAGAATATTACTAATTAATGCTACAAGGCCAAAAGTGGCCTAGCTAAAGCCTTTCACACTCCCTACCCCCAATTCCTCCCCCTCGCAGAAAGCTTTCCACACTGAAGCCATTAGGCCCTTATTAACCTCATGCAAGCAAGCATTGTGTATTATTAACCTTGGTTAGACCTTGAGATCCCAGCAGGGCATATCAGCCTAGTGAGAAGAAAGCACTCTTATGTCTCCTGAAGGTTTAACAAAGTGGAATTGGGGGGAGGGCGGGTTCTGGCTACTGATTTAAGGTTCTGTCTTTCTAAAGCTATTCCTGCCTGTTGTCATTTTAGATGAGAATTGGCTCAGACAACTAATGGATAGCAGAGATTGTTCAAATTCTGTGGAGAAGAAGAGTTTGACTATGCTCAGAACATAGATTCAGTAAATTGCTTATACAAAACAAAAGACAACAGCTTTATAAATTACCTCGCATCACTGGGAACGATTGCTGCAAGAGAACCTTATATCGTATTTCATACTTATTTGTCCCTGGAAGAGAACGTCAAAAGCTTTTGTTTCTCTTCCAGCTGATAATGCTACGTTCATATACATGTCCTTCACAGCAAGCTGGTAGAGCACACTGCTCTTATAAACCATAGACCAGTACCTTGGTCTTGGTCCCACAGAGAATTGGTTATGATTGCCTTCTACAAGCTACGTAAGTTTTTGCAGTCCAATGGGTGAACTAAGGGAATAGTCTGAAAATGCTAAAAGCCTTGTGACATTTGAACCATTCACACTACAAAGAATGTCACAAAATCTTTATTAAAATCTAGTGAGTAATATACAGACCACTGTCCCTACACTACTGGAAAACGAGTCAGATAATCTGTTAAAGGAGATCCTCCATTTAAAGCACATCTGTATAACGACTGTGTGGGTCTCCACAGTTGTGCTTGTGTCTACCCTACGCTCAACATATGTACTTTGAATTTGTGGGAGATGTTCCTCAGGTCAACTTCACTGATACAGTCACATTCTAGGAAAAAAACGTACAACTCTGGTCTCTCCTTTTCAGACTGACTCACTAGTGATCTTGGCTGAAGTGATAAGAACTTACCCTCAAGCTTGGGACAGCCTTTCATAAAGAACCTCACATATCTCATTATTCTCTTTTTTGAAGTCCTTTAAACTTCTCCCTTACTGATATGCCTCAGAAGACTTGATAACTGATGCATAAAGGTCATGATCATTACCTGTCAATGCTGATCAGTATTGCTTTCCTGTGTCTTATACTGAGATTGTGTTTGTGGGGTCTTGGACTGTCTTTGTCTGAGTTTCTACCATCTAATGCAATGCAGGTCTAGTCTCGTAGCTAAGGTTAACAGTGATTTTTTCCCCCCACAGAATGTGATTTTTCAGTTGGTAACTTATTGCAATGCAGATTTAAGCTTCAAGGACTCTCTTCCCTCTTAAATTTGAAAGGATATGTGGACCAGCTTTCATACCATTAAGTGTTCCCCTTATCATTTACATTCCACAAGCATAGGATTGTTCCATCCATATGATGCAAAGACTTGGCTGAGAAGTTACAGCTCTCTCAGATGTCTGACATAGGTAGTTATCCAAAGAAATAATGAAATGCCTTGTGGGTTATGAGTCATGAATACAATGTCAGTTCTGTAAAAGCAGAACAGATGACTAAGTTCAGGTGGGTGGAAATCTTTGAAAGCAATAAAGCAGCTAGCCTCTGTTTCCAATCATGTCCGTGGAGGTCTGATCAGTGTCAGCAACACAAAGCCAAGGCTGAGCCCTTCTGGAAAAACCCTTACTAGCACTTGTACGTGCTGTCAGAGTTTTTATTTTTATTTTTATTTTGAGTTTTTATTCGTCTCAAGTGTTTTGCTGGGAGCAATGGATCAGTGCCCTGGATGCATATACCTGGCATTCAGGTACAGCTGATCCAGCCTAGGAGTGGGAGCTGAATGCCTTCTCAAGATTCATTTTTCATGAGTCCATGAGATCTAAGTAGCAATTAAAAATTAAATCAGTCAGATCCTGACTGCACACTTATTTGTCTAAATATCTTTGAAGCACTGTAGTTTAGTCAGAGCAAAACCACAACCTGAGGCTATGGCTTGTATGCCTCTTCATCTCGGCTACACAGCACCATGTTAAGACTTCTTTACACCCAGAAGTTGCTCTGCTTTTATTGCACCTGCATAAATCCACATGGTAAGAGGTGCTCAAACACATAACTGTTGAGCCACAGCTTAACAGGTACCCATGCACCAGCTGAGACCCAGTAGTCATTCTTGTGCTCACTGTCATCTCCCATCAAATGGGAGATAACACCACTCAGCCTTAAACAACTTACTTGTAAGCCAAGCTAAGTGCTTACAGCCTGGTATTTTCTTTGAGCTGAGAGTAGTGTACTTAGATGGTTTCTACAGTTCAGCTAGCTTATTGGAATCTTACACTGCCGTGACTTGATCACATAGCTGAGTCCTACTGATAGATGGGTATTTATACCAGTGCAACAGAGTCCTCAGAGCTAAGGACCCTGATTCACCAAGATTAAAAACAAAACAAACAGACAAACCCAACACACACCTTCTGGAAGAATTAGTTGAGTTCTGGCTCACATGGCTGGAAAGGATGACAATGGTAAGGGTGACAAAGGTAAGGATGTTGCTATATCTCCCTGCCTCACTATAGGGATACCTGGGCTGCTAATGAAGCACCAGGTGAATCGCAGTAGCTTACAGCTCAGTATTTTAAGGTAAACTGAAACCAAAGCCAGTACAGCCATCAATGCAATGGGAGGAGACAGGCAGAAAACCATGGTTCCAAACCCCAACAACAAGTAATACCTATCCCTTTAATGGTCTGGGCTGCGATGCACCCCACCATATACCACAGACACCTGATATCAAGCCTAATGGTCTGGGAAGCCTAGGATATCTAGGAACAGTGATCTCAGTAGTTGTCCCCTGGTCAGTCATCCCTGATTGAATGTCAGAGTCCTTGAATGGGTACAAAATTGTCCATAGTCCAAGGAAGAGAGACCACAGAAATCTGTCTTTCAGTGTTAGCAGCTTCTTGAGTATTGGGCCTTATTTGGAGGCAAGCATTCCCCAATTACTGAGCATTGCTCTGATTTGGCTCTTGCAACAGAAACCGCTGCATGAGGTATGATACCTGCTGATTAGTGCATCTGACACATGGAGTGCTAGGGAGAACCTCAGGCAAATGCATGCCAGAGAAATAAGTAAAGAAGGAAAAACAAGGGCTTCACCAGCATAATGAATTAGGCTTGATGGGGCTGAAGGATGGCTCAAAGCTTATAGCTGTCAACAAACAGAGAGCTCCAGAGATCAACCCTGGGCTCAACATTGTCATCTTCATCAGTTACCTGGCTGATGTGACAGGCTGCACTCTCAGCAAATTTGCTGATGATGCTAAATTGGAGGATGGGTTGACACACGTACCAGTAGAGCATCATTCCAGACGGATCTTGAGAAACTAGAGGATTAGGGGGGAAAAAAAAACCTCTTGAAGTTCAACAAGTGCAAAATCTGCATCTGGGATGGGAACTGACTGGCTAAGTAACAGCCCTGCTAAAGGGAAGCTCAGCACAGGTGCCTGCCACTCTTCGGCAATGCTTCTGCCCATCCCACCCTAGAAGGCCCCTTTCTCCTAAGACTCTGGCACTGGCTAAATGCCTCCCTTAGTACCCATACCTTCATTCTCAGACATCATCAGTGCCACATGATTCTACCATTCCATTACCCTCGGAACAAATGGAAGCTATGCTCAGGAGTCCACCACTACCAGGAGATGCTTCCCTCCTGCGCCCCTGGCAGGGCTCTTCTCATGGGACTGTGAGCCCATCTCAACACCTCCCAAGAACCTGGGTGCACCAGCTTGTGAACCCCTATAACCCATTCCTCTGGCGTGCACTGCCCTCAGAGCAAACGGAAACTCCATATAGGCCTCTGACACTCCTGGGCAAAGCCTTCCCCTATATCCCCAGTGGGTCCTTCTTGTGCAACTACAAATGCCTCCCTGAGTGCCTGGCCCTGTGCCCACCAAAGCTGTCTCTGCTGGCTATGTCACCCTCACAGCTGAGAAGCCTGGCACAGGCATCTGCTGCTCCTGCTTCACTCCTTGGTGGGTCAATTCTCACAAGACTGCCAGCCTGCCCAAATTCCTTCATGAAGGACTGGTCACATAGCTCACAAATGATGTCAATATCACACACTGCTGCCTCTCCACTCCGTCAACTCTGCCCCTCCGTCACACTGTTCTCATAGCAAACAGAAACCTGGCACAGGATCTGCCACTCCTGCACAACACTTTTTCTCTTCTTGTCTGGCAAGTCTCTTCTCACAAGACAACAAGCCCATCTCAACACTCTGCAAGTGCCTGGCACTTCCCCTGTGAACACCATCACTGATCTCACAGCAAAGGAAAGCCACGCACAGGCATCCTCCACCAAGAGGCAATGCTTCTCTTCTCCCTCGCTGGCAGGTTCCTTCTCATGAGACTGTGAGCCTGCACAAACACCTCCCCGAGTGCCCAGCACTCACCTCATGCACACAGTGCATGCCTCGCACTTCTGCTGCCCACACCGCCTTCACAGCAAAGGGAACACTGGCACGAGCACCTGTCCCTCTTGGGCAATGCTGCCATCACACCCTAGTGAGTACCTCTAGGGAAATAAGCCCCTCTGAATGCCCCCCCACCCCCTGCCAGTTGCCAGAGACTTGGCTCATGAATGCTGTTAAGGCTAGCCATGCCACACTTGCAGAAATGGAAGCCTGACACAGGCAGCCATTACTCCTGGGCAATGATTTCCCCTCCACCACCAACCTGCCAGGTCCTTTTTCTTAAAACTGCAAGCCCACCTAAACTGCTCCCCACAGCTGACACTTGGCTGGGTAAAGGCAGTCGCATGGTCCACCCACCCACACTGCTCCTCACAGCAAAATGAAGCTACAGATGCCTGCCACTCTTGGGTGTACTTCCCTGCCTGTAAGGTCCCTTCTCACAAGACTAAAGGCCCGTCCAAATGACACCCCAAAAGACCAGTCACTCAGCTTGCAAGCACTGTCAACATCACACACTTCTGCTGCCCATGCCACTCCCACACCTAACTCCCATGCCCAGCAGGTCCTTGCAAGGCTAGAAAGCTGTATGAAAACTCCCCTGGCACCCATCACTTCACTTGTGAATGCTGCACATGCTTCTGCAAACAGCACTGCCCTCACAGCAAAGGGAAGCCACCATCAGGTGTCTGCTGTGCCTAGGCAATGCCTTGACCCTCCACCCGGACAAGCTCACCAAACGCTTCCTCCAAAGGAACGGGGGGCCTGAAGGCTGCCAACACTGCCCACTTCTGCTGCGCACATCACCCCCGCACCTGAGGGATGCCATGCAAACCCCACTCTTCGGCAACATGTTTCCCTCATCTCACAAGAAAGAGCCTAAGAGGGTGAGGAACAAGCCTGTTTGAACACCCCTCACGTGCCTGTGGCCTCTATTAATGCCGCCAGCACTGCCCTCAGAGACACACACAGGTGCCCCCTGCCCCAGGCCGATGCTCCTTGGCGGCACCCTTCTCCTGAGAGGCCACAAGACAACTAGGAAGCATCCCAGGGCCCCGCGCCTCGGCTTGCTAACGCTGCCCACGCCGCCTCGCTGCCCACCCAGCCTGGCTGCCTTCCCACTCTGCCGGCGCTTCCCTCCTCCCTGCCCGCGTCTCCGGCATGCCCAGCTCAGCCAAATGCCTCCTGCCCCGCGACAAGATGCTCCTCGCTGAGTTCGCAGGCGCTGCCCCGCCTCACACCTGCCCTTCCCGCGCTGCACAGCCCCCTCTCGCCAGGCTGCCAGCCCGTCTGAGCACCCGCTGGTGCTGCCGGGGCAGCGAGCAGAGCCCCAGTGCCGCCACTGCTGCTGCTCCCCCGCCCTGGGCCCTCTGCGAGGGCAGAAACCCACCCAAACGCCTCCCCAGCCGCCTGCCGCTTCACTCACCAAGGCTGCCGCTGCCCCCGCCGCCCCCGCCGCCCTCAAGCGCACCAAAGCCAGCACAGGTGCCTGCTGGTCCCAAGCAATGCGACTGCCCTCCCCAGCAGCAGGATCGTCGCGCTGCTGCCCTCGAGGCCACGCACAGGCCGCCACCACGCTGTGCTGCGCCACCACGGGTCTCCTCTCGCGAGACTGCGCACCCACCCGAATGGCCCGAGGCGCTCAGCTCATGCGAGCCATTGCTGCCTTCACACCGGAGGCGAGGCCATGCAGGGCGCAGGGCCACCTTTGCCCCCCCCCGCTTTTTCCTTTATACTTCTCTCTTTCTTTTTCTTTCTTTTTCTTTTCTTTTTCTTTTTTTTCTTCTTTCTGTTTTCTTCTTTTTTCTTTTTTCTTTTTTTTTTATTTTTCTTTCTCTTTTCTTTCTTCCTCATTCCTCCTTCCTCATTTCTCCCTCCTCTCTCCTTCCATGGTCATTCCTTGCTCCTTCCTTCTTTGCTCCTTCCTTCCTTTCTTTTTCTTTTTCTTCCTGGCAGGGTGGCAGCAGCACACTGTGGCATTGCCGTCATTGTTCATGAGCTGAGAGAGTGCCAAGTCCTGCAGGGAGAGGTGGGCAGGTGTGTCACCTTGAGGGAAATGTGAAGGTGGTTGACTTTCCCCTAGTGCATGCACGAAGGGGAAAAGTGAGGGGCACTCACTGGAGACTGCCTGCTGCTGGGGACAGAGGCACCTGCCTGCCGATCTGACCTGATGTCTCAGGAGGTTTGCTACTTCCCAGCAGCCAGGATCAGGGATGTTGTGTCAGTCCTTGACCTCAACCCCTTGCTGCTTATCCACATGGGCACCACTGATGCTGCCAAAAGTAACTGGGAGCATATCAAGAGTGATTAGTTGGCTCTGGGGGCAAGGAGAAGGGCATTTGGGCCCAGGGCCTGTCTCCTCTCCAGTAAAGGGAGAAATGCCTCAGCAGAAGTGGACTCACCCCGTGGGTCACACCTGGTTGCATGGCTGGTGTTGCAGGCAGGGCTCTGGCTTCTGTGGCCACGGGATTCTCTCTGAGGAGCAAGGGCTGGCACACATCTGACAAGGTGGGGCAAGAGTGTGCTTGCAAACAGGCTTGCTAACCTAGTGAGAAGGGCTTTAAACTACATATGCTGGGGGATGGTTACCATAACCTGAAGAGAAACAAAAGCACAAGGGGCAGAGCAGATGTGTCCTGGGCACAGCATGACAAGGGAGGCTCTCCCACCTCCTCTGTGAAAGCAACATGACTTGGGGCCCATCTCAAATGCCTCTATACAAATGCATGTAGCATGAGGAACAAGCAGAAGGAATTAGAAGACTTTGCACAGTTGCAGAGCTGTGACCTTATTGGGTTTACGAAGACATGATGAGATAGCTCACATGATTGAAATGATGTAATTGATAGATACAGGCCTTAGGGGCCCATAATCTTGTGTGCCAGCAACTGGAGAGACTGGGGTGTGTGCTTCCCTAGTTGATTGCAGTCCACTCTGTGTGTGTGTGTGTGTTTTCGTATAAGCTGCTGCAATCTTCAAGCTGGACTAGCCAGCAAGTAGGAGGAGACCCACATCTTGAAAGACTCAAGATATGAGACTGTTTAAGGAGCCCAGGGTCTGGGTATGGACTCAGAGTCCATGCTAATGCTCAAAGGATCCATGAATGTGGTTGTGCCTGTGAATCTAAAGAGTGAAGGTATGAGTGTTTTCACTAGTGAACTCCAATTTTGATTAGCAGGATAGTAGGAACAGGACTTGGCTATCTGTATTCTTGTTTATGTGAGTGCTGGTAAAGGCAGGCTGGTAAAAGCAGTCTCTGACTGTGTTAGTCTGTGTGGCCAGCTGTGTTTGTGTTGTGTGAGTGATGTGTGTGTACCTGCCTCTTTGGAATATGTGTTCAGTCTTAGTACTGGCCAGGTCTACCAATGGGATCAGCAGCAGCCACATCCATCAGACTGGCACATGAGGAATCCCCTGGGTTCTGGAGTTCCCTGGGTTCAGCAGCCCTCTAACAATTTCTTGATGCAGGTGTTTGATGAACCAACTGCAGGAAATGCTCTCTTGGACCTACTACTAACAAACAGGGAAGAACTGGTTGAGGATGTGAAGGTTGACGGCAGCCTTGGCAAAACATGCAAACATGCAAAAGAAAATCTTAATTTTTTTTTGGTATAGAGAGGTATATATTTCTAATGTGTTTTAGTTCTTTGCTTTTTAGTTATGAAGCCATACTAGAAATCGCCTTGTACACACAAGCTCATGTGGGTTTAAACTGAATGGGTTTAATTAAGCTAATCCAATCTCTTCTCTGAGTGCTTATTTCAAATTCTAGTTTTGTTGAAATCAGTTGAATTTAAACTAAAATGCAGCAAGTGTGTTTACATGGGTCGTCTTTTTGATTTTACTGTACTGTTACAAACCTCATTTCAGGCTAGGTCTGCATTAGAAACTCCCTGCCTTTGCTATACTACTGAGTATGTGGAAAGGATAGGGGAAACGGGGCTAGCAGAGCAGATGGACACATAGCCATGCCTGCTAAATACCAGCAAAATGGTCTGCCAGAGAGAAAAATAGTTTTTCACATTAGGTGACAGACAGACATTACACTCTAAAAAGCTGTACCTGTTCCAAGTATTATCCTCACCACTTGCTTAGCTGACAGCAGATCACGTAAAATATGCCCTAACTCATTTCAGACAAATGTGAGTAAATGTGAGCAATTGACAAGGGAGGCTGCAGCTAATTTGGCTGAATTTGTCTCAGGCCTTTCAGAAGAGTTACAAGCAGCAGAGAGCAGGGAGTGAAGGTATGTAACAGCATAGCCAGCTTCAGGAGAGGACTTCACTCTTCCAGTATTTTTATCTTGTGCTGTTCAAGAAAGAGGCAGAAACCAAAACTCCACAAGGGGGCTCTGCCAACATGGATATACAGGCATACCTCAGAGACATTGCGGGTTTGGTTCTAGACCACCGCAATAAAGCAAGACATAGGAATTTTTTGGCTTCCCAGTGCATATAAAAGTTATGTTTACACTATACTGTAGTCTATTAAGTGTGCAATAGCATTATGTATAAAAAAATCAATGTACCTACCTTAATTAAAAAATACTTTATTGCTAAAAAATGCTAACCATCATCTGAGCCTTCAGCAAGTCATAATCTTTTTCTGATGGAGGGTCTTGCCTCAGTGTTGATGGCTGCTGACTGATCAGGGTGGTGGTGGCTGAAGGCTGGGGTGGCTGTGGCAATTTCTTAAATAAGACAGCAGTGAAGTTTGCCACATCAATTGACTCTTCCTTTCACAAAGGATTTCTCTGTAGCATGCGATGCTGTTTGACGATAGCATTTTACCCACAACAGAACTTGGAGTCAGTCCTCTCAAACCCTGCCGCTGCCGCTGTCATACTCTAAATCCTTTGTTGTCATTTCAACAATGCTCACAGCATCTTCACCAGGAGTAGATTCCTTCTCAAGAAGCCACTTGCTTTGCTCATCCATAAGAAGCAACTCCTCATCCGTTCAAGTTTTATCACGAGATTGCAGCAATTCAGTCACGTCTTCAGGCTCCACTTCTAATTCTAGTTCTCTTGCTATTTCCACCACATCTGCAGTTGCTTCCTCCCCTGAAGTCTTGAACCCCTCCAAGTCATCCATGAGGGTTGGAATCAACCTCTTCCAAACTCCTGTTAATGTTGATATTTTGACCTCCTCCCATGAATCACAAATGTTCTTAATGGCATCTAGAATGGTGAATCCTTTCCAGAAGGTTTTCAATTTACTTTGCCCAGATCCATCAGAGCAATCACTGTCTATGGCAGCTCTAGCCTTACGAAATGTATTGCTTAAATAATAAGACTTGGAAGTCGAAATGACTCCTTGATCCATGGGCTGCAGAATGGATGTCGTGTTAGCAGGCATGAAAACAACAGGAATCTCGTTGTACATCTCCATCAGAGCTCTTGGGTGACCAGGTGCATTGTCAATGAGCAGTAATATTTTGAAAAGCATCTTTTTTTCTGAGCAGTAGGTCTCAACAGTGGGCTTAAAATATTCAGTAAACCATGTTGTAAACAGATGTGCTGTCCTCCAGGCTTTGTTGTTCCATTGATAGAGCACAGGCAGAGTAGATTTAGCATAATTCTTCAGGGCCCTAGGATTTTTGGCATGGTAAATGAGCATTGGCTTCAGCTTGAAGTCACCAGCTGCATTAGGCCCTAACAAGAGAGTCAGCCTGTCCTCTGAAGCTTTGAAGCCAGGCCTTGACTTCTCCTCTCTAGCTATGAAAGTCCTAGATGGCATCTTCTTCCAATATAAGGCTGTTTCATCTACATTGAAAAACTGTTGCTTAGTGTAGCCACCTTCATCAAGTATCTTAGCTAGATCTTCTGCATAACTTGCTGCAGTTTCTACATCAGCACTTGCTGCTTCACCTGGCACTTTTATGTTATGGAGATGGCTTCCTTCCTTAAACCTCATGAACCAACCTCACCTCTGCTAGCTTCAAACTTTTCTTCTGCAGCTTCCTCACCTCTCCCAGCCTTCACAGAATTGAAGAGAGTTAGAGCCCTGCTCTGGATGAGGCTTTGGCTTAAGGGAATGTTGTGGCTGGTTTGATCTAGCCAGACCACTAAAACTTTCTCCATACCAGCAAGAAGGCTGTTTCACTTATCATTCGTGTGTTCCCTGGAGTAGCACTTTGAATTTCCTTCAGGAACTTTTCCTTTGCACTCACAACTTGGCAAACCGTTTGGCGCAAGAGGCCAAGCTTTCGGCCTGTCTCGGCTTTCAACGTGCCTTCCTCACTAAGCTTCATCATTTCTAGCTTTTGATTTAAAGGGAGAGACCTGCGACTCTTCCTTTCCCTTGAACACTTAGAGGCCATTGTAGGGTTATTAATTGCCCTAATGTCAATATTGTTGTGTCTCAGGAAATAGGGAGGCCCGAGGAGAGGGAGAGAGACAGGGGAACAGCCAGTTGGTGGAGCAGTCAGAACACACACAACATTTATCGATTAAGTTCACCGTCTTATATGGGCACGGTTCGTGGCGCCCCAAAACAATTACAATAGTAACATCCAAGATCACTGGTCACAGATCACCATAACAGATATAATAATAATGAAAGAGTTTGAAATATTGCGAGAATTACCAAAATGTGACACAGAAACACAAAGTGAGCGTGCTGTTGGAAAAATGGCACCAACAGACTCACTCGATGCAGGGCTGCCACAAACCTTCAATTTGTAAAAAATGCAGTATCTGTGAAGCGCAATAAAGTGAAGGGCAATAAAATGAGGTATGCCTGTAGTAACACAAACACTTCCAGTGCAGACACTCTGAGTGATGTCAATTCAAATCTTGTCTGTAGACAAGGCCTTTTGTAGGGAGAGTTGCTTTTATGAAAAGTGGTCTTAAAATAAACCAAAATATGCCTGATTTGGCATGACATAAAAGCACCCTTTTTCTATCAGAGTCTCTAAAGCAGTTTAAATTTCGGAGTTTAAAACTGGTATAGTTGTAGGTGTTAATAGGATAATCAGTATTGCAATTCATTCTGGATCCCTTCCAGTGGAAGCAGCTAATACAGGGGGCCTAGCTGATAGATGTCATATAATCTAACTGTGCCTGGAACATGTAAAAATGACAAGGAAATTAGTTGGATTCCTTTTTTTATACTAGGCCTCCCACAACTGAGGAGATTTGTACCAGCAGTAGTTTAGAAAAGTCGGATGTAGGCAAGGCTTTTGAGCTCAATCAAGTAGGGAAAATACTGCTATATATGAGAAAAATATCTTTCTCCTATGCAAAATGGAACACAGTAAAGAAGAAGGGGCATTTAAAGAACACACACTGAGCAGTGTAAGACAGCTGAGCTGCTTAAGTCTCTTTATATCTTTTAATACAACTTCCATTGAAATTCTGAAGTGAAAATAACTGTGTAATGGTAATCACAAAAATATCAGGAGAAGATACATTCCAGTTCAAGGAGAGATTTGTCCCATAAAGCACAAAAGAAAAATCAAGTGATGAAGGTCATTTAAATGCCATTGTAGGTTTTCCCTGGAACAATCAGCTAGGCTCATTGATAATAGCACCTGTCAAATTCACTAAATGCACTAAAAGATATATAGGTGTAAATAGCCAGAGCAGCAGTGACAGGAGAATGAAAGCTGGGCAGAATACACAGGAAAAGCAACAACAACTTTAGAGGACTAATGCTTACTAGCTGGCACTAGAGTGGGCTCCTTCCTTGTGGCACGGGGCTCACATGACCACCATGATGTCTTCCAGTGGCTTTCGGGTCAGTGCAGGCACAGTGGCATCTTTCTTGGGATAGCCAACAGGGAGCAGCAAGAGTAGCTTCTCGTTTGCTGGGCGCTGGAGCAGCACCCGCAGGTGGGGGCCACAGTTCAAGGGTGTGGACGTCACTGTGTGTAGGCCTGCGTTCTGCAACAAGACAGACAGGAGCAGCTCAAGAAGAATAAGAATGAGACGGAGGTCTATGTTCTATATTTGTATTCCCCTAAGCCCTGTACTCATTCTCATATTGACTAGCCCAGATATACTGCTTCATTAAATGGTTCTGCAGGCTTTAGAACATCTGATTTACTAATAGCCACAATAATTGTGGCTAATTAAAAAAAAAAAGTCTACCGTGCTTGCAGAGAAGTACCGCATTTCTCCAGTGCAGCAGTAGCCCCGGCTAATTGGAACAGCCCTATTCTGTCTGACATGTCTGCAGGTTGTACAGCAGGAGTTTGCATGAAGCAAACAGTGTAATGGGGGCCCCATTTTAATCAACACTACAGTTGAGAGGCAGTTGTGGGGATATTGCTGGAATATCATCCCACAGGGTTAATCTGGCTTATGCTGAGAAATATTTTGGTACTTGTGTGCATATGGCTGGCAGAAAGATGTCTTACAGCTTTGTGAGTACTTGTTCCTCAAGAGCTGTAGCTCTCAGGAAGAGGGAGCAGAAGAGTCTGTTGCCATCTCTCACAGTGGCCAGTATTTGGGCTTATGGCAGAACCCCCAAATATGTTTATTCATCCTTCCCCCTCTCATACAAAATCTCACAAAAAAGCTAAACCATCTGACAAATAGTCAGCTGATGCTATCAAAAATATGAGCATACAGCTGAGGGGCATGCTGAAAGTTGTGCATGTGGATTTCAGTCTCTTCTTCTATTTAATGCAAGCATTTTGGGAGGCTTCAGGATATAAAAGATAGCCAGGGAGTCATGCTCAGGCAGTGGACCTCACATGTTAAGTAACATCTGTGATTCTATGAAGAGGAGGAGAGCTAGTAGTGGTGATGCTGAATGTTATGGGTCCACGGCACCAACTGTGTTCTTTAATGTTGTCAAATAATTTCTAAGAGCTGGGAAGGAGACAGTACTAAAGAGCTGAGCAGTTGGTAGGGAATCTCGGAAGTCTCACTTGGTGATGGGCTTGCTTGGAGGAAAATGGAGCCTTGTCACTCCTAAAGTTTCTGACTAGAGCAAGGCTCTAGTGACACAGTGCTGGCTCTGCCCCATTCCTTGTGCATCCCCTTTGCTCTCAAATCCATGGAGGAAAAGTACAGACCCCTGTGCAACTGCAGAGCAGCAGCACCCCTGTGATGTGCTCCTGCACTGCTCCCTTCTCAGATCTCGCACCATGGAGATCCTCCTACAGAACAGCAATGCAGGCAGGGAACTGTCACTCAAAACAGAATAGAGGAGAAATGGCAGTTCCTGGTAGGAAATTGGCCTAATATAAAAGATGGCATCTTGCTGTTATCCTGCTGACAGGCCAAGCTAATAACTGGAATAGCTTCACTATTTAAACACTTGTGTGAGCACATCAGATATAACAAGTAGAACTGAACACTGAGAAACCACTGAGAAAATCCAACTGGCTGGTGTCAAACATGCTGAGCTTTAGAAATCAGTTCATCTTCAGAAATGCCTCAGAAAGACTGATGGAAATGGTACAGCCTGTTCTGTGAAATATGTCCCTGATTTTTTTTTTTTCCAGCACTAAAAATGATTTGGAGTCAAATCATTTTTTAGGGTTTACTGAAAGGAAACTGCCACTATGGCACTGTACAGCCATGCTTTGGTAACCTGCAGACCCTTGTCAGCCCTGTTAAGATAAAGCAGTAATCACAGCTGCTGAAGTCTGTGCATGGAGAACAGTGACAACTCTGTGAGGTAAGCTGCATTGTATTTTTCTTCTTGTCAACTAGTACCAAGGACAGGAATCACCTTCTCAGACATGGGCCTGTGCAGAGCCAGCACTAGCATTTCTCATGTTAATGAGGATTGAGTATTTAAGCAGGAAAATTCAGTTCGAGTGAATTAGTTATTCAAATAATAACTTTAAAACTCAAAACTAAGATATATTGCCAGGAATTAGAGCAGCACCAGAGGACTGATAATGTTAAAATCTAAATTGGTTGGGTTCAGTTCTCATTTGGGCAAAATAATCTTAGTGTGTAATCCAAACCAATTCACTGACTCTCAGTGTGCCAATTCTCTCAACATACCTGCAGTGCAGCAAGCAAGATACCACAGGCAATAGAAACGCTGATTTCGTTATAGTAATGGGTCTTCTTTTTGCCATTTGGAAGTCTCCCATATACCTGCTTGAAAATGAGGATCAGATAAGGAGCAGTGTCCAGGTACTCTTTGATCCAGTTGGTTCTGCAAAAGGATAATGTTTAAGACAATTATTTTGCAACTTTTTCACTTTCCCATAAGTCACATTTACTGCCTGCAGAGGTGCAGTAAAGGTACATAATTATAACACTAGATTAAAAATAAGGTTAGAACAGTTACAGCAAACAATTAGGTGTTATCAGCTTAAGCAGAAACCTTTCTGCAGAAAAAGGCTTGAATGGAGCGCTCTGTTTTAACGCATTCGCTGCAGAGTTGATGTGCTCACCCTGAAGAGTGGAATTGCATAAAAATAGGAGGCAGGTCTTGACCTCTTATCTATGAACTGGCCTCATGAGCATTTGCCTTTGAAATGATTTAATTCCTGGAATTCTGTAGACCTGCAGCTCCCCCTGTTATCATCAGTGCCAACTTTTTTGTTGTTGCAGGAAAAACTGCTGGCAAAAAATGTTCAAAACTGCTTGGCTTAAGGTATTAACCTAAATATATTCTTACAGATCGTTATCCAGTTTCTGAATATTTCAGCATGTTTAGACTTCATTTGGTTCTTAATTCAGTATTATGAGAATATACACAATAAAGATATAGGATTTAGATAAGAAAAGGTGTATTTTCTACTGTTCTCACAGAAAATTAAAAATACTGTATTTTAGTTGTTTATATAGCAAATATGTTTGCTGCACCTGAAAAATAAATAGCATTATGAAATAGGTTGAGCAAATCAACTCTACAAAGCCTTGCATATGCTTCATTTGACAAGCAGTAGATTTCTTCCCATTGTGTGAAGTTAAGCAAGTCAGTCAGACTTTGCAGGGTATTTGGAACAATTAAATATTGCATAATTTAGCGCTTGCATAGGGTCTGGCCTTGGGGACACTGCAATCAACAGCAAAACTCCCAATGGCTTTGGGAGCTACATTGTTTGAGAAATGACAGGAGAGAAGTAGGACAGGATTTCTGGCAATAGAGGTAACATAGAAGAAAAATAACGATGGAGCCAAATGCTCGGACAAGTCTCAAAAAGGAAGATATATAATCTCTTTTTAATGGAGTCAATTTTATGGACCAGCTGTCAGGGCACAATTCTAGTCATATTTTTAAGTTTTTCTCTTTAACCATGAGTTTTAGAAATATATTAATTGGTGGGACGGGGAGAGGAAAGGAAAAAGATACTAGGAAAAAACAAGACAAGCTGCTTCTATCACTTGGATTTTCTAAACTGCGGCACTTTCAGTAAGATTCCTGTCATCTTGAGAATCAACATAAAGCTGTACAGAGGATTTTATGTTATGTTATGTGTATATATGTGAGCTGAACATTAATGATTATCTAACAATGAGAGTATGATTCACTTCTTTCATCCCTCTTCTGGTAAGATTGAAGCACACAGGCATGTGTGTCTGTTAGGTGCCACGTTCTACCTGACCCTTTGAACAAGGTAGCCAGCTTTAAAATATGAAGACAGTAATTTTTATTGAGCTCCTGCTGGGTGGGAGTTCTACTTTCCTCAAAAAGGAGTTTCCTCTTCCCAGGTGTAAACCAGCAAAAGGGCCACGATATAGAAACCCTGACAACATACTGAGTGGGACAGTGTCTGACCCCATCTTCTTCCTTCTCCTGTAATCAGGAAGTAGGAAATATGCTACAGCTGCCCTCCTGAGTAGAGTGGGAAAACAGGAGATTCTAAGGAGCATGGACCTGAAAGAACATTTTTAAAACAAAATTTTTAAAATTAAGCTGAATATTTTTAGGGTTTTTTTTTCTTCCTGAAAACATGTGGAAAAAATACAAAGAGAGAAGCTGTATATAACTTCTCAATATAATCTTTCCTATACCAAAACCCAGCTCCCTTCAAACCACTTAGCCAGTGGATTTTTTTGTACCTCAGTCTTTTCAGGTCATTAACCCATCTCTCTCCCATCCTTTTTTTGTAGTTTATTTCTTCTTCTTCTTCTACAATCTCCCGAATCTTATGTTTTAAATCTGAATCTTGCACTACCACAAAGGTCCAGGGTTCCGTGTGCGCTCCGCTGGGTGAAGTACCTGGGTACAAAAACAGGAAAAGTTGAAAACTTGGCACAATGCTCAAGGAGGGCCTGCAGTGAGAGGTATCAGCTTTTCTTTGTGGGCTTTGGGACTAACCATCAGAGCAATGGGAAAGCAGGCTGATGAGATGGGAAGAAATGGATCAAGATAAGTTCTTGCTGACAATCTCTATTCATTTGTTTCTTGAAGAATATAAAATCCCATTCAGTGACAGAGGTTAGTCCCTTCAAATAGCCATCTTACATGGGAAGCAAAATTTAGGGATTTGAAAAAATTCCTCTGTGCTTCTTATGATGAGGCAGTAATATGATGCAATATATGCATGCAGCAATGTTAATGCAAAACATTCTACTCAAAGCAACACACCCTCTGAATATGTAACCAACCCTGAGAAAAGGTTCTGGCTGAAGGGCAAAGCTAGGGGCTTTCTGGGAAGCAAGGCTAACCAGCCATGCGCAGGAATCCATTGCTTGCTGACAAAGACAAGGAACTGCATGATGCAAACATCTGCCATATAGCATACAGGTTTGAGTTTGTTGTCCCAAAGACAGCTGGTGAATATAGGTGTGCACATACTAAATCTGCACTTGCTCATTCAGCCCTGATCATTACACAGCAACTCCACTGGAGAACATTTTAACTGTCTAACAGATGAAAGCCAAAAACTGAAGAATATACTTACCTGTACAAGCTCACAGAGCAATAGGTTAAGAAGATTGTTTAGATCTTCTAGCCCCTTGTAAACATTTTAAAAATATTAGAAGTTTTTGCAGACAGTATATTTGCTTCTCTGAGCACTAAATTCAGCTTAAGAAACGCTATGAATAAAAAGCTTGAACTATCTTTTATATTGCAACGTGGTTAAATCAAGAACCTTGTCTCTCCTCAGGTTTGAATAAGAACTCATGACATTTATGTTTTGCTTTGTTTTCTTTTCCTCCACACAGCCCAAATCTTTCAGGGTTACAAAATACTTCATCTGTACTCCAGGCTTGTTCACTTTGCTGCATTTGCCAAAACATGTTTAGTGTTTTAATGAGTCCCAGCTAATTAGAGGAAGATGGAGACTCAAAAAAGTGCAGTAACAAAGCTGCTTACAGTTTTTAAAGGAAAAACAATGCACTTCAGATGCAAAGAATCTCTATTATTAATCCTGCTAGAGACTATTGAACTTTCCTCTAAGACAGCTTGTGAAAATTTTGCTGTACTAACAGCAGCTGGTTCACAGAATAAAAGAAATAATGAGGGTCAAATCCATTCCTGGCCGAAGTCAACATTGTTAGAACAGGGATGAGATTAGGCCAGGACATTACAGTAATGATCTGAAACACATGAGTTCTCAAAAAATGAAAATTTATTTCTGACACTCATTCAGGTAACCTTGACCAGGGTCCTTAGCATAACACTCCAGTCATACACAACAGGGGCCAGGCACTGATGCTGAAAGGCCTGGAAGGTTTTTTTGTGGGGAGGGGGGACAAAACCTTTTGCCTATGATAAATCTTAAACATTTGTGGCAACCAAAATATTTTGCATGGCTGGGCCAATTTCATCAAATTTTTTGGCAAAAAAAAACCGCCAAACAAAAGCTTCACATGATAAACATCCTCAAAATGAAAGACATTTTAAAGCATGTGAAATTTCTATGGTTTGACATTTTTGAGAAGGAAACACTTCAGTATTTCTATTTGAAAGATGTTTCATGAAACTGTGCTTCAATTTTATTTTAAATAACATTTTTTAAAGTTTGAAAATGAAATGTTTGATGCTGTTGAAACGATTTTTTTTTTCCTTCTGGTTACACTGAAAATAAAAAGAAATTGGAAGTGCTCCAAACCAGGCCCCACTGTATAGTTGTTCAAGCAGCTCTCATTACCATACTGAGTAGTTTCTAAATAATCAGTCAGTTCTTATTCATTATGGCTACAGGTAAATCTAGAAAGACCATATGCCAAGTCCTAATTCCCTCAGCTTTTGTATATCACTTTAACAGAGTTGAACAGCCATGCGGTAGTCTTTTTTTTTCAGACCTTCATCCATTCAGTACCATACCTGCTGTTCTGATGACATTATCAATAACTTCCCTGGGGACTGGCTCATCACTGAGAAACCTGACAGACCGCCTCTTATTAAGAAGTTTGTAAAACTCTTGTGACCTTTTAATCATTTCAGCCTCAGAGTAGCGCTCAGCGAAGAAGGGGACATGGGCAATGTTTTCATCAAATCCTTGCCACTCCTCATCAACCTCTGCAAGAAAACAAAAGAAGTGAAGCAGGAACTATTAGGCCTTTCTTTGTTGGAGAAAGCCGTTTATATCTTTGGCATTCATTGCTGTAATGTGCTTTGACCTGTATTTGCATACATTGCACTTCTGCACTGCTAGAAAGCCTAAGTCTGAGGTTCCAGCTGACACAACTCATTGATTCCCAGCTCCAGCTACCAAATAAACATGTTTAAAAGCCATCAGCCAGAGGGGGGACTGGAGGAGGGGGGGGTGTCCTGGCTCACTGTAGCAAGTGTGATCCAGGAACAAGTTATGGCCTTCTGCACTCCAGTTTGCAAACCTGCCTGCAAAAGTGGTTTACAAGCTAAAACTGCAGTGAAGGAGAGGCCAAACTACAGCCTTCTTTTCTCATTAAGTAAATGTGAATATGTGTGTGTTCTTTTCGCAAGCATTCTACTAAGAAAAAAATCAATCAAATCACTAAAGTCAAGGAGAGGGCTTGACTACCAAGATGTGTAAAAGCTCCTCCGAAGGGTTGAATGTCGGCTTCTTCCCATATTCATGTTTCATCACAGGAATGTTACAAGGCTGGGCTCTGTGCAAATGTGACTTTGTGGTTAAGTTCTTTGGTTTCAAAATACTTCAGCATGAGGGGAAATGGGTGAGAGACATCTACACTTAGGATAACAACATATTAAATGCAGGATATTGTATTTCTTGCCTTTAATTTAAGAACTTAAATTGTGCTTCATTTCATGGAAATCTGCCCCCTCCCCCCTCCCCCTTTTTTTAGTACCATAGATGTTTTAACATAAAATACAGCTTCTGTTGCCTCGGAGATCTCTTCTTTCTCCCCTGCATTCCTAGTATCAGCAAGGATAGCATTTTTTGCAACTATGACATAGAAGTGAAAGCCGTTTCAATTTTGCATTTCAGTTAGTCAATAGTATTGAGCAATCGGCTACAGAGTGCTGAGTCAGGAGAAAAACACTCCAGTTCTTTTTTCAGTGACCGTTAGGCTATTATTCAAAAATCATAGCAGTCTCCAGTGCAAATTCAGATAGCAATTATTTCTATGTTTTAGTAGTATGCAGTTGTCTTGGAGACCAGGCTGATCACTTGTTCATTTTATAAACAACAGTAAAATGTTTCCAAGTGTGGCTCAGCATGTGCAAGAGGCTGCAATCTATCCAGTTTCATATGCTGAATCTGGACCCCGAACAACATACATTTTGCATACAAAGAAGTCACCATGAATGTTCCTTTCAGCATTTAGTGCCTGTGTTAGTACTCTCAATTACAGTCTGCAAAGACCTGTCTCCAGGGTAATGGGAAGCAGTCACCAGTTGTAAAAACTATTTTGAGGGGAATCTTGCACAACCAAACCAAAAGAAAGAGGACATATCTTTCTAGTCTGCCCTTTCTGTTTTACACTTATTATTGTGGATGATTATTCAATAGCAGCTGGCTGACTAGACTTGTCCTTTGCTAGCATTCTGGTGACCTTCAGAAACTTTCACATTCCCTTTTTGCTGTTCCTCCCCCACTTGGTGAAGGCGATACCATGGGGTTACAACAGCTGTGTTTACACTAGCAAATAGTGCGGTGATCTGTAGAGAGGAACAGCTTCAGCTGGGGACCCAGTGTTCAACACTCTGTGTTTTGGAGTGGTTATTTTGGAGGAACTCTAGTTTGGTACAGTGAACTGAACACTCACCAGTAGTTGGAGCACACCAGGTGCTTTCTGGGGATGCATCTCTGGCTTACTTTTATTCTAAAGGAGTCCAGTTCACTTGTTATAACTGTTCTGGGATGCGAACAAAAGTGTGGTACTGGGCACAATTAGGAGATTCACTTGAATCTGATCCAAATGCCTGATCCAGACTGAAACACTAACATAGATGCATCCAAAAATATATTTCCTTGGCCCAAAGAAATTAACTCCAGCTATATTTTTTCAAATATACTCCTCAAAAAAAGGGGGGGTACCATGTTAGACCACTAATAAATAAGAGTGTGTTAGGTAAGACTGACTGACCTCACTCCCACTGTATAAAAGTCAGTATGCAACCTCTCCATAAAGACTCACAGGGAATGCAGTTGTGAAACAAATCTCAGGATACTTATCTCTACCTCTTGCCTCTCTACATCACGGTTTGGAAGAAGATGTAACCCTCAGCCCAGGTGACTGGGTCCATGTAATAGGAGGCCTAGTGACCTTAGCTCAGTTTTACTGAGTCAATTGCTGTGAAGATTGAGAAAGAATATGAGATAAAGCCATACAAGATAAGAATAGTAAAAAAAAAAAAAAAAGCAAAAGTAAAAAACTGTCACAAGCAGAAGTGTAATATCTGAGACAGTGATAGTTAGCAGCTCAAGCATTTGAGAGAAAAAAATTCTGACCTGAAAATGTGTAAAGCCATACGAGAAAAAACATGGAGCTGGGAGATGGCAACTGGCAACTCAGCAACCCTTTCCAACCTGACCGATAACAGTCTGGCCAGCAGAGAAATTCAGAGGGTGCCTCATTAGGGCAGATAAGCCTCTCACTGTTTAGCCTAGTAGCTCATTTGTTCTAGCTATCTACTCTGTATATTAGCCAATAAATATTTGTTTTGTAGTCTTAAAAGTGTACATTTCCTGTGTGCAGAGTTTCTTTACATGCTGTAGAGCTTGCTCAACAACAATTAACCCACAGAGGGGGGGTTACGGAGAGATAACACTCTTTATTAGGCCAGTTGATACAGATATGAGAAGAAAATATGCAAGCTTTGGACACAAACTCTCATGCAAGCTTCTCTTGAAGGGCCGATGTGCCTGCAAGCTGGTTTGCTGCTTGCAACTGCCTTGATATGTCTAATAAAATAAATTCTCCCTCCCCAAATCCATCTTGCATATAGCAGTACTGCTACTACAAGAAAAAAGATATTCTTTGATGAACTGAGACCTAACAGTTACACAGACATGACATATGTCTTAGTTTTATCCATCGGCATTCATGTAAGAGGAGTTTCTAAATAGGATAAATTTTGTCCTTATGTTAACAAAAGCCTGAAATCGACTCAGGCTGTGCATGTGTATCAGAAGGCAGAATCTGACCAAAAAGCTATAGTCAAAGTAGGTATTAGATTGATGTCCTGGTGAAAATTTCAGGTCAGACTGTACTATTTGCATGATGCTCACATCAATATGCTGTAGAGATCATCCCTATCCATTTCCCAGTAACAAGTTACCGTTGTGTGTCCTGGGAGAAATCCTAGAAGCAGTCAAATAAAACTAACTCCAGGACCCAAGAGTTCATTATTTACTTTCTTAGGATGAGGATTTAGCAAAGTTCAGAAAGCAGGAAATAGCATACATTCAATGCAGTATACCTTTTATTCAGCCACTGATGGAGGAGATTTACTAGTCTGATCTTGGTTCCTAAGCAAATCAAGGGCCTACTTGGTCATCTCTTTTTCTAGTATTATTGCAAAACCATGAAAAATCATTTTGAGTTAGAGATACTTAAACTAGTGTATAAACTACCAAAACCCCTTACAAAAGAAAGTTTGTCAAATGGGAGCAAAGCCTGGAGGAACTTTATGTAATCTGTGTACCTGGTTTTGAAACATAGGGAGAGGAAAATGAGGTAGGTGATAAATCAGCAATAGATATGTAAATGTCAAAGAACAGCAAGATGAACAGCAAGATTAAATTACTTATATAGATGAGGGCAGTAATCAGAGATCTGACACAATGGAAAGATTGTACTTAGTCAAAAGGGGATGTTATTTGTGGCCAGTCGAATGCAGGGGCCTAACACGATAAACTGGAAGAACTATCAGTGTCTGTATAGCACATGAAACAAGACATGACAGGGAAAGGAGAATCAGGATGCAGTAACAATAGCAATACCTGATCTGACTTGTTCAGGAAGCACATCAGTAAAAAAATAAGGAATAATTGATGTTGTGCTAGACTGCAAAGAAATAAAAACATAGCATGGCTAAAACAAAGCTTGCTTTTTCAGATGCGCTGTCTTTTGTGATAGTGTGGAGTTTACAAAGGCCCCCCAAGGTCACATCTGAATCACAGGCCATATTTTTAAGAGAAGGACATATTGCCTCAACTGTGTCACTGTTATGAGGTATATGTGGGTGGTATAGCTTTCTAGGTATATACAGAAGAGGAAATATTATGGTAGCACTAAAAACCAGGCTTCCTGCTGAAGCATCTGATACCTTAATCAAATAACTTGTTCCTTTCTTGACTCAGTGACTCTCTTAGCTTTGGTTTCATTGGGAGGGGAGGGCATTATAAAAAAAGTACTCCTACATTGAGATTATCAGTTCATTCAGTTTAATTGACCAAATGAAAATGGTAAAGAAAAGTAGGTCTATAACTGTGGGTCTCAAGTTTTAAAAGAATAAATTTAGGGAGAATAAGGGATTAAGAAAAATTAAGTTGGAGAAGTCAGACTGAAGAACTCACGGATCAAGAAGAGAGACTTGTCATTTCTTTAAATCAGAGGTATAAAATCCATCTTTGTTCTAAATGGATAGAATTAAACAAAGAGAAAAAGTTTGGGAGGAAGAGGCCTTAGATATAATTGATTGAGTTAATGTCTCAAAGAAATGATCTATAAGCAGCTAGGAATGGAAGAAAAGGATTGGTTAGCAAAGAAAGCTAGGCCTTGTAAATCAGAAAGCATTAAACTTGCAGTATTACCTAAGGCCAGACTGAGTTAAATCTTACGAGGTTTGTTTGTTTGTTTTTCCATATAAGAGAAGAAGCTCTTAAGAAATCATATATAAGAAATAAGAAATTTATATAAAAGAAATATAATAAATAAATAAATAATATATTATATATATAAGAAATAAGAAATATATATAAGAAATGAAGCTGCTGTGCAGCCAAGATAGTTTGGATTAATAATAACATAGCCAAAAAAGAAATGTACTTTCAAAGATGTTGAACATGAGACAAGGGTGAGGTGACTGATGAGAATGGAAGTAGGAGAATCATAATATCCAAGATGTAAACAAAACTTAAAGAGCTTAACGCATTCAAAATGAGAATACCTAAAAAAGCAGGAGAAGAACCCAGAAGTGACAGAATTGACTTACAAAACCATATCTCCTAGCAATTTTTTTAATAAATTCATCTATTATTTATTCTCTTCCACTATGTGTCTACCATTCAGTCTTAGCAGTTAACGTTATCCATATGTTAAGCTAGAATCATTATCAGCACCATCTGTTTAGTGCATGCTCTCTATATCTTTAATTGCTGTGTTTGGACATATTCCTGTCTGTACATTCACATTAGACAATACTACAAATGCCTTGTTTAGATTTCTATGTATTCCATCATTTGATGGACAACAGGCATCCTGCTAGTGAGTCTATACCTTATTAGTCACATTCCCAAGATTCCCATCACTTCTGTTGTACATTTACAGTAGCCAACTCAGCTTCCTGCTTTTTAAGCAAATCTACATTGGCTTTAACTCAGATATCCCAAGTGAAATCTCATAATAAAAGTGCTACTTCTCTAATTCTATCAGAAATTCCTCTCTGGATGCCTTTTAGGATCATGTTTGCCTTCTTCCCAGTGGTTCACACTGAAGCTAATAATCAGCCTACAAGCCATATAATAAATTCTGCCTCTCAGTTTGTAGCAATAATTCTTGCTAGTACATTACCAGTACAATGACTTGTCATTTCACTTCTGTTGGCCACTTATTTTACCCACACTGATACTTCCTTGTGTTTGTGGCTCCTGGTTTTATATAACAAATTCCACTTGCACACTCCTTGGTTTTATGCCAAGACCATCAGATAATAAAGACTGGTCCCAAGACTGATCCTTGAGAAACATCACTATTAACCCAAGTCTAGACTAATGCGTCTGCTTTCCAAAACAGCTGTTTCAGTTTCTCCTCTAAGGAATTGCTTCCCAAGCTTAGAATTCCTCTTCCCATCCTGTTCACCAGTATAAGGATACAATGTATGGGAAAGTAATTAAATGCATATAAAGTAAGTCCCCACATCTTTGGACTTTAACTGCTGGGCAGCTGACCTCCTTGTGGTTTTTTTGCTTCTTTGATGGCAGACTGCTATGTAATATGCCACTGCAGGAATCCCAGTAATGAATTCCAACCCTGAATTGTGTGGTTAGTAGAAGGCTAAAAGTGGTGGAGTGCCTTACTGATGGAATATAAATAGTGGCTAGCAGGCTGACCCTGGAACCCACAGGAGCTGGTCAGGGGTCTTAAGCAAAAGAAGTAGCTATTGGGAGAGGCAGACCCTGGAAGAAGGAAGCCAGCAACAAAATTTTGTGAAAATGACCTCAGCTAGAATAGGGTTGGAGAGGGATTCTTAAGGTCTTCAGCAGAATGAAGTGGCTGTCTTATAAAGAGAGGATTTGCTGGTTTACCTAGCAAAAGGAAGATTGAGAGGTAATCTGACTGCTGTCTATGCACCACAGGAGTGTATATACCAGGGCTGGAAAAATACCCTTTAAACTACAAAAGAAGGATGGAAGAGGAAAACTGTATGTAGACCAGTATTAAATAAGTTTAGGGTGGCCATTAGAAGAAATTTTTTAACTCATAGAGTGAAGTTTTGGAATAGCCTTCCAGCAAGATTAATGAAATGGTATCAAAAAATGCCAGTTTTCAAGAGAAGTTCAATCAGCTGATGACAGAGACTGGAGGTGTCTGCAGCAGCAGGGAGATAAACACAATGACACACTATATCCATGTAAATCCTATGTTCCTAAATAACACAAAGCATGAATTGTTATTAAATTGGAAAATTAAACTGCTGCTGCCTCACTTATGTCACTACCTTTATTATTAAAATATATGGGAAACCTTTGAATGTGGTGGGGAGGGAGAGAAGTACTTCTAAGTGGGAGAGGTGTGTTTTAAGAAGTATCACAAGCAATGAGCAGTGCATTTGCAGAAGAGATGGAACATTTAGGCCTTTGCACCTTGCTTTATAGTCCTTGAGTATAGTATATCACCAAGCAAAGTCCCCGCAATTAAATATATAGCAATAAAATACCTTTGCTAATAACCTCTGCGGTTGATGCCCAGAGTAACAAGGGTACAAATAAAATTCATTCTAATCCTCCACACCACTGTAAACTGGGTCTATATTTACCTTATCCATCAATTGTTTGGCCTTAGTATATGAACCAGAAAGTGATTTATGCTTCTTCTTGATTTGAGCCTAACAGGTGTAGTGTAGTAATTAACTGGGGAAGGATGTGATTTCAGTAGCACTACATTCACTAAATTCCCCGGGCTGAAGAATGAATGATTTGTCTGAACTTGCCCTAACAACAGTCTAGATCAAACCATGTAAACTTAACGCTGTGAGGAACTAGGTACTACCACTTTGGGATCAGATGCCCATGACTATGAGAGATCTGATTCATTGTTCAAGACAAAGCTGAAGAAACACGTCTTCTGGCGGTGTCTATTTGGTAATCACATATGGCCTAATACAGTACATGGCCACATATACACACATAAAGACCATTTTTGTCAATCTGCAGCATGACAATGTCTCATTCTGGATCTCATAAATGAGGAAAGAAGTTATAGGACAGGTGATAGGCATGCAAAAAAATCTGAAGTACTGCCAGCCGAGGCATTAAACAAATAGACTGAATGCTATCCGCTTAACCAAAGAACTGGCTTTCTGGCTGCTCCAAGAAACATCCTTCCCTTCAGCCACAGAAAGCATAAATAAGACAAGCTTGGTAGCACCTGAATAGCCATTCACTTCCTGAATAGCCACTTCTGCCATTCACTTCCATTAAGTGACTCTACTGAGTCTGTCCAAGCAGTTCAGCTAATGATGCTTAATGCTTTACTGCACACAGGTATGCCACTCGCTGGCGAAACATCCCTGTGGTACTGCTTCACGGTTCACACAGCTGGTGACTGCCCAAGCAAGCTCAAGTGTTTTTGTAATGCAGTTGAAGAATATGGTTTGCCTCTTGAAGCATCCCAGTACAGTAAGAGTGCTATGCAGGTTTGGTTTGCTTCATTTTCTTGGTAAAGTGCCCTTTCTTTGATCATGGTCAGGTATGGAAAGACTTGGTCCTTAGCTGCACTTTCATACTCGGGGGATATTCAAAATTCGGCTCATTTAACTAGAGCAGGCCTAGATTCTAGTTTTAGAGGCCTTAAAAATGCTTGATCTTATTTAACTCAAACTCTCTCCAGAGGAACTTTGCCTTTAACCACAAGCCAACATGAGACATTTAAGTAGAAAGGAGCATTTCTAATAAAGTAAGATATATTAGTGAAGTAGTAGAATTGATACAGCATGCAAAGTGTGCTCTAATATTAACAAAAACTCTGTTTACATTCCATGTTTCTATTTCTACTATTTCTACTTCTAACATCTACTAAGTCAGTGAAAATTTTAACATTGACTACAAGGCAGATATAATTCGATCCTTAACTATAGCATTAGTAAAATAACATATCACTACCAAGGTGGCCATATTCTCTTCTCACTTGTGCTGTAGTTTTCTCTGCCGAGTAAAAATTTCCTCAACCATGTTGCAATTGTTCTAATTTTTCTGGAGATAAAAGACAGACCTGTTTTGCAAAGATGCTGGTTTAAAACCACATAGTATTCAGGAAGGGGTCATTATTTGTTATTAAAAACAATATAGCAAGAAAGCCTAAATTAAGATTGGAATATATGGTACACAAAGGGAGGTTTTATTAAAAAATCACTTCCTTTTAGCAACAGGGAAAAAGTGCCTATTTACCTGTCAATTTTTTATAAGCAATTTTTAACTAGTACAGTTTTGAATTCAATGCCTGAATAAAAGACAGGAAAAAAACCTAAGACATAAAAGAATAACATTTTGTACATAAAGCTGTGCCAGTAAGGCTCGTTATTAGGAGCTAATAGCTTTGCTTACTTAGAGGATCTAAAATTTTAAACTGATGGAAACAACTGCAGTCAAAGATGTCACAATGATAATAATTCATAGATTATCACTTGAACTAGCCACAGGAATTTTGATTTGCAACAGTTTAATTGAACTATTTAATGATTAGTGACAGAAAGAAAATACTGGATAATTTTTCAAATAATGTTTTGAATTGTATAAAGGAAGGTACGGTCTAGAACTAACTTTTAAACAGATTTGGGATATTTTGGAAATAGTCCACTTGGTTTAAAAGGTTCCGAGTATCAACTATTTCTGGAAATTGATACACAACACTAACTCAAGCTACACTCAACACTGAGAAATAAACAGAAATAATGTTTCTTAGCAGTAGGTATATTGCTAAGAAAAACAATAGGTAATAGCAATAGGTATATTGCTGTAGCAATAGGTATGTAGCAATAGGTATGTAGCAATAGGTATGTAGCAATAGGTATATTGCTAAGAAAAACAATTTAAGTTTTGAGATTCCTAGAAGCTGACTTGGGGAACATGTCATTAAGCGACAAAAAGCCTTCAAAAATCAACATTAGAAAAAAAGCTGTGTTAAATGAGAGTTAAAAACATTACAGGAACAAAACTATACATTTTTACTTTACAAGAAAATGAGGGGAGCTTATGCAGGATAATGAAGAAGAAAAAAAGATGGAGAGTATATTTTATGCTCCTACTTATGCCACAGCTGTGCAACTGAAGTCAATGCTGTGGAAAAGGACATTCTGTGCAGGTGCAGATACACAGTTGAGTGAACACAGATTAGCATCATCACCACATTTTGTTCTTAAAAATTTGACACAAATTACTTCCAAAATGATCCCAGTTCTAATCCAGCTAGTGCTCTCATGGACATTCACAGAAGTCACATAGAAGGGACTTCAGGAATGAAAACTGAACGCATATTTTGTTAGCAGAAACAGTTCAAGAAGATGAGCAAACAAGTGTAATAAATCCATTTCCATCTCTTTTGGGGGTGCTGAGATCAAATATAGACTGTGCTGTGTAGCACTGGAAGTTAAGTTGGATAAGATTTTTACACAATTAGCATGCTGACAGAAACTCAGTGGTCAGCTCTTCCCTTTCCTCATACTAATGAGGGCTGGGAAAGGGGAGGGGGCTTTAGCAGTATTTGCTTTCTTTTCCTATATTCTCCACAGAGTGCTTCATTGGTATGAGATCTGCTGGGCAGAGGGACAGAGAGCACTCCTTGAAAATGCATTTTCTTTTTGCAGCCTGACCTGTGGAATCTGGGGAAATGCAGATTTATACCGAGACCAACATTGCACCTGCACAGCCTCCTTCCCCAGAGCTGACGAACTCAAGGCACAGCAGCAGTGTAGCACTATGTATACTCCATCACGCTGGAGAGGTTCAGGAGTTCACACCTCATTTATTTATAACAGCAGATCAAAGTCAGACATCAAAATTGCTCACCTGGCTAAGATTTTTCTTACCTTCTTCCTCTAACTGGTGGTCAGTACCATCTTTTAAGTCTTCATCCACCCATGGGCGAGATAGAGCCTTGCTTTTAGTCTCATGTTTTTCTCTCTCTCCATTCTTCTTCTTCAGTATTACTCCAATCAAAACACATATAATGGCTATAAAGACTGGGGTCAGGGAAGAAAAGAATGCCATGACTACGGAAACGTGGAGCCGTCTTTCCAAGTTCAATATTTTCTCTCCTGAAAAAAAGAGGAGGAAATGGGAACAGCAGAAAGGCAGTAAGTGCAAAGGGGTGGACCCAGATACAGAAAAGAAAGGAAGGTTCAGTCCTCAGACTCTATTCTGCTTTCACTTTTCAGCCACTGCCCCTGCAGTCTCATCTGGGATGTGCTCCTGTTGTTAAGCAGACCCAGATTTATCTATTTTCTGGGAAGAAACTGCTTACTAACACCAAGCAGAGGCACTGACCATATACAAATACATAAATGCTGTTAAATGCAAAAAAACCAAAACTTCAAAACACCAAAATAAGAAAAAACACTCACTCCATTTTAGTTATGTAGATCCTAATAATCTTACTTATAATAATGAGTATGAGAAAGATTCAAGTAGGAATGTGACTTTTTAAAACTGACAGCATCTCTTTAATGATTAACTTATAATGCTTAGTCCTACTACATGTATCCTAGAAAAGCAGAATATGATCAATTGAACATGAGTTTATAGAGCAACCCTTGGCTGTATAAACAGATCAATAGAACAGATAAGTAAAGTGGTAGCATTACCTCTGTATGAAGCATGAATGAGATTATTCGCAGAACCCTATATCCCTTCTGGATGTTCTGGGGTGAAACAGAAGAATTCAGGGAATAGAAATGAGAATGGTTTGAGGGTTGAAGAATCTATGCTGTAGTGAATTTTAAAACTCTAATTCATTCAGCTTATCAAAGGAAAGATTAAAAAGTGGTAGGATCATGGTCTAATCCAGGAATGGTCAATGTCTAAATGCTTAACCCATTTTTTTCTTCTCAGTCAGCTGCCTGGGAACTGAATCAATACTGCAGTGTTGAATCAGTCTCTTTATGTGGGATAGTTGGGACATCCTGGATAATGAAAAAACAGATGGCAATGGAGGCTAAAGGGCATGCTGGAGAGCACAGTACAGCGATACCGACCATGTGCAGTTACCAGCACCCATCGTCCTTTTTAGCCCTGGCTAAGCACCAACCCTGCCAAGCCTTATCTCATTCTGCACAAGGCCAGCTTTGAAGTCCCTGCATCCATGACAGGCTAATCTGCATTTGGATAAGCCCACCGAGGGTAAGGGAAAGCAGTCTGTAGCTGTAGCCATTCCAGGAGACAGGGCGCCCAGGGCTGGGCACGTCGTGCACTGAGACTGGCACCCACCAGAGTGGACTGCAGTGCCCCCACTCTGTTGGTTCAGAAAGCAAAGCACACAGGGGAGAGCCAAGTCAGGGTGTGCCGAGGTTTTATCCTGACAGGGTCTCACTCATGTCATAGCCACTCATGTCTCTTGTCCCCCCAGTTTTGCAGCACTGAGCACACCCCTACTGGTCCCACTAAACACTGCCACACCACAGGGTCCCCGCCAGATGCTCTCTGCCTTCCCGTGCTTCGAGGAATACTGTCAGATGCCTAGAGGAGGGGTCCGTATGTCAGGAAGCATAAACTAAGAGCTGCCTTAGTGCACAGGCAGAGGAACGTGTGGTGGGGTGCAGGGCCAACTCAGGCCATACCGGTTGGCCATGCACGATGACTGTCTGGTTGATGGTCGAGGCACATATCCTGTTTTCATACAAGGCCCTCGCTGGTTTCTGCAGGCCAAGGAAATTGCTGAGCTGTGCACGTGTCACCTTGATGCCCTTAGAGACAGGATGAAACTGCCTCACAGCTTGGACCCAGGCTGGGCATTACCAGCTGCCCATCTCAGGTACAGAAAGCTTCATTGCTGTTGCAGTGCATCCTATCTCATCGCACAGTCCCCAGGTACAAGATAGGTCCTGGTCCTTCCATGCAAGCAATGGGATCCATGTAACGCTAGTTCATCCAGAACTAGCGTAAGTCCATCAGAGATGAAATACAGAGGACATGCAGAAGTCGACTTAGGTTTCCAACCCAGTAAAACTGACGCTAGACAGGCACCTACCTCTCGCTAAGAGGGCCACCTGCTTGAAAACTTTAGCCACAAATCTTCTCTTCCTTTTTTTCCAGTCCATATACAATCTGGATCATCTGCATGGGTCATTGATCTTGGGTTTTCTGTAAAACTATAAAAGAAAACACGTACACTGCACATGAATACAAAGGACAGCAATTATGTGGGAGAAAGAGTTCAAATTATCCTCTCTCTCCTTGATTCAGAGCAGACATTTAAACCCATTTCTCCTGCTTGCTGGCCATCCAGTCAAGAGGAAGGATACTTCACCTAATCCCAATTAGAAACATTAATTTTGTTCATGTGAGTAGAACAGATTTTATCAGATAGATTTTCAACATCCTACTGTATGTCAGGGAAGGAAAAAGGAATGCAGTCTGAATGTCACCAACTGTTTCTCTTGCTAGGAATATATTCTTGTTAACCTTGGATATTCACGTACACATAAATTAGTATCTGGATGCTTTGCAGCTGAGAATCCATTCTGCAGAGAGACAGGTCTGTGCTGAAAGAGAGAAAGAAGCAATATAGAAAGCTGAATCCTATTGTTTAAGATAACTACCTCTGTTTGCAATGCTGGGAACTTTGTAATCTTTCTCTCTTCTGGAATAACTTTATTTTCTCAGAGGTGATGAGATATTAATTTTTCTCTTGTAGAGCAGAGAAAGAAAGCTAAATAAAAGTCCCTTTGGTATTAACTTAAGCAAAATCTATATTAGCTGCTATATATTCAAGACTGGTAACTTGAACTTCGGCCCCACAGAAATCTCACAATACCCTGGTTTATTAAAACCTGATTTAGTTTCAATAACTCCATATCATGGATATTCAAAATATAAACACAGTGATGCTCTGAGGAACTGTGGGGAGGGGTGGATGGAAACAGTCAATTTGTGTGTAATGGATTTTCATCAGCTTTTCTTAATGCACTGGTGGATTTTCTTCCATCCAAACTTTATATAAATACAATGATTATTATCATGACAAGCAGAAACAATTTTATTACAATTATTTCTTCTGTTGTATTGTAAACCCTGAAGCCTAGGACCTGGGATGTAAATGATAGGAGAGCCCCCAAATACACAAATTATCCGTGAGCATATTATCTGTATAGGGTGAATTCTGGCCACACAAGGATACAGAAGTTGATGAGAAAGAGACTGTGAATGGCCAGGCAAAACCCAAAGCCAGCCTTTCCCACAATCTTCCCTACTTATGTTTTTCTAACAGTATTTTTGCAGAGAACTCTAAGACTTCTTACAAGATGCTATGGGAAACCAACAGCATCAAGACATTCAAGATGGGGATTCTGTTTATTTAATGAGGTTGAATTAGCTATTAAATACTTAATATGGTAGTTAAAACACCTAATTCAGTTAGTCTCTGAACTTCAGACTGGTGAAACCTGAGAAGATATACTGAAGGAGGGACCCCTTTGTGCAGTCCTCAGTCTTCTGTTTTTTCCTAATCATTTGCCTTTGGCCATGGCCAGACACAGGCTATAGTGCTAGGTGGTCTCAGATGGATTTTGGCTCAGTATGAGAATTCTTACATTAGCCAGAAGTACACCTGCGTAAAGGAGAGCATGACTAGAAGAGAAGAATGATAATGGGGAATATATAAAAGAACAGAGTAAGATGAAGGAGGTAATTGTGATAAATATAGTTCAAGTCTGTGAGAGAAAACACATTTTGAGTGCTATCTACAGATAGAAGTACTCCTCATGCATCTCTTTCTGAACGTTACCAATTACACACACACAAGGAACGTGTCCATTAGTTCTGCTACTAGTCAGTACGCATGCCACTGTCATCTGGACCCTCGAGTGATATACCAATATGTGCCCGTGAAAGTGTTCACATAGACAATTTGCAATAAATTTAGTTAGAAGCAGAAGAAAGTGGCCATGGGATGTTGTCTAGAAATGCAATAAAATATAGGTATTCTATTGGCATCAGAGATGGAAGTGAGTTTCAGATTAGAGCTAGTGTTTACTGAAAAACAAAAACAAAGACTGTTCAAATGCCATCTACGATCAGCCACTAACTCAGTGCATATCTGCTACGGGCAAGGCAGAAGCACATGTAAACTACTTAATCCAATTTCCCAATCAATGCATAGAAACAAATGTCTGCGATAAGTTGAAACTTATACTTCATCAGGTATTGGCATTACTAAAAATATCATTAGCTTGATAAGCGTCTTTAACTCCATGCGTCATCTAGTCCATACTCTTTTGCCTCCATTGGTGACCAGCACACAGTGCTTCTGAGCAAGGTGACCCTCACTTTTGTGCTGTCTCTTGCCTCCTCTGCCCTCCAGACATACAACCGCCTCCTTCCCTTCCCCCAAGTCAACTGTATGATCTCTTTATGACCCCTAGAGATATCAGATATCATGCTCTGTAGCATCAGATTTGATTATCTTTTTCATTAACTTAGCTCAGATTGCTGCAAATGTTATTACTGGTTATGAACTAGCCTTTTGAAATTTAACAGCACAGAAGCTTATACAATTACATCCCATCACAATGAAGGCACGAGACAAGGCGCAATGCAATAGAGCAATTCTTTCCATTTGTTTTCAGTGTACTGCCCTTTAGTTGCAAGCTCCTTGTATTTATATATTATGGGGCAAAAGAAATAACCTAGATAATGTGATTCATGAATATCTTTCTAAATAAAATCACCCATTTATTAGGATCTGTGCTACCAGGTAAATCATTACTCATGTCCAAGAGGACCACAGTAGTCCTAAAAATATTTATGATTTCAGAAAATAACTTAAATTTTAAGCCAGATAATAATTTACCCCCAGATTCATACCAAAAGGTGTGATTTGCTACTGCCATGCCAGTAATACCACCATACACCTAAAAAAGGGACTTTACCTGTGGTAGGAGTCTGACAGACATTAATGGTGGTGCTCCTTGTAATAAAGCTGCTTGGATGAGTTTTCAGGAACTTTAAAAGTTTCAGGTCTCCAAACAGGGATCTCAAAAACGCCACATAACTTGTAGGAGGAGCCACCAATGGTCTACAATTGTCAGAGCTTGAAAGTTATTTGCCCAGACTGTAGAGGTACATAAATCAGAAAGTCATAATATTATTTTTCCAAAATCAGTTTTAGGCATAGACTCTAATAGGCTATGTTTAAATCTGTTTTATTCTGTGAGTACCACTTGTTTACCCTTGATACAAGCTCACAGGGAAAACCAGGAAAAAATAAAGCATCATTTTTCTCTGTACTGAATACCCATGCATTAGGTGGGAGAGCGCAGACTAGTAAGGGCTGTTATAACCTCTTCAGAGATGCAGTGTTTGGGAAGATGGAAGGGGTTAGTAGTGACCCCCTCCCAACAGCCAGCAAGTTGAGAGTAACCTACACCAGGTAAAATACACAGCAAATTAATTCTCAGCATATTGGACCAAAGAGGGGGAGGCAGTGGCAAAAAGCTCAAACAGAAATTAAATAAGCAGATTCTCTATGTCCCTGCTGCCCACAGTGTGGGACTGAAGCATGTATAGAAATACCTCAGCCAGTTCCCTTATTAGAGCTGCATAAACCTGATGCCAAAGGCGTCAGGGAAGCCGTACCAACCTGCCTGAGACCCTGGGCCAAGACTCAAGCAGCTCCCACAGGCTAGTGCCCCACAGCTGCAGCACCCCCAGCTGCCAGCCCCAGGGAAGGAGATTAAAGCTAACACAGGTATGCCTGTACCTGCTCTGACTCTGGCTGTGACTGCAGCATGGACACCACCCCAGATCTCTGCTCCTCATCTGCTCATGGTGCAGGGGAATGAATGTTTATAGCGAATTTATAGCAGTGCCCTATATGAGCAGACTGTTCAAACAGTGCTGTGAAGTCAGGTAACTGCTAGTGATAGAGAAATGATAACTGGATATCCTTTGTAGCTGACATAATAAATACTCCTATTGTCTTCCTGATGTAAAGAAAAAAAACAGGAAAAGGGGAATAAAAATAGGATAAAAGGAAAAAAAGAAAAAAGTAGAAAACAACCCTACTTTTCAGAGGTAGATTTTTATTTCTGGTTGTTTAAATACTTTTTTTGTATGCTTATAGAGAGGAAAATTGTGTTTTGTTCCACCCTATTATGACAGGACAGCTGAATGGCAGCATGCAATATTTAAAATCAGCATTTCAAAGCCTCAGCTGTTCCTGGATACTTCACTTCTTATTTGCACCAAATCAAAACACAGCTAGTTTGTTTGAAGAGTTCCTTCGCTTTTTACATCTGAGCCTCTAAAGACTTCTTCTAGGAAAGCAGTTCCTAGCTGTGAAAGTGCAGGAAGCCTTGAATTCCTCTGTAATCCTAAACAGCAGTTCAAAGGTGTTTGTTTTTTTCTTCTTTACATGCTTTGAGTCATAGTTTCAGCTTCTCATGCCCTCTCCTAGTCTCATGAGGAAATCTGTCACAATGCCGATGCCCTGTCCCTCCCACAGAGAAGGTCCTCTCTCTCCCACGAGGTGGCTCTGCCCTTCCTTAGCTGCAGTTCCCTCAGCTCTCTCCTCCATGGGGGCAACCTACCTTCTGCAGCAGCACTTGCACAGCCAATCGCCCATGCAGGCTCCTCACCAACAGAGCAGCAAGACCCTGCCCTCCTCTGCTCTCCTCAAATGGACTTTGCAGCAGCCTGGAGATGCCTCCTGGCAAAACCCTTCCTCCCTGTCTGATCAGCAGCATTGTCCACCAAATGTTAAGGGTCACCATGACTCCAGTTCAGCTGCATCAGCAGTGGGTCTGTTCCAACATTTCCCTCCCTTTGCTCTAAGATGTCTTGCTTAGGAAGTGGAGGTGGCAGTGCCCCATGTGCGCACAGCCTACCCCAGTGTGTATGCTGACTCTGATCTCAGACAAACCGCAGAAATGGTCAGACATCATGGGAGACATTTTTCAAGTACCAGATAACAGGAAATATCTTGGTATCTGGGGAGGGAAGGAGAGCTGGGCAGCTGGGCCAGTGTGCTTGGGAAGGCAGGCTCCACAGGGGCGCCGAGGCTCAAAGGCCAGGCACCACGGGACCCAAGTTCAGAGATCACCTTCACATTTTGAGTCTTCCTTTTAAAGAATGATCCCAAGCACAGAGACGATTTAAAGCACCACCACAAAGAACCTGACAAAGACTTTTTCCCCTTTTTCCCAAAGGAAAGGGAAGGGAAACTTCTTTCTCCAAATTACTGATCTAATACTTCAGGAGATGCAGATCTCTTGCACAGCTCTACTGTTACTTTCACCCTGTGCATAAACACTTCTTTAGTCACCTGTCACATCAGCTAATCAGCGAATCACTTGTCTTGGGTTGCAGTGCCACCACCTGACAGATTGCCAAGGGGTGATTAACATTTAGTGTCTTCCCTCCCAGGGAACGAGGCTGCAGCTTTCCCTGGCTAGTCTGCAGAAAGACAGCATTTCTCACAGCAACATTCAGTTCAAGACCCCAGCACTGTTCAAACAATTCACTTAACCCAGACTTTCGTTACAGGCAGTCACTCTCTGAAATTGGACATTAGTGGACTGTCTGAAAAATACAACCACGTACTGCAGGCAGACTGTTTGAAATTTGCTACTCTGCAGTGTAGCACTCTGCAGTGCTACTTGGGCAGTGTACTCTGCAGTGATTTAAGTATTGTTTCTCTGATTGGGCTTCAATCTGATTTAAGCAAACAGGATTTGGAAATGGGCTCAGCTCATTTTTCCTTAGGACCTTTGGGACCTAAATTCTTTGAAAAGCTCTGACTCTAAAAATCTGCATCCCACTTTGAAATGCTTTGCTACCTCAGTAAAACAATAAGCTCAGGCCATTACAAACTTTTGAAAAGATTTTATTTTCTGAATGAACCATATTTTTATATATATTTTTTTATTATTATTATTTTTTTCTCTCTCATTCCTTCCAAAATAGGGATGGGGTCCCTGACACCAGGAGGAAGGTTCATCAGGGGAAAAGATGACCGGTGATGTCTGAAAGATATGGAGAGTCCCATGTTCAAATCCTTGCCCCACCACAGATATATTATGGCTGTAGCCAATTGGCTTGGTATGAGAAAAGGGAGGCTCTGGCTCCATAGAAGTTATTTTATTTCAAAATTCATGAATGAGTATTTCTAAAAAATACGTTGTGCACCTTTACTGAGTAAACTTAGAGAGCCACGCCTTCTGCCAGCGCACCCTAACCCTCACCTGCGAGCATAGCCATGGCCCTCTCTTACTACAGACCAATACTGGTGATGGAACAAGCTAATGCACTCTGATGCTCCCCAGTTATTTTCTAACAACAACAGAGTCCATGTGTACTATATGTTACGTTCATCTTAACCATCTCACTGGTAGCTCTGCATCTGTGGCTGCTGCTCTTTTAAAGATCACCAAGGTGCTGCCCCAAGTTCAAGTGATCAATCCAGTGATCAATCATATCTTACCTTGCAATCAGTGCACTGCAGTGGGTTACAGTTAATCAATGCCAGAGTTCTTCCAGGTCCGAAAAGATAAGTTAGCTCATTTTTCAGTATTGACTGCAAGTATTTGCTTTTCAGAGTAATTTCATTCCAAAATTAAAAGGAATTGGGAATTATATACTGCTCTCTCTGTGCTAAGAACTCTCCCATCCCTGCCACCCATAAAGTAGTCTGTCATCATATAACAGCTTTGCCATCCAATATGCACAAACAGAGGATCTTGCTTTAGTAGTTTCCCAGTGGATTTTGTAGATTAAGAACCCAGTTGCTCATTTTAGTCAGGTTCTCCTCAGAGAATGAAAAAGTAGCTCAACTTTATCTATGAAGCCAGACAGGGGCCCTGTCCTAGGCCTGCTGTTAAATGAGATGAGCCTGAGTAGCTTTACCTTACACCCAGTGTCAGCTGCCTTTGAGGTTGTGCTGACAGCAAAAAGAGAGCTGGTATGTGACAGCATTTGGTTATTTCCCCTTCCTTGGCCTATTCCTTATTCTACAAGGCTCTGAGGGACATGGATGTACAACCAACAATCTGTGAAAGCGTATTTCCCCAGCGGTTCCTTCCAAGCAGCATTGAAGTGTCAGATGAGGATAGAAGCTGGCCTTGTGCTACTGGTATGACTGAATCAAAACAAGAGGTCTGTGGTTAACTATTTAACAGTCTAGATATATCGTACAGCACTGTCCCATCTGGTTTCTGCTCTGCATTAGAGAAGGTTCAGGGAGCTAATTGTCCAGGAAAACTGTATAATAAGCCTGTCTGATCAGACACTCTGACAGATCCAAGCAATGGTGCAGCTCTTCTATCACTTGAGCAGGGATAGCAAAAAATGCCTCAGACATTGCTAAAACCCTTCTCCTCCAAAACCAGGCCCTTTCATGGCAGCATTTCCTGAAGATCACTGAACTGTGAAAATATATCAGTCTAACCCTCATGCCGCTTTCGTTGATGATCTCCTCTGTGCTGGTAGTCTAAGAAAAGGTTACATAGAAAAAGGTATCATTTCCATGATGTTCAATACATTTTTATCACACACACCTGGAGATATGCTGACAACATGCTAATGACAGGCTGAAAATGGCAGTAACAGTCAAGGCAGAAACACAGAAGCAAGTTAAAACCTTCTGGAGACAAGTATTTCCTCATAAGCTCCTTCTGGTGGGAGACACCCAGAAGCAAAAAGCTCTGTTCATTAAATACACACAAGTACAGTTGGAGTGTATGTGGAAAGGGGCTGCCAGAGGAAGGTGTGTGGTGCCAGGAGAGCTGTGCTGTGAGGAGTTTCTCGTTGGGACCAGAAATGACAGGTCTGAATCCCAGCACTAGTCCAAGAAATCTCCTAGGATTAGGAATAGGGTTAGGTTACAGTTAGGGTTAGAGTTGAGAGAGAAGGGTTTAAGCATGTTAGGAAATGGGGATCCTCCTGGGACAAGAGGTACCTGTACAGGTTATAAGGCTGTGCCTTAGTTTTAGTGAGCCCAGGTTCTCAGCACTGAAATTTAAAAAGGCTGTAGAGAAATATTCATACTATGAATTGTTCTCCCTTTTTTTGTCTTTTCTAATAAAATCGGGCAGAGGAAAAGTGAGATCTCATCCCTGAGAATTTACAGATCATTTTCCCAGACTGACAAATCACCAAATGCAATTTGCTTGCTGCTAACTCATCAACAGAGATGTCTGAGCAAAAGTAAACTCAGAGTCATTCAGAGCAGGATGTGGTGTTAATGGGGGTTTAATTACCCAGACATTTGTTGGAAACAAAACACAACAAAACATAGATGGTCTATCCAGTTTTTAGAGTGTACTGGTGGTGAGTTTTGAAACAGGGGTGGTGAGAGCAACTGGGAGGGAAGGTCCTTACAGATTTATTTCTAACTAGTAGGGAGAGTTGAGAATTTTATGTTGGAGGGTAGCTATGATGGTGATCACGAAATTACGCAGTTTATGGTCCACTGGAAGAGAGGAGGTGACAGAGAATAGCCAAAGTACCAGAAGACTAGAAAATTACAAGTCTGATAGTGATACTTAGAATTAAAAAAAAGGAAAAAAGGAGGAGCCAGGGAATTAATTTTGATCAATTATTTTCAGTTCTCAGAAACTCTGAAACAAGTAGTTAAACAGTATTCTGTAGGCGCCCTTGAAATAACAAGAAAATAAGTAGCATCCAGTATGAATTAACAAAATGTGTTAAGCCAGTCTAAATTCTCTTTACAACATGATAGTAAGTCTTACAGGTAGGAAAGAATCAGCAAGAGTTTGATATTAATAATGCATTTGACATTGTCTCACATGTTCTTATAAACAAGCTAGAGAAAAATGGTCAAAATGGAATTGCAGTGTAGGAGCAAAACTTCCTGAGCACCCATTGTCTCAGGTGATGTCAGTGGTTCATAGTCAAAGTGGAAGGACAGATCAAGTGGAGATTTGGGAGGTATGTTTTGAGTTTGGTTCCTTTTAGGATCAAAAATCATCTTGATAAATTGAAGAAATTGTGGGAAAATTAAAGAAGACAGTTCAATAGGAACAAGTGCAAGGTACTAGCCTTAAGTAGTCAATAAGTAGTCGGTATTTGCCCTGAGGTAGTCAGTCAACATGTGCAGTAGTTGATACTGGTATAAGAAGTGAGGGTAGTGGAGAGGTAGTGACTCACCAGAAAAGGGTCTGGGGGGTTACAGAGAAGCTGTAACCAGACATCTGCTTTTACTGGATTGGTCAGGCCTGGGCCAGAGCTTTGCACTTGATTTTGGGCAACCAACTTAAAGCAAAATGAGGGCCACCTCGGAGGACGAAAGTGAAGAGCCAGTGAGAATGATCAGAGGGCCAAAAGACATCATCTACTGGGTTGGAAGAATGAGATTAGTTTGCTGAAGCAGGGGTGATTGAGGGGGAATAGACAGCAGATTTAAATATCTGGAAGGTTGTTATAAGGAGGAGGAGAGTAAAATATTTTCCATAGTCATGATGAATAGGGCAAAAAGTAGTGGGAGGAGAGAGCAACAAGGAGGAGTCAAATTATATGTTAAGAGAAATATTTCTAGAATAAGGATGGTGAAGGACTGGAATATTTTCCAGAGTAGTAATGCTAGGGTGGCTCCATCACTGGATGGATTAGCCAAACCTGTTTTGGACGAGATAGTGATATAAGTTGATTGTGCGGTAGGATGCACAACTAAGCCCCATCTTGAGATCCCTTTTTTCCTCTTCCATATGAGTCTGCTTTGTTATTTAAAATTCAAAATCTTTTGTGAACTGCTTTCCCTTCTGTGCTCTATTTTGTGTTCTTGATGTGATTTTTTTTTGAATAGTGCTACTGATGCTTTTTTTGCTTCTCTTCTACCCAAACAAAACATCTTAGAAACTATTTGCATGATACTTGTACTTCTAGTCTCCAAAACCAGTCTGATGCTTGATGTGATAATTTCTAATTCCTGTGATGAAAAGTTCAGCAAACAGTTAAGGGATTGGAAATACTTTTCATTGTTTGCTTTCTGGTTACCCCTTGTGGTTTTTTTTGTTTTTTTGTTTTTTAGGATTCTGCTCTTCATCTATTTTATTCTTCATCTATTCTACCTGTTCTTGTTCTATTCTCTTCCCCAAAACCAGTAAGTATATTAGTGAGGAATTATTTACTTCCTATACTCACATAATCCTGTTTCCCTCTCCAAGTGATACTGTTGCCCTCACTGTTACCTGCGCTAAGGAGTTGAGCACTCCTATGTAATTATCTTGTGAAGTTGGAGAGATCTTTGTGTTGTCAGTAGCTGGGACTGTAATTTAGGTGCTTGCCATATGCAAACTTGAGCAAACTGCTTGAGCAAAAGGAAAGTTAGATGGATAAAAGGCTGCTGTCTGGTCTCTTTCATGTATCTGTTTATTCCTGAGGTAACTTTTTCCCTTACCAGCTGGCATGTGCCATGCACTCTAGATGGCCTCCTATCAGGAGCAGACAGAATAGCGAATCAATACATTTCCTTCTTCTGCAGGTGAGTACCGAGCTTTCCAAAAAGTCTTCCCATTGTGAGATAATGCGGTGGAAAGTCTGTAGCTTTTTCCATCATCGTAACCTGGAAGCTGGGGAACAAGAAAAGTTTCTTCCAAATCTGTTCAGCCTTTTGGTTCTGCTGGGATTTCTGAAAAAGGTTTCATCTGTGAGATACACATAGGCACCTTCTGCTACAGCTGCATGAGAAACTGGTTTTAACCTTCGAGCTTGACATGAACTGTCAAAAAGCCATAGTCAGGATAACTCATCCCTTGGGCTGGGTCTGCTATCGAAGGGTGAAATATGAATGGGACTGATGCTCATGAGCAGAAAGCACAGGCAGTCCCCTGTGACAACCTGCGCTGGGCAGCAAAACTGCATCCTTATCTCAGCTACATGCCCAGATGGTTTGTGCTGATGTTGCAGAGCATGAGTGAGAATAGCTGAGATGCAGGCCTTGGCACCTCTGGGGATGGCAAACTCCAGCTGCACCTCTGTACTGACAAAGGCTATAGTAGACAAAATAAACCTGGTCAAATCTTGCTGGGGCAGGTGAAGAGATTACAGTTCTGAGTTGTTTGTTTTGCCCTCCTGCTGGAGTTTGTTGCCTCTTTAAGTGAGCGGGATGTCCCTGTAAGATTTGGCATAGCTAGTTTACAAGAGTGACTCAGAGCTAAGTCGCATCCTGCTGTCTGCAGTCTCCAGCACAGGAAGAGCAGCTCCAGGGGTGAAGGAGCAGACAGCTGGGCATGGTATTGCCAGAAGCAGTTTTTGAACTGCTGAAGGCCATGAAAAATCTTGCCTCTGTCATGAACATAAATTCGCCAAAAAGCTGCCTCACCACTGGTAAATCCCTCCCCTGGGGCCATTGCAGGCAGCAATTGGTTTTTCAGTCCCTTGGAATGTCTGGTCAGACCTTCCACCATCGTCCCAGCTAAGTTAGCTTTGTAAAAAGGTGCACATGGGCTAGAAAAAGGTTTTACTCTCCCTTTGGTCAGTCTAACAATGCAGAAGGCAGTCCAACAAAAGATTCAGTGGAGTGGCTTTGAATGGAGAAAGGGCTCTGATGTAAATGTATGGTTGCATCTGTTCAGCCTTCATGCTGCAGTGGTAATGTTCATCAGGGAGTCTGAACTGGTTCAGCGGATGCTGTTGTCTTGGAGAGAGAGTTAACACTGATACCCTCCTTATTGCTAGCTGTGCTCAATGATTTCAGTAATAAAGAAGGAATCAGTACTTGCCTGTTAAGATTCTGTGCTAGAAAGAAGTATGAAAGATAGATGATAGAGCTTGATGGTTGTGACCTTTAGTTTTCCTAACAAATGTAAATCAAGTGTTCTACATTCAAAGGAAAACTAATGAATCAGTCACCAACTCGAAGTTCTTGTGTCCCTGCACCACAGGGTACACTGTGGGGTTTTAGAGAAAACAGGAGCACCCCTGTTGCTGCTAGTGGGAATGGGGAACCTTGGTGGGTGGCCAGGATGGGGTGAGCACTTTGATCGCATGGGTAAGATGGGAGCACAGAGACCTTCTCGATGTGGTGGTATCCCAGAGTGCCAACATCGCACCTGAAAGCAAAGCTCTCAGTGTGCACCAAGGGACAATGTGGAGGTTGTGTCTGTTTTTAGAAATGAATTATATTCCAGTTTGGGTGTCATGGAATGGCTGCTGCTGCTTGGGGCAAAGCTGAGCTAAGCCACACACATCCATGTTAAGCGTGGGAGTGAAAAGTGGCACTTGTCTCTCAGGGCAGTGGGGATCTGTCAGATCTACCTAAACGTGAACCCTGTCAGTGCAAGCTCAATTTCTGCCGATGCTATGGATCTTGCTCCTGCCAAGCCTGTGCGTTCCCTCAGCATCTGGATACGCTCTTTGCTCTTTCAGGCCGAAACCATCAGCTGTGGTGGCATGAGATGGAAAGGCTGATGTGCGGGAGATGCGTGGGCTGGGTGCCAGCTGTACCAGAGCTGTGGTAGGCTGGGCACACTTGTGCTTTCTCTTGATCATCAACAAGCAGGTCAGACCTACAGCAGTGCATCTATCTAAGAGGGCATGGAGGGCTGGAGGGTCTCAGCTACTGCTCCGCAGTAACTGGGATTTGGGTTAGAGCTGACACATGCACTGACAACATGGAAAATGAGGCAGTTCATATTGAGTTAGCATCCATATGAGGATTAAGAATCACAGAACTGGAGCTAAACCAGTTCAGTGTCAAAAAATATTGACTGTGTTTTTGACTGAGAATTAGGTTTCCAATAACTTGTGGCAATCATGGTAAGTGTAAGTTTCTCTTTAGACCTTTAAAATTGTTTCTGTCTACATGTAACACAATATTAAACATAAAACCCAAAATCTGTCCAAAAAAAAGAATTTTGCTCAGCTTCCAGCCAAAGCCTGAACATTTTTCAGACTGGTACATTCTTTTGTGGAAGTATCTTGGGGTATTTTTGAGCTCCTCTGCTCTGTGAGCTGGCTCTTTTGACAGTTTCTGGTTTTGGGGGCAAAGATGGCAGTCAGATAGAGCAGAGATTAAATTACTACAACCTAGGATAGTGAAATAGCATTTGACAGGCATTCTAGGAGGGAGAACAAAAATATATTACCTTTTCTAGATCATCCTGTGACTGAAATTCTTATATGGATCACAGCTGGAATGAAAAAAGCCTGTGTTTGGGGAAGTGAAAATTATTCCTCTGTTGCTTAGTTCCTTGTGACAGAGAGTTTACTTCCTTACATCTTAAAAATAGAAAAGCTCCCTCTCCACACTTTGAGCAGTAGCATCTTAATATAAGACACTTACCTCTACAAAACCCTATTTCTCAATGAGTGTGGCTTCTCTTCTATTGATGGCATTTTAAATTTAGCATAAAAGAGGAATATCAAGGCATTTTTCCTCTAACATTCATTATTTAATATGATTTAAATTGACTTGAGAAAACATTCTGTAAACTCTTTGGCTTTGGAGCCTCCTGTTTTTCTCTCTTTTTTCCATTTCTTCTTTTTTTCTTTTTTTTTCTTGAGAGGACAAATACGTCAGATCACTCATGTGTTATAACAAGAAGATGTTCATTCAGTGATTTCAGGCAAGCTAGTGCCCCCATTCCGTGTTTTTTCCTTTGATTAGCACCCATTACAATACTTCTGTGCATGAATTCATCATATCCTCCTCCAGCTCTCAAGAGCCTAATGCTGCCGAGGCAGTGCTGTAACAAAGAAATGGACCTTTTCTTTCAGTATGTGCATTGAACTAGATGGCAGTGATTTACAGCATGCCTTAGAAAAAGCAGGAAGTCAAGGGACTCTGTGAATTGCATTCATAAAACCACTGGACTGGCACTTTGTGACACTCCCTTCTGGGTGATCCATTGCAAATCCAGGCATAATCCCTCCTGTTACAGATGCCATCCTGTGTGATTACTGCAGCTCCACTTTAACCAGATCTGTTCCATGTAAGGTTTGTTTCTGTCTGTGTTTGAGAGGAACCAGACTTTGGGGGTCAGATTTGAATCCAGTCTTTTCCACCGTTGCCAGCAGAGGCTGAGGCAGAGTATGGGCTCAGTCTGCTCTGTAAGGCAGAGCTGTCAGTCAAGCAGCAAGCCACTGGTGGCATCTAGCCTATGACCTTTGCAAGGGGCAGGGGGGGAGTTTCATGCATGCAGATGTCTGTGTAGGAAACAGAAGCAAGTACTGAATTTGTATGAGGATTGATGCATATTCCAGAGCTCTCCTAACACTGATCTTGAGACACACACTAGTCTTGAGGCTTTTTCTGCAGAAGAGAATGCAGTTGAATAAAGGAACAGTATGCTTTCTGTATATATTTCATTGCATTCAAACAGATGAATGGGTGAGGTACACTCAAACCTGTGCAGCAGTCTAGGCTGAGAAGTGCTTGAGAGAGAGCACTCTCTTCTGTCCACCTCCCCATCATGCTTCTGCTGAGCTGGCACAGGGCTTTCTTTGCCTATGGTCAAGCTGTGGATCCAAGCTCCTACCTACAGTTCCTTTTTTTGCTTAGACAGCCTTTCTACCAACTTAAACCAACAAGAAATGATACAAAGCTTCTTGACCCTGTTAGTGGCCCTTAGTTTTTCCTGTTTAATTTCATACATCTCACTTGTTTCTGCATTAAATGTGGCACTGCACTTTGCAACACAGATGTGGACCAGATCAGTGAATTTTTCATGATCACAGAAACAGTGATTTTAAACTAAAATATCTGCACTGAAGTAAAGTGAGATATATATTGAGTTGATGACTGCTAAATAATTGATGCTGTAGTTCCCTTCACAATAAATGTGAGTTATTCCAAAATCTGTAAGACCATCTATATGCTGGGCTTCAGGCTGAATTTGGTACAGAATGCGTATGATAGAGGATTGCATTATTAGAGAAATTAAATGCCGGCAATGGGCTGGCAGCTTAATTTTGTTAGTTGGCAGCTCTTAAAAAATGGTGACTCATTTTGGATGGAAGTGTCTGTGTGATAACTCTTTCTGACTTCTTGCAGTTCTTGAAGTCGGTGCTGCAAGGCAGGAAACTGCCTGGGACAGGGCCCTGCTCAGATGGCTTATCTCTAGGTTCCTATTAGCACTTTTTGTTTTGACATGTGGAACAGCTATTGACCAGAGCCACTGAACAGCTCTGCAATTACTGTGCAGCAGTACTCTGTCAGATCAGTCAGAGACGCTCCGTTATTCAGTTTGTCTGGCTGTTAGGTTTTAGTTTTTTTATCAATTTTCATATCAGATACTGTATATGTAAGCATTAGACTTACATGGAAAAGAAACACTCGCATGAGGATTACTGGACATGGCTTGTACTCTCTGCAAGTACTTGAAAAATACACCCATTCAAAAGTGAGCATGAGGTCGTTTCATACACCTATGCCCTGGGAACCATGGATTACTATATTCTGTTGCATCTCTGTCAAATCCTCTGTCTCCTTCTACAGTGCCTCTTTCCTTGCCAGCTTCAAAGTCCTAAGACAGACTGGCTTTCTGGTAGGAATGACCAGGCTCTGCAGCGAAGGCCATCAACAATATTGGATTTCTCAACATGGCTCGTGAAAGAATTTGACAACAAGTATACATAGTCTAAAGCAAATGCTATCACTACTATCACTCTATTTTTAAATGATCCTTGGGTAAGGTCATCTACTGCATTTCAAGATTCAGTCAAGAGTTGCTAAGGATGGAACAGGATGTTGCACCTTGGGGGGAAAAAGGTACTAGTGGCTCTTCCAAGTAAACTTCTATTAACTCTGCTGTGGGGCACAACCCTGTGCTGGCTGCAGCACTGGCTACATGGCTAAGCAATGAGGTCTCTTTCCCCTCCAGGCTCTCTTGACAAACTGCTGTTCACCAGCAGTGAGCTGTAAAGCACTCCCAAACAGCTTTGAATGGTATCTCTCTGACTTTGCCTCCTCTTCATGCCTTTTGCCCATTTATGTGAAAACACTGTGTACCTGTTTCATTCCCCAGTTTGAATTTCTTCCTCCTTCAATTATGTTAGTTAGTTATGGGAACAGCTAATGGGAGAAAATTTGGTGTTTTGCCCAAATACAATATGAAATCATTTCAAAACACATTATGCATTGAATATCTGGGTTTCTGAAGGATAAATTAAAAAAGTGAGAACTGGGATGAGGATTGCTGTGTGAACAGCTTGTAAATACTAAGTATGCGGAGTGTTTTTCTTGTCTTCAGGCTGACTGGCATCATAAAAATGCATTCTAGTATTTTTGGTTCCACATGTTATGTGCCATGTAGTAGAGTGGTTTGTATGTGAAATTACATTTTAGTATAGTCTCAAATTCTTGTAAAATGCATATATTTTTTAGCCATGATGGGCATTTCTAAGGAGTACACTAACAAATGCTCCTAAATTCCAATGAGATTTGGGCCACTGAATCTCTTTAAATACAATAGTATTTTAAGAAAGTTCTTCCCATCACAAACAGAAAAGAACATGTATTATACAACTCCCTTCCTCTCCCAAATATATTCAGACCTTACCACTGACTTTCTTGGACCAGAAGCAAGACAAGAGATAGAGATTCCCAACACATCTTTTCAATGTGGTGTCATACGCTTTTATGTGGAGAACACTCATGTAACATGGCACCAGGGAGCAGCTCACAACTCTAAGATGATTTATTTTAAGTAAAAGTTGCAGATGACTGAGTGACTGAAAGAGTTTTCAAGCGCAAAATTTCCATTTTTGATCGGTGCAAAAAACTTTCTTCATAGGTGGTGGTTTTATTTACCTTGCCCACCGTAGTGAAGAGAATACTAGAATGAATTTTCAGAACAGCCCAGGACTGAGCTTTTGGTATTTGACTGAGACTGTAGGCCACTTTCCTAAGAGTTATGGTTTCCAGGTAGCCATCATCTGGGTCACCGTTTGTGACATGCTGAAAAGAAATGGATGCAGCCCTGCAGCTTATCGCCTGCCTTCTATAGATCTGCGTCACATCCCATGAAGAAAGATTTAGTACAATCCTCTATCTTTAATGCCAAGTTTGTTCAGGGTTCAGGCATTGATTCTGGACGTGGTACAGGTTTAGTGTGTTCACGGGGTGTTAGGAAGAGGAAAATGGACATGTCTTGAAGCATTCTGATTCAAACTTCAGGTTGCCCTGGGGATGCCTTAGGTGTTGATTTCTGGTATAAATTCACCAAATGCTATTTATATGACTTTAAAAAAAAACAAACTCACAGACAACACAGGTTCACACGCACACACACAGGGAAAAGAGGGAGATGATATGGAATTTGTACAAAAAAGTGGTGGTAGGTTTTTTTCCTCCTGTACAATGCTTGTATCAAAAAAGGGCTCCTCCAGGATAAGGTTGCCACCCCACCCTTTTCATAGTGACCCTACTGAGAAAAAAAAAGCCTGTTGAGATATCATAGCTGTTGCAGCTCTTTCATATTTATTCCTGGTTGTGTTTTCATCTGATATTTCTACCTGCTTTGGGGAATAGTTTCTGCTCAGCATATGCAGATTCCAGGGTAACAGTGGGAAATGCATCAAGGGTCAAAGCTCAGTGTAAGGAGTGCATCATGAAACTTTCTCCCTAAGTTCATGGTGCATATGCAGTATATTACAAGAGACACTGATAGCTGGGTTCATGCAGCATGCATTGCACCACTGTGTGGTGAGGCTGGGCACAGGTGCTAAGATTAGGCTTAATGTACTGGTTTGGTCATCTTGGAGCTTCAATTAGGATTGCATTTACTTAATGAGATCAGTAGACTCCTTCAGACTGCAGGTTGCCCCAGAAATGGTATTGAATGTATCCTTCACATATTCCTGGGATCTGGCCTGAGCTTGGTACTATTTAATGGTTTCCTTAATGGCTTCAGAAGTGGAGTAGAAAATACACTTTTTCAGTTCACAGTATCCTGGGAGCTGCTGCACATATGCTGGAGGAAAAGATTGGAATTTAGACTTGTCTTTGACAAGTCCTTTCAGGGAAAATGCAAAGCGCTACACAGAGGGAAGCAATAAGCAATTGCATTGTTCATTTACAGCTATCTAGCAATCTGGCAGAACGTCCTAGGTGATACAGGGGAGACGGACAAGAAGCAATAGCTTTAAATGAATCAAGAGATGTTCTGTTTTAACTTCTCTTGTAGTTTTCTAGTGCTAATGATAGTGAAGCTCTGGATCAGGTGAGGAGGTTGTGGAGTCTCTAGCAGTGGGGGCCCTAAGAAAATGTTAACAAAATATGCAATTGCATAGGCACAGCTGATCAACTTCATGGCAATAGGATGCACTCAGTATCTCTTGAGGTCCTTCACAGCCCTGGTGTATAATTCTGTCATTCTGTATAATTCTGTTTTAGTACTGACATCCAAAATTAGAGTTTCTAGAAAATTTGCTAAGTTGCCACCCAACTCTTGAGGTACCCAGACTCCAGCAGATGAAGGTGAAGAGATTGCTCCAGGGCTGTATGGTCTTTATGCAATGCAGCTTTTAGGCTGGGAAGGCCTAAAATAAAAAATTTCTCCCTTTGCAGTCAATGTGAGATGTACAATGAGGCATCCTCCTCCGCTATACTGTAGGATTCACCTAGGGTCTTTCAGTATTTTAGAGACTGCAGTGGGATTTAGACCTTTGGCCTTAAAAGCCTGCTGCCTTCTTGTGGTGTGAGAGTAGCCCAAACCCTGTATCTCATTTTCTACTCGAAAAAAGAAATCTGACTTTTGTGACAGCTAAGATCATCCTTTCCCCTTCCCTTGGAGAAGGTTTCCAACTGCAGTTCAGCAAAGAGAATTTCCACTTCCAAAGAAAGTCATCCCAAAGCACTAAAATCTTGAAAAATATTTTGTCCGACCCTTTCCTCGTAGGAGGAGAAGGGATTCTCTCAGTGAGGGCTTTCCCACAGTGTGGGTGGTGATGAAGCAGATTCTGAGCCAAGAGTAGTTTTATGATCCCAGCTTTGCCCAAGTCTAGCTAGTTTGAAGGGCTCTTTCAAAAGAACTCAGATATATGGTTTGCTGTATTTCTTAATTGCATCTAATGCAGAGAAACTTCCTGTTGCTTGCTTCTGTTATTGATGTAAAGCTCCACTAAGGTTTTCTAAATGTACTTTCATTCTCATATACTAAGAATTAATTCTGATTGAATACTTTGCTTCACTGAACAGCAGATAAGATGAACAGAGAATTATTGGCTAAGAAAGGGCTCATACAATGTGTTTTAGACTTCTGTGTCCCTGGGCAGTTGATCTACTGATGGGTTTTGCAATGCTGTTATCCCTGCTGTTCTAGTTGCAGCATTTTGCCTATACTGCAGAGCACCTGCAGAAGAGAAGAGGGAGGAGGGAGCAGTGGTGACCCAGTTTTTCTCATGTATGCATGCAAGGTAAGTCCTGGATGCCCTCCAAGTCATTTCTGTGCACAGCATTCTTTAACCTAGGGTTGGTCTTAGAGTTTGTTACTCCTACTAATGTCCATGGGAAGAAAGCAGCAGGGCAGAGTCTACAGTACACTCTGAATTTGAAGCATATTGTAAAAAGTTTTAGTTGGAAATGCCTACAGATGTGGCCTTGACACTACCTTACAGTCTGAGCCCCGAATCTGGCTTTTCAGCATTACTTTAGGAATATCCTCAGAAACCTCTTTTGAGGCCTAGGGTTTCTTGGTGGGAGTCCTGCAGAGTGAGGAATAGAGTCGATTTTAACTGTCCACTTTAAAATAAAAACAGTCCACTAGCCCTCAAAATCCTAATGCTGAAAGTGCAATTAGCTTCTTCCAAATGCTTACTCCAACCATAAGCTTAAAACTTGCCCGGAGGGAAACCAGAGATTTATTTAACTAGAAGAGACCTAACTGCAACAAAGGGGTGTTCCCTCTGGGACTTACGAGCATTTAGTGCCTCTTCTCAACTCCAGCTTCCCTGAAGGGAATAAAAAGCAAGTTATTTGCATTGTGGTTGTACATTCCAAGGCATAATCTAATTCTCATTCCTACTCCCCTAAGCCAGTCGTTTACATATTTCAAGCAACTGTAGAGTTTTTTTCCTTCATTAAAAATGAGTTGCCTTTGCTGAGTTCATCTTCCAGATTCAAAGCTGTACCTGGACGTTACAGAAAGAGCAGGGGAAACCATACATGCATACCATTGTCCCTGCTGTTAACACTGTCCATTTGCTTAGGTCCTTTCAGCAACCAATTACACATTTCTGGTCTTCTCCTGCCCCTCAGATGCTGTAATAGGTTTATAAGGAGCTTAAGAATAAATGTATGTATATTCTGTAGAGGGATGTCACATTGTACTGCATACCTCTGTTGCGAACGTTGGAGAGCAGGAAAATTAATCCCATCTGTCAGGCAAAGCTGCTCTGATGGTATTCCAGAGACAGGGTGCTCTCTGTCTTTGGCCAGTGCTGTGACTTTTTGAAGAGAAAAGGTAGCAGCAGGTACAAGAACCTCAGCAGACTGTAGTGCCAGCTAATTTCACCAGGATAAAGAAATTTCTTACTCTTTGGGTCATCCCTGGCTTGGTATATCTAAAATAAAGGGAGAAACGGTGCTGGAGAAACGCAGCAATTGCTGAATCTCAGGTCCACATTCCCAAAATTTCCACAGGAACAAATGACACACTACAGTGCATGTGGGTAAAGACCTACACAGCAAGAACAGCAACTAACAAAGCAGGATCAGATTGGCTCAACCAGGAAAAGGGGCCCAGTTTAGCCAAAAAGTCAGTAACATTACAACAACGCAGTACTGTGAACTACCCCATTATCTTCCACAGTTCTGTCCGCCTAAATAGGTCTTTAAAACTGAGATCCACATGGCCAGATTCCCAAATACTTTGCTGCTTCTTACTGGAGATACACACATATGGATCATCTGCATTTCTGGGACTCTTATTATAGTTTTATTGTGTACTATTCTTTATGAATCAACCAAGAGAAAATGAAAAATGTTAACTACTAACATAATATGCAGAATCCGTCTAAATAGCAAATGTTTTGGTCTTAACAGCAATCCGGCTTCATGTCACAGAAAAGTGCTACTCTGAGTCTTACCCATTGGGTAACCTGTGTGAAAAATCACCCATGGCCCAAAGTAAGATCCTGTTCAGATTTATGGTAGTATTGCCACGGTTATCAGTGGGGAGAAGGTTGTAGGGCTTGTGTAAATTTGTAACTTTCTGTGCCTGTAAAATTGTTGTGACTTTTTGTGAGATATAAAATGTACTTACGTACTCCAACCCCTTCAACAAGTTTTTACAGCTGACGTGTGTACACATATATCAATCCTTTCAGGGAACTCTGGCTGGCTGCCAAAACCACTGAATACAGTGACAGCCCTCTGTGAATTTGAACACACATCTTGACTCCTCTGAGATGCTGCTTAGTAAGTTATGAGCAATTGAAACAGTTAAAATGGTATTTATAAATCCACATTAAGGCAATGCTTGGAATTCTTCAAAACTTTACAGGGGTCTGTTGTTTGTGGGTTTCCCATAGGGCTTCTTAGTGAACTGTTTTTGTAGGGGGCAGAAAATTTTCACACAGTGTAATTCTGAGGTAGTGCTGCAAGAGATGAGCATAGGTATCTTTACAAAACATTTTATGCTGAGTATTGTTTGGCTATAAAACCACACTACATTGTTTTATTTTCACTGCCACAGTAAATTGGGGCTATCCGGGTTTAAGATAGAGGGCTAGCAAGAGAGATCCATAAGGAGTCTTTGACCTATCTGACGTTCCCTTCAGCAGCCATTGGCTGGGAGATCCAGTTTTAATGGGTTGGGACATCAGAGGGGAATATGAATTGCCTGACTGGTCTCTGTTCATTTTAGTCTGAGAAATATTTGCAACTAAAATTATAGGGTGAAGTTTTGGTAGAGGCAAAACAAGGGCTCTGTTCATGACTGACTCCTCAACGGCACTTGGAATTTCAGGAAAATAGAGTGGAGTTTGTCACAAGGGATTCTGTTGCCATTTCAGCTGTCACGGCTGCATGTATTGATTAGATCAGAAATGTCTTTTTGGAGGCTAGGTATTCCTTGCTTTGACTGTCATATAGGTCTCAAAGAGGGACAGTATCCTGGAAAGATCATTTCTTTCATAGCAATCTTTTATGGGCATATGCAACAACTCTAGGAGAGGCTTGGGAGAAGAGGCATAGTTTGAGTCTTAGGCATTAGGACTGAGAAACTGGGAGAGGTAACAGATGGAGGGTGAGCACCAAGGGTGTGCTGAGGTCAGGCACAGCTAGCCCGCAGTATGTGGGATCCAAATGGGGCAGTACAGCTGGAGGGTTCAGAGCAACTGGTCCCCCCCGGCCAATCCACACTTATGGCTTCTCCCCATGTCCTGTATGAGAGGGCAGCTGGAGGGCCCGGGCAGAGAAGCAACAAGCTCTGCTCAGTGGAGGTGTGTGGTGCTCCTGCTTGGTAACTCCTCCAAAAATGACTGCTGTGCCAGAAAGACCTTGACCAGCGCACAAGGGTAAACAGGGAAGCCCACTATTTTATCTGACTTTTTAACTATAAATGCAAGCATTTTCATTTCAGGTACACATGTTACAGAAGATGGTTAAGAGTACATGTGCTTAATCTATCTGAATGCCTGTCAGCCTGGGAGTCTTGGATCTTATTATTCACTAGGGAAAGTCTCTTTTGTTGACATTAGCTTTATCTGTAATAACTTGTCTTCTTCCAGAAAATATGGATGTATTGCAGCACAGAACCCAATGCTTGGCCAATATGTGAATATACTTCAAAGATGATATTCACCAATATATGTGTTCCTCTATATTCTAGAGAGCAGTCTTTAATTTTAAGAAGAGTGCTGAAAGAGGAGGTTTCTCTTGTAAGTGGGGCATTTTTTAGCTCTCTACCACATTGCTTTTCTAGTTTCTAATAAGAGGTGTATTCAGCTAGGGCACTTAAAATGTCTCTCTCTTCTGTCTGGCCATCTATTTTCAAGAAACATGAAGTAGCTGAAAATTACTGAACCTACTTAATGGCTTTTGCTCTTTTGTCAAGTGTGGTTGAATTCGGCCTGTGAGTTTAAGTTTCCACAAAAATTGGGCTAAGAAGGACAAGCTGCCCAGAGGTCAAATATCACAGAGAGGAAACTGAGTCTCAGTTCTTGGTTCAGTTCTGAATTAAAAATACTTGTTTCTAACTTCTAACAGTTCCTAGGACTCCAGTAGTTTCCCTACTTTATTTGAGAATTTCTGCAATTAGAACAGAATGAATAATGCAAAAACAGATTTGCAAATTAATGGGCTGACTTTATTCTGGTGTTAAAAATGAGGTTGTATTATGAATAATTCATGCATACCTGGGTGAACATTAACTTTTCTTAAAATGTTTGTGAGGCACAGAAGACCCAGAGTTTCTCTTCTCACCAAATTAGGCTTGTTTGGTAGTCAAAAGTAACTGCAGCAAAATCTCATAAGAATAACAAAAAAAATCAGATGAAATAGATTATGTAAGTCACAGTCATTAAATATGTAGAAAAACAACTATCCGTTTTAAATACAAACTAAAGGTTGAAGAAAAAACATAATCTAAATATTAGACAAATAAATCAGAATGAATGTTGAAGTCTTTGTAGAAGGGAAAGATTGTTAGACAGTGTCATGAATTATTTGTTCATAAACTTACGTTAGAAGGTCTTCTTTAAAAAGATTCAGCAAACTTCATAAAAGGTCAGAAACAATATTCTTGACTTAAGTGGCTAGGGACTTGCCATTGAGAAATTTAAAGTAAGTAGTATTTTACTTGGTGAACAATCTCAACCCTGAAGAATCATTTGCCTTTGTGGATGGCCAATATGAAGCATGATAGTTTTTAGGATATTAAAGATGGTTTGGAAATAACTAAAGATAGAAAGAAATGCCATATGGGTAGTAATACATAACTACATCATAATAAAGAGTGTACTACTTGTATGAAAAAGCTAAGTTTGGGATTTAAGTGCCCTGTGGACGTCTGCTCAGTACTAAGCTTCTGCAGCTCCTCATCTGGTTGCCTCTGGCTCGCAGGCTCAGCAACGAGGGGAAGTGCTGAAAGGGGCGACATACTGAGTTCTGACTTCTCTCCTTCAAATCTGAAATGGAAAAGGAAAATATTTAGCATCAAATGAAGGTGTCACATGAATGCAGATTTACTCACAGAACAACTATAGGCTTATACGTACCAGGAGCGTCCAGTTAATAAGTCATCGACTGATCCAGAGACCCCTACCTGAGGTGCCAACCTACTTAATGCTTTGTTTTAGGGCCCTGGCCCTGAGTGACACAGTAAAGTTATCTCTGCAAACTGCTGGAGAAGACAAAAGGCCTAGATGTTTCTCCTGTTTTGCTTTGCACATGCGTGGAGGATTCTTGAGATTATTTGTGGAGGGGAAAGTCAGATCATGTCCTATTTCCTCTCATCTCCACCTTTTACTTTGCTCCTATTTAAAGCCAGATCAGCATTAGGGTCTTTTGGATAGTCTCTGCAGATACTGGGCTTGTTCAGACCAGCTTACAAAGGGAAGAGAGTGTCTGCTCCTGAGATGCTGAGTACCCCAGGCTGAATACCCCAAATTTACAATGAGCTTCTTTTCCAATAAGTAAGTCTCCCCACCTTCATCTCATGTAATCGCTTCCATTAGGGCAAAGGGACTAGCAGCTGCTATTGCTAGTGGTAAAAAAAATTGACCATTTTGCCTGAGCAGCATTTTATGCTGACTCAATACAGGGATAAACAGCACAGGCAGCTCTCGGGGTATAGGCTAACAGTATGCTTCACCAGAACCTCTTTCTTCATGTTGATAAAGGGAAAGTAAAAGCAGAGGGCATAGGCTTAAATGTTCTGCTTTCAGGTTCTGTTTTTTCAATACATGTTTTTCTTTAATAAACATTATAATGTTTCACCAGTTATCTGTACTGTTATAGCACCCTAGTCTTCTGTCAGTGCTGACGTTCCGGTTTGCCAGGTGCTAGGCAGTGGCTGCCAAATTGTTTATAGCCTAATGAAGCCAAGATACTATGAACGGATAGAGCAAACTACTGAAAAGAAGGGAGGAGCATGAAAGGAAAAAATAGCCATGGGAACAGATGTAGGTTTGCAGGCCAGAAGTAAATGTAACTAAATGGCTTTGAATGGTTTATAATATTTACATCTGAATATTATCTCTCCAGGTTGCTATATTCACTTTCTCCCTGGCTGTCAGCATGTGGCACATCACACGGACACCCAAGTAGAAGTGTGTACAGAAGGATTTAAAGGGAGATAAATATTATAATTCAGTCACCCCCATGAGACTCTTTACATCTGTTTTTGCAAATACATATTGACACCAGGATATTTTCCAAGTCAAGAGAATGTGGTTGATGCCAAGTTCTGACTCTGTCAACCTATGAGCAATTTGAACAGCAGCTGCTGTATGTATTTGGGGTTGGAAGAAGGGGAGAGGAGCAGTGTTAGCTCTGGACAGGGAACTGCTAAGAAAAGCAATCATTTCCAAATCACTCTTTTTTCGAAAATGTGATGGCTTTGCACTAGAGACACTAACTCTTTCTGAAGTGTCTCTGTGCTTTTTTCCCCTTCTGTAATACTAACCCATTTCTGAGACACTGGGCATGGCTCTCTCCTGTCTCTTTCTCCTGTGATGTTTTACAGTGCTGTTGCGGACTTTGGCAGCTTCCCAGTTAGAGCAGATTCCCTGCCAACAGGCTCCCCTTATGGCTCATTTTATAAAGGGCTGATTGCTTTGATGGTCTATAAGGCTAAGGAGAATGAGGGAACAAGGGATTTGATTTTTAAAGAGGAAAAAAGCCCTCTCCCTTGCTTCTGAGAGACACATTGCAAATAGAGTAGATCCAAACCTTGCAGGGTTTTTATCATGGGGGAAGCCTATATCAGGGATGAAAGTCGTTCCTATGATGCTCTGTGTGTGATACAGTGGGGGTGAAACATTGAGGCAGGAAAGGCCAAGAAATGAAAAGAAAAAGGAATGAAAATCTTAGGCTAGGAAAAAAATATAGTGAGTGGAGTGACAGGGAAGATAATCAACAAAGGGAGAGGAATGGAACAAAGAAGGAGAGAGGCTGGAAAGAAGAGAGGGAGTGAGAGAGAAACAATAAATGGCTAAAAGCAGACTAAGACAGAAGCTGAAACTGAACAAAAGTGCTGGAGGAACATAAGACTGGTAGAGAAGGTTAGTGTGTGCATGCATGATAGAGGAAGAGGGAAGAGCTGAAACCCAGCTGAAAAAAACATTAGAAAAGATCACAATTCATCTTACAACCAGGCAATGAGAGAGTGAAGCCAATATAAAATGAAACAACATCTGAGACAGGAAACATCAAAAAACTAGCAAAGGACTAACCCCTGCTCCCCACTTCTGCTACTCCTGAAAATTTTACTTGCAGCAGTAACTCATGACATCTCCACAGCACACATTTTTCCTTGACAGATACCCAGCTTCCTCGCTACTACTAGGGTTGACTGGACAGCAACAATTAGTTTCATGGCAACTTTTGAAACCTATTTTCATTCTTTATTGATTTGGAAACAAAACCTTTTGACTGTGTTTGCAAATTTGTAATTGTGCTGATTGGATGTATTTTTATGCCAAAACTCCAACTCTTAGATGCAATAATGTATTTATCCGGTTAGGGCTGAGGGAGATCCAGGTACCAGTCCTTGCTCTCTCTGATATCATTCAGATCTTTTTTTTCATTCTGGAATCATCAGAGCAGGGATGTGCTAAGCCTGGGAGTGTAAAACTGTTTTCCCTTTCCTTTGACTCAGTTTTGTTGCAAGCAACATGTTTCTGCAACTTGTTTAGCAAAACTTCATTTTTTCAGAAATGCTCTGATCATGTCTGGTGATGATTTGCATGTAGGCTGCACAGTACTGTCCTTGTTGTCTGCTTGCTTTTTACCAAATGAAAGATTGTTATAGAGAACCTTTGCAGTTTGCCGTCCTTCTCATCAGTCCAGCTTGTTCCCTAGAAATGTAGTCAGTATATCTCAGCACTGAATTTAATATTGGCTTTTAGCACCATGCAGATCTCTGGCTGAGCCTTTAAGGCCAAGATTATATCCATCCTTTGTCTCAGTGCTCATACTTATTGCTGACCCAGAAGGAAATATATATTATGGATTGGCTCAGTGTTTCCTTCATTTTGTGTGTCCTGGCCAGACTCTGGTGTGGGTGACTAATTAAGCTTTACTTTCCTTAAGAGTTATGTTGTTTAGCAGCTATTCGCATCTTAACAACTCTTGTGCAATGCTACCATCTCCTTTGGACTCCTTTCACATCCCTTGGATCTATAGTGTAGAACATAAAATGAAATGAAACACTTCCAGCGTACATATGGTCTTTCAGCAGCATCAATATGTCACCTGATTTCCTGTTCCTTTCAGCAAGACCACTCATACAAGTACAATTATTCAGGTGCATGCAAGTTTAAGGGAGAGGCCCTACAGATATCAGGGCAGGAGCATACAGGTCCTGCATGCTTGTATAAAGCTCTCTTGGGTCCCTCTCTAGATTAGTTCATTATATACACTGCAGTCACACTGCCATTTTCAGAGGCAATGTACAGCATATCAGTGCTTACTTTGTTAAGCTTTTTTTTGCAGGGGATAAGGACTACAGCACTATCTTTAACACAGGGTAATTCCATGTGCCAATCCTATTCCTAGTAACAGAGGTAATTCTGCTTTCAGATTTGGACACATTTTTCCTCTACACCAGTAGCTCCTGGTGGCATTTCCATCTCATTCACACTTATTATAATAGCACAGATAACATGAAGAGAACAGCTCTCTAAAAATGATACATAAGGTCTTTTTCATTTCATGGCAGATTTTCTTTCTTTCTTTGACACTGCTTGTTGTGTTCTCTCTTTCCATATAGAGTCAGTGGAGTTGCCCATTTGCTTCAGACTGTGCCATAAAAGTTGGCACCAGCAGAGCTAGCGTGGCTCGTTGGTCGCTAGAGAGAACCACTGTGGGCCCTGCTGGAAGGGGGCTGCAGCACCAAAAGGCAGGAATTTGGGGAGACGGGAATATGGACATGGATGTGCTGTGGGTGAGTGGGGGCTAGCCTGGCAATGAAGGTTTCTACAAAAGAGAGGAACCCAGGGCATTTTCTTTTCCTTTCCAAAACTGGGTTGAAGCAAGCTGTGCTTTTAACAGTTGCTGACCTTCTGACTTCTGCTGTAACTGCAAAAAGCTCTGATTGTGGGGCTGGGAGGGTTTTTTTGGCTATTCATTGCACTGTCTGTTACAGGGATTGGGTATTCTTCACCATTACTTTTCTGTTTTACAATATAACAAACCAGAAATGATTTTAAACCTCAGCCCAGTTTGCTTCTTTCTATGCCCTAACCTCATTATTTTGTCCCTGCTTTAGTCATTGATATACCCAAGTTTATGAATCTGTTTCTTTAGGACATGGAGGGGACTTTGGAGGTATAACAGGGGCAAATATCTGCTTAGCTCCCATTGAGGTTTTGTGGTACATAGGCACTGACCTGTGCTCTGGACTTTTGAAAACAAACCGTTGGGTTTTTTGGGGGTTTTTTTTTTGAAGGTAGCAGGTGCTCACACTTTCACACTGAATGGTAGGATTCAAACCCGTTGTCTGAGTTACATATACATGCAAATCCTTCCCGTGACTGCCTAGTGCCATAAGAATTGTGTCTTCTGGGATTATACACTTCAAAAGGGCTTGCTGTGACCATATAGTCTGACCTCCTGTATCCACAACCCTTAGAGTAAGCCTGAAGGTCATGAAAATAAAATAAATGAATTAAAAAACCTCCCCACAAAACCAGAAGTAAAAATGAAATTCATTGCATTTTGCCTATACCCTTTTGTGGGTCTTTGCTTCTTCTAGCAATCAAAAAGAGATTAAGCCTCCACACTTCCTTAATACTTGGTTAAACATTATGTAGTCCATTGGCTCCAGCTAATGTGTCCCCAATTATGTGGGACTTCCACTAATACTACTCAAGTTAAGCAGCAGTCATTACAATAAATTGTACCTCTCAATAAAGTGGCCTTCAGCTGAAGTTGGGTGCACTGTAATCATGGCCCCAAGGACACAGCTTGATTGCTTACAACTTTTCATGTTGCACTCGGTATATTTCATTTTGCTAAAGGCAAAATTTCTTTTTTTTTCTTTTCCTGGAGCTCCTTTCAATTCATGATAAATGATCTCAAATATTTCTTTAAATTCCTTAAGGGAATTCTTTTTTTAATGGAATTTTTGGAGGGGAAATTAATGGGAAGAGGGGGAGAATTCTTGTATTTCCTCTTGCTCACCAAAATCTAACCTTGTTTGAGCTCATCAGTCAGAGTATATTCAGACATCAGAGAAGCAGAAGGTATTCAAGTTCATGGAATAATAGGCTTAAAAAATGCAGTGCTAAATATTGGATGATTAGCCACATGAAATCTCCAGACTTAGAGGGTGAGATCATTAGCCAAATTTCCCTAGGAAATGAAGCTTGAGCAATCATGCTGTCTTTCTAGACAACCTATCACTCCCCCAGGCATCATTTCTGAGCCCACTGGCCACTTCAGCAAATCTGACAGAGGCACAGGGTTTAAGAAAACATGGAGTTATTCCAAGTTTTGTGAAAGCAATCAGTTAGAGGGAAGAAACAAAGCGGCTCCGCAGGAGCTCAGAGATTTCCTGGGTTGCTGGGCTGGCCAAGGAGCAGGCGGGCACCCGAGGCCAGCCAGCCCCACAGCTCAGACCCGTGATAGCATGCACAGCCCTTGGTTCAGCCGATGGGGAGAGCAGGATGGGGATGCAGGCACTGCTGGGAGGGTGCTGGAAGGCTCCCATGGGTCACCATGTGGTGGGAGAGAGGCAGCAGGAGGTGGTGCATGGGGCCAGGAGGTCACTAGGGCTGCAGGGCATAAATTGGGAGGAAACCAGCTTCGTTAGTTCTATTGGTAACAGGACAACTTGTTAACGCTGCATAGAGGAAGGGAGATGGGGCTAATGAATCTCAGCGTGTGTTTAGGTGACCAATTTTCACGCATGGTTCAACACTCAGGAATGCAAAATAATACTGCGACTCCCCTCTCCCCCCTTCATCTGGTTCAGATAATAAAGCTCATGAGCAAGAGAGGAAGCTGTTAATGCAGAACAGTGCTGGGAAGGCATGGTGGGGACCACACTTGGAGGCAGGCTTGGTGGGCAGCTCTGTCCCCCCAGCACGATGCTCTCCAGCAGCCTGTCGCACCACGCTGGCCCCTCTGCTGGCACCCCTTCTGCCAGAATTACCATCCGATTGGAGGGGCCACCTGATCCCATGATCATATCCTATAACCTTGCCTCAGCATTTTCTTTTTATCTCTTTTTTTTCAGGAAAGGAAAGGGGGGATATGGCTGCTCAGCATGAACGAGATGTCTTTCCATCACAGCTGCTCCCACAGAAGCTCTGCCTGCTGCCGTTTTGTTTGTTTCACAGTAACCCTGTGAAGGTTGTGAGAATGGGACCAAACATACCATGTGAGCTCTGCTTCAAGGGATAGCCTTTATGGCATCTCTCCTTTTGCATTAGAAATGTGCAGAGAGAAAACAGCCTACTTTTCCTTTTCTTCTTTTTTTTTGCTGCAGTACAGTTTCTCCCCTGCCTGGCATACTGATTTGCTGGAGAATCCAGACAGCAATTCAGTGGAAAATCATTGAGATTGAGTACAAGCAGGCCTTGCTCAGCACTATATCATGACTGGACTACTACTATCACTTCGCTTTCTTTTTTTTCCCCTCCTTTTCCATTTTCAAAACCCTTCTTGTGCAAAATAGTGTCTGTGGAGGAAAAAGGATGAGCAGGGAGGCACTGCGGGGCGGAACATGGGAAGGTTGTAACGGGCGGAGCACTGCTGCCGGAGAAGAAGGCGGGGCTTTACAGCTTTATAATAGAGTAGGACACGCTTCATTAAACGCCATTTTGCCACTCCTCATATTGGTGTCTGTGTGGTGATGGTCCGGGGTCTGGGGGAAGGCCCCGTGCCTCCTCGGTACGAGCGAGAACGGTAACAAGTGGTGACCCCGACGTGATACCGAGGAGGCGGCTCGGCCGGCGCAGGCGCCGGGAGCGTGAGGAAGGGATCCGGATCCGGAACCATGGAGGCCATATGTAAGGTAGTAATGGCCTGCGCCAAGGAATGGCGGGCGCCGCTGAAGGCGGGCGCGATACGAGCGTGTGTAGAGAGGCTCGTGAAGGAGGGAGTGATTACTTCTCCTATGGAGATTCTGTGGGAGGAACTGTGGCTGCAATGCACAGCAGCGCTGGCGGAGTCCCCGATGAACGGGGGATCCGCGAGGGAGTTAAAGGTGTGGGGGCTGATAAGAATGCTCCTGCGGAGAGCGAGGGAGGAACGGGAGACGTGGAAGGCGGCTAGAGAGGCACTTAGAGGGAGTGGGGTACTCGCGGGGTCGACGGAGACGGAGGGAGCGGCGGAGGGGGCGGAGGAAACGGCACCAGAGGGGGGAGAGGAGCGGGTCGAAGAGCAAGGGGAGGAACAACGGGACGGAGGTCTGGTGATGCCAGCCGGGCTGGGAGAAGAGGATTCGCGTGCCCCTCCACCACACTACCCCTGGGAAGAGTTGCGACAGGCAGACAGAGCAGGACAACCTTGCCCCGTCGCGCCCAGTGAGCCCGAGGGGGAAGGAGAAAGGGGGGAGAATGAGCGAGAGAATGAGCGAGAGAATGAGCGAGGGAGAATACGAACACCGAATGAGTGGCTCCCCGGGGCACTCATGGTACCTGATAAGAGCTGGAATCAGGGCGAGTCAGCGGCCAAAGATGGCGCCGGGGACAGAGAAAGAGGGCGGAGGAGAGTCACCTTCGATAGTACGAGACGAGCCAGTGGGAGGGAACGGGTGAGCGAGGATGAGATGGACAGCCTTACAAGGCGGTTTCAAGAAGTCTATCGGGGGGGGGAGCGCGAGGAAGGCGTGAGAGCGGAGGAGGTGGAGGAGGATGTGGAGATAGGACTAGAGCAGGCGCTGCGGCTCATGCGGAGGCTGGAGAGAGAAGTACAAAAACAACAGCGGATGCTGCAGCGACTGGCCGACACACGATCCCAGGACGGTTCCAGTGGCGAAAAGCCCCGAGCCGAGTTATACCTGCCAGATTGGCAACTATCAGCGGGGGCGGTGACATTACGGGGTCTTAAACTCACGGCACCCCCTGAAACGCCATCGGCGCTGCCGGTACGCCTGGCGCCCGGAGGGCTCATAGAATGGACGCCCATCGACCCAAAGGCCGTGAACCATCTATCGAAGTGCGTTGCGGAGCAGGGCCTGAAACACCGGGACACACAAGTGGCACTAGACACGGTGTTCTCAGCATCCCTGACCCCCTCCGACTGCCGAATGCTAGCACGCGCAGTACTGGCTCCCTCCCAGGTTCTCCTATACAAGGACATGTGGGTTGGCCGATTGCATCAGGAGTTGACTCTGGGAACTCGCGATCCGAATCATCCACTTTACGGGTCGACACTGAACCGCCTGAAGGGGAGTGATAATGCCATGACCACTTCGCAACAGCAGGCCGCCTTACTGACGGCCGGTGAAATACGAGCCATCACAACGGCAGCGCGCGCGGCGTATGAAGACTTAGCGCGCGTGGTGACAAAGACGGACCCATGGGTGGCAGTAAAGCAGAGGCTGACAGAGTCGTTCTCTGCCTTCTGCGATCGACTCTATGCCGCCATTGAGAGCGCTGAAGTCCCCGAAGCGGTGAAGGCGTCACTGATGCTCGAGTGCCTGAAGAATCAGGCCAACGACGACATAAAAGAGATCATCCGCCGAGCCCCGAGGGACCTGGGGCCTACCCAGTTAATGAAGTACGTGCTGGAAGAACAGAACCGGTTGCCCGTGAGAGAGATCCGAACCGTTGTCGCCACAGCCATGGCAGCACAGGCCGCGGTCGTACGATCAAAGACATGCTTCGGATGCGGCCAGTTTGGCCACATCAGGGCGGCCTGTCCGAAGGCGCGTCAGGGTCCGAGCACCACCCATGCCCCACAGATGACATGCTGGGCCTGCGGCAGGCCGGGGCACCGGGCACGGGAGTGTCGCCGCGCGGCGCCGGGAAATGGGAGGAGGGGAGGCCAGTCGGGGACCCCTCCCCACCCTCAAAGGAAAGCCCCGGCCGCAATGTATACCCAAGAGGAGAGGGGAAGCTCGACAGGCGAGAGCCCAGAGCAGTGGCCCTGGTACTAGACTGCAACCACAGGCCCGGGGCCATGGTCACCCTGGAGAACCCCTGGGCCTATCCCCAGAAAACACGGCTCAAAATGTTGGTGGATACTGGGGCTGACGTCACTTGCATCCCGGGACGCATGTGGCCGAAAAACTGGCCGACGGACCAGGGAGGAAGTCTCACCGGGGTGGGAGGCAACGCGAAGGCGTACCGCTCGCGGTTCGCATTGAAACTCACCCTGCACGATCCTGACGCGGAACGGCACGGCGCGCCAACACAGGCGACAATCACACCTTACGTCACCGAAATTGCTGACCCGGTACTGGGCCGGGACGTGCTCAGCCAACTCAACATCAAGATCAGAAATTTTTGATGGGGGCCACTGGGACCGCCGCTAGTGAGATCAGGGCTATACCCTTAAAATGGAAAAGTGATGACCCAATATGGACTGACCAGTGGCCCCTGACTTCAGAAAAATTGAAAGCGGCGCAGAAGATAGTGGCTCGCGAACTGGAGCAAGGGCACCTAGAGCCCAGCAATAGCCCTTGGAACTCTCCGATTTTCGTGATCCTAAAAAAGACTAAGGACAGCTACCGGCTATTACATGACCTGAGAAGGATCAATCAACAGATGTTTGACTTTGGACAGTTACAACCGGGACTGCCGGTACTGACGGCAATTCCTGAAAATTGGCCAACTATGGCCGTAGACATCAAAGATTGCTTCTTTTCTATCCCGCTGCACTTACAAGATAGGGAGAGATTCGCATTCACAGTCCCATCGGTGAATAAGCAGGAGCCGGCGCGGCGATACCAATGGACGGTGCTTCCACAGGGCATGAAGAACTCACCTGCAATTTGCCAACGCGTTGTAGCCGACGCAATAGCCCCGGTACGAAAACAACATGCGAAGGGGGTCATGATCCACTACATGGATGATATCTTGATGGCAGCACCCAGCGCAGAAGTGCTGCAGGAAATGGCTGCTGACCTGAGGCGGTGCTTGGCTGCGGCCTCGCTGGCGATAAACGAAGCAAAGGTCCAGAAGGGACCAGGCATTAAGTTCCTAGGGGTGGAGATTGGATACTCGCAGATAAAGCCGCTGCCTATAACTTTGAACCCAGACGTCCGCACCCTACATGACGCTCAGGCACTAGTGGGGAGCCTCCAGTGGCTCCAGAATATGGTGCCCATAACACCGAGCCAGATGCAACCGCTGTACGAAATGCTGAAGGGCAGGAACCCATGGGAGGAGAAGCGACTGACCGCAGAGGCCAAGGAGACTCTGAAGAACATCTCTGAGATGCTGAGCCACCCATCGGTGCAGCGCTGGGACCCTGCTGATAAGATCACGCTCTACCCAGTGCTGAACCGGCAAGGTGGCATGGCTGTGCTCGGACAAGGACAACCAGAGCGGATGCGAGTGATCTGGTGGGTCACGCCCACGCGGCCGGCTGGAGCGTTTGTGCCGCATTCCAGCCTCTTAGCACGAATGATCACTAAGGGGCGGAAGACATGTATCTCTGCATTCGCACGTGAACTGGACGCGATTGCCCTGCCTTTCAAGAAGGGCACCGATGCACAGACAGAGACCTTCGCCGCGGCGATGGCAATGGCCATGGAAGGATTTCCAGGAGAAATCCAGCATCTCCCGCGCCTCCAGCCGTTGAGGCACCTGGACATTATAGAGGTTGGCGGGCCTGCTCGAGTGCTTCCTACTCCGAAACCGGGGAACACCGTTTTCACGGATGCCTCCTCAAAGACCCAGACAGCGGCCGTCGCCTGGCAGCAGAATGGAGAATGGAAAGAGGCCACCTTTCGAGCGGCAGACGTCAGTGTTCAGTACCTTGAAGCCAAGGCTGTAGAAATGGCCTTGAGGATGTTCCCTGATGACCACCTGAATATCGCCACAGATTCCATTTTCACGTACAACCTGGTGAGACAAATGGCCACGCGGGGTTCGGCGGGCACGCCGATCGCCACAATGTTAGAAGACGCCTTGCAGGCACGGACTGGCACGGTTTGTATTACGCACGTCCGGAGCCACAGCAAAATACCGGGATACTATCAAGAAGGCAACGCGGAAGCCGATAAGGCGGCCGGCAGAGTGATGACCCTGCGGGAGGCCAGGGACCTCCATGAGTGGCTGCACGTCAGAGCCAAGGCCCTGGCCAAGACTTGCCACATCCCCATCTCTGAAGCCAGAGGCGTGGTCGCCACGTGCCCGTACTGCTGCAGGCGGCCTTTGCAGGAGGGAGGGACGAACGTCCGAGGCCTGATGGCGAATCAAGTCTGGCAGACCGACTTTACTTTCTGTCAGAGGCTCCGACCAGATCCCTGGCTGGCAGTCACGGTGGACACATACAGCGGCATGATCGTAGCCACGCAGCACAGGAAAACCACGAGCCGAGCGGCCCAAAAGCACTGGGCGTACGCTATAGCTGTGCTGGGGCTACCTCAGACCATCAAAACCGATAATGGATCCGCATTCACATCGGCGAGCACCGAAGGGTGGGCGCAGCAATGGGGAATCAAAATAGTCCACGGCATACCATACAATAGCATGGGGCAAGCCATAGTCGAGAGAGCCAACAGAACTCTTAAACAGAAAATTGATGTGTTGGGAGAGGGGGAGGGCATCCCCAAGCACTCAGCCATCCCCAGAGAGAAACAAACTGAAATTTTACAAAAAGCACCGTACGCCCTAAACCATCACCTCCAAGGGGAGAATAGTCATGAACCGGTAGCAAAGCATTGGGGAGGGACAAGCCCAACGGAGGGTCCCGAGGTGCGGGTCAAGAATCCCACGACGGGGGAATGGGAGACCGGGTGGAGACTACTAACGCAGGGCAGAGGTTATGCTGCGGTCGCGAGCGCGGAAGGGGGCCCGGAGACCGCGAGGTGGGTCCCCACACGATGGGTAAGGCCGCTTTTACGCAAGTTAGAAGCTCATCGAAACAACTCTGACACCTGAACTACAGGCCGTGCTACCGCGCCCTCCATCGAGTGCCAGAGGACTGCCCCCGTCTTCGGAATGTGCACTGGGCCCACCCCTGTTGCCTTTAACGGTCGAGGTTATATATGTGTCTCCGCAGATCGTGGTCCAGTGAAGGTACCCAGCAAGAACGCGAAACCTGTCTTGACTCACCATGACTCGTCCAACGGGCAAGAGGATGGGAAACCTGATGCTGGGGGTACTGCTCCCAGTGGTAATGACACTTCACAGGATTGACCCCAGGCCCAACATGTGGGTAACCTGGGCGAACGAGACGGGCCAGCAAGCGTTCTGCTTGTCACTGGCCTCAGCTAGCCGACCCTTTAGAACGTGTTTAGTAGGGGTCCCAAGCTTTAGCGCGGCAGCTTTCTCGGGCTTTGCTACCAGCAATTGTAAAAAGAGTATCTCAACCGCTACCTGCAGTGCTACGCTCATTAATAGCTTAAACGTAACTCTGCCCTGGAACCCGCAAGAATTAGATCTGCTCGGGGCAATGCGTATCGGAAACTCGTCCAAAAACTGGACACAAACGTGTCTGGTCTTTGGGGGGGGCCTGGGCTTTGGAGGAAGTAGAGAGAGGATTACACCACGCAATTGGACTAATATCAGTGAATCCATTCACAAACAATTGCGGTGGTTGAAGGAGCACACAGGCAGAATCCGCCAGAACCATGGGTTTTTAGACGAATGGCTAACTAACCTGTTTGGCAATCTACCACAGTGGCTAACAGGACTGCTCGCTGAAGGCTTGCGCATTTTGCTAATCCTCATAATTATAGGCTTATGCTTGTGTGTAATACTGAGCTGCGTTAAGAAAGCCTTGCTGAAAGTAGCGGGCCAAGTCTGGATTGCTCGAAAACAAGAAGGAGAAATTCTGGAGGAATGGCTGGGCTTTGGGGGGGGGCTATAGTCTGTTGGAACTGAGCAGTCCCGCCTATGGCCGCTGAACCGACGAAGACAAGGACACCGCCTGCGTTAAGAAGCGGAAGAAGGGGAGGCAGCACACAGCTCCGCTCACGAAGCTACTAATGCAAGGAACCACCCGATGGCGGTCCCGTCGAGACACGCCGCACTTCCGCGTGTTTTGTTGCGTCCCGCTCGATATAACGAAACAACGTTGATGGGAGAGGGGGAGATGTGGAGGAAAAAGGATGAGCAGGGAGGCACTGCGGGGCGGAACATGGGAAGGTCGTAACGGGCGGAGCACTGCTGCTGGAGAAGAAGGCGGGGCTTTACAGCTTTATAATAGAGTAGGACACGCTTCATTAAACGCCATTTTGCCACTCCTCATATTGGTGTCTGTGTGGTGATGGTCCGGGGTCTGGGGGAAGGCCCCGTGCCTCCTCGGTACGAGCGAGAACGGTAACAAGTGTCACATTTCAATGGTGAGATCTGCTTTGTTCATCTTTTCAACCTTTAACAGAGGAGAATGGCTGAAACTGAGCTCACCAGTCACCTCTTGGACATGTTAGAGACCATCTTTGTCCTTACCTGTGCCATACAGTTCTTTCTTAGAGCATTTTCACATCCTTGAGATGGGATGTTGCAGTGCCATGATTTCTCAGTTGTAAAGGGGTTTTGTGTTTAGACTGAACTGCACACAGAGCTATGCTGCTGATGCCAAGCCTTAAAATTATCAGGAGAGTAGCCTAAAAGTTGCGAGTTATAATAAATCTTGGATTTACAATTGTGTTCATTTATGATTATGCTCTTATTTCTGGACCTGGAAGTTACGTCCAAGTTTCTCTCTGCTGCAAGAAGAGCTACAAACTTTTAAAAAATGGACAATTCAGGCAGAACTACAAAATGCTGGGGGAAGGAGCTAAGAAAAATGGCAGGTTTAACCCAGATCCCCAATTGTGAATTAATCCATAAAAATGTTGTAGGCTTGTTGTAGGAGAGTTTTTAGTGTTTTCAGAAGATAGCAAGAGTGATACAGAGTCAGACCAAAGGTTTGCCCAGCCAAGAATATTATTTCTTACAATAGCAATAGGTGAAGGTCTAGGGAATTATGAACAAGACAAGCATGCATGGGACTCTGTGCTCTCCCCAGCCTTCACCTTTTTCCATCTCAGAGCTAGATATGGTCCCTGGGGATTTTTCTTCTGTGAGAATTTGTCCAGTTTTCCCTTGAAGCCATAGAAACTTTTAGCATCTGCAACACTCCTTGTTAAGAAGTTTGTGCTGCACCTTTTTTTGTTTTGAACTTGGTTCAAACTAGCTTCAGTTTATGTCCCCTTGTGCTGGTACTGTTAGAAATGTGGTTAATCAACCTCTATCCACTCTCCCCACACCCTGTCATGGTTTTGCAAACATTTGTCATATACCCGGAAGTCACCTCTTTCACAGACTGATGTGTCCTACCTTACTGATTTTTTTTTTTCCTTGTACAGCAGCCTTCTATACCTCTGATCATATATGCTGCCTTTCTCTGAACATTTTCCAGTTCTGCTACAAACGTTTTGAGGGATTTTCTTGCTCAGTCACATATGATTCCTCTGCAGTTGTTCACATTTGGTGCTAGTCCTTATTATCCTGATAACTTCTCTCGCTTCACCACTCATCCCCTTTTCTAAATTGCCTATGAGTACACTGAGCAGCAGAGGTCCCAGCACGGACCCCTCTTGAACTGTTGCTTTCTCTGCATTGAGAAAATACTCCTACTGGATTTCCTAACTTTCTACCAATTATTTATCCATGCTGGCACCTTCCATGGGTGCTTAGTTTCTTATAACACTTTGGTGAACATTTCTGGAAATCAAGACAATCTATGTCAAACACATCACCCTTATCCATGTGTTAGCTGACCCCTTTAAAGATCTCCAGTGAGGGCAGGGCAGATCTTCCCTTTATAAAGGCCATACTAATTCTTCCTGATAAAATCATCCCAAGTAGATTGTACTTTTCTAGATGCCCACTAATTCTAGTCCTTATCACAGCTTCAACTAACTGTTCCTGGATCAAAGGTCAGGCTAACTTCCCCAAATCTCTTCTGGTGCTTTTCTAAAAATTGGTATCACTTTCATCCATTACAGTGAGCGAATGCTACACTGGATCCTGAAGCTGAAGAGAGTCTCCAGTAGCTCAGAGCTCTGCCAGCATGCAGGTTTCTTCTCAGGACCTCTGTAGAGCCTGATGGTCTATGGGGACACATTATGCTGTTCTCAAGTGAAAAACTGTGTGCTCAGACAGAGGGGCTTTACAGGTGCTTTATACAGCATCTTTTATCTTAAATATAAACAGGAAGCATAGCCTGGGTGTTCAGACAGCAGGGGAGGTGTTTGGCCCCTACTGTGCCGCAGCAAGGACTACCGGCAAGTCAGTGTCGTCTCTCTGTGTCTCACTTCTCTGCCTGTGCTTAGTGGTATTTCCTAGCTCGCAGAGATAGGGTAGGATAAATAAACTGAAAACAGTGAGGACCTTATTTACTGTTGAAATTGGTGGCATAGTAGAGCCAAAAATAGATTGAAGAGTATACATACAGCACCAGTGAAGTGTAGCTAATGGTATACGACATAGCCAGGACTAATGCGCGAGGAACTTGTGGTGGGAAGGAAATCAGAAACCCCTGGCTGAGCAGAGCAGGGTCAGTCTCTTCTGGTACTAAAGGCAATGGTGACTATTTAATGCCCATACAGAATAGGGGAGATTTTTATTGTCAAAATGCCTTATGCAGTACATTTCAAACAGATATTGATTTTTCTCTGACTTGACCCCTTGCATGTGAATCTTTGTGCCCTGCTTAGGACCTTAAACCCATACCTTCAGATACGTCTGGGATCAGAAATAAGTTTTGGGGGGTCTGGATGTGAAACTAGGACAGTGGAAAGAGTGAGGCCTTGTGAAAAGTAGATCAGCAGGTCTAAATTGTCACACAGGTGCATATTGGCTTCAAATATGTTAACAGTAGTTAAAAATGTCTGGAGCACAGTTATTTCTTATATTGAACTAGACCTCTCATTTAAGCTTCCACATCAAAATTACTTTCAGCAGGTAGTGATTTGCAGCAAATAAAAAACTGCTTTACTGACTATTAGGAGAGAAATCACAGACTGCTTGAGGAGCATTTGTGTGCCTTCACTTACTGTATGGATTGTGCATTAGTCCAGACACACTTAAAGGAGGCATTTGCATGAATAATTAACTGTGATTTCCTGCAAATCAAATCACTTTGAATTAGGATTTGAAATGACTTTACAATTACTGAAACATACTTGTTAGCAAGAGAGAGTTATGTTTTTACCCTGTGACATTTAAAAAGGGGCAAAAACTCTTAAATCTTCCAAGAGAGCAATTATTTCTGAAATGCATTATCTAAGAAGCACATTGTGCTAAGATCCAAATCTTATCTGCTATATGCTAGCAACCCTCCCAGAGCTGATGAAGCTGCTCTCACAAGTGAGATAAATGAATTTGGATCTTAAACTTTATGAGTAAAAGAACATAAAATGTCATATATTGCTTTCATATTTCAATAGTATTTGTATGGGTTTCTGTACTGAGTTGTTTTCTTTTTTAAAGTGTCCAGCCAGGTTTTTACGGTTTTTTTTGTTGGTGGTGGGTTTTTTTATATGACAAGCTGGATAATTGTATGTGCAATTATGCATATAATTGTAAATTAAGATGTCCATTTTATCAGCTCTAGAATCCATTTAAGTTGCCCATAGGAACTGTATTATTTCCTAAAATATATTCTCTGAAAATTTACAGATTCTGAATTTCCTCACAACTTGTGTCGGAGAAGTGGATGCTCTGAGAGATCATCTGTCTTTCTATCTACCCGAAATACAGACAAATAATAAGAGGAGTTACACGTAAGTGATGGAATTAGGGCATCATATTTTAAAGTTATGTTATGGGGACTTTGACTGGTATACCACTTCCATGCACCGAAGAAAATAAATGTATTCATGTTTTTTTAGTTCTTGCGAACCAGATATTGCATGTAGCATAAATGACTTCCTGGCTAGCTAGCATGACTTCACAGAGTCAGAGCCTTAATATGAATGTCTGCTTGAAGAACACAGTGCCCTGTTAACTGTTAATAGGAGTCAATGAATCCTGATTGATTCAGTGACCAGAGAATATCTGATGCTCAAGATCATAAAGCATTATGAGAACAGACATTAGTTTTACTGTCTGCTGCCTGGGAAAGGAATTGATTTAGTTAAAAGAAATAATAAAAGAACAACTTGTTTTTCCATATTATATAAAAACATAATGACATCGTGTAGCTAACTTGAGCTGACAAGAGCAATGAAATGTAAGGTTAACATCCTTACTACCTTTAACCTTGCTGTGGCTGGCGGTAGTGCAGTGCGCTGAGCAATAATACCATGGAAATATGGAGACCAATGTAATAGTAAGCCAAGGGTGCTGGAATAAGGACAGTGTGACACATTTCTTGTCAGGTTTATAGGCAGAACGTTAGAATAATCCCTCCTGAAGCAAATAGAATTCCCCAAATTAACAGTGAGAAGACAATTTGCTTTAAGTTTGCCTCTTCTCTTCCTGAATGTCCCTCTTAATTTACCTTACCAAGTTATGGGGTCGGTTTTTAAGGATGGACTGACCACAGGAGAAGCACTTCATTAGTGCCCGCTTCCTTCCTGTGTTTGTGGGAGCTCTCCTGCAGGCCATGTAGCTCTGGGGAAATGTGCAGCGTTTCCTTGAGGCTGTCCATGGTGCAGTGTGGATGGTGGCTGCTGGAGGTGGGCTCCTCTACACCTGCCCCAACAGTTCACGTTAGGATTTCACCAGCCCTCACACTATTCAGAAGGGAGGGCACTGTTTGTACCTTTAAAGAGTATTCTGATGTGCATTGGGGACTGGAGAGGGAAATGTGTTATGGATTTGGATGGAAGAGAATAAAAGGAGAGGGGAGAGGTAGGTAGCAACAGGTAAAATATACTCCATTACATGAGTGACCAAGCTAACCTGGGGCACTCTAACTAAATCCTCACCAGCACTAACTGCCCCCTTCACTGCACCCCCCGACTGCTCAGCCACTCTCCAGGCCTGGGCACCCCATCCCCATGTCAGCCCTAAAGAGACCATTTTCCAGGCCAGTTCACACTCCCGAGGAGCAGCTGCCCTGCACAGCTCCTGGTGGCTCAGCACCTTCTCAGACACTCACCCAAAACTCACAGCCACCCCCAAAGGACACCCACTGATTCCATAAGGCAGAAATTCAACAAGCTTATTTGCTTTCCAGGACCCAGACCTCTTTTCTTCTTCTTCTTTTTCTTTTCTTTTCTTCTTTCTTCTTCTTCTTTCTTCTTCTTCTTCCTTCCCTTTCCCAGCAAAACGGCCCCCTTGTTTGCTCTCTTCTGTTCATTACCCAGAGAGGGAAGGACAACCAGAAGACTTCTTGGCTATGGAAATTGCAAGGTTAAGCTCCTGATGAAAAATTTTGAAACCAGTCTTCTCTCCCACACCTGTATAGATGGATACCCTGGGACACCTTGAGCTCAGTTTTGCTGTCTAAATATAGGAGTCTAGTGCCACCTGAGATATCCTAGTTTATCGCACCCAGCTCCAGCTCAGTAAGGTATGGATCACTTGCTCCGTGTCATATCTGCAAATGTTGTGAAGATCTATCAGATACTCTAAGGCACTCAAATGGCACTAGATGGCTATTGTTCAGGCAACTGAACTGAGTTCCTTATGAATGTGAGATTTGCCCTAATACAGTAGAGAAGGGCTCCCAAACTGAAATTACAGAGAGGTTTTGGCAGAGCTAGTTATATACAATGGATGTTACTTCCTCTGAGGAAAATGCGAGAACAAGAAAGCAATTATAGATTCTTTTTTCAGAACAGAGATATTCAACTTGATGCTATATGCTGCTGCTCAGAAAAATGATCCTATCATAGCAGTGAAAACAAAAATAGCAGTGAAAAAGCGGCCAGAGGTCCTGGGCTCAGAGAATTCTTTTGGGCCACTTTCTGGTAAGCACCTACTGACAGGAACCAGCTTTTCTGAGCAGGGCAGCAAAGCAGAAGAAAAAGCCCCACCAAAAACGCTTAATGAATCCTTGAATCCTCTGGGGTTTGAAATCAGTTTTGATGCTTCCTTTCCAGCAGACTTTAAACCCCTGAGATCAAGGATGCTATATGCTACACATTTTGTTATTAGTAGCAAATTCTTTGCCATGAGGTTTGTAGTCTCTTTTGCATTGCATATTCTTTTAAGTATGGAATAAGGGATCTCAAATAGAATATTAGAGATAACTATTTCTAACCTCATAATTAAATGCTCTTCAAAGTCCTGACTTTCAGTATACAGTGATTGAGGGCTTTGTAGGATAAATTCTGTGCTTTTAGAGGCATCTAACATCTACACAAAAGTATCAAGAGTACAGTCGTGCTGAAGAACATGTAATCTAATTTGCTTTGATTTTTCATGCAGCTATGGTTTCTGCATGTTCCTTCCAAATACAATTCAAATTTGAAGATACATAGTTTTTCTGTACAAAAATGCTCTTCTGCATGACCAAGGAGATTGTCTAGTGCCACGGCACGGTGTACCATACTCTCATATACCATGTAATTCATTTTCAATTAAACCATTACCTGTGTTTTTCTTTGAATTTGCAGTCTGGCTCCAAGGCCAGTGAAAGCTGTAGAAGGGTCCTGCTGGGATTTCTCCCAAAATTTCATGGAACATTCATTTTACATTTCAATGCCTTATGGAATATCACTCACTGATCTTTTTCTGTGGGTGTCTTTACAAAAAAGCATGTACTTATTGCTTGTGAAATAACCTCATTATGGAATATACAGAGCTACACACTGCAAAGTATATTATGACTAAAAGTAGGAGTTTTTCCTTCAAATGATGTAAAACCATGGAGCACAGGGCAATCCATACTTAAATATGGGCTTTAGTATTTCTGATTTGGAGGTGACTGAGCTCACAGGTTCTCTAGGGACAAAACTTATCACCCTGGAGGGGTGATATGGCTATGGAGCAATAACTCGCTGGATGTTTTACTGTTTCAGATTATATTCCCAGCTCCTGAGAAGGCACACTGTAATAAAGTAAGTCATGCACAAGGAGATGAAGTCGTCTTTTGGACTGTTTTACAGTGTCACTCTTTTGACTTCAGTGAGACTGATGAACACCAGTTAGATAAGAATGCTGCCAAGGGTGGGCCCTGTATTGTGCAAGAACAAATGTAGCAGAAAAGTGTTTCAACAAATGAGCTATAGCCTTGATAGGAGGCTGCAGCATTAGTTGTCCAATTTAAACAACATACAGGCTAGGCTCTTTTTAAAGAAGTCTACAAAATTTCATTTTTGCTCTGAGTCAACACCCAAAGAAGTCATTGAATATTATTTCATCAGGTCTCCATTTCCCCAAAATATTTTTCGTTAGCAAGGACAAAGAAATCCCAGGTACTGCAAAAAAATGGTGCTAGTGATTCAGCAGGGACCTTCCCTCTGTATCTGTGCTGAACTAAAGCCATGACACTTGGACAGGAAGCAGAAGATTGCTTGTTCATTTTCTTCCATGCTGAGAGAAGTTAACCCTAGTGTCTTGGGAAAACTGTATTTTGAGTCATTAATATTCTGCCCACACAAATCTACACTGTAGTTTCACTTGGGCATTGTACTACCTTTAATGTGTGCCATAAACTATTGTGTAATGTTGCAGCATATTGTTAAGCACTGGTCACATTTCTTTCAAAAAATAGTTGTATTTCAATGGCAGAGGAAACAAGCATTTAATATAAAAGCTTCAGAACAAAAACATATTTTTGACCTTTTCAGAGTAAAGATGCATGGGATAGTGGTAATGAAACGCAAAGCTGACTGGCTAAAACTCAGAGGAGTTGGTTTGGGTTTTACTTTTTGTTAAACATCCCCAAATAAGCCTGTTTTAGCACATAGGAACACTTTTTTTTATTTTTAAATGCTGAATAGCCTTGTTTCCAATCCAAAAACTAAATCCTGTTTTCAAGCCAAAAAGTTTTTTTTTTTTTTTCCAGAAGTATAAAGGAAAGAATAGGGTTGTTTTATTTCCTCCAAGTTGTGTGAAATGTGGTAACTGGAAGCTGCAAGATGAGAGATTAAAAAAACACACAAAGTGGTGAAAATTTGTATGTAAAACAGAATTTTGCACAGCTCTACCAGAGATAAAGTGCCACTTCAGTGAAAGATATTATTAGAATTTGCAATGCTCTTGCCATAGAAATAGCTGTCCTGTCACCCACCAGGATTATGGCTGGGTGGACGAATAAGAAGAGCAGATGATACATGAAAGCAGTAGTGATGGAAGCATTTTTCAGAATTAGACAGCAATGACAAGGGAAATGAAAATGACATGTAAGGTCTAATTGGAATTCCTTTAGTCATTTGGAAAGGATATTAAAAAGCCTTTCTCAAAAGTGCTCTTATCAACATTTTCTTCAGGAATTAGATTACAGCATAATTTAGTCAGAACATAAGCATATTAATTTTTCATTCTGAGAGCAGGTGGCAGAAAGCTTGCAGATATTAATGACAGCCAGTGAATTCTTGTTTGACTCATAGCAGCGAGCAAAGCTGGGAAGCAGCAAGCTGTGGGCTGTCCCCTGCGTGGCTCTGTGGGTTGCCCTCCCTCTGCAGCCTGAAGTGACACTTGTCCCACAGCAGCGATCCTGCCACACAAGCTCACAAGAGCCCCCCAACTTTTGGAGCTGGCTCAGGTTCATCCCAGAAAAGGAGGTTTCCAGGTGCTGGAAAAATTGCAGTCCCTAAACTTCTGACACTAGGAGGAAGAGAAGGTCAAACCTTGTATTTTTAATGCTCCCATAATGTTAAGGAGCCTGACCTGTAACTTTCAAGCTCTTCTCCAGATGCACAGAAAAAGAACCAGAGAGTAAATTCAACATGAAGCCTGGTTCACAGCAAGGCAACTCTCACTACCGGAGGCTATAGGCACACAGCTGGGAGGCTGAGTTGTGAGCCTAGGGAGGGAAACACCACAAACAGGGTGTGCAGACTTCATTTGTATTTCTTCATACTGTTCAACAAATGGTGCAAAAAGCAGCCAAAAGAAGGATTCAAGACACAATCAAGTGTCTACTGTCTTTGACTGAATACCTATTCGATCCACACATGCACACACACACTATCTCTCACTCCACAAGACAAATCTACCCTTGGAAGCAGTGGTCACCACTATAGCAATGGAGGTTGGTAATAAATGACCAATGGGAGGGAAAAACTGGCATTTCCAACCAAATAAAAAGTCTCATCTGCCACCCATGTACTGACCAGTTTATTCTGGAGACTGGAAGGCCCAGAGGTTGTTTCTGTTAAGGACAATATGCTCAAGGCAATCAGTCTGACTCCAGCCAGAGGCCTTGTTCCACTCAACAGCTGGGCAAGGACAAGCTCTCACAAACACAAAAGGCACCTAATTTTCCCTGTCCTTGTAGAGTGCATTGGGGGTCAGTCTTATCCAATCACTTCTCAGACTGGACAGGTCCAAGTGTCAGAAAGATTCTGTTCATAGCATATATCTGCTGTTGACTTCCCAACTCAGGCAGGCAGCGTAATTATCCTTTTATGCCAATGTCTTGCATGAATTGGCCACATCACACCCCCTGCAAAAAGCAGGCAATGTGAGTGAATATGGGAAAAGACTTGCAAAATTCATGACTTCTTCACAAACAAGACCAAGACATAGCGATCCACAGTCTGTCCTGCTGTGATTAGCCTATGACTGAGCATGGGCCTGGAAAGAGAAACTGCACAAAAAAGTAGCCATTGAGTCACAGATAGACCCATAACAACCTGATTTAACTTTGAATTTAGCTCTGCTGTAGGCAAGTGGTTGGATTAGATAAACTCCAGAGATACCTTCCAATCCAGTTATTCCACTCTATTCTTCTAATAACTCCTTATTATATCTGGCCACTTGTAGCTTTCATGTATCAGTTGTATGTCCATGACAAAAACTTATTCAAGATTCTCACTCTCTTCTAAGCTCATTCTGAACTATAACCTCACTTCAAGGTCAGTTCTAACCCTGTGTTGACCTTAACAAAATTAACAGGAATCTTAACCGTCTTCAGGGTGAAACAAACTAGAGGAGGGGCTATTGAATTCCCTGCCACAGAGGTTATTGGAGGACTCATATGTTGGCCCTTTGCCCAGTGCAAAAACTGGCCTTTTTTGATAGAGGTATAAGTTCTTCTCCATACCAAAGGCATGGGGGGAAGAGACAAGGCCTGCAACTGCTCCTTTATTAGCCGTCTCCATTTTCTTTCTCACACTAGGAAATAACAAAAGCTCTGTGCACTCTCATCATCCAGCCCCCAAGAAAACCACAGTCAAAGGAAGGGCAGAGCAAAAACTGCTGCTCTACCAAAAGTAATATTTTCTGTAAAAGAACCATACTTGCTGCCTACATAATGCTGGAATGAGGGCCATACAGTTTGATTTGTCATGAAATGAGTGTTGGATGCAGATGTGCTTTTAAGAGAATCAGGAATACTCAGAGCTAGTTAAGACATTTCAAAACAGCAATTCAAAACTTCATTATAAAAATGTTTAGTATACTTTTTTGGCCCATTCTTTGGTTTGCATGAGAAATTCCTACATTCTACTGAGAGAGCAAGTAGTGACAAACCCAGCGTCCTGCTCCTGGAACTGCTCTCTCCAGGAAATAAGATCAGCTCATCTGGATCAGACCAACAGCCCACCTGGCCCAGGAACCTCTCTCCAGTAGTCGCCATAAGCAAATGTCTAGGGAAGAACAGGCATAAGACATGCTTGCATGATTCTTCCCCCAATACTGTCCCACCCTTTTACTACTTCCAGCTCGAGCTTGTCCTGAATCAGATACGCATGAACGTTTCTCTGTATTTGGGAGCCAATGACTCTCCCTACTATTTGTTCCAGCTCCCTTGAACTTTTGGCACTCACAGCGTCCTGTGGCACCAACTTAGTTCCTCAGGTCAGCTGAGCAGTTGTGTAAAGAATCCCATGTTTTTATTTGTTCTGAATCTGGATTGATTATCTTCATTTGTTGCCTCTTCGTCAGATCCTATCTGCCCCCCTCATGATTTTGTAATCTTCCATCCAATCCACCCTTAGGCATCTCTTTTCCAGTCTAGCATCTTTCTTCCTATACAAAAGGCTTTCCGCACCTGTGGTCACCCTTTCTTGAACCTTGTCCAGGTCTACCATAACCTGTTTGAGAAGAGATGTCCAGAACTGCACACAGAATTCAAGGAGAGGGTAAAAAAAAGTTATAGATTGGCATAATCTGTTTTGTTATCCATCACTTTCCTAATAATTCCTAACATTTGATTTGGTTTTTTGATCACTATTGAGCACTGACCACTATCAATGTTTTCAGGTATTTGTGATAACCCCAGATCAAGCTCCTGAATTATATTGTTCAGCTCAGAGGCTATTTGCCATTTTTTGCTCTGCTGCCCAGTCTTATAAGATTCTTCTACAAGTCTTCGCAGCTGGCCCTTCTCCTTACTAACTTGAACACTTAACATTGTCAGCAAATTTTGGCACCTCACAGCTGACCCCCTTTTCGAGGTCATTTATAAATCTGCTGAACTGCACAGATCCTAGCACAAATCTCCAAGAACTCCTCTGCTGATTTCTCTCCATTGCAAGAACTGGACATTTACTCCTGCCCTGGTTCCAAATTTTAAACCAGTATAAGGATCTTCCCTCGCATATGATGGACAAGACTGATATTCTAGGAAGCTGCAAGTAAATATTCCCCACTCTGTGCTAAATCTCAGGTCTTGAGTTTGTTCTGCTGGACTCTCTGTGCCTCTCACACATTACATTCAAAATTACATCTCTGAATCCTCAAAACTACATTAGTAATATTTCCACCCTGGAGATATAAGATACAAGATATACAGATACAGTGCACTCTGTTTGCCTATACCCATTCCTCACATACCAACCTCCTGCTAAATTGAAAGAGGACCTAGGAATACACCTATACAATTTTAGCAAGATGCTACTCTAGTGTCATGGGCAAACTAGAGTCTGGTCTGAAAGACTGCTGCAGAGATCCTTCCTGCTTAAACCTGTCTGCCTGACACTAAGCACTACCTGGGTGACTGCAACCTCAGAAAAAAAAAAAAAAGACATCACTTCTATCGATTGCTTTCATTTACTCTACAGTCTTTATAATGTGCCCACATTATTTTTTTCACTCTTGCCTTATTTAGTATACAGAATAGTTGATTTTCACTTAGCAGCTATTTAATATTTTGTTTTTCCCTTTATTTTTCTGCATGTAGCACAATTTAATCCTTGGTCTGAAGAAAGAATTAGTCATTTCCTACAGTGTTTTTCAAGGCTACCATCCCTATCAGATCTCTGTGCATGTCAGAAACATTCAGATGTCAAATGGGGAAAAATATGCCCAAGCCCTGCCTGAGTTTAGATATGCAGCTGACTGCTGCCACTCAGAAAAGAAACACAGTTGGGAGCCCAGCTTGGTTTGCTTCTTTTATCATCTGCAGCACCAGGGAAGATAGGACATTTTGCCTGAGGCTTCTGCACTCACCTGCTGACAGCAGAGGAACAGCAAGAGAGGAAACCTTGGGCTTAGGAGTAAAGAATGCTTGTAATGGACAACGTTTTGGGTCCTCTGCCCATGACCTAAAGCTTGACCTCTTTTGCCTCTCAAACCTAAAATACAGAGACACTAAAACTTCTCAAATAAAAAGTCACCAGATTTTTTTTTCCAGCACAGTCACAACAATGTCTTTCATCACAGCATCACAGAACCAAAGGGATGTTGGTTGGGAGCCAGTCTATCCCACCACTCAAAGCAGGGCTACTATCAAAGCCACACCAGGTCAGTCATGGCTTTATCTAGCTCAGTCCCAAAACCTCCAAAACCCCTCTGGGTACCTGTTCCTGTGCTGCACCACCCTCTTTGCTCCTCATGTCCAGCCTGAACATCCCATGGTGCAGATTGTGGACATTGTCTTTTGATATTCTGCCTGGCATTTGGCTCCATCATCTTTGTGACTACATTTTGAGTATTTGAGTACCTCAGCCTTTTCCATGTCATCCCTCACGAGGTTGTCTCCTACATCTGTGAACAGATCCATATTTTCACTGCGTTTCTTTTGGTAACTAGTTTCCTTCTTTTTACCCTTACAGTCTGTCTCAAGTCTTCATGCCAGCTGGGCTTTTGTCTTGATTTTGTTGTTAGTCATACAGGTGATGTTTTTATACTCTTCTTCTGTTGTCTGTCCTTGCTTTCATCTCCCGCATGTTTCCAGTCTTGTCCCAGTCTTCTTGAAACACGTTTTTTCAAAGACATTCAGCATAAGGCAGACAGGTGGTATGGAAAATTTCAGCCCAGTCATAGTTTCTCAGAGTTATAAGTAACTGAAAACAGGATCTAATAATGAGCAGTTTCAGAAAACTCTAATAATTGGCAACTATAGTCTTCACATCTATAAATATTTATTGTCACATATTACAGCCATCACTCACTATGGTCTGGCCAGAGCCACATAATCCTTTTGAGCAGCCCTGAAATATATTTGTGTTACCTAAATAAATATAATGTTAATGTAGCCCCATAAATGAGTGTGCACTTGCTCCGCTTAATATTATTATATTACCTTCCACCATTTCTGCAGGTCCTATCATTTCTACTTTATTTCCATGCTTTCAATCTTCTTTTCCCCCAGCCATACCTCACCTTATGCTCTCTAGCTCTTGCTGAGTTTTCTATTCGTTTTTTTAATTATATCTAATATCACTTGCCTGTATTCTGTTCCACATTTTCTCTTTTGACCTCAAGCTGTTCTCTGTCTCTTAAGCTCCCTCTCCCTTTACTTTCCCCCTCCTGTACCTCACAGACATGCTGCTCCCCTGCATCTCTCTCTTACACGCAGTCAGTTCCTATCTTCATCTTTCTTCTCAGAGACAGCTCTCCAGCTTGACACAGCTCTCAATGATAGCCATTTTATTCCAGCACAATTCAGTGTCACGCATTACCTTCCTTTCTGCCGCTGGAAAAGCACAGACTCAAGTGCAGCGTTTCTCTCTGGCACATTCATTCCCTCACTCTCTTATGCAAACCTCACCCCCGGCCCCACAGCCGTCTGCTGTCCTCAGCAGCCCAGCACTTGGCAGTCCGGCCTCGCATGCAGACTTGTCCTCAGCTCACCCACAGAGCCACCAGCCTTTGGGGTCCTCTGAGAGAGCTAATGCTGTTCCTTGGCTTCAGCTGACAGACAGGAGACATGCTAAAAAGAGCTGCTCCTGCATTCAAACCTGAAAGCAGGCTGGGATTCCCCCCCCCCTTCCTTTTTCACCTCTTTCTAGGGACGCAAGATTAGTGTTTTATCTGCTGCAAAAGTCACCAGCCTTTCCTGGAGAATTGAGGTCAGTAAGTCATACCCACTCCTCCCTCCCAGGTGCTGTAAAGCGAAGCGGACATCTGCCCCTCACGATTTCTGGATGCCACTGGCAATAGCAGGAGGGACACCTTGCTGAGCTCCCGCAATGGAAGCCAAAACAACGGTCTTTTTTAGAGAACAGTAGATCTAGCGAACTCAGAGGGAAATTCCCCACAATGTATTTTCTGTGTGATCTTGAACAAGTCATTTAGTTGCTTCAGGCCTCACAGTCCCTAATGAGGGTAACATGCTGTCCTGAACCTACTTAGTCTCCCACCAGCCTATGAGATATCCTGAAAATATACAAAGCACCATGAATATTGATAAGTTAGGCATGATTTTGGAGTCAGGAATCAGAAAAGCTGCTGGGAGGGTGTTTTATATTTTCTTTGCCTTGCGAGAAGTGATTGCTCTCCATTCATTTTGGCAACATCCACCCATGCAGAAGGGAAGATGGAGGGAAGCTGGCAAAGAGGAAGCCCCAGTTCAGGTCTATGAGGACATACCACAGTGAAATTTGCTGACAGCAGATGCGTATCTAGAAAGAAGAGGGGGGAGAAAAAGCACGTAATTCCCATGGTGGTTAACTAAAACGATACATTCAATAGCTATAGAACAGCTGAATCTACAGAATAGTCATTCTAATAGCATTGTTCATTAAACTGATTAGTCAACCCCACACTGAAATCCAGATCAACCAGATGGTCTCCTATTACTGTGCATATCGCTCAGTACAAGGCAAATGGCCTTTGTATTCTTGTCTTTTGAGGTGTTGCCTAATTTGTTTTTAACTGTTTAAAAATTAAGTGAAGCCTCAACCCTTTAGTTACTCTTGTTTGTTTGCTTCATTGTGTTCGTAAGTACTTAATATTTAAAATGGTCTTACTAGGTAGTGTTTAACAGTAGGTTCAGTTGTTGCTGTGCTGCACATTAATAATTTAAAAACCCCTGGAATAAAAAGGAAGCCTGGAATAGCGTATTGCTATAACCTTTGTATTACATCTCTGTACAAAGGCACACAGACGACTATAGCAAGGCACTTCTGAGATTGCAGTAAGACAGCTCTGAACATAAGGGCCTCCCTGGTGACACCTCCATCCGCTGCTGCCTCTCTCCTTCTCGCACACATCCTGCCTCCGTGGAGGCCAGGCAGATGTGCGCGTGTGACTCAGAAAATGGATGGCCCTCCTTTCCTCTTCAGCTCTTCCCCTTATTTGCTCCACGCACCTTGGAAGCCTGCTTGTCACTCTGGTAATGCCGCAGCAAACAGGCAGTCTTCTTGCCCCAGGATAAATGGTGCTTTATCACAGTGCCACAGGCTGACTGGCATCAGCGTGCTGGGGTCCCCCTGTATATTGAAGGGGTAAGAAACACACTTACCATTGAGCACAAGCTTTAGACTGACCTTCCCCACTCCTGCAGAAAATTCCTATTCATTAAGGAAATTTTTTATGAGCGTTTCAGCCTTTATTGCAAATATTTCTTTGGTTTGTTTATTCAGCAGCTCTCCTTCCAAAGGCATTTGCACATTTGTTGATATGTATCACAGGAACCCTTCCAAGGGAGACAGATTTCCCAAACAGCTCCATCAGCAGTGCAGAGGCTTTACGTGTCCCAAACAGTAACAGAGCACGCTCTCAGTGCAAGCTTCTGCAGGTGATTAGAGGCAGGCTTGCAAAAAGGAACGTTGTGTCTGTAATTAATTGATCTAGCAACTTGCCTGTACATGTTGAGTGGCACTTGCATGGCCAAGTTGACTATGAAGGTATCAAGCCATCAGGCTGAAACTCACAGAAGCCATGCCGAGTACCCACAACTAGAGCCGCAAAGGCGCTGGGCCTTTGAAAGTACAGCTCTGAATATTTGAGCCAGACAGCAAAAGCTTTATCAAATTCAGTTTTCTGTCTACAAGATTAATTTTTTTAGCACAGAGCACAAGAGACTATGATGTAAGTAAAAAAAAAAAAAAGAAAGAAAAGGAAAGGAAAGAAGAAACCAGAAAAATAATTGACTTTTGAGTGTAAACCCCAACTTTGCCTCAAGTAACCTGGCACTGGGAGGCACTGCTGGGTAACAAAAGTACAAACAATACAGGCAGAACCTTAAAAATAGTAACATGGGAGTTACTGGCACATCAGCTTGTTATTCCCTTCAGCTCTGTAACCTGAGAGGACTCTGCTTCTGTTGAGCAAAATGTAAAGCATGTACTGTAGGTAGCATTAGCCTTGCAAGTACAGCACTTCCCACACTGTTAAAAATAACCTTTCTTGTCTCTATGCGCTGGATTTCTGGGTTGTTTTTGTTTTGCACTTTAAAACATCAGTACAGTTTTGAGGCAATCTGAAAAGTTTACTCCACCTGGGTGAAACTACATGGAAGAATTATGTATCCTGTTTATTCCATTCTATTTAAGAGTCAAAAGGCTCTCGTCACCACAGTATCTTCATGTTTCAGCTGCTTTTATCCTCACAGTACCCCTGTGACAAAATTAGCCCTGGATTATCACTGAAAGAGGGCCTGATGCACAGAAGTTACTTTTCCAAGGTCACTTAGAAAGCTGATATCAAAACAGTAAGTCCAAATTTTCAGAGCTGAGATGATCCCCTATATTTTTTCTCCACTCTGTCAATCAAGCTCATTTATATCATGACAATTACTTCCAAACAGGTGAAAATCTCAGAATAAAACAGAAGTGACGCTTCACTACAGTCACTACAATTTTTAGCGCAGTAGCACTGCACAGCGTGCAGGAAGGTGAGCTCTCTGCTCGCCGTGGGACCGGTGCGCTTTGCTCCTGCTGGCAAACAGCTCCGGGATGCCAGGACTGAATGGAGACCCAGGAAGGCCCAGCTTTGCAGACAGGAGCCAGGTCAAGCTCACTGCATTGCGTGCCAGTGCAGAGAAGGGCTGCGGAAGCAGGAGTGGTGAGTGAGCATGCCAGGTTGGGCACAGCCAGCCAGAGCCTGGGGGTAGCAGGGAGACCAGGTCAGGAATACTTTATCTGGCTTTTTTACTGAGCTGGATCAAGCCTCCCGCTGTAAAGCACGGGTCCAGCATAGGCTGGCAACATCTGGAAGTAGCTGTTGCAGAGTAGTGTTACATAGCCAGCACAGCAAGTTTAAAAAAAAAGAGCAATACCTGAAACTAAAAACAGATCAAGCACCCAAGAAACCCCACACATGCTATTTCCTATCCTAGAGCAGCTGCAGTGTGGTAATACTGTATTTGAATCATCTAGGTCTTTCCAGGCTGCCCACTGAGCTGGAAATCTTGGCCCTCAGAAGGTTTCTTCCCTTCTTCCTGGCTGGGTAGAAAGAGTCCCCCGTGGTGTTCAGCCATCTCCCAGCTGGGCCAGAACCAGCACAGGTACAAAACCAAAAGTTACTGGCTTAATACAGGCAATCCTTTAAAAATACTTAGGGTCCAAAGTTTCTAATTTCATTCGAGTCCATTAAAGCCAGCTCACACAGTAACTCAGCTATTGCCTTTGTCAGCGACACTGTTTGAAGCTGACCTTCTCCACGGCTGCAGCATCCCGAGATCTGATAACACAGCCTTTCTCCGAATCTCATCGCCCATTCAGAAATGCACCATTTGGTTTCAGGATTTCAAGCTTCGCTTGCTGACGGAGCACATTGCCTACCCAAGGCCTTCTCTTTATTCTTAGTTAGTTACCAGTGACTGCCTGTGCTTGGTTCATTGATTTATTCCCTTCCTCAGCCTGCTGTGTGTGACCTTGCTCTGTTCCACACACAAGGAAGGCCATGCTCTGTAGCAAAGAATGACATACGCCCTGCATTGAGGGATAACCCACTGAAATGCCTCTGCCCCGTTAAAATAACAGAATGTGCCCCTTCCAAATTATGGACAAAGAAGGAAGCCACAGTCAGGTTTAAATACACATTCTACATTACATTATTATCTACTGCATTTTAAAAAGACTTGTTGGGGCAAGAGAAGGTGGCTTTTTGGACACTTCTTTTTATTTGATCTGTTATTTCCACTGCCTGCTATACAAGTCAGAAAACATTAACATTGTCCCTTCAGAAAATGGCAGTTTGTGTAACCGTATAGCTTATCTTTTTTTTTTTTAATTTACTACTGTAGCACTAAGCAGTCACAGATGCTGCCTAGTAGATGGACAATGTTCGTTTTTGTTATCAGCATTCAGAAGTTTTTCAAGAATGACCAGTGAGTTCAGGAGCCTTGCTTTCATAGTGCTCCAGACGAGAAACATTGTGAAGAGAGAATTATGTTACTATTTTTTTAATAAAGGTTCTTCTAAAATGTCCCATGTCGGATGCTGAGAAATCAAGAACATTCAAATTAGCAGTTAATTGTGAATGTCTAAGCCATCGGACTTAACAAGCTTGCAGCAGAATAGGCAGTGTGCATTGCCAGTAAAAGAAAATCCTCAGGCTGGGTGAACTTCAGCTAGACTATTTAGGCTATAGAAACTCTATATTTGCCCACAGAATATTCCTCCATGACGTAAAGAATGGCTCATCTCTGATGTTCTGGAGGGATAGAGATTATTTCATCATTATTAATCATAAATACTTTAATCCTATTTAAACTTTTGAAATACACCCACACAACATCAATCGTCCCTCAGCAGGATTCCCATTTGTTTCATCTGGCATAGCTGCTCCTTACAGGTGACTCCACACAGTTCGCATCAGTTGCTTTGGCAAAAATAAATCTTTTCAAAGTCATATTAAAAATACTTCATTATTTATGACTTCTGTCAGTGAGCAACTGAAGGGTGATGGGCAAGAGAGACAGACAGAGAGACACTAGCTGTCTGTTCCTCAGCATTTATTTAGGAGTACGCCTTAAGCAGTAAAAAAACATTAATTTTCAGAATTTGAAGAGGTCAGGCTGCTGCTCCTGCCTCTGATGCAGTCACCTTGGGCAGGGTCTCTGCAGCCAGGAGGCAGGTCTAGTTTGGTGGTAGCCAGCAGCTCTGTGGGGAAAGATGTTAGAAAGCCACTAATCAGGCAAGATACTCCCTGCCGTTTTGCTGCATTTTTCCAAGTCACTGCCAGCTTCCTGTAGTCTCCTCCTGGATGCTTTTGACATGTCAGCTGCTAAAAGGACTGACTCTGCTCCTTCAGGAAACTAGAAATGAGAGAACGAGGGAGAAGAAATACTGATACACCATTAGATAGTAGCAGCATCGTGTTTAGGAAGCTGCTGTCCTGACAAGCTCTGTTGTCAAAGCCGTGAAGCGCACTGGGATTTGAGATGAAGATTTTTCCCTTCCTTTCTCCAGAGAGAATCACCACAATCTGTTTTGACAATGCAATCTAATATTAGATGCAGGAGAGCTGTATGTTTGTTTTCCTATGGGTAAAAGCATATATAGTACACAAAGTTTTCAGTACATTGACTGTTAAAGCTCCATAAATAAGAGCGGAAGGGATGGTCCATGGTTTTTGACACTAAACATCAGCTGTATGCCAGTCTGAGAGGTGTACAGGAAGGAAGTACTACCCATTTCCTGGTTTTCGGCTCTGGGGTTTGCCGACGCCACTTTAGGCAGCATCTGTGCGAGAGTGGGAGAATCTGTATTTTCTACCTGAGTCCCAAGGGGAACAAGTAGGCAGGATGTGCTCACTGGAGTCCTTTTAAGGCTCTGTCTCTAAGCAGAGATGGATAAAAGGCAAAATATATTGTCATGATCCAAATAGGAGATAGTGCGAGAAACAGGATTAAACAGCCGGTTTCTGTCATGGCATTTGGTTAATACAAAGCAGTCTTATACCCTGTGTTGTGAAAAACATTTTTCCATGATCTGCAAAGCAGGAGAGAACAGTGAGATAACAAAACTGCAGACAATAAGATATATTTAGGTTGGAACAGGATGGACGGGAAAGAAACCTCAGAGACGGAGACGAGTGTGCAACAGAACAACAGATTAAGTAAAGAGAATTCAATTTTATTTAATTAACACCAACAAACATTATAAAATTTAGGACTCAGCCTCAGAGTGTCTGCATTACTTGCCTCATGATTTTTGAGGATTTGGGATTAGCAAGATTCAGACCTGGAGGGAACTTTGAAAGAAGTGTAAGCTCAGGATATTCCTGTCCCTGCTATTTGACCTGGCCTGCTAGCCCTGATGCATATTTCTGACAGCTGCTGCTCTGTTTCTAGTTAACGAGTCAGTGGTTGGGTACATCAGATCTGAATGATCCTACTCTTATAATAGTAGTAATAATAGTAATAATAAAAAAGTCAGCCTCATCTGGCTGATCTTAGATTTTTGAACCAACTCCCAGAGTTTTAAGTGCTTTTTTTCAGGTGCTTCCTGCCTAGAAAAATACACCTTCTCTCTTATGAAGATTCTGCTTTTAGGAAAAAGAAAAGATGTGAAACTCAGGACTGGGGCTGGGCATGACAGCCTAGCTTTGTGTAACAAACAAAACAAGAAAATATTATGGGTTATTCTAGTTTATTTAAGCTCTTGAACCCCTCCCTGGTTAACTTTGCTGGTGCTGCAGAGGTGGTGTAATTTTGACACATTTAATTCCTGCTGCAAAAGGGATGAGAGCAACAGAGAGGAATTCTGAGGGAGGGGAAACATTTGTTAGAGTTAGATCAGATACCAACCACAACCATAAATAAAAGCTGTAGCAAATATAAGTACTAAGAGAACAGGGAAGCAGCTAACTATCAGATTGAAAAAGTCATGCTAATTTCAGAAAGCACTTACAGAATTTCAGATTTGAGAGGTAAGTAGAAGGGAAATGTTAAACAATTATCTTTCATACATTTCTCACAACCCTGGCATTAAAACTTCTTGCTTATTTTTGAAGAGTCTATATATATTTTTAAACACTTTGTCCTTGCGTCAAGGACAGAAAATCCAGTCTTACCGTGATTAAGTGCTGAGCTCAATGCACAACTTCATAGACAAAGAAACAATCAATATAATATGCTAAGTGGCAGCTCTTGACCAAGGCACATTGGAGGACAAAAGAAAGAGCAGACGCATGAGGTAGACTATTAAAATTTCAAGGATTTATCATTAAATAACATGCACCACTGTAGTAAATTGTTGATATGGAAACAGAAATACCTTTGACAAGTATAAAGAGGCAAATATTACAAACAAGTTACACCTTGCACAGCTTTTTTCCAGTTTAGAATCATTTTGTACTTGTTTAAGTCTAAACCAGCACCAGAGTAATTCCCCAAAGGGGTCTGTTAATCTGGCTTTCCCAGTTGTCAGAAATGCCTTAATAGGACAGCTGAGGTTTAGGAGGCATGAATTAAACAGATTCGGATGAAAGAACATTAAATAATTTCATTTTCTATCAGAAAAAGTTGTCATTTTGTCTTAGCATATATGCAGCTATAACTATTCAAGAGGCTTTTTTAAAGTACATACATAGAAGTGACAGAGGTATTTATTTTTATGTTTGGGTTGGCAACAAACTCCCATCCCTCCAAAAATAATAGCATACTTTTTTCTAATTTCAAGGATGAAAAGCTGCAATATTCCTTACTGGCAGTAACAGCAGAAACTACATGCATCACAACCACTGCAGAATGGAAAAGGGCAATACAGCCTGCCGATGCTCTGCCTGACATACTGGCTTATTAGTAGCCCGTGCATTGGATTCAGGGTTGAGCAAATTAGCAGGTACATGACTACACAAATGTGCTTATATCTGCATTACTCTTCAAGAACTGGTACTCACCTCTCCACAGGGCCACTGCTTGGACCCAGCGCAGAGCTCAGTGGAGCTTGAGGAAAGGAGGTTAATCTCATTGACAAGTGCTGGGTTCAGGAGACACAGATTTCTTTTTTTTTTTCTAAAGGACACAGAGAAGTTCTGCACTTGGTAAGTTTATATGGCAGCCACCAGTTATTTTTTGTTTTGTTAGCTGTGTTACACCTTCAGGTTTCCAGACAAGAACATATTCTGTGGCCCTGTGCAAATGCTACTTGAGCAACTTCCATACGTTTGGGGAAGAAATAAATAAAGGCCACATTTTTCCTTTTTTCTCTCAGAATGTAAAAGAAAGCTTGATTAACTTCAGGAGCTTTGTTCTCTCCTTATTGTACGTGACTGAGTTGCATTCACACACTGATGGAAGACATACTTTGGAAAGTGAAGTCAAAGAAATAAGGAAAAGTGAGTAAGCTTCAACAGTACTAGACTGTAATTCAGAAGACACTTGCATTTACAGCATCCTTTCTAGTCTTTCAGAATGATTTGGGATTAGCAGCAGAGCTTCTGTGGCAGAAATAGCATTAGAAGACACATTTCCCAATTCCATGCAATAGTAAAAGGTCCTTAAAAGAAATAATCAGGCTGTTAAACCTAAGGGAAGGGGGAAAATTAATGCAGACTATAGACAAATGCACCATGACAGTGCTTGAGGCAATGGATGCTAAAACTGACTTAGTAACTACTGCTTTGGTAGGCTAGAAATTAAGACTGGAGAGACACGAGAGGAAAAATGCAGCTCACTGAAGGTCATCAGCTGCAAGAACAAGGTGTGAAACTGCCTGAGGGCCCACCTCAGTACAAGCTGAGTCCAACACCATCTCTGGTGTGGCTGTTACAGTCAGACAAGGTGTAATCCTTTGCATTTCTAAAGTTGTGAGGCAGCACACCGGCACACTCCGCCCAGTGTTGTCCAAACAAACTGCAGGCAAGCCATGAGCAGCATCCAGAAATGCTGTTTGTTGTGGCAGCTCTTAGGAAACACCTGAGGAAAATTTTTAACCTACCAAAGCAATAGTTCACTAAATCAGTTTTAGCATCCTTCATCTCAAGCACCATCACAGTGCATTTGTCTATAGTCTGACATGGCTCAGACTCCATACTGGTTACCAGGCAAGCCTGAGGCACCCACCTAGGTCTCAGAAGGGCACCGCTCTTCCCCTTTATTTGCTTTATGGGGCTACCCCGCTACTTATTGCGGTAGCAGAGTCTGCACAGCCAGATGTGGAAGGCAGGTGCTGAACCAAAGCCTAATCCAGCCACAGTTGAAGGGAGACCTGCCTGTGGTCTCCCAGTCTGTGTCTCTTTCAGCCACCACCATCACAGATTAGTTTCTCTTTCTGGGAGACAGCAGCTGCTGGTGAAGCTTTGACATATTATCCCTATGGGGATACTCACCGCAACAGGTCCCAGAGGCCCCATCTGAATACTGGCTATATGAGGGGGCACAAACCTGTCCACAAAGCCAGAGCAAGAGTCAAAGCCTAGCTGTCAATAATGTAGGGTCTTCATGTAGGAGGTAGGAACACTTCTGGTGTTCCTATCTCCCTCTGCCACAAACAGGGTGGTCAGAGAAGTCTGTGGCCTTGAAGCGGTTCTGCTCCTGTATTTTTTGTTTTTTAGCTATTTGCTCCAACTCCAGCCCAACACTATACTGATAGTCAGACTGAAATTTCTGCCAAGGACTACGCCACTATATTTTTGATTTTGAACTTGGCAAAAAAAGTTCAAATAAATAAATAAATACCAGTGCAGCAATAGAAGATATTTAATTTACTACCAAACAAAATCTGTTAAATTCTTCCATCCAAAAGAGCTTTGAGTCTTAGATACATTTTAAAAAATAAGTTTTCAAATAGCTCAGTTTCCTTAATTCTAAATAGTTAATCTCAGTTTTTGCTGGACAACAGGAAAGTCTACAAATAGTGTAAGCCAATAGTTCAGAAAATTTGGTCACTACTTCTACTGAAAAAATAAAATAAAAAGAACAGAGAAAAGCCTACCAGCACTAGATAACATTACTTCAAATGGCAGTTTCAAAACTTCAGAAACACTCTGAATATACACTGTTGGCAGCGTCCTACTGTTAAGAACAGATTTTGCAGCACCAGTTGCTTAGTGAGCATATTTTCTCTTCTTCACTTCAATTTCTCTCTAGCTTTCAATAGCAGCATTAATTACATTCACACTTACCATTTGCTTACTGCCAGGAAAAAAGGAAAGTGAAGCAGCATGACAGTCAAATAAAAACTAGTACAGATGAATATGTGTTACTGGTGCTGGTAATTTGATTTGATCACTAAGTAAGTATGATAAAGATACAAATCAGTTTGTTTTACTTGTTTCCTCTGCTTTACAAAATAATAAAGAAATTTTAAAGTTGACACCTAGAATTTTAAGGCATTTGATCCTCTTGACTGAACTGAATAAACTTATGTAATGAGAACTTATCTAGAAAAACAAGCAGTTTCAATTTGAGGATATTGAGAGACTGTGATCCCATTTATTCCCTCAGAGGACTCCTTACCTTTAACATAAAGTGCTCTACCTTCTTCCATATTCCACCTTCCCTACCCTTATCTTCCAGGTAGGTATTCCTCCTTTTTATGCGTTTCTCCAGCAAAACCCATAAATCTCTCATTTTCTCCCCATGCAGAAATATATGCAGTAAAGCAAGACCCTTCTTGGTTGTCTTAATAGCTAAACATGTAACTGTAATTTTTTCAGTGATGCTTTTTTTCTAGACTTCAAGTACCTGATCTCTTTTCTGAATGCCTCCCGACATTTCAACAACCTTTAAAAAGCTTTGCAGTAAAATACTGCATGAGGTTGTTCAGCACCTGCTTAACATCTGTACATGATGCTGGCAATGGCAAACCTCACTTTGGCTTAAGTAGCCAAGAATTAATTATTCCTTTTGCTACAGCACCTCACCAATAGTTCAACTGTTTGTTCAGAGAAAGCACCTATATCATCTTTCAGTATTCAAGCAACACTTTCCCACTCTGTAGATATGGTCCACCCAATTTTTTCCTAAAGCTGCATGTTTACATATGGCTTTCTTAACACATTAGAAATAGATTGCTGAGCAATTCAAAATTCACACACACTATTGCCTACCAGGGTAAAGCACCAAGGACTCCTACTGAGGGTTCACAATGTCAAAGAGTTCAAAGTGTGCAAGAGGAGCAGACACTTCACTCCTGCTCTTTCTGGTCACCAGCTTTAAGAATGGGGAAAGGTGAGACTCTCTTCCTCCCACATTTTCCTCAGGTGCTCCCTGCATGAATGGCAACTTTAGGAGTAAAACCCACCATAGAATAACTGGCAAAGGGGGCAAGAACAAGGTTGGGGAAAGAATGGCTCATCTGCTTCCTTCTATGCCACAAGAATATGCTATCCTGCCATTGTAGCCTCATGAGGCACATTGTATGATATGATTACAAGTGCCTTCCTCCCCTTTCTAAGCCAACTGGAAGAGCAACCACAGAAGACACCACGCTGTCAGCTCCTGCTGTAAAACAAGCAAAGGCTAATTATGTCATGAAGCAGACCCCAGAAACACACACTCTTGCAGCCTAGCTTTGTATACAGCAGAGGCACTTCAATACCAAAACAAAAAAATCAGCTTCACTACATATTTGTCACAGGGCACTTCAGTTCCTTTCATTAACCATTTTTAAAAGCCAAAAGGAAGCTTTCATTGCAGCCAAATGTGGCCTTTCTAACGAAAGCGGTCCAACCAGGGCAGTGAAGAGCCTGGGCTGTAAGATTTAATTTCAAGTTGTTTCAGTAACAGTGTGCTATTGATATGTCCCTTGAATATTGCCCAGAGCCAAGAACACCCACGCAGTATAAAGAGGTAAAGCAAAATGAAATCTTAAGTGAATGAGTTGATTCTCTCCTCACTTACACTGAGGCCAAGAATATCTCCATTAAGTAAAAAGAAGTGAGAATCAGACCACATGAGTCTCCAGGAAATTTATGCCAGCTGCAGACAAGAGCTATTTAGAATTCATTTTTGCTTACCAACACTTTTAAGATAGCAAAACATTTAGGGCAGGCAGAGAGGAAGCCCTTCACAGTACTGACTACTCCATTCACACACCAGACAAAGTAAAAAACAGTAAGGGCTGCCCCAACCTTCACTGTTTTTAAGTGTATTACTGATGTCTTCCAATTGGTTCCAGAAGTAGTAGAGTGCTATTTTCCACAACCACTTCAGTGCCAGAGGAAGAGAACAGAAGATGCAAATAGGTGAAATGCACAGTAAGGCTTTTTTTAGCCAAGTAACAGGAGGGAAAAATATTTGTAGAGTAGCATTTTGCTGTATGAGGAAAGAAATAACCAGTGCAGTTTCCATTGTATTTCTGATTTTGCACATCATTATTATAAAGGAAGAGAAAATCTGTTATACTTAGAATTTGTGAGTTTGGGTTTTTAATGTCATAAAGTACATCTGTGGATGTGGACAGTATTGGAAACAGTATGTTCAGACTTGGGGTTGTTTCTAAATACCACCTGCAAAATGTCAACACCTATAACCACCTCAGAAGTTGAAAGGGTTCTTGTATGCTATCAGCTGTTTCACCTCATATGCTACATGTATGCGAGTAAGTTTGTCAGGGAACAGTACTCATGAGCTGACAGTGTTTCAGACACCAACTCAATACCTTAAACACTATTAACAAGTCTCAAATCAAAAGGCTTTTTTTTCCCCATTTTGGATATAACAGATTTGCCTCTTGCAAAAAGACTCTCAATGGTTTACAAGCCAACACACTTTCTAGAGAAAGGCCTGTTAAAGTCCTTGCCTAGTCAGACGTCAGCTGTTCCCTAGTGACTAAGAATTCTCTCCTTTACCACACATCTTGATTTCAGTGAAAATCTAACAAAAGGCCCTCTTACCTCAGGACTTATGGAAGATTTCCATAGAAGCCCTTTCCTTCAAAGGATAAGGTTGGTCCAAGCTTGATCATTTAGACCTAGCTACAGCAGATCCTCTACAAGGAGCACAGACCAAGGAGAGACAGTCTCCTTCTCCTTGTGGTAAGAGAGAAGTTATTCACACAGGCCTCTTTTAGCACTGAAGACATCCCACTGATAATGCTGACAATAGTGGCAGACAGCAGCACAAAGTTCCCACTGATTTCCCTGGAGCACAGGTTTCACCTGAAGTGCTAATTAAAAAAAAAGAAAAAAAAAATTGCTGTAAGACTCCATAGATAGCCAGAGCTGAATTGCGACTTCATTAAGGTACAAGATTTAAACTTAAGATGTTGCAAGACAAAACAACCAACAGCCTTTCCTCAGCACTGCTGCAATTTTCTTGAGGGGAATTAAGAGAGGCGGAGAAGGGAGGAAATGGAGAGGAGCACTTTATGAAAGATCCCTGCTGCAGCCCTTCAGTAGAGAACTGAGAGTCGCTCAATTGTAAGGGCACCCTACTCTTAATTCTGGGGGAAGGGAAAAAAGAAGCAGAGTATTTATCTGAAAGAAGTTCCTTGCCTTTTTTTAACCCTTAAAGCACAGGGAAGGAAGGCCTCATCTGCATACGACTTTCAAAAGTGAGGCCATGCACCAGGTTACAGCAATTCTGCTGAGTGATACTGGGTGATAGCTTTCATTGCACGTTAAAAGCCAACTAGGGCCTATCTTGCTGGGTTCCCGGGTACTTACCACCACACAGGCCTCTCTATGATGATTGAGTCCATGTTACCAACCTACTCAGCAACAGTAGTCTTATAAAGTGTACACATAACAAGTCACAAGTTGTTCCATTTATTTGAGTAAATATCTGGTAAATAAAATCATAGGTAAACATTACAAAATTAAATACATTAAAAAAGCTTGCCAGTATACATAAAATTAACAAACATGTACTTCTTTTGAAAAATAAAACATGTTCAGAGCACCCTTGATATAAAATGCCTGACTAGTGTCACTTACCAGCATATGGTAGCTTATAGAACATTTTAGGACGTTTTCCAGGAGGGAGCAGGGATCTCTCTTCTGCTCTTGCTTTTACAAGCAAGAGAACCCAAGTTAAGATGTCTCCCTACTTCTCAGGGCAGAGCCATAAGCAAACACTATAGTATTCTTTGTCTACTTTAATAGAGAGGAATCTGCATTTGATTAAAACCACATCACTAAATACAAGACAGTGCTTTTAATTCATTTTCATAGCACTGCCTTTTCCTCCACTGTGAAGCATCTTTTAAATGGTGATAGACATTTCTCTAGATATCACTGCAGGCCCTTATTCGGTGTTGGATAATACAGTTCCAAGACACCATGAGGTGGAGAGGAAATGATCTGGCAAGGCATCAAAGTCAATAAAATAACTTTAATTCTACAAATTAAGCCCTTAAAATTCCCAGTTCTCATATGCTGTGGTCTTAATAAGGAGATATGATGAAATTCTTCACCGGGCTGCTTTAAGGGTATTTAGAAAAATGGCAGCACTCATTTTAGTAATCTAAATTGTTGCTTTCTGGTAGCAAATTTGCAATAACCACCATTTAAATAATTTACTGTAACAAATTTTTCCTTCCATCCATGTGAAACAGTATTCACAACCCACTTTATAATTTATGTACAGACAAGCACAAGAAACTTGACATCCATGAGTTAAATGTACAACCAACTTAAAAAACGTTATCCAACTAGTTGCAAGGAAAAGTCTCCTAGCTGTGTAAATTTACAAGATCTTCTGATTCACCATGTAGACTGGCTGCCCCTCATCACTAACTCTTGGATTCTTCTCTTGCTTCAGTAATCCTCAAGTGAAAGTTGAGCAGCATCCAAAATGTTGATATTCTTGATAAAAAAAAAAAAAAAAAAATCGACACTTAAAAAAGAACCCTTAGAACACACAAAAGAACTTCCTTGAGTAAAAGTCAAAACTGAATGAAATCAAAAAAGTTGTGGAGATAGACAACTATTTTAATAAAGGTCTTGTATTCAAAGTCCAATTTCCCTTGCCATGTCTTTTACGGAGTGCTACTACTTGGAGTTATTTATATACTCTTCTTTTGAGGGGGACTGAGTTTCCTCATTCCTCTTATCCGAGTTAGCAACTCTTTGATAAATTCCTAGGAAAAAAAGATTAGAAAAATATAATTTATGATCCCATAATACCACAATTTTGAGTTTAAAAAAAAAAAAATCAAATTAAGTTGTACATCTTTAAGCTTTTACTCTTAAGCTGGAATCTCTCTGGCCTGATCTTCAGGTACCTTAAGTTATATGCATACTCTCATCATACAGTGGAGATGTGAATAATTAGTTTTTCCTCTGCATGGGTGTTTAGGCTTAGATGCTGGTCATCTTCCACCCTTCTACTACACAGGACCATCTACCAACTTGTGAATCAAGTAAAACCTATGACTGGATACAGTGCAGGTAGTCAAGGCAGAATTTCAGTCAGTTTAATCCTGCATAAAAATCAGTACTCCTAAAAGAGGTGTTTCTCCCACCATTTTCCATGTTGGCACTAGCATTTTGGTTGGGTGCATAGTCAGCTGCAACAGAGAGCTGATCTGGCTGAAAACTCAACTGTTTCTCTGTTGTCCTGTTACTTTTCAAGCTGTATCAGCTCTCTGAGCAGTTTCAGCACTCAGCCCCACACAAATACTTGTGCTAGTCAGCATTAAGGGCAGGGAAAAGCAGCCAGAGGTAGCAACACCAGCTTATGCCAGGTGAAACTGGCCGTGGAGCTCAGTGAACAACACTAATCTGGAAAAAATACATTCATGGACACAGTCTTTATCATAGTGATAGTTTCCCCAGCTTCAGTGGATTTTTTCTTCTAAAACTTTGTGGGAACAGAAGCTTATAGAGTTGCACCATTACTTGATATGCCTTTGGTATACAATTTCATACTAAAAACTGCAGATATGTTAAAAGCAAAATCACCTCATTATTGTCACAATAGTCAAATAATGTTTACCCATAGTACCATATATACCTACACAAAGGTTCTTATCTTGAAATCATTTAAGTATAAACATGCAATGTAATTATGGATTTAGTCAGTCAGGTTGATGTGAAAGGACAAAAAGTGTGACTTCCTAGATGATTGCTTGAGGTTAAAAATTCCAGTGAACAAGGCCACCACCTAAATGACAACATAACACCTTTCCAAAAAAAGTCACACTGAAACATTTATTATCCAGGTGCTACGCTATGCATAAGAAAACTGTCTGTAAATGTATATTTTAACTTGAGAGAGAGGTCAGTGTTGCTGCTGGGGCTACAAAGCTCATGGATATCACCCTGACAGAGCAAATTTCTTTCCTAACAATTTATGCATGCCTTTATTGGCTTGCACATACTGTTGCACCATGGTTAGAGTACCTGCACTAGTTATGGTTGCAAGTAACAGCAGCAAAGTCTGAGCAGCACAGGCATCAGCATGGGTTATAAAAGCTCACCAAGACCCTTGTATATCCTGGCCTCCACTCCTGAACTAGCTAGACCACAGTCAGTGCAGGAATACATCTATGCGTACCAATATCACACTTCCCATCTGGATAAGCGCATAGCTTAAAGAGTTGATTGGGGAAGCAGATTTGTTAAGGCCCCAGATCCTCCCTCTCCACCCCTTTGAAGTTGTATTTTTCCGCACATGCACAAGCCTCTGCAACAATATCCACTTTAAGTCTGTCAGAAATACAGCACTTAAACATTCAGGGGTCAGAGAAAGGAGGGAGACATTTTTACTACTAAAAACTCACAGCATTCAATGCACTATGTATTGATCCTGTATTATTTTCATCATCCTTTCATCCTGTAAAGGCCTGACAGAACATGCAAGACAAATGTGGCATGGTGCTGTTTGAAGGATATAAATACTCTTTAGGATTTTTTACTATAATATTTAAATGAAAACCTGCAATGAAATCATTACAGAATTATATTTTATAATGTGATCTTAAAAGGTTTTTACTTGGGATTAAAGCAACTAGTATTGTATCACAGACTGCATAAACTATTTCAACATCTCTTCCAACAAAAAGCTATATCCCCATCCTAGAACATCAGATTAAGATAAAGAGGGGAAAAAGACTTGGAATTCTGTTCTTCCTTTCGGACTACTTGATCGGTCTTCTGTTAAAGCTACAAATACTCTACTCGCCCTTTGCCCACCATCTAGGGAGTAACAAGACACTGCAAGTAGAAACTGGCCAGCTGCTTCACAGAAGTAAGAAGCAAAAGAGATTTCAGGAAGGGGCATCTGCAGAATCGACAGGGAAATCCATGAGTATTATTCTGATTGTATCCTGTCAGGATATCCTTATTTGAAAGACAATTTCACCATTTGTTTGCCCACGTTTTCCCATACCTAAAAGGAATTTGCACTAGGCTTCCTTTCAATATGAAATGCAACCAAGGGTCAGTTGATTTTCAATAGGACATAACAGCTGGAAGCAGTAAGGGTCAGGAGGGATGTGAGAAGAGAGTAGAAAAAGAAAATTTGCTATAAATTAAAAAGGGTAAGGTGGGAGGCAAGTTCTTTCCCTCATGCTCTGAAGTGGCACCACAAGCACCTTCTTTTGCAAAACAAGATATTTGCTTGAAATTTCCAATATTAAGGACATCTAGAAACTTCTTAGTGCTGCCATCAGAGCATCAAAATAAACAAAGCAGTTTGGGGGAAAACCCCTAACTAGATCTGAAGTAAGTGAGGTTGTTCTTAAGGAAGGGGAAGGAAGTCACATTCACCTGAAGTTAAAAATGTTTCACTCCTCAGGAGCCATTTTACTTGCAATATGGGATTGCAGTGCTGAGCAGTAAAACTCAACGAGAACATTTTGTATGTGGCAGACATTTCACATAATGCAGTAGTGCTGTTTTGCGCACTCCACAGGTGTGCAAACCAGAGCATTGGTTCAGTACATTTCTGATTTGCTTTAAGCATCATTTTGCATTCGATGCTTGCATTAAGCCTGAGGTTGTTAATACAACTGTGCTCCAGTGCTTGCGCCCTTCCTTGTTACTCTTTTGCAGTTCCCCATCAAGGAAAGGCAGTTTTCTAGAAAAGGTACACATTTTTCCTCTGGGAGGCAGAAAGGAAGACTTCACAGCATTTTAATAAGCCTTCACTTTATACCTGACTCAGCTTTATGGCATATAGTAATACCCATTTGTTTTCTTTAAACATCACTCAAAAAGAGCAGTTTTTATTCCTTGTGGACATTTGAATTGAAGCTTAATAGAAGGCTTAATATCCACATCTATCCACATCTATCTCAGACCCATACACAAAAACCATTTTACACGCAGACCATTTTCTTGAAATCCTCTCTAGGAGATAGATTGAAGTTAAGCACCACACATGAAATCTGATCATGTATCAAAATAAATTAAAAGTAATTCTGTAATGCTGGCTGGGTTAGCTACTCCTTAATACCTAATTCTCACACTTGGAAAACACTTAACAATAATTCAGTTAAAGATTCAAGAGCTTACAAATTATTCCTTGGGGGGCTATAAACAGAAATATAGAGGGCACACATTTATTTTTAATAAAAGAAAAATCAAGTATCATTGGTTAACGAAAAAAGCAAAAACTTACACAAATGCAGTTTAAATTCTTTTACAGGTTTTCTGCAAGGAGACCATCTTTAAATACAGTTTTGTTACAAGTATGGAGACTCCTGTTAATTTATAATACAAGATTGTTTCTAGATGACATGTCTTTTTAATTCTAAAGGCAAATTTAAATGAGTGACAGAAACTAAATCTGTAGTTCATTTGAACTCCTTTATGTTCGGCCTTAGGCATTTGTCTTCTCCCTTCTCTAATGCTTTCCCTAGAATCAAAGGCATTCACTTCAGCAAAAGCATTCATCTAATGCAGAATAAAAAAAATAAAGGCGGCAAACAAAGGTGAAATGATAATTCAGCAAAGGGGAGGAAGTCACCTCTTTGCTTTGGAGGTGTGAGTCACTGTTTTAATGAGGTCATTTGACAGACAATGAATTCCAGGCTTCCTATTCAAGTCTTCCAAATAATTCTGGAGACTAATTAGACTTTGTCTCTTCAGATTTCTCTCCCACAAACAGAACATGTGTAGTAGGAGTAGTTCTTAACTGAAATGTAGGGTTTCTAGTGTTTCTGCTTCACTAGAGCGTGAAATGAATCCTAAACCAGCTTTCCTCCACGGCTTTACTTCCCAGCAGCCAAGTCAAAAATCAAGATAGAAATCTCCTGGAGAAAGCCTGATGGGTTGGATGCGATAAAGCCAACCTGGAGACTACTCCACACAACTACTTGGAGAAGAAACTGAACAACAGCTCCCAAATGCCATCTGTATTGGGGGCGGGGGGGAGGGGAGAGATGGAAACCTCCTTCCAAACATGTTCCCTTCCACAGGTGTGTCACAAGAAAGGGGCCAGAAGCTGCCTTCTCTCAGCAAGAACTGTTAGGGCATCTCTGCAACCTCTCAATCACATCGACATGGCCTCTCCAGCCTGGCCACCACAGCAGCAGTCACATCTTCTTGCACTCTGCACTGCCAGGGAAGAACTACACACAGCGCACAGCAACTGAGCTTCCCAACGTGCCCCAGGCAAGGCATTGGCCAAACACCACAAAGCTTAGCTATGGTCAAGACATCGACTCCAGTTACCCTCCAATTCAGTAACATGTAAACAGGCAAGGCTTATTTTTGTCAAATCGCTGTTTTCTCCTCCATTCTTACAGTACTGCTATGAGTACTTATAAGATGTATTCCTGAGCACTTGTAGAAATGAAAACATGCAAGTTTCTCTCCAACACTGCAGTAAAATATAGGACAGATCTCAGCAGGCATACAAACAGTTTTAGTTCACTGAATTCAGAGTGGTCAAATACATGAAAAAGAAACCATGTTTTTTTTGTTTGCTTTTAGAAATGCCTCTTTCTGCGCTTTTTTTTCATATGTATGTTTCTTTACTTAACTTTTTTCTTTACAAATGGCCTATTTGATTTAAAGTAATACAGACAAATAATACAGTTACTGTGGCTTAAAAATTTATCACCCATCAGCTGAGCTACATTAAAAGTCTGTGTGCTTCTAGGCTCCCCCGGATGTAATGCAGTATATTGCACTAAGGTTTTAAGACAAGTGAGGCTGGCTAAAGAAATGACATATCTTTAGTTACTACTGCTTAGAAAGGGTATCTTAAGTATTGCTTACCTGCGATTATATTAAAATCAAATAGTAACATGAACTTGAAAGAATTCATAACATAGCATGACCAAAAAAAGATATGATCCTTCAAAAGTTTAGAGGTTCCATTTCAAAGGATTGAGCTTTCTATTCATGTCTGCATGCTAAATACATACATTATGTGAAGACATACCCAAAATAGTTTTAAAACCACAGTGCTTGGACCACTCTAGAAAGCTGTATCACAAGCCTGTCATTTGCTCCAATTAGGAATAAAACTTCGGGAAACATATAGTTAGGGAAAAGCATCTCTCTCCCTTTCTCCAAATGAAGTGTTAAAAGCTGCTGAAATATTCTAGCCACTGAAGTAACACTGAGTACGCCAGAGACTTAAATCTCTGGCCCAAATTCTTCAGAGAATATGCACAGCAATTTAACATAGAGTGTTTGGACATCATATTGAAAATTGTTATTAATTGTAAGTTCCAAGTAAAAGAACTACCCTTTATGAGCCAAGTGATGCTACCTGGTCTCCATTTTTTCCCATTTTGCACTGAATGGAGAAATACACTAACAAGGTGGTCTGAATAGATTTAATCCTGCCTGCTTGAGCAGAAGAGACCTCTAACCCATTTGCCTGAAACTTTATATATTTCTATGAGAAAAGAAAGAAGTAAAGAAACCCCAAGCCTGATTTATCTGGTGCTCTTCAAAGGCTAGTTTTCTGCAGACATTGTATAGCTCAACCACATCTTTCAAAGCCAGTATACATACAAACTATCTACTCACTGGATTTCTCTCTTGTAGTAGTTTACAAGTTTCATGCCATTTCACCAATAGCTTTGGCAGTCCCTCTAACATAAGCTCTAATCCAGATCTGTCACAAGTATTTCAGATTTTCTCCAAAGGCCAGTTTTTAAATGGGTGGACTTGTTATTACCAATAGCAGAGATGCAATAACACAGATGTAGTCAGTCTCCTTCAAAGTACATGTCTTAATAAAACCTCATTTATTTCATGCCCACAAGAGTCCTCTCATTCTAAAGAAGAGTCTATTGTCAAAATTCAAAACTCTGTTGTCCTGACTAGTAACTATATTTAAATTTCTTTGTTACATTTATCAGTGACATGAGACTCCAGTTCCCTGTGGCTTATGTGAAGAGTCTCCAGCAGACAGACAGAACCACGACAGCCACTCGAAGAAAGTCCAGGTGGGATTCTCCACAGGGGCCAGGTGGCACAGAGGGAATCACTGGCTGCTCTGGTAATGCAAGTGACACAGGAGGAAACAAATCTCAGATTCAAACTTCTGTGGTTTTATGTCACTCATTTTCCAGATGGGACCTAACATACCCTTTAAGTTTATGCAGCCCTAAAAATGAAGTGTTGTTCTCTTACACCAAGTCTTGGCTTATGTCAAGACTAGATGACATGTACTTTTGAGCTATATATGATAGTAACAGAAGAGGAAAGAGAGTGTAAACCGGCTGAAGAATACTTCTAACATCATCTAATTTTGTATGATGGCCATGATTACATACCAAAGATTTGTCCACATCTGAGATCTCAGTGAGGTTTGCAACTTGTACCCAAAGTCTATGCTTTGGGTCAGGCAGCTGCTCAATTTCTCTTCAGCAAGTGCAGCTTAACTACACCACGCAAGGAGATGGTGACTCAAGTAAAAAATATGAAGTATAAATACATGAGTCACATATTGCAGTGATTAACACCAATGAGACTATATACTTCACAGTTTGCAAGCTAACAAACGCATCTCTTAGCCACTGTTTTTTGATTATTATGTTTGTAGAAACAGCCAAGTTGGCAAGTTGTGCCCTGAAATTATTTTTACTGTCTGGCACATTTTACAAAGCTAACTTTTAATATTGAATGACATGTCAGTCATGCTGTGCATCAATCTTGATTAGCAGATCAAAATTTTGGTTTGAGGATCATTTTTTAGATACTATCAAGTTTAAATTAATCATACTAACTGTGCACCATCCTGATTAACCTTTACAGCTCTGTTTGGGAAAACTAAGTGACTCCTTACAAGGTTACCACTTTAAACAAGTTTACATACAAATTAAAACAACAGCAATAGCTGTTACCTTAGAAGAGCTTTTAAAAGTTTTAGAGCACATTTAAGAGTCTAGCTATATTTCACTTGGAAGAAAGATTTCCTAGTAGTTCCTCATAAGTTACTGTCAGCTACTATCTTTAGCCAATTTATTATAGAGGCTGAGAACAGAGATTCTAAATTCCTGCCACCTATCAAGTGATCTGGATAATTCTGTTTCTTCTGATGGAAAAATCAATGTAGAATACATGCACAAAGCAACTCCTCAATCTTTTCTTAATCTTCAGACTAAGTAAAGCTGACTTAAGATATCCCATCCACAAAAAATATATTCACATAAGATTTATTCATAAAAGAGCTTCAAGTTACTGAGCTTTCTGTCTGTAGCAGTTTTCCTTATTTCTGAATAGTGGAGACATCGTACTACATAATTTTTCTCCAGTTTGAATTTAGGAGTACAGCCTTTTTCAAACTGTAGAACTCTTGATGCTAAAATCTCTGGCATACTAAAGGTCAGGAGAAATTCCATCAACTCACATCCATTCTCCACAAATCTTCTAGAAATCCTTTCACAAACCAGTTACCGCAATAGTTTTGAATGGTCTGCAAATTGGAAAGGATTGCAAATTTTCTAGAAGAGGTATGTATCCACATAGAGCAAATTTAAGCCTCATTATAGAGAGACTTTTCTTAGTCCACAGATGGCAAGTTAAAAATCACTGGTTTTAAGTGACCTAAATTAGCAGTCATGTAGTATTCCTGGGCTTATCATGCTACAGATGAGGAAGAAAAGCTGCTGTTGTGAAGACAGTTCTGGGAAATAACACCCAATTTGGCAACTAGCCTCCTAGCAGACTGGATTAAGTACTTTTCTCAATTGGGCTATCTCAGAAGATTGTCAATGAAGATGAATATTCCGCCCAGATAGAGAAGCTGCTTCCATTCCATCGGTAGAGGACTAAACAGCCAAGTCAGAAGCTCAGTATTAAAATCTCACCTTGACCCTAGTGCCCTGAGGACAGTTTAGCACCAACACACATATTCAGGATGTTGTTTCATGGGAATTGCCATGCCAACTTACTTTACCTGCGCTGCACAAAGATGTTCTACAGGTCTATAAATAAGCTTTCTAGTGGAATTCTAGCACAAGTCACTATCATCTGTCATGAATCCTTATTAGACCTGACATTTGTCCTTGCATGAAGTGTCAAACTTCAGAGCTAGAAAAATAATAATTCATATTACATGCTCAGAGAAGGAGCAAGAACAGTAATCATTTGATTCTCTGCCTACCCCATCCTCCTTCAGGTAACAGAAGGCTGTAAGAGGTCAGCACATGAATGGCTGCTAAAGTCCTGGTAACCTGTTCCTCCCACTTGCTCACAACCTCGACTCTCTTCCGCTACATTCTGACATGAACCATGTCAGCCTCCAGGCCATTCAGACCTATGTTATGAAGAACAACTAAGGTTCAACAGCACTTGCTGCAGAAGGTGGACAGGAGTCAACTGTCGTGCAGCCTTACTACAGTGAGACATCTGAAGACTTGATTTTTTTGGCTCAGCATCTCCACATCAGGAGGTGTGCGTTACCTACCAGAAAGAAACCAAGGAAGAGCACAGAACAAGCTATACAGGTGCTGCCATGTAAGCCATTCTGAGTCAATTCCCTGTGCTGTCAAAAAGTTATTACCAGCAACTGCAATAGCAATTACTGGAGGACTTTCCAAAACTACCATGAAAATCAATAAAAATGGAAAGGTCCCAGAGAAAATAGATAGGCTGGGAAGTGTCCATTTAACCACAACGGTGGTTCTTCCTGATAGTCTGACTGTCTTTAAGCCTGAGTAGCCTGAGTTTAAGTAGCTCCAGCTACAGACGTTACTGCATGGCTTGTTCTGGAAGAGGAACCAAGCTATGCACAGTCTTGTTTCAAAAAGCAAAACCTGACTCCTAGTCAGAACCAATTGAAAGATTACTAACCAGGGGAGTCCTATACACCACCCAGTCTATTAAATGTTACACAGTGGCCACTGATCAGAAAGCACTGACTTTATAAATTGAACCAAGACACTGACCAATAACCTAGACTTTGTCACCTGCTTTATTACTCTAAAAAAAAAGCTAAGTGCAATAACTAATGAGTCCAAGTTTTTGTTACAATACTTACTCTTCCTAGTAAGTATCCATTACTACGGGAAGTAGGTCATGTTGGCACTGTACATGTTAAGGGACATTCAAGTTGAAAGTTGAGTACTTTTAACTAAATCCTGCTAGTTCAGGTTGTCTCACTATTGTATTTAGTCCATTCATAAAGAAAGTTAGGTATTTAGTCCATTCATAAAGAAAGTTAGCTGAGCTGTGTATCTGCTTAACAATTCCCAGAATAAACAAGTTTACTGCCAAAGATAAAATTAAATGGCTTCACACTGAAGAGCATCAAGCTGAAATTTCACGCAAATATAGTAGGGCCTTTTTTTAAACCATGTGATGAAAATTGTGTTGAGTTCCCTTGTACTTTGATAGCTTTAAGCATCATGAAAGTCAGTCAGGACATTACAGAACACAACATTGATATTTCAGTTGGAATGATAAGCAGTCTCCCCAAAGGGCCCGATTCTAGTCAAATGACAGACATAAATATTCCCAAGAAATAAAGCCCCAAGCCCTTCATCTCTCCATGAATATTCCTATATTTACTTTAGCACAAGCAAAAAAAAAAAAAAGTTACTTTAGCTTGAGCATAGATACACTTTCCACAGGTAAATGGTATTTAAGAAAAGTCATTTTTTACCTCTGTTGGTTTGTAGCAATCTACAAGAGTTTCCTAGAAGTAAAACACGAAAGCATCAGTTTAAATACAAAATAACAGTGAACTCAAACAAATCTACAGTACGAAACCTGGCAAGGGAGTGGGAAAGAAGAAAAGGAGCAAGAACCACAAATCACTGGATGAAGCTGCTCCCAAGCACTGAGTGTTATAGCAGATCACTTCTGTTCCCTAGGTGGATCAGAACAATTTATGACAGAGAGAAATCATAGCTGCTTCCTCCAAGCTGGAAGGTACAAAATCCCTCTCTCCTGGAAGACTGGGGAGAGGAGAATCCAAGATCATTTCTCTCAGCAATACACATGTGAAAGGTAGCTTTCTGCAGGAGCACCACAGTATTTGTAATGCTAAAATACTGACATTAGCTAGGTCAGGCACTCCTAGCAGGGCAGGGGCAGCAGCTAGTTTGGGCAGAAGCAGCAAAGCTACGTGAACAGCTTGGGGGCATGCCCTGAGTGCCTGTAGCTGGGCAATAGGCACTGAGAAAAGGGTGTCAATATGTGCTGCAGTCAGATGTGACTGCAATGCTGGTGCATCCAAGCACCAGGTCAGTGATCTCCTAAAAGTGAACTGAGGTGCAAACCACTGCTCAGGAACTAGTTTCTGTCCTTCTGTACATCTGAAACCATTACAGATGGAGAGCCTTGTACTGTTTCTATATACGTCTCAAACAAGACAGTTACATCTCTTTTCTCTTCCCCCTCATTCTTCCATTCATCAGCCTTGACCTTCAGCTGGATTCAGGGAATTAAAGGGTTGGAATAGTATAATTTATGTAGACAGGTTCTGAATTTCCCTACTAATTCCTGTTGCTGACCATCTTGATCATTTCCTCACACTTTTACATGGGTTACACCAAGATAACTTGATGGGTTCCAATTACTAGCTGGTATAGCTAAAGAAAAAAAAGTTTCTAGTGTCCTGAAGAAAAGGAGGGATTTCTGGTCTGTATATGCACGCACATATATTTCTGCTGCTGTAGTAAATCAGAAGAACTATCTGGTCATCATAACTGATTCTCAGCTACATAATTTTTCTATGTTCTTTATTATATACGAAAGACAAAACACATGGAGGAAGAATTAGGTCTTTCTAACATGTCTCAGCGTATCCCCCTATATTACTAGATTCTTCGAACTTTTGTTTCCTCCTGTTATCATCTATCTTCCAGAAATTTCTTATCCTAAGAGATTTTGATTACCTTCATACAGTCCACTAGATTATGCTAAACTCAGAACTAGGATCCTTTCAGTTCTAATACTATTCTCATAGTGGACCTAATCAAAACTAAGATACGGGCCCAGACACATTAATTCAGCCCCACTCAGGTATACTATAAGCAAATAGTCTTACCTGTAATTTGAGAGCTCTCTCCTCTTCATTGGCTGCATCAAGGAGGTCATCAATGTCAATTTCTACATCAGGCATCTCTTCTTCCTGAAAAGGGAAAATTTCCATTTAGTGCATAGAGATATCTCTTAGCTAACCTCAAAAGCTGATCTGGCAGTCTAGTGATAGCAAACATCTGCCAGGGCCTGGAGAAGAAGAAAATCAGTAAGCGAAGGAGGTGTGATTCCTTACTCCGAGGCCAGCAGCAGGCCAAGCCCCAGTCACAAAGGAGGTGACAGCTCTTAAGCAACCCTTCCCTCAAGTCAGGGAGTTGCGTTACTAATCCATGACAAGCAGCACAAGTCTGCTATTCTCAAAGTACTGGGCAAGAAGACGAAGAGAGGAGAAGAGGTCAGGGAACGGGATGCAAACAAAAACTGTAGCAAGCTAGGCAATTGCTTTGAAAACATTCTTGACTGGACTGCTGATTTTGTTACACTATGGATGATCTCCCTTTCTAAAAGTTGGCTTATAAGGATGATACATATCCCCTATCAGAAGGGCTCGGATTTCCAGTGCCTACACCAAAGCAAGAAATCTAATGCATAGAGTATTTTTTACTTAGATTTTTTTTTTTGCCTCCTCCATCAATATACTGGTTCTTTTACATCACCAGCAAATCAGGCATGTTGTTTCCTGAGACAGAACAGCAATTTACACATTTTGAAGCATCCCTGAGTACATTGTTCATGGATATTACTGCTTATTGCATTTGCAGTTATGCAAAAGAAAAATTCTGCTGGCCATTTTTGCATTTTCTAACAATAACAGACACTTCAAAATGGTAAAGACAGGTTCAAAACTCTGTAGCTTCAGAACCTCCCTGCACATACAAGCACTCTAGTCTCAAACTCTCCACCGTGCTGAGTCCCACCCTCACAGACATCTCAGCGTCACAGACGCACAGCTCCTCCATCTCCCTGCTCTCACCAAGCCAAAACCCTGACAGTCTGAGTCTGTCCTCTCTCACCTCTCACAAGCACGGCAGCCTGACCTGTCCCCAGCATCCAGATCACTACCTCTGTACCACCTTGGCATTTCCTGAATGAGAAGAGGGACCTGGAAGTGTCCAAAGGGGAGGATGGATTTGAGAGTCACAGGGAAGCATCCTGGGCCTGAAGACCACTATCTATAGCAGAGGCTGCTTCCTTGTACCCCACAGACACTTTTCAAGATCCTTAAAGAGGCATTTTGACAAAACTGTGATTCTCAAAAATTTACCAATTTTGAAATAATTTAGCAGCTCTAATAGCAAGCATCACGAGTAATACTAGACATACTCCTCTACTGGATAAAAAAAAGAGTCCAAACATTAGTAATGAAGTTACTTGCTCAGTTAGCAAGTTCACTCTTTTTTCAACATGCATTTTAGTCAGGAAGTGTGGTGCTAAGATGCATCATAAAAATATTAGTTACTGAAAGATATTAGGGCATTTTTTAACCTAACGCTATAGACTTTTTAACAATTTATAAAGAACAGGGAAAAGGGAAGAGAAAAGAAAGATCCTGAGTCTTCCATGGACTAGAAAGCTATTCAGTAAAAGCAGTCAGAATTATAGGGGATAGAGATTGTTCCACAGTAGTTTCTTATAAAGGTGCTTACTATTTCAACCCTACACTATTCCACATATCACACTAAGAACCAGAAATTGACTAAATAGACCACACACCTCCTGAACATGTTACCTAAGCAGTTCCTTATAAATACAGTTAATGGAGTGTTCGAAGTTACCATTAACACTGTAAACATTCATCAAAATAAACTTCCACCAAACTGCATAAATGCCAGTTGGGTATCTGTCATCATGCAGAAGTGCTGTTCAGCACATTGAATATTTTGTCAGATACACAGTTTGAACTTTTGCATGCCAGAGTGTCGCATGCATTCTGGCAAGCTTAAAAATGGTGTAGAAAGGTAACAACAAGAGGGAAATGCCTAGAACGTAAATAAAGCTTTCTTGTGATCACATTTCATCGACAGCTGAGAGCTCCTGAAAGGTTAGATTTACTCTGACCAGTACCAGTTATGTGGAAGAAAATCTCCTTTCTATCCCTCTCCACTCTGTCTTCTTCAACTTTCTCCTACACCTTCAAGGTCCATTCAAGTTCCTGCGCAGGGCAAGGTGCAGGTATGGTAGAGTTTACATCCTCACATCTTCAGGTGTCCATTGATAATGCCAAGGAATCTCACCGACCCTGTCTTTGGAGTGCTTGCGCTTGAAGCATAAAAGACAGAATTCAGCATGAATCTCTTCTCCCTAGGCACATACTTCACTATACCATCTTTAGTTACATTACCACATTACTTCTTGCCTGTATAAACAGCAGGGTTCAAACCCAGTGCTTTCTAATCCACAACTCAGATCTCTTAAGCTGAGCTAGAAAACAAACTGGCCATATGAGTGAGGAGCTGATCATGATCCGGGAGATTTTTTTTCCACCAATAACAGTAATGCAGTATTGCGCTCCTGGTTACACACAAGACAGCAATGCCTGCAGACCTGACAGATTCTTTGCTGCCAGCAGTAGTTAATAGATCCAGGTCTTATTCTTGATCTCTGGGAAAGTTTCAGTAGTCTATCACCAGCCCAGCCAGGACACATCCCACAAAAAGGGAACATATACTTTCAAGTTGTTCCAACAAAAATCTTCGTGTATGCAACGGACTGCACTTTCGGAATTAGAAGATACTTCAGGTCAACATTTAGACAACCCAGATTCAGCAAACTAAGAGTAATACCTTATCTAAAAGTTCTCCCCGACATGTCCAGATGGTAGGTATTTTTGATTACACAGATCGTTGATATCCCAAACTTTTTTTTTAAAGTCATTAAGTGCTGTTTTGGCCAGTGAGACGGTAATACATTTGAACCTCACAATTCTCCTTCCACCCTAGGCAGCAGCAGCCTCAACCTCTAACTCCTCAGTAACTCTTCCAGCTGAGCTTCCCAGGATCCCCAGCACACCTCCCCAGCTGCTTATTCACAGTGAGACTCCCATATCCTTTCCCATTCTGTAGCTATCTGCCAGATTGCCCTACTCAGGATCTGATACTTCAGGTTAAGTTAGGATCTTCTGTCCCCCTCCCCCTTGAAATTCCCAGTTTCTTTTGCAAGGCTTCAAATCCTTCTCCACAAGCCAGATATTTCCCCTCTCTGACTTTTGGTGGTATATCCAAGGCAAACAGAGCCCAAGATGATGCTGCACTTTATCCTTCCCCTGGAAATGATTACCATCCACTGCTGAGCTAAAACTCAGTGCTTTCAGTGCCATGTCAGCTGGGTTAGCTTAAAAGCAGCCATCAGTCCAGAGGGCAGCTGTATCAGTAGTTCACTGAAGCTCTGACGTAAGAGGTAACACAGCTCCTCCACATCAAAGAAACCATAACAAATAATAACTTAGGAATACTTCAGAAACAAGGGAAAATAATTGCATCTGACATACTGGCATGCAATTAGGTTACATTTTCTGTAATAGGTTATGTAGATCTTCATCACTTCACCGCAGATTTGAACTCTGATATTCAAGACAGAGGGAGAAAGGAAGCCCAGGAAGGTAACTTCTGCTTTTACTTTTGGCTGAATAAACAAGCAAGCACTTGCATCAAAACATTTTTGTCTTCTGAACTACTACTGCGCCTGCAAGATCTCAGAGTTCGATATTAGCCATGAACAAAGTGTTCAGGTTAGGAGCCTCAGCAGGCCACAGCAGCTGTAATGACAGAAGGAAGGAAAAAAACTGTTGCATCTTCTGTTTGCCTGAGTCTTAAGGGGCACCGGTGAGACAGATGTGGTCAATCCCACTGTAGTTAAGCAGCTAAATGAAGATTAGTCTGGGCCAAGCCTGAAAGGGTGTATTTCAAGGAGTTTGTTATTGTCATTAGGCTGTACAAGGAATCCAAAGTACTGCCACCTTCTGCTTCAGTGAGAGGGAAACAAGGTATTGTAAATAGCAGTTGATGGGGGGAAAAAAAATACAGAAGAAACAACACAAAGCATGCTGGCAGGGAGCAGCCCCCAGACAAGCTAAAATAGACGAGATATGGGGGTTGCAGGTGAGAACACCCATCGTACGAAACACTGCAGGGTGTGGGGAGGAGGGGGAAGACACTCTCCTTTAAGCACCCGCTCCAGTGTACGTTAACAATGCAGGCAGGTTCCACTTGAACGTTCAGAAGTCCAAAAATATCACTGAAGTTAACTTCTGAGCTACTTTATGCAACTTAAATAACCATGAGGCTGTCTTCCAACGCAAGTTTGAATTTAAGCTGCACAAATTCTTTGCAGGCTACCAGCAAAGGACCTTGGGGCACAGACATGCATTAATTAGTAAATAGCTGTGGCAGTTTAGGACATTACAACCTCCCCAACTGTTTGTTACTTAGCCTCTGGCAGAGAGTATCCCTGTCCTGAACAATGGAAGCAATGGAAACAGGTGAGCACTTTTTAGCAAGGCCAGTGTAAAGGTCTGACAGCATCTCCAACCACCTCCCACAGCAGTTTAAACCAAACTGCTAGATTTTGCCAAGGCAGCTGAAAAAAATTTCACACTCTATTCTGCTGACTATGAGGACTGTACCTCCAGCACAAGAGTGGGGTCTAAAATCATTGCAGGTACTTACTAATTGAACATATATCTATGGCTTTAAAACTTAAATGGCAATAGTTGCCCTGTGGTTAAACACAGAATCACAGAATCACAGAATGGTTGAGGTTGGAAGGGACCTCTGGAGATCATCTAGTCCAACCCCCCTCCTCAAGCAGGGTCACCTAGAGCACATTGCACAGGATCGCGTCCAGGTGGGTTTTGAATATCTCCATATCTCCAAACTTCCCATTACAAAACCAACTCTCAAATTGGCCTGCTATCCCCATTCCTCACTGTCCATTCACTGCATGTCATCCTCTCATTAGCATTCTTGGGAAGTAATGAAATAGGGGTTTTTTTGTTTGTTTCTTACTTTAGATTTTGAGGTTGGGAAAGAAAGGAGAAACTGAGTGCAGCAAGAAAGATTTGCCAGAAAGTTAAGAGTCATCATTTGTACAGTGAATTCAGAAGCAATCTGTCTAGAAAGGACAACAAGAGAAAGATAAAGGAAAAAAAGAGGGAAAGAGCGCTGACGTTAAAGATATTTTAGAGCTTCCGAACATAAAAATCAGGAAGTTCTCTCAGAGTCCTAGAAGATGGCTGGGGCCTAAGTAATCAAAAACAAACTACAAAATAGGACCAGTTATTCTACAAGAATCCATTTAATGTGTCAAAAAAGATTGTATTTTCAGAGACATCTGCTAGACATTCTAATACAGTTACCTCTAAACAAATTTCCTAAAGTTAATCTGCAAATCAAGGTGGCAATTCCCCAATTTAAGATAACTGCTCGAACCTCAGGATGATAAATGAAAATGCCATAAACTACTGGGACTGGAAGCTGTTAGTTGTGTATGTAACTTGGTAGGCTTATGATGGGATTGAATTTAATACAGGTAAAAAAAACCATTGCCAAATAGTCATTTGTGTAAAAAGCGAAGAAACAAAACATGCATCCCTTTCTTTGAAGTATTTAGGTGTCTTTGGGGACTTATGAGTCAGAGGCAAAAGCAGATAAAAATGAGAATAAAAAGAATATTTTAAGTGATCAAAAATTATGAATCCATAATCAAAAAAGCAACTTTGTACTTAAAGCTAAGCCTGGTTAAGTGGAGAGTCAGAAGACAACAGCTAAATTAAAGTTGTTTGCAACACAAAAGGGCTGCTAGTGTCTATTGATTGGTATGAGCTACAAAGGATTATTAACATGGGATGTTAAAGACAGCACAAAGAGATTTGGAACTGTGAGGGCAAAGGACTTGTTCCTAATTGCATTAGGAACAAGCATCCATATAGTGGTATAATCCAATTACTACATGATCATGTCTTCCCCAACCTAAAATATTAACAGTAGCAATGCCATAGCAGCCATGATGATCTAATGATAGAAATATAAAAATCACTACCTCTCATTTCAGTTGGTCCATGTGAAATGGATCATACAACAGTAATGTTGATGAATAGTAGGTTGCAAAGTCAATAACCAGTGAACAAATTTGGAAAGCTGTTCTCATAATGACACAGTCTTTATCATGCAATTATGTGCTGCTTTCTCCCCCATCAGACACTTATCTAATTAGCGACCAGTCAGTTGAATGTGAAAGCACCAAAGGAAACACTGAGTACATAGCTCCACACCCCTGAGCACATGCCATCCACTCTTGACTGAGAGTTAGAAATGCTTGTGCTGCACCTGAGCTGTTCTGACCAGAGTAGCTGCCTCTTCTGCAAGCATCGAGTTCACCTTTCTTCATCACCTTCATTTATTAAATAAAAGCACAGAGAAAATAAAAGGCAAAGTTACCAGATTTGCCCATGCATTTTGAGACAAGGGTCCTATTGTTTCTGAATACTCAGGATTTATCTGTAGTATTGCATATATTTATAGTCACCTTCTCCTGTGATGAGCTTGTCTTCAAGCCTGACCTCACATGGATCAAGTTAAGTACCCAGAAAAGGTGGGACACCAAATGCTCACCTATCAACACAATGGCTTAAGCAAGTTGCCCAGTGTCTATAGGAACACCAAGTGCTACATAATATGGTATGAACGGTGGGATACAAGTTAGGGATACAGTGATTTACCTGTATGGTCTGGATCTGATCTACCCTCATCACTGAAGCTAGCAGCAGGACTATGCCCACAGCCCTGCAGACACACCACTAGAGGGAAGTAACACTCTGCAACCACAGCGAGGGCCCACAAACCTGCTGGTAGAGCATGCAAAAGTCTTCTGAGACCTCGAGTCAGTTCCCACTTCTGGAGAAGGGCAATCTTTAACTTTTGTCCTCAAGTATGCATTTTCCTCTGTTCCTGTTGTTAAATGTTGAGTCCTCTGTTTTTACTCACATTGGTTTGGTTCCTACAAAATCCTTCATCCGTTTGTTTTTTGCGGTATTGCTTCCACTCCTTTCCCAGGTACCTTTGCTCCTCCAGTCAGCCCAGCTGAGTGGCAGAAGACAGGGCACTGTGAACGGAGAAGGGAGCCATGCTCAGCTCCCAAGTACTGTCATTAGTGGCTCCCTGCAAAGAAGAATTGCAAGAGGAGTCCAGCCCTTCCCAGTTGCCTATTTTGAAGCACATTCACAGAAGACAATCTTTGGAGCTTGTTGCCAAACTTTAACAAGTTTGGGCACATGACAAGCTTCTGCAGAAGAGGAGAGATTAAACTGAGAACATTTTCATAAGCTGGCCACAGGCATCTCTAACACAAAGCAAGTCTGTTTCCTCCCAAATTGCAAGATCAGACATACTAGAGCTTCAACTAAGCTGTTGAAAATCCTCTAGATAATATAGAAAACACTGTCATTTTCTCCTAATCTTAGTCTCAACATCTGAAATAATTGAACTCTTACCTAAAAATCTTTCCAAGAAATTCCAGCTGAGGCAGACACCTACTATGAATCTCTTCAGCTCAGATGATTTCAACCTGGACAAGTTTAACATTTTAAACGTGTATGTCTCAGTTGTCAAGTCAAGGCTAATGCCAAGAACAATGCTTACAAGGCTTTGCAGGGAAGAATACACACCTTGCTGTGAAGCAGAGGGGGAGCATAGGTAGGAATCATTAGCACATGACAATAAAGAGGAAGTAACAGAAAGCTGCAGGGAAACGATACTTAACTAGATGAAAAGAACGGACAGATCCACACAGTGTCTGCACAGGCAGGTACAGTTAAACCTGCGCTTGCTCAACCGGTGCACACAGGCTGCATGGTCCAGAAACTATATCTATGTTAGTGCGGCTTTAGAACCAAGAGAATACACCCTTTTAGCAGAGCATTTACATTCTGGTGCCATAGTATATTAACATGGCAGTCAGACTTCCAGAGCTCACCCACATCCAGGTGGCTCAAAGAAAGAGCTAGCTCAAGCCTGTCTGCATCTGCACTCCACCCTACATTGTTTAGCAGGTAAGTGGGCAAACAGCCTGAAGCTTATTTTAGGAAGAGCACATCCTACCCCAAGGAACTCCCAAAGAAGAGAACACTTATTGCAGATTCTTGTCTGTACCATGGGACCGCCGACTCTCAGTCTCCCAGCTCTTAAGTGCGCCCTAGCCACATCCCAGCCCCATGACACAGCACATGACTCAGGTGTGCATTGCCCCCAGCCAAACACACACTATGAGAAAAAGCACAGGATTACATGTTAAAAGGATACCACCACGCCACCTGGATGACTGGAAAAGCATGCCCGTCCCACAGTCCAGCCAGCATTCACTGAACTGCCATGGTTGGGAATACTCCCTTCTCCTTCCTCCCCTTCTCCCATCACAAGCAAATGTACCCTTCTAACACATCCAATTCAAATTACAAAGACAGGTATACATAAACGACCTTATTTTAAAATAAGCCAGACAGGTCTAGAAGGACAACACTGAGTGGGTGGAGGATATGACAGTGACTAGATCCCTTCACGTTTTCCAAGCCAGTACTTTCTGTATAAGCCACACCTTCAACATATTGTTCATCTATTTAAAATGATGTGTATGGGCATGCTGATAAGTGACTCATGATAACATGAGTCCTGTGAGCTAAATCCTCTAAGAGCAGGGAGGTCACTCTTGACCACCAGTGAGCAAGGAAGAGAGAAGACTGAAACTCCTTCTTTAGCTATAGATCAGCAGTTCATTTACTATTGCTGCTGAAGAACCATATAGCTTTCACAGCATTGTCAACTGCAAACATTTGAAAAAGGCACACAGGGCTGCAAAAATATTGGGTGTGACAACAACCTGTTGCTCCAAAGTGTTTGGAAGCCACCAGTCTGGACAAATAGACTAGCGGATGCTCTCTAACAGGCATCAATGGAGTTCAAGGGAAGAGGACAACAGAGATGAGAGGGGCTCTCACTCACATTTCAGACGATCATCTGCAAGAATTTCAGTGAAAAATTTCAGTTCCCTTTTAAATGCTTGGCTAAGATGTCCCAACGTTATCCCTAGTTAAAAATCACAGGCTCTGGGCATATCTGGAACAAATGGTCTCCTTAGCCAAAATACAAAAACCAGATAGACAAAGACAAGGAGTCTTGTAAGAATATTTCCTTGATGGCTGGGACTCTTATGAGTTTTCTACACTCTGGATCACTGATTCCTTTCTGGAAGTTATGAATTTGAGCAAAGTTAGCTAAGAGGGAGACAGAGGGAGAGACAGAGAGCTGAAGATGTATGAGGGCCACGTCTTAGTAGCTTGGGCTCCTTCATACCCACCACCATCCCCATAATCATTTCCAGTTATACAGGTAGCAGACCAGTTTGAGCAATTTGTCCCATATGGGCAAGAAAGACCCAGAGTTTGGATACAACTAGTTTTGATGATGACAAGTTTAGAGATGTAGCTGAGAAGAAAAATTGCTAACTTTGGAAAGTGGTATCAGGCTCTCACTACTAGGTGACAGTCAAGGTTATCAAAAGAAACACTAAGAGGAAAACAGGGTCTCATCAGGGACCAGGGTTTTTAAAATGTAAGGGATGCAGTCACACAACGGAGACTTCTGTTAGTTGCATTATCTGAGAACAGAACACATCATCCAGTACTCTCCTGAAGGCTGCTTGGAAAGGATAAATCAGGAAGGTAACAGTTTTGGTGGTTGGTTGGTTGGTTGGCTTGCTTTTGGGGGGAGGAGGAGAGGAAAGAAACTCTGTATCCAAAAAGAAATCCAGGCTAGAAGGATAATCCCTGCATAAAGATATCATCACAGCCAAACTGAGACACTCATCTTATATATTAGTGTCATTTATCAATAGCCAAGAACAGCTCAAACTTCTTTACTTAGAAACAGTTAAAAAAGAGCATACACAGAATTTAAACAGCTTCTAGGAATCACTTAAGTACTAGGGCGTCTTAATGTTCCCATATATGTCAGAGTTAGATACAGCTGTAGCTTCAGAATTCAAATGGAAATGAAAGGTATACCAACAGGGCAATGACTATACAGCACACACAAAACATTTCAAATTGAACCCTATTAAAGTAATTAACCACAACTGATATTTTCAGTAAATAGGGGAGGAGCACCTACTGAAGCTGAGTGCCTCCATCTCATTGTTCAAGCTGGCTCCTTCTCCTCCCTCAGAGACTGTGAACCATTTTGCTTTGTTTTGCATTAGCACTGCCACAGAATGTCCTCTCCTCCTGGATCTCAAGTGATTAAAGAGCAGATAAAGTGGCCATGATGCTATTCCAATTACAGGTCCTTCTGAAGCAGTACCATGCATACTGCATTTTTGTTACAAAAGAGAGCTTAAGTACCCCACATAGCAACAGTACAATCCTGGTGCTTCAGTGATGCAAAAAGAAGCAACTCGATTGTGCTCTTACTTCAGCGGGAGTGCCTCCATGAGTGTGGAGGGAATAGGATTGTGGGCAGAGATAAGAATAGCATCCCTCATGGCAATTCTTATGAAAGCCCCCTTTATGGACAAGCCTTTGTCAAAGAGGACAGGCAAAGGAGCTCAACATCCAGAACAAAGCTTTATCCTCCTCCCCACCTCGCTGGGTATCTTCACCCTCCCCAGAAAATAAGCCTGCCTGCATTGACACTGTACATAGGAGCAACTGCTGTCTCTACCGATGCCACTGCAGTTTTGCCTTCCTTTCAATTAGAAGGCTACAGGGCAGAAAGACCATGAGAACACACCAGCATTTCCTCAGGACAAACTCCTTATCTAGGCTACAGGCCGGCTAAATACTAAATTTAAGTCAGACACGCAGGTCCTACAACAGAACATAGCTAGCATGTATAACATTTTACCCTGTGTAAGGAGTGAGAAAAAACGAAGACTGACAGTTCCCAAAACTGTGTCAAAAGTCAACTAGAAGAGGGGAAAGGGAAGTTTAAGTTAAAACACAGTCAGACGAGTATAAATACAGCTAAACCATTCACTGAAGTGAAGTTACTCTGGGAAAAGGAGGTAGGGCCAGCTTCAGAGGTCATTTCAAAATATAGACGCTATGTAACTAAAGGTTTTCAGAATTAGAGCAATACAAAAATCGGACTGTTCTCCCTGCTATTGGGTTCTGACATGCCATTGACAAATGCTGTATGTTACATCTAAACTGCATCAGTACCAGTTTTGCCCACACCAGGCATGGAAAAAAACATGGTACCACTTAGCACACAGTAAAAGTGCAAGCAGTTGGAAAACTGTTGACCTATTTATTCAAAGCTGGAAGTTTAATAACAGTAGTAGCTTGTAAAAGACAAAGCACCAAATTTCCACCAGCCACTTCAACATAGGTTCTGGCCAATCTATACCCAAGGAGGATGGTAGCAGGATTTTCAAACGGAGGGTGAGGTTTGGGGGGATCCTTCCATCAGTGAAGGTTAATTAGCCATTAACATTCATTGAACACTTCTGCACCAGTGTGACTGCTGCTGTCAGGGACACTTCAGTGTTTATATAGCCCATATGAAAACGCCAGGGTGACCTTGGTCAAATATTCTAAAACCTTTTCTCCAAATGAGGAAACCTTGATTTCTTCCCAGTCCTCTATTTCCACAGTTCTCTGTTCTGCTTGATAGCAGGGCCACAAAGCTGCTATTGAAAGAATAATGTGCTAAGAGAGCTAAACGGAAGTTTTATTGCACTTAATGCTCTGCCAGTTCAGCTGAGACTGGGCATGCCTAGCAGACACATTGCCTATTGCTGATCACTAAACCTCCTGTCAAGTTTTCTTGGCTGGAAGGAAGACTTTCTGTGCTCCTTCCAAAGGCCATGCCTTTGTGTTCACCCTAGCTAGTGGGTGATGGCTGCCACATTTCACTGAATGCATTCTCCCATCAGCAGCAGGGAGATAGCTCTGCACGCATGGATGCAGGCTGCAACTCCAAAAACAGCACGGGAGGCTTGTGCAGACATCTCACTCAGTAAAGGGAAATAACAGAGCCTTTTACTTCTCCTCTCCCTATTTCTGTTCAATAAATTTTTCCCTCTCAGATTTTTTTTTAATTATATGGGAGCTAAGGAAGTCATTTGTAAAGAATCAACAGCAGTAACTTTTCCTCTAATTAGCTGCTAAATGGGCTTTTGTAAGAGGAAAAAAATGCATACATACACTACTTAGGTTTTTTCAACAAATGAATTTCTTGGTATCCTGTGCTTTGACAACAAGTTTTCAAAAGAGTCTATTATGTAGGTGACTGAAAATACTTATCCTGGGCCTCGGACTTGCTATTTTTAGTTTGGCATTTATCTGTTCCTTGAATGGCTGACTGAAACTCTAGTCAGGGGTCACGCACTTGCAGTACTGATTCTGGTCTGTCCATACACAGTAGTTCTTGTGAGAGCAGCTGTTTAGGAAGCACTTGCTCAGATCTCCTGCCACAAAACATCCAACAGTGAGAAACCAAAATAGGCTCTGACTTGGAACAGAACAGCTCCTAGGAATCCTGAGCTAGCCAAAAATACAGTTTGGCAAGCCTCGCTTGCTTGGTTCTTGGCCCCATCATTCATTTAAATACTTACATTGGTTCGTTTGAGAAATGGAAGTTGAGAGTGAGACACGACTTGTTATTTTACCATAAGGATATTTGATAACTTTAGAAAAATTGTGACAGTCCGTGCAAATCAGATGGGTTTAACTATGACATTGATGCAGCTGCCCATTACAACGGAAACATGGCAACTTCTCTTGAATAGAGAGAATATCTCATTGTGCTTTCCTCTCCTGGCTGGTAAATCCTTGCCTATATCTACAAGAAACAGTCTGTTTGTGATGCCAATGCAGATGCAGCTGCTACATCAGAAAAGGCACCTTTTCCCAACATTTCTGTACAGACAAAACAACACAAGGAAGTAAGAAACGTACAAGAAAAGCTCAGTTTCTTTATCACTAGACAATTTAATACAAGTCTCTCATCCGAAGAGTTTATATCAACGGAAGCCAGAACAGGTAAGTAAGTGTTGAAAGGTGAAAGTTAAACATAAAGTTCAGATTACACTATATTCTCTACCACACTGGTTAGTAATGATGTATTCATTCTTTTCAAAGTAATTATTTTCAATGGAAGCATTCAGTTCTCTCTTGTATGCAGGCAATGTCTACCCAGCTGGTTTGTTTACTGGGAATTTGTCTTTCAGCATCGCTGTTCTGGATTGAGTCACACTTGCAAAAGCACCGTTTCACTACCTGACGCATTTGCTCACAAGTCCCATGTCATCTCATCCCGTTTCAGTTATCCTCTAATCGCCAGGGAGTTTTAGCCCAGCTCTTTTTCCAAAATTGTTTCAATATACCCAAGTACATCATGTTTGAGAGCAATTTAAGTTCTAGACTTCATTTTAGGATACCTCAATTTAAAAGCCCTATTTTGACAATATCTTCCCATTTAGTTTCAAGTATACACATTCATGCTTTTGTGAGAGTCTCTGATAAACAGGTTCTAATGAGGAACCATATTTCTACATTAAAAGCATTTCCTTGAGTCCAGAGCACTGAATGCAAGAGAAGAGTTTGTTGCTTCAAAGTAGTCTGGAGCATCATGAAAAGAAAAGCTTCCTGAAAATGCTTCCGAATCTCAACTTCTCCCACATCGTTCTACACATTTCACAGTGGAGCCCCTTCTGACCACATCGGCATGTTTAAGTATACCAAGACAAGCGAACCTTTGCTCATTGCTGAAGAATCATACTCTGGACAGTCAATCTTATAAAGCGTTACATTTTTGACGTCAGGATTCGGCCATCCTGGAAATGGAAAATGAGCAAGACAGAGTCTGCAGATAATCTGAAACAACTGTTTTAAAAATGGATACTAGTTTAACTGCTTGGCAAGGTAGCCTGTGGGTGCTGCAGCATCAGGACCTCTCATTTCTCTCCCAGTATCCTGAAACAATATACTTTTGTGGCTGACTTCTCAGTTGTGGTCAGCCTAAAAGTTTGTTTTCCTTCTCCTGCTTCTTCCTCAAGCTTTGTCTTTTTAAAGATAAATAATAAAGATGTCACAAAAATATATTAAAATATTTTCCTCCAGTTTTCCCAAAGACACAAACAGGCAAAGTCAGGACTTGTCAAAGATCTCTGTTCATCTACATTGCTAGAAATGTTCAGATCAAAGAAAAACATGTATTTCTGCTCCCAGTGGCATCCCAGAAGAACTAAGAGTTATGGATGATATGGGTACCTCTTTTTTTAAAGGAGTGAGGGCTTTGTGGTTCTATAACCATAGCCTGAAGAGTCATTTAAGGCACACTAAAGGAGGAAAATATAGCATAGGGCAAATATTTGTTTTTGGCTTGGTATAAAAGCACAAAATGAAGTTGTTCTGAAGTGTCTAATTTACTTACAACTTTAGTTTTCAAATGCTAAAGAGCCCATCATCTTCCATGACACACTCTCTTGCCTACAGCAAAAGTGTGGCAGACTTTTTCACGTTGGATAATGAAAACTTGTGGTGGGCTACATAATAACGACTGTGTTAGCAAGCCCAAGAAACACAATGCTGCCAAAGCACTAAAGTGTCCCTCTGCTCCTTGGATACACAAACAGTTGGATAAAGACAATATTTTCCAGTGCAATTGTAAAAATTCCAGATGTTCATGCAGCAGCTGTTAGCCCCCACAAACTGCTGTTTGAGACAACAGCTAAAAGATGATGCAGGCAAAGAGAGCAAGTCCAAAACTGAGAAGGGCCCTTAAATGAACCTAAATGAGATGAGCTTATGGATTGGTGATACCAAGAACTGAGAAACTGCAGTTGGGTTGGAGTGAGCAGAAAGAACCCCAACAGGTTACTGAAGGATGAACGCAACTGATTTTTTTTCCCCCCATTCCCCCTCAGGACCACAACTCTCATGTACATGCAAAGAAAATAACTATTTAGACTGTTTCCTATGAGTGAAGTACAGCTTTACAACTCTATTTTTAAAAAGCTACATCAAACCTAGCCCTTCATTACTGGGTTGAAGCCCTGGCAGAAGTGCTATAGTCCACATGTTGCCAAGATAACAAAAGAGATAGTCTACCCTTAAATATGTTAACTAACAATGTAGCTTAAAACAAAAAGGTAGTAGTGGGGAGAAGATCTGAAGGGAAGTGCAATTTTCTCAAGTATCCCTTAAATGCTGGAAAGCACCACCCTCAAACATCAGGGATACCAAAGCTTTACTGTTCCCAGGAAAGGAAAGAACTCACACGCATACTCGAGATCCCATTTCTAAATAGTTTCCTGGTTCTAGCAGGATAACACACACCAGGACTACCTGGGATATGAAGTACTTAAGTGTAAAGCAAAGGTCCTCTCCAACTCCTGTAAGTGCAGCATACAATCAGACTGATGCTTCTGGTTAGAATTGAAGTTCCAGAGACCAAAACACACACGTGTTAGCAGGGGCTTTCTCTTTGCCTGTGGCTGACTAGACTTGGCTTTTCAGACAGACTCCAAATGAGTACAGCAGTCTTTCAGTTTTCTTCTAAAGTTATTTACCTACTATGTAAAGCATTTGCAGCTGCTTAGGTATATTAAAAATATAGTCGAACAGTAGCTTCATTCAGTTTCATGTTATACTGAATTACAATACTATTTTGCATTATGTCATCCAACAGCATACTATATATACAGTACACTAACCCTTCAGAAGCATATATATATTTGTGGTACATTAATATGTACGCATATATATGAGCAGTTACCTGTTTTTATAGAAGGTTACCAGAAGAGAAAGAAAGTACACAAACTTATGCAATGGAAAGTTTAGGTAGCAAGGTCTTGAAAAAACATTGCTAGGTGTAGTACAGCACAGCATTTTAACAAGCCATCTGTTCATTATAACAGGCTAGACAGGATTCAGCTCCTAGCTGCAGAGATGCTACCTAGAGCATGTCCCTTGATCAAGCAGACAGTTGTTGGATATTGCCAAAGTCTTGCCACATCCATTTCAGAGAACATGTTATATGTCTCTGCCACCAACAGTGTCTGGATTTAAAAACTGCTTTCCCAGGAGGCCATGCCTTTGAGCAAAATTAGTCACACTAACGAGCAGCCCAGAGTCAGGTTCCTCTAGCTAGAGATATGCAGTCCTAACCAAGGCTATTTGCTTAAAGCTCCAAACTTCTGCTCTCACCTCAGAGAAAGACACATTTTATTTCCAGACACATGAGCACTGTTCTTCTTGGAACAAATACCGACTCTTGGAAAAAGATGCAAGAACCAGCTTTCTCCCTCGTGCTTTGCAGGCACGATGACTAGTCTCACAGTCTCTCTCCCCCACACACATCCCTGCTACATTTCTCCCTTCAAACAGAGAAATTGCGAAACAGCTGTTGCTTTCACCAGCTTTGTGAGAGGCAAAGAACAGCAGTTAGAAGGAGCAGCAGGGGAACAAAACTGTAATATACGCTGGGTCCCATCTGCTGAGAGACCAGGAAACAACAGACAGAGGGTGGGGGGAGAAAGAGGGACTCCAATGTACAGTCCAGCAACTCCTTTCTCACCACCAACCCTGTAGTTCTTTGGCTCCGCAACTAGGGCAAGGGGAAGGACAAAGCACTTCACATTAAATGTACAATATCTATTAATTCAGTATCATGATAGCGTTCGCAAGCAAGTTGTTGAATTAATATACCGTCCAGTCAGTATTTTGGCTTAGTTGTACTCTGCCATGTGGCAATCTAGACAAAACAGATGGTCAATAAGCTCTGTTAAACTGTCAGGGCCAGCCATTATAAAGAAATGAAACAGCTCTCTCCTAGTTCCAAAATTTTTAAACTAGGTCTTAGCAAGTCCAGTTTAATCCCTCCTCCTATAAATGCTGGCATCAAAAGAATCAAGATAAAACTAACTACTTTCCCAAGGCTCCAATTCTCAAGTTTAGAGCATACCAGGCTCCATCCAAAAAGATGCTCAAGTTTATTAAGAGCCACAAGAATGTAAGAATAGGCAGTACCATCTGCAGCACACCGAGAAACTACCGGCTTGTTAAATCATGCTGTTTTGCATCACAAAAAAAAAAAAAAAAAAAGTGTAGCACTTAAGTCAGGAGAGCTAGGATTAAAGCCAAATATTAGTTCCTCGGTTTTTGAACTCCAAGCAGGGAGACTAGCACAGCATGAGTCTTACTTAAAAGGATGAACAGGTTAACAAGTCAAATTTCAAAACATTTTCTGCTCTTCACCAAAAAAGCTGTTGTCATTCTTAAACTCTGAAACAATCTCACGCACTTTACATCTCATGTACCTCCAGAAAGTACTTTGATCCTCACAACAAAGGCAGACCAGGAACACTCTTAAAAATAAAGAAGCAGAGTTCAAGTCTGGTTCAAACTGCAACAGCTTTGCTGGGTTACAGTAGAAGGGTCTTGACATAGCATGCTGCTACACCTTGCTTCATTCTGCTAAAACCCATCTATCCCTGTCACAGCACCCTCCTTGCCTATTAGTCTAGAGACATTCATGTAAAGGCCTTGTTTTGAGATGTCTTCAGAGACAAAATGTTCACGTTTTGACAAAATCATTCCTTCCCCTCCCCTGCCACTTCCCATGACAGCAGGTTTTCCTTCAAGGCCTTCAGGAACTACAGTTTAACCTCTATGTTTCACCCAAGGAAGGGAGCACTGTGCAGTGTTAGAGCAGAGCATGGTTATGACAACCCTAATCCCAACTGCAACAAACTCAACCAGCAAAACATGATATACATGCAGCCCTGGGGCTCCACAGAGCTATTCTGAAATAAAGCATCAAAAAAGGAGACTGGTATTTTTGTAGTGCTCAAGCAAGAGATGTTGCCATTTTATCTGAAGATAGGAAGTTCTGCTTTCCCAAATAAAAGCAGCTAAACCTGTACTCCAGGAGTCTAAAAATGATTATTTTTTTTAGTCTCCAGTACAACAGACTAACTTCTTAAACAGAGCCAACCAAGTAATGAATATGTTTGCCTAGCACAGGGTAGAAGTGAAAGGTTTTTTAAAATCACGTTTTAATGCAAACACTCATCACTCAGCATTCATGTATCTACATCCTCAGAATTCAGTCCCACCTACACAGGATATTATATTGGCTATCATAATGCCAGCCATGTTTTGCTCCCATAAAGAAGCCAGGTAATGCCATTGTATACTGTTCGTTTGTGATATAATGGCTGAGCATGAGGTGTGCCTTCTACTTTAGCACTACATCTAACTGAAATAGCTGAAGTTTGCTTAGGATTTAAAGGTTTTGAGTTCAGTTCTCTGTAAACCACCATGAGGAGAGAACAGAAGCATAAGTGTGCCTTTCAGGCCCCGGAACACAAGGAATAGTGCTGCAAAAACACTACAGTTAGTTGGTTTGATGATGCTACTTCTTTTTCCATTTTAACATTTATGTTTACAGTAACTGAAAGTTTACAGACAAACTGGGAACTTTATTAGAGAGTCTTGACATGGTGTCCAGCGAGCTGATATCCCTGCCACTGAGAGCTCTTGAAAGGCAAGTTCTTGAAGCATCCTTCCGGAAGCCAGGCTTTGTTTTCACAAGCAAAATATTAGCAGATAAACCTTCAATGCTCAGCGCCTTTTCAAGGTCCAAAATTGCCTTCATCTTTAGGATACTCCTTTGAAGCCAGCCACCCTAGATGAGAGCTTTAGACTTCCAGCAGCTCCTGAGGAGCTCCTACATCGGCTCACTTTGCTACACTACAGTCACCATCACCGAACCTCTCAGCACCAGATTTTTCAGGAAGGACTCTCTCTCACTTGTGTTTGCAACCGAATGTTAGTCACAGCAAGGCCCTAATTTTAGTTGCTTGCTCTGGCAAAAGTTCCCTCAATAGCCGCCAAAATCATTTTATTCATGATAAGTCTGCAAGAGCTGGCATCATTCAGGAGTTGCTGGCAAGAGTAATTAAGGTATCAGGAGATAGATCAACTTTGTTTATTTTCTAAATCATCTCATGATTTGGGTAGTATGGGCTCACAATTTCTGTTTTTTGGACTCAGCCAATACAATGTATTTACAGCAAGGACCCAGATCAGCTTGAGCAACCTCACATGAGGCTGCAACAGCATGCGTTTCCTCCTTCTGGACAACACCTCTGGCAGCCTTTCAGAGAGCCATTCAGAGATCCACCTTTCAGCTACTCATCCCTGTGAGTTTCACCTTCCTTCTACTGTCTTCCACCTTGGAAGAATGTGGAGGTTAGCCTTCTCCTTCCTTCACCTTCCCTGCTTCCAAACAAAGACATGGATTGTGAAACTGCCAACACTCATGCATGCAAAGCCACTCAGTATACAGTCACACCTGACTTAGAGCAGGCACCCGAACAAAATCATTTGTGTTGGGCAACATCTTAAAGCAAGGCTACAAAAATTACAGGTTCTCTACCAAGGTCCAAAACTCACAGGTTGGGATTTCTCTCACCTAACTTTAGATGTTTACCATCCATCTACAGTAAACAGCAGGAGACTAAAGGGAGCCTCAAGCAATGACGCAGCACCTAAAAAAAAAGAAAAAGTAGTCAAGCCACTTAACTGCCTCACGTTAAGCTTGGACAGTTTTAAACTAATGTGCTCAATATACTGCAATAGTCTTTGTGGTAGAAAATGATTTTGCACTTCCAGGTATGAAAAAAAGGAAGAATAGCCCTGACAGCATCATTTCTTAAAGCAGAGTTTAGCCTTTTTTGGTTAGCCCATGTTAGTCAAAAAAGGTTAACAGTTTTGCATCCTTCTCACACATTATTTCATCTTTAAAATCAAAGATGGAAATGCAGGATAAGAAAATTTAAAGCCGTTAAGCATTACAAAGTATAAATTTCCAAGGATGCTTTCCAATGCTCTCAGTGACACACCGTACATACATAGCATAGCATATACATTTACATCCAGAGACTTTGGGTGGCAGTGAAGCATGCATAAGCAGCATAACATCACTACCCCATAGGGCACAGATAAGGCACTAACCGCAAGGAATTCAGAACAAAGTCTTTCAATAGACCTCCTTCTCAGATGACGCAGGTCTGCAAAACGCTTGCATATAAACCCAAATACCTGCAGCAGCTTCTTCCCACTCTAGGGACAAAATGATTACTGAAAGAGACTACATAGCCCTAATTAATCACACACTTTACACAGACAAAAGACAGAAACCCCACGGAGTAAGACCTCATAGTCAAGGTACAAAACCAATGCCATCAGAAAGAATCCAGAGGTGCCCTTGTGCATCTTTAAATTTAAAATGCTTATTCCAGTCCTGAATTAGTATATGTTTAATACAGTACAGCCAGTTCAAAGTAACTTCGAATTCAAAGTATAACACTGGGTTAAACAATGTAAAACAACCAGGTCTGTTTTTAACTGGCTACTTTTCTCATAAACATCCAAAGTCTGAGATTTGAGGCCCTTGGAAAGATCAGCCTGGGCACAAATATGTATGTGAGGAATGTTCCTGCAAACTTTGCTCCTCTGGATTCTCACAGGCCAGCTACTATTCCCACCTACAGTGTTTCTCAAATGGGAGGTATTCCAGGGATACCAGAGACGATAATCAGGTCTTCAGACATGAAACTGCATGAACATGCATGCAGAGCCAGGTGGAAGGAAGGGAGTAAGATCAAAGTCAGGCACTCCCTTTTGCTCTCTGGGAAAGAAAGATAAGACAGGAAGCTCCATATTGTTTCTGCCTCATATTCCTGTTGTTTCCTGCTTTAAAAGATTTCAGCCACCAAAATAATTTTCGGCACAAACTACACCTAATGCATTCGGAAACAGTTAGCTTTTACAAGACTTCTTGTAGGTGGAACAAGAGTGTTCATCCAGTTTCCAAGGCAATGTACAAGCCCACTGGGGCTTGGGGGTATTTTTGCGGTGAGTTGTTTTGTTGTTTTGTTTTTTTACACTGTAGCACACAAAATAGCAATGACTTACTCCACCAATGAAATGGCACATCAGCAAAGCAGATTCAGTGGATGACAAGAGTAGCTGGAAAAAAAGCTTCACATCAAAGTCTGATTTGTTACTAATAGATAATTTTCTTTAAGAGAATGTTCACTTTAAAGTGAGCATTTTCTCCCATAAGCCAAAAAGAAAAGGTTGCAGCATGATAAATTGCCAGAGTTAAAACAGCAGATTTATGTCAGGTCTGTCTGAGACCAACACAGGAGCTACTCAAAAGAAGGCTATGTACCACATTTGAAATTGGACTCCTCATGTCTATTCTTACACAGAGTAGAAACAAACATGGGCTAAGAAGCCATGCAGCTGGGGATTCCTGTGATTCACGTCTTGATTCTCAGGCGCCCAAGTAAAGCTTTTCCCCTTAGTAGTTGCATAACAACTTTCCTATGTGGATTTACTAGCATCTAATAAAGTATGGACATCTTCCCTTCAGTGAGTATACTAATAGGGTCTCTTCCTAGGTTTTGTGAAAAAGGGCAGCTGGGTATTAGCGTTGTCATTATCCCATAAGCTCACTAGCCCTCTGGTCTATTTTAAACAAGTGTTACAGGAGTTAGCATGCCAGGAGATCCACACATGGATTTTTCTGCCAAGCACTTCTAGCTTGCCATTTCAGCTTGGTAATGGAAACAAACACAGTCAGTGCCTCGAAAATACAACCACTCTGTTCTAGTGGCAATACAAACTGGCACCAGCTATAGAAGCAGCTTTCCAGATTTGTATTCGAAGGGATTCAGCAAGTTCTTTAGAGCTTGGAAAAAGTACTGATGCCATAATTCACTTCTGCTCAGCTTTTAAGGACCATGTAGCACCAGCTTAGAAGACTTTTCACAGTGGTAGAGTGGTATTGATCTTAAAATCTGTAATGGTGAATCAGGGGTCAAGTAGCCCAAGAACCACTTTCTTGCCCAAACTAAAGTCTAAGGTTCAGAGAACCCCCTGTTCAGCACCACAACTGCACACAATGGCTCTTTGTCCAACCCACATTACCAGAATTCTTTAAAGCTCTCAAGTACTCTCTTTTTAGTCATTCTAAAGTATGTTAGCATGCCACAAGTATGTTAGCATGCCACATTAGCCACAAGCTGCAAGGGATGCACATTTCTTTAATATTTTCTCTTATCAATGAGCAAGAAAACAAAACAAGGAAAAAGCATAATCAAAGTGACAGGTGGATTTCGAAAATCACTTCAGGCTACAGCTAATAATAGAATATGCAGCTTCAAATTAAAAGTTTGGGTGAGTTGTCTGACACGCTCAGATGCTAAAGAAACATTCGTGCTTTTTGACGAGCTGGTCAGGGAAAGCGAGCATGCCAAAATACGAAAGCAGCACGAGAAGCTTCTCTTGCAGTAACTGGCTTGAATCCAACCTCCTAGACAGACTCTCTCCTCCAACAAAGGAGAGCAGGGCTCTGCACATATGCAGCCTCTAAAGGCAAGCTCAACTTCAGCAAACCCAAGCCAGAGTGCTCGCAACCTTGCTCAGAAGAACCACTGCCTGGCTCAAGCCATGCCTCTCAGCACATGGCACTGTACATAATCTGCTCCTTCCCACTAGCCCTCTGCTTGACTGGCTGCCAGCCTCAGCCAGTGCTAACCTTCCTATTCAAACAGCTAGTGAAAGCTGAGTTTAAAGTTCACCTCACAGCTTACAGGACATTTCCAGAGTGAGTGTGTGGTTAGACACTGCAGCTTTGAGGACCAGCAGCAGCAGCAGCTTTGCCTTCCCCTGCACACCCCTATTTACTGAATGCTTGTGCCAGAGCAGCAGCCTCAGAAATGTCTCGCTCCTGCCTGACTGAAGGCTTGAACAGCTTGAGCCATTTAAGAGAACTCTACTTCCTGGCCCAAAGATGGTGTAAAGAATTGGGAGAAGGCAGGCTATTTTCTGAAAATAAGAGAAAAATGCTGATATGCCTCTTAAGTAGCTACAACTGGATACTGTCTACAGACCCCACTTTTTCATTACAGCCCCTCGCTACCATAGAGCTACATTTAATCCTCTTTAAATACTTCCAGACCCACTGAAGATGGAGTATCCCCACCCACCCATCCTCACAGCTTATAGACGGCACGTGTACAAGCCCCTGCACCAGCACTCCTCCGAAGACAGAGGGCTTGGGTAAAACACACAGGGCCCAGCTCTGCACACACACTGCCAAGCGTGGGAATCGGTACTCTCATAAATCCTATGCTCACAACAGGCAATGCTACCTTCCAGAATAAGTTTTCACAGAATAAAATCTAATTAATATAGAACGGGTGCAGCAGCCATCAGTTGGTCATTCCAGTGCAGCAGAAACAGACATCCAGGAAGCATTTTAGGAGCAGGAAACAGTCTAACTCGAGCTTCTCCAATTGCTCTATGGAATAGGGAGTGAAAGGAAGGTGGCAGAATCCATTGCCACTCACTAAAATTAAACATATCCCATATTCCTTTGTTTAAGAGCCCCATTACCTACAGATACAAGCAGGAGGTGAGCTGTACCAGGAGGTACTCCAGCGTGTGCTCCGCCTTAAAATTGCTGAAGATCCTTCACATCATGCCTTTGGCTTCCACCACTGAATAAAGACAACCCAAGACATAAAACACTTTATAACACAGCAATATTCAACACTAAAATATACAAACTTGCAACACCATTTCCCAATCCAAAAGGATTAAACAACTATGTATTTAATTAGAAATTGCAACATCAGATTCACCTTGTTTCTATGTAGACCAGAACTCTTTTCCTGCTGTGGTTACAGATGCAGCTCTGGATAACTGCTTATGCAAAAACAGTTAAAAAGTCAAGTTAACTTTTAAGTCCCTGCATGTTGCTCTTATGAAAAAAAAAAAAGTATTTACATAGAAAAAAATGCATAACCACTTTTTATAGTTTGAAGAGGTTCCAGGATGTATACATTCAAATAGTGAATATTGATGTGACAAATCCTGAAGAAATTCAGATGTAGCCAAAGAAGAAATAATAGCTGGTTGAGCTTTCCGATCTACAAGGAAGATTCCACCTATCTAGAGAAATTAGAGAGGGTAAATTAAAGTTGGAGTTAAAAATTACTCATCCCTTGGTAAGTGCAGCTTGATAGCTTGCGTTATATGCACATTCAGCCTGGCAACCTGGCTCACATGGCAGAGTTGTTTTGAGCACTTGGGCCAAGGTTTTACATCAGAGCAATTTTACAATACCTTAGCAGCCAAGGCAATGGTATCTTTCTTGTATGACCATTTTTCCATAAAAGAAGGCCAGAGCAGTTGCTTAACACTTTGTTCTGTACCAAGGCAGCGTAGGCCTTTACTCATGCATTGCTCTTAATGAGCTGCTACCCACACAAGCACTCACCATGCATCACCGCGCTTCGTTCCAGTCTCCCTGCCCTATTTGGAGCTACAGGCAAAAACCTGAGCGCTGCTTACTCGTGGGCTGGTACTCTTCCACCTTTGATGATTACAGCCCTCTGATTACAGCCCTAAAGCAATCTCAGTCATTTGATGCTTTCCCACAATATCTTCCTCCCTCCCTTCACCCCAAAACATGCCCCAAGGACAGACAAGTTCCCACAATTCACTGGGAAATAAAGAGCTGCTCAGTTTACTGCAGCAAAAAGAACTACTGGAATAAAACGCTAGCAGTCCTAGCAACGGGCACATGTGACTGGAGTGCCTAGGTACACACAGTAATCCACGCTGCTTACGAGTTCACTGGGTCTAGGCATCCAGGTTTGCCCACCTGCTTAACTGCATCTGAGTTAAGGATGTTTTACATGTAATGCTACCTTTTACACAGAGAGAAGAGTTCTGAATTTAGGAAATGGGAATTACCGATAATGAATAAAGGTAGTCTTGCACTTCAAATACATGAATGAGACTAACAACCTTGCAGTCAGATCCTACCATTGAAATATCTGTGTGACGTTAGGCAAGTCATAATGTGACTGCTTCCAACTCTGACGTGGAGGAAATACTTAGCTAGCCCTTAGTTCTGAAGCTTTGTTCATTAAGCTTTGAGCACTTGAGACTGACTGTGTTTCAGAACTAAGGCAAAGTAAATATTTACCTGGGAGACAAGAAGAATAAAATACCGCAAATAAAAGAGTTGAATTAAAACTAAGCTCAGTTTTAAAACCCATCCTGAAGTTACTCGACTGTCCTCAATTGCACAGCCCCAATGTTATATTAACAGGCTTCTCCCTGTTTAAGCGCATATAATTTTTCTTGAGATGTGTGTTTAATCCTGGCAGTTAAGTGGATCATTAGGATTGGAAACATTCATCTCTTTGGAGATGAATTGGATAGAATAGGCTAAGTTTCTGTTTTCAAAGCTGCCATTAGACTGCTGACAGTTTTCTTTAAGGCACCATTAACACAACAGCAAAGATTGGTTTATATTGTTGCAAAAAAATTATTATCCAACAAGTTTAATTCTTTTTCCCTTCCCTCACCAACATGAATCTTTGCAGAAATTTTTGCATGTCTGGTTCCACACTGAATATTATGAAGATACAACTGGAGAAGTCAGTAGTTTATGTACATCCTTTTATTTGATATTATCTATCACTGCACTTCATGACAAAGTGATAGAAGAGGGATTGTGTGACTGACTTTTGGAAGAACACTGGATCTGAAAAAGTACTCGTGCTCTTACTATCTTTCCTTCCTTTAACACCTCCATCCGTCCTTCAGCCACCTGCATTTGACTCCAGCCAGGGCTCCCAAGAGTTTCAGGTAGTTCCTGAATACCAGAAAACTCAGTATCATCTGTCAGGAGACTCCCTCAGAACTTACATACGCCAGCTCACATTACTTAAATGGGCAGTGGGGTTTGCCTGCTCCCTTCTTCTTTCCGCCCTTTCCTCTACTCTGACTTGCAGGGTTATTTCATCCTCAATATTGTGAGTCTGTTGCAAGCTGAACCTTTCAACATATCGAGCAGTTGTGATATAAGCAAACTAAGATAAATGTTCCAGAAATAGACCTCTAAATGGATTTCATGGTTGAATAAATGTGCTTCAAAAATGAGTCTTTAAACAGAAAAGTAAATTAATGGCATGGCATACATCATCTCATCAGGGTTCACATGACCACTCTGATTATTATAAAATAGCTAGATCTATACGGACATCTTTGAAACTCCAACACATCTTTAACCTCACACCCACACATTAAAGCCTCAATTAAAGTCTGATTTCCAGAGCTTGAGCTCTCCCCATGAGGCCAAGCAACACAAAAGGCCAGGTTTTGGACATTTCACCCTGCCCCAGACAGCCTTAAGAAATATCCAGGACTAAAATCTTCTATAACAACATATCCTAGATCATGCTTTGTTCACAGGCCAGTCTCAGAAGCCAAACTTACCTTAGTGTCAGGATGCAGAAGGCACCATCAGCCCTCCCCATCATGGGCCTGCCCTTGCCTGGCCAGGGGCCTCCCGACCCCCACCCTGGCCCCAGCCCCAAATCACGGGCACCTGCCTAGTCCAGCCTCAGCCTGGCCCCATGGTCCTGCCCAGTCACCATGGGGCTGTTCCTGACCTGGGTGACCCTCACCAGGCCTGATCTGGACCCCGACCCACGGGGAGTCACCCAACTTTTTACAGAATCAGTGTCAGAAACATCTCCAGCAAAGCTGTGGGCAGAAACACTCCCATCAAATGCAGGGGAATCAGCCACAGAATTACTGTGCACTTTACCTTATCTCTAAGGGGTGCATAATTTTTCCTTTGCTTGTTTCCAACCAGCGAAGGTAAACAGTATTATTGCTCTGAAGCCATGCTTTGACCAGAAGTTGACTTCAGCATCACTGCTGTACAGTACTAAGCACTACGAGATTTGGGAAGGGTGGTAATTTAATTTAGGGGAGAAGAGATCATGCAGCTCTTCCCCCAGCTCTTCCACTCTGTTCCTCATTTCCTGCAGTGCTTCGAACACTGAGTCAGAATGTCAAATGGGTAAATCTCTGCATATTTTAATTCCCTTCATAACACATATATAATATACACATGCACACACACTGCTTGCTACTGTTTTTCTCCTTCTCCTTACCCCATAGCAAGCAAAAGACTCCATTTTCTGCAGCACAACCATTTCCCTAAAACAGCTGTAAGCCAACTGCTCCGCACACTGCTCCTCTACCAGCGAGCCTCTGTTAACATTTAGATGGGTTCGCTTGTTTTGCCTTTGTCTGTGTGTTCTGTCTCTCAGGGCAAGAAATTTCCAGACTAGGTTTTAATGCAACTTTCTTCGCATTGATTTGCTAACTGACTAATTTCAAAGTAGAAAACCAGAAACCAGGATGACTGCTGAAAGAAGGAACCACACAGGTTGGAGTCAAGATGAAGAACATACCAGTAGGGGAGGACGGAGTCAGACACACTCTAGCTTCATTGCTTTGATGCCTAATACCGCAGCTGTGAAAAATCAGAAGAGAAGAAACCTGCTTTATCGAGGCGCAGCCAGCTAGTTTTCTGCAGTGTTTCAGAAGCACATCCCTAGTGCTTCCGTTCAGCACTGTGGAAATAACTGCATGTACAGTTCAAGGTTTGCCTTTTTAAAAAGATAAAAAAATGTTAAAAGGATGAGAAAATGATGATAGCCTCGAATAACAGCAGATGTCATAATGTGGCTGGTTGAACAGGTCACTGTAAGACTAATGTTGAAAGACCACCACATTCTAATACTAACTATTTGTACCCTAGCTAGAGCACTAAAATTAAGTAAGTGTTAAGCTGGGCTTGGTGAGTCGAAAATTGCTTCTATTAAAAATTTGCTGTTAACATGCCCCTCAGAGGCATAGCGTGCAGGAAATCAGCTCATAACTGTCTATTATTTCATCTTTGCTATAGCCAGTACTTCAGACATTTGGAGCTGGCAGTTCTTGTTCTGCGAGAATCTCTTTACAACCAGCAACTATTTATCTTACTGAACACCTGTCATCGCAGAAAAGTCTGAGGATAAGCCATTTAAAAGGTCAATTCACCCCTCAGTGGTAGGTAACCACATCTGGAGCGGGACGGCAACTGCACAAGTGTACCTGTGGACACTGCCCAGGACCTTCTGGACAGGAAGTTACAAAACATGTAGGACAGATTCTTTAAAAGCATTTGGGCACGCCATATGGCTTTGAAGTTAAATGAACAGACATCTCTCACTTGACCATACTTGACTAAACTCTAGCAGTTGTTGACAGCGATTGTATTATTTCTCTCTGTAATCTGCTTCCAGTGTTATTGCAGATATTCTAGTACAGGCACTGCTTTAAACATTATTCAAATAAGTTTTCACAAAGTATGAAATTCCAACACCACACTGCTTTTTGTCCCAAAAGCAAATGCTAGAGCAAGTAAAGCAAACCTACAACACAACAACTGTCAATCTCTTCATTTCTGTGCTCCCTGACTTCTGAAGTTTTCTCTCTTCCACTACATTTGGTGTGTGAACATTCCTGTGAGCCTTTAAAGTCTTACAAGGAAGATAAAGAGAGGAGGGGTCAGGAAACAAACTGGATCAGGAACCTGGAGGAAGAAGAAAAAAGCACTAAATAATTATCTCAGAGCTTTTTTTTTTGTTTTTAAATGAAAAGCACCACCTAGCTCTATATAGCAGTCTTCCTTTGTTGTATGTGAGGACACACATGATGGATTTATATGCATCAAATGATCATCTTCTACTGCCAGTGCTCTTTTACTGCCAGTGCTCCTGCTATCAGGAGCAAAGAAGCAGACATTACACAAGGAGACATCTACCCACATACCTGGACCAGAAGTACCCACTAGCGAAAGAAACAACATGGAAAAATGCAGGGATACGGCAGGCAGCCAGCCATAGACTCTCCATATTCAGTCCACTATCTGACCTTCTTTCTCCCTCTCCAGTTTCACCCAGCTTTCCATTTGCTCCTTTTTTACTGCAGTCCCTGCCTACTTGGCCCTGATAGCCCAACACTTCCTACATCTTTCCACGCCCTATTGTAGAGATGGGCAAAAAGCAAGCTCTAGAGGAGAGAGAACTATTTGTTCCCCACTGACAAAAGACATTGTGTTTAGGGCAGCACAGGACTTGCTGGCACAGCAGTGGAGAAATAGGTGGAAGACAGGTGGGAAAATCCTAATCTCCTCACAGCTGTACCTACACCTGCAGCCCTTGCATCTTCTAGGACAATGGTTCTCAAAAGAGTTCCCAACCACTCCATCCTTTCAAGCACCTAATTTCAGAGCAAGCCTCAAGGCAGGGGATGTGCCTTTGCGGTATGCATCCTAAGTGGGTAAAATACCCTAGAGCCACAGGCAGTATAAGCAGGGATATAGCCAGCAGGTGGAAGTGTGGCCAAGACACAAGGTGGAGCAGCAAGTTATCTGGGATTCACACCATTGATACTGAACTCTGGAAAACGACCACCGCAAGAAATAGAGGACCAAATGCCATGAGATTCTGAATTTTGAGAACTCTACAATTCATGGTGTCCATAAATTTTATTATCAAAATCAATCTTGTTACTACAGCTGTAGTTCTTTATCACCTTCGTCACAACACCAAATAAACTTGCAGGGTGAGAAGATACTGCAATTATAGGTAAAAGATTTTACGATGCCAAAATACCTCTTTGTTTCCAGAAAAAAAATACAGCATATCAGGCCTTCCACTCAGCCATAAGTTTGATCTTAAAAAAACACTCAACATGCAGAGAAAGTAAAGAATCTTGTACTTTGCAAACGCAGTGTCATTAGTAAGCATAAAGAAGGACATCCAGCCAAAGCAAGGGTTAGACTTCATTTAGCCTTCTTTAGTACTAACACTGGTATTTCACTGTTTTTATACCTGAACTGTCAAAACAACTTCAGCATATCCAAAAATATCCATAACACATGCTGGTTAAGGAATTGTTGTCTAATTTGTGCATCTCTTCAGAAGTCTAAAGGAATCACTAGAGTGTGAAATTGCTAAATGAAGAAGAGACATTGATCACAAAGTATACTGAGCAGAGTAAGAGGGAGGCATTCAGCACTTCCTAACCATGCCCATGACATGGATCCAATCTCAGCAAAACATTTGCTAAATTCAAGTTCTGTCTCTAAAGCAAAAGCCTTGTGTCCTTGTCTTAAAAATAGGACATGCTAAGTCTATTCTTGCTTGTCACTTCTGTTAAATAAAACACTCTGATGCAGATAGGGAGGACACATCATGTTTTTGTCCTCATCCACTTTCACACAGGCAGAAATAGTTCAGTATTAGCAAATACATGTTGTACTTTAAATCACTGTTACATAGTCATCTGTGAGAGGCACAGTAAGTTAAGCCATCAGGATCTTTCTAAATGGCTGTTCTTTCAGGATTATGCCAGTGCAATGACTTTCCACACATACCCTGTCATGGGACATCCCCACGCTTGATCTGCAGGTCTCTCTCCACATCAGAATAACAAAAGCCTGATTGACTGCTTCCTTGAAATTTGTACATACCTCTACATGGGAGAAGAATGCAATAGTTTTATTTCAGCTAAGCCCATTTTGTGTGGTCACACCACATAGAGGGCAGTGGTGAACCAGAGAAGCTGAAGAGAAGACTTGTCATCTAGGAACAAAGTGCTTGTGAAAGCTGCCCTACATGGAAGCAAAGTCTGAGTGTGCTCTGAGTTCCATAGCTAGGCCACACAGCAGGAACATGCAGGGCATTTTCTGTAGTCTTGGTTAGAGCACCTCATCTTTGCACTTCCACACTAATAAGGTTTTACCTGGAAACTATATAGCATACTTGGAACTGACTTACTAGCCTGTGGAAAGATCTGTTTCCCTTTGAGAAGGGAATAAAACTCATACAGAACTAACTTAAGATTGCTAAGCATAGAACTATCACTTCAGAGGAGCCCTGAGATTCACCAGCAGTTTTCTCCTTCAATCAGGCCACTGTGGTGACTTGCTCTCCTAGCACAACCCCTGATGACTAGGACAGTTCCATGGTAGGTCTGATTTGACAGACTGACTGCTTCGTTTAAAAATGAAGGTGAAAAAGACCCAAGAAATAGATTTTAAGAAAAGATTTCAAAGAAACAGGATCAACACCAGGTCTTCTGTGCTCTGGGGAGTTAGGCTAAATAGCAGTGCAATTAAGCAGGTGTGCCTCTTGGGACACTTCAAAGATTAATTATTCCATCAGAATGCTTGAAAAAAAAAAGGACAAGGAGAAAGACAAGGAAAGAGTACAGTGAGACACTGTAGCCTCTAAGTGGCCCTTCTCACTTTTAAAGTCTTGTAAAAATAATCTGTTGTCTCCAGCACTAATTTTCTCTTGGCTGAGAAGTTGTGTGTAAATTGACTTCTGCAATAAAAGTCATACAGCATGGGTGCATCAAGTATCTGACAAACCCATGGCGTTCTTACCACATTTTAGTCTGATCAGCTAATTATGATATTATCAGTTGAAATAACAGACAGTTTTAAAATGCAAGTATCTATTTAGTCAGAAGTATTAGGTCATCTCAGATTTGACATGGGAAATAAAAAGTGTCTCTTTTGTGGGGGAAAAATGTTTTCTTCAGTAGAACCAAAACAAGTATTCTTGCATTCTGCAGAATCTAGGAGAACTGAACCTTCTTTTTGAAGAAATTTAGTTGGCAAGACATCTGGAGAGCTAACCATTGTTTGCAGCAAGTCCTTCAAGTGGTGCCTGGACATATCAACGTACTCTATACAGTAGTTACTACTAGGCCTCTCCTTCTCCCTCCCCCAACATACTAATTTTGGGCACCAGGAAGACCGAGTACTAGCAGTTGATGCATTTTGGCCCTGGTCCATCAGTGTCAAGAAATATCAACGAGTTCCAACATGCTTTAGAAACAGACACTCCTCTTCCCCAAGGGCCAGAGACATCAGTTAGCTCCTCAGGCAAGTACCCAGTCTGCCGAAGTTGGAAGACTGCCTAAGGGATCTTTACCATGAATTCATTAAACTGCTTCAGATCTAGGAAGTGGAATAATCTGCTGGAAGCGTCCCACTGAAGATGACAAAACCCTGGAATAATAGACCTAAAGACTACTATTTGATTCCAGTGTTTCTCCAAACTCACAGTCAGTTCCCAAAAAAGTATTTTGGCACATGGTCCTCCCTCTTCCCAGTTGCTACATCCAAGGGCCTGCAAGCTATTCACCTCGAGTAAGAGCCCATGATTTCACTATCAAATGTAGTCATTACGTAAACATTTGAAGTTAAAATCTGACATGAACATTTCAAAATCATGCCATGATAAAGCCTCCACTTGCAGGGAACTCGAGACAGGAAGACAGCCTCCAGATTACAAAGTGAAGTATTGACCTCGCTTCCTCTTATAATGCATTCTTTGGTTATCAGAATTACTTTGAAACACCACAGAAATTCTTCCATATAAGAGTTTGGTCTTGATAAACAAACAGCAGTTTGATACCTCTAAGCAAGTGGAATAAACTAGACCAGTAAACAAGTACTACAATGACAGCTGAAGTAAGAACTGAGATATTTGTGGCTGCCAGTGTGCAACTTCCCACCAGCCCTCCTCCCCACATTAGATTCTGTCCTGATACTAGAGAGTATTCAGTGTTCAATACTAAGAGGAGGAATTCAATCATAATCCAAATTTAGGAAGTTTTGTTAATTTTCTTGGAAAGAAAACTAAGCTGTTTTGCTTCAGTGCACTTGACACAGGAATACACAGTTTGACAATAAGTCTAAAATAGCTTGATTCCTACCAGCATAACAAAAATAGAAAACACAAGAATTTATTTCAGAATGTCCAGACTTAATGACTTCTCTTCACATATATCTAGGGTAGTACATGCCTCAGGTATTATCCTTTAAAATGTAAAGCAAGCAATTGTAAAAGCTCAAGGCATGCTTTGTGTTTATAGTAAGTGTGCCAAAATGTTATATATCGGTACCTAAAGTGGAATAGATCATTTGTACCACAGAGTTAATTTAGATATCTACTTCAAAGAAGTTATCTTTCAAGTCCTAAAACAAATTAAGATCTTGAGCAGCTAACATCCTATATTTTCTACAGTATTGCTAAGTTAATTCAATGGAACATTGGTGAATACATTTCTCCCAGAGTCTGCAGACATCTACCCAAAAGGAAGATTCTGTTATAAGGTAGTAAGCAGCCTACAGTATCTTGATATTTCTGCCCCGCATTGTGGCCACCACTTGACCCTAACGATGTCCAGAGTAAGTACAGATAGTAAAGTGCATTTATAATCTAATTAAACTTCACCCCAGTGCGAGAGTCCAGGCAAGCCCATCTCAAGCAAACACAGGTCTTTTGTTTGTGTCTTCCTATAATTTACAAAGGAAGTGAGAAAGAGCCTAGTGCCCAAATGGTTTAAAAGGTGCCTTTAAACTTATGAAATAATGTGGAAAGAAACATCATATAACAGAGTTGCTCTGTTAAACAATTACACCAAATGCAAAAAGCTTATCTGCAAATGAGAGAGCAGGCTCTGTGACCCAGAATGTTCCTCCCAGTTCTGTGTTCTGGAAAGTAATCCTATTAAGACAGGCTGATAAGAGGTTTTTCATTAGGCATTCACTGCGCCATCATTTGCATTTATGAAGTCCAGCACACAGGACTGAAGTGTGTGATCTCCTTATTAGCAGCATACTCAGAATGGTGAGTTGTTCTCAACCCAAAAGTTTTACTACTACAAAGCGGAAGTGTCACCTGTAGATCAGCACCCACTGCATAAGCTAGACACTTAAATACTTGCCATTAAGCCTCTTTAAATGAATACTGTCTTTTGTACCAGCTTTGCTGCACATGCAGAACAGTATTACATTGAATTAATTTAGCTATCAACATTCTAATAATTAAAGATCTATACAACATACTGTGATTTCTCTCTAGGCTGATATCTAGTAGATCTGGCACTACTGATAAATATCACATGAATTAAAAAGAAACAAGATGCCTTCTGGGGCTGTGATCTGTCTGTTGCCTGAAAATAGTCTAAGATACTGTGATGAACTGGTTCCTAGAATAGATATCATGCTCCTTTGGAGAAGAAAAAAAAAAAATTCTGCTATTCAAATGTGAGGCTCAGAATTAAATACTTATTACTTCAAAGAACATTTGATTTGTTTCAGTGTGTACCTCTGCCCAAATGATCCTTTGTTCCAAGACAGTCTTTAACAGGCAAAATTTATTCTACCTTTGAAATACAGTCATACTGTTGCTATACGGACTGCATGCAATTATGATTTTATTCCCCTTCTCCAACACTGATAACTTTGAGAAATCCTGACTTATGTAATTCCATTCCATGTGTCACACAGACATACAGTAAATGTAACTGCCAACGTTTTATGACAGGCAGCCAGAAGTTGCAGTGACACAGATGGATGGCCATGTCTAACCTACTTAATTTGCATTGTCAAATGAAAGTTTCTGGAGTTAGACAGAGGAAAGGGAAATAAAAAGGGAAAGGAAAAATAAGAACTTAGCTCTCTTCTATTGCAGGCAAGCCACAAGGCTGCAGGAAGAATAGATTGATATTGCTGCTGCTTTATCACCAGGCGACAAGAAGACAAGGTGACCACAATTCAGACTGAACTGGGTTAGAGACTGAACAGCGTATTTTTCATCTGCGTTTCCTGTACTCTCCAAGAACAACTGCTTTGAACAGATTATCCCTAGTATGCACTACAAAATTGTTCAGAGGTTTGTTTGTTGGGTCTGGGGCCAGGTACTGTGACTTTTCAAGTCAGTGGGCATAACCTAATCTAAATGGGGAGCTATGAGAATATGAACAAGAGTTCAGCCAGCCTTTGCAAGGCAGAGACCAGTTAAGAATCAGGCTACTCTTGTGACAAGCCTAAGTTACCACACTGCTTGCAAAATGAAGTTTTACTTCAAGTAGAACACCTTTTCACTTGGGCATGAAACCTATTCAGAAACATTCACTATGCCTTTTAATAGGAGGCAGATGTGCCAAGGAATACATATTTTCTTCATTTAAACAGGGTTATTTTTGTTTCAGGTAACTGATTCTGCAGCAGAATTTAGATCAGCTAATGCAAAGCTATGAGAATAATGGGAGAGAAACCATCCTGACTCGCCCAGTACCCAGCACACAAGTCAGCTTAGTGTCCTGCTCACCGTAAGCAACACTCAGCTATCTATGGATAGATAATCCACACTGTAGATTAATTGTACTGCAAGTGCAGAGACATCCAAGCTAGACTCAAGTCCAGAAGCAATGCAGATGTGTGATGTGTGTGATGACTTGGGCAGGAGAAAGGGGTAGGTTGGCAATTTCTCCCCCCACTTCAGCTGCATGTTCACTGCATGATTTATAGCATAGTTTACATAGGGTTTTTTAATCCATGTTTTTTCCATTGCATCCATGTGCTTCTCTCTTCTACCCTCTCCCCATTCCCCACCCTCTTTACCCTGGATAATCAAGCACTGACTGTATGTAAAGCAATTTGCCTAAAGGCAGAAGAGTCTTTGCAGCCGTGACTGTTTGAGGATACTGCTTATACAATTGCTGCAAGTACAATTATAAAAGGTAAGTGATATAAGCAATCAATCATTTCTTTGCCTTGTCATAAAACAACCACACCTACCCCTTCAGCAAAGAGACCAGTTCAATCTGGAATGGAAAGGGGGAAAGGACAAAAGATTTGATATGGAATAGTTCATGGAAGATGTAGGTTTGCATAGTAAAGCTTCTAAATTAGAAGTCAAGGGTATTGCCGCTACTTAAAATAAGACAGTGAGCCAAGATCAGTGCAGAAATGACATCCAGACTATACAAAGTTTAAGTGGTTTGAAAAATAATTTTCCTAGACTCCTTGAGATGCAATGTAAACTTTGCACTTCAAAAGGAGGAAGGTAGCTGAATGGTGCATTTCCTGCTAGAATTAGTTTTCTTCAGAACCCAGGATCAGAGTTTAAGCAGCACATTTAGAGACAAAAGGCTCTGACCCCATTGCCCTCAGGTGCTTGGCACCCTCGTAGGTAGTCTAGCCCACTGCTTCTCTGAAAGCAGCAGCATGCATTTTACAAGCATTGACTTATAGCAGCATGCATTTTAAAGGCCATTTGGGGCTTCCTATTTTCTACACTTAGATCCTCCAAACAGAAATCCCTTTCCATGATATGAGAAGCCTTTGCTAGCCCAATATGAGCCCATGTCCAGTGAAGGTCTCTGATCACAGTAAGCTTTGACTAGCACAAATCAGTTCAGCAAAATTCCCCAAATGAAGAGTGCTCCAAAGTTCATGCCGTACAATGTGAAATTTTGACATCATTAATAGACTTCCAAAAGAAATAACTCAGTCACATTTCTAAGCAGTTAGATGAAGCTCTAAGTACTTTGCTTGAACACACCTATATTATAATACTCTATTTCCTGAACAAAGAATCCTTTTATTACAGTTGCTACTGACTTGCTTCCTTTTAAGGAGCAACTTTTTTCTTTTCCCTGATGATTCTCAGAGCCCTCTCAGTCTCTTTTCACTTTAGTTTCCTTTAAAAATATGTTCACACTTAACTACCACTTGTGAGGTCTTAGTCCAAGTTAGAGAACTATCCAAGTCTATTCGAAGAGTCAGACAGTCAGCATAAGTTTGTTTCTGCGTTTTTTTATTCAGTGGAGTTCCTTACCAGATTAAAGCATCTTTGTGACAAATGAATAATACATTTCAAACATTACCTCATGATAGCCTGAGGAGTAAGTAGTACCTGACCATACCATCAGGCCCACATTACTAAACAGCAGCCTTAACAGCGTGCTGAGCAGGCTGTTTTGCAAAGAATGGGACAATAAAAAGAAAAAGAAAAAAGCATTTGGCCTTCAAATCCTTGCACCATTCATTCAGTGTTCTTCAAACCCAGAGCAAAACAGATCACTGGTAACCATGGTAACTGCCTCAGATACACAGGATCTGCAGGATATGCAGAGCCACCGACCAGTGAGAGGATGGGCTGGAGAAGAGGGACCATACTGTGCATAAGGCCAGTAGCATGTAGGAACACAGCCCCAAATACTAGGGAAAGAAATAGCTGTAATTGAGTCCAGTCAGCCCACAAGGTATGTCTGTTTTGATGCAAATACTCAGAGGAAGTGATATCCTGTACCATGTCTGGTTATGCAGCAGTGCTTCTGATAGACCATCAATACTCATCAGCCCTGCAGCTGGATTCTGTATTGAGAAATATTTTAGAAATATAGTCAAGGTAGCTAATTTGTTCAAATGCCAAGGTTAAGTGACTAGAACAGCTCTTGCAAAAATCCATCCTTTTCAGAAAGCTTGACATGAGACAGCACACCTTCCCTGCAACCCATCTTTTACACCATGCCACTAGCCTCACCATTGCAGCCAAAATGTTTGTGTGGCAGGAGGGGATGGGAGAGCTAGGCAGTTTTTACTTTTGTGATCCAGCTCTACAGTGTAGATAAGTGCCTTCCTCATGTTTTCTCCTGTCTAACACCAAACAGTTCAAATTCAAGTGCATACAGACCGACAGACTCACCGATATTACACTAGGAACAAGCTGTCTTGCTAGCGTCACCCAGAAGCTCCAGGAAGGGGCCAGAGAGGGGAGTCACCAGCACTGAAGTCACAGTCAGAGCACCCAGGGAAGGCAGCTCCAACCATCCTGAACAGGTTTAATTGCCCCCCTTACATTCCATCCCCGACTAATACCATTTTTTACTAATAGCTGCAACAATTGGCCCTGCCAACATGAAATCCCTTACCCAGTTCAGGGCTTTATGCTACCCTTATCACTGTGGTACCCACATTTCAGGAAGTGGAAGAGAATAGTACATAATCATGATTCTCAGTTCAGCTTGGCTCTGTACTCTTGAAGGAAATGCTTGAGGGGCTTTTATGGGCAGCTCTTCCTTTTTTTTTTTTTTTTTTAATACATTGAATTTTTAACACAGCATTCCATAATAAGTATATTTTGCACTGAAATGGAAAAGGGGTAAGCTTTGGCATAATTCCCTGTTACTTCCGGACCAGCATCTTATCCTTTGCCAAGTTCTCAATACATGATTAGACATAAAATAATAAAAGAGTTGGTTATCAAACTATACTCAGCAATAGCTCATCTTAGAAGGTAAGTCTTATCTTCAGCTTTTACAGTTCAAGATTTAAGGCCTCATACTTTTCTGTACATCAAAAAGATTTTGCAACAAACCCATAGCACAAGCAAAATCCCTCTTTATTGTTTACTAATGTTTTACGTAAAATCTGTTTGCTCTCCATGTGCTTATTCCAACAGCATTCTGTTGTCTATAACAAATGCTTTACAGGCATACCTTGGAGATATTGCAGGTTCGGTTCCAAACCACTGTCAAAGTGAATATCGCAATAAAGCAAGTACCATGAATTTTTTGGTTTCCCAGTGCATATAAAAGTTATGTTTACACTATATTGTAGTCTATTAAGTGTGCAATAGCATTATGTCTGAAAAAACAATGTACAAAACATGACACAGAGACACAAAGTGAGCACATGCTGTTGGAAAAACGGCGCCAATATACCTGCTCGACACAGTGTTGCCACAAACCTTCAATTTGTAAAAAACATAATATTTGCGAAGCGCAATGAAGTGAGGTATGCCTGTACTTGTGGGCAGAATGTACCCTCAAGCACAGTAATCCTCTTGTGAAGTTGAATGGTTTCTGGGCCAAATCCAGTGGCCTTTTTCATAAAGTTGTACAAGTTTGGCAGGTGCATACAAAGTAGATCATATATCTGGAAAACTAGACCGTCATCACTTCCATGCTGAAATACAAGTAGCAAATCATAGAGAAATGAAGAGTGATGACGTAAGTCATTCTGCACAGCATGGTTTAGCAGTTCCCAACCAATAATCAATTTAGCCCAAAATGTGAGCATCTGTAGAGAAACTGTTTTTAGAAACAAGACACCTAGTAAAGGTCAACCTTGATGTCAGCTCAAGTCCTGTGAGTAAGGCACCACTTTTTCAATGTACTAATCCGTGACTGTATCCTCAGGTTCAGCATTCATGTAAGCCAAAACGAACAGGCCATAAAACATCAGTTTTTAATGACAGCTGCTCTAGAAACAATGACCAGTCAGACTGATGCCTGCCTGGAGCACTTGTCCTGAGTACATTAGTCTCACAGATTCTGGTGCCAAGCAAATCCTACTCGAGAATCTTCAGACAGGAGAAAACATGAGGAAGTCGAACACTCGACTGTGTTCGGAAACAGTCAAGCTGTTTCCATCCCTAAAATCTGCTTTATGTGGAGCTAGTCTTTCTAAAGATGGTCTTCGTATCACATATCACCACAGGTCAGCAACAAAAATAGTCTCAAAGTGCTGTTTTCTAAGCCACTTCACCCAACACCATTATCTTGCTTGACATCCATTTTTTAAAACTAAAACTGCCCAGCTAAAGAGTAGATTCACTAGAAAAGAACACAAACAAACCTGTCTACTTATTTCCCAACCTAGTCTCCTAAACTTTGTTGCTAAGCCAACACATAGTCACAGGCAGATACAGCTGATTTTTTCATGCAAGTACTTGTGAGACTGTGAATACAAGTCTAGCTTTAAATAAAGGGACCCTTTCTGGAAGTGCCCAATTACCGATAAATCTCAGCATAATTCAGTAGGAAACATTATTTAAATGGAAAACAGTGGGCAGACACTACATTTATTCAGTCCCACAAAGAGACATCCAGGCCTTTTTGCAGAATTTCAGAGCACTGCTCTGCCAAGCACTCTTTACTTCCCTACTTCTGTTCTTCCCAGGAATGGAGTGCATTGCTCCTTATCCCCAAGTCTGCAAAAACTAGAAACTTAGATCTCCTAGTCAGAATAGAGAGGAAACACTGACACCAGTTTGCAAGAGCCAGGATTAGCAATTTTACAGTTATTTCTGACATTTTGGAGTATTTCAAGCTATTTCAGAATAAGCATCATCACATTAGTAAATTATGCTAGATTTTCCACAGAAGTTAAGCTGAGCAATTCCCACTCTCTAACCTTCCTTCAAAGTTATTAACAGTCTGGATAGCTGGTTAAATTACGGTGTGGGAGCTACATCCGTAAGCCTAAAAGTAATTCTAGCACATTCAAGCAAAGCATCTTATATTAAATCGCTCAGGTCCTTATTCACTACACTCACCAAGTACCTTCAATTTTATTTTGATAGCCTACTAATTGTTTGACCTTTTGTCTACTGCCATCAATGCTGATACTGGAAAGCATATCAAATAACAGCAAAGAGCAGAAGGCAAGACTTAAACATTTTGCCCTCAGTCTTCAATGCTAAAAGGATTTTCATCTATTGTGTCAAACCATTCTTTCCTAAAAGTCATCTTATAAAGTGAATCAAGAAAAAAAACGTTTGGGTGTGTGCAGTCACATACAGGTCCCATCTTAATGGGGAGCCTTTTAGTAGCAGACCTCCTTCTGTTTCAGTCAGATGTAGCAACTACAGTAAGGAAAAATATGGAAGAATTTTTCCTAAATGTTTCCATGCAGCAAGTCAGACATCTGAATACTGTGAAGAGCAGCGATAATTTCTCTGGACCATGGTTTGAACAAGCCCAAACCTCCTTTCTTATATACAGAAGGACTACACCTGCCTGACAGAAAGCATACAACAGAGCCCAATCAGGCCACGTTTTCTAACAGTGTGAAGACCAGCAAGCCAGTCACTAACTACAATATTGAGAATCATAATTCATACAAACACAAATTCATGCAAACATGAATTCATCAATTCATGCAAACAGTTGCAAGTACTTCTGATCCCAGAGAAATTATTTCAGCCTACAGGCTAGATGGCCTAATAAATCATGAGGTTGAATAGGCAAGTCACACCAAAACAAAGCATTATAACTGCTTATTTTTAAACCAAAGTTTCCATTTATCTCTGTCCTTCCCTTAGTTCATGGATGTGAATAGTTAAAAGGGTTTAACTTGTCACATGCACATTTCTGATGAGGGCAACTCCTTTCGACAAATTTGCTGAGAAACTGGTTTTGAGATGAAAGATAGTTTCTTCAAACATTTCTATATACATGCTAGATATTCAGGGCCGGTTATTTAGGCTCTCACATCCACTCAAGACATCCACACCTCGGGAACTGTTGGGCTCTCCCTTCTTTGCTCAAGAATATTCCTGAGCCCTGGAGGGAGATGTTGGCTCCTGAGATGTTAATTACAAAATTCACACTTGGCTTCAACAAATCTCTCTTCAGAAGTCTCTAATGAAAGTGAGTTAGACCTACAGAGGTGAAAGATGAGTGAACCTCAGCCTAAACTTAATATCTGGATCTTTAATAAGATTAATACTAACATTGGCAGGGAGGGGGGGAGAGAATATCCTGAAACTAGAAGATTTACATTTCTACTGAAGCCTGACAAAACATACTAGTAATTCCTTACTACGGTATTGTTATCTTTATATGGAAGATAATAGTGTATTATCCCCCCAAATAATCTTGAAATCTCCTTTTCAGCTTCCCTCTACAGAAGAAAATTCATTCTGGCCCAGATATTCACCTTTTGTAGACAGTAACAGAAAAACAGGCTTGATATTTACAAGTTAAATACAACAACACAGTATTTTGAATTCTCATTGTAATGCTCTTCTAACTGCTCACCGAGATTCATTGGCTCTAATCGCCCTGCTCCTTAAGGCCGGCATAACATAAAAACGCTGTCTTCGAGCCGCCCATATCCGCATAGAAGTGCTTCCCTCACAATTTGCAGCTCTGACATTTTGCTACCTCAAGGCAGCCCCTCCGCGGAGCTCCGCGGTGCTGCCGCCTGCGCGGGCGGGCCGGCGCGGTGCAGCGCGGTGCGGGGACCCCGGGCGCCGCTGCCCGGGGCGGAGGCCGGGCGGCGCCTGGCCCCAGGGGCCGCGGCCAACTCCTCCGCCCGCGCCGGCTCTCCCAAACCACGCGCGGCCCCAGCCCTGCGCGCAGCCCCGGCGCGGGGGGGCCGCCCCCAGGCGCGCAGCCCCCCGCCACCCCGAGGCCGGTCCGCCCCGGCTCCCCCCGGTGCCTCCGCGCACCGCCCGCCGCCGCGCTGCAAGCGCGCTACAGCCGCGGGTACCCGCGGCCGTCGGGGCGCGCAGCCCCGCCGCCACCGAGCCACCACCGCCAGCCCCGGCGCCGCCGCAGCCCCCGGCCCGGGGCGCGAGGGGGGCTCGGCCCCCGCGGAGGCGCCGCGGGCCCCCGCCGCGTGGGAGAGGCGAGGCGGCGGCACCGCAGCCGCAGCCCCGCGGCCGGGCCAGCCCCGCCGGCTTCCTCCGGTGCCCTGTGCGAGAGAGACCGCCGCCTGTCCCTCCGGGCGGCGGCCCCCTCCCATTCACCACAGGGTGGGGGGGAAACCTCAGGCCCCTTTTCTTCGGGGTTCGGGGAGGTACACCTTCCCGAGAGGGGCACACCGAGGAGCGCCCGGCAGGACGGGGGTGCCCGGCGGCAGGCAGCCGGGAGGGGACGCCCGGGCTGCGAATGTCATTTGGAGGTGGCGCTGACAGGTCCCCACCGCCCGCAGCCGAAGCACGGCTGAGGGTGGGAGGACGCGTCCGGGGGCGGGAGAGGCAGACGTGCGGGCAGGGGCACCGCGGGGGCGGCCGCGCCGGGACCCGCCACCTCCGCCCGGGCACCGCGGCCGCCGCTGCTCCGCACCTCGCAGCCGTAGAGCTGCCCGAGCTGCTCCACGATCCACTCCTCCAGCACCAGCCGCTTCCGCAGCTCCTTCCGATCGTATTTCACCGTCACTTTGCCCTGCTGGTGGCGCCGCTGCTGGACCTGCACCACCGCCGCCGACACCGAGTCCTCCCGGGAGGAGCCGCCGCTCCCGCCGCCGCCGCCGCCGCGGGGGCTCTGGAAGAAAACGCGGCTCCCGCCGCCGCCGCCCGCCGCCGCCGCCGCCGCCGCCGCCTCGCTGCCCCCGGTCGCCACCGACATGCTCCGCTCCGCCGCCGAGCCGAGCCGAGCCGAGCCGAAAGGCGCCGCCCGCCGTCGCCGCCGGCGCGTGTGCCCGGCTCCCCCGCACCTGCCGTTTAAAGGCGCTCATGGCCCGGCGGCGCGGCCGCCCCGCCGCGGGGGGCCCTCCCACACCGGCGGGGCGGGGACAGCGCTGGCCCGCCCGGCCCGCCGCCCCGCCTCCGGGCTTCCGAAACGCCCGCCTGAGGCCGGGTCCTTACCCCCTTGAGGGGGGGGTCTTTTTTTTTGTTCTTTAAAGCAAAGGCAGTCTTGCCCTATTGTGCACGCTCATCAATATCATACCGCTGCTTACTGAAGCATTAACATGCTGAACGCGACCGCTTTCTTCTCCCCGGGGGAAGATGAATGGGTTCGTGGCAGTGAACCCAAACAGAAGGCAAGTATTTCAAGCAATTTTTGCAACAATTAGCCGTTTGCACAAGATGCCATTTAGCGTTGGTGGTCCCATTCAGCGTGATAGCTTGGCCTCTCCCAGGAGGCATGGAGTGAAATCACCAGCGTCCCCTCACACGCATCAAAATCTGCCTATGGTCACAAGTAGCAAGCTGTCATCGCTCAGACGCCGGTTGGAGGCCCCCAGGTGTCACTGTTAGTGAAGAGGTTTGCCTTTGCTGCAGGGCGGGAGACAGCCCCGTGCACGTGCAGACCTGGGACTGGGAATGCACCTAGTCCCAAAGCTCAGGTGTTGCTGCCAAGAGAGAAATAGCATCCCCTCCACACGCACTGACCAAATCTAGGGGAGGAGGCGTTGCATATGCAAGGGGTACAGGGGAACCCTGTGTGGGGAATGGGGCCAGTTATAACCACCTGGATGTTTCTTCCATCAGATCCTTGTCATTATTAGGGCCATGTGATATTGATAGCATTTCAACCGCTTCTCTGCTTTCGACACACTGTTTAACATGAGGCTAACATGAGGCATTTGAGTCCAGTACAATCTGTCTTAGGTGAAACTCAGTCTGCACTGCTAAAAAGATCATAATCTAATATGATCAAGAGCTAAAATCTCATTATTGGTCTTAAATGATGTGAGAGCTTTCAGATTTTCATCTAAGAAAAAAGCTAATTCTTCAAAGCAAAGCGTATAAAGTTAAGCTCCTTATCTGCATTTAGGGACCAAATAATTTTCGGAGGTACTGGCCAACTGCAGTTTGGCATCAGTGGAGATCACTCCTGAGGCCTGGGCTGTGGGCAGAGCTTGAAAGAAAGCCACATCCCACAAGTCTGACTTTATGCAAGGAGTCTGCCCTGTCACCTCTGCAATCTTCTCAACCACTATCCAAACAAATCTGGACTTTCAGCTGCGGCTGTATAGTGCTGCCCAGCTTTTATAACTCTGTTTGGGTAAATAGAGTAAGAAAGTATCATTGTCAACAATTTGTTCTCAGAGAAACCAAAAATATGAAGAGTTTTTAAAAGAGGGAAGCGGCTGTCTTTTAAACTTTTGGTTTTGGAGTGGCCTGTAATTTGAGTCTTAAGCTTTGCATGTCATATTGAAAGTCTGGTCCTGAGGTTTGCAGCCAGAGAATTTGAAACTTTCCTATTGAGAGCAGAAACATTTTCGTCTTTATAAAACACTGATAGACTGAGTTTATTTTCATTTGTTGGAATTTGCTGCAATTCAATAGTTTTCTGAGAAATAAATGAATTAGTGAAAACAGGAGGTAAATATTACATGAGAGACATTTTAAACCTATTCTAAGGATTATACGCACCCATGGAATATAAAGCAGGAATACCCAAACTGTGACCGTAACAGGATATTTTCTGCAGCCAAAAGAACACTGAGATGTTCCACACTGAGCCAAAGGCTCAAGGCAGTACCTGGATGGAAAATACTGAGATTTTTATTTCCTGGTGTACAGATGACTGAAATGTGCTCACTGACTCCGAGTGTGAGAATCCATAAAGTCTTAACTGAAGGACTCTTTCAATCCTATAGTAACAGGTTATAATAATCACTGCAGACATTAGAGAGTTGACACCTCTATTCAAATAGCACTTCCACCAACACTCTTAAAGCAGAAAATGAGGTGCTGGAGATTCAAAATCATGTCCTCAGAGGTTATCATTTTAAAGTTACACTTTTAACATAATGCGTAGTGGTTGGTAAATGTGGGTGGATGAGGAACTGGTAGAACGGTCAGCATTTTCATAAGGCAGTTTTATGTGCCATTGGGTTTTCATTCAGTTTTTAAAGAAAGTGCATTCCTCAGGAAGCCCAGGCAAAAAGCACTGTCAAGAATTTTTATTGCAACAGTTTTGCTTTACTGGAAAAAAAGATCTAGTTGTTTAAAAGTCAAAGTTGAGCAAAAACGTTTAGATCTGTTAACATCCTGGGAATGAGCAATGCAACACTGAGTGGGCACAATCTCTACTTTACTCCTGAGTATCTGGAGGCGTATGAGAGCATTTCTTGGAGTAAGAAGCTACGGAAGTTTCCTAGTGAATACTTTTCAAAAGCATGATAGAACTATTAATGATTACGTCCATAATAAAGAAAAGAGTTAATGTGGCGGGAGGGAGGAAGAACCTTTCCCAACCCTTCAGCCCCAATTTCAAACCTATCTCGAAGAATGAATTCAGGGGATAAGAGACCAGGCTTCATAGGCAAGGGTCTTCCAGCAGCCAAATCACAATCATAGTGATGCATTTCATGTAAAGCTAATGGCTGATCAATAAAACCAAAGGGAAGCCAGAGTATGATG